>NC_138186.1:91366192-92683551 GCF_964194105.1 Spermophilus citellus | reverse complement strand
GTACATACTTTTTCAGGTGACACTAATTAATTCGAATGTGACTTGTACATCTAATTCTCAGTAGTCATATTGATTATTCCTGGCAGCTCTGCCTCCTGAGGCTATATACTTGGCAGATTTATAGGTATTCAGAGCCTGAATAAAAAACCTTCAGGGAACACTCCAAAAGTTGAGAATTCAAGAAATGCTCAGAAGAAGACAGTTTTTTCAGCCTGTGTGGAAGGCGAATTTTAACTAGTTAAGGATTCCTATGCTTACTTTGGTCTTTTTTTTAACTTTCAAAATGATAAATCTCTCTTATCAACAAAATTTATATATATATATATATATATATATATATATATATATATATATATATATTACCTTCTAATATAAGATCTTTCTTAACCAAAAATTGGAGAGAGAAGGATCTACTCTTAATTTGTGGGCACATAGCTCAGTAATCATTATCCAGTCTTCATTTTATAGTATCATTCATTTTTAAAAGTTGAGTAACTAAGAATTCTACTTAGATACTTCTAAAAGTTCTCCACTTCATGGGATTATTGTAAAAAGCCATGTGATCTCTACATATCTGTGTGTATTAATGATTCAGTGCTAGGCATTTACTTAATAAGCATGGTACTAAAGACAGTGAGCAATTCCAGGCAAATTAAACATAATCCTTCCTTTTTTTTTTTTAAGAATTTTTAATATTTATTTTTTAGTTCTCGGCGGACACAACATCTTTGTTGGTATGTGGTGCTGAGGATCGAACCCAGGCCGCACGCATGCCAGGCGAGCGCGCTACCGCTTGAGCCACATCCCCAGCCCTAATCCTTCCTTTTGATATCTGTGGGTTACTTGGAGATGTGTGATGGTTTTAACATATGTTCAC
This sequence comes from Spermophilus citellus, assembly GCF_964194105.1. Taxonomy (NCBI): domain Eukaryota; kingdom Metazoa; phylum Chordata; class Mammalia; order Rodentia; family Sciuridae; genus Spermophilus; species Spermophilus citellus. The sequence continues at coordinate 92,682,674 of NC_138186.1, read as the reverse complement.
ATTTTTTTCTAATATTCCTCCCTTTAAGAGGTAGAGCTTCATTCCATTCTCTTTTTGAGTGTAAGATGGACTTAATGCCTACTTCTCACAAATAGACCGAAGCCATGTGACAGAGCAAATTGTGAGAAAAGGTCATAAAGGCACAGTGAATTCCCTCATTCTGTGTTTTGGATCACTCATTCCATGAGAATCCAGCAGCCATCATGAAGAAACTGGCCATGAAGAGCTCTGTGGTGAGCAACTGAGGCCCCTGCCAGTAGCCTTGTGAGTGTGTTATCTTGGCACCAGATCCCATAGTTCCTGTCCAGCCTCTGGGATTGAACCCAGGGATGCTTAACTACTGAATCATAACCCCGGTCCTTTTAATTTGTTTTATTTTGAAACAGTCTTGCTAAGTTGCTTAGGGCCTCACTAAGTTGCTGAAGCTTGCTTTGAACTTGAGATGGTCTTGCCTCAGTCTCCCAAGCCTTGGGATTATAGGCATGTGTCACCACTCCCAGCCCCTATGATGTTTTGACTGTAATCCTATGAGAGATTCTGAACCAGAGCCCCAGCTCTATGTGTAGAATTTGCTAAGGCTAAGTTGGTTCTAAATTCCTGACCCACAGAAATTGTCAGAAGTGCTTTGTTTTAAGCCAAGTTTTTGTATAGTTTTTATACATTATAGATAACTAATTCAAAAAAATATGACAGAAACCTGGAGTCATTGGACATTTCACCTCCAGCACATTTCAGAGTAGCAGTGAACTCTATAAAATTGGATAAAAATTATGCATATACATTTTTCTTGGCAAGTAGTTATAGTTCTAACCATTTTCTAAAAGGAGTGCTTAATCTCTGAAAGGTTACAGATCCTGCATTGTATATTTTATTTAGAAGAAACAGGGCAGTGAATGATATACATATGTACATATATGAATAGTTGACACTGGTTTGTTGATGAAGACCAGAACTGACTTGAGCTAAGTGAAAAGAACGTGCATAGACAAATGGGACAGATTCCTTTCAAAGTGTGTGTGATTGCTTTAGATCAGGGTGGGCAAAGTATAGCCAGCCTGACCAATCCAGGACCTCCACCTGCTTTTGTAGTTTTATTAAAATACAGTCACACCCATCTGTATACATATTGTCTTTGATTACATTTACCATACAACTGCAAAGTAGTTGTGACAGATGTCCTACAGGCAGTTAAGTATTTACCTTTAGACTCTTTATGAGAAAGTTTGCTGACCTTTACTTTTGAATATTGAGATGAGGTTGGCATTCTGTGGCATAAAAGCAATAGCTAAAATGCATCTTCCTAACTGATGGTTGGATGCATTTCATGCCATGTAGCATACTGTCTTACAGCTAAGTAATGCATTAACATTTACTCCCCAAGCCCCACAGGAGTAATTGCAGTCCTGGTTCAAGGAAATGGCTATCTGGACAGCCTCCTGGAGAAATGAGATTTGTGGAGCAGAGGGCAGAGGTTAATGATGCTGGATCAGAGGTGGACAACCAGGGGCCTTGAACTGCTAACAGTTGTTCTTCTGCCATCAGGGGCATAAAGTAGGGGAGGCCTGCTGTTGTTTGCTCCTGCAACAGAGCTCTTGCTTGTCCTGTATTTATCTCCACTTGCTTTTATTTTCCCCCTTTTTCTTTTCTGCCTGGAAAATCTGATAAACTTGATCTAGGTGTAATACATTATTTTGAAATAAGATGCTTGAGGAATGGATTCTAGAATATTTTCTTTGTAATTGCATATTTGTATTGTGTTAGGAAAAGTTACTCTTTGATTCTTATAGATTAAAGTAATAATCACTTTAGTAATATCGGGTTTAATTCTAGAATCTCAGGCCTGATTCCTTTTTTTTTTTCCTTCAGTTAATCACCTGGCAACAGTTGGTTGTGTTTTGTACTTTAGGTTGTACTGTGCTACCCATTTATTCTTTGATATCTAGGGCATTTCTCAAACTTTAATGACAACTCTTTAGGAAAAGACTGGGGAGGAAACAGCATGTAGTGAATAATGTCAGTGTTTTCCACTCTTCTGTGGTATTTTTTTTCTGATTGTAAGTGACTGCTCAGATGCTCCACAAATTTCCCAATATGTATGTCATGTGAGCACTAGCTAATGTCCTCAGCAGGGAGAAGCATGACCAACTTCATACATTTGTACTGACATGTGCTCATTGTTTAAGAGCTCTGTCTTCATTATTGCTTATGTTAGTGAAATAATATTTGTTTTCTCACATTTTACACCCTACTGAGAGAGGGAGTGAGTCTCTGGAGAATTTAGGCTAATTTCTTAAGAATTCCAACCAAGTTTATAATGTAATTAATTAATTTTGTTATGAACTATTTTGAATTTATGGAGGAATTAGGGGATAATGTAATGAGCATCCATTTTCTTACTCCCCAGCTTTTTATAAATTGTACCATGTTGCTATATGTGTTATATACTCAATTAGATAGATAAATTTTTAAAATTAAGCATTGACACAGTTGAAGCTTCTCAGAAATCATTCCTTTTTATCTTTCCTTCTATCTGGAATTTGGCATTTATCATTGACATACATATTTTTTGTAAATAAGACTGAGATGGTCATTTGTGCTTTTTTTGGTTTAATGTCATTGATACATCTTTATTTTAATGCTGGGAAATATTACACTTATAAATATTGCATATTTATATATTTTTATTTGTTCTTTTTGAGTTATACATAACAGCAGAGTATATTTTTAAACAAATTTATATAAACATGGAACATATTTTAGTTAGAATCCCAGTCTTGTGGTTATACATGATGTGGAGATTCACTGTGGTGTATTCATGGATGGAGTAGGAAAGTTATGACAGATTCATTCCACAGGCTTTCCTGTTCCCATCCTCCCTCCCTTCTCTTCATTCCCCTTTGTCTAATCCACTGAACTTCTGTTCTTCCCCTCCCACTTCCCTTGTTGTATGTCAGCATCCACATATCAGAGAGAACATCTGACCTTTGATTTTTGGGGATTGGCTTATCTTATTTCATTTAGCATGATCATCTCCAGATCTATCCATTTACCAGCAAAAGTCATAAGTCCAGACAACCCCACCTATTGGACAAGAAGGGAAGCAGAAAAGATACTGATGGCCAAGATACAACAATCCTTGTATCTTCCTTTGAGATCTCTCTCTCTTCTTCTCTCTCTCTCTCTCTCTCTCTCTCTCTCTCTCTCTCCCCCTCCCTCCCTCCCTCTCTCTCTCTCTCTCTCTCTCTCTCTCTCTCTCTCTCTCTCTCTCTCTCCTCCTACCCTCACATCCCCAACATCTATTTTGCATTTTATATTTTTCTTAATATTTCTGTTTGGTTTTTGTACTCTATTGTTTTACCACTTACTTGTCTCCCCAGATCATTTTCTCTCTTTTCTCCTGCTACTAGACAACTTTTTTTGATTCCTCTTTCCCTCTTCCTAAGATTTAATTACTCTATATCCTCATCTTCTACCCTCTCAACATCTCATCCTACATCTCACCCCCAGTTCTTTGCCCACCATCAAAACTGTAGACCCTTTTGCAAACCTACTGTTTATATTGTAGATAATAATTGAACTCAACATTTCTGCATATTGTGACAAAACCATAAACGTCTTAATAGCGCACACACACACACACACACACACACACACACACACCCAGTCAAAAAAATGGGCAAAGGAACTGGAACATGCACTTCACAGAAGAAGAAATATGAATGATCAACAAATATTTGAAAAAAAAATGTTCAACATCACTAGCAGTTAGAGAAAGGCAGATTAAAACTACTACGCTGAAGCCAGGCGTGGTGGCACATGCCTGTAATCCCAGTGGCTCCAGAAGCTGAGACAGGAGAATTGCAATTTGAAAGCCAACCTCAGCAATAGTGAGGTGCTTAGCAACTCAGTGAGAACTTTTCTGTAAATAAAATATAAAATACTGCTGGGGATGTGGCTAATTGGTCAAGTGCCCCTGAATTCAGTCACTGGTACCAAAAAAAAAAAAAATGTAATTCATCACATCAGTAGCCTTAAAGATAAGAATCATATGATCATCTCAATAGATGCAGAAAAAAAAATTCAACAATTAACAGCACCTCTTCATGTTCAAAACACTAGAAAAACTAGTGATAACAGGAACATATCTCAATATCATAAAAACTGTCTATGCCAACATCATTCTAAATGGAGAAAAATCGAAAGCATTCTCTCTAAAAACTGAAACAGGACAGGGATACCCTCTTTCACCACTTCTATTTATCATTGATTGCTAATTTCATTTCACTCTGATCTGATAGAATACAAGGTATTATCTGTTTTTTGTTTGTTTGTTTTTGTTTTTGCTAAATTTGCTTTGTGGCCTAAAATGGTCTATTTTAGAGAAGGATCTGTGTGCTACTGAAGAGAAAGTGTACTAAGTCATCAATGGATGAAATATTCTATATATGTCTGTTAAGTCTAAATTATTAGTTATATTTTTTAGTTCTTTATTTAGTTTTCCTTGGGCTGATCTATCCAGGGATGAGAGAAATGTGTTATGGTCACCCAGTATTATTGTGCTGTGGTCTATTTAATTCTTGAAATTAAGAAGGGTTTGTGTAATGTATGTAGATGCTCCAATGTTAGGGACATAAATATTTATTATCATTATTTCTTGTTGATGTGTATGTAATTCCCTTAAGCAGTATGAAATGACTTTCTTTGTCCCTTCTGACTTTCTCTGTCCCTTTGCCTAGAAATCCACTTTATCTGATATGAGGTTAGAAAGCCCTGCTTGTTTATGAGATCTATGTGAATGGCATATTTCCCCCCATTCCTTTACCTTTTTAATTTTTTCTTTTTTTTTTAGTTTTTTTAATTTGTTTTAATTAGTTACACATGACAGTACAATGACCTTGACATATCATACATTTGAATCAGATGCGATATAATTTCTCATTTTACTTTTTAAAATTTTTTCTAGGTACTGGAGATTGAACCCAAAGTTGCTTAGCCACTGAACCACATTCCTAGCCCTTTTTATTTTTTATTTTGAGACAGGGTCTTGCTAAGTTGCTTTGGGTCTAGCTAAATTGCTTAGACTGGCTTTGAACTTTTTAATCGTCCTGCCTCAGCCTACTGAGCTGCTGGGATTTCAGGCATGCACCTCCTTGCTCAGCAGTTGATTTTATCTTTCTTTAATTTTTTTTTTGTAGTTGTAGATGGACAGAATGCCTTTTATTTTATTTATTTCTATGTGGTGCTAAGGATCGATCCCAGCGCCTCACACATGCTAGGCAAGTGCTCTGCCACTGAACTACAGCCCCAGCCCTAGATTTTATCTTAATAAATGGTCCCTAAGCTGAAAAACAACTAGAATGGTACGGAGACTCATTCATTTCATATAAACCACTGTTGGAAGAAATGGGGAATGGTTAGCTTACAGAAAAATTAGGAGAACGTGTTAGATGCTGTCAAATATTTTTTGAAGGGCTCAGGTTCTGAAGAGTAGATTTTGCTCAGTATAAAGAACTTTCTTGCAGTGAATCTCCCTGTTACTGGATTTTTTTCAAGCAAAGACCAGACTGCCACATTAGGAATATTGCAGAGGGGCTCAATTTCTCTAAGGTCAAGTCCTACTCTGAGGTTCTGTCTTAGAAATCTAAACATTTTCAGATTTAGGTAGAGATTCTTGGTTCCTGGATGGAAGGTCTGAGAGGCACTAATGGTAGTGGCCCTGTAATGGGATAAAAATCACAGATGAACTTTAAGTTGATTTTTAAAAAATTCTTTTAGCAAATATTAATTAAGTACTGGGCACGGTGGCACACACCTGTAATCCCAGTGACATGGGAGACTGAAGCAGGAGGGTTGCAAGTTTGAGGCCAGCCTCAGCAACTTATCAAGAAAAGGACTGGGGATGGATGTAGCTCTGTGTATTAATAGGTATTAATTAAGCGCTTAGTGTATTACCCCCAAATGATATACTGGACACTGAGGCATTAAAAAACAAACAAACAAACAAACAAAAATCACATCCCTACTTTTCTAGTTTGAATGTGAGTCTGTTATGTTTGTAATCAATCATCTTCTCACTTTTTAAAATTTATTTTTATTTTTTAGATGTAGTTGCCCCAGACCCCATCTTCTTACTTTTTAAATACAGTGTGTCAATCTTTATCTTCCCAGGTCTTGTAAAGGAAGTGATAAAATGTTAACATTACCCACTACTTATGTTCATGTTATTCCAGCTGATTAAGTTTCCAGTTTTGTTGGAACTTTCCTGCACAGACTTTAATTCTCCAGGGTAGAGTCAAAATGTGTTGAAATGCCCTCCTAAAAAAGAAAGGGAAAATAGATCACCTAGTATGAAATATGTTTTTTTATTCTAGGCTCTGAGGATAGAATATGTGATTAGATGAGTAACGTATCAGATCCTTAATGCTATTTAAACATGCAGGTGGGTGCGTTGTGTGTATTTTGTGTATTTAAAATTGAGATTTTTGTTTGAATAGTGTCTTTCATTTGGTGTACTGCATGGTGATTTATCATAATAGACTGCTTTAAATCATTTGAAATAGCGAGACATATGAATTTTAACAATAACTTCCCCAAGGCTAGAGAAGTCAGCGGGAGCTCAAACTGCTAGGTAGACATTTTTTTTTTTCAAACTCATATGCAAGTGTAAAACTTTTATGAGGCTGCTTTAACAAGGCCCTTTGGGGTTTAGGGTTATTTATCTAAGCTCTTATTACAAATGAAAACTTTTCTAGGTTTAACCCTGTGAAGCAAAACTGATCCTAACAATATTGTAACCTGGAAGAATGAACACTGTTCTCCAGATTGACTCCAAAATTTAGTTAGGAGACTTTGGGGCTAGTGTCCTTAGCACTAACATGATAATAGGATAGTGGAAACAGAGCTCTACTTCAAAGTCTCCTTTAATTAAGAAAAGTTAGCTCTACTATACTCATAATTTAGTGTTTGACATGACTTACTAAAATGATTTCCAGTGGTAGAATCACAGAGCCCTCTGATATGTCCTTGAGAGTCAACTTGCCCCAAGACAGTGTTGCCTGGTACAAGGTCTGTGAGCACCTTTTCCTTTATGGTATCTGCACTGAGAAGTGGGGCATGGAAGAAAAGTGGTTTCTGAGATTAATGTCCCAGAATCACTCTGTACATAATCCAGCCGAAGAGCTGGAGCTGCTGCAGGAAAAATTTTGTCATTTTGAAATATGTTCAGGTTCTCTGTAGATATGTTCAGGTTTAATGAGTCTTAGTCCTGTAGTAAATCTATTCTTAGACCCTGTGTGCTAGGGCTTTAAATGATCTGTAATGCAGTACAGTTGTTTAAGTGAGGACATATGAGGAGAAAGGGCAAATGTTACAAGCCAGGATCAAGATCTTTTGCAGGCTTGAAGAAAGCTTATCTGAGTCAAGTTAGCCTGTCATGTCTGGCCAAGTTGAGAACATGATGGATGGATGAATGGGTTGATAGAAAGGTTGGGTAAAAGATGAACAGACAGAAAAAGCAAAGTACTCATTATTGATAAGATGATTTTTAGTGACTAGGTTTCTATGCCACAGAGTTGTTATAAATAACTCGATAAACAGATATATCTGAAAGAGAACATCATGACAAATGCAGAATTTTGAAGAATTTATAAAGTGACCAAAAGTGAAAATTATGAGCCAGAGAGTATGTTTGGATTGTTTATAAGTGCCTTACCTCAATATTTAACCACAGTAGTATTAACATAAGTCATTGGAAATAGTATTTCACTTAACGCAACCTGGGGACTTCTGAGTTACCACCTCTGGCAACAGAATGAAAATGCTTCAGAGACAATGGAGAGAGAAATGGGAGTGTAAAGCCCACAGATGATACTTTTAAGGAGGGAAGTACAAAACCTATGAACTGGCAATTATGGTTTAGAGCATGAAGGACACAAAGGGCAAACACCAAGAGAGATGACGGTGGCAGAAATGTTGGCTGGAGGTCAGAGGTAGAAGCAATACAAATATAAAAATTTAAATAGGTTGGAAAATGTCAAGTGAATGTAAGTTTAGGAACTTCTATTCTGAAAGAGTCTCACAATAGTTTCAAATAGGAGGAAAACTGTATATATACTTGGTTTTTAACTCTTCAACTTGAGCAGCTGTTTTAACAGTTGAGTTGCTAGGCACTGTCAGGATTAGACTATTTTAATTTTGGAGAAACCCAACTGTTAAAACAGCTGTTTTGTGTCTGATAGACTTTAGCTGGCTGTGATTAGGTTGCAAGACCTAATGGGATCATAGCACCAGATTATGGTTTGATTGGACATAATAAAAATATGAATGGATACTAGGTTGAATGTTTGGTCAGACATTTGACTCTCCAAAGAAGCTGGAGCTGCTGCAGGAAAAATTTTGTCATCTAGAAATATATTCAGGTTCTTTGTATCCCCAGGTTTGTTTTGGTGAAGGTAACTAACATCGGCTTTTACCTTATTTGTAGTTAAAGAAAATTTCCTGAATAATTTTGCCATCTTGGAAATGAGCTTTTTTCTAAGCACTTTTAAAAAAAAGTCTTTCTAGTTCTACTGACATTTCTTTATCCTTCTCTTAAAAATAGATAATATATCTACTCAAGTCATCTCAAGTAGCCAGTCATTTGTTTTACTTACTTTGTATATTTTGTTATCCAAGAAAAATATCATATTAATAGCAGCCACCAAAGTTGTCAATTTTCAAGTACCACATTTTGATTTTTTTTTACTTGTTCTTTTTAGTTTTACATGACAGTAGATATATTTTGACATGTTTATACAAACATGAAGTACATCTTATTCTAATTAAGTCAAGTTTAAGTTAAAGTCAGATTCATTCCACTGTCTTTCCTCTTCCTGTCCCTGTTCCTTTCCCTTCATTCCCACATTTTTAATATCTAGAAAAACTACAGTATCTCTAACAATGATAAAAATCCTGAATTTTAAATTTAGTAACTTAAGTACCTTTTTCATGGAACAAAACTATTAGGTTAGTTTCAGGCAAATTATCTAAACTTAAAGATTAAAATTACTTGATCTTAATTTAAATGTGATTTAATTTATTAAGATCATTTGATTAATTTCCTGTGGAAAACTATACTTTTATTTGATATATTAATGAATAGGTTAAAGCATTCAAAGACAGGTTTTTAAAAATGTTCTCAATGAAAGTAGCTTTACTTTTTACTTTTTTTTTGGCCTGTTTTTTTTTCCTTACCATAATTTGGTTTATGTATTCTGTCATACAATTTGAATGAGGATTTCTGAATAAAGTTTTTAGTTAAGTTACCTGTGGTAGAAACAACAGATTCCAAAACACCTCTTACGTAGCTTGTCACTTTATATTGCTTTAAAAAAATCCTTTAACATATTTTTAAAGCATACTTTTAAACAGATGTACTTTGAAAGTTAAATGGTAATGATTTGATTTATATCATAGTTTATTTAAGAGAACTTTAAAAGGACAGACTAAACATATATTTCTTTTTAAAAAATGGCAATTTTTGGTCATGTGAATGATTCATGTTCAGATTTTAGAAATAGAAAATGTCCTACTAAAGTGCATCATTTTATTTATAACTCCTTAAAATTATAGAGATCTACAGTATAAACAGTAGAGAAAAGAATACCAAACTATTTTAATGTATATTTAAATTTAATGGATTATGTACCATCTTTAAATGTGTGGCTTGAAACCAGGGCACTTCCAACACATTGCTAGCTCATCCTTCTATATGATTATTTTTAAGAACAAATTTAAAATAAATTCTACCAGAGTTTCATTGGCATATGACTTCACAAAAGATCTTAGGTCTTCAACCTGAGGACATTTTCTGAAATGAAAGGCTCTTGCCTGGGAGCATGATCTTGGCATTTGGATGTCATCTCTCTTCATGGAAGGGTAATGCGCTAGTCATCTTTCTGTTTCTGTAACAAAATGCCTGAGATCATCAACTTAAAAAGAAAGAAGTTTAATTTTGGTTCACATTTGGAGGTTTCATTTTATGGTCAGCTGGCTCCATTGTTTTTGGTCCTGTGGTGAAGCAGCACATCATGGTGGGAATTCATGACAGGGGAAAATGCTCACCTCATAGCAGCCTGGCCGTGAAGGGGGGTGAAGGGAGGGGGAGAAAGGGAGAGAAGAAGTAGGATCCTACTATATCTTTCAAGCTTCAAGGGCACACCCTCAGGAACAAAACTTCCTCCCACTAGGCCCTACCTCTAAATTTCACCACCTCTCCATATTGCCGTGGGCTGTTGACCTAGCCCCTACATGGTTTGGTGGACATTTCACTGCAACTCACTGCAGACAGAATTCTTAGTCATTATAATTTGTTTTCCAGTAGGTCAGAAAAAGCCATGTGATATTTAGGGTCATGCAAGTCATGACCCTAATAGCAAAAATTACCAAAACTGACCAGGCTTAATTCTTCTAAATTGAATCACAATATTGTCAGCTTCTCTCTTGTGAGGAAGAGTGTATGGATTTCAAAGGGAGGGAATCCTAGCATGGACTTAGGAAAAAGAGTGGAGAAAAGCCAGGGATAGTGAATAGGACAGTATTCTGTGAAAGTAGGGAAGAATGCAGTTGGACATGGGCAGACCACCAGGATCCGCCCACTTCTGAAGGTATCTGAAGTTGCTGATAGAGTTCTGATAGATCGCATCTCTCTTTTCTGCTGATATCAGATATGGTTTTGTCATTTTCTTCAATACTCATAACTGCCAACCAACTCAAACTGAAAAACAAAGAAAACCTGTTTGTTTTACCGAGTCTAGTAAATTCTCAAAGAAGAAAACATCTTAAAAACTTCCATATAAAACAGCTCCAAGTAAAACACTCAGTAATTAATGATAGTGGATCAATGCCAGTAATCTCAGTAGTAATAATGCCAGTAGATTCACTGACATGTTTTTAATAATTTGTTCTTTTAAAAATAAAGAAATTTAGATCTATAAAGAAGGAGAAGGAAGAAGAAGGAAGAAAACATTTTAAGCCCTTGCTTTGTGCCTCATACATCTGAAACCCTTCATATCCACATTGATAAAGGACTTAAATGATGGCTCTAGTGGGTAATTGAGTTGCCCCTGATGGGACAGGGAACCTGTAGTACCAAGTGTGAGGTTTGCTTATGAGAATGTTATTAGAGTGGACCTAATTTATTATGGCCAAGCCCTCATTCTTGGTTACTCTGGAGGGTGATTAATGGATTGGAAGTATGTTTCTCAGCCTCTTTTTCAACTGATTTTTTCTGGTAATGGAATGTGGTTAAAAAAAAAAAAATGTGAGCCAGGAGAGCTTCTCTTTGAAAAGTTTTTCTAAATGGTTATATTTATTAATATTCCTAACACAGATATAATGGTATATTATTAGAAGTTAGTTCAAAATGGAATTGTTTGTATTGTTTAATCAAATGATAAATTAGAAAAAAGATTTTAATCTGAAAGCAATGATTCTTATCAAGGGTTCATGAATCTTGAAAACATTATGCTAAGTAAAAGAATCCATACCAAAAAGGCCATATATTGCATGGTTCCATTTATATGAAAGAAGGGCATGAGTGAATTAGGAAGTGATCTGAGAAATACCCAAAATTGTATGCAAAAATTCTCTTTGTAAAGATGAGCACTATTTTAAACAGACTCTGTACTTTTGGTTATATTATCATAGAGACTTGTTACCTTCAGATGATTTAAAAGTCACTACCTAAGAGCCTTTTAAAACATTAATTCCCATTCTTTCTCCTCTTTTTATCAATTTTTAGAAATTCTTTCTGTCATCATCAGAGTTTCCGCCCTCTGTAAAAAAACTTGTTAAGTGTATTTTTAAAAAATGATAAAACACTTCTAGCATATGGTTTGATATAGTTTTTTTAGATTTTATGAATAATTTTATTGATTTTTTTAGATATTTATGCCTTTACTACATCTTTAATTTATTTTTGCATAAGTTGTAAGATAAGTTTATTTTTTCCATTATGGATAGTTTTTTGAGCTGGTACTGTAAGTAAGTAATTCGTATCTTTCTCAAACTATAGTATCATTTATCATATAATAATATATTATAAATACCTTTATAATATATTACATTTCACAAATATTAGAGTCCATTTTTAGGTTTTGTTTTGTTCCACTGATTTGTTTCTTGTAGCAGTACTATTAATTTAGTTACATTGGTTCTATTATATGTTTTAGTATCTAAAAGGCAAGTCTGCTTATCAGCATTCTTATTTCTTGTGGTCATTTTCAAGAATTATCCTTGTATATATTGTCATTTTATCTAGTTCTGATGAAAACCAGTCCTTTTGGGATTCTAATTGAAATTGCATTAAATTATAAATGTTGAGACAATTGACATTTTTAAGATATTAAGCATATCTTTGTATTTGTTCTTGTTTTATGCTCTTAAGTAGATTATATAATTTATTTTCTGTGGGTCCTTTGTCTTTTTTGTTAAATTTTATTTCTAATTGTTTTATAAGTATTGATCCTATAGTGATAGAAGCAAATATTTTCCCATTACTATCTTTAGCCTCCCCTTCACCTCTACTCCTGGCCTGGGAACTAGAGAGACTCTTGGTTTTTACATAATTTTCTTGGCTACATTTCCTAACTCTATTAAGAGCCTCTCTCAGGCTTTCTAGGTAAAAATCATAGTGCCAGGAAAAAGCAGGATTGAAGACATTCAAGATCATTGGAATTTGGCAAATGTAAACCAAATGAATAGCATATTACAATTTTTTCCATCAAACTTCAAAAATTCAATCTGTTAGTCATTGTTAATGGAATTATGGGGCAAAGAGTCTTCTGTGACAGGTTTGTAAATGTGAATTGGCACAGACTTTGCAAACATCTATTCAAATGGAAAATGCATATGTCCTTCAACCTGATAATCCCACTCCAAAGACTAGCCATATAAGTCAAAGTGCTAGAATATAAGGATATATAAGAAGAGACATTATTATAACCTTGTTCATAGCAGGGGAAAAAAACTGAGGAGAAAAGATACTCAAGGTATAATTTGGATACACACACTTATACTATTAGATACCCAACAGAGAGAATGAATTATTATTGCCAGAGCAGTTGACTTTGAGGACAAGAGAGGCCAGTAGGTAATAGAGGTCACTGGTGGTGGGGGAGTAGGGAGAGTTAAAGGAGGCTAAAAAAAGGGTGGGGGGAGAATGCATTTATGAGGATTTGACAAAGATTTCTTAAACAAGACACCCAAAGTAGCAAGCTTAAAGAAAGAATTTCATGTTTGATCACATTAAAATTAAGAAATTTTAAACATGTATTTATCATATGACCCAGTTTTGGGCTTTTGGACTTTTATCCTAGGAAAGAGTGTAAACATGTTCATCCCAGAACCTGTATACAAATAAATGTTCACAGGAACTCATAGCTATTAGTTATAATAGCCAAAACCAGAAATCAGGCCAAATGTCTTTCCCTAGATGAATGGTTAAGCAACTGTGGTACATTGATATTATGGGAATCTACTCAGCAATGAAAAGGAATAAACTTTGTGTGTGTGTGTTGGAATTAAACCTAGTGCCTTGTGTATGCTAAGCAAACACCGTACTACTGAGCCACACTCCCAACCCAGGAATGAACTATTGATACACACAATAACTTGAATGAGTCCTGAGAGGATTATACAGAGTGGGGAAAAAAAGCCAATCTCAAAAAGTTGACACCCTAAATAAATTCATTAACATTAGTATTCATTTTTCTTTCCTCTTTGGTATTGGAGACCTCATGCCTCCATGAGGCATCTCTAGCCCTATTTAAATTTTATTTGCTAAATTATTCATGCTGGCCTCAAACTTGTGATCCTCCTTCCTCAGCCTTCCAAGTAGCTGGGTTATAGGCATCTGCCACTGTGCCCAGCTATATAACATTCTTGAAATAAAATTATGAAGATGAAGAACAGATTAATGAGTGCCAGGGAGAAGGGATTGGAGAATGGATGAAGAGAGATAGCTGTGTCCCTTTGTATCATGAGAGATCTTTGTGATGGAATAGTTATGTATATTGGCTGTTTTAATGTGAATGTGGTCATGTGGATCTGCATATGTGATAAAATTGCATGGAACTGAACACACACATATATATACAAATGAATACATATCTAACTGATGAAATTCATTGTCAGTTTGGCTGAATTTTATCACTGTCAATGCAGTTATCTAGAATATTATCACTAGGGAAAACTGGGTCTGTATTACATCTTAACATTGCATTTGAATACAATTATCTCAAAATATGAAGTAAAAAGTGAGAAGAATGGTTTAAAGTCTTAAAATGGGAAAAAAATAGATGAAGGGCAAAGAAGAGCAAATGCTAACCTGGCAATAAATAATTTGAAGATTGATTTTCCCAGTTGAATCAGGGAACAGGAATAAAAGAATAACAAAATAAAAATAAACATTATAATTATTTTTAAGTTAAATATAAATACACAGTATAAAGGCCAGCTTACCTCATGTTTGTCTGTTTGCAAGTAAATATTGTCTAGAATTAATTGCAGTAGAAGCTTTAATATTTTTTAGTTTCTGTTGGGAATATTTTTACTAGTTCATTATTACATAATTAGGCCAGTGTGTGCAATATTCTGTTCATGTCCTAAAGCCACCTTTTGTTCTTACAGGTAGTTTTTTCCCTCAAATTCCTTTCTTTGTTAAGTTGAAATATGATGTACACACCATAAAATCGCTGTTTTAAAGGATACAATTCAGGGTGTTTCCGTGTATTTACAAGGTTTTGCAACCATGAATATTTTTTCACCCCAAAGTATAATACTGTATCCGTTAGCACTCATTTCCCATTGCTCCCTCCTTCTAGCCCATAACAATCTCTTATCTACTTTCTGTAGATAGATTTGCCCATTCTGAACATTTCATACAGATGGAGCCATACAATATGTGGCATACAGAGTAAGGATAATGTAACACATGTCAAGCTGGGCGCTGTGACACATGCCTGTAATCTCAGCTACTCAGGACACTGAGGCAGGAAGATCACAAGTTTGAAGCCAGCCTGGGCAACATAGCAAGACCCCATCTTTTAAAAAAAAAAAAAGTGTCAACAAGTGTATGGATCTTGTTTAGTCTAGACTCAAACAAACTGTGAAAATATTATTAATGAGTTAACTGAGGAAATTGAACACTGACTACAAAATTGATACTAGAATATTATTGAATTTTTAAGCATAATGAATTATGTGTAGGTACCTCTTCAAAAAGAATCTTTTAGAGATATATACTGAAATATTTCCTTATGAAATGATATGCTGTCTGTGGTTTCTTCCAAAGTAATTCAGGGTTGGTGGTAGTATATGGGGATACAGGCAAGCAGAGTTGACCATGTGAAAATGATGGTTTGAAATAGGGCATTGTCTCCCATGCATCATGTCAATCACTGAGATGAGTTTTTAGAAAAAGAAAGAATTTATTAATTGGTAACCATGGGTGGAGATGGGAAAGCAAGTTTCAAATCTGCCTCTCCAAGGGTCAGATTTGTGGCTGTTTATGGGCTGAGGTGTGGGAAAGGTGATTTAGAGTTTAAGAAGTCATCAAGGGTCAGGGCATGGGTCATCAAGCTGTATCAGGTGTTACCATCATGACCCACATGTGGAATGGATCTCTAAAACTGGTAATTTTAAAAATTCAACTAAATACAGCAACTACGAGCAGGTGAGGCAGGTTAACTCTAGATGATTTATTTAGGTTTTTCCTCAGTTTAGTTACATGGACCCACTTTTCTTTTCTCTCTCCTTTTGGATATGTGGAATTTTCTGTAACAAAACTTTTTTTTAATGTCTGAGGAGTAGCTGGTCTCTTTAGATGCTCTCAATAATATATGTTCAGTTATGATGTTTCCAACAGGCTTGTTGGTAGGGTGGGTTCTCTCCTTAATGAACATACTCCCAGTCTTATTCCTACATTCTAAGTCACTGGTGTCTTGCAGTAATACAGGTATTTATTTATTTTAAAAATCTCTTATTTTTTGGCAAGAGTTAATACATTTAATTATGAGATTGTCTTATGATATCTTACTTAAAGTAGAACCGTTTTCCTACACTTTTTGATGTAGGGGAGATTTGTCTTGACAGGCTTAGAGTTCTTACCAGCAAAGTTCAAAAGACATAGTTTTTAGGAGTTGTGTACCTAAATTCCATCTTTCAAGAGCACTTTAATTCAAAGAGTATTAAAGACCAGTGTTGACCTTTGTGATTTGAAAAGGTCAAAACTTTCCTTTTAGAATTTTTTGAGAAAATTGTCTTAAGGACACAGTTTATTACTTAATGAACCTGATATTAAAATTTATATAAATTTTATCCTGAAAAATGTACATACCTCCACTACTTATAAATTTCAGTATTTACTTATTTATATAAGTAACTACTTATTAAATATAAATTAAAATATTTAATACAACAGATGCACCAACACATTTAGTTATTTCAGAGTTTTATGTTCTTGAGAATGGCTTATAAAAATTTTTAAAATTTTGCTTACTTGTAGAGCTTATATATTAAATATGTTGCTTATTAATGATTCTAGTACTAAATTATCATTTGCTTGTTTTGCTGTTTTGAGAGCTCAAATTAATGGGCTTATCATTATTGAAACTTTTAAAGTGAATTTATAAAATCTACAGATATGAACATTGTATTTCAATATCTTTAATAGTCTATTTGCC
The DNA here is from genome assembly GCF_964194105.1 of Spermophilus citellus. Lineage (NCBI taxonomy): Eukaryota > Metazoa > Chordata > Mammalia > Rodentia > Sciuridae > Spermophilus > Spermophilus citellus. Next base: position 92,665,953 of record NC_138186.1, on the reverse strand, counting down.
TTCATTTTTTTAACCATTTTTTTTTAGTTGTAAATACTTTTATTTGTTTATTTTTATGTAGTGCTGGGGATCAAATCCAGTGCCTTACACATGCTAGGCAAGTGCTCTACCACTGAGCCACAACCCCACCTCTAGGCTTCTGGCTTTCTTTGGTTCATCTTGGACTGAAAACTCCATATCATCTACTAAAAGATGAGAAACATGAGATTTAAGTGAATGTTTACATCTCAAGTTCTCCCATATTGTATCATTTTTCTTCTTTATGTAGTATGTTGGACCTTTGAATATTTTAATTTTTAGTACTGAATTGTTAAATAATATATATTTGACATTTTAGTGTGTATGTTAAATGACCCTCATATTTTCTAAAAGTCTATATCACCTTCTATTTTCTCAGGTTATTTTCTTGATATTGATTGGTTTGATTCAGTCTCAATTTCACTGTTTTTGTTAGAAGTGGTAGAAGGTGACTTTTTGTCCCCTTCACGTTGCCTCTTTTAAAGGAGATAGGCCATAGTTGCTTCTCTAGGGAATTTTCTCGAGGCAGAACTTTAGAAACAAGGATGGTGTGTCCTCTGCTTTGCATTTTGGTCGCTTAGACTTAAGGTCATTTGGGCTGACAGTTCCGACTTCTTAGGAAAGCTTTTCCTTCCCAGGAAATCACTGAAATAGGTTTCAATTGATGTCTAGTTCATCGTTCCTTTTGAAGTATCCTTCTGGTTGGTGTACAGTGGAAGAGTACTGTTAGGTTTAATAACCTATGATGTCTTTGGAGGAAAGCCATAAGTAATCCAGATTTTGCCCTGTGTTTCTTAAAGTGCCCGTATCATTGACGGACGTCGTACTGATATTTGAGCCATGGGTGGATAGTTGAGGCAGATACCTTGGGCTTTGTCAACACACATGCCCTGAACTCCACATGACCACTTTGATGATCCTTTTAAGATAAACTGAATTTTAAGTGCCTAAGGCCTGGGCTGATAAAATTTAAGCAGATGTTGTTATGAAGAACATGTTACGTGATGACAAACGGAGATACCTCTTGTCAAAATATTTATTTGTATAATTTATCTTTTAATATAGAACTACCAAAAGTGAAAGAAAATGATGAGGACTTTGTATTCCAGCAGGCCCCTCCACAGGTGGCACAGCCCACCTCATCCCTGGGGACTCTTACTGAAGCTCTGCAGCTTGACCCACCTGGGTTAGATCTTGGAGATTCCCAGAAGACCTCCAAGGGGTATTCACAGTCCTGGGCAGTGTCCAGTGGCCTTTGCTGAGAAAAAATAAAAACCTTTTTTACTTTACTTTAAAAAAAAAAATTCAGAATGAAAGTAGCTTTGGTGATCCTGGTTGTAGATGGTGGGGGAGCTGTCTAGGATAAAAATTCTAAACACTTAAATTATTTCTTTTTTTTTTTTTTAAGAGAGAGTGAGAGAGAGAGAGGAGGAGAGAGAGAGAGAGAGAGAGAGAGAGAGAGAGAGAGAGAGAGAGAATTTTTTAATACTTATTTTTTAGTTCTCGGCGGACACAACATCTTTGTTGGTATGTGGTGCTGAGGATGGAACCCGGGCCGCACGCATGCCAGGCGAGCGCGCTACCGCTTGAGCCACATCCCCAGCCCTTAAATTATTTCTTAAACATACAAATGTAAAGGAAAAAAAAAAGTCAATAGAAAGTTAATATGTGAGTGCATCTACAGAAATGCAATTTTGAGGCAGCTTTCTAATCTTTTTTCCCAAATGAGCCTACAAAGTTAGAGAAATCCACTCATGTCTGATCTAGAAAGAATAAAAATACTAAGAGGGGCACTAGTAAGTGTTATAATAGATATAAATGTGATATTAGGCAGGTTAGACCCAAGGTTCTCAAAAGAAATGACACCTGAGTGGCTCTTGCAAGATGAGTGGAGGTTCATCAGGAAAGAGAGTAGCCTCGCAGGCCCAGAAGACTGTATATGCCATACAGAGCACACAGAGATGGAAAGTAACAGCATGGTGGAGAGCATAAGAAAGTAGGTGGAGGGCTGGGGACGTGGCTCAAGCAGTAGCGCGCTCGCCTGGCATGCGTGCGGCCGGGGTTCGATCCTCAGCACCACATACCAACAAAGATGTTGTGTCCGCCAAGAACTAAAAAAAAATATTAAAAATTCTCTCTCTCTCTCTCTCTCTCTCTCTCTCTCTCTCTCTCTCTCTCTCCTCTCTCACTCTCTCTTTAAAAAAAAAAAGAAAGTAGGTGGAGAGTGAACTTGAGAGTCAACTGTGACAGAACGAAGTTTGACTTTTTGAAAAGACAGCAGAAATTTTGAGAATGCTATATAATGAGCAAAACCACAGAGATTAATAGTCAGTCAATATAAAATAATAATTTTTAAAACACAGAGAAGCACATACACAATGGAATATTACTCAGCCATAAAGAAGAATGAAATTATGGCATTTGCCAGTAAATGGATGAAACTAGAGAATATAATGCTAAGTGAAAAGAAATAAACTAATCCCCAAAAACCAAAGGCCACTGTTCTCTCTGATATGCAGATACTGACTCACAATAGGTGGGGGTGGGGATGGGGGGTAGAGGTCCACTGGGTAATGGGGGCAAGGGAGGGAGGATGGGAATGGGAAAGATGGTAGAATAAATCAGACATAACTTTCCTATGTTCATATATGAATAAATACATGACCAGTGTAATTCCACATCCTGTACAACCACAAGAATAGGAAGTTATACTCCATATATGTATGTATGTCAAAATACATTCTACTGCCATGTATAACCAAAAAAAAAAAAAAAAAAAAAAAAACCAGAGAAGACAAACATGCCCTTGCTGAAATTAGATCATTTTTAGGAAAGTGAGCAGTGGCCCATTCCTGTTCAGCTTACCGGCAAATGCAGAGGCGGTTTAACTCTGCCACCCACATCAGAAATACATTAGCATAATAAACAACCTGATTGGTGTTGTGGCTGCATGGAACTGGTACTGTTTGTCATGACTCTTCCTACAAAGCACTAAAATCCATTATGGCCTTCATCACTGATGCCCCTTAAACCTCCACTACTCACCACTGATTTGGGTTGGGCAAAGATAGCTTTACAGACATGAGTTTATGGAGATGGCAAAAGAATACATGCATCCTTATAAAATAAGTATAAAACATTATATGGTTATATATTTCTCTTCAAAATTAGGAAGTGGTAGGAGATACTTCAGTAGGGGATCAGGCAAGAAATAGATAAGTAGAAGAATAAAAAGCCTATTACTTGTATTATTCTGTTTCGCTGGGTGAGGGGAGATACTGGGGATTGAACTCAGGGACATTCAACCACTGAGCCACATCCCCAACCCTATTTTGTATTGTATTTAGAGACAGGGTCTCACTGAGTTGCTGAGGGCCTCCATGTTGCTGAGGCTGGCTATGAACCTGTGGTTCTCCTGTCTCAGCCTCCTGAGCTGCTGGGATTACAAATGTGCACCATTGTGCCTGGCTGTATTATTCTTATTATGTTATTTTCTCATTATTTCCTGATTTTTTCTTTTTACTAGTAAAAAGAAAGGAGGAGAAAACCAGGATTCTAGGCCCACCCTTATCACTTTCTACACCTCTGTCTCATCTCAGACAAGTCCCTTGACCTCAATTTCCCGATCTCTCAAATGAAAGGATTTTCAAATGGGCTCCACAGGATAGAACAGAGCTGCTTCAAGGGCCACTCTGGAAGATGAAAGAGGCCTGCTGCCAATGCTGCCCTTCAAACAGAGCAGCTTTGCTTTTATTTGTATTGTAAGTTGGAGCTGTTACAAGATTTTATTTTTTTTAAACAAAAGGATTCTTTACTTTTCACAAGTTTGAAAATCACTGAACTAGTATTTCATAAAGGCCTGTCTGGCTTAGAAACCATTTCTACATCTGTACATTGGGGATAACAATGGTTCCTTTGCTTAAGTTGTTGAGGTGTGAACAAGATATTCCACGTAGAGCAGAGCATATAGAACATAGGAATCACCGCAATGTGTTAGCCATTATTCCCCACCTCCCTGCCAACAGATCCCACAAAGATAAGTGCTTTTGCTATGACTCTTATGCATTGGGTAAGAAATGGTGGCCTGAGAATTGCCTAATCCATCTGCTTTGTACTACCAACATTATAAAAATGTCTTGGACATTTTCTTTGTAAAATTTTAATACATTTTATTTTTGTACATTGCATTTTTTTCTCCCACAACTGAAAGTTTTCTTCTTCTAGGTCAGATTTGAAAAATAATTACATTGCATTTATCAAAGTCAATGTGTTGGTGTTCCAGGCTTGCCAGCTCCTGGGAAAGTGACATCAGTGTCCACTCATTAACCCTGCCTGCTGCAACCTGTTTGGAGCTGCTGTTGATACTATCAAGGAGTAATGCCATCCTGCCACCATCCCTTCGCCAAATGAATTCATTTCAGGTAAGGGATACTCTAGAGTGTGATTTCTCATTTTAACTTGTAATTATTTTTTCAAGGATCCTTCACAGGAGATAGCCCAAGAAAATTCATATTTTCAAATAGTAGTAATAATAACATAATGTACGTGTTGCTGTGCCTCATTTTTAAGTAATGAACAAATGGAGACTCAGAACTGATTAGGGAGTTGCCTAGCAGTGGCAGAACCCAAGGCTTGTTCTCTGAACCTCCATTTTTATTGCCTCTTATAGAAAAAAACAAGAAGATGTGGCAACAACACTTGCAGATGCCACTTCCCTCCTCTATGCTTTGCCCTAGAGCAAGAATATTCAACCGTTACTATTGGCTTTACTGATGTCAGCTGCCTAAAATCAAAATCTTTAACCTGGATAGTATCTTCCCTACTCCCATTTCCCTCTCTCTCCTCTGTCCTAATTTTAGCACTTCCCACTCCCCTGGATATTTAACTGTGCTCCTGGTACAATGCAGTGCTGCATGTAGATTTACCAGTACGATGATCAGCAGGAAGACTCTCTTCTTAATAGCCATCTAATTGTCTGTGAGAAGGCAAATGAGAATTAAGATGTTCAGCCAGCACAGAGGCACATGCCTGTGATCCAAGCATCTTGGGAGGCTGAAACAGTAGGATCTCAAGTTTGGGGCCAGCCTCAGCAACTTAGCAAAGGCCCTCAGCAATTTACTGCAACCCTTTCTGAAAATGGTGATGTGGCTCAGTGGTTAAGCATTCCTGGGTTCAATCTCCAGTACCAAAAAATAAATAAATAAAATAAAATTAAGATGTTAACTAGTGGCCTAACTTGTGGCCCTGTAGATACTGAGTATAATTGAACACATCTGTGACTCATGACAATGGAAAAGTAATCACAAGCCTTCAGATGCTTGTAGGAAGGCCACATGCATTTCTTTTTTTTTTTATTATTGGTTGTTCAAAACATTACAAAGCTCTTGACATATCATATTTCATACTTTAGATTCAAGTGGGTTATGAACTCCCTTTTTTACCCCGTATACAGACTGCAGAATCACATCGGTTACACATCCACCTTTTTACATAATGCCATATTAGTAACTGTTGTATTCTGCTACCTTTCCTATCCTCTACTATCCCCCCTCCCATCTTCTCTCTCTATCCCATCTGCTGTAATTTAATTCTCTCCCTTGTTTTTTTCCCCCCTTCCCCTCACAACCTCTTAAATGTAATTTTGTAGCATTTCTGAGAAAGAATAAATATGGTTCTGCTTCTGGAGAGTTGCTGACATATACTAAGGTAACTTAAAGAGCAGTAAATATTATTTGGTGTATCTCTAGTATGTGGTCAAATGAGACATCTAAGATTTTCTAGGAATTATATCTCAGGAAATTGATTTAAAAAATAGCTGCTTCAATTTAATTTATGCCCACAATCCCTTAGAAATCTGTTGCATTGGTTGTTTCTATGATTTTCTGCCTGTTTCTCAGCTTGGGCCCTGACAAAAAGTTCCGTCTTTGGCCTTAGCATGCCTATTTGTATTTGGTGTTACTCGATCAGCTTCAATCCTGGACTCTTCATCAAAAGGACCTGAAGGGACACCTTCTTGTTGTGGGGGAGAGGAAAATGATATCCAAAAGGATGGAGTGAGTTGACCTCAGAATACCTGGTGGATTAGAGACTGCACTGAACTCACCAGGCCTGTGCTAGGGTTGCTCCACCTGCCACGCAACTGCAGTGCTTACTAAAGTCTTGGGAGCTGGGGGCACGGGGTGTGAGTGGTGGATGGAGGCAGGATATATCTACTGGGTACATCCACATATGTACCCTTATTTTATGGTAATTTATAATTCTTTATTTGTATACTTCCTTGAATTAGAAATGATTTAAAATTATGTGATATCAATCCACATTTCTTATAAGTTTTACTCCATGGATTAAATAGTGCATAACACAAAAGTTTATGTAAGGCCACAAAGTTTAATGGAGGGAATTACAAGACACTTAACAGTAGTTATTTTTGGGGAGTGAAGCTGGAAGACTTATTTTTTTATTTCCCTGTCTCTCTTATGTACTGTTAGAAAACTTTATACCAGGGGTAAGCGAGCAGACAGAGAGATGACTCTGTCTTCGAGGAGTTTATGGCATATTGGGGGAGATAAGGTAGTCGTCCATGTGTGATACAGATTGAGAGTACTTTTATTACAGAGTAACCTCAACACAAGCGTTAAAGATACTAAAAGCAAAAGAGTAATCTAAACCAAGTTTGAGGGATTTGAGAAGAGGGCTAACCTGTATTTCTTCTCCACGAGACAGAAAATGTCTTGTCCTCCGTAAGTGCCCTCCCAGTCTCATGTAAACACAGGTGCATGAAAGCCCCTGTCATTGGTGGCATGAGTATGCTCTCAGCATCTTTAATCAGAGGAGCTCCTAAGCAGTCTGGATGTTAACTGCTCATTGTCCTCTCTTGGTGATTGTACTGCATCTGAGTTTAGGCTGTTTGCTGAATATTATTGTCAGGAGCACATACACTGGCTTGAGAAGTACAGAGAAAATTGGCAGAATCTTATGAGCAATGTCTGCTACAGTTTCATCTCTGCTCTTACCCCTGGATAGATGTATTTTATCAGGGACACTCTAGGAGTCAGCTTCCCTATGCAGGTCTTCACTCCAGACAAAGGATCAGTTAAAATGAGGAAGGTGTCTTTCGGGATTTGGAAGAGATGCTCTGCCTTTCCATCTTTGTGACACCTACTTAATCATTTATTATAATTGCAAGAAGTGGGGACACTATTTGCCTATATTTGAGATTTATTTTTTTTAATTGGAAACTCACTTTCATGTACATTTTTTTTAAGAGCTATTTTGGCAAGAGCTGTAAAGTAGTAGAATGACACTTGTTACAGATACTATCTTTACATTTCCAGTTCTCTTACTTTTCAGGCTGAGGTAGTCACTGTGAGCAATTCTACTTTCTCTGTAAAGCTGTTATTTTAGGATTTGGATGCCACTCCTGCTGGAGTTGTTATTACTGCCAAATCCCAAGGGGAAGGGTTTATCTTATTAATGAGAGCTATTAACATATATGAAATTTTGCCTTCTTGAGTTACGCTATAACATTTTTCAGGCCAACAGGGATAGCTTTTGGTGGTAGTATTATAATTTTAGCTTCTACTCGGTTACAGCACTGTAGTATCCCTTGTGTAACTATCAGCAAACAGAATGCAGGATTTGGTTCAGAATCCCTGACATATTGCTGAGTGCATATGTACTGTAGTTGTTGCAGCTTCAAGAAGAGGGATGGACTTATCATTCCTCGTGTCATACTTATTCTTCCATGGCTTTCTGTTACAATGAGAATAAAATACAAACTCTTTATGTTGGCCTGTGAGGATGGGCACCACCTGGCTCTGCCTCCCTTTCTAGCCTCTTACTTTCTCTTCCTGTCCTTTACTCTGATCTGTCACACTGACTAGCCTTATGTCCCCCTCTCTATCACAGGCTGGTTCTGGCTGTAGTATCTGTGCACTGGCTATTGGCTCCACTCTGAGGAGACTATTCTGTACCATGGCTGGCGTCATATTGTCCTTCAGGTCTCAGCTCAGGTGTCTCCACTCCCAAGAGGCCTAACCTGTCTTCTTCACTGAATCCCTTTCTCCCCGTCACCATTACTTTATAACTTTCACCTTTTTTTTTTTTTTTGCTTAGTAGTTTTATAATTTGAAATGATTGGATTCATTTATTTGTCTTTTTCCATGACTAAAGTGTGTCTATATGAGAACAGGGAGTGTCTATTTTTGTTCAATATTGCACCTAGAGAACTCAGAGCAGTGCCTGTATGTAGAGAGCAGTTGATAAATGCTGGAGGACTAGATGACTAGATAGATGCAAATTGGCATGGCCATGGGGCACCCTAGGAATCTAAAAGACTGAGCTGGAGGGAAGCAGAGGCATGAGTAGCATAAATTCAAGAACAGAAGCTTCAGCCCTATCTCTGCTGGAACAAGGCTAGACTCAAGGTAAGGTCTAAATTTGAGATATTTCAATAAGTTTGAGCAAAGGTGGGTATAGGCATTGAAATTGCAGCCTGGGGCTTTGTACAAATGAGAAAGAAAAGTTTAGCCCTTAGAAAGATCTGGCAAGTCAGACCAGTGGAGTGCCTGGCATGTAGCGCTCCTTGGGCATTGCAGATCACAGCAGCAGAAATGGGTCAAGCTTTGGTGGCAGAAACCAAGGCAGAGGGGTATCAGAGGGCTTCCATGGAGTGGGCAGAGGGCTTCTTTGGAGTAGGCAGCTTGCAGGCTGGCATGACCATTACTGTTACTAGTTTATTCCCCTCTGCATGCTTCAGAATTCTAGGGTGAAGCAGTACAAGGTCATTTCCATATCCATGTTGATGGGCAGCTCTGGTTCCTAACCTGAAGTCAAAGCTTTGAGGACAGCTTTGAATCTGATGGGGCCTCTGTCTAGAAGGTAGTACTTTAAGAGAAATCAGGTTGGAACCAGGACTGGCAACAGCTGCTGGTTATCATGGTAACTGCATTTCCCCTAGAATTCTACCCTATTAGGGCTAGAAGGACTAGCTAATCTACTGACAGGGAAACATACATAGGAAAGTTAAATAGATATTAGAGACTAAAACTGATTTGTCAGTAGTGCTTTTTATGATACAGAGGGTGCTAACTTCTTTTTGGGGGTTGAAATAAGATCTTCTTTCTGTACTAGCACTTCTCTATTCCATGGGACACATGTTACTTAGGATGTTATTAGTTGTTATAAAAATAGATATTAATCATCAGACTAATGAAATTAGAATAGCTAAAATTTATGGAGTCGTTTTTGTATTCTAGGTAGTTTTCTCTATGATTTTCACTTATTAGCTCATTTCATTTTCAAGACATCATCATAAAGAAGATATATTATTATTCTCATTTCACATGTATAAAACTGAACCAAAGGATAAACTTGCCCAAGCTCACCAGAGCTAGTAGGTGGAGGGACACGAGGTACAAAGCCTGCTTCTAGAATTTCCCATTCTTAACCACTGGATAATGCTGCTTCTTTTAATAAGTTTGGTTAAATGAAGTTATAATTTTTAAAATATAAGATTTTTTTAGGGTGTTTCATGTGCTTAAAGGCAGTGTGACTCTATTGCTGGAGGGATATGGGAAATATTATTTCCCAAATGTACCTGGCATCAGGGAGAATTGTTCTAGGGGAATTGTATGGAACTGATGTTTTGTTCAGATGGGGAGACAGTATTCTGACCCACCTCTATAAAGATTTGGGTGACCAAGACAGAGTACTCTTCTGTACATTCTTGGTGACAGGCTTGCTCATTTCTGCAGTTTCGGGGCTGATTGCCATGAGGATACCATTTCCTTCTTTAGTTACTAGTCAGGGCCACTTTGGTCCAAATGGTACAATAGGAAAGAGATCTCCCTTTGACATTCTTTTTTGGTACACACAGAATCAGGCCAGAGGCCCAGAAAGTGCCTGAATGGGTTTTGCCTTCCCACCCTGCATCTGCCCACAGGTCTATTTCAACTGGTTCTCCTCTATCCTAAACACTATGTAGCTAGGTAGTAGCATGCAAAGGCTCTCCTAATAATTTGACCCATCTGGTTAAACTCCACCTCCCTCCTAATTTATAGCTTGACTCCCCCACTGAGAATGCTCAAGAGGACTCTTTTTTGGAGCCATGCTTGACTGAGAGATTCAGAGGGAGTGTTCCCTGGGAGTATTCCACAGCTTGGGTGCCTAAGCTTAGGAAACCTTTTGTGTTCAGTCTCATGCCTTACCTCATTAACTTCAGCTCTGCACAGCTGCTCTAAGCCATCCAAATGGTGTAGATGGAGTTTTCAAGGACATCAAGTCCAGGAATTAAGCTTAAAAGAAAAAAAATCCTAAGTAGATTTCTTGCATTCTATAGCAATTTTGAGTGTTTGCACAAAAGATATCCTCAACTCTCAGTTTAAAGATTAAAAAAAATATATGGGCAAGTTTATATAATTACCAACATGCAGGGCCATGTTTTAAACCCAAGTCTTATGACTATATTATTTATTCCATTTTATGATCAGAAAAAAAATTGCCAAATTGTTCTCTTTGACAGTCCTGGGTCTTATGCATCTTATTTTTACCATCTGGCAGCAACAGTATCTCTCTTATTTAATATTCATTAGAGAACCACAACCCTCAAACTGGGAGCAGTGTGAGTTACATTCTCAAACTTTGTGGATCCTGGCAAGTAAGTTTTTCTTTGTGAAATTACAGTTTTATGTGTATGCTGGCTGGTTTAGTAATAAGGTGGAAATATGTAGAAAAGAAGAAACAAAACACTTTATAGACTTTTATCGCACTGGATAATTAGAGTTGGCTAGGGATATTTCAGCTCAACAGATTTGAAACTATACAGTGTTCAGTGGAGAAAGTGAAGTACTTGAAGCTTTTTGAAAATGAGTCTCCTATACTATTCTAGAGCAGGAGATTGACTGTGTTACTTTCATGTAGTTTAATTTCTAACTTTAAGAATCTACTGATTTCTATCATATAAAAACCATTTATTAAACTCTTCAGCTATTTAGAAATTAATCATTTTACAAATAATTTTCCCATCCAGTTATTTTTTCACTACCTATTAATATTTGAATCCAGGGAAGAAGAAAACAAAGTAAGATGTAAAATTTGATTAGTTACTCTGCCATTTGTTCAGCATCTCAGGTGAAAAACTTTGATGATATTGAAGCTGGAGTTGTTGGCTTAAACTTAGAAACTTTAAATAAAATAAATAATTATATATACATGCACATAATGTGTGTGTATGTATATATGTAAAATATTTCTAGAGGCTCCTAGAAATAGTAGGTAGGCAGAGGAGGCCTGGGAACTTTATAGATGAATAACAACAATGAGTTAAAGAAAAGAGGAAGTGAAGTTTTTATCTCTACACCCTTTTTTTTCTGTCTACTAAATGGCTTCATCTGACAATTACATGCTATGAGAAAATTATAGCCTTTATTATTTAAAGTAACAATTCCAGACAACCAGGGGCTGCCACAGATGTAATCAGGAGGCAGATCTACCTGCACGGAAATGGACAGACACTGGCCAGAGTATCTGCTCAGCTCTGGTAACATGTGTGTGCATCCAGGAAGGGAGTAGTGTTAGCATACTTGTCCCAGATGTGTTCACCTTCTATTTTTCCTGATAAGTCTTTGTCCTCAGTGGGAAAAAATAATCAGGAGTCAAGTGCTAGCTATTATATTTAGGGAATGCAGTCTCAAAGGTAGCGATTACTGCTCTATTTTCAATCTCTCTCCTCAAAACAGATTTCTGAGAATTGCCTCAGCAATTTGGGTGTGAAAATATGTTGCTGTCTTCATTCCTTTCTGCCCTGAAGGGCATTCTGTGGGTTGGGGAAATAAGCAGGTACTCTTGGTTGAATACAGTTTTCCAGCCTGAATTGTCACTTCTTCCTACTCCTTTCATAGTGGACTCTACTGTCTGGCTATACTCTACAGAGCGGGAGGAGAGTAGAGGTCAGATAGAGAGCCTGGAGGTTAGGCGGACATTTAGCTGTCCCATGTAACTATCTTATCCTGTTGTTTAAGAGATTTCTTGCCCTGCCCAGATTTCCACCTCATACCCTACTTCTCAGGCATTTCTGTCCCCACTAAGGATTCAAGGCAAAGCTGGACACTGTCCTTCTCTAGCACTTTACAAGGGAAGTCTGATGGGACTGGGGGGTACTCTGGCCTTGGCCTTATTGAGGGAAGCAGGAAAGAAGTATCATCCACTGTCCATAGTTATGGCTCCTTTTTTAAAAATAAGTTCACTTTTTTCTTGATCCTCAATATTCTATCTTATGTTCTATCTTATGAAACAAAATGTAGTATTTTCATTACCAAAACAATATTTATTTTACTTTTGGCTTAAAAATATAGAATCTTAAGGTTGAGTCAACCACAGCCTGATCCAGTTCAGTCTATCTACCAGTTACGGTGTGTTGGCAATGAAGACCTGGTGGCAAGTCGTGGCAGGTTTCAGGTAGTGTTTGTTATTTGGGATCACTCATGGCCTATGTACCCCAGTAGCCATAAATATGAAATGGATTGGAGAGGACTGCACAACAAATAGAGTTTCTCTAATTTTGCTATGACATCAATAATGGTTCTTGCATGTCAGTGTACATGGAAATCTTGCTTTAAATTAAGATTTCTGAGTGACAGCTGGGAGATTTTTGAATCAGTAACTCTGGAATGGAGTTCAGAAATCTGCACGATAGCAAACATCCATAGTATTTCTGGTAATAGGTTTTTAAGAACCAAACTATAAGAAACACTTACATGATAATAGCATATTATATTTATATATACCCCCACTAAAGTAAAAAATGAAAGGAAACATTTATTTTCATAATACCAAACACCTTGTCACTAGTTCACATATTGTTAATTATTTTAATTATTTTCCTCATTTCTTCATGTTCCTTATTAATCTTCATTTTACACAGTCCTTGATATTGAATCGCTGTCACAAAGTTAGTATTTTTTATTTTTCATGTTTTCTTCTACCATACTCGGGTTCTGGAAAGAACTCAGGGGCTTGTTATCTCTGTAGTTCATCTGTGAACACCCATTGTCCCTGTTTCCCCGCCTCTGGAAGTCTTCCTTCTTTCAGGGTTGCATGACCTTGGTTGCTCTCTCCCTTCTCACAGCAAGTCCACTGTGGGTCAGTTATTCACACTGATGGAGGACACTCAAGGTCTAATCTTAGATCTGACACCCACTGGTCTTTTGGTACCTATATAGTCAGGTAACCTCTATAGATCCAAGTTTTCATCTGTGCAATTAGAGGGTTGGTTTAAATTATATATGTGTCTTAAAAGTTCCTTTGAAAGTAGAGACACACAGTCATTTTGTCTATTCCTAGCTGTTCCTGATTTATTTGCTCAGCTTGAATAATATGAATAATACAACTCAATTCTCTTTTTTATTAATTTATTTTACAGTAGAATGCATTTTAATACATTGTATACAAATAGAGCACAACTTCTCATTCCTCTGGCTGTATGTGGTGCAGAGTCATTCCAGCAGTGTAAACATACATGTATATAGGGTAATAATGTCTGTCTCATTCTACTGTCCTTCCCATCCCCACAGCCGCACCCCTCCTCTCACTCCCCTCTACACAAACCAAAGTTCCTTTATTCTTCCCTATCCCCCCCGCTCCATTATGAATCAGCATCAGAGAAAATATTTTCTTATCAGAGAAAACATTTGGCTTTTGGTTTTTTGGAATTGACTTATTTCTCTTAGCGTGATATTGTCTAGTTCTATCCATTTTCTGGCAAATGCCATAATTTTATTCTTCTTTAAGCTGAGCCATTGTGTATATGTACCACATTTTCTTTATCTATTCATCTGTTGAAGGGCATCTAGGTTGGTCCCATAGTTTAGCTGTTGTGAATTGAGCTGTTATAAACATTGATGTGGCTGTGTCACTGTAGTATGCTGATTTTAAGTCCTTTGGGTAAAGACCAACGAGTGAGATAGCTGGGTCAAATGGTGGATCCATTCCAAGTTTTCTGCAACTCAATTTTTGTAAAAGGACTAGATTCGTATTTCTTGTAAACATCTTGAAAATGTTGAACTGGAGGGCAGATAGAGCCAGAATGCATAGTTGTTGCTGCTTTGTTTTGTTTTTTGTGTGTTTCAAGAGAATGGAGTCAATGCCATGAGATCTTCCTAACAACCACAAAAAAGGGTCAGGAATTTGGGGTTAGGGTGTCATCTGGCCCTTAGCTCTTCCTGCCTATGAGATGCCATTCACTCCTGTGGAGGCAGCAGAACACTGTCACATGGGCTGCCTATCAGAGAAGAAGAGGAAGAAGAAAATGGATGTGCTCTGACAGCCCTTGATCTCTCTCCTTCCTTCTCTACCCTCCCTTAGACTTCTTCCACTTCTGGTTTCACCTTTCTTTTTGACTCTGGATCCTGATCCACATTGAAACAAATGTCTCCATAATTACCCACTGGCTTTATATTTGTATTTTATTTATTATTATGGTTACTCCAAAAAATGCTTTCTAAAACATGAGGCTCTTCCCTTGCCTGGAGCTAGTAAGCAGAGCATTTCATTCTACCCCACACTGAGGATGGCTGTGTCCAAGTGAGGGGCTTCCTGGTGATGAATCTTACTTCCTTGAAAAGGTGGCTAAAGACGTGTTTCTGTTTTTAGAAACAAAGTGGTATCAAGATTGAAATGACTGAACTCACTTGGTTCATGGAGGGAGCTGCTATATTGTTCTCAGGAGCTTTTCTGGCTAGATGGGGAAACAGCCTGGGAAGGAAGCCAGCTTTCAAGGGAATGATGGATTAGAAGGTGAACCTGTTCTAAGCCGCAACTGAGAACCTCTCTTGAGCCCTCCTGGTAATGACTAATCACTTCAGCAAAGTGAGTAGATTTAGAATAAAAGAGGTATTCAGGAACTAGGCAATAGGAATCATAAAGATCAGGAATAAGACTATTTTATTGCCCCTTTGGTCCTTGCTCTTGAAAACCTGGAATGTGATATAATGGGGGAAGACCCTGCAGGGGAGGTGGGAGGCCATCTGGGCTCTGGTCTTGGCTGCCAAGAGACCTACAGCCAGTGTGACTGGGCATATGTCACTTTCCTGTCTAGACGTCAGTGTTTGCATTCCTTTGGCTTTAAACCCACTGATTCTGTGTTCCAGTAGGTGAAGGAGCCATAGCAGTGTTAAGAGCTTGTGGATTAAGTTAGGCCAATGAAAACTATCATTCAGTTTTCTTTCCTTGGAGATCACTTCTTTGTGGTTAGATGTCAGGAATGACGGTCACAGACAAGTGATTATGTCAAAGCTGCAGGGAAATATTTCTGTAGCTTCAACCAGGGGCTTCATGCAGTTGGCATCCACAGTTACTTTTCAGTAATTCAAGACAGCATGATTAATCTGTAGCATTAAAGGGGCTCTGGTATATTGTCTGAAGCTGTGATAATACAGCATGGACAAAAATGGAGTAAAGAGCAGAGTCTAGTTCAGATACTAGACCTTATCTTGTTGCTTTAGAGCCGAGTGAAACAATTCATATAAAGTTACATTTCTTCATAGTCCCAATGTTTCTGGCTCCCTTCCTGCTCTTCTTAAATTATTAAGTCTCCTTCTTATTTAATTTCAGCTTAAAAACCATTTGTAAAAGTAATAAACATTTGAGA
This sequence comes from Spermophilus citellus, assembly GCF_964194105.1. NCBI lineage: Eukaryota > Metazoa > Chordata > Mammalia > Rodentia > Sciuridae > Spermophilus > Spermophilus citellus. Next base: position 92,650,289 of record NC_138186.1, on the reverse strand, counting down.
CATTGTCTTTTTGAACCATCAGCTGCTTTTTTATCAAGTTTCCCAAATCTGGTAGTATTTTTAGCAAAAATCTGAGCACTTTAAACAGAAGATGTGGTTCTTATATTTTTATTTTAAATAGGTGAGTTAAATCTGTTTATATTTATTGTTATTACTAATATTGTATTTATGTCTACTACCTTTGAGGAGTATGGGATAGAATGTATGTTTTTTGGTTAACATATTTTATGTTGTTTTCCTTTCATGTCTTGGTAGGATTTTTTTTTCCTTCCTTCCTCCCTCCGTCTGTCCCTCCCTCCCTCTCTTTCTCTCTCTCTCTCTCTCTTTGTTTCTTTCTTTCTTTCTTCTCTCCTGGGTTGAAAGCAATAGCTTCTGGTTTTCTTATATATCAAATATGAAGTTTTCTGGTAAAGAGAGTTTTTCAGTATCTTTGCCTTTTTGAAACAGGCAGAAACTTTTTAATTTCTAAACTCCCTCATAGACATATTTTGTCCTCTCACCAAACATTTCCCCATTACTATTGTCTATTGTTTTAGTTTCACTTGAAAAACCACAAATTGATTACTCATTTAAATATTTTTGTATTCATAACCTTATACATACTAATGGTCAGACTTCATGGTTTTATTTTGGCTTTTATAGCCTTCATCCTTTAATCTTGCCTTCACTTATGGTCTGAATGGTAAACTCTCTTAGCATTTGTATGCTTGGAAACATCTTGGTTTTGTTCAGTCCTGAATGATGGCTAGGCAAGGTACAGATACTGGAACTCCTTTTCATTTGAGTTCTGTCCCTCATTACCTTTTAGCATCTAATTTTGTTGATAAGACAGCTGTTATAAGTCTATTTGTTCCTCTGGTAATAAACTCTTTTTTTTTTCCTTGCTGGCATGTAAGATTTTATCTTCATGCTTTTTGTACTCTAGTTTTAGAGTGATGTCCAAGAGTAGATTTTGTTCTACTTAGTACTCTGAGAATACTTTATCTGAGGACTCCTGTCTTTAGTTAGTTCTGAAAAGTTGTCAGCTTTCCATATGGTTTCAATTATCTGCACCTGCCCTCGTTTCCTTCTTTTGAACTCCTGTTAGACATATAGTAGAGTCTTTTCAGTCTCTTCTTCTTGCCTCTTAACTGTTGTGTGTGTGTGTGTGTGTGTGTGTTTAGGTACATGTTTATAATTTATAACTTACATACAAACAGACATATACACACACAAACACATTTGTATCTCAGAGCTGCATTCAGGACAAATTCCAGTACAAATTCCTAAGTACTAAATCTTGCTGTTCACCCATTCTAGTTTTTATCCCCATCATTGAGTTTTATTTCAATAGATTTTTTTTTTCATTTCAAAGATATCAAATTTTAAAAATATTTCTGAGGATATTAAATATATCTGATTTTAAGTCTTTTAATTTTTCTGTGTTTTTAATTTTGTCTGGAGTTGCTTAATCTACTTATTCATTTTGTAGCTGACTGACTACAGTTAGATTCCTTCATGTATTTTAGAATTTTAGTTTGCAAGTTCACCTTAAGTTCTCTTTCTGTTTGCAACTCTCTCCCACAATTTGCCCCTGCTCCTGACAGTTTTATAGCCACTTCCTGTACCTTCCTAAGCCTATAATTCAGCATAAAGTCAATAGTGGTACATCTTTATGTGATATTGGAGCTGGCTATAGATCCATGCCTGGACCAGCAAAAGGTTGAGTCTGTCCCTTCCCATTTTTCTAGTCATAATACCCCAGATAAGTCGTAACCCTCAGTAGTATTTAGAAGCATTTTTCATGAACTTCAGTGTGGGTCCAGCCATTCCCGCCACCCCCAGAGCCTAGCCTTGACCTCAGCTCCGTCAGGCAGGCCCTTGGCTCCTCCTGCCTCTCCACTGTGTGTTTCTAGTACTTGGAAATGCTTAACTTGTTTTTTGAGTGTAGCTATGACTTGGAATTCTCTCTAGAGGTAAATGGATTGTGGCTTTGTTTTTATTTGCCTTTTAGAATTTCGTGAATTGAAAAGGAAATTGTGTTTAAAGACCTTAGAAATGGCTCACCATTCACTGGTTTTGTTTGTTTTTCTTGTTTGTTTGTTTATTTAACCCAGTGATGGAATCTAGAACATAACTTACACATTTAGTATTTGGGTGCTTTATAAAATCTATATAAGCCAAACTTGCTTTGTATATAGAAGTTTATTCAGCTTTGTCTTTCTGGACCTCATTACTGCCATTTCATAATGTTAATATTAGAGGCCTAGAGGATGGGACTATGAAGATGCTGCTTTTTGTCAGTTTTATAAACCATTTTGTATACTTTACCTCGAAAACAAAATAAAAGAACCACACTTCATCAGGTAGCAAAAATCAAAAGGGAAGTGACAGATTAAATTTGATTCTGGGTAAAATTGTCTACCCCCCCCATTGCCACATTTTTGAAAATAGCTAGCGCCCTGCTTTGCTCCTTTAACAGACCTTTTTTTTTTTTATTAATTGAAAATTCGTGTTTCTCTCTCGCTTTATCCTGCAGTACCTCCCCTAGAATCTAAAAATGCCACATTTCCAGGTGGCAGCTATGTAGTAATCAATTTCCCAAACTAAAATCAACAAAAAGCAACTTTCCAACTATGAATATTCTACATAAAACCATACTTTTAGCATTACTCCATAGGAAAATCATGCTAAAACTTCAAATAGCTGTGGGTAAATAGAAAAAAAAAAAATCAGCAAGTTCTGCTGTTCAGTTCCTTCCCTTTTGCCCCACCTCAGGAGCAGGCTTCATGTAGAGTAAAGGCAGAGAAAGAAAAAGTGTGGAGACAGATAAGATTGATTCAGAGAGATGTAAGAGGAGGATTTGGAATAGCTACCAAAAAGATTAAACACAGCCTAAATTTTAAAATGCTGGGAGTGAGTCCAAGCAGATGAGAGCACGAAGTATAGGGAAGGATTTTAAATTCATCTAAAGAGCCAGGAGCCATATTGGACCAGGTGTGCCCTTGAAAGAAGCAGAGTCTATTTAAAGGGACAAAAAAAAGATTTAAGAGGATATTATAATTAGAGAGGTTATATATGTGTAGATGCAGGGGACACATGGAAAAAATAGGGGAAAGAAGAGAAGAAGGAAGAGGATCGGGGAATTGGCAGGAAGGATGAGGAGAAAGGAAGGAGGGGAAGAAAAAAATTTAGAGAAAGAAATATGTTTCAAGATTTTATATCCAGCCATGCTGTCCTTCACATATTAAGGCAATAGTGAAGCATCTTATAAAAACTAAAGGATCCTGTGCTCATAGCTCTTCTTGGAGAAGGTACTAGAAAAAACTATGGCCTACTGCATGTTTTTATAAAATTTTGGTAGAGCACAGCCAGAGTTATTTGTTTACATATTGAATTTTGGTTGCATTTGTTCTATACTGGCATGATTCAGTTTCAATCACAATAAGAACCATATGGCCCACAAAGTCTAAAAGACTTACTATCTATTTTATACCATTGGTCCACCCGCCTGTTTTGGTACCAGTACCATGCTGTTTTTGTCACTATTGCTCTGTAATATAGTTTGAAATCTGGTATCGCTATACCGCCTGATTCACTCTTTCTGCTTAGAATTGCTTTTGCTATTCTGGGTCTTTTATTTTTCCATATGAATTTCATGATTGCTTTATCTATTTCTACAAGAAATGCCGTTGGGATTTTGATTGGCATTGCATTAAATCTATAGAGAACTTTTGGTAATATCGCCATTTTGATGATGTTAGTTCTGCCTATCCATGAACAGGGTATATTTTTCCATCTTCTAAGATCTTCTTCTACTTCTCTCTTTAGGGTTCTGTAGTTTTCATTGTATAAATCTTTCACCTCTTTTGTTAGGTTGATTCCCAAGTATCTTATTTTTTTTGAGGATATTGTGAATGGAGTGTTTTTCCTCATTTCCATTTCAGAAGTTTTGTTGCTGATATACAGAAATGCCTTTGATTTATGCGTGTTAATTTTATATCCTGCCACTTTGCTGAATTCATTTATTAGTTCTAGTAGTAGCAGAATACAACAATTACTATTAGTGCATTATGTAAAATTGTGGATGTGTAACTGACGTGATTCTGCAATCTGCATTTGGGGTAAAATTGGGAGTTCATAATCCATGTCAATCTAATGTATGAAATATAATATGTCAAGAGCTTTGTAATGTTGTGAACAACCAATAAAAAAAAAAAAAGACTTACTATCTGGTCCATTAGAGAGGAAAAAAAAGGCTGACTGCTATACTAGGATTCCTTATAATGACTGGAAAGATTTAGCACAGAACTGATACTGATGATGGCCTGTAAAAATTATTTAAATGTGTATGTATGTATGTGTGTGTGTGTGTATATATATATACACACACACACACCATATATACTGGTAGAAGGCTAATGTAAAAATGTATGTACTATGACAAAGGAGCAATAATGAAATTAAAATGGGGAAAAATGGATAGGAAAAGATGAACATAGAAAAACTCATGATAATATAAGCAGGAGATGGGTAATAAAGAATATAATCCCCCAACCCTCAGTAACCCTGATACTTCAAATGGTAAATAGTTAAATAAAAGACATTTACAAAGTGTAAGTGGAAATGTAACAACCAGGAGAAAATAAAAAAAAATCTTCCTAAATATCAATATGCATTGCATATCTCATATAGAAAGTAATATAGTAAATATTTTAAAATTCATAGTTTTAAAATATCATAGGTTTATGACTAACATCACAGTCACAACAATAAATGTGAATGAACTTAATTTGGCTAATAAAAGTAAAATATTTACAGTTTGATTTGCAATATACCACTTAAGTTATATGTATGTTCTATATAGCAGACCTAGCAACAATCATGATTCAGTTATAATAAAAATAAATGATGGACAAACATACCATGACGATGGAAACAGAGAGAAGTGGTTGTAACCCTGATATAATAGAGAATTTAAGCTCAAAAGAATGAAACATTATACTTTTTAAGGCTAAAGAGTTTTACTTTTTTTTTTTTTTTTTTTTTGCTAGCAAAAACAAAGAGAAAGACCATGGTACCTGGATATTTAAACATTCTCTTATTAAACTCTTGGGTGAAAGGGAACATATAAATTAAAATAAAAATTTCAAATTTTATTCATGTTGTAGTATGATTAGTGCTTCCTTCCTGTATTACCGAATAAATATTCCATTGTATGGATATACCACATTTTACTTATTATTCATTGGTTGATGGCTATTTGTTTGGTTTTACTTTTTGGCTATCATGAATAATGTTCCTGTGAACAAATGGGTAGTCATTTGGAAAAAAGGATTAAATCTGTATGTCAAACCATATATAATAAAAACATCCTGGTGGATGGAAATCTAAGTATAGCAAATGAAAAATTATAGTGGAAAAACTGGCAAAATTTGAATAAGATCTGTAGCTTACTAAGTAATTTTGTTTCAATATTAATTTCTTGCTTTTCATAACTGTGCTATGGTTTGGTAAGACGTTAATACTAGGATAAGGGGGGTAAGGGACACATGGGAATACTCTGTACTGTCTTTGCAACCTTTCTCTAAGTCTAAAATTATTACAAAATAAAGAAGTTTTAAAATTCAGATGCTTCTTGAACTGCAATGAGATGAGGTTACACTCCACTAAATGCATTGTAAGTTGAAAATATTAATTCAAAAATGCATTTAAAAGCTGATTGCAGTGATGCACACCTATAATCCCAGGGGCTCAACAAGCTGAAGCAAGAAGATTTCAAGGTCAAAGCCAGCCTCAGCAACTTAATGAGGCCCTAAGTAACTTAGTGAGACCCTGACTCTAAATAAAATATAAAAAGGCCTAGGGATGTGGCTCACTGGTAAAGCACCCCTAGGTTCAATCCCTGGTACAAAAAAAATGCATTTAATATCACAGCTTAGCAACACATACACCAGAATATAAGTTATTTCCCATCATGGTTTTGTGACTAACTGGAAGCTGTGGCTTGCTGCTGCCACCCAGTATTACAAGAAAGTATTGTAACACACATAGCTTGCCCAGAAAAAGAGCAAAATTCAAAGGCTAGTTTCTACGGAATGCATATTGTTTTTGTACCATCATAAATTTGAAAAATTGTAGGTAGATCTATAATGAGTCAGAGACTACCCACATTAGGTAGCATATCAAGGAATAAAAGACAGAATAAAAATGTCCTATTGAAAGTGGTAGACTAGCTCGGGACATATTCTTAGAACACTAAGAAAGGGAACATACTTGAACCAGCTAGGGAAGAGAGTGGTGGAGAGTAGCAAGCCTCCACTTGAGAGAGCTAGGACATAGCAGGAATCAAGAAACGGTCACACTGATTGCAGTTCACTTTATTATTCTATTGTGTAAGGTAACATGTGCATCTTGTGGTTTTGGTAGAAAGTCACACATATACATGTACATGCAATATACGCTATATGTAATATATATCTACTAGATATGTATATGTGTATATACATATGTATAGTTATTAATTATTTTTGAGATTGAACACCACTTATTTCGAAGATTTAGAGCTTGGATGTGAATTCGGTCAGAGATGGAAGAATGGATGGAAAATGCTGAAGAAGCAAATATTGGTTATCTTCATCTTAAAGACATCTGTACTTTAACATTAAGGTTCAAAGTATAGGTGGTAGTGTCCAGGAACTGGGATCCTAAGAAATTCAGGGGGCTGGGGTTGTAGCTCATTGATAGAGCTCTTGCCTTGCATGTTTGAGGCACTGGGCTCGATCCTTAGCACCACGTGAAAAATGAATAAATAAATAAAGATATTGTGTTCATCTACAACTAAAAAATATGTAAAAAATAAATTCAAAAATCTTTTAGCTTCTGAAAAATATCTAGTTCTTTTATTATCAAGAAAGCTTAGCAGATAGAGTGCCGGGGATCCCAAAAGCCAACGGTGTGACCCCGGAGATCCAGGCTGTCTGATACGCGCGGCCTGCCCCGAGGCTACAGAAGGCGTGGCGCCGCAGAGAAGGGGTTAACCAGTCAGCAGGGAATTAAGTGGCTGCGACACGGTGGTATCCCACCAGCCAAGCCCAAGCCCGCACTGACCTCCGGGCTGAGTTCGGGATTGCAGTCGGGGAAGGAAGCCGGTAAGGCCCCGCCCCCCACAAGGGACACTCCGCTAAGGCAAACAGCGGCCACCATCTTAGAGGGCTGAAGTACCCACCGCCACTCTCCGACAGATTGCAGCAACAAAACAGGTGTGTGTGACCCAGCCCAGCCCCCAAACTTAGGGGGATTTCGCATAAAATCTCTCCTAGACTTTCAGGGGGAGGCAGTATCAGAGTGAGCCTGCATAAAGACTAAAGGGGAGCTAGAGGCACCTGACGCTCAACCCCCCCTCCCAACAGTGGACAAAACAAAAGCTGCCTAGCCAGCGCTGGGGGAGGGGCAAGCAGAAAAAATCAAAACCATAGAGTGCCGGGGATCCCAAAAGCCAACGGTGTGACCCCGGAGATCCAGGCTGTCTGATACGCGCGGCCTGCCCCGAGGCTACAGAAGGCGTGGCGCCGCAGAGAAGGGGTTAACCAGTCAGCAGGGAATTAAGTGGCTGCGACACGGTGGTATCCCACCAGCCAAGCCCGCACTGACCCCCGGGCTGAGTTCGGGATTGCAGTCGGGGAAGGAAGCCGGTAAGGCCCCGCCCCCCACAAGGGACACTCCGCTAAGGCAAACAGCGGCCACCATCTTAGAGGGCTGAAGTACTCACCGCCACTCTCCGAAAGATTGCAGCAACAAAACAGGTGTGTGTGACCCAGCCCAGCCCCCAAACTTAGGGGGACTTCGCATAAAATCTCTCCTAGACTTCCAGGGGGAGGCAGTATCAGAGTGAGCCTGCATAAAGACTAAAGGGGAGCTAGAGGCACCTGACGCTCAACCCCCCCTCCCATCAGTGGACAAAACAAAAGCTGCCTAACCAGCGCTGGGGGAGGGGCAAGCAGAAAAAATCAAAACCATAGAGTGCCGGGGATCCCAAAAGCCAACGGTGTGACCCCGGAGATCCAGGCTGTCTGATACGCGCGGCCTGCCCCGAGGCTACAGAAGGCGTGGCGCCACAGAGAAGGGGTTAACCAGTCAGCAGGGAATTAAGTGGCTGGGACACGGTGGTATCCCACCAGCCAAGCCCAAGCCCGCACTGACCCCCGGGCTGAGTTCGGGATTGCAGTCGGGGAAGGAAGCCGGTAAGGCCCGGCCCCCCACAGGGGACACTCCGCTAAGGCAAACAGCGGCCACCATCTTAGAGGGCTGAAGTACCCACCGCCACTCTCCGACAGATTGCAGCAACAAAACAGGTGTGTGTGACCCAGCCCAGCCCCCAAACTTAGGGGGATTTCGCATAAAATCTCTCCTAGACTTTCAGGGGGAGGCAGTATCAGAGTGAGCCTGCATAAAGACTAAAGGGGAGCTAGAGGCACCTGACCCTCAACCCCCCCTCTCATCAGCGGACAAAACAAAGGCAAACAGCGGCCACCATCTTAGAGAGCTGAAGTATCCACTGCCACTCTCCCGCAGATTGCAACAAAACAGGCCCAGAGTATAGCTTGAACTGCCGAGAACCATCACTGAGGGGAAATCTGGTCTAGCAGGAGAACCCAAGCCTAGCAGGAGAGAACAGGAGACTAGAGGCAAGGCTCTCGTGACTGGGCAGCTGTAAACTGCAGGCCCGCCGGCGACAGTTCATCCACGGCCAGGGTAACTGGGCGGTAGGAGAACGCCCTCCCGCTGGCGATGGATCACCTGCCCACGGCCTGAGATACTGGGCGGCGGGAGTCTGCCTGCCTGCCACGACCGGGTGCTGAAACCAAACAGAGACAGTCCACTCACACCCCCCCATTAGGGCACCCCGGCAAGGAGACTGGGGCACGGCATAGCAGAGTAGTGTCGTCACTGGAGCTCGGACGTCGGAATTCCTTCCCAGCAGAATCCACGTTAGCAGGCATAGTTCAACAACACAAAGGAGAGACATCAGAGTAATACAGAAACAAAACAAATCTATAGAAGAGAGCAGAAACACGACAATCAAAAAGAACTGGAAAGTAACGTGGACAACATGAGAAAACAAGGGAAAAAAGGATTTCAAACAATGCAAGACAACTCAATTCTACAAGAGGACATAGAAACTTCAGAAACAGGGATATGGAAAGAACTCAGGGGATACCTAACTCGAATGGAAAGGAATATTAGAGAAGACATGAGACAGCAAGTCCAAGAAATAAAAGTATATTTTGAAAATGAATTAAACAAACAAATTCAAATGGCAAAGAACGAGATCTACCAGGAGATAGAGATCTTAAAAAAAAATCAAACAATAATCCTAGAATTGCAGGAAACTATAAGCCAAATTAAAAACTCAAACGAGAATATTACAAATAGACTTGATCAAGTAGAAGTCAGAACATCAGATAATGAAGACAAGGTTTATCAACTTGAAAAGAATATAGTCAACACAGAAAAGATGCTTAAATCCCACGAACAATCTATTCAAGAGTTATGGGATGTCATAAAAAAACCAAATCTGAGAGTCATAGGGATAGAAGAAGGCACAGAGTTTCAAACCAAAGGAATGGACAACATATTAAATGAAATAATTCTAGAAAACTTCCCAGAGATGAAAGATGGAATGGATTGCCAAATCCTGGAAGCCTACAGGACCCCAAACATTCAAAACCATAATAGACCAACCCCAAGACATATAATTATGAAGATAGCCAACGTACAGAACAAGGAGAGAATATTAAAAGCTACGAGAGAAAAGAGGCAGATTACTTTCAGGGGTAAACCAATTAGGTTAACGACCGATTTCTCATCACAAACTTTGAAAGCGAGAAGATCCTGGAATAATGTATTTCAAATGCTGAAAAATAATGGATTCCAACCAAGAATACTATATCCAGCAAAATTGAGCTTCAAATTTGACAATGAAATTAAAATCTTTCATGATAAACAAAAGCTAAAAGAATTTGCAGCAAGAAAACCAGCTCTGCAAAGCATTTTGAACAAAACACTACAAGAAGAGGATTTGATAAATAGTGCCCAAAACTAACAGCAGGAGGTATCTCAGTAAAGGGGGAGGAAAACAACCAAAAAGCAAAACTAGCCAAACTAAAATAAATAAATAAAGAAGCATGACTGGAAATACAAATCATATCTCAATTGTAACCTTAAATGTTAATGGCCTAAACTCACCAATCAAGAGACATAGGCTAGTAACCTGGATCAAAAAAACAAATCCAACAATATGCTGCCTTCAGGAGACTCATATGATAGGAAAAGATATACACAGGCTGAAGGTAAAAGGTTGGGAAAAATCATACCACTCATATGGCCCTCGGAAGCAAGCAGGAGTGGCCATACTCATATCGAATAAAATCAACTTCAAACCTAAGTTAATCAAGAAGGATAAAGAAGGTCACTATATACTGTTAAAAGGAACCATCCAACAACAAGACATAACAATCATCAATTTGTATGCACCAAACAATGGAGCTGCAACGTTCATAAAACAAACTCTCCTCAAGTTCAAGAGTCAAATAGACCACAACACAATAATTATGGGTGACTTCAACACACCGCTCTCGCCATTAGACAGATCCTCTAGACAAAAGCTGAATAAAGAAACTATAGAACTCAACAGCACAATCAATAACCTAGACTTAACCGACATATATAGAATATATCAACCATCATCAAGTGGATACACGTTCTTCTCAGCAGCACATGGATCCTACTCAAAGATAGACCATATATTATGCCATAAGGCAACTCTTAGTAATTATAAGGGTGTGGAGATAATACCATGCACCATATCTGACCATAATGGAATGAAATTGGAAATCAATGATAAAAGAAGGAAGGAAAAATCCTACATCACATGGAAAATGAACAATATATTATTGAAGGATCAATGGGTTGTAGAAGACATAAAGGAGGAGATGAAAAAATTCTTAGAGTCAAATGACAACACAGACACAACATACCAGAATCTATGGGACACAATGAAAGCAGTTTTAAGAGGGAAATTCATTTCTTGGAGTTCTTACCTCTAAAAAAGAAAAAACCAACAGATAAATGAACTCACACAACACCTCAAAAACCTAGAAAAGGAAGAGCAAAACAACAGCAAATATAGTAGAAGACAAGAAATAATTAAAATTAGAGCAGAAATCAACGAAATTGAAACAAAAGAAACCATTGAAAAGATAGATAAAACTAAAAGTTGGTTCTTTGAAAAAATAAATAAGATAGACAAGCCCTTAGCCATGCTAACGAAAAGAAGAAGAGAGAGAACTCAAATTACTAACATACGGGATGAAAAAGGCAATATCACAACAGACACTACAGAAATACAGAAGATAATTAGAAAGTATTTTGAAACCCTATATTCCAATAAAATAGAAGATAATGAAGATATCGATAAATTTCTTAAGGCATATGATTTGCCCAGATTGAGACAGGAAGACACACACAATTTAAACAGACCAATAACAATAGAAGAAATAGAAGAAGCCATCAAAAGACTACCAACTAAGAAAAGCCCTGGACCAGATGGCTATACAGCGGAGTTCTACAAAACCTTCAAAGAAGAATTAATACCAATACTTTTCAAGCTATTTCAAGAAATAGAAAAAGAAGGAGCTCTTCCAAATTCATTCTATGAGGCCAACATCACTTTGATCCCAAAACCAGACAAAGATACTTCAAAGAAAGAAAACTACAGACCAATATCTCTAATGAACTTGGATGCAAAAATTCTCAATAAAATTCTGGCGAATCGAATACAAAAACATATCAGAAAACTTGTTCACCATGATCAAGTAGGATTCATTCCTGGGAGGCAAGGATGGTTCAATATACGGAAATCAATAAATGCTATTCACCACATCAATAGACTTAAAGACAAGAACCACATGATCATCTCGATGGATGCAGAAAAAGCATTTGACAAAGTACAGCATCCCTTTATGTTCAAAACACTAGAAAAACTAGGGATAACAGGAACTTACCTCAACATTGTAAAAGCTGTATATGCTAAACCTCAGGCTAGCATCATCCTAAACGGAGAAAAACTGAAGGCATTTCCTCTAAAATCTGGAACAAGACAGGGATGCCCTCTATCACCACTTCTATTCAATTTAGTTCTCGAAGTACTAGCCAGAGCAATTAGACAGACAAAAGAAATTAAAGGCATAAAAATAGGAAAAGAAGAAATTAAACTATCGCTATTTGCGGATGACATGATAATATACTTAACAGACCCAAAAGAGTCTACAAAGAAGCTGCTAGAGTTAATAAATGAATTCAGCAAAGTGGCAGGGTATAAAATCAACACGCATAAATCAAAGGCATTCCTGTATATCAGCAACAAAACCTCGGAAATGGAAATAAGGAAAACCACTCCATTCACAATATCCTCAAAGAAAATAAGATACTTGGGAATCAACCTAACAAAAGAGGTGAAAGATTTATACAATGAAAACTACAGAACCATAAAGAGAGAGATAGAAGAAGATCTCAGAAGATGGAAAAATGTACCCTGTTCATGGATAGGCAGAACTAACATCGTCAAAATGGCAATATTACCCAAACTTCTCTACAGATTTAATGCGATGCCAATCAAAATCCCAATGGCATTTCTTGTAGAAATAGACAAAGCAATCATGAAATTCATATGGAAAAACAAAAGACCCAGAATAGCAAAAGCAATTCTAAGCAGGAAGTGTGAATCTGGAGGCATAGCGATACCAGAGGTCAAACTGTACTACAAAGCAATAGTAACAAAAACAGCATGGTACTGGTACCAAAACAGGTGGGTAGACCAATGGTACAGAATAGAAGACACAGAGACTAATCCACAAAGTTACAACTATCTTATATTTGATAAAGGGGCTAAAAGCATGCAATGGAGGAAGGATAGCATTTTCAACAAATGGTGCTGGGAAAATTGGAAATCCATATGCAACAAAATGAAATTGAATCCCTTTCTCTCGCCATCCACAAAAATTAACTCAAAATGGATCAGGGAGCTAGGTATCAAATCAGAGACACTGCGTCTGATAGAAGAAAAAGTTGGCTACGATCTACAAATTGTGGGGTCAGGCTCCAAATTCCTCAATAGGACACCCATAGCCCAAGAGTTAACAACAAGAATAAACAAATGGGACTTAATTAAACTAAAAAGTTTTTTCTCAGCAAGAGAAACAATAAAAGAGGTAAATAGAGAGCCTACATCCTGGGAACAAATCTTTACCCCCCACACCTCCGATAGAGCCCTAATATCCAGAATGTACAAAGAACTCAAAAAATTAAACAACAAGATAACAAATAACCCAATTAACAAATGGGCCAAGGACCTCAACAGACACTTCTCAGAGGAGGACATACAATCAATCAACAAGTACATGAAAAAATGCTCACCATCTCTAGCAATCAGAGAAATGCAAATCAAAACCACCCTAAGATACCATCTCACTCCAGTAAGATTGGCAGCCATTATGAAGTCAAACAACAACAAGTGTTGGCGGGGATGTGGGGAAAAGGGTACACTTGTACACTGCTGGTGGGACTGCAAAATGGTGAGGCCAATTTGGAAAGCAGTATGGAGATTCCTGGGAAAGCTGGGAATGGAACCACCATTTGACCCAGCTATCGCACTTCTCGGACTATTCCCTGAGGACCTTAAAAGAGCGCACTATAGGGATACGGCTGCATCAATGATTATAGCGGCACAATTCACAATAGCTAGACTGTGGAACCAACCTAGATGCCCTTCAATTGATGAATGGATAAAAAAAATGTGGCATCTATACACAATGGAGTATTATGCAGCACTAAGAAATGACAAAATCATAGAATTTGCGGGGAAATGGATGGCATTAGAGCAGATTATGCTAAGCGAAGCTAGCCAAGCCCTAAAAAACAAATGCCAAATGTCTTCTTTGATATAAAGAGAAAAACTAAGTACAGAACAGGAAGAAAGAGCATGAGGAAAAGACTACAGTAAACAAAGACGAATGGGGGGAGAGAAACGGAGAGAGAAGGGAAAGCATATGGAAATGGTAGGAGACCTTCAAGGATACATAAAATTATAAGAGGTTATGAGGGGCAAGGGGGAGGGAAAAAAAAAAGGGAGAGAATTGAACAACAGCGGGGGAGGTAGAGAGGGAAGATGGGAGGGGAGGGGAGGGGAGGGGGGATAGTAGGGGATAGGAAAGGTAGCAGAATACAACAGTCACTAATATGCCATTATGTAAAAATGCGAATATGTAACAGATGTGATTCTGCAACCTGTATTTGGGGTGAAAATGGGAGTTCAAAGCACAATTTGAGTCTAATGTATGAAAGATGATATATCATGAACTATGTAATGCGATAAATAATCAATTAAAAAAAAAATAAAATAAAATAAACATTTGATCCTAAAAAAAAAAAATAAAAAAAAATAAATTTTAGTAGCTTAAAAAAAAAAAAAAAAAAAAGAAAGCTTAGCAAAAATTTTCAAAATACAGTTAAGTGATCCTCTCCCTCAAAAGACTTATTTCCACGGTGAGACAGAATTCTGTTAGGTTGGGGTTAACCCAATCAGATGTAATTATGTTCCAGGGTCTTGCAAGACAATCAAGGCAATTGAAGAACCACTTTCATTATTTAAGAAAGTTCATTGCCTGTGGATAGGACAGGTATTTACTTAAAGAAAGATCTGTTATTTAAATGATCACAGTGGTATAATTTTTTTCATCCTTGGATTTTTATCAGAAAAATGGAACAGGAATCATAGTAAACATATGCAATGGTTTGAATGCATTCTCCCGAATTTATGTGTTAGAAACTTGATCTCCAATGCAACAGCACTGAGAGGTCAGACTTTTATTATTAATGCCATTATTGTAGGAGTGAGTGAGTTATGGAGGGAGTAGTTCCTGATGACCACGTTCCTTCTCTTTTTTATCATGGAGCACCTTCAGCCATGTTATGACATAACAAGAAGGACCTCAGCAGATATGGGGCCTCTCAGCCTTGGACTTCCCCAATATCAAGAACTGAAATAAATAAATAATTCTCTGTTCTTGTAAATTACCTAGACTCAGGTATTCTAATAGCACAAAATAGAATAAGACAGCATAGTTCCACAGTTTTTGTTACTGTATAGTTCTTTTGGGATTATATTTATAATAATGTAGAATAATTAATTAAATAAGGTATTTTAGTCACTTATACATGCAGTTGGGACTAGGTTTAGTTATACAAGACTTTGTTATAATACTGTTTCCATAAGATAATCAAATTCATATTACATCACCTAATTTACAGCTTCCCCCCACACCCTAAGAATATAATTTACCACATGTACAAGGACTGCTGCTATTTGGATTCCCATGGATCTCTTTATCCAGCATTTTGTCAGAAGGGAAATTGCCTTATGCATAATCTGAAATAATTGAAATAATTGGAAGTATAATGAGAGCCAACATTTAGAAGCTCCCTTGTGCTTCTTTCTGCTCTGTAAAATAAAATGATCACTAAATGCATTCGTGTTTTAAAATTTGAGCAGACTTGGTAAATGAATCTTGTTTTCTAAATGTGCAGAGGGGCCAATATAAGGTGGTTGGTGTTCCTAAAACAGGTGTTAAGAGATCTTTTTAAACTTCCCAATACATTTGCAAATTTACCATGATGAAGTGGCAATTTGCAATATAAAGCTGATTACAGAAATCAGGATATAGTTTTGCAATGTATTTTTAAAAATTTATATTATTGCCTGTTCTGCTTTTTTGGATGTATGTGACATCATTAATAATGTTCTCATATATCCTTGAGAGATTTGTTGGCTTGTTTTGTTTTTAGTGGTTGATAGGAATTGGATTTAAAAAGAAAATCATTTATATCTGAGGTTTCCAGCATCCATTTTAGCATTTGACCAAATTTTACACTCTTATTCACCTTTTTTAGAAATAGGCTTTATTTTAAAACAGTTTTAGGTTCATAGAAAAATTGAAAGAAAATTACAGAGATTTCCCATATGACCTTTATCCCCACACATCCATTATAACATTCCACACCAGAATGGTACATTTGTTAAAATTAATGAATCTATGTTGACACATTACTATCACACATTTGGGTTCACTGTATTTTTTTAAAAAAAAATTATTTGGGTTCACTGTATTTTTTTAAAATTATTTGTTCTAATTAGTTATACATGACAATAGAATGGACTTATGCACTTTGATATATCATACATAAATGGAGTATAATTTCTCATTATTCTGATTGTACATGTTGTAGACTCACATTGGTCATGCAGTCATATGTGTAAATAAGGTAATAATATCTGCTTTATTCCCCTATCCTTCCTACCCCAATACCCCTCCCCTCCCCTCTACCTAATCTAAAGTAGTCTATTCTTCCCTAGCACTCCCCACCCCCTTATTGTGATTTAGAATCCACATATCAGAGAAAACATTGGCTTTTGGTTTTGGGGGATTGGCTTATTTTGCTTAGCATGATATTCTCTAGTTCCATCTATTTACCAGCAAATACCATAATTTCATTCTTCTTTAAAGCTGGATAATATTCCATATATATCTTTCACATTTTCTTAATCTGTTCATCTGTTGAAGGGCACCTAGGTTGGTTCCATAGTTTAGCTATTGTGAGTTGAGCTGCTATAAACATTTATGTGGCTGTGTCACTGTAATATGCTGATTTTAAGTCCTTTGGGTATAAATCAAGGAGTGGAATAGCTGGGTCAAATGGTAGAGTTCACTCTTTGTTCTATGAGTTTGAAAAAGGTATAATGACATGATGTTATACAGAGAAGTTTTACTGCAATAGAAGTACTCTGTGTTCCATCTATTCATCCTTTCCTCACTCCCAAACCTTTGGCAGCCACTTATTTTTTTACTGTCTTTCTAATTTTGCCTTTTCCAGAACATTAATTAGTCTTTGTTCACAGATGCCATTATTGTCTATTCTAATCCCAAAGAATCATCATAAAACACAAAAACAACAAAAATCCTGGACTAATGCAATCTCAAAACCTCAGGAGATAATTCTGAGGATACAAAAAAAAAAAAAAAAAAAAGGTTCTCAGGTTAAATGGCGGAAGCAAAAGACCCAGAATAGCTAACAGTGTTGAAGGAGAAGAACAAAATTAGAGGACTGACTCTACTCTCAAGGTTAACTATAAAACTACAGAAATCAAGACAGTGTGGTATTGGTGAAAGAATAGACAGATCAACAGAATTAAATAAAGAGTTCAGAAACAGACCTGTATAATATAGTCAGGTGATCTTTGGCAGAGATCAAAGGCAATTCAATGGAGAAAATGTAGTCTTTACAAACAATAGAGCTGGAACAACTAGACATCTATACGAAAAAAAAAATTTAGACTAAAACACCTTTCACAAATATTAATTCAGAGTGGATCACAGGCAAAACTGTTAAACTCCTAGAAGATAACATAGGAGAAAATCTAAATGCCCTGGGGTTTGACTTTTAGATACAACAGAGAAGGCATGATCTGTGAAAAAAAGAATTAATAAGCTTGACTTCATTAAAATTAAAAAATTCTGCTCTTTATAAGACACCATGGAGAATGAAAAGGAAAGCCACAGACTGGGAGAAAATCTTTGTAAAACCCAAATCTGAAAAAGGAATATTATCTAAAATATACAAAAGAACTCTTAAAAACCCAACAGTATGAATACAAATAACCTGATTAAAAATGGGTCAACGACCTTAACAAAAATCTTAGCAATACTGTACAGTTTCCAAATAAGCACATAAAGGTACTCCACATTATATGTCATTAGGAAAATGCTAATTAAAACAACAATGAGGTACTATTATACACCTATGAGAATGGCCATAATCCATAACATTGAATACCAAATACTTGTGAAGATATGGAACAACAGTAATGCTCATTCATTGCTGGTAGGAATGTAGAATTGTATAGCCACTTTATAAAACAGGTTGGCAAAACAAGTTTCTTGCAAAACTTAAAATATTCTTACCATTACAAAGCAATTGAAAACTTATGTTTATGTGAAAACCTGGACAGGGATGGATAGCAGCTTTATTTATAATTGTCAAAAATCGGAGGCAAACAAGATGCTCTGTCAGTAAGTGAATGAGTAAACTATGGTATATCTAGACAATGGAATATCAGTGCTAAAAAGAAATGATCTTTTACATGAGGCAACAATACAGAAAAAACTTAAATACATATTATTAAGTGAAAAAAGCCGGGCTGGGGATGTGGCTCAAGCGGTAGCGCGCTCGCCTGGCACGCGTGCGGCCCGGGTTCGATCCTCAGCACCACATACCAACAAAGATGTTGTGTCCGCCGAGAACTAAAAAATCAATATTAAAAATTCTCTCTCTCTCTCTCTCTCTCTCTCTCTCTTCCCTCTCTCACTCTCTCTTTAAAAAAAAAAAAAAAAGCCAATCTGAAAAGACAACGTATTATGTGATTCCATCTATATGACATTATTATTTGTTTTTCTTACCTGGATTCCACTTCATTTTGTATTCAAGTTTGGAAGTCACATTGAGGCAAGTTGACAAGTCTAAAAAGGGGCTTGAGTAAGGCAATCTTGGTTTCCTTCTTTAGGAAATATTTTTGGAAGAGTTAGTAAGACCATTGCTTTTTATTTTCTATTGGGGAATAGGTAGATTTATGTCAGTTTTAAAACTTTTAGACTCTGAAACCAAAAATACATGGATTTGAATACCAGTTATATCTTATACTTAACCAGTGGTGTGACCTTGAGAAGATTTTTCCCCACCTATAAATTAGAATTTAGGAACAAAGTAAAGGGACAACCAATTAACCTTTTTTTTCTAATTTTGTGGGCATCTATTGTTAATCCTCATACTTAAATATGAGGAATCTATTGTCATTCCTCATATTGGTCAGGGTTCTTCAAAACAAAAATGTCTATTCTGGCTAGTTTGAGCAGAAGTAGAAGCTATTGGGTAGTTAAACATGCAGCTAGGAACAGAACCCAATATGCCATATGGGTTGTTTTGGGGAAAATAATCACTATATCATTTACATAGACTCTCCTGCTGTCTTCAGAAAGAACTTGCCCCTTCATGATCATCACAGGATAAGGCGGATTCTTCCTATTTCCTTCTCAAGTTACTTACCTCTGGAGCTAAGTCCAGAGCAGGTCTCCGATTGGTGGAACCTGGTAACATGACACTTTGTAGACCCTTGGGATAAAAGTTTTCTGTTTACTGCATTAGGGAAATAATATCAGTACAGAAAGTAAGTCCTCAGACATTCCAAGAATGTTGAAAAGGTGCTGGGCAGGCAGAAAATATGACAGTACTCCAGGGACATTTTTGTTGCAGTAAATTGACTCATAAAGACAAAATATGTCCAAATTAAAGGAAGGTGACTTTGGTTTATTATTCTTTATTCAAGTCATATATTTTATTTTTGAAGTAGACTTTGTTTATAGACATATCCATATCTCTTGCTTTATCCCTCAAGTTTTTATCTAGGTGTTTGCATAAATGTATACACACACACACACACACACACACACACACACAAAACACCTTACCATAAACATAGAACTTAAGCGAATTAAACCTAAGGGAAAACTCATTTTCCTTATCCTCAAAGCTGTGCTGGTTTTTATCATGTGTCATCACTTTCTGACCTGTTTCTCTACATGGAAATATTGAAATTACTTTTTTCCTCCATGACATGGGAACCTACCAAATTTTCCTTTCTGATATTTTTCCTTTAGACATTATTATGATATTCTGATATTTTTTTCCTTTAACCGTCATTCTCTTATCTTACCTGCTAACAGGAAAGTGATGTCACTAAATTGGATTTCTGTGTAAGAAATTAGCTTGCTAGCTCTATCAACTGGGAGAAACAGGGCTCTTTTGTTTTTTGGGTTTTTTTAATAATAAGTATTTTTCTCTAATTGTAAAAATAATGTATAATGTTTATTAGAAACTAAAAACTAAACAGTCTAAAAAAAGACATCAGTTTACCTTAGTTCTATTTTCAGAGTTAGCATTTTGTTGTGTTTCTGTCCAGTGTTTTTCTCTGTGGGTGTGTGCTTGGGTATGAGGGGTGGTAAGAAAGAAATAGGACAATAGTTTTTGCCAAACTGAAATCCTGTTAAGTAAATGTAATTTAAATTTTTACATCTGCTTCCTTCATTTATGTCTTAAGGAGTTTCTCAAGTCATTTAATAAAAATAATAGCTAATATTCATTGAGCATTTACTGTTATAGTCATCCTTCTGAGCACTTTATATATGAACTCATTTAATCTTTTCTAGAGTCCCTAATTAGATACTGTTATTATCCACCTTTGTTACATGAGGAAATGAGTCATAGAAGTATTTAAAAAGTTGTCCGTGTTCACAAAGCTAGCAAATGGTAGAGCTGGGATGCAGACTCAGGTCTTCTATTCTGGACTGTGTGCTTTTAACCATTATTTTATTGCTTCCTATCATTTTGAACCATGATTTGCAATATTTATATGCTTTTCAATTATACATAATATTGATTTTGTTTTCTTCCCTTACTATTTTATTTTGTGAACAATTTCTGTGACCATTAATATGATCTGAAAGCATAATATTTAATGGCTGCAAGTTTTCATTTATGTAATCATTGTGTGAACCTGAGGCTGGTTCCAGTTTCTAAGATTGTAAATAATGCTGCAGCAGAGTCCCTACACAGGCCTGGCATTAAACATCTTTGGGGGACAGGAACTTACACCATAGTATGACAAAGGGTTTATTTGGGGACAATGGTAATGCTCCACAGGTTAAAAGGGCAGGAGATAATTTTGAAAGATTGAGTTTTGGAGACCCAAGAGAAATTTGACCATTTTGAACCACTCTGAAGGAAGGCAAAAAACAAACCTTTTATGACCTGCATCCTCAGTAGCCCACTTTCCTTTTAGTCAAGGCAAAAAGGCCAGTGAAATAAATGACCAGGAAAAGCAGGATGAAGTCAAAGATGATATCAAAGTAACTGTTGCAGTGGGATGCAGGCAGCTTCATGACATGGAGATCTCTTCAATGAACATTCATGGAGAGATGTTCAGACTGCAGTGGGGAGAGTACTTCTTGTTCTCTGTAAATGTGATATGCTGAGACAAAAAAAGAAAACTATTACTTAGTTTCATCAAAGTGGTGATCAACAGGCCTATTGGAAAACCTTTGGGCAAACATGGCCTCTTACTTGATGGAGACTCCAACCTGTGAGATGATGCTGACTTTAGTTGTACAAATTATTGAGAAGACTCTCTGAAGTGCTATTAGTAAAACTCATATCCAGATCATTGTTGTGTCTTGGATTAAGGCATGGGAAATTGGATTTTCTCTAAGTGTGGCCAAAGACTTCGATGAATCTCTAGTCTTCTGAAATTCATTAAATAGGGGGCTGGGGTTGTAGCTCAATATTAGAGCACTTTCCTAGCACATGTGAGCACTGGGTTTGATCCTCAGCACCACATAAAAATAAATATATAAAATAAATGTATTTTTTAAAAATATTAAAAAAAAAACAGAAATTCACTAAAGGGGTATAAGTAAAGTGACACTTGTATTTTTGAGAAGGAAATCTCTTTTGAGCCTTGTGGTATCTCATGAAGCCTTCTGCTAAATGGACCCCCCACCAGCAGCTGACACAATGAAGTTATCTGAGGTTCTGCCATTGTGACTGCCACAAAGCTCAACTCATCACTTACTATGATAGTATATTTGACCCCTCTTTGTGAAGATATTCCTGGGTATATAGTCTTCAAGCCAAGAGATATTATTAGAACCAAGAACATGAGACAAGTTGTTAATACCAATGCTGAGGGAAAGAGCGTGTCAATTGATATTCTCTATTATGCATACACACATCTTTAATGTAAAGCTCATCATAAATGCTGCCCCCTTGCCAGTGCCATTTCCATGGCTAGGAGACAGTCATTAGTCATTTTTCACCAATTCATGTAGATGATGTACCAAACTGTTTGAAGCCAGCATTGCAACAGGGGACTATGTCTTGAATATTATACAAAATAGGTTGCATGTTGTCTGCTTACTGCTTTTAAAAATATTTGAACAGACAGATCTGCATGGGGAATGTACAACTGCAACACAGCTGAGTAAATCTGTGACACATTTAAAGGGGCTAATTTAGGCATAGCAGGCACTGTGACTAATAAAGATGAGGTTCCACATGTTAGAAAAAAGTATGACCAGAAGGCCACCAAGGACTTTAATAGAGTTTTTAGTTAGCTTCAGTCAAGATAAGAATGAAGTTTAACTTGTATGTATAAAATTCCTACATTCTCCCAACCCTCTGCCCTATCTAGAGTTCTCTATTCCTCCCATGCTCCCTCTCCCTATCCCACTATGAATCTGCCTCCTGATGTCAAAGAAAACATTGGCATTTGTGTTTTTTAGGATTGGCTAACTTCACTTAGCATTATCTTCTCTAATTCCATCCATTTACTGCAAATGCCATGATTTTATTCTCTTTAGTGGGAGGGGAGGAGAGGGGGCATGGGGTAGTTAATGATGGTTGAATGTGATGATCATTATTATCCAAAGTACATGCATGAAGACACAAATTGGTGTGAATAACTATGTATGCAATCAGAGATATGAAAAATTGTGTTCTATACATGTAATAAGAATTGTAACACATTCCGCTGTTATATATAAAATTTTTAAAAAAATGCAAAGTGTATCCTGAACTGGATTCTGGAATAGTAAAAGGGCACTGTGGAAAAAGTAGTGAAATCTGAATAAAGTCTGGAATCTACTAAAAAAAAATAAAATAAAATTCCTACATTCTGGCTTAAACAACTGAACTTCAAAATATTTTCAATAAATGGATGAAAATCTTTTAAATAAAACAAATAATGGTATTTTAAAATGTAGAGAAAATGAAATATGTATACCTTTATTTTTTATTTTTAAAATTCAATGATTGTAAAGATAGAGCTAGAAGAGGTTTCAAGATGGCAGAATAGATCAGGTTACTTTCCTGGCTGCTCCATGGTGTGAAACCAAGAAAGCAGACGGGCATCTTCTCAGCAATGTGAATGAAAGGGGAAAAAGTGGGAAGTCTTCACTGGAATTTAATACTGGGCACTCAATGCAGATCAGGAACTCAAGAGGTTGGATATAATAAAATATGGAAGAAATCTGCAGCGCCTTAGCCATTGCCATGGGCTGAGTACCAGCCAGAGAAATCCCTCTATGAGCTCTGTGGAGGGATAAGAGACCCACATATATATATAGTTCTCTCAAAGTAGACGAAACTACTTGTTTACTTTTTAATATTAATTGTAAACTCAAATTTACTTTTTTTTTTACATTTGAATCTAGGCTTTTCCAACACAGTATTTTTTTTTCTATTTTGAATCTGTTAATATGGTGAATTAGCTGAAATGATTTCCAAAAGTTAAGTTGACTTCCATTCTATGTGAAACAAATTAATCATGATATATGGTTGGCTCAAATTTTGTTTAGTACTTGTATTTCTATTCAGAGACAACTTAAGTTACAGACTTTCCTCTTTCGAACTGTCACTATGGATTTTTAGTATGAAAGTGTTGATAGCTTAATAAAATGACTTGGAAGAAGTTTTTTTGTTGTTGTTTTCTGTTCTCAGAAAACTTTTATGTAAGATTGAAATTTTGTCTATTTTTGCTTTACTTGTTTGGTAAAATTTTTTGCTGATTCACCATCTGTGAAGGTATTTTTTAAAAAATTTTAACTGATACTCTAAAACATAGAAATTGTACATAGAAATGGGGTATCATATAATGTTTGATACATGTATATTGTATAATGTTTAAAGCAGGTCATGCTTATTTATCTTCTGAAACGTTTATCATTTTTTAATGAAAACTTTCAAAATCATGTCAAGCTTTTTGAAATATACAGTTATAACTGTTATCTATATTCACCATACTGTGCAATTGTAGCCCAGAGCTTCTTGCCCCTATCTAATTGTACCTTAGTACCTGTTGACCAACCTTTCCCCATCTACAGTTGCTTACTCTCCCTGACCTCTGGTAAGCACCATCTCTTTCTCAACTTGTATGAGATTGACTTTTTAAACTTTCACATATGAATGGGATCATGCAGTACTTTTCTTCATGTACCTAACTTATTTCACTTAATATAATCATCTCCAATTCATCCATGTTGTCACAAGTGAGAGCATTTCATTTGGTTTTGTGGCTGAATAGTATTCCATTGTGTGTATGTACCACATTTTCTTTAGCCATTCATCAGTTGAGGGCTGCTTAGGCTATTTCCACTTCTTGGCTATTGTGAATAGTGCTTCAATAAACATGGGAGGGTGGATGCCTTTTCTGAATACTGATCTTATTTCTTTTGGATCTATAACCAGTAGTAGGATTGCTGGATCATTTTTAATTTTCTGAAGAACTTACATACTATTTCTATAATGGCTACACTAATGTACATTCCCACCAACAGAGGGAAAGTGCTTCCTTTTCTCCTCACCCGCACTTGTTATCTTTAGTCTTTCTGATAGTAGCCATTCTTATCGGGGTGAGGTGATAGCTCACTGTGGTTTTGATTTGCATTTCCCTGATAATTGTTGGTGTTAAGTATTTTTTAAATTACTTGTTGCCATTTGTGTGTCCTCTTTTGAGAAATGTTTGTTTAAGATCTGTTGCCCATATTTTTTTTCTGTTTTGTTCAATTTCTTTTCCAGTGTTTTAATCAATGTCAATAATAAAAGAAAATATGACATAAAGAAATTGGAAAAGACTAACATAGTTGTACTTTGTATTGCCCATTTTTTAAAAGAGGCTTTTTTTTTTCCCACTGAGTTTTAGAGTTCCTTCATTATTCTGGATGCCAATTCCTTGTCAGTTTTGTGCATTGCAAGTATTTTCTCCTATTCTGTAAGTAATCTCTCACTTTTTTTGAGTGTTTTCTTTGCTGTACAGAAGCTTTACAAATTTTTAAACATTTTTATTGATGAATTATAATTATATATTATATTGGAATTCATTGTGCCATCTTCATACATTTATGTAACATAATTCGATCAGTCTCATTCCCCAGTACAAAGCTTTTTACTTGTATGTTATCCCTTTTGTCTGTTTTTGCTTTCCTGTGCTTTTGGGGTCTGTCTGAAATATCCTTGTCAATTCCAGTGTTGTAAATAATTTTTCCAGTTTTCTTCTAATAGTTTCATAGTTCCAGATCTTACATTTAAGTATTTAATCAATTTTGACTTGATTTTTATCAATGGTAAGAGGGAGGGATCTAGTTTCATTCTTCTACATATGGATATCCAATTCTCCCAACACCTTTTATTGAAGACTGTCCTTTTTCCAATGCATATTCTTAGCACTTTTGTCAAAAATCAGTTGGTGATAGAAGTGTGTTTACTTCTAGGCTTTCTATTTTGTTCCATTGGTCTATGTGTCTTTTTAGTCCAATGCCATGTTGTTTTGATTACTACAGTTTTGTAGTATGTTTTGAATTGAGGTAGTACAATACCTCCTGCCTCCCCTACTCTTCCACCCCAACTAGCTTTAGCTATTTGTGTTTTTGTTTTGGGAGATCTACATAAAATTTAGAATTGTTTTTCCTAGTTCTGTGAAAATTGGTATTTAGGTAGAGATTACATTGAGTCTGTAAATCACTTTGGGAACTAGGGACAGTTTAGTAATATTGATTCTTCCAAACCATTAACATGGGATACATTGCCCCTTTTTTTGGGTTCTCTTCAGCTCATTTCATCAGTGTTTTATGTTTTTCATTGTGGAAGTCTTTCACTTCTTGGATCAAATTTATTCCTAGATATTTTATTTACTTATTTTTTGTAGCTATTGTAAACAGTATTGCTTTCTTGATTTCTATTTAGATACATTTGCTACTGGAATATAACAGTGCTTTTATGTTGATTTTATATCCTACAATTTTGTTGAATTAATGTATTAATTCAAATAGGTTATTGGTGTAGTTTGGGTGTTTTCTACATATCAGATCATGCACTTTCAAAGAGTGACAATTTGATTTCCTTTTCAATTTGATGCCCTATATTTCTTTCTCCTTTCTGATTTCTTTGGCTAGGACTTATTTGAACTGAATTAAAGTGGTGAAAGTGGGCATCCTTGTCTTCTTCCAGATTTTAGAAAGCTTTCAAGTTTTCTCCCTTCAATATAATGTTAATTGTTGGCTTATTATAAATGGTTTTTATTACATTCAGGTATGTTCCTTATATGTCTATTTAAATGTTCAATGTTTTCATCTTGAAAGAATATTAAATTTTATCAAATGCTTTCTCTGTATCAATTGAAATGACCATGTGGTTTTTGACCTTTATTCATTTGTTCATGTGTGTATATTGAGCCATCCTTCCATCCCTGGGATGAGTACTATTTGATCATGGTGAATAATCATTCAGTGTGCTATTAGATTTGTTTTGCTAGTATTTTTGAGGATTTTGTGAGGATTTTATTGTGCCCTTATATGGTTTTGATATCAGGAGGTTGGCCTCTCAGAATACATTTGGAATGATCCATTCCTCTTCTGTTTTTTGGAATAACTTAAGGATAACTGGTTTGGTAGAATTCAACAGTAAAGCCGTCTGGCCTGGGCTTAAATTAGATGGGAAACTTTTTATTGCTGATTCAATCTCATTCTTGTTATTAGTGGGTTCAAGCTTTCTGTTTCTTCATGACTCAGTCTTGGTAAGGTTAATGTGTCTGGGAGTATGTCCATTTCTCCTACATTATCAAATTTATTGGCATATAGTTGTTTATAATAATCACTACCAATCTTTTGTATTTCTGTGGTGTCAATTGTAATGTTTCCTTTTTCAATATCTTTTTTATTTTTTGAGTCTTCTCTCTCCTTTTCTTAGTATAGCTACTTGTCTATTTTATCTTCTTGAAAAACTAGTTATTTGTTTCATTGTTCTTTTGTATTGCATTTTTAGTCTCCATTTTATTTGTTTCTGCTCTGTTCTTCATTATTTCTTTACTTGTGCTAAGTTTGGGTTTAGTTTGTTCTTGCTTTTCTATTTCCTTGAGATGCAGTGATAAGTTGCTTATCTAAGATTTTTCTACCTTTTTTTTTTCCAGTGCTGGGGATCAAACCCAGGATTTCAACATGCCAGACAAGCACTCTCAACCAGCCACAGATGATGCTAGATGAATGAAAGGCTGATAGACTGGGGTCACATTTCTTCCTCTAGCACTGAAGATGTTCCAGAGGCTCTGTCCACCAGCAGGCCTGGGGCTAGAAGCTGTTAGGTTCTTCCCAGTATTAGGTTTTACCAGTCTAGTACTGAGTTCCAGGCATCATGCACCACCCTGTGCTACCCAAGGTTGAGGCAGTGTTAGTAAAATCTAACTGATGGCCACCTGGACTGATGCTAAGTTGGGTTGTGCCTGATTCTTATAATTAAGAGGGTCTCCATGTCTTAGGGTTATACAGAGTCCCATGCCAGAGCTAGTAGTGATGCAAGCTGAAACATGAGTCTGTCCCACTGGGGTACAGGTCTCTGTCTGGTACCAGAGCAGTTCTAGAGCCCCATTCATCTATGAGTACTGGCCTGACAATAGCTGTGCTGCTCAAGGTTGGGGGATAGGTGGTGGAGACAGTCCTGTGTACACCACGGTTAGCACTAAGCTGGTTTGCATCTGAGTCTCACAGCCATAAGAGCCTTCCTTGTCTCAGCCTTCTATATTTTCAGGATCTGAGACTTGGCTGTTGAACCCCAGCATTCCTCAGGTTAAAGCACAAGCTCTAGTCTAGACCTTCAAGGGTGGGCAGAGCCTCAAGAAAACTTTGTTCAGCTCTGGCCAACCAAGAGACTTCAAGAGTCTTTCTTACCTCAGAGGGTTTGGTTATTCTCCTGCCAGTTTCCACTATGTGTTTAAAAGATTTTTTTTAAAAAAATATGTATTTACCTATTTCCTTAGTTCTTCACAGTCTCAGGAGGAGAGTGGGACATCCCCAAGCTTACTCAGGATGGAACTAGTGCAGCAGAGACTCAAGTCTGTCCAACAGGTGCTTAGATCTCCACTGATACTAGAGCTGGTCTTGAGGCTCTGTCTCTGAGCTCTGTCATGTATATAGGGCCTTCAGTTTCTATTGGTTGTTTGATCTCACTGCAGTGGGCCTCGCACCGAACTTTGAGGCAAAGCCCTGTGCTAGCTTTCATGCCCCACTCCCCAGTGGGTGAAGTACTGATCCCCATTCTGCTGCCCAACGCTAGAGGAGGGTGTTTGGAGGTCTTTAGCCATGTGAACTAATGCATTTCTTGTTAGTCCACAGGTGTTAGCCTGGTGATAGGATTGTGGAGTTTTTGTCTACCTCTGGGTTTCACCATGGTAGGTCTGGTACTGGATTTCAAGTCTACAGCCTGAAATTAATCTTCTCTCCCTCTCTAATGTGAAAAGCACCTCTCTCCATGCTGAGCTGCTTGAAGTTAGGGAAGGTGCATGACATAAGCAACTTTTTCCTTCCTGCCTTTTCAGCACAGCTTTTCATTTTGTTACACTAAAAGCAGGCACTAGGGTCTCTCACCTATTTCCTTAGTTCTTGTACTGATTTTTTGGTGCACGAAGAGCTGGAGATTGAAGCTGGGGCCTCAAGCATGCTAGGCAAATGCTCTACCACTAAGCTACATCTCCAGTTCATTCTACTTCTTTTTGAATCAGTTTTGATAGATTATATTTATCTGGGGATTTGTCCATTTCACCTAGACTTCCAGAATTTTGATGAGTTGTTTAGAATATACCTTATATGCCTGCTGCAACTATTATTTGGTCTTACATACTCATCTTTATTTGTATATGCCCAGTCTCCTATTTGCTTTATCCATTAAATTTGTGATATTAATTTTTATATATTTTTTCTTACAAGAAATACTGTTGGATTGTTTTTTAAACTTGCATGTAAGTTTTGAAAATTCCTTGAGCATACTATTAATAATTTATGTATTTCTTTAAATATACTTAGTATATTATCATAGTGAAAACATCCAGATTTGCAAGTCTAGTTCTATGAGTTTTTTCTGTTGACTCACTCATATATTGAGTGATTTTATGGTGGTCAATGCATGTTTATGGGAACTTTGTGGGAGTTCTTTGAGGCCTGTATGGAAAGTATGCTCTTGCAGAGAGAATTACATGTGATTCTCCATAAATAGTATGAATTATGACCCCAAACAGGTCTAAGAGTGGGACTGTGATGAGGGCTTCTGAGTGGCACCTGTACCTCCATACCAAACTGAGATAAGACCAAGACATGCAAGTACCTTAACCTACCATCCACCTCTGGAAGGCTTTTTTTTTTTTTTTTTAATTCATTTACTACAAGGGGGTGACAGAAGAGGAAAGGATCTCAGGTGTGTCTGACCCAGCCTCCTATTTTTCAGGATCTTAGACTTGGCCACTGATCCCCAGCATTCCTTAAGTTAAAGCACAAGCTCTAGTCTAGACTTTCAAGGGTGGGCAGAGCCTCAAGAAAACTTTGTGCAGCTCTGGCTGACCAAGAAACTTCAAGAGTCTTACCTCAGAGGGTTTGGTTATTCTGCCAGTTTCCGCTATGTGTTTAAAAGATTTTTTTAAAGATATGTATTCAGCATTTTTAGTCTTTTATACTGAAGAAGCTTTTTTCTGACATGAGGTCTACCATATTGGAAGAAATAGAAGATAGGTTTTTTTTTTTCTAAAAGTGAAATATAAGTTTTAAATCCTATATAGAAATACAACTGCTGTCTTAAAAGATTTTTAAGTCAACCTCAGTTTTTTAGTTAACTTCAGACTTAACCTCCCCTCCCCTGACTTTTCTTCTAGGAGTGGCCACCTGCCTTGCCTCTCAATGCTTTGATCCAAAGGAGAGGTGATCACAGTCAAGGGCAGGGAAATGAATAAAAGAAGTAGCTACCATTTTAGTTTAACTCTAAATCATGCATAGGACCCTATGCTCATGGTCTCATTTAATCTACCTTCTCTATTCTGTGGGATAAATTCTGTTATTCCTATAGTAAAAAATGAGGTCACTGAAGCATGGAAGAGATTCAGGAAATTTGTTCAAGGTCACATAATGAACATGTAATTCATAATGTTGATCTTGGGTCATCAAG
Source organism: Spermophilus citellus (assembly GCF_964194105.1). NCBI lineage: Eukaryota > Metazoa > Chordata > Mammalia > Rodentia > Sciuridae > Spermophilus > Spermophilus citellus. The sequence goes on along the minus strand of NC_138186.1, from coordinate 92,620,112 downwards.
AAAAAAATCATGCTTGATGAAATCTGTTTATATTTGGAGCACTGCTATTTCACAAGGCAGCAAAATGTGTAATACATCTTAGATTTCCATTTAAATTATGGTGTTGTAGATCAGTGTGGTGTTTCCATATTAAAAAGGTAGGCATATCAAAGAATACCAAAGGCAATTTACCTTGCCTCTTTACTACTTTGTCTCCTCTAAGAAAAATTATTCTTAGAATGCCTCCCAAGGATTTTTCTGAATATCAAATCCCAAAACACATTTATCAGCCCGGATTGGGGGGGGGGGGGCTTTGGCCAAGGACTTTAGAGATGAATTGCTAGGCATTGATCCCCTTGTTCCCTAATGCATTCCAAACCAATTCTCTCCCATAATTTCAGCAGCTGGGTATTGTTTGGTTCTAGTGTTAATATACACTTCTCCCTGTGAACATGTTTTTTTTTTTTTTTTTTGGAAAAATATACTTTATGTTTTTTTCTAGTTGAACCTTAATGTTATAAATTGTACTTGAAATGAACTTTCTTAGTATACAAATTTCATATGAGAATGCTGGTACTGCTTCTTCCAATCGTTTCCAATGAACCTTCTTTTTCTTGTGCAATGCTGTTTTCTGACTTACCAATTTGGGATAGATATTGAAACATTCTGCTGCATGTTCATGTTTTTCTCAAATGAGTTTTCTTCCTCCTAAAGTAAGAAGGCCTATTAGCCAAAATAACAATAATAATGATAATAATAATAATAATAATAATAATAATTCACAATACAAGTACTGGGAAGATATTCCTTACCCAAATTCAAAAGTAGGTAATTCTGGCAATTTTATTCCCTCTGTGCTGGACTAGTAATTAAGACCTGCACTACTGCCTGCAGGTTTCCACTGGCATGCTCACAATCATCTGCCCTCCCTGGCCCTGCTACTTCTAAGGTCAGGCATATAAAGTGTGAGTTCCAAACAATAAAAAAAAAACATATGATCATCTCGATAGATGCGGAAAAAGCATTCGACAAAGTACAGCATCCCTTTATGTTCAAAACTCTCGAAAAAATAGGGATAACAGGAACATACCTCAACATTGTAAAAGCAATCTATTCTAAGCCTCAGGCTAGCATCATTCTGAATGGAGAAAAATTGAAGGCATTCCCTTTAAAATCTGGAACAAGACAGGGATGCCCTCTCTCACCACTTCTGTTCAACATAGTTCTCGAAACACTGGCCAGAGCAATTAGACGAAAGAAATTAAAGGCATAAAAATAGGAAAAGAAGAACTTAAATTATCACTATTTGCAGATGACATGATTCTATACCTAGAAGACCCAAAAGGATCTACAAAGAAACTATTAGAGCTAATAAATGAATTCAGCAAAGTGGCAGGATATAAAATCAACAGGTATAAATCAAAGGCATTCCTGTATATCAGCGACAAATCCTCTGAAATGGAAATGAGGACAACCACTCCATTCACAATATCCTCAAAAATAATAAAATACTTGGGAATCAACCTAACAAAAGAGGTAAAAGACTTATACAATGAAAACTACAGAACCCTAAAGAGAGAAATAGAAGAAGATCTTAGAAGATGGAAAAATATACCCTGTTCATGGATAGGCAGAACTAACATCATCAAAATGGCAATATTACCAAAAGTTCTCTATAGTTTTAATGCAATGCCAATCAAAATCCCAATGGCATTTCTTGTAGAAATAGAGAAAGCAATCATGAAATTCATATGGAAAAATAAAAGACCCAGAATAGCAAAAACAATGCTAAGCAGGAAGTGTGAATCAGGTGGTATAGCGATACCAGACTTCAAACTATACTACAGAGCAATAGTAACAAAAACAGCATGGTATTGGTACCAAAACAGGCGGGTGGACCAGTGGTACAGAATAGAGGACACAGAAACCAACCCACAAAACTACAACTTTCTTATATTTGATAAAGGGGCTAAAAGCATGCAATGGAGGAAGGATAGCATCTTCAACAAATGGTGCTGGGAAAACTGGAAATCCATATGCAACAAAATGAAACTGAATCCCTTTCTCTCGCCATGCACAAAAGTTAACTCAAAATGGATCAAGGAGCTTGATATCAAATCAGAGACAAGGCATCTGATAGAAGAAAAAGTTGGTTACGACCTACATACTGTGGGGTCGGGCTCCAAATTCCTCAATAGGACACCCATAGCACAAGAGTTAATATCTAGAATCAACAAATGGGACTTGCTCAAACTAAAAAGTTTTTTCTCAGCAAAAGAAACAATAAGAGAGGTAAATAGGGAGCCTATATCATGGGAACAAATTTTTACTCCTCACACTTCAGATAGAGCCCTAATATCCAGAGTATGTAAAGAACTCAAAAAATTAGACAATAAGATAACTAATAACCCAATCAACAAATGGGCCAAGGATCTAAACAGACACTTCTCAGAGGAGGACATACAATCAATCAACAAGTACATGAAAAAATGCTCACCATCTCTAGCAGTCAGAGAAATGCAAATCAAAACCACCCTAAGATACCATCTCACTCCAGTAAGATTGGCAGCCATTAGGAAGTCAAACAACAACAAGTGCTGGCGAGGATGTGGGGAAAAGGGTACACTTGTACATTGTTGGTGGGACTGCAAATTGGTGCAGCCAATTTGGAAAGCAGTATGGAGATTTCTTGGAAAGCTGGGAATGGAACCACCATTTGACCCAGCTATTCCCCTTCTGGGTCTATTCCCTAAAGACCTAAAAAGAGCATGCTACAGGGACACTGCTACATCGATGTTCATAGCAGCACAATTCACAATAGCAAGACTGTGGAAGCAACCTAGATGCCCTTCAATAGACGAATGGATAAAAAAAATGTGGCATTTATACACAATGGAGTATTACTCTCATTAAAAAATGACAAAATCATAGAATTTGGAGGGAAATGGATGGCATTAGAGCAGATTATGCTAAGTGAAGCTAGCCAATCCCTAAAAAACAAATGCCAAATGTCTTCTTTGATATAAGGAGAGTAACTAAGAACAGAGTAGGAACAAAGAGCATGAGAAGATGACTAACATTAAACAGGGATGAGAGGTGGGAGGGAAAGGGAGAGAGAAGGGAAATTGCTTGGAAATGGAAGGAGACCCTTAGGGTTATACAAAATTACATACAAGAGGAAGTGAGGGGAAAGGGAAAAATAATACAAGGGGGAGAAATGAATTACAGTAGAGGGGGTAGAGAGAGAAGAGGGGCGGGGAAGGGAGGGGAGGGGGGATAGTAGAGGATAGGAAAGGCAGCAGAATACAACAGACATGAGTATGTCAATATGTAAATCAGTGGAAGTGTAACTGATGTGACTCTGCAATCTGTATACGGGGTAAAAATGGGAGCTCATAACCCACTTGAATCAAAGTGTGAAATATGATATATCAAGAACTATGTAATGTTTTGAACAACCAATAAAAAAAATAAAAAAATAAAAATAAAGTGTGAGTTCCCACCACTTCAGACTTAACCTCTCCTCCCCTGACTTTTCCTCTAGGGGTGGCCTCCTGCCTTGCCTCTGAATGCTTTGTTCCAAAGGGGAGGTGAAGGAGACCAGAATTCAAGGTCCCTAGTGTCTTTTTTTACCTTTCTATGCATAGGGAATGGGGAGAGAATGAAAACTCCCTTATGGTTCTTTTGTGAATTAATCTATAGCAAAAAAGAGGACAATATACTCATTTATATCTCTAAAATCAACAAACTTGATATTCTCACAGTCCTTTAATTGTTAAGCTGCCACGAACCTGTTCTGAAAAGTGCTATAATGATTTTTAAAAATTTTTTTTCAAGTTTGTCATCTAGTAAACTTGATGAACTCAGGTGTGTTTCATGGTGCCTACCATCATTTTCTCACTTGCAGAATGAATGAAAACCTCATGCCCGTATGAGTCACACATACAAACATTGTTATTCACAGAATGATGAAAGATTCATGTTACAGTGAAGTTCAGGAAATAAAGTGTTTTTCTTTTTACCCAGTTTTCCTGGTGAATGGGTAAATGACCATCATTCCTTCAGAAATGAAAAGACCACATGAAAAAAAAACATAACACTACTCTGAAAACTGAAAAGTTAACTCATTTTCTTCCTACATTCATTTGGGGTCTGTTTGCATTAATTTTGCCCACTATCCCTTCTTCTTTCTTCCTCTCTTTCTTCCCAGTTGAGCTTCAGTAATTTCAGGAGAGAGTGGAAATTCATTTCCTTCTTTATTTTCATACTCCGAAGAAGAATTGGGGGAAAGTTCTCACTTTGAGCTGTTATTTCGCCCACATTCTTTAGAAAAGGAGGATAAGGCAGAATTTTTGAGATAGAACCTGAGTCTTTCCCTTGTTCTCTATGTGTCCCCATGTATCCCTCTCTATACAATCATCACCATTAGTTTTCAGATTCAATAGGTGGAAACAACTTTTAATAACTTTAGTGTCTGACTTCTTATGGGATACCACAAGTGCAGAAAACTAAGTACATGATATAATGAAAGGTTCCTTCGGTAACATAACACAGTTGTCCCTCAGTGTCCATGGAGAATTGGTTCCAGGACCCCCTGTACCAAACTCTATGCATGCTCAACTCCCTTGTATAAAATTACATACAAATTTGCATATAACTCATGCACATCCTTCCATATATTTTAAATCATCTCTAGATTACATATAATACCTAATATAGTAGAAATGTTTTATAAATAGTTGTTGAACTGTATTGTTTAGAGAATAATGACATGGGGAAAAAGTTGATATATGTTCAATACAGGCACAGATTTTTCCATGAATATTTTCTATCCACAGTTGCTTGAATTCACAGATGTGCAGCCCACAGATATAGAAGGCTGACTGTAATCTAAGACTAAATAAAGTTGGGATCAGGGGTCCAGCTGAGTATGCACAGGTGTTACATACAACTCTTTCTGGTTGATTACCATCCAGCCAGAAGTGAATATGCCTTCAACTGCCTTTGTTTAAGTGGCAGGTGGTACCTGGGAAGTGCACTATCCTTACACTGGGGGTAGGTCCCATTTGTGTTTGTTTTTCCTATGTAAGTAATACTTACATGTAGGTTTTATTTGTATTTGTCTAAAATGATTTCTTGTAACTGTACCATTAAATTTTTATCAGATTTGTATCTTCTACCCACCAACACAGAATTTAACCATTTCAATATTTACATATTTCAAGTTCAACTCAATATTCCATTCATCAGAATGACTTAAGTAAAATAGCTGAATAATTTATCAATTATGAATATATTCTGAATGGACCAGTGTTCAATGGGAACTTCTGGAAACTAAATTAAAAGTGTACAGTGTGACCTCCTATGTTGCTATCTTATAGCTACTACAATAATAGCAGTTAGGATATATTAATGTGAAAAGCAAAAAATTATTATATATCTATGTGTCAATATATTTCTTTGGAAATTTCTGAATACCTTAATGAGCTTTGCTGTGTTTCATAATTGAAAAAGACATTATATTAGATTATTAACATAGATCTACAGAATCTCAGAAATGACAGAATTTAGGAGGCAGAATCATAGTATGGACTTTAGAATCAGACAAGTGTAGTGTGAAATCTCAACCCCTTCACCCACTGGCCATCAGACCTCAAGGAAAACATGTCTCCTTTGAATAATAATAATAATAATAATAATAATAATAATACTTACCTTATGGGTATTGAAATAATAAAGTCAATAAATATATGGGAAGTCCCTTGGAATATGATAAATGCTAAAGTATTTGAGACTTTAATTCCTATGACTATTCCTTCTACTTCTAATTATAAGCACCTACTTCTGTTGCTATTAGAAACCAGGTCCCTATCTCCCAGCCCAGTGCTCTCTTGAGCTCTGGTTGAAAAGCCATGTTATACTAGATATTGTAAACCACACCAAAAAAGACAATAAGATCAACAGCTGTGCTCTCACCAATCCCTGTTCCACCTGCCATCCCATAACGTGACTGAGGGACACTCAAATATCTATCCACAGTTTTCAGTGAGATCATAATTCTTCTAAAAGAAGATCATCATCTTATACTTTTATAAGATTATCTTGGTATTTTATTTAGTTCTAATGATTGGAATATTGAGTTACATTATATATATATAATATATATATATATATATATATATATATATACACACACACACACACACACACACACACACATATATATATATATATATATATACACACACACACACACACACACACACACACACACATATATATATATATATATATATGTGTGTGTGTGTGTGTGTGTGTGTGTGTGTGTATATATGGGAATGGATTAATCCTGTGTGGTGGGTAGAAGGAGAAAATACAAATATAATAAATATTGAATGATACAGTTAAAGAATATCATTATAGACAAATAACTTGTTAATGACACCCAAAACATTTCTGAGTATAGGCCCAGCTATTCAATGAGACAATATCTTTAAAATTTATAATTGCAAAGACACATTGGTGAGGTGAAATCACTGGACTGGTAGACAGTGGGAGGGGAAGAGCTGAACCTGCTGACCTCTCACTACCCTCCTACCCCAGGGCTCTGCCATCCTTCAGGAACACTTTCAGTGAGGGAGGGGGCAAGAGCAGAAGGGAAACATCAAACCTCAGATATAAAATGGTTGCAGGCTGGTCATTTTTCAGTATGGTTACTTATTTGTAAAATCCTGTGTTTATTCTCAAATTGCGTCTAAACTCACAGAAGCCCAGACTGGGATCCTGATGCTATAACTGAATCTGTAAGAGTGATTGCTTGCCAGATACTTCTGCTAGCTGCTGCTAATGTTATAACTATTTTCTGTGATCTCTTGTAATCTACTTTTGCCATATTATAGCTTAAGGTTAATGCAACACAAACAACATTATTTAGGCTTGTGTCTTAGGGGCATGAAGCTCTAATTTTGGGTGAAAATGACCCAATATATTGCTTTCTAAGCTTTATTGCTTTTTGCTACTTTTCATTTTTCCCCACCCCAAGTTATTGAACATTCTATAAAACTTAAAACTTCTTGCTCCTAAAATTATGCCCTCAACTCTTTATTGTCTGAAAAAGAAATAGAAAGGAAAGCATTTCACAGGTTATAAAAAAAAAAAAAAGAAAGAAAGAAAGAAAACAATGGGCAATCCACTCAGGGTTTCTGGTATAACTATAGTAGCACCTAAGCCTTTGGGACATGAATCATCCAGTGAGGAGCCAAAGAAATGGAGGGCGGGGGAGCCATTTCCGGTGTCCTCTCAGGATGAGAAAGCATAGATGCAGTTCTTTTTTCTAATTGCTTTAATTCCTGGTTCTCATTTTATTGCCACCACAGGCATTCATAATGATGCTGGGAAACAAGAGGTAGCATCTTGATTGTGAATCAGGAAAATAACAGAACAGCCATAAATACAGTCAAAAGAAGGTGTTTTCTTCAGAATGCTGTCAATTATTTGTTTAAAAAACAGATAGAGGCCAGCCATGGTGGTGCATGCCTAGCAGCTCCAGAGGCTGAGGCAGAAGGATTTCGAGTTCAAAGCCAGCCTCAGCAACTTAGTAAAGTGATAAGCAACTCAGTGAGACCTTGTCTCTAAATAAAACACAAAATAGGGCTGGGGATGTGGCTCAGTGGTTGAGTGCCCCTGAGTTCAATCCCCAGTACCAAAACCAAAACCAAAACCAAATAAACAAAAAACAGACAGAGGCTGGGTATGGTGGCACACACCCGATGCAGCAATTTAGGAGACTGAGGCAGGAGGATCACAAGTTTGAAGCCAGCTTGGGCAACTTAGTAAGAACCTGTCTCAATAAAAAATAGAAAGGTCTAGGAATGTCACTGAGTGGTTAAGCATCCCTGGGTTCAATCCCCAGTACCAAAACAAACAAAATAAAACAAAACCCAAGAAAACAAGAAAGGTCACACCTTTGCTAGGATTTCATAGGATATGGTCTAACAGTAGTTTCCAGTTGCCCCACTCCCAGTAGCAAAAAAATGTTCCTCCAGAAGATTAAGCAGATTGCTAAATTAAAAAAAAAATGGGTAGAAAGTGAAGTTGCTCTGCTTGGAGTGTAGATCCCACTGTGGTCTACTCCCCATGCTATTCTCAGCATCCTTCCCTGTCTGCACTGGATGCATCCCTACTTGCAGCATCTTGGAAGCCACCAGTCTAATTGTTCTGGCTTCTCCCTTTTTTGCCCATTGACACCTTTGAGAATCTCATAAGACTTTGTACCTTATTCCTAGAAAAATGTACATCCACACAAAATTTTGCATTTTGTTTCAAGGCATTCTCAGACTACTGCACCACCATCCTACCACCACCAGGCTTGTAAACTAAATCCCTCAGATCAAAGCCCCTTTTATTTATTGTTTGTTTGTTCTTTTTAGTTATACATGACAGTAGAAATGTATGTTGACATATCATACATACATGGAGTATAGGTTCCCATTCTTGTGGTTGTACAGGATGTGGAATTACACTGGTTGTGTATTCATATATGAACATAGGAAAGTTATGTCCTATTCACTGTACTGTCTTTCCCATTCTCATCTCCCTTCCCTTCTCCTCTTTCCCCTCTCTCCAAACAAGTGAAATTCCCCTCCTCCCTCCCATCTGTGTATTTTGAGTCAGCATCTGCATATCAGAGAGAGCATTCTGCCTTTGGTTTTTTGGGGACTGGCTTATTTCACTTAGCATGATGGTCTCCAGTTCCATCCATTTACCAACAAATGCCATAATCTCATTCTCCTTTATGGCTGAGTAATATTCCGTTGTGTATACATACCACATTGTCTTTATCCATTCATCTGTTGAAGAGTACCTAGGCTGGTTCTATAACTTAGCTATTGTGAATTGAGCTGCTATAAACATTGATGTGGCCATGTCATTATAGTATGATGATTTTAAATTCTTTGGGTATATATCGAGAAGTGGAATAACTGGGGTCAAATGGTGGTTCCATTTCAAGTTTTTTCAGGACCTATATACACTGTATCCTCATCATTTTAAATCTGTTTTGGAATGAACCAGTAAGAAACCTAGATTCCAGTTTTAGCTCTGCATTCATTTTTCCATACTGCTTTCCAATTTGCAGTCCGACCAGCAATGTATGAGTGTACCTTTTTTCCCACATCCTCACCAACATTTATTATTACTTGTATTCTTTTTTTTTTTTTTTGAGAGAGAGAGAGAGAGAGAGAGAGAGAGAATTCTAATATTTATTTTTTAGTTATTGGCGAACACAACATCTTTGTATGTGGTGCTGAGGATCGAACCCGGCCCGCACGCATGCCAGGCGAGCGCGCTACCGCTTGAGCCACATCCCCAGCCCCAAATTACTTGTATTCTTGATAATTGCTATTCTGACTGGAGTAAGATGAAATCTCAGTGTAGTTTTAATTTGCATTTTTTCTCTAATTGCTACTGATGTTGAACATTTTTTTGTATATTTGTTGCCTGTATTTCTTCTTCTGTAAAGTGTCTGTTCAGTTCCTTTTATTGACTGGGTTATTTTTTTGTTTGTTTTGTTTTGGTGTTCTTTCTTTTTTTTTTTTTTTTTGAGTTCTTTATATATCTTGGAGATTAGTGTTCTATCTGAGGTGCAGGTAGCAAAGATTTTCTCATGTTCTGTAGGCTCTCTTTTTATGTTCTTGATTGTTTCTTTGCAGTGAAGAAGCTCTTTAGTTTGATGCCATCCCATTTATTGATCCTTGATTTTACCAGGAGTCTTGTTGAGGTTTCTAAACTGACAAGATAGAGATTTTGGCCTGCTTTTTCTTCTAGTAGACACAGGGTCTGTGGTCTAATACTTAGGTCCTTGATCCACTTTGAGTTCAGTTTTGTGCAGGATGAAAGATAGGAGTCTAATTTCATTTCCTTACACATGGATTTCCAGTTTTCCCAGCACCATTTGTTGAAAAGGCTATCTTTTCTCCAATGTTTGTTTATGGCACCTTTGTCTATTATGAGATAACTGAATTTATATAGGTTTGTCTCTGTGTCTTCTATTCTGTACCATTGATCTTTATGTCTGTTTTGATGCCAATGCCATGCCATTTTTGTTAGCATAGCTCTGTAATATAATTAAAGTTATGGTTTTGTGATGTATCCTGCTTCACTTTTCTTACTGAGGATAGCTTTGGCTCCTCTAGGTCTCTTATTTTTCCAAATGCATTTCATGACGGTTCAAATTCCTTTGTAAAAATCACATTACATCTTTTCACACTAAACAAAACAACACCAACCACAAATGAAAACAAAATACAGTGACATCAATGACCTAAGTACACTGCATCCTCATCATTTTAAATCTATTTTGGAATGAACCAGTAAGAAACCTAGATTGCAGTTTTAGCTCTGCATTCATTTTAGACTTCTTTGGGCTTGCTTTCTCTATCTCTAAACTCCCATTTCCTGTGTTTAGCTCCAGCGTTGTGTGATTCTGGGAGCCAAATTGAAGGGAACACATGAAATCAATAGTCCTTTCCACATCCAAGCGTACGCTGCTTAGATTTATTTTTTCATTTTAAGCTTTCAGTAAATGGTCTTTCTGTTCACTTTGGCTAAATATGGGTGTTGTGATTAATAAGTAGGGCAGTGTTGACATGTATCTATGTATAGACAACTTCTGTTGCTGAGTTCAAATCATTAAGTCCTTTTTGATTTTTCAATTCACTTATTCCTGTTCTCTTCCTCTTATTTCCATCACTCCATCCCCATGCAAAATAATAATAATAATAATTTTTTATTTTCTTGCCTAATTTAAAATGTTTAACTAATTCTTTGAATTAATTATATCTAAATAAGGTAGAACTAGGCAGAGAAAAAGACCATGATGATAGGACAGAAAATGGGTGCTATCGTAAAGGGCATTTATGGACATGAGCATAAGTAGCTACTTTTGTGAATAAAGGAGGAGCACAACTCAAGAGAGAAGAGGGGCAGGGCTAATACATGTGATGTCCAAACTTTCCAACCTAGTTTTCTTAGCCTCACTCTGTACAGTGAACCTTGTTGTCTCCCCTGTTGAGAAAAAAGAATTCTTTGTCTTAAGCAATCATGTCCCTCAGGCTATGAACTTCAACCATGATGATGATGATGCTAAAATGATAATTTATTGCACAGGTGACTTTGCAACAGGCATGGTAATAGAAGCTTTGCCTTTAATCTCATTTAATCATTGTAACTGTCTTTGGAGACTTATACAACTCCTTCTGTTATCCATGAGGAAACAGGCTCAGAGAGACCAAATCAAATACATACAGACAGCAAACCACAGAGCAAGAATCCAAGCACAGGTTATTTGATTCTAAAGCTGTTGTATGTACCCCACTGTAGTATATATCCGCTGGGCTGGCAGTTAATAGCTAGGGAAATAGGTCTAGGTTTTGCAGGACACTGCCTTTGTGAGTCAGCCTGCGGGTGGGTTTGCTATTACTGTTGCTCTTTATTTTCTGCAGGTAAATACAATTTATGAGATAATTTTTGAAGTTAGTGGCATGCCTAGAATAGAAAACAACCACTGACATGTTTCTCATGAATAACAGAAAAGGGGTGTTGTTTGTGTTTTATTGCGATTTGCTTTTAATTCATCACTCTGCCTGGCACATTGGTGGAACCCAATGAATACACTGAATAAAGGATGCATCCACAAATCATTTGGATGCATCCACGAATGAAAGGCAGCTTGTTCTACAATGTTTGAACAAATGGATTTTGCAATAGTGAATACAAACTATAGCAAAGAAAGCAAAACTATACTCTTCCACATTGGTATGACTTTACTATCTACGTGCCAGGAACAAAATATCATATAACTTTACACATAACTCTTTGAAGCTCTTGATAGGATTTTTATATGCCATTTCCTAAATCACTTTGTGCATTTACAAGTAGAGTATTTATTACACCACTTATGTTGGGGAAAGGACTAATTTTACATTGTAATGACTGTACCTGCTCTGTGTCAAAGCCTTGATGTTAAAAAAAAATTATAATTTAATAGCTCAAGGAAGAAGATTTTCCCTAGGGAAACTGTGACACAAACTATGACACAATTTTATAGTTTATTCATTGTGCATTTGTCCTTCAGTGCTCAAATGGGGAAGAAAAAAAAATGAATGTAGAAGGAAAAAACATAGAATAACCGACTAAGCTCGAAGGTCATTAATGACACTACAAAGAGTAAAAATGATAAAGTGAACACGGAAAATCATATTCTGTGAAAAATGAAATAGAATTGCTCTTAGCAAGAAAAAAGCAAGGAGAAAAAGCACAGAGGAAATCTTTTTAGTACATTTGGTGGGAAGGAAGGAAGGACTGAGCCCAAAGAAGTTACTCTTAGTTGAAGCCAAAGAATCAACTCTAGCTCTTACCAAACTTCAGAGCAAAGTTCTTGAGAATGTAGGTCAATAAAAATTCATTGTTAGGAGACAAGCCTAGTTTCTTGGAGACATTTTTTTTTTTCCTGTTCTCTGGAAGAAAGTCCAGTGTCAATCAGTTTCTAAATCTAAGTGCCCGGTTCTAGGGAGGCACAACATTAATTGGAGAAGCTGCTAGCATTGAAAATGTTGAGCCTTTCTGATCAATGAAGAGGAAAGCTTGAAGCAGGGTGATTTCAGCACCTCTGATGACCTTTTCTGAGATTAAAAAATTATCAGTGTAAGTGTCATCCATGGTCTCTCTTCCCACCTCTTTTTCTAAACCCTCAGCCTCATTGGGGAAGACCATTTGTTATTTAAAAGGTGGTAGCACTATGAGCTGCCTATGACTGTTTATGCAGTGTCTGTCGTATTTAAACAGACGTGTAGACAGAAATAAAATGCTGCACCACGTGTGGGTCATATACTGAGTTAAAATAGTGCTGTCAGAAACCTTTAGCCAATCTTTAGCCTCCATGACTATACCTGGGCTAGCTCAGACTCCTAGTAACTGTTCTAATTTGTGATAGTGTGTTTTATTTTCACGTCATTAGAAACAGAACAACAGAAACAATTTGCTGTCTCAAATATGAGAGCTCTGTTTATTCAATTTAGAAGCTGTATTTAGATAATGGGATTTTGTTGTGTCCCCAAATTCTCAGTTCTTGTCTTTGACCACGTAGGAAGATGATTAGATAGTACAGAATGAACTGATGATCAACTTTTTCATTGAAGTAATAACGAAAAGACTGCCACTATACCCATTCATGTCCACTCTGTTTTTTTTTTCCTGAAATGTTCTTGCTATGACCTACTTCTGCAGATAAGAAAAATGATTTTGCCATCCTTCTATGACATTCTGGCTGTAGTGAACTGTTCCCAAGTGTCTTGGGTTAGGTGGCCTCGCGAGGATAAGCATTAATTATTTTCAGACTGCTGATGCATCGCCTCTGTGGTGTCTATATTTGTCTTCTAAAACTGCATCTTCGCTCTCTAATTATAGGTGATCTTGTGGGATTAGGTCTTTTGAGTTGTTAGACTAGGGTGACACAATATGCGTTCAAAGCAATCACTTGAAAAATTGGTGAGTTGAGGTGATTGTTAAGATCTAAACTGTGCCTCGGTGTTCAGAATAACACTGAAGCGACATTCACATTGTCCATGTCACCACCTATCTTAATTCCCACAATTTAACTCACACCCTGTTTGAGGTCATCTTCAAGTTTATGTTTTCACCATGTAAGCTTATTACCTAATTCTAATTTTTAGAATGATGCAATGTTACCCCCAACAAGTAACTTTTGTAAAAAAAAAAAAAAAACAGAAAATTGCCATGGGATCCCCAGAACCCATCTCTTTGCCAAACTAGGAAAACCAGTGAGGATGACTTTCCCTTGATCTCGACTTTGAGGCTTCTGAAGCAGTTCATAGCAAAGCTCTATGCAGAGTTTTAAAGATCAGCTCATTTTTTGACCAGGATGTTTTGCCAAATAAGATGGAAGTATTAGAGTACTGGACTGAAAAATATCAGAGTTCCCAGTCTTTTCCTCTCTGTCCTATAAACCTAGAGATTTAGAAAAGATATTATTCTTCTTAATTCAAATTTGTTTGCTTGGGGGTTTTTGTTTGTTTGTTTTGATTTTGGTTGGGAGGGATGGATAAGAATGGTTTCTTTGGAAAAACTACCAGCAAGGTATCAGCAAGAAGAGGCACGTGGGTTCCCCTCTCAGTGTCTGTGCCAGGCCAGGGCTGCTGGACATACCAAGAGGCTGTGTCATGTGCAAGGTTTGGGAATTAAAAGTTACCAGTACTTTATGTCTTTTCTTGAACCCTGCTCTGAGAAGTAGCTCTCCGAAACCAACAGTTCAAGTGTTTAACTGGAGTATTTGCACCTGCCGAAAATGGTGACCAAAGTGTAAAGGTGCCTTTCTCAACTCCCAACTACCATTTCTGAAACTCACTGCCATTCCAAAAAAAAAAAAAAAAAAAAGTTGGGAGGTAGGGGAAGGATCACATCTAATTTCATTCCCCTAGTGTGCAGCAGATGTGCCCACAGGAACAACTACACAGTGTGAAGTTGTCAGGTTTCCAAAAGAATTTAGCTAATGGGCTTCATTGCTCATAGACCTCGAATCCTGGGAATCAATGTGAAGGTTAGAGACAAGTACAGAACTAAGGCTTCTGAGAGGAGGCGAGTGAGGAAGTTTTTGTGGGCAATATTTCTAATTTGGGAATTCTAATTTGCCCCACCCAAAATGCAAAGCAGCCAGCCCTGCAGAAAGGGAAAGAAAGTAGATGTGAGTGCTCAAATTAAGAGTTAAAGTTAAAGACAAAGTTCTTGCCTGGGGAGGCCAGAATATTGAGGGAGCTCTGTAGCATCTCCTCCAGAGGCATTTCTGAACTCTCTCTCTCTCAAATGGCTTAGGTGTACAGGTAATGGGAAAAGCTGACTCAAGGCTGCCTCCGGGCTCAGCCAAGAAAATATTCTGGTACCATTGTAGGCATTAGGGAAGGCCTAAAAAACCCTACCAGAAAGGCTAATGTTATACAGTGCAGATTCCCCCAAGGGGGAAAAAATGTTTATGAAATTTAACTTTAGTAACCTGAATCACGAGCCACATGTTTTCTGCAAACATCAGAGTCAATGATACCTGTACTCTAAACTAGTTCACAACATTCTATTTTCTCATCTTTTATTCTTGAAGGACGACTCTTTACTTGGTACCTGAAAGTTTCTCTTAGATACACAGAGAACCATGATGGATTGTTACTGTGACTTGTGGGACATGGGGCCCTTTGGAAGTCCTCACCTACCTCAGGCCTAGGCTTACTGGGAAACCTGGGCTGACTCGCCTGCAGACTGTACCAGGCCTCTCCACCCACGCTGATTATTCACCTCAAGACTGTCTTAGTGCACTGTCATTTAAACATTTCCCTGAGGCCAAAACTGATTTCCTTAGGGAAGTTTTAAGTGGAGTAGTCCTAGGCGTGAGTTAGGTAAGTGGAAGAAGGGATTAAAGGGAGAGTGTGTTCTGAGAGGAGAGTGTGGAGATGACTTCCCAGGCCCCACCTATTTTTTCCCCAGGATTTTTTAAACCTTAATAAACCCTTATTGAGCACAGTTTGGATATTTAATATATTTATTGTGCAGTGGAAACCCTAGGATTGAAATGTAGAATGTTTTTTAAAAATATTATTCCAGACTGTTCCTTCATCCATATTTTGGGGTGAGGAGAACAGTTGTTGGGTCTTTTTGTTCCTTTTTTTTTTCCTACAATAATTGACACCCAATAAAATGTCCAGATCTTAATTGTCCAGTTTGATGACTTTTGATAGTTGTCAAACACTGGATCTCTCAGTCTTCCATGATTGACATCTTAGTACTGATAATTCTTTTTTTTTTTTTTTTTTTTTTTTTTTTTTGTAAAGAGCTGTCTTCTAGTGGCTACAGGCCAGTAGCATTCCCTTAATCATGACAAATGAAAATATCTCTAGACATTGACAAATGTCCCCTGGAGGGAAAAATCATCCCTGGTTGAAAACCACTGATAGACACCCTTGTCACCACCATCCAAGAAGTACATGCAGATCGAATCCATTTCTCAACAAGTTTCCTTTCAGCCTTTTCTGGTCACTTCTCCCTCCCTCAAAGCTACTATCTCCATTTTCTGTGTCTTAGTTTCACTCTGCCTATATTTGGACTTTGTACAAGTTGTGTTCTACAGTGTCTCTTTTCTGTCTGGACTCTATCTTTTGCTTAGCATGCTGTTATTTGCATTTTATCCATGGATGCATTTATCAGTAGCTCATTCTTTTTTGTTACACAGTAATATTCCATTGTATGAATATGCTATGATTTATTAATCCAATCTCCTTAGTGGACACTTGGGTTGTTTTCTCTTTGGGGCTATTTTGAAATAAAGCTGCTGTGAATATTGTGGTAAATTCTCTTTTGTGAACATGTTTTCATTTCCATTGCATAAATATCTAGGAATGGAATTGCTAGGGTATAGAGTAGAGTAGTATAGGTTTTAAAAAGCTGCAAAAAGTAACCAAGTGATTTACATTTCCAGAAACTCTGTGTGAGAGTTGCAGTTGTTGCATATCATCATCAATGACATCACTTGGTGGTGTCATCCTTTTTATTTTTTGCTCTTCTGGATATCTCATCATGGTTTTCATTTGCATCACCCTAACAACTGATGATATTGAGCACCTTCCCAAGTGTTTTCCGGCCATTCATTTATCTTCTTTTGTGAAGGGTCTGTTTAAGTCTTTTTATGGTTGATTTATAAAAGTCCTGGCTCACCACCCCAGCCCTATAATAGGTTTGAGTTCCACAGGAAACTCAAGAGAATGAGAAAACTTTTATCATCTGAATAAATTTGGTCTAAATCATAGAATTATTATGAAACACATGCTTGGGTTTTTTTTTTGTTTGTTTGTTTTTATTTTGTTTTTTTTTTTTCCTGTATTGAACATACTGTGGGGTTTAGAAAGTATTTTCTTTTAGTGAGGTTAGAATGTTCCTTCTAATTAGTCAGACAAGTATACAAAATGACTTCAATTTTCTTTGCAGTAGCCTCCCAATACCTACAGCCTCCACACTGTGATCAGGCCTACCTCATCCTTCCAAAGCCTTGACAAGCAAATTAACAACAGGAACCTGTCCCACTCAATGCAGTGACTCATCTTTATAACTCCAGCCCAGGGAGTTTATTGGTGAGACTGTTTCTGGAAGCACTTATCTCTCCCTTCTGCTTCCATTTTTCCTTTACCCACACAGGAATGCCTTTACTTAACTTTTAAAAAAACAACTGAAACGGTCAATAAATACATGAAAAAATGTTCAACATCTCTAGCTATAAGAGAAATGCAAATTGAAACTACACTGAGATTTCATCTTACTCCGGTTAGAATGGCAACAAACAAGAATACAAGTAACAATAAATGTTGGTGTGGATGTGGGACAATGGTACACTCATACACTATGGATGGGACTGCAAATTGGTGCAACCAATTTACAGGATGGAGATTCCTCAGAAAACTTGGAATGGAACCATCATTTGACCTGGATATACCACTTCTCAGTATATCCAAAGGAGTTAAAATCAATATACTACAGAGACAGAGCCACATTAATGTTTATTGCAGCTCAGTTCATAATAGCTAAGCTATGGGACCAACCTAGGTACCCTCCAACAGATGCGTGGATAAAGAAAATGTGATATATATTCACAATAGAATATTACTCAGCCATACAGAAGAGTGACTTTCTGATGTTTGCTGGTAAATGGATGGAACTAGAGACTATCATGCTAAGTGAAATAAGCCAGTGCCCCAAAACCAAAGGCCAAATGTTCTCTCTGATATGTGGATGCTAACACAAAACAACACGGGGTAGGGAATAGATGCTCAGTGGATTAGACAAAGAGGAATTAAGGATGGGAGGGGGGATAAAAATAGGAATGTCAGTGGAATGAATCTGACACAACTTCTTCATGTACATGTATGAACACACCACAGTGAATCTCCACATCATGTATATACACAAGACTGGGATTCTAATTAGAAAAAGATATAGTCACATTTGTATAAATATGTCAAAATATACTCTACTGTCATGTATAACTAAAAATAACAGATAAAATAAATAAAATCCAAGAAAAAGTCATTTTTTTTTATCTAAAAATATTTTTTTAAATTTCTATTTTCTGGTAATTGAACTTAACTATTTCCCTTTAATGACAATGAAAAAAAAATTGTTTTGAACTTTCTTTTAGTATTTGTCCCGCAAAGTACTTTCAGTTGTATTTTCTAGCCTGTTCCTGCTTAGCTAACCAAACAAAAAGATTCATCCCAGAGTAGTTTGGTCTTGTGCCTGACCAGAATGAAAAGGGCACGTGAAACAGGATGTTTTCTCACTGCCCTTTGAAATGGGAACACGGTGGGCCCCACAGTGGTGAGGCTTGTGTGCGTGTTAGATACAATGTTCCATGTCCAAAGAACAGGGTGATTTTCCATGTGTGGAATAAGAAATATACAAGATCAGGCTAAGTCCTTTCCTACCAGAGAGCAAAAATCCCAACCATCAAACTTTTATAATCTATAGGATGTCCTTGACAGGACTTAGGCTTTGAATTGAAGAGGGTCTCACTGACAGAGGGAATAATCTGAGCATCAGTGAGAATGACTGCAATGGATTAAAATATATCAAATGTATTTTTAAGTCTGTGAATTCCTAATGACACTAAAAACAAATTTGTCGCCACATTACAGTCTATGGAAACCTATACAGTATGAACAAAAGGCCTGATTTCTTTAAAGCACAAATTACAAAGGGAGAAAAAAGGAGGGAAAAAAGAATCTATGATTTAAAAGGCACATGAAAGACATGAATGAATTATAATTCTTGGACCATGTTTGGATTCTGATATGAGCCACTGTTAAAAAGTATGAGCCAGCCGTGCGTGGTGAGGCTGAGACAGGAGAATCGCGTCAAAGCCAGCCTCAGCAATGGCAGGGCGCTAAGCAAATCAGGGAGACCCTGTCTCTAAGTCAAATACAAAATATGGCTGGGGATGTGGCTCACTGGCTGAGTGTCCCTGAGTTCAGTCCCCAGTACCCACACCTACCCTCCAAAAAAGTATGAGCTAGCGGGTCACAGTGGTGCACTCCTGTAATCCCAGAGGCTGGGGAGACTAAGGTATGAGTATCATGAGTTCGAAGCCAGCCTCAGCAACCTAGTGAGACCCTATCTCAAAATTTAAAAATTAAAAAAGGCTGGAGATGTTGCTCAGTGGTGAAGCACCCCTAGGTTCAATCCCTGGTGCAAAAAAAAAAAAAAAGTATGAGCTAGTTAGAATTTTGATGACTGAACTAGGTAGATATGAATTAATATATTAGATTAGCTTAAGGAATTATTATCAATGTTTTATTTGTGATCATGGTTTTGTGGTTTTATTGTTATAGTAGTCCCTTTTTGTAGATACATCTGAGTTGTATACAAGATAACAGAACTGAGAACATCTGAGTTGTATACAAGATAACAGAACTGAGATTCGCTTCAAAAAGGTCCTGTGGCAGGGGATAAATCAAGAATGGTTATGGGTTAGTAATTATGGTTTCTGGGTAATATATACAGGTGGATTTGTTATATTGTTGTCTTTCTAGAGAATAAGAAATATTTAAAATTTCTCATGAGTTGAAAACGAACAGAAGCTCGATGAAGTGTCCTGCAGATTGTGTGGGCCATGGGTTTACTGTAGAAGGAAGGCAGAAGTGTGGCCAGAGAGTGAGGGCTGCTGGGGATGACCAGACCTGAGTCAGCAGCTGTGTCTGGCTTGTTTGTTTATAGGTGTACCAAGGTGAAAACATTAGTATCCCATGGATCTGAACTGCTCCCAACAGTTTTCTCCCTACATTTGTTTTTTAGCATCACATTAATGTTATGAACCTAGGATTCTTGAGGAAAGAAGTAAGATCATGACCCTTACTTATCTCACCGTAGGCCCAGGTGCTCCAAAGATCTCTACTAAGGCACCCTACATGGGCCCAATATTTTCCATTCACTTCTCATGCCTCAGAAAGAGAAGACCTCCAAGAAAATATGAGGACATTAAAAAACATTTTTTTTCAAAGGAATGTTTAACTCTCAATCATGGAAAATAGAGAACATGTCACGCTCGTGCTTATAGGCCTTATCTTTAAACTATGCCAAATGGAGTAGTTCTAAAGGTGCAGAGATCTCCCTGGGATCCTTCTTTATGTTCACAGTCTTAGCAACTTAGATGTGTTGAAGACCTCTAAAACACTGTGTGAGCTTCAAAATTGATCCCCAATCCAAATAGTGTATTTTTTTCTTGTGGCCTAATAAGTTAAACGAGTTATGATCCTTATTCTCATCACATAAAGCCTTAAGTTTCTGTGTCTCCTCTTTGATCTTCTTAATCATGAAGACATTATTTCCCATTTTGCTGCAAGGGACCTCTTGACATTTAATGTTACATTTGAAACTCTCCAGTCATGAATTTCAGACCACATTGAGAAGGGCTGTAGAAGGCTTTTGGCTAAGTAAGCTTTCTCAGACAGTAATGTTGGGGAGGGAATGCCTGTTTGGGGCCAGTCCCAGAAACTGCAGTGTCTAATTCAATCCCTGACAAAGCAGAAGAAGGAGGCTCATCTTATAAATTACAATATAATGCCAGATAATCTCACCATGTTGTCTTGGAAGATAGATAGATAGATAGATAGATAGATAGATAGATAGATAGATAGATAGATCGATAGATTTTTTTTTCTCCTAAGCCAGGCTTCCCCTTCAGCTCTACATAAGCCGCCTCTGACTTCCATTGACGTATGCAAGAGCTTCAGTCAGTGAAGATAACTCATGGAGCCTGCATTTCTGGAGGAAGATGGCAAGATACAGGTCTTATAATGAACCAGACAGACACCAACAGTTTGTGGCCTTTAGCTGATTTTAAAAGATGCTGGGTTCCCTAGCAAAATGTGGTTAGGATTTTGTCATTTCCATGTATTCAATGCTCCATTAACCAGAAAAGTCCAGTTAACATTATAGTATACTAATGATTGAATTGTAACAGGTCATATTTATGTCCATCCATGTCCATTGTTTCATTATTTGTTAAGTAATCATCCAGACTCTTCTTTCCAGTTAATCTTATGGTATAAGTGGATATATTTGCAAAGGGCCTAATTATCATAATTTTAGCCAAATAGTTTCATGTATTAAAGATCCACAGCTTAGTCAGTATGCCGAGGCTCAGAGATGAATTTCTCAGGAGTGGATTATGTCAATCTATGGGAGTACTTCCTATTACAGACCTTCAGAGATAACCTACACAATCCCATCAGTGGCCTCTGGGCATGCAGTTATTTTTCAGCTATAGAAGATATCCTACACTAACTAAGCCACCTACATTTCTATGTTTGCAAACATTATAGATGTGCATTTTTTCTTTCAAACATAATATCTGCAATTTCTGTACTTGTCACTGGTAGATGCATTGTTACTTAGGGTTGTATAAGAAAAAGAAAGTCCTACTTAAGCCTTGAATATTTTTATGCACAATCAGCCATTTGTGGTTCTTCCTTTAAAAATAATCAACTAAAGAAACATGAATTTATGCATGAACAGCAGAGAAATAGATGCATCTGTAACCATACTTAAAATAAACATTTAGGCATAATAATGTTTATAATAATTATAAGCTCTTTCAGTTATGGAAGGCCTCATTTGTGCCAGGGCCTGCTGGACCATTTATGTATTTTATCACTAATCCCTGTAAACACTGGTGGGCAGAACTGGAAGGAACTGGGGCTGGGAGAGGGAATCCAGCTAGTAGGTACTGAGGAGGGAATCATCTCATCTGTCCCAGGACCTAGAGCCTGTGTCTTTCTGCTCACCCACTCCCTTCAGCTGTGTACAAAATGCTATCTTCTTGCTCTAATTTCTTGTCCTTTCTCTCTGTTTAATGCATTTAACCTCCAATTCTCCAGTCTTTTTATATCAACTGGATTCACCTTTCTGGACCTTCCTAGGTACACTTGATACACCTGGCTTTTCTTTGAGCTTAGATTGTAAACCTGCCACTTGGAATGCTGAAGGCCCTCATTACTACATGTGCCCTGCTACTTCCATACCAAAGGTGTTCATGACGTGGAGAAGATTGGTGAACAGTTCTGTCAAGAACTGCTCTTGGCTTTCCAAGGGGCTTAAAGTAAAAAGCCCAAGCTTATGGTAAAATATCACATAGTATCCTCCTCCAAGTGCTCTTCCTATGGTTATAAAATCTTCCAAAGCCATTCTTTTGCTTTTCTTTAAAATAAACAGGTTAATTACAATTTTATGATCCCTATTTCTTTCCAGCAAGTCCAAACAATAGACCTAAGAAATTATTGGTGTTTAAAACCAATATATTAGCATGTTTTTCTTTTTGAAGATTTGTATGTCTTACATATTATATTTTCGAAAGGATGTTGGGAGACTAAATGGTTAAAGAAAATTAGCATCTGTTTAAATATTTGGTACCTCTCTGACTAGTCTTTTAACTGTTTTTGATTATTCCAAGTCATAATGTTCTTTACTGAACTGACTAAACTATGCCAATATAACTTAGATTACTTTTTAAACTTATAGACAAAAATTCTTTCCTGAGGTTTTAGACCAGTTTCTCATCTGTCCCGTTGGCTCTCCTCATCTGGCAGGGCTTTTCCTCTAATCAAAGGATGATTTCTCTTTACAAGTAGGGTTTTAATTTGCCATTCTAACTCTTCTTTCTCCTCTTTGCAATTAATCCAAAAGAAGGAATGTACTTTCTTCTCAACAAGATAGGGTGGCTGCATCATTCAAGCTATTAAATCTGGCTTAAAATTGGAATATTACAGAGTCCTTCTTTAAATAAAGTTACCATAGCAATTATCTCTCACTGTAATTAGATGGAAGAGAGCTTTTATGATAAAAAAAAAAATACTAGGCTCAGAGACAAAGACTTGATTGCAAACCTGGCCTTGTTACTAGCTTATATCCATGAACAAAAGTTATGCAACTTCTCTGAACCTCAATTTCTCGTTTATAATTTGGGGGCATTAAATTACATATTTAATTCAAGTGGATTTTCTAAGAATTTAGTGAGATGAGACCATGCCTGGCACCTGATTTATTCACTGCATTAAAAAAATTAACATTTTCTTAAGAGCTTATACAATTACTACTATTACTATTACTACTATTAAAAAAAATAAATGCCTTGTTGATACATAAATGGAAAAGACAGAATGTACAATTCACAAAAAAGAAAAATAGTTATTAAACATTTGGGAGATGTTTAAACTCATAGCAATTAAATAAATTCAGACAAAAGCATTGAGATATTGTTCTCTTATTAAATTATCACTAAGAAAGACCTAATTCTAGAATTTTTACTTGGTTGAGCTCATTGTCAATAAATGCATCAATTACATACCATACCTTTCAATCTGGGAATTCTGTTTCTGGGATTCTCCTAAGGGAATATTCCAAAGTATGGACAAACAGATCTATAAACATGACAATAATTATTTTAATACTACTGATGAGCTTAATAAACCTTAGAAAGATCTGAATTTATAATGGATTGAGTTATGATGGACTGTTTTGCAGCTATAAAGAATTAAAATTTGCTGAGTGGCATGTAAAAATATCATAAAATGTGCACATATACGCAATGTTAAAAAATACATCTTTAAACTACTTGGAAAAATAGACCAAAATGATAACTATATTGGAATATTATAGTTTCTGTTTCTGGAATATTATGTTTCTGTTTCCCTAGAACTTTTGTAAGGTTAATATTAACTTTAAGGTTCAAATTGGTCTTAGTTTAAATATATTCAGTCTGATAAAAACTTTGAGTGCCTATTCTGTGTCTAGAAAAACTATTATAGCTGTTATAGCATTCTGGAAAATGATCAAGTCTACTCATTTTTACTCCAGGGCAATGTAGCTCAGTGGCTCAGCATCCCTCCTTTCAATCCCTAGAATCCAAAAAAAAAAAAAAAAAAAAGTGCTAGGGATGTGGCTCAGTGGTAAGGTGTTTGCCTAGCATGCATGAGGCCCTATGTTCCATCCCCAGCATGGGGAGAAAAAAAAAAAAAAGAGAGAGGAAAGGGGACAATAAGAAAGACAAAAAATGTGCTTAGTGGATTATTTAAAGTAAGTGCTTCATATACAACCTAGGATTGCAGGTGCTATTGTGCGTAACCTAAGCACTTAATGGCAGGCTGTCAGCCCAACCCTGTTTAATACAATGGTATTCCCAGGTAGTCACCTGCTTCAGGACACAGTTCAGAATTAACTTACTATACTATTAAGGTAATTCCACAGAAGAAAACTGGAAGGATCTCAGGTGATGTATGTTTACTGGAACATCAATGTAAGACTGAACAGAGCATCTCAATCCTGTGTCCAGTAGTAACTGGATTGATGTAAACTACACAAGATTGTTTGGCAAGTAATACTGCATTGCTTTTAGTTAAAATTTTTATTGAGAGAATTTTGTAAAGTCACATGTAGTATGTATGTGTTTGTGTATCCACCATCACAGGTTAGACATTGAACAATTCCATCAACATGAGGATCTCTCCTGTTATCCTCTGTAAGCATACCTTCTCTCTCTTCCCCAACATCCCAGGTCCTGGCAATCACTACTCTTTTCTCTCTTTGTAAAATTCTGTCATTTCAAAATGTTCTGTAAATGCAATTATACAGTATATAACCTTTAGAGATTGGCTTTTTAAACTCAGCATAATTCACTAGAGACTCTTACAAGTGTTGGTATGTATCAACAATTTGCTGCTTTTTATTGCTGACTATTAGTATTCCATGGTATGGATCTGCCATTGTGCTTAAACATTCACCTGAACTGATTTCAGATTTTGACTATTAAAATGTTCTGGTTTCCATAAACTTTCATGTACAGGTTTTTATGTGAACGTAAGTTTCTGTTTTTCTGGGGCAAATTCCAAGGCTGCAATTTTTGGGTCATATAGTAATTTCATGTTAAATTTTAAAGGAAACTGTTTTTCAGAATGGCTATTCCATGTTATATCTCCCCCAACAATGTATAAAATATTTGGTTTCTTTGCCAGTTTTTTTGTCATGTGAAGCCTTATTTTGAATTCAAATTTGTGACAGTCTTCTTCATTTGAATTAACCAAATGATTTTGCTAAAGAGACCCATGTGGAGTGACTAGATTTAGAAAGAAAACCCCCATCAGGACCCATTAGAATCTGTCTTTTCCCTGCTCCCAACACACAAAAACTTCGTTTACTTAATTCTTCCCCCATCACCTTTCTTTTCCTTTTTCATTTCTAGCTTCCACGAATGAGAGAAAACATACAACCCCCTTCACTTATAAACTCACTGTATATGGTATATCAAATTAAAAAGCTGCACATCAGAGGAAGCAATCAACAGAGTAAAGAGACAACCTACGGAACAGGAGAAGATATATCCCCACTATTCATCTGACAAAGAG
Source organism: Spermophilus citellus (assembly GCF_964194105.1). Taxonomy (NCBI): domain Eukaryota; kingdom Metazoa; phylum Chordata; class Mammalia; order Rodentia; family Sciuridae; genus Spermophilus; species Spermophilus citellus. The sequence goes on along the minus strand of NC_138186.1, from coordinate 92,594,634 downwards.
TTAATATCTGGAATATTTAAAGAACTCAAAAAAATTAACAATAAAAAAAAAACAAGTAAAAATGGGCAAATGATCTGAGTAGGTACTTCTCAATAGAAGAAATACAAACAAAACAAATTTATGAAAAAATGCTCAATATTATTGACAGGGAAATGCAAATCAAAACTACAGTAAGATACCGTCTCACCCAAGTAAGAATGGATGTTATAATAATAATAATAATAATAATAATAATAATAATTAATTCTGGCAAGGATGTGAAGCAAAAGGAATTCTTATTCACTGTTGGTAGGGATGCAAATTAGTATAGCCACTGTAGAGAATAGTATGGGGGTTCCTTAAGAAACTAAAAACAGATCTACCGTATGATCAAACGATCTCTCTTCCTGGTATCTATCTAAAGGAATTAAAATCAACATAGAGATAACCAAAAGTCTGTGTTTATTTTGGCACTATTCACAATAGCTAAGATATGGAATTCGCCTAGGTGCCCATTATGTTAAATAAAATAAGCTGGACATAGAAAGACAAGTGCCACATGTTCTCTCTCATATTTGGAAGCTTAAAAAAGTCCACCTGAAAGTAGAATAGTGATTACTAAGGACTGGGAAAGGGGAAGAGTAGGCCAAGGGTGGTTGGATTTGATCAGTGAATGTCATATGCACATATGGAAACATTACCCTGAACTCTATTAGTATACACCATTATTACATGTTTTTTAAAAAAAGAAATGGTTCTGGGCTTAATTTGATTCTTCCTCTCATATTTGACAATTTTATTGTCTTCTAGAGGGGGAAAATGTAGTTTTTAAATTTTATTTTTTTAAAAGGGATCTTTTGACACCCAAACCAGTGCCTTTAGTTTATACTGGTCTAGAATGCAACTCAGTTTGTTGAAGTAAAGAGAGGACCTGTGAACCCTCTTTCAATTAGCTGAATCACGTAAGTCAGATGATTTGCTCAGCATCAATGGCTCTCAAACTGTAGGAGCAATAGAATTACCTGGAGGGTCTATTAAAACTCTATTTACTGCGCCCCTTCCCAGAGTTTCTGATTCAGTCGGTCTGGAGTGGGGAAGGATAACTCACCATTCTAACAAGTTTCCAAGTGCTGCCAATGTTGCTGGTCCAGAGACAACATGTTGAGAACCACTGGGCTAGACTATGCTAATGTCTCAATATCTAATATCCCCCCTCCCAAAACCCTCAAATTTGCTTTCTGATGAAATAAATCATGCATTTGTCCCTCCCCAACTCAATAAATACAGATACATAGTGAAATATAGCAAAGCCATTAAAATTATTCTAAAAAAATATTGTCACATGAAAATCATCACCATGTTTTATAAAATTACATATATAGAAATGTCCAGGTATACATAGAAAATAAAAACCTAGAAAGATATCCAAAATGTTAACAGTAGTTATCCCTGAGCAATGAAGCTCCCAAAGTTGTATTTTCCTTTTTGTGTGTGCTTTTTTGTATTTTCTAACTTGTTTATAATTTATATAATCATAATCAGTTATTAAAACAGACATTATAGTAGGCAATGTAAGTCTTTCCCCAAGCCTAACAATTGCGGTAAAGACCTTGTTGAATATCCACAACAGAAGTAAAGCTGTTTTATGAGATAAAATCATCCAAGGCAAGTTTTAAAAGTAGCTATGACTTTCTTCAGTCCTTTCCCTAAAAAGTGTGGTGGATCACTTGGTGCCATCCTTTCTACTTCACAGAGTTCTGTACTTGTGCACCCAGGTAGTCTTGACCTCAGAGCCCCTCGTTAGCATCTCATATTACTAATTGCATAATATTTTCATGGCATTTTCTCACTTTTGACCAGAGGGATCTTCAACCACAATCTCACAAATTATTCTCTACTTTATCCTTGATACAGTGGGTCAGAAAGTGTTTTATCTGGATGAAGTTTCTTCTTTGGTTGGATCTCTTTTAAAAGAATTTATATTTATAGATAAATTAGGAATTTATTATCACTGAAATAAACCTGTTTAAATGTCAGAAAGCAATCATCTGCTATAGAAAATTATTTTGTTCCCAGTAGGAAGGTTCATGTACCCTCCTGGGATTTCCAATTTTGCTGATATCCTAAGTGTATCTGTTTCTTCAGCATTTAACATGGCTTCCTTTAAAGATGTTATATTAAAATAGTTTTGCTGCTGAAGTCTTCTTTCCTCAAAAAATGGAAGATATTCAAATAAATTGATTCTATAGACCTCCAGTAATTCTGTTTCTGACTAAACTTGTTTGTTGGGGCATGTCACCAGTAGGTAGCACAGTGATAATTTTCAAAACACCTCTCTAGTCCAGAGCTACAGTGGTACCACTGTTCTCATTTGCCAAATTTCCACTTCGATAATCCACAGAAAGGAGGAAGAAAAGGAGCTTTGAAGGGGATGTGGCTCAGTGGTCAAGTGCCCCTGAATTCAATCCCTCTCACCCCCAAAAAACAACAAAAGCACCTATTTATTTATTTATTTATTTTATTGGTTGTTCAAAACATTATAAAGATTGAAGAATCACATTGGTTACACATCCACATTTTTACATAATGCCATATTAGTAATTGTTGTATTCTGCTACCTTTCCTATCCTCTACTATCCCCCCTCTCCTCCCCTCCCATCTTCTCTCTCTACCCCATCTACTGTAATTCATTTCTCTCCTTGTTTTTTTTTTTTCCCCATTCCCCTCACAACCTCTTATATGTAATTTTATATAACATTGAGGGTCTCCTTCCATTTCCATGCAATTTCCCTTTTCTCTCCCTTTCCCTCCCACCTCATGTCTCTGTTTAATGTTAATCTTTTCCTCCTGCTCTTCCTCCCTGCTCTGTTCTTAGTTGCTCTCATTATATCAAAGAAGACATTTGGCATTTGTTTTTTAGGGATTGGCTAGCTTCACTTAGCATAATCTGCTCTAGTGCCATCCATTTCCCTGCAAATTCCATGATTTTGTCATTTTTTAGTGCTGCGTAGTACTCCATTGTGTATAAATGCCACTTTTTTTATCCATTCATCTATTGAAGGGCATCTGGGTTGGTTCCACAGTCTAGCTATTGTGAATTGTGCTGCTATGATCATTGATGTGGCAGTATCCCTGTAGTACGCTCTTTTAAGGTCTTCAGGGAATAGTCTGAGAAGGGCAATAGCTGGGTCAAATGGTGGTTCCATTCCCAGCTTTCCCAGGAATCTCCATACTGCTTTCCAAATTGGCCTCACCAATTTGCAGTCCCACCAGCAATGTACAAGTGTACCCTTTTCCCCACATCCTCGCCAGCACTTGTTGTTGTTTGACTTCCTAATGGCTGCCAACCTTACTGGAGTGAGATGGTATCTTAGGGTGGTTTTGATTTGCATTTCTCTGACTGCTAGAGATGGTGAGCATTTTTTCGTGTATTTGTTGATTGATTGTATGTCCTCCTCTGAGAAGTGTCTGTTCAGGTCCTTGGCCCATTTGTTGATTGGGTTATTTGTTTTCTTATTGTTTAATTTTTTGAGTTCTTTGTATACTCTGGATATTAGGGCTCTTTCTGAAGTGTGAGGAGTAAAAATTTGTTCCCAAGATGTAGGCTCCCTGTTTACCTCTCTTATTGTTTCTCTTGCTGAGAAAAAAACTTTTTAGTTTTAAGTAAGTCCCATTTGTTGATTCTTGTTATTAACTCTTGTGCTATGGGTGTCCTATTAAGGAATTTGGAGCCCGACCCCACAATATGTAGATCGGAGCCAACCTTTTCTTCTATCAGACGCTGTGTCTCTGATTTGATATCAAGCTCCTTGATCCATTTTGAGTTAACTTTTGTGCATGGTGAGAGAAGGGGATTCAGTTTCATTTTGTTGCAAATGGATTTCCAGTTTTCCCAGCACCATTTGTTGAAGATGCTATCCTTCCTCCATTGCATGCTTTTAGCCCCTTTATCAAATATAAGATAGTTGTAGTTTTGTGGATTGGTTTCTGTGTCCTCTATTCTGTACCATTGGTCCACCAGCCTGTTTTGGTACCAGTACCATGCTGTTTTCGTTACTATTACTCTGTAGTACAGTTTGAAATCTGGTATTGCTACACCTCCTGATTCACACTTCCTGCTTAGAATTGCTTTTGCTATTCTGGGTCTTTTATTTTTCCATATGAATTTCATGATTGCTTTATCTATTTCTATAAGAAATGCCGTTGGGATTTTGATTGGCATTGCATTGAACCTATAGAGAACTTTTGGTAATATCGCCATTTTGATGATGTTAGTTCTGCCTATCCATGAACAGGGTATATTTTTCCATCTTCTAAGATCTTCTTCTACTTCTCTCTTGAGGGTTCTGTAGTTTTCATTGTATAAATCTTTCACCTCTTTTGTTAGGTTGATTCCCAAGTATTTAATTTTTTTTTTTTGAGGATATTGTGAATGGGGTGGTTTTCCTCATTTCCAGTTCAGAAGAACAAAAGCACCTTTTAAATTTATGGGTGATAATATCATAGTTTATTTGTTGAGGGAGGGAGCACTGCTTTATAGCATGCATTTCTCCACTCACCATATATTAGTACAGTTATTTCCTGTCAAATATGTTTTGTGCTTGAGGCAGTATATTTTTATGTAATACCTGAAGACTGTTGCCATATAAATGTTTGCTCCATGGGTTGCCAAGGTTAGCAGCGTTTCTCATATTGGAAGTGTCACTGCTGGCTTTTAATCTGGGTGTCCACTGAGGAACATGGTTAGGCTTAGCTTAACTGTTTCCCAAGTAGATGAGAATCAACGGCCTGTTAAGCTATAGGCACAATATCATAGTGTGTCCATGGCTTATAAAAATTAAAAATGATGGTTTCACTTGCAAACCTCCGTCTCCCTTTTTCCTTGCTTTTTAAAAGTTCTTACAGAACTTGGGCAGAATCTATGGGTTTGGAAGGCTGCACTTAGGTTCCTTATTCTACTGTTTTGGGCCCTGGTTAAGTACACATATATTTGTTGCCAGTTTAAAGGGACTGGGTCTTATTCCTCGTTGGGCTGCTTGTCACATTTTTGGTCTTTTGTTCTGTCCTTCCTGTTTGCCTGTGATTCCTTTATCAAGCCAGTTTCTTTCTATGGGAATAAGTATGTGCCAAGCTCTGCTCCATGCCAGGTTTTATTGTGCTTCCCCCCCACCCCCGAAGAATTCATAATTAAAATAATAATTTCCTCCTTCAGGGTACTGCCTCAGAAGTCTCTCTTCCTTTCATAATTCAAGATGTTTCCTTCTCCTGGCAGCTGATAGGCATCCATCTCAAATTTATCCCACCTAACTAGAATCATCTCATTACTTGACCAGCTCCCCTATTCCTATGTTAGCTTCAGGAGGGAGACCCTTCTCCTCAGTGTGGTCCCTGACTGGGACATGGAAGGTACCTAACCACTGGTGAGTGAAGCCAGCCAGCCCACTCTGAGAGAGGAATACTTACGCTGTTTATCCAGTGCAGAAAGTTGGATCAAGGTACCATCAACACTGGCCTGCTTAATGCTGAATTACTGACTTAGTAAAAACTACTTAATTTCAATATTATTTTAAGGGTCAAAATATATTTGATAAATGCTATAAAGTCAGGTATTTTATTATTTTTGTACTTATATTTATATTATATATTTTATTTTGTGAATGATGCTTATATCCTAAAACTGGATTTTACAATAAAATGTATATTTTACCACATAAAGCATAGAATGTAAACTCTCCTTTTCCATGCAATAAAGGCAATCCATTTCAGAACACAACTTAAAACATGAGCTGTATCTAGGAAAAAAAAAAAAACCACAAATTAAAATGAAAAGTAAGGTTGGGAATGAAGTTTAGTGGTAGAATACTTACCTAGCATGCCTGATGCCCTTAGGTTTGGTCTCCAGTACTGCAAAAGAAAAATAAAACTATGCATTAAAGTTAACAATGTGCTTTATTAGGGACATTTCCAGTATTTTATCAGTCGTGTTTAGCATACCCCAAAGCATTACATAGGTTTAAAAAATGCTAATTTTATCCTGTACCATCTGCCTTAATGGCATATCTTTTAATTAATTGAAATTCCAAATCTCTATTGCAGAATAAGAAGTTAACAATATCACTTTGTTAACTAAGATTAAAAAATTAAAAGTCATTAACATGTTACACATATGTATTAAAGCATTATAGATAACATTTGGTCAGCAGTTGTGTCAGTCCAGCTGTTTGTTGATTTAAGAAGAATGTTTTTAGATGATAAGTCAAAGCAGGGACATTATTTGTAGACATCTTGATTCCCCCTTTCATTCCAAGTGTCCATCTTCAAGTGGATAGAACTCTTGAGAGTCACAGCTTACAACCATAGGAGAGAGTCTCATCTTCCACTGTCTTTAGTAATTATTTATATTTTGTTATTATATTCCAGAAATATTACACTAACAGAGCCTGAAACTACAGCTGTATTCATAGAGTCTGGAGGCTTTAAAGTTTTACTTTGGGGAATAAAATTAAAAGATGAAATACAGAGATTTTTCTCAGTGTAGCAGAACAAAATAAAATTATCCCCTCTTAAAATAAATGGTAGTTAGGGGAAGCAATTTTTCCTGTCATGGATAAAAGCTAAGGAACACAAAATCAGCATTTGAAATGTTAACTCACAGTGTTTTAAGTAAAAAGAAACTAGAATGCATTGTTCAGTACCTTTTCCCAAGGATGATTGCAGTTTCTTGTTTTTAAGACCTGAAAAAAGCATCATATATTTGGTAGGCCAAACTATAAAAACTAGAGATGATATGAAAACATTAGGTCGAATGTTCAAGTTTTTCTTTTTTTGGTGGGGGGTTCCATTTTACATTGCTTAATCAGCTCAGCCTCTCCTGTAGTTGAGTTAAGAGTCCCAGGCATGCCAAAGAAAAGCAAACTTTTGATATTTGTGGCCATATTGAACATTCAAAGTCCCTATGCCTCTAGTTTTGTCGCATTCACCTACAAAGTTACTGTGGCAAAAGCATGAATTTAGAATCAAAATTTTCTTCTAAACTCATTGTTGCCACTTAACAGTGGTAAGTTTTGGTAGCCTGTACAAGGCATTTTATTTATAAACTTCTGCTTCCTCATTTGTAATGAAAGTTTCAAAAGCCTGTTTTTACCTAAGTCTAGGGCTGTGCTAAGGACAAAAGGAGTCAAAATAAGCTTAGTGTACTAAGAAGTGTTTTTTCACAAGTTTCAGGTAGGTCCTGTTGTAATTCCCATTTCACAGGTAGGGAAAGGTTGAAAAAAGCTAACAAGTCTAATAAAGAACACATGGCTAATAAATGAGAGATCTGATTCCAAAAGAAACTACTGTAATTACACTTATTCAACCTTGGCACTACTGATATCTTGGGGCTGGTATTTCTTTGTTGTGGGGACTGTTTTGTTCATTTGAGGATGTTTAGTGACATATCTGCCTCTCCCACTAGTTATCAGCAGTCACCTCCTTCCAGTTGTTCACAGCCAAGGGTGTCTCCAGACACTACAAAATATCCCCTGGTGGGCAGACCTTAAGTTGAGAAAAGCTGGTCTGTATGATTCTGGAGCTAAAGTTCTTAACCAATTTCATAATGATATTTATTAGTATTATCATTATGCTGAGTAGTTCCTGTTTAGAATACTTGTATGACATAGCAATTTGCGGAATTAAAAAAGAGATAACAACTGATTTTCATCCATCATCTTCCTGTTTCCAAATATAAGCAGAGGCATTGTCTCCTTTGTAAGTTGGCTAGCTTCCTGTCCCTGCAAACAGAATATCACCTGCCAAGGGTGCCATCTGCAAAGGGCCCAAAGTCCGACTCAGAGACCTCTGGTCTCCCTTCTAGTTTAATTCTGTACTCATTCCCTAATGGGCCACGCTGGTTTGTTTTGAACAGCCCTTAGCCATCTGGCATATTTGTGGACTTCTAATATTTGTTATCAGCCAGGATGGGAGAAAGAAACACATGGATTTTCGTAATCACTATCTCATTCGATCTTCACAATAAGCCCCTGAGGTTTGTATTGATTGTCTGTGTTTACATTTTACTTAGGAATCTTAACCTTTTTCTTTGCTTGTTCCTTCAACTTTGGTGTGCTCATTGCAAAACTTGATATAGAAACTCAGCGGGAAGTTGATGTGGAAACTCAGCAGGTGCCTTTGTTACCAGCACTTTATGAAGAGTAACATCCTTCTGAATTACTCAACATGAAGCAGATGCCTTCTGCCCTGCATGACTCTTCCTTTTTCCTTCCCCCTTAACATGGATCATTAAATACATGCCTCCTTTTATTGCACTGGGGACTTAGGAATCGACTTTCACTTTCCTGACACTGTGTATAGGTGTCCCATATTTCTCCAAGAATGGAATGTTTTTACTTCTGTTTCTCACCCTTCCCAACCCTGCAAAATGGCTAACTGCAAGCTTTCCAACCCTCCCATGCCTTCCCATTGTTATCTCTACATTTGACACTTCCTGATATTAGCATTATTCCCAACATATTGTCACCTTGCAACTAGAACTTTTTAAACATTCATCAATGTTTGTTTCTGTGTTATTAAAACTATTGGGAAATTAGATGCATTTTTCCTAGGCCTCATTCATAGTTCGAAAATATTTTGCACATAGCCTGTATGAATTAAATTTTCTTTTGAACTCTTAAGTTTTAAGATGAATTGCTACTGACAAACACAATAAATATAATTGTATATGATTAAAAGTATCAGCATGACCCGAGAAGAGGCTGATGTAATTAGCAACAGTGATGAGGATCTAGAATTGTCTAGGAATCTTTGAGACTCAGAATTTGGCTTATGGAAGGTCCAAAACAGTAGTTTGAGCCAATGGGAAAGAAAACTGGATTATTTCATGGCAATATAACTTTAGTGTCAATTAAAACTTTATATTTTTTCTTCATTTCAAGTGTGTGTGAATCATTCTTAATTACTCCATGGTTCATTTAAAAAAGACTAATTGGTTCTTGCTATAAAATGCAATGTCTAGCTTGACTGAGTCATTTTTCTTTTGAGATCAGTATGCATCCTTATTGACTAGTCTTTCTAATTTTGCTTTGACATGCATGCAGCCATTTCATCATGTTCTATCAGCAATTAATTGTGGGGTTTTTCTTCCTTTTCCAGGTGGCCTTTTTGAAGATGTAACTGTTGGAACTGAGGCATCCACCCACCCCCAACAACAGACAGACAGCTCCAGGGCAGAGCACACTGAAGGCCAGCAGTCAGCTCTGTGGGCATGGATTACAAAGACAGGAACCAGGGCTGCAGAATGACAGTACTGCACTAAAGTTTTGAGTTTACTTGTTTACATATATTATCTAAGAAAAGGGCTGACTTTAGATCTTTGAAAACCCAGCACTGTGAAGAAAGTTGTAGAGGCAGGTTGTCAGCAGGGTAAGTATAGAAGTTACATTGCTACTTTCCACAGAGAGGAGCATTCAAATCTGTGCTGTGTCAGCACCACCTGGGAGGATATTAGCTAACAGAGACCCATCTGTCCTATGTGGAATGTGCAAGGAACACCATTGGTGGAACTCAGTGTAAATTCTAGGAAATAAACTTTAAAGAGCTTCTCAGGTTTGTTTAAAACAGATTTTAAATAACAAAAATACAGTGCTTTTTGTACCTTACTCAGAAAAGATGCTCAGTAAATGTTTGTTGAATGAGTAATTATCCAATTAAAAATTTTCCTGAGTTTGCAAACCTGCATGTGTTCTTTTTGTTCTTTATTTTCTTTACCTCATACTATTGCAAATTAATAATAATAATAATAAAAAAGTACTCACTGGCATCCTGGTACAGTTGTTTGTGTACCAGAACAGGAGGTGAGGAAAATACTGAATGAGAATAATGGAGCTGGGTGGAATCAGAGAGTTCAGGTCAGCTCTTCATTTTACAGACAAGGATTGAAACTTGCCCAGAATCACACCACTAGGCTCAAGGTTGGGCCTGGAGCCAGGTGGATCCACCTCCTCTGCTTGTGACCTCCTCCACCTCTCTCTGACATCCTTCATTCCCACTGTGCAATCAAGACTCATCTTTGTGGGCTGGAGATGTGGCTCAAGCGGTAGCGCGCTCGCCTGGCATGCGTGCGGCCCGGGTTTGATCCTCAGCACCACATACCAACAAAGATGTTGTGTCCACCGAGAACTAAAAAATAATAAATATTAAAAAAAAAATTCTTTCTCTCTCCTCTTTCACTCTCTCTTTAAAAAAAAAAATATTAAAAAAAAAAGACTCATCTTTGTGTTTGCAACTGTCCCTGCTGCTGATCAAGCCTTTTGGCATTAATCCTAGCCTACAGACCATCTACCTAATACTTCTTCCCTCAAAGACCTGAGTTGACACCATAGTTTCCTAACTTTCTTAGCACAGGTGTCATGTGGCATTATGATTTTGTGAACTGGCCATGATTTCTTCTTCCTTTACTTCAACCAAACCCTTGTTCTGCCAGCAGAGCAGTGGGGTAGCTCCTCTAATTCTGTAACTGGTGGACTGACCTAAGAGTAAAACCCATCTGTTGGATCCTGCTGCATCACTTTATTAAGCACAGTTTGAAACATTGATGTTCTTAGTGTTATGTCCAACACTCACAGACACAGAGAATTAGTTTGGCTTTACTACTAATAGGCTCCCAAACATCATGCTGACTTTTCATGGTTTTGATTTCTGTCATATCAGTTATAGAGCTGGGTTTCTCATGCTCAGCAATGTTTTCATTTTGGCCTAAACAATTCTTTGTTGGGAGAGGCTGCCCTGTGCATTGGAAGATGTTTAGCACCAGATGTCAGTAGCACATTCTCCTCCTCCTCCTCCACTTTGACTTGCAATGACCAAAAATATCTGCAGATGTTGCAATTATTGGCAAAATCAGTTGTAGATGAGAATACTGCTGTAGAAGATGTGGCCTGAGAAGTAAGGTTTGGTGAGTCTTAGTGTACTTTTGTTTTCACAAATGAATATATTCATGATGAACACCTTCGTTTGTGACTGCTTCTTAGAGTTTAGTTTATATTATCTAATGGTAGAAATTGGAATAAATTAGATGAAGCAGAGTTCAGCCTGTGCATACAAACAATTTTCTTCAGAGGTAGTTTTTCTCCCTCTGGAGAAAAAAATGTGCATAACCATATTAACATACATTTATGATTTAGATAGTGCAGAACTCATGATTCAAGCAATAACTTTGTTCTGCTCAAGAAACTTAGCTAGAATATTCTGATTTACTAATCTTGTCTTCTGAAGTAAAGTTGAGTGTCAACCTTACCTCTTTCTGAGGTCTTAGGAAGAGCCAAGTCAACCTCTCTGTGGTGGCACAGTGTGGGGAGTGGAGGTGGAATGACTGAGAAACTCTGAGGGGCAGGGATAAGGGGGTGGGGTGTCACAACACTCACACAGAACAGATAGTTACTGTGCTTGCATTTATATTTGTCAGAAACTTAAAACCTTGTTATGGTGAGGTTCTCAAGCTGGACAGGTCTCCACTGGTTCTTCCATGGTTGGGGAGGGAGAAGTACTACACTATAAAGTGCTATGTTTTAATATAATCTTCGAAAATAATCACCACACTTAGGGGAGAAAAAGTAAAGGAAGTGTGAAGGAAGGTGCTTTTTCAGACTAGGAACTTAAATATATATATTTAACTTAGTTCCCATATGTGGTCAAAATAATTCTATCCTATAAAGACTGACTATGGAGATACACATATTAAATGCCAATAGATTGCATAAAAACCACAGCCTATATAATTTTGCCCAAAGTAGCCTTACTAAGTGAGAACCTACTAATATTAACAAAACTTATGTGATTCCATTGATTCCAGGAAAGGGATCCAAGCAAAGCCAAATAGTCTGATATAATTGGCCTTACTCAACCCCTTTGATAATTAAGCTTGCTCAGTAGCTACTGTAATAAAAAGTGCTGACAGCGTTAAATAGTTGTGCATAATAGATAAAGCTAGCCTCATTGTTTTCTCTGTACATTTGTTTTTGTGCTTAATGTATAACAAAGATTAATTGGGGCCCATGTTTTGTTGTAATTTAGGGATGTAGAGATGACTGGTACACCTTAGTCTCTGGTTAGAAAAGAATCACCATTTATATTACACATCAGAAGGCTGTTTCACACTAATTGCTCATCTAAAAGCTCTACACATTTTTAAAATAATCTTAAATACTCAATCCACTTGGTGTGAACTCAATTTGACAATTTCTCTCTTTTGTATCTTGAGATACTTCAAGATTTCATCTGCTGAATCAGAGATCACCTGAATTACTTAATCTAGAAGGAAAAGTATGAAGGAGTTACATGGGAATAAGTTATTTTAAGAAGTAAATTCTCTAGTTTTAAGAACAGACAAATCTGCAAAAACATTTTAAAATACATTCAACCTGTACTAGTATTCTTATACTCTATTAATTAGTGTTTTTGTTGCAAATTTTAGTATTTCTAAATATACTCAAATCATGAACACCATCAGCAGGTAACTTAATTTAAAACAGTAGCAGCAGTAAGTTTTCCATTTGAGGGTTCTGGTTGAACATTTCCTAAACTCAAGAAGGACAGGGCTTGTTACTGTAATGGGAATGACAGCTCAAATTGCTGCCTAAGCATTAGAAGAATACACCACACCCAAATGGCTCCAGCTGGTGGCCAGAGGTAAGAACTCAGGGGCATCTCTCTGGCTAGGAGACTGGGCTTCCTACTGTCCTATTCTCATCTTTTTTTTTTTTATTGTTGGTTGTTCAAAACATTACATAGTTCTTGATATATCATATTTCACATTTTGATTCAAGTGGGTTATGAAATCCCATTTTTACCCCGTATACAGATTGCAGAATCACATCAGTTACACTTCCATTGATTTACATATTGCCATACTAGTGTCTGTTGTATTCTGCTGCCTTTCCTATCCTCTACAATCCCCCTACCCTCCCCTCCCCTCTTCTCTCTCTACCCCCTCTACTGTAATTCATTTCTCCCCCTTGTATTATTTTTCCCTTTCCCCTCACTTCCTCTTGTATGTAAATTTGTATAACCATGAGGGTCTCCTTCCATTTCCATGCAATTTCCCTTCCCTCTCGCTTTCCCTCCCACCTGTTATCCCTGTTTAATGTTAATCTTCTCATGCTCTTCGTTCCTACTCTGTTCTTAGTTACTCTCCTTATATCAAAGAAGACATTTGGCATTTGTTTTTTAGGGATTGACTGGCTTCACTTAGCATAATCTGCTCTCATGCCATCCATTTCCCTCCAAATTCTATGATTTTGTCATTTTTTAATGCAGAGTAATACTCCATTGTGTATAGATGCCACATTTTTTTTATCCATTCATCTATTGAAGGGCATCTAGGTTGGTACCACAGTCTTGCTATTGTGAATTGTGCTGCTATGAACATCGATGTAGCAGTGTCCCTGTAGCATGCTCTTTTTAGGTCTTTAGGGAATAGACCGAGAAGGGGAATAGCTGGGTCAAATGGTGGTTCCATTCCTAGCTTTCCAAGAAATCTCCATACTGCTTTCCAAATTGGCTGCACCAATTTGCAGTCCCACCAACAATGAGCAAGTGTACCCTTTTCCCCACATCCTCGCCAGCACTTGTTGTTGTTTGACTTCCTAATAGCTGCCAATCTTACTGGAGTGAGATGGTATCTAAGGGTGGTTTTGATTTGCATTTCTCTGACTGCTAGCGATGCTGAGCATTTTTTCATGTGCTTGTTGATTGATAGTATGTCCTCCTCTGAGAAGTGTCTGTTCAGGTCCTTGGCCCATCTGTTTATTAGGTTATTTGTTATCTTATTGTCTAATTTTTTGAGTTCTTTGTATACTCTGGATATTAGGGCTCTATCTGAAGTGTGAGGAGTAAAGATTTGTTCCCATGATGTAGGCTCCCTATTTACCTCTCTTATTGTTTCTTTTGCTTAGAAAAAACTTTTTAGTTTGAGTAAGTCCCATTTGTTGATTCTAGTTATTAACTCTTGTGCTATGGGTGTCCTATTGAGGAATTTGGGGCCCGACCCCACAGTATGTAGATCGTAGCCAACTTTTTCTTCTATCAGACGCTGTGTCTCTGATTTGATATCAAGCTCCTTGATCCATTTTGAGTTAACTTTTGTGCATGGTGAGAGAAGGGGATTCAGTTTCATTTTGTTGCAAATGGATTTCCAGTTTTCCCAGCACCATTTGTTGAAGATGCTATCCTTCCTCCATTGCATGCTTTTAGCCCCTTTATCAAATATAAGATAGTTGTAGTTTTGTGGATTGGTTTCTGTGTCCTCTATTCTGTACCATTGGTCCACCAGCCTGTTTTGGTACCAGTACCATGCTGTTTTTGTTACTATTTCTCTGTAGTAGAGTTTGAAGTCTGGTATTGCTATACCACCTGATTCACACTTCCTGCTTAGCATTGTTTTTGCTATTCTGGGTCTTTTGTTTTTCCATATGAATTTCATGATTGCTTTATCTATTTCTACAAGAAATGCCGTTGGGATTTTGATTGGCATTGCATTAAACCTATAGAGAACTTTTGGTAATATCGCCATTTTGATGATGTTAGTTCTGCCTATCCATGAACAGGGTATATTTTTCCATCTTCTGAGATATTCTTCAATTTCTCTCTTTAGGGTTCTGTAGTTTTCATTGTATAAGTCTTTTACCTCTTTTGTTAGGTTGATTCCCAAGTATTTTATTTTTTTTTTGAGGATATTGTCAATGGAGTGTTTTTCCTCATTTCCATTTCAGAGGATTTGTCGCTGATATACAGAAATGCCTTTGATTTATGCGTGTTGATTTTATATCCTGCCACTTTGCTAAATTCATTTATTAGCTCTAATAGTTTCTTTGTAGACCCTTTTGGGTCTGCTAGGTATAGAATCATGTCATCTGCAAATAGTGATAATTTAAGTTCTTCTTTTCCTATTTTTATGCCTTTAATTTCTTTCGTCTAATTGCTCTGGCCAGTGTTTCGAGAAGTATGTTGAACAGAAGTGGTGAGAGAGGGCATCCCTGTCTTGTTCCAGATTTTAGAGGGAATGCCTTCAATTTTTCTCCATTCAGAATGATGCTAGCCTGAGGCTTAGCATAGATTGCTTTTACAATGTTGAGGTATGTTCCTGTTATCCCTATTTTTTCGAGAGTTTTGAACATAAAGGGATGCTGTACTTTGTCGAATGCTTTTTCTGCATCTATCGAGATGATCATATGGTTCTTAATTTTAAGTCTATTGATGTGGTGAATAACATTTATTGATTTCCGTATATTGAACCAGCCTTGCATCCCAGGGATGAATCCTACTTGATCATGATGCACAATTTTTTTGATATGTTTTTGAATCCGATTCGCCACAATTTTATTGAGGATTTTTGCATCTAGGTTCATTAGAGATATTGGTCTGTAGTTTTCTTTCTTTGAAGTGTCTTTGTCTGGTTTAGGAATCAGGGTGATGTTGGCCTCGTAGAACGAATTTTGAATTTCTCCCTCTTTGTCTATTTCCTGAAATAGCTTGAAAAGTATTGGTATTAGTATCTCTTTAAAGTTTTTGTAAAACTCTGCTGTGTACCCATCCGGTCCTGGGCTTTTCTTAGTTGGTAGTCTTTTGATGGTTTCTTCTATTTCTTCAATTGATATTGGTCTGTTTAGGTTGTCTATATCCTCCTGACTCAATCTGGGCAGATCATATGACTTAAGAAATTTATCGATGCCTTCACTATCTTCTATTTTATTGGAGTATAAGGATTCAAAATAATTTCTGATTATCTTCTGTATTTCTGAAGTGTCTGTTGTGATGTTGCCTTTTTCATCCCATATGCTAGTAATTTGAGTTCTCTCTCTTCTTCTCTTTGTTAGCATGGCTAAGGGTCTGTCGATTTTATTTATTTTTTCAAAGAACCAACTTTTAGTTGTATCAATTTTTTCAATTGTTTCTTTTGTTTCGATTTCATTGATTTCAGCTCTGATTTTAATTATTTCTTGCCTTCTACTTTTTTTGCTGTTGTTTTGCTCTTCTTTTTCTAGGATTTTGAGATGAAGTATGAGATCATTTATTTGTTGGTTTTTTCTTTTTTTTAAGGAATGAACTCCAAGCAATGAATTTTCCTCTTAGAACTGCTTTCAATGTGTCCCATAGATTCCGATATGTTGTGTCTGTGTTTTCATTTATCTCTAATAATTTTTAAATTTCCTCCTTGATGTCTTCTATAACCCATTGATCATTCAGTAACCTATTGTTCATTCTCCAAGTGATGCATGATTTTTCCTTCCTTCTTTTATCGTTCATTTTCAGTTTCATTCCATTATGATCAGATAAGATGCATGGTATTATCTCTACTCCTTTATATTGTCTAAGAGTTGCCCTGTGACATAATATATGATCTATTTTTGAGAAGGATCCATGTGCTGCTGAGAAAAAGTGTAACTGCTTGATGTTGGGTGGTATATTCTATATATGTCAATTAAGTCTAGGTTATTAATTGTGTTATTGAGTTCTATAGTTTCCTTATTTAACTTTTGTTTGGAAGATCTGTCCAGTGGTGAGAGAGGTGTGTTGAAGGTCTCCCATGATTATTGTATGGTGGTCTATTAGACTCTTGAACTTGAGAAGAGTTTGCTTGATGAACATAGCTGCACCATTGTTTGGGGCATATATATTTATGATTGTTATGTCTTGTTGGTGTATGGTTCCCTTGAGGCAGTATGTATTGTCCCTCTTTATCCCTTTTGATTAACTTTGGCTTGAAATCTATTTATTTGATATGAGTATGGACACTCCTGCTTGTTTCTGAAGTCCATATGAGTGATATGATTTTTCCCAACCTTTCACCTTCAGTCTATGTATATCTTTTCCTATCAAATGCGTCTCCTGTAGGCAGCATATTGTTGGGTCTTGTTTTGTGATCCATTCTACTAGCCTGTGTCTCTTAATTGGTGAGTTTAAGCCATTAACATTTAGGGTTATTATTGAGATATGGTTTGTTCTTCCAGCCATATTTGTTTATTTATGTTACTAAACATGGTTTGTTTTCCTCTTTGATTATTTTCCCCCCTTTACTGTCCTACCTTCCACTGTTGGTTTTCATTGTTGTTTTCCATTTCCTCTTCCTGAAATGTTTTGCCAAGGATGTTTTGAAGAGATGGTTTTCTAGCTGCAAATTCTTTTAACTTTTGTTTATCGTGGAAGGTTTTAATTTCATCTTCCATCCTGAAGCTTAATTTCGCTGGATACACGATTCTTGGTTGGAACCCATTTTCTTTCAGAGTTTGAAATATGTTATTCCAGGATCTTCTAGCTTTCAGAGTCTGTATTGAAAGATCAGCTGTTATCCTGATTGGTTTACCCCTAAATGTAATCTTCTTCCTTCCTCTTATAGCTTTTAAAATTCTCTCCTTATTCTGTATGCTGGGCATCTTCATTATAATGTGTCTAGGTGTGGATCTCTTATGATTTTGAACATTCAGCGTCCTGTAGGCTTCTAGGATTTCGGATTCTGTCTCATTCTTCAAGTCTGGGAAGTTTTCTCGAATTATTTCATTGAATAGATTGCTCATTCCTTTGGTTTGGAGCTCTGTGCCTTCCTGTATCCCAATGACTCTTAAGTTTGGTCTTTTAATGTTATCCCATATTTCTTGGATGTTCTGCTCATGGTTTCTTAGCAGTCTTGCTGAGCTGTCTGTGTTCTTTTCAAGTTGAAATACTTTGTCTTCATTGTCTGATGTTCTATCTTCTAAGTGTTCTACTCTGCTGGTAGTATTCTCAATTGAATTTTTAAGTTGGTTTATTGCTTCCTGCATTTCTAGGATTTCTGTTTGTTTGTTTTTTATTACCTCTATCTCCCTGTTTAGTTGATCTTTTGCTTCTTGGATTTGTTTATGTAATTCATTGTCGAAGTGATCTTTCATTGTTTGATTTTGCTGTCTAATGTCTTCCTTGAGACTCCAGATCATCTGAAGCATATATATCCTGAATTCTTTATCTGACATTCTATCTGATGCAGCTATTACCTCTTCTAAAGTTGAGTTGACCTGCATTGCTTGTGGTCCTTTCTTTCCTTGTCGTTTCATACTGCTCGTGTTTCTTTCTGCTTGGTGAAACCGTTGTGTTTTTGAAATTTTCCCCCTATATATTTATATTACTCTTGCGGGCAGCAGCTGTGCTCCTCCTCCAGTTGGTGTGACGTGTCTACCATGCCCGCGGACCCCTGGGGCTGTTCTGCCGGTCGGTCACAGGTCTGCCTACCTTGCAGGCGCGGGCGGCGGCTCTGCTCTGCCCTTACACCAATTGGGGTGACGTGTCTACCATGCCGGGGGGTTGCTGGGCCTGTTCCGAGCGCGGGAGGCGGCTCTGCTCTGCCCCTACTCCAATTGGTGTGATGTAACTACCATGCCGGCGGGCCACTGGGCCTGTTCAGGGTGCGGGCTTCGGCTCTGCTCTGCCCATACTCCAATTGGGGTGACGTGACTACCACGCTGGCGGGCCTCTGGGCCTGTCCCGGGCGCAGGCAGTGGCTCTCCTTTGCCCCTCCTCCAATTGGTGTGACGTGTCTACCATGCCTGCGGACCGCTGGGCCTGTTGTGCCGGTTGGTCACAGGTCTGCCTACCTTGCGGGCGTGGGTGGCGGCCCTGCTCTGCCCCTTCTCCAATTGGGGTGACGTGACTACCACGCCCGCGGGTCGTTGGGTCTGTTCCGGATGCGGGCGGCAGCTCTGCTCTGCCCCTACTCCAGGAATTGGTGTGACGTGTCTAGCACGCCGGCAGGCCGCTGGGCCTGTCCCGCTGGTCGGTCGCAGGTCTGCCTACCTTGCGGGCTCAGGCGGCGGTTCTGCTCAGCCCCTACTGCAGTTGGGGTGAAGTGATACCACGCTGGCGGGTCGCTAGGCCTGTTCTGGGCGTGGGTGGCGGCCCTGCTCTGCCCCTACTCCAATTGGTGTGATGTGTCTACCACGCCAGCAGGCCGCTGGGCCTGTCCCACTGGTCGGTTGCAGGTCTGCCTACCTTGCGGGCTCGGGCGGCAGCTCTGCTCGGCCCCCACTGCAGTTGGGGTGAAGCGATACCACGCCGGCGGGTCACTAGGCCCACTCCGGGCACGGGCGGCGGCCCTGCTCTGCCCCTACTCCAATTGGTGTGACGTGTCTACCACGCTGGCAGGCCGCTGGGCCCGTTCCGCCAATCAGCCAGTGGTCTGCCTACCTTGCGGGCTCAGGCGGCAGCTCTGCTCAGCCCCCACCGCAGTTGGGGTGAAGTGATACCACGCCGGCGGGTCGCTGGGGCTGTTCTGGATGCGGGCTGCAGCTCTGCTCTGCCCCTCTGGCCCCCACAGCACTCAGCAGGATCCGGACCGAGAAGCAGTCTCCATGGGTTCCTCAGCCCTGGGTCAGAGCAGCTCCGGGAGCCAGAACTCAGCCGCTCTGGGCTCCGTGCATGCTCTGATAGGAGCAGGCTCCAAGAAACAGCCTCCACGGGCTCCTTAGCCCTGGGCCAGAGCAGTTCCGGGAGCCAGAATTCGGCCGCCCCGGGCTCCGTGTATGTTCTGATAGGAGCAGGCCCCAAGAAGCTGTTTCCACGGGTTCTTTAGCACTGCGCCTGAGTAATTTGTCTGCGAGACGCAGGCGAATGGCAGCCTGAAATTACCTCTTCTATGGTTGAATGAGCTGCGATCAGTCGAAAACAGGGATGATGACGTCAACTCTCCAAGATGGTGGCCGCTGGCTTCCTCTGTGGTCTGACTGGTGGAGAACCGAACTGGACCACTTCCTTCCCCTGTCTCAAACCCAGAATTCAGCACTGTGTACGGTGATTGCACAGCTGGCAGGAGCCCACAGAATCCGCAACGCTGTATCTTTGTGTTGCTATCTCTTGCTTCCCAGCGCGTGCCGCAGATTCTAGCCACGGGGCAATTTGCTGAATAAGTGGCATGACCCTCTGTGCGGACAAATCGCTCACGTTTGAGCCCCTGTAGCTGATCCTCGTGCGATGAAAATCCTTCCACTAGGTTTTGGAGCACCCCAGTTTTGCTAGAAATTCCTAACAAGATAGTTTTTAGCTGTTCTAACTCATCATTCTTCTGAACAGTGACGCGGTACACGGGAGTGATGCACTCCCTTCGCCGCCATCTTCCCTCTGTTTCCACTTTTATCCTATTCTCATCTTTAAACAGACTTCTTCAGGCATTTGCACATGAACTCAGGGATCCATGCCCTATTCTCTTATGTATACTACTAGTCCCCCTATCACTCATCCACTTGTGCCTAATTCTACATTCCTGCCCTGAGTGACCCAGGGACAGAGAACTGCCCTTCACGCTCATAACACTCTCCCTGCCCAGGGTCTATAAATAACAAATGTGTGAACTTATTCCTATTGTGATGGAGTGTTGAATTTGCACTTTCCATCTGAGAACCAGGGGCTTTCCTAGGCCAGATTTTCCCATGGGTGCCAGGGTAGGAGTAAGGGTAGTGACAAAGGTTGGAGGGGTAGATCCAAAGCTCTGGTCAGGCAAAGATAAACAGGACACAAGTCAGACAAGAGCCACAAGGGCATATGTCAGTATAGACAAGTTTCCTGTTTAAGGGACCCACGGTTGCAGATTGGACTATTGGGCCGGCCACCCAATGGACAAAAGAAGGATCCTTTGAAAGACACACTGTAAGTGTCCACCTTTCTTATTTTACAGTTAGGCTAGCTTTGCTAGCTGCTCTATTGGTAGAACCCAAACTTATCTGGGAGCTTTCAAAATAGTTACCCTTTACCTAACCCCCTGCAGGCCTGAGGAGTCTGTGGCAGGTATACTGCAGAAATAAGCTGGGAAAGGAATTATAGAAACATAAGTGCCCCCAAAATAATGGTGTCTGCTCTATTTTTTCACTGAAAACCAATGAAGGGAACCAGTAATTGTGGGATGGGGGATCTCTATGACCTATTCCTCTCTTTACATCTTCCAACCTATCTCCAAGCAATGCCACTTAAGTGCTGGTCTTGCATACTCCTGCTCTCTCTTTTAAGACTTCCGGGTACATTGGGCATGGTGGCAGATGCCTGTAATCCCACTGTTTCCAGAGGCTGAGAAAGAAAGATTCTAAATTTGAGGTCAGCCTCAGTAACTTAGTGAGACTCTATCTCAACATAAAAAAGGGCTGGGGAATGTATCTTAGTGGTCCAGCACCCCTGGGTTCAATCCCAGGGGTACCCCCCCCCCCCCGAAAAAAAGGCTTAAGAGTATATTTAAGTACAGATTCCTGTGTGATTCCTTCACTTGAAACTTTCTCCTCGTTAGGATACTGACATAAGCATCAAAAAGAGTCATTGTTAGTTTTATTTCCACAATATTACACGTTACTTTTTCACTCCCAAAGACAGAGAAAGGTTTATTTAGGAAAGCGGAGGCACATTCAAGGGACAATGTGGACTATCTCCTGCAGGAGAGACAGCTGTATACATTCCTTTATGAAAAAAAAATATTATTCAAAAAATATTAGCTCCTCTTCCCTCACCCTAATATTCTGAATAATAAACTCAATAAAGGGCATTGTAAATTCTCTACATTGTTCACATAATTATATGCCTGAGTGCCAATGTTAAGAAAGAATTCTTTAAATAAAGTGCATAAAGTAACTAAGAAATTGAAACAAATTTCCAGTTTAATTCAATACAATCTAACAAGTGATGAGGTCAGGAAACAAAGACGAAGTGGGCCAAGCACAGGCACTTTGTCTTTCATAGGCAGATAATGTGGCTTATTGTTGCTATTAACAGAAAATGAGATATATTTTTTAAAGGTGTAAAGAAACCATCATTAAGTTTTAAATGTGTTGGAAATCCCTAGAGGAAACAAAAAGCACCTGAGTTATAAAACACATTTCCTGTGCGTCTTTTCAACCCTGTGACAACAGTTCACAGTAATTTTGAAGAGCTGATTGCAGTGCTTGTATTTATCTGTATTTTGCTTGATTCCAGCAAGCTGAGAGGGTCCTCTACATGAAGGCTGCCACTTGTGGAACATCTGGTGGTTGCATTCCTTCCACTGTCATTGAGGTGTCTCTGAAATCTGTGCTGTCATTAGAACTGGCTTTGGCCAGAATCAAATTTAGAGAAGCAGCACATGAAGGTTCCTTGCAGCAAAGATGATGAGGCCAGGCCAGTAGTGTGAACCCCAATAGTTGGGGTGGGGCAAGGAAATCCTTTCCAGTAAACATCCTGGTCTGGATGAGGCAGGATTTTATGTGGACCTCGAATGATGGCTGAGATCAGAAAGGTGGAGACACTCAGGAAAAATGACATTTTGAAATAGGGGGACTCTTTGGCTAGATTGGAGGAATTGAGATGGGACAGTGAAAGACAAAGTAGGACAGTGTTCTTGTTAGATTGTGGAAAGCACTGAAGGCTATCAAGAAGCTAGAGAACTTTCTCTCCTCTGACTTTTCAGGGACCAAGACAATCATCAGGAAATACATTTTCTTTTGTAGCCCAGAGGGGCTTTTTGAGCTTTAGGGTTTGGATGCAGTGGTTAAGAGTAGGAGGGTTCAGTAGTCTGATTGCCTCTGTTGGAACACCACCTGTGTAATCTTGAGCAAGTTCCTTAAGCTCATCTTTAAAATGAGATTTTAAAAAACAGCAAAAAGCCAGGCACAGTGGTGCATTCCTGTAGTGGTGCATTCCAGAAGCTCAAGGTCAGCCTGAGAAACATAGCAAGGCCCTCTAAACTACCCCACCCCCGCCTCAATAGATAACTAAGCAGCATCTCTCTTAAGATTTTTTTTTTGAGAATTAAATGGTTTAATGCATGTGTGATTTTATAATAGCACATGTTATATAATATATTTTAGGTAGATGATTATTCTATAAATTTGTGGCTTTCTGCCACCTTTTCTCCTCATATCCTACTGATTTATTTTCTGAGAATTTAAGCAGGATAATAACATGGATAGAAATACATTAGAAATATTAATCTGGGGCTGGGATTGTGACTCAGTGGTAGAGTGCTTGCCTAGTATGCATGAGGCACTGTGTTTGATTCTCAGCACCACATGAAATAAATAAATAGAATAAAAGTCCATCAACAACTAATAAAAATATTTTTTAAAAAAGAGAAATATTAATCCAGTAGCAGAGTGCAAGGTAAACTGAGAAGAAAGGAAGACCTATTGTTGCAAGCAAGAAGTGGCTTTCCAGTTCCAAAAAACTATCAAAGTATGTCTTGATCAAATAACTTTGCCAGTTTTTTTCCTATACTCATTTTAATTATTTTTGAAGAACATTTAAAGCACAATGGTATACATATTTTTACAATTTCTCTTGGCTTTGCTCTGACACGGAAAAAGAAAACCATTCTAAAATGTGTTTCTTCTGAATCTTCTCTTGGGAACAGAAAATATTTTGCAAAAATTATTTAAATGAGGAGAAGGATACAATCCAAAAGTTTCCTACAAGGCATCCTATAAGAGATGACCTCTGGACTGAAGTTCAACTTACCTTTTATGTAATTCCCTGAAGTAATAGGAATATTTTTTCCTTGTCCAGTGCCATTGGTTCTCAGGAGAACAAGGCAGAGTCTTTCCCAGTGAACAAACCCTCATCTTTAAATTCTTCACTTTCCCATTCACTCCCCTCCCCTCACTTATGTTCAGCATTATGCTGTGGGGTCACTGCAGTATAAAATTATGTACTTTGCAACACTACCTCAGATGGGAAAGAAGTTGATGACTATATTAGTAAATTTCAGATAAGTGAGCAGGTTTTGTCTTAGAGAATAATTTAGCATATTCTTAAATATGAAGGATATGAAAAATAGAAGCTGTTTGAAAACAGACCTAATGTTTGAGCAACCTGCGTTTATGTAGTGCCCTCCAACACAAGGTCATGAACAAATGAGATCAGATGAGCAGGAATAAGCCACACCACTCTGGTTCTTATACTCTTAGTATTGAAGTCCTGCAGCTCCCTGCAAAATTCTCTAATTCTGTCCAGGATGCTCTGTGGGGGAAATACATGTGCCATCTAATACCTATCCCCTACTTCATGGCATCCACCATTTTCTCTCTTCTTTTTCTCTAACATCATTTGTTACTGGTGATCTCCATTTTTGGGCTGTCCACAGTAAGGTGTCCCACTTGAGATTTGGTGCCTTTCCTGCCCAGGAGCTTCCTCAGAAACTTTGATAAGCCAAAGTGAGGCTGTGGAGGGTGCAAATGGAGGTCATTCTGCATAGCACTTTGTAAAGTGGATCCCAAAGCAGTGTTGTTTCCCTGCATCCCAGAGTCTGTAATTGTAGAATTTTAGTGAAAGTTACTCTTTTCAATTTTTATTTGAAGTCCTCATCCCAGCCCAGGAGCTAGACTTGAAGACAAGTTTTGAGTACCTTGCACTCAAGTATGAAACACCATTTTTAAAATGAAGCCCGTAAGCAGAATTCTGTCTTCTTTTCAAGTGAGTTTCTCCAAGGAAGAATCTTGGTCCTGCATGTAAACAGATTTAGGCCAGAAATCCCAGATTTTAGCACAGTTGGGCTTCAAGCTGGGACTCCAAATATAATTAGATGTTTTCCTATTCTACCTTTACAGAAGTGCTATAATATGAGCATTAATCATTTTTTTTCTTTTTGTTTTCAAGCCATTATATAAAATTAGAGTTTATGGTGTTAGTTATGGTGAAAGTTTAGCACATTTGATTGATTTTTGCAACTACATTCTTATCTTGGGAAACAATCTTCTCTGGATGGATATTGTTTTGCTGAGAAAATTGCCACGACACAAAACTTCCATGGAGAGCTTCCAAATGAACTTGGGAATCAATTTATAATGATTCTTGTGTTTTATTTTGTGTAATAAGATTAAGCAACATTTGAACTTTTTAAAGGGTGATACCTCCCTAAGGGTAGGTCCAACTTTTTTTTTTTTCATATTCTTAACCCTGTGCTCAATACAATGCCTGCTGCCAAGAATTGTTTCAATAGACGTTTGCTTCATTAATTATTCTATTGGGAGCCTTAATATTAGAAAATGAGAAAATTTGGGTCAATGGGTTATGATTGATTTGAGTCAATCCATTTTTACAGAATGTTTACACATTTCTCTGTTAAGATGTTCTACATCCTTTGAGGTTTGCTTCCAATATTATCTCCTCTAAGAAATATTCCCAGCTCAAAAATATTTACTAATTTTTTGAAAATATATTTCTCAAAAGTAAAGTGATTAAGTCTTTGGTCCTGTTTTAAATGGTTTGAAGACATTTATTTATGAGCATAAAATGCAAATGAACTTTCAAGCTTTGTTAGATTATTCAGTCTTGGATGATTAGAATGACCAGGTTTACAAATCCATTCTGTGTCCTGACTTTCTTCTGACCTGGTTTGAAAACTTTGCATAAAGTGGCCCTTTATCTCTTATTAATTCCAAAGATGACAGACACAGAATTTCATTGTCTGGTGAGTGGAAGCTGCATTCTTTGATTAGCTACTTTGCCCTTGTTGAAGCCTTGATTTATTGGGGCAGAGCAAGCACTGGCTTTTGTGTGTGCTGAAGGAAACTCAGATGTAAGAATAATTTATAGTTCCCTCTTTGTGGCTAAAAAATTAGATAAATAAAGGTTATTTTAATTATATTATTATAGAACCTGTTCTAAAACTGAAGAAAGATATTGTAATAAGAAGGACATCAAGCTCCTGTTTCAATTAACTTAAAATAAATGTTAAAATCATATTTTGAGGCAGATTGGCCCGTCTGAACTTTTATCTTGATTTTACAGAGAACAATGTCTCTTCCAGTCTGGCATCAGAGCTGGGCAGAGTAGCATTTTTGCAGCTCCCAGGCAAGTTACATTTACCAAAACAAAGCGTGGGCAGCAGGTAGTGGGAAGAAATGGCTGGTAGCACTTTGTACCTGGGAAAATGCTACCCAAAAGCAATCTAAAATAATAGAGGTGACTAGGAAACTGTATTCAGCTGTCTACAAAAACCAGTAGCAAATATTAGACATTACCAAGTTTGCTTGGGTTTCCCAGGCTTTCATTTTCTTCTTTTTAGTACTCTGATAAAGCCTGTGTTTTGGCAAGGTCCTCTGCTACATGATCCCTCTATTAAAACATATTTGGAAAGCCCTACAGAGTCAGAGCATTTTCTGTAATAGGATAAAGTCTGGATTTCTCTTTCTGAGCCAGCCAACACTTTGTTTAATCATCCCAGTGTGAGTGAAAATGTTCAATAGTGTGGATAATCGCAAATTCAAACCCTGGCTCCTAAAAATTGAGGGTAAGTAGGATTTCAGAAACTTGTGTAGGCAATAAGATGAGTGGTAGGAATGGATTCCACGGGTGGATGAATTGGGGTGAGGGGCAAAGAGTATCTTAAGCAGAGAACAGTAACAAAGCAAATTACTAGAGTTGGGAAAGTTCCAAGTGTGTTTGTGGAATGGTAAATAACCTGGTTGAATAACAGGTAACATTTTAGGCATTTATAATATGCCGGGTACTAACTCATTTATTTGTCAAAACAACATTCTATAGAAGACATATTCCTATCACTATTTGATAGATGAGGAAACTGAGGTTTAGAGAAATCCAATAACTCACCCAGGGTCACACAGCTAGAGAGTGGCAGAGTTTGTGATTCTAGGTTAGCCATGGTGCTACCTGTGACATTTCAGCTGTGACAGATAGCAGGGACTTTTTTTTTTTTTTTAGAGGAGGAGAGGGCAAGAGAAGTGGCAGATACTTTGAAAAATAGTACAACACTCAGCTACTTTTTCTAAGCTTCACCTGAATGTAGTGACTTCTCTTCACCAACTAAACACCAAGCTCATTATTACTACCATCTTCCTGAGCAACGCTCCCCTTGAAGTGGATATCCAAGTTACAGAATCATTAGGATGTACCCAAGCACCAAGGTCAGGGTCCTTGGAGTCAATGGGTGCCCTGTCATAATCCTCCCCCTCTGTAGGTCTCTCCTCTACCTTCTTGTTGTAACCCAGCTATTGCAACTCTGCTTCCCACCCTCATATTCTTACCTGAGTTAGTACAACCACCAACTAACAGAAATCCCAATCTAGTCCCACGGTGCATTCTGCAGAGGCCAGCTAGAAAACTTTCAGAAGCTGGAGATCTGGTCATTTTACTCTCCTCCAAACTTCATGTTTCCATATTGCCTACAGCATTCTGTCCAGGTTCTACAGGCTGCCTTCAAGGGCCTCCATTTTGGGGTCCTACAATGACTGTGTACTCTCAAATGCATATTTTGAAATCCTAATCTCTAATGGGATGGCATCAGAAGGTGAGAACTTTGGAGGAAATTAGGTCATGAAGGTAGAAGGTAGCACTTTCAGGAATGGGATTAGCTCCCTTATAAGAGATCCCAGAGAACCCTCTCTCTCTCTTTTCCCACTTATGAGGACACATAAATAAGCAGTGTGCAACCCAGAAGAGGCCCTCATAAGATCCCAATTATTCTGTCATATTCTTGGACTTTCAGCCTCCAGAACTGTGATATATTTCTGTTGTTTAGCAGCTGCTCAGTCTTTGGTACTCTATTACAGCAGCCTGAACCAAGACAGGTCCCCACCTATCCTTCCAGCCTTATCTCATTCCCATCTCCTCATTGCTATCACCTTTATGAGCACACTAACCAGACTTCCCCAAACCCTACCTTATGCTTTCCAGCCTCCTCTCCACATCTTGTTAATGAAGCATCCTTGCCTGAAATACTCCTGGTCAAACTCCTTCCCACCTCTTAAAACCTTTCTTTATCCTCCCAGATAAAATTAGTTCCTCCTCTTAGTTCTCCCATAGGATATTCCATATGCCTCACACTACAGATTCTCCATTCTCTGTATTACACTGTGGCCTTTTGAGTTTAATACTTTCTCCCCAATTGGACTACAAGACTTTTGTAGAGAAGGACACTGCCTTACTCATCAGTGTGATTCTGAAATGAAGACACAAGCACTTGGTCCTGGGCAGAAGCTACATTTGAAAATGAACTCAATGGGCTCAAATGATTGTCCTTGACAGTAGATCATACCTTGGGAAGTAAGTGGTTATGGAGCCTCCTGGAGAAGGGTGGCACAGAAACAAATCCAAAGGATTTTACTGTACAATGTCCAGACTAGGGTATTGAGACAAAGCAAGAAGAGTTTACAGAATTCTTTACCTTGGCATGTTTTTAATAATATGGGATGTTTTCTCATAAACTGAGGGTATTCCACATCATTTCCTATTATTTTGGTATGTCTACAATTGGCATGGGCCAAACTTGACGGAAGACTAAGACAACACACAGAATGAATTCCATATATATTATTTTTAAAAGTTTTAATTTTATATTGACAAATTATAGTTGCATATATTTACAGGGTCCCAAGTGTTATGTTATGATTTTTAATACAATCTGGAATGATTAAATCAAGCTACTTAACATATCTATCACCTCAAATAGTTAACATTTTTATGGGAACATTTGAAATGTGCTCTCTTAACAATATTGAAATGTACAATACTCAATTATTAACTGGCTTAGTCAGCTTTTTGTTACTGTGACAAAATACCTGAGAAAAACAACTGAGAAGAGGAAAGGTTTATGTTGGCCCATGATTTCAAAGGTATCAGTCCATGGTCAGCTGGCTCCATTGCTTTAAGGCCTGTGGTGAGGTAAAAAAGATCACCAGTAGAAGGGTGGCAGAGGAAAGCTACTTACCTCATGGCAGCTAAGAAGTAGACAGATAGGAAGAAGCTAGGGACAAGACATAGTCCCCAAGGGCATACCCCCAAGGACCTACTTCCTTTAACTAGGTCCCATCTACTACAGTGCCCACCAGCTCCCAATAATCCATTCAATTTTGTATTCATCCATTTATAATCCATTAATGAGACCAGAACCATCATGATCCAATCACTTCCCCAAAAGTCCCACCTCTGAATATTGCTGCATTGGGGCCAAGTCTTCAATATATAAACTTTGGGGAGAAATTCCAGATCTAAACTATAACATTAACCATGTTCACCACATTGTGTAACTGATCTCAAAAGAGTAGTCAAACTGATGATAGTCAAAGCATACAAAGCTTCAGTTAGATAGAAGGAATATATCTGAGTTTTTAAAAAGATGAATTCCAGAGGTATCATAACCTACATCACACATGGCTTTACAACATCATAATGCACTAACTACTACACAGAGGGGAAGCTAAATAATGACTTCTAATAAGCTATATTTCTGGATGTAAATACTTGGTTTGGGACTACACTAGAAGACCTTGAGGAGTTGTCTGTGTTTGCACCAAGGATACATCAGCCACACATGCAGATTCACGCAGGTGGGTAGTCTCAGTGACTCACACACACAAGCTGCATCGCTGGGGAAATGCCAAAGCAAACTAGGTGCAATTTGTCCTCAATTTACATGGCAGGTATAAATCTGAAAATTTTCATGTATATTGAAATCATGCAAAAATTTGTTGTTATATTAGAGTTAGATTCTAGGCTCAGATAATTATAAACAGATGTTTCATCTGTTTGGAAAAATGAATGTCTGAACAAAACCCCAAAATTTCGTGGGATGTAGAACAAATCTCTGTTGGGTCATGCTGTACCATGTCTTGTGAAACATTCAGTTTCCCTAGCTTCCTCTAAATGCTAACATCACACCCAAATGTTATGGCAACCCAAAGTATTCCATTCAATATCAAGAAAGGCCTCTGGCAGGTAATTTTCCCCAACTGAAAACCTTTGACCTAGGTCACTGTAACGAAGGTAAGTGAATCACCATGGTTGACTTTGCTAGAAAGCAACCAAATCAGAACTACACGTATAATCCCCATCTTTTGACCAGTGCTATTTTGTTAGTTGTATTTATATACAGAGTCATATGATTTATGTTACATTTGTGCATACTTTCACATATGATGACATTTGTCATGTTTAAAATCATCTACTCAGCATCTGATTAAAATTAGTTTAGTTGTACTGTTCAACTCAGTTACAATAGTTGTGTATGTAACACAGACTAAAGGCAGGAAAATGTTGTAATTTGTAGTTACTCTTACATTTCTAATTATATGGCTGGGTAGGTAATGGCATGACCTTTCTGCTGAAATCAACCACTGTCCCCTGAGAATAACTGCAGAGGTAGGAAAGTCCCCAAGACTCCTGCAGTTCTGACACCTGTTGCAAGTTGGCAGACCCCCAGGATACCCACAGGCTTGATAACTTGCTGGAAGGACTCACAGAACTTGCTGAATGCAGTTGTACTCACAGTTATGGTTTATTAC
Organism: Spermophilus citellus; assembly: GCF_964194105.1. Lineage (NCBI taxonomy): Eukaryota > Metazoa > Chordata > Mammalia > Rodentia > Sciuridae > Spermophilus > Spermophilus citellus. The sequence goes on along the minus strand of NC_138186.1, from coordinate 92,564,389 downwards.
ACTGAGATGATACAGATTAAAATCTGTCAATGGCAAAAATACACAAGACATAGTCCAGAGAACTTCCAAGTGTGGAGTTTCTAATGTCCTTTCCCAGTTGAATCATGGACAGGGCTAACTTCTCCTAGCAATGATGTGACAATATGCGTAGAGTATGCCCAACCAGAGAAGTTCGCCTGAACCCTGGTGTCCAGAGATTGTATTGGGGTTTGGTCACTTAGACATGGTTGATCTCATGGGGCTGACTTTTATTCTCTATCAAGCTGATACCAAGTAACTCAGAGCCCTTCCCTCAAAATTACATCATTAGACTATGGGTGTAGCCTGGGTCCTTAAGTAAACAAGGACGCTTTTATCAGGAGTACATTCCAAAAGCCTAGAGATCACTCCCAGGTACCAAGAGCAAAGGCCAGACAGCTCTTTGAATAAGGTTATTTCTTCTCTTTTTCTCTTTCCAGTGCTGGGGATGGAACCCAGGGGTCTCATGCATACTAGACAAGAACTCTACCACTGGGCTACAACCTCAGCCCCATAAGCTTAATTCTTTACTACAAAACAACCTAAAGTGCTACAAAATATTTAAAAGTTCTTTTTAAAAGAGTATTAAGGAACTGACACAATAACGGAATTATTAAACCAAACTGAATTGAAGGTGGAACACAGAGAGTTAAGTAAATAAAGCTCTGAAGCTTGAGAACCATCACCAATACTAATTGGCTTGTCCAGCTGGCCTGGAAGGGGTGGAGAAAAAGCCCAAACCAGGGCCTTCCCCACGTGGAACATCTTATGGGAGACCCTTCTACTTGTAATGCTGGGACCTCAAAGAGTAGGGTAAGCCAGGAAAAAAAAATTCACCTTAAGCTGTCCTCAAGAGAACACAAGGATATTTAACTTGTCACTAAATAGTGGTGGTGGAAGGAGGGACAATGATCCTGAACTGTAACAATAAGATTATATTTATAAAAATTTGTAGCCCAATTTCCGAGATTTTTGGCCCAGTAGAACCTTGGGCTGTGATTTTTGTCTAAAGTGGCTGTCTCCCTGCACTTGAGAGAAGTGAATTTGAGTCCTCTCTGGAGAACCACACGTTCATCTTAGGCCTCAAAGAATTCTCACAATTAATTTTCTAAAGAAAATGAGCAGCCGATAGGGAATATAAAAAAAGTTTAAGCTCCCAAGGAAATAAGACAGAAGAGTCGGAGCCAATAGAATAAGCAGAAATGGATCTACCAATACTTCAGATATTGGAAGTATCAGAGAGATGATAAAACAATTATGCTTTCTATTTTTTAAGAATGTAAGACCCTAGTTACTACAAAACATGTTAGGAGAGTTTAGAACAATGAATCCACATCTTAGAGTTGTAAAGGGCCCCTACACGTAATTTTCACACACATAGACAATCAGTGCAAATCATTGATCTAGAAATGTATAAAGAGATGTGGATGAGCTATGTTGGCTGTAGTCAAAAGTGCATATGCTAACCTTTGATCTTTTGGATAAAAAAAGTGGAGGCTGGGTGCAGTGGCCCATGCCTGTAATCCCAGCAGCTCTGAAGGCTGAGGCAGGAGGATCTCAAGTTCAAAGCCAGCTCAGCAATTTAGTGAGGTGCTAAGCAGCTCAGTGGACCCTGTCTCAAAATAAAATGCAAAATAGTTGTCATTCAGTGGTCAAGTGTCCCTGAGTTCAATCCCTGGTAAAAAGAAAAAAAAAAAAGTGGAGATCTCCTGATTTATATTACTCAGTGCAATTTTGAAAAGTATAAATACAGCTCTTCCTCCAGTTGCTTCACTTAAAAAGAATTAATTAGCTCTACCCATTTATTAACTATTTGGCTTTGGGTACATATTTTAATATCTGTGAAATGAGGATAAAAATAGCAATGAGTCAAATTTGAGTTATATAAGGATGGGGGTGGTATTGACTTCATAGGAAGATTGTGAAGAGTAAATAAGACATTGCATGTAAACCATGTAACATACCTGGCCATTAAGAATTGATCAGTATGTATTGGCATCTTTTAAAAAAAGAAAATGTGCTCAAAGGAGGATTATTATGAGCACCTACTTGAAAATGGTATACAACGTGGCATTCCTTCGTAAATCTAACACACATAGATTAAACTATCTTTTAATTCTGGATAGATGTGTCTGTTATGGAGTCAAGGAAGAGTGTCAGTGGGACTGTTGTTCACGGGAGTTTGCCTTGACAGGTCATTATATTCACCTAATTCCCTCCTTCTTACCTTTTCCCTCTTAACCTTTGATTCCCTTGTCTTTCCACTCAGTGAACATGTAGTCAGATCCAGCTTCAGCAAAATAACATTTCAAATCTGTGAAAATGATTTTATCACCATTTCTCTATTGTTTAAGTTGAATATATCAACTTTAAACTTTTTTTGGGGGGTGGGGGGGTTCTGTGGATGGAACCCAAAAGCGCTTAACCACTGAGCCACATCCCCAGCCCTTTTATTTTTTATTTTGAGACAGGGTCTCACTAAGTTGCTTAGGGCCTTGCTAAGTTGCTAAAGGCTGGCCTCAAACTTGCAATCCTCCTGTTTCGGGCTCCCCAGTCACTGGGATTACGAGGATCTGCACCACATCCAGCTAGCTTTAAGCTTTTCCTCTGGTCATTTTTCCAAAGCCATCGTCATCATCACTATTTTAGAACCTCTCCTTGTTTTATCATGTCCCACCAAGTGTGGAGCCCAAGGAAGACATTTTATTCTATGATATCTGACTACTGCTGACTCATTTGCAAGATGAATTTCCTCCTCTTACGTATGTTTCCTGGTACAGTGTCATGCCTGGTTTTATTCTTTCAGAGGTTGGCGACTGAAAGAATTTGGCTTGCAGGCCAAGTCCACCGACTGCCTTATTTTGTAAAGTGTTATTGGAACACAGCCACATGCATTGTTCTAAGTATTTTCTATGGCTGCTTTTGTGCTGCAGCCACAGAATTAAGTAGTTGTGACAGAGACCTTATGACCCACAAAAGCCTGAACTACATCATATCTGAGCCTTTGCAGAAGAACTTTCTGACCCTGCTTTAAAACATTATTATTTTCTGAGGCATGTTTACCTCTGGTGCCTTCTCTCCCACCTCATCTCTCTCCCCTCTCTCTTGTTCACTATGCTCAAGCCACCACCAAGACCTTCCCTGCCTGGGGACTGTCTGCAGGACTGCTTATATGTTCCAGCTGTCATCACCTCCTCAGAGAGGCGCTCTCAGCACTCTACCTAAATATTTCCTTCTCTCACATACCAAGTTGTTCTTTTTCACATTATCCTGTTCTTTCTTCAAAGCATGTATCACAATTAGAAATTGCATCTTTATTTGTTTACTTTCTTATTTAAGGCCTCTCTCCCCTCTTTTCTGTGAGCTCCATGAGTGAGGGACAATATCTCTTTTATTCATCACTCTGTCCCCAGAGCCTGGCACATAATAGGTGCTCAACAATTAATTGGTGAATAAATGAACAACTAAGTGGTAAATTTGCATGTATAATGACTTTCCTTTTAGTTTGCAATTTGGATTTTCTCCTTAAATGTAGTACTTCTCTTTGATAATGTTTGTTATAATTTCTCTCCTTTGCTCCAAATTATCAAGGTCATGCAGTATTTAATTTTTTTTCTCTCCTTTGTGGTAATTTCTCTCCCAGCTTGATGCCATTTACAAACTTAATGAATACTATTTGGTTATTTATGTACTTAGGAGCAGAATGAGGAAGACATGTTGTACCGACTACTCTGTTATATTTGGGTTGTTTCAGTAATAGGAACACTGAATCTTCACAGAGAAAGTATCAACTCATTCCTGAATGAGATGCTAGAAATAGTATGCTAGAATATTAATGAATACTTTGTAAATTGCATAATGTTTGTTTCTGGGATATTTGTATGTTGATGGCCATATACATTTTGATTTCTAGAAAAGCATTCCCATATGCCAAAATTGATTACATTTATAAAGTATTCTCTAATTACAAAAATTTTCCTTTCAAAACTGTCTGCAGTAAATGCCTCTTCAGAGTAAAATGAGATGCAGCAGAGAAAATGAAAATCCTTATGCAGTGTACCAATTATGGCCCTGATTAAACTGTGTCTCTACTTTGCAGCGACGGCTCTTATGAAATGTCAACTTTGCTACTGTCAATTTCCTTGTGTACCTTTCCTTACCTACCACTCTGTCGGTCCAGTAAAATGCAACAGCTCCTTAACAATTCAAGAGCACTGTGTAGAGGGGAAGAGAACTTTAGAGAATGTAGATAGGAGCAGCAGATCTCAGACAGTGCTTCCTACTCATCAGTATCAGCATTTCTGGGAACTTGTTACAAATGAAAATTCATGGAGTTCACTCCATCTCTACCTAGTCAGGAACTTGGTAGGATGTGTTAGAGCAAAATTTTATAACTCTTGTTTATGACACTTGTCAAAGACAGTAAGGCAGATTTCTTCAAAGGAGAGTTCCACAATGGGGGGGGGGGTTGCCTCAGGAGAGAAAGATTGGGCTCAACTCCAAATACAACAACAAGTGGGAATTGACAGCTAAGGAGCAAGATGGGGTTGGGATAGGGTCATACTGAGAGGAAACATTAGGTGTAAGAGAAGATTCTGGCTAAATGGACTTAACCAGATTCTTCCTTAAGGCAGGCTGGAGTGATCAGACATCAGCTGGGGATAGTGGAGGATGAGTATCAAGTAACAAGGGCAGAAGATTCTAGCTAAACCAGTCCAGCTTGCTAAAATGGACATTCAATGATAAATACCAGAAATCTAAAAGTCAGAGCTTCAGTAAGAAGAGATTTCAGAGGGCCTTGGTCCCAGAGTGGTGAAGGACAGAATCTTGGTCAGGTGGGAGGAGAAAGGAAGTCAGCAATCTGGGTTCTAGAAAGTCCTCCAGAAGAATCTGATGTAGACAAACTGTTGAAGCACTGAATAGGAAGACAAAATTAAACCAGGTAGTGTTTAGATAGGACCCTTTTGTTTTAACTCACTGCTTAAAGTGCAGAGATCCCCTGGCTGTGTGCTAAGTAATGAAGCTTTCTAATCCAGTCTGTCCTCTCTTGACTATTGCTGAAGCATTGCTCTTGGGATGAATCTCAAAAGAGCAGTGAATTTCTTCCATATTTTGGAAAGATCTTCAGGTGTAAAGATCTTAACTTAGATGTGAATAATAATTGCACTGGGATCTTTCTTCTCTGTGGCCTGCATTACACGCTTACTTGCCAGAATTTGAAATCCTGCAACTTTTTTTTGTTTGTTTTCATTAAAATTGACCTTGGATCCCCTTGTTAGTCTCTCCCTACCTTCTGGGCTGAGATGAAGAGAGATACTGATATTTGAGCAATGCCAACACATTTGTTACTTTCACTCAGGAAACGTTAATTACTATTGCTAATATTATTATTGGTATTAAGTATAGCTGTAGCCAAAATTCTGACAACAAATATTTTTGAATTATCTTCATGCACTCAGCATTCTGCCAGACACCACTAAGTCTGGTTATTTGTGGTTACTACAATCAAGGAGTTTACAATGTAACAGTGCCATCCTTTTTTCTAATCAAACTGAGAGAGGAAAGAATTAAAAGGTATTTATTTAGGATGTGTGCTAACTACTTTGAAGTATAAATATTCACAGAAAAGGAAGCAGACCAAAGAATTAATAGGATTATGGACTAAAAAGAACTGAGGCTATGAAACAATTGCTCTTTCTAATCATGCTTTGGCAAAATTGAAAGAATTTCGTAGGCAGTAGAATACTTTGCAAAGAATACATAGAGGATAAAAAAGATCTCTTGTTTGAACATGAGAACGTGTTAACATATGATTTAAAATGAATAAAGGCAAAAACCTTTGTCTCTTTTAGAATAATATCAGATGGTATTTTACAACACAAAATGAGAGAAAGAATATTAATTGGCATACGCAGTAAAATAACACATAAGATATAATTTTATAACAAGGGAACTATTTATCTGGCTTTCTGTTTTTTTTTCTATCAGAACATTGACTGAAATATTTATGTATCTAGAACTGATAATAGTTAAAGGGGTTCTTTAACATCTAATTTTATTAAGATATGAAAATAATTCTTTCAGAATGATTTCATCCACTGAATAGCAATTGATATGCATTTTATTATACATTTTAAAAGCATAAATATATACACAGCTGCATATGCTATTGAGTGGGGCTTTGATGTCAATACTCTGTTTTCTCATGTTAAGTATTGGATGATTGTCTTTACACAGATATACAAGGGAAGGATCTGTTTTGGATTTTTCATCTCCTTGGTTATCCAAATCCAGCATATCCACCTTCCCCCATAAGTCCTGGGCTTTCTTCTTGTCTCACTTGATTCTGGGCCAACTTATGTAAAAACACTTGGATTCTGTCATTTAAAAGCTGTGTAATTTTGGGCAACTTAGCCTCTTTGGACCTCAGTTTCCTCTTGTGTGAGATGATAAAATAATACTCTATTTTATAGGGTTGGGTGTGAAAATTAAGACAATGATTGTATAGTACATAGCATTTTGCTCAACACATGGTAAGCACTCAATAAACAATGGTGGAGTTTGTCTTTCTGTTTTCTTTCAGGGTACTTCTTACTGGTTGCAAATTGTCTCCAGTCAATCGGATTTGTAAATAGCTGTTCATTTTGAAATGCAGTCATTATAGTGGGTTTTGTTTCAGTATTGCTGCAAAACCCTAGCTGTCTGTCTCACTGGGAAACTACAAACTACTCACTGAAAATTGCAGATTGTTATTATTAGAGACGGTGTTGTAGCACACCATTGCTCTCTTGCTCTCTTATCTGAACATTATTCTTTAGCTGGCTTCTCTAGCCAATCTTGGGTTCTTCATTTCAGTGGTTGGAGTGTCTTCTTGCTAGGTGAGTTTTCTTCCTTTGGGCCTCAAATAAAGATTGATACCCCTACATAGGTTCTAACGGTTTTCATTTTTCACTGCTGTGACTTAAAGACCCAACCAGAACAATTTTAAAGGAGGAAAAGTTTATTTGGGGACTCACAGTCTCAGGGGTCTCAGTCCACAGATAGCCAGTTCCATTCTTCAGGGTTTGCCGTGAGGCTGAACATCATGGCAGAAGAGTGTGGTGCAGGAAAGCAGCTCACATGATGGCCAGGAAATAGAGGGAGCTTCCACTCTCCAGATACAAAATATATACCCCATTGCCACACCCTCCAATGCTCACCTCCTCTGTCACACCCTATCTTCCTTCATTCTCCAGTTAACCTCATCAAGGGATTAATTTGCTGGCTGGATCAAGGATCTCATAACCCAATCATTTCTCCTGTTAACCTTCTTGCATAAGACTTCCTGAATAACAGCATTAAACATTCTTTAGGTATTTCAGAAGGACTTAGGGGAAGAAATAAATCCAAAGGTCTTAAAAATGAAAATCTTTATTCCTAGTTACAGGAATATATAATGGAGAAGAAGGTTGACGAAAGGAGTGATACAGGAAATATCCCAGAGGGTGGGAAAGAGAGAAAGAAGAGGAAAGAAGATGGTTTATGGTGTCAGGAATGATGTAAGAGAAAGAAGATGGATAGATGTGGCTGAAGCCACTAAGAGAATCTGAGGGAAACACAGGAGTAAATCATACATAGATCACTGGCAGTATAACTGAGCTACAGGTTGGATGTGTCTCCTTGTACTTGTGAGGGTAACAATTTTAAAATCTGTATGCTTTCTCTTTTGCCTTCCCTCTCAGGATTCTGGAGAGCATTTTTTTTTTTTTTTTTTTTTTTTGCCTTGGGAAGACTGTTGCAAGGTAAATACGTGAAGAGAGGGGATGTCTGTTGAGGGAGTAGGATGGGATAGGAGAGAACAAGATAAAAAGAAAAGCCAATAAGAAACAGAAGGAAGTTTTAACTTCAGGAACTAATGCTCCTGAAATTCAAATTTAGATTTTACAGTAAGACACAACTCTTAAAAGTGAGACCTTATAAGAAAAAGCAATCTGATTCTTTTATTTACCATTAATGCATGTATCCAGGCCTGAGGACTTGACCATGGAAGTACATTTGGTTCAAGTCCCAGGAGACAGGAAGAGAGTCTGAGTTGAGTTCTTGTGAGAAATTCCAGGTTTTGTGTGACTGAATTGACAGAGAGAAAATTCCTGCATATTTCTGAGAAGGGATACAGGGGTATGGTCAGGTGATGTGACAGAGGTGGGTAGAACTGCTCCTAATGCAGGATGCAAGGGACAGCCCAGACCAGGGATTGGATGGATGAGAGTAACAGAACTCTGAGGTTTTGTTGGCTGGGGAGAGCCAGGGTAGAGCTGACTCAGCAGCAGGGCCCTAGCCTGACAGGCTGGAGAGAGAGTAGCCAGCAGTATGCAGTACTAGGCCCTAATCCCAGCCACAAAATCTCAAGGATGACCACTCAAACTTTGGGCTGGAATGGCCATGGCAGTAAAGCAAAATTCTTCATCATGATGATATTTTTTAAAGATCAAAGGTGACATTTGAACTGATGGGTATGAGTTTTACTGAAATCAATTCTCTAAATTTTTATGGAACATGCTATTTAAGATCCAGTCAGTACAGTGGAAAAAAATGAGTTTAGAGAAATCCCAGGGAATATCATGCGAGGGAGGCATTCAGTTTATTTATAATGTGTGGATCAAGAAAAGGCATTGACTATTTAAAACAAGCCATGTACTTGTGTCTGTATAACCAGGCAAAGATGTGTTATGCCAGCTCACCTAAGAATGCAGGCACAGGAGAGCCATTGACCCTAGTTTCAACTCACGCCCTTGCTCTACTCTACCGGCCATATACCTATACTTAAATTGCAGCACCTGATGAAAAGGTTGCTGGGGGGTGGGGTGGAATATAAGGGATGGGAGAGGGCTGTGAAGCAATGAAAACATTTTGAAATATTGATTCTTCTGAAAAAAAATGTTTACATAAAATCTGATAGTGGAGAGAGAAGAAAGCAGGAGAACACTTACAGATGAAAGATACCATAGGTTATGCAGACATCCTTACTGGTAAAAACCAGAGGAGAGGGGTTAATTCAACCACCCAGCTCAACTCAGCTTTATTTTCTAATGAGAAGAAAAACAAGCATTAGTGAAGGAGAGGAGATTCATTTACATATTGGGTCTAATAGGGCTCTCATTTGAGTGGCACAAGGGTTCTGAGACTTCGATCCATCTGCCTGAACTGACAAAAATAAATAAATGAAAAAGAGGAGAAACTGCAGAACTAGGGTAGCTATGTCAGTAAATCACTTGATCCTCTAGGCAGAGGTGGGCACTATGCTGCTTCTTCTGGTCACTGCGAGGCTAATGGAATTCACCAACTGTCATCCGTTTCCTGTTCACTGGACTGGATATAAAGCAGATTCAGGAAAGGGTTAGCTGCCCATTCAATCTAAGATTCTTGGGAGTTAGCACTCATGTAGGCAGAAACTTTCTATGGAGGCAGCTGGATCTTTGTTTTTCTCCTTAAACAAATTATGTGGCCCACGTTTTTAAAAGGGAGGATGAGATTTGGTAGATTCCCAAGTGTGACAGGTGTTTATTCTGTGTTAAAGTAGGATAATTTGTTATGTGAAGTGGCCCTGAAATATAATAAAAATGGCCTTGATTCAGCTTTTAAACCAAATATTTGCAATTTGAAGTAATTAGTAGTTAGAAGAATTGCACCTGGTGCTTCTGCAGACATACTTCAAGGAAAGTATGACATTTATTGAACTCTTTTAGCCCAGTCGAAAATTGTAACCTAACCTCACTTTGTTGGTTTGAAGAATGAAGAAAAAAAAGCATTAATTACCTGCTCTGGACTAGTGGCTTAGTGGCATAGTTAGATTAGATCACAGAGTGGCTGGTCTGGTTGCAGACATCTGACCTTTGAGGCATAGCAGAAGCTACAGCAAATGCCAACCTCTGTTTGCTGTGATTGATAGCTGGGGAAATCTGTGACTTTAAGGACACGATGTTGCTTTCATAAATAATATTTACCAGATTACTTATTCATGGGTTATGGATTATTCACTGGTTGTAATTGTGAAAAAAAGCCATTGGAGCTGATCATGCTGTGGTGATTAGCATTACATTAATGTGTGGGACAACAGAATAAACACAAGTCATTTTGCAAACAGAAGCTAGGATGCCAAAGCTGAACAGATAGTGCAGGTAATTTCTAGAAATTAAAGGATTTGACAGTTCTCTACTACAAGGGGAGCTTGAGAACACAGACAAGAAGGGCATAAAATAGAGTAGCCTATAAAGAGAACTGATTTCTCATTTGCAATGGGAATAACTGAGTATATCTTGAGCTGGAGGATTTGAAAAAGAAGCTGGCATGTGGATATTCTGCATATTCAAATGCTTCCCCATGCATCTGAGTACTGCATTGAAATTTTTACATTATATCAAAGGTCTTTGCTTTCTTCTCTCTTTCCACCTATGGAGAAAACCTGCATGCATTATCAACTCAATGGTAATTTTATCTTACTGCAATGCATAAAATAATTTATTGGCAAAACACCTCACAGGGGTGTTTTGTTAGAAAAATGAAAGCCATCTGTGCTGGAGTCTCCAGGTAGTGCTTCTTTCTTCCCCTTTGTTCCGAAGAATCACACTGCTTTGTACTCTCTAACTTCCAGCAGAAAGCAATTTTGTAAATGGTGCACTCAAATGCTCTGATGAAGTTACAACTGATAAAGGCGCTGAGACGAAGATGCTGCAGTGAAAAATGGGGCACATCAAAGAAACCTGATTTGTAATCATAAAATGCGGACAAGGTAGAATAAATTGGTGTGTGTGTTGCAGGCTGTCAGTTGCCCACTTCTAGGTTTGTCCACAGCCTGAGGGAACTATATCTTGTCAGAAGTGCTTGTGGAGGCTCATCTGTCAATGCTTGTTCAATGTCAAATTCTATCAGAGGGTTCAGTCTCCTTTTGGGCTTCAGAAGTCAACTCTGAGCTCTATTATATCTATCTCCTTTGGTTAAATGAGCTTTCATTTTAAAATTGTTAGGCTTTTTTTCTTATGTCTCTTTCCCCATGGTACTGGAAATCTAGGCCGACTCTTAAAGTCTCATGTACTGTTTACTTCTTTTCAAAACAATCTGATACAGATCTTTAATAGAAAATTCCTATCATCTCCCAGAAAACACAATCCAGCACCCTTCTTCTCTTACTTCTGTGCCCCTTTATCCAACAGTTCTCTCTGATTGGGTCAGTGATTTTTCTTGTCAATCATGGAAGCCAATGCTTCACTCTTTGCTGTTATGGATTCTTTATGGGTGCTACTTAATGGTCAGGAGTGTCTTTTTCTCTTCCTCCACCCATTTCCTGTCTCAGAAAATTAAACTGCTTTTGTAAGACTCATTGTCTCCCCAAACTTTCTTACTTATTACTACATAAGAAGTTTTTTTTAGACAATAATTTATATGAAATAACCTATAAATCTTCTCATGACAAAATACGTAGAAATTCTGGATGTAGAATGTTTCAAACCTCTTTTTTAAGTGCATAGTTGAGTTCACAAAACACAATCTCCAGGAAAAGAGTGAATATACATATCTGACCTTATAGCAGTTACAGCTTTTGTGTGTGCACGTGCATGTGCATGTGCATGTGCACACATAGGTGTATTTTTAAGGGGATGGGTGTGAATAGTCATACTAACCTAGGGATTTAGAACTTAACATTATGGGGAGAGAGATAATAAGGCATGGTGCCTGTAAGAGACAGGAATTAGAATTGAGGCCTTGTATAAACTGAGATTCTTGAAGGGCAAAACTCTTAGCGAAAGACTGACTATAAAATAAATCTGCTCACCCACCAAAGGAGACCATGTGAAACCTTTTCTAACTAAGCCTGGTTGCTTGAGGACAAAGTTTCCCCAAGAGAATTTTTATTATATAAGTTTGTCATCTCATGGGTTTTGGGTCCAAATATATACCACTCTGTAAACTACATGAATCCATAAGCTGAGGATCAATATAAGAAATGGTCACAGGCCAGTGAAACTCACGAGCAATTGGGAAAAGCAAATACATGGCTCAGGCCAAAGAGGTTTCCCACAGAAATAATCTGAAGATGAGTTCACATTCTAAAGCATCATAACGTTCAAGGAAATACATTTACTCTGAACTAGAATCAGCAAAGACAAAAAAAAAAAAAAAACCCCAAATATACAAATCATAACCTTAAGAAGTTTAGGTGTTGAGTTTATCTGTTAAACTTTAAAAATGTATATTTAAATGATTAAAAGAAGAAACACTGTATCAAAGGGAGCAAATAGAGACTTTAGAAATTGAAAATGTGAACAATGGCAAGGCACAGTGGTGCATACCTATAATCCCAAGAGCTTGGGAGGCTGAGGCATGAGAATCACAAGTTCAAAGCCAGTACTAAGCAACTTGGTAAGACCCTGTCTCTAAATCAAATTAAAAAATGGGCTGGGGATGTGGCTCAGTGGTTAAGTACCCCTGGATTCAATCCCCGGTGACAGGAAAAAAGAAAATAAAATATAAACAGTGAAATAAAAACCCAGTAAGGGTTTAAACAGGATATTGGACACAGCTAAAAAGTGAATTACTGAACTGAAAGACACATCTGAAGAAAACTATTTGTAATAAAATTATGGATGATAAAAAGTTGAGATAAAAAGACATAAAGAAAACACATACACTGATATGCTCTAGAATGCTTGTCTAATATGAATTCCAGAAGGAAGAAATAGAGCTCTCTTTAACTGATTAATATCACATACAGTTTTTTCTTTCCTGTTCTACACATCCATCTATCCTTCTCTCCCTCCATCTATCCATTCATACACATGTGCAACCATTCTGTCTCACATATACACTCAAAAAATTATTCAAGTGTATCCTTTATCTTTTGCATTGTATTGTAGAATGGATAATTATATTATATCTAATAAAATAAATGATAGTAAAAATACATAAAAAATAAAAAAGTATAGTTCCATACTTGTACTTCCAAAGTTGCTTAATGTCATAACAACTAAACTTTGAATGATCAGAAACTAACAAAGGGAAGAAATCAGAATATATTTATGATTTCAGTCAGGTTCCCATCCTAAATTCTGTAAGATAAGGACCAAGCAATAAAATTAACTATCCTTAGGGAAAAGAAAGGAAAGAGAAAGGTATTTTATCTGTGTATACTATGTGGGTGTATATGTAACATAAGAAGGAAGAAAATAAGGATAGATGTTATAGTTCTTTCTTCTGCAATGGCATGAGCCATGGTTGATAATGTTTTCAGTAAGAACCCCAGACTGTTGGTTTTCTCACAGGAACTTTCATTGCTGATGAATCTGAGCTCTTAGTGTCCTGCTTTGGATGTAGGACTCTTTCATTAATCTGTACCTTTTGACTTAATTCAGGCACTTTGGGTTCAACTGGATTTAGCCACAGTCCTTCTACTTTATAACACTCTATTTCTCTTAGAGGAACAAGATCAAATGCCAGGTTTTTGTTGGGACAATCCTACTTTCAATCTAGTGGAATTATGTTTGAATACATTAATGGCACCATTTCTCCCTTGAATATGGAAAATCTAAGTCAGTAGACTAAAAAAGTCATGGAGATGGTGGGCAAATATTTTGTGAATGAGTCATGAGTTATAGCGATAAGAGGGACCAATCTCATTCAGTCCTTAGTGCTGGAACTCATAGCCATCAGTTTATTCCTCTTCTATTTACAATATTTCAGTCTTGCAAAATGTTATTATTTACTAGATGATATTGCAATGAAGATTTTTTTATCACATAACTCTAGCTACATAAAGGTGACAAAGAAGCAGATATAACTAGTGCATTCTTACCCCATTGCCTTGTTTCTTTTCATAGTTAAAAGGACTTTCTGGGTAAGAAGCAAAGTGTAATTTTCCACTAGGTTGAAAAAGTTATCATGTGAATCTGCGGTTGGTATTATTTGAGGAGAATGTGAGACATGGAAGGCATACCAAGTCCAGAATAAACATCTGTCCCAAAGGTATATCAGGATTCTATGTGATCAATCTGCTACAGGATGGAGATCTGATTCAAGTACAGTATTCTATTATATTAGGCTGGTTCAAGGTCAGTAATTTTGTTGGCAGAGATGACACCTGACTTTCACAGAGAGAGTCAGCCATAGGGAGAACATGTCTTTGTTGATGAATTTATATATATATCCTTGCCTACATAGATGATTTCACAAGGATGACTAGAGAAAGAGCCTGATACTACAAGTTAGTTGAACTTCACCAGCTAGGACCTTTCTCTGCAGCAAAAACATTATAATGAGCATCGATGTGAGACACAATACTCCCCTTGTCATCAATCCTCTCATTCTATTTTTCTGAATTTGACAGTCTATTAAATCTAATAAGTTATCCTCTCCTGGTTAAAAAATAAATAAAAACTTAAAGCAAAGAAATGTCCTTAAATCTCTTTCTACTGAGGAGAATTCTCTTAACTTCTCTTTAGGGTCACCTCTGAGTGGACTTGAATATCAGGTCATCTGCCTCTGTCTGTTGTTAACCACAGGTTTCCCTTTCACATTACCTAGTCAGAGGGAACTTCCCATGAAGCAATGTGGGCCTGTGCAGAGAGCTGAGGGGGAAATGGCGGCATGACAGCTACAGGCCTGCTAGAAGGGTGCACAACATTCTTATTCAGCTTCTTCCTTAAGGATCTTTCTAAGGCTTATCTCCAACATATCAGCTTCTCCTTGATTATGGTATGTGTTGCTTATGGCCAGTTTAGGGTTAGGTGGATCTGATAACTCTTAAGTTTACAATGATCAACTGAGGTCTCTGACTGCCAGATAATGAGTTAGTAAGGCACAGTGGCAGGCAAACTCTTGTTTACCAGAAGAATGATAGTAGAATACCAAAGAGAATGACTTTCTTCAAAACTTTTGAGAGACTACACTGTGATTCTTCTATAAGAACTCACCACAAACTTCATACATTTTTCTCATCTGCTCAAGGCATTTATTCTGCCATAATATTAAATTGGCTGAGTTGTGGGGATTACAGAGCTGTTCTGAACAGCAGTTTAGCCAGGATGAAGACTCTTCTCTTGCTCTGGGTCTTACTCAAATTAGGTGAGTTTCAAATCACCAAATGAACAAGTTACCTTGTAAATTCAGTATATAGAATGCAGAAATCTCACCAAGAATTGTATATAGAAGACATTGTGATTTTATTTTGGACAGAATTTGCTACCAAAAACTTCACAGAGCTATAAGATCCCTCAAGATCTGTAGAACACAGTCCCTTGTCTTCTGACAAGCCTAGGTCAAGCTTGGGCCTTTAGGCAACCTGCTATTTTTTGCTCTTCGGGTTATATTATTATAATCAGTGTGATGAACCAGTGAGTTGTGGAATGGGAAACAGTCAAGATCCCTGAGAACTACATTGTGATGTATCCTGAGGCAGTATACTATTCTTTCTTCCAGGAATGGCTAATGGTTTTTGATGTTTTCTGCCTGTTGCCATTGAAAAAAATTCCCTGGATAAACAACTGGTTACCAGGTGTCAGTGGCTGTACTAATTTAGTCAATTAAAAAGATTACATCTGGAACAACAGCTTTTATTGGAGTCATAAACTAACTCAAGTTATGAAAATTCATGATTACTTCCTGTGAATCAATGATTTGCATTATCTAACTAGAGAATTACATGGAGCTTGTTAGAATTACCACCCTGCATTTTCCACACTTCAGTGGGAGTAATAATCTTTGACTTTTCCTAGGGGTGTAGTATTGTTCTTCACTCAGTATTCTGTATGGAGAGATACACAAGCTCTACTTGGACCTATTTTTCTATAGCTCTTACTCTCCGAGTGGAGAATCTAATGTATTTTCCTAGCTAATGAAAGGTATTCAAACATTATTGTCAGGACCTGGGAAAATAACCATGTAATGGGTTGAGAATCACACATAGTCAATTGTGAGAGAGACTTAGGTGAAAATCCTTTTCATAACTTCCAGTTCTAGGAACACAATGGACTGTGTGTGTGTGTGTGTGTGTGTGTGTGTGTTCGCACTGTGTTGGTGGGGGATCCTCTCATTGGGGAAAATAGCTGGACACATCATAAGGCATAGTATTTTAAAATTTTATTTATTAAGATATAGTATTTTAAAATTTATTTTTAACTATACATAAAACATAAAAAATGTACATATTGTTGGGGTAACTTGTTATGTTTTGATGCATATACACATTGTGTAATGTTTAAATTAGATTAGACACATCTATCTTCTCATTTACCATTTCTTTATAGTGAAAACTTTCAAAATCTAACATAGTTGGTACATTTAAAAGGTTTGAAGGAAGTATTAGAAATTTCTAATGGGTCAAGAGAGGGGAATAAAAAGGGAAGAAAGAAGGGAAAGATAGAAGTTTGAGGATTTGGCAAACAATGAACACACAAGAGCAAAGGGATTTCAGCAAAGGCAGGAGCCATATTGTCGCTCGTATTGAAAAACTCTTGACCCATTGATGAGATGTGGTTGGGAAGTTGCTAAACCAGATTAAACCTGGGAACATTGGAGGTGAAGTGGTCACAGTTGATAACCTGTCCCTGATTATGGCAGAGAGAAACTAAATCCTCTTTTGAAAGTATTTTCATTTTACATTCTCAGGGTTTTTACTGATCAAGAGCAACCAATATGAGCCCACGAATGAAGATTATCAAACATACAAAGGAAATAAACTACATAAATGAGAGTTGTAGGTAACCTACAATATATTTAGACACCCAAAGAGTTCAGACATGGGAATTATAAAATATAATACTATAAGATATAGAAATAAAATAATATTTTATGAACTATTTAAAGCAATAGAAAATTATATAACAAAAAATGTGCAAGCAAAAAGGCATAATTCCAAATGTCCAGGAATATATTCTAAATATAATTATATATATATATATATATATATATATATATATATATATATATATATAAAATATATATATAATTATTAGAAATGAAAATTACAGTTGTTAAAAAGTAAAAAGTTGGATTGAAGAGTGTAATAGATGTAATAGATGTTCAGGAAGATAAACAGAACCAAAGAAATTAACTGGAGCACAACTGGAAAAATAAAAGGTAAAAAACATGAAATAAATGTTAAGAGTTGTGGAAGATAGAACGAAAAGGTCAATTACTGTACTACTTGAAGTATGATATGAGAACAGTAGCAAGATTTCACCTGGGCGATTGTTAGAAAGTCAGACTCAGCCCCAGTGCTGCCCTCTTGCATGAGAATTCTGTAATGCTTAATGAGCTCCTCAGGTGACCACATGGATTCAAAGTGTTGAGAAGAACTAGGGGAATCCTCATAGAGACAGAATCCCATACAGAAACAATGAGAATTGAGAAGAAGCAATATTGAAGAGAACTGTTTTGAATTGATGGAAGGCCTGAATCCACTTATATCACCTTGGATAAACCTGGAAAAAACTGATACCTGGAAAGATTGAAATAAAATTGTTGAATACCAAAACCAAAAAGAAATCCAGAAATCACCTACAGAGAGCAGCCAGGCTGTTGATGATTAGTCAGAACTGCAGCAGAGACTTCCATACCAACAAGTAGAGCAGAAGGCACTGGAATGACTTCTGAAAACAACTCTTGTACAAACCAAGGGGAACTTTTGAGAATAAGGTCAAGCAAAGTAAAGGCATTTTCTAATAATAAAAAATCGAGAGAATTTATCAACAGATCTACACTTAGGAACTTCTACTGGAAATTCTAAAGATGATTCTGAAAAGAAGGTCTGAGATGCACGAAGGAAAGTAGACAAAAGAAGTTGAAAAATTTGAAAATAAGGCTAAACAAATACTTTTATAAAATTATATTGAATTTGTGTGAGTTTAAAACAAAGGGTAGAAGAAAAATAAGTACAATAATAGACAACTAACTTGTAAGTTGAGAAGGATAATAATATTTAGAATTGAAGTATTTGAAATCCACATATCATCTGGGAGAAGGTCCATATGATAACTGTGGATTGCTGTGTTGTGCTAGGTCTTCATGGTAAAACTCGAAGAATAATCCCCATAACTGTACAATTAAATATAACTATATAGTTATATAGTTAGCATAACTTTCAAAAGAAAAGTATAATTACCGGAAAGAGTACATACTTCTGGTTTGATGTTAAAATAAAATTATTTACATTATTTTTAAATGTATCTAGTGCAGAATCAAAATATTATAGCATTTGAGATCTACCATCATCTATTTTAAAAATACAAGAAAAGATAGTTTTTCACAGCCAGAAATTTTACATTGTTCTAGTTTCCAATTTAAGGATTTTAATTTCACTCTTTCTTCCAAAGTTATAAAAATATAATATCCTTCCAGAATCCTCTATTATAGTTCTTTGCAAAAAGTTATGGATGTAAATTAAAACAAATACTTTTTATTTCCTATGAATATGACTCTGTTTTACTACATTTTATTTATTTAGCATTGTACTTATTATCAGCACAAAAATGATCAAAACAACACAATTACACATTTTATTTGGGGGGGGGCAGGGGTTACTGGGAATTGAACGCAGGGATGCTCTATTACTGAGATACATTCCCAGACCTTTTCATTTTAAGGCAAGATCTTGCTAAATTGCCTAGGCTTGCCTTTAACTTTTAATCATCCTGTATCAGTCTCCCAAGTAGCTGAGATTACAAGGCATGTGCCACCACACCAGGTCAATGACACATTTTAATAAATATAATTAAACATAATAGTAAATTTCATTGCAAATCCACCACTGATTGAGAGTGCTGCTTCATTTCAATTAGTTCAAGTCTCTTAAGTGTTGCTAGAGAAACAGGATTGGACAGCAATTGTATTCCTAGTTTTTGTTGTAAAAGACATTAATTCTGAGAAAATTTTTCACACAAATAAGTAGTTGGGAAGGGAATGAGTTTTATCATAGAAGCTTGCCCATGGTGAAATCCTTCAACACACCTGATGATTTCCAAAGGAGAAAGACATAATCCTTGTTTTTAAAAAGTGCTGTAAACTACACATAACATATAACTTACCATTTCAACTATTTTTAAGTGCATAATTTAGTGGAATTAAGTACATTTATATTGTTCTGCAACTGTTGAACTTTTTCATCTGAAATGGACTAACTCCCCCTTCCCACTGTCACTTCCAGGTCCTGGAAATCACCATGTACTTCCTGACTCTATTAATATGACTACTTCAGATCTCTCATATAAGTAGTATCACACAATATTTGTCATTTCATGTTTTCTAACATATAATCATCTATGTTGTACAATATGTTAGAATTCTTTCCTTCATAAGACTGAATAATATTTCATCATTTTTTTTTGTCCATTCATCTATGGCTGGACATTTGGGTTGTTTCCCCCTTTGGGCTCTTGTGGATAATCTAATCTGTCTCTAATAAAATAAATGATAGTTATAATATTCAATTCCAAACTTTTCCTTTGGTGCAAATACAAATCAGATTCCTTTTGTATATAAAGGACGAATTACAAAATAGCAAGCAAGTATAATTTCTCTGACCAAAAAGCAAATTATAAAAATTTTCATACTTCAATTTTCTTCTCTTCTTAAATGTTTACAAATTAACTGGGAAACAAAATTAAAAGTTCAAGCCTTTAAAATGCCAAACTATAAGACTAATTGTAGTTGACAAGCCCATCATATCCAAATGGAGGAAGAATTTCACATGACTAAGAAGTCCCCTAGCCAGCAACATGTACTTTTCCAAGGGTCTCCTCAAATAATATATTACTTGGTACACTCACTTTTGGAGACTGTTTCTTCTCAGTCCCTGTATTAGTTGTCTATTGCCGTGTAACAAATTACCACAATTTTAGTAGCTTAAAACAATACACATTTATTAGTTCAAATTCTGTGAGCCAAAAGTGTGGGAAGAGTTAGTTGGATCCCACGTTTAAGGTCTCACAGGCTCCTGCCTTCAAACTGATTCAGATTGTTGACAGAATCTAGTTCCTTGTGTGTGAGTCAGATGTCTCTGTTTACTTGTTGGCTGTCGGGAAGGGGTTATTTTCTGGTTCTAAAGGCTGCTTGGCTTCCTTCTGATATGACCTTCTCCATCTTTAAACCAGAAATGACACTTTGGGTCCTTCCTGTGCTTTAACTTCCATTTCTTACTCTTCCACTATTGGTGAAGAAAACTTTCAGCTTTTAAGGGCTCATTTTATTAGTTCAGGACCCCCAATCTGAAGGCCAGTTGTGCTATAAAACAAAAATAATCACAGGAATGACACCTCATCATATTTAGAATAGAAATAGTCTGCCTACCACAGTGCATCCTCTCATCCCACCAAAATTCACAGTCCTCTCTAATGCAGAATATATCCATTTCTGTCCAAGGTTCTCAAGTATCTCATGGCATTAAAGCATCAACTCAGAGTTGACGAGTCTGCTAATTTAAAGGGTAGTGTGGAATCACTCAAGATTTGTAATAAAACTGGAACCATCCTTTAAAAAGTTTAACCTGGGGTTTAGAAATGATGGTGGAATGTAATGGACATCATTATCCAAATTACATGTATGAAGACATGAATTAGTGTGAACATACTTTATATACAGAGATATAAAAAATTGTGTTCTATATGTGTAATAATAATTGTGATGCCTTCCACTGTCATGTATTTAAAAAAATAAAAGCAATTAAAAAAAAGAAGATTTCATTCCTTTGTAAATGAAGAGGGGTAATTTATACTATCATTTTACATTGTGTTTATGTCTTTCAATCAAGAAGACTTTAAATTCTGCATATTCATAAATATTATTAAAATCTGATGGATCAATAATAAGAAAAAGAAAGTTTAACCTGTAGAAAATAAACATTTACAAAATCTGGTAATTTTTCATTGTGAAAATACTAAACAAATTAAGAAAAATCCATCAATGTGAAATACCCACAATTAATATCACACTAACTGATGAAAAACTGGAGGTGTTCTCCCTAAAATTAGGAACAAAACAAAAATATCTGTGTTGAGCACTTCTATTCAACATTGCACTGGAGTTTTTTCCCAGAGAAATTAGGCAAGAAAAAGACATAAAATATAACTGAATTGGAAATAAAGAAATGAAATTATTTCTATTTTCAGATTATATTATCTTGTATGTAAAAAATCCCAAGGAATCCATCAATTTTTTAGAAATAACATAATAAATAATACAATAATATATTATGTTTTATATATTATAATAATATAATAGTAGTCAGAAAGGCTGCTAGATGCAAGAACAAGATCTTATTGTACTTCTATACTCTAACAATGAAATATCCAAAAATGAAATTTAAAAAAATTGCATTTATGATAACATCAAAAAGAATAAACTTTGTAGGGATGAATTTAACAAAAGAAGTTAAAAACTTATATTCTGAAAACTATAAAACACTCTTGGAAGAAGTTAAAGAAAGTCTAAATAAATGTGAATACATCTTGCTCACAATGATTTAGCTGAGCATGGCCCAAGGTGGGCGTTGCTGCAGCCCTGTGGTGACCAGGATGATGGACCGGGAGCCGGTGGGAGGTGTGGAAGGAGAAGCAGTTGCTGTGTGGGGAGTTGAGGCATTTCATGAGTAATGAAAGAAGCATTGAAAATGTAGAACTGGGTCAGGCATGGTGGCGCACACCTATAATTCCAGTGGCTTGGGAGGCTGAGGCAGGAGAACTGGGAGTTCAAAGCCAGCCTCAGCAATGGCGAGGCACCAAGCAACTCAATGAGACCCTGTCTCTAAATAAAATACAGAATAGGGCTGGGGAGGTGGCTCAGTGGTCAAGAGCCCCTGAGTTCAATCCCCGGTACCCACGCCACCTCCACCCTCCCTCCCCCAAATGTAGAACTGGGAGTCATAGGGAAAAAGAATAAAGGTCCCAAAGAGGGTCCTCCACTTTGTTAGTGGTAAAACAATGGAAAAATACAGTACAAATGACAATGAAGTTGATGGACTAGAAAAGAAAGATGTTTTGCCTACTATTGGTCCAACAAAACTAACCTGGTCCCCAACTTATGGTTGTACATACTTCTGGCTGCCACCTCAACCCTTTCAATGTGTGACTTTTTTGGAGAGAAGATTGCATCCGATTTTGAGTATCAGCACCCCAAAATACGAGTATGCCATTGGTAAGTATTACCGGCTGAAGAAGGAGGAAGAAGAAAAGAAAACAGAATGTCTGAAGAAGCAGAAAGACAACTAAATATCTGATTTACTACACCAAATATTAAAATGGGTTCTGGGGATTGAACTCAGGGCATGATAGGCAAGTACTCTACCTCTGAGCAATATCCTCAGCCCTGAGTTTCCTTTCCTTTTATTTTTTAAAAATGAAAGTCAGTAGTTATTCAAATTAAATAACTAGCTTTGTTCATAATGGTGACACTAGTTAAATAATGAATTTATTAATATATTTGTATTCAAGTGGTAATACCTATTAATTATCCACATAGCATCCAGTCATCTCACTCGGTCAGCCCTTAATGCTTCCTAAAGGCAAAGTAGTTGGGTGAGAATTGGTGTACAGAATAGGTTGAAGCCATCAGAAGACATTAAATGTTGTTCAAGGTACATAGTAACAATAAGATTAGTTCTTTGTCTCATTCACCATTTTGATGTAGCAACCTGATTGGCTAGTTCTCTTATCTCCTGGGTTATTTGCAAACTTCCCAAAGTTATATAATATGAAGCTAATTTTGAAAATATTTCTAAATGTGTTCAGAACCTCATGAGATATGTATGTGACTTTGATTTACAACTAAATGTGGGTAAAGACAAATGCATGGAGTGTTTTGGAAATGCTGACCTTAAAAACTTTTTTAGCCAGGTGAGTTGATATATACTGTAATCCCAGTGATTTGGTAGGCTGAGGCAAGAGGATTGCAAGTTTAAGGCTAGCTTCAGCAACTTACTAAGATGCTGTCTCAAAAAATAAAAAGGAGTGGTGATGTAGCTCAGTGGAAAAGCTCCCCAGTACTCTGCCCCCACAAAAAGGGCTTTTCACAAACTTAAAAGGGCTTCTACAAATCAGTGGTTATATTAACAGCATTAAGCTTTCAAAATGTGCAGAAATCTATAACAAAACGTCATAGAAATCTATGTATTGTCAGTGTGCATGAATTGAGTTTTACTGAAAATTTAAAAATTTCAACTTCCAGTTGAAGGATCAAGTGAAAGCTGAAGTTCTTTACTTAAGTTGCTCAACTGAAATTTGAAGAACTTAGGAAGGATAAACTATTAGGAATCTTTAGTTATGTAGATTCATGGTATGGTAGTTCATACTATGTGATGGTAATAATTTTATAAGTCTATAAACACTAAAAATCATTGAATGGTATACCTTTAAAAGTGAGAACTTTATGGAATGTGAATTACATCTCAATAAAATTTTGTTAAAATAAAAATAAAATTTAGCCTGAATTCAGGGCATGAGTGTATTGGGGTGAATGAAGGTAACAGAGTTGAAACCATTAATTCTAACTGACTATTGCTAAAGTTCAGTGTCAGTGATTGCAATAGAGGAAAAAATATATAAGAACCATATCTAGAGGTAGGCAAAAGAGTGAAAATTGAAAGAATCAGCAAACCCTGTTCCAGGGTACCTCAGAGAATGGTCATGTATGGAGAAGTGAGTGAGGGGCTGGCAGGATGAAGGTGGTCAACGTGGTGTTGGGATAGAATATTGGCAGAACATAAAGGAGAATAAATAAAAGATGGATAAAAGCCACTGAGTGCTCTTACTTAAAACAACAGCCAACTTTTATCCAGAATTTGCTATGTGGCAGATACCATTCTAAGTACTTAACATACATTAATTCATTTAACTTTTGTAGCAACTCTATGAGGAAGGGACTATAAATACCTTCACTTTATAAACGAAGTAACTGAGACTCTGAGAAGTTAAATAATTGCTCAGGTTGAATTTTAACTTACATTCTTAACTTCTATGCTGATGCTGCCTTTCTAAATAATAAGTAGGTACTAGTCATTTTATAAGTAATATTCATCTCCTCAATTCATAATTTATTAATCATATGTTTACAAAATACAAGCAAATCATCATGGAACATTACAGCTTGATTTGGGGGTCTATCTGAAAATGAAATCAGTCTCCTTGAAATTTGATATTTCAGGCAGACACGAAGGGTCTGAGGAATTCTGAGGAATTCTTGTATCAGTCCAGGGTAGAACTGATGTCTTCTCATATCTCCTTTGAGATACTGCCTTTCTTAGGGAAAGAAATTCATCTCTGTTGCTCTCCTTCTGATTTTGGGAGCCTATGTGGAGAATTGTCTTTCTAGACAGAGTGAGACTTTTCTTCTAGGCATTGTTCATTTTGCAGTTTCCTTTCTGGCAGGATTCCCAAAGTTTAATTTGCAAAAGTAATTGTTCCTCTAGTAATAATGGCTTACTATATTCTCCTGATATTTAAAATTACTTACCTCTATTCCTTACTTTGTGAGAATTGTACTTACTTCCTTTTTAAAAATGAGGTTACATTGTCAGATATGTATTCTCAGATATTCCTGAGAATGAGGGCCATTGGAAAGGAAGTCATGAGCAGACTGTCCATCTTTGTACGGTGCATAAGAGTATGCTTTGGGTCTTGGACATTTCCTTACATGGAGATAAGGAGCCCTCATGGCCTGTGCTGGGGCTGTAACCTATTTTGTAGTACCTTTTCTTGTTTAGGGTTTAATGTGTACTTTGTTCTGCTTAAAGCATGTGCATCATATAACATTTTGCCAACCCTACAGCTTTCTCTGTTCCTGGCAGAGGAAGACATGAGGTCCTTTCCCTGTAGCACAAGAGAGGGTGCAGGCAGGACCCCTGGCTCTGGGTCAAGACCTGCTGACCACGGGACCTTTATGAAATCCAGTCTTGCTCTGCTTCTTTATGTGAGGAAAGTGTTCCATCCAGTCCCTGTGTGAGTCCTGTCTTTCTTGGAGATCCTGACAACTGCCAATCATGCAGTGGGCAGAAATGCTGGGACTGCAGTTTTTGGGGTGGCCATCACTATGCTCTTTGCTATTCTCCATGCAGTGGAACTCCTCCTGGAGATGGAAACAGGAGTTACTTACTTGACGAAGGACAAAGCTCTACTTCTCTGAAGTAGCCAGAGACCAACTTCTGGGACTACTGGCTGATGTCAAGACTTTAAGAGCTAAACATTAAAATACAATAGTATTATTTTTAAAATATACATAAAAAAGAAAATTCTAATCCCACTACTAAAATACAATCACATAAGATTTTGGTGCATATCTTTCTATATTTGTTTCTCTTTAAATATATTTTATTTTAAAAATGAATGGTTTTATATTTATAGAAAAGTTGCAAATATAAGATTGCTATGTACCCTGTTTCTCCTCTTATTAACATTTTACATGAATATATTTATTATAATTAATAATCCATACTAACAAGTATTAGCAACTAAATTATGTATTGTATTCAGTTTCTCTTAGTTTTTATCTGATGTCCTTTTCCACTCTAAGTTACTTCCAGGATGCCACAGTTACTCCATTTGTGATATGTTCTTAGACCCTTATTGTCTATGAATGTTTCTAATATTTTCCACTTTTGATAACTTTGATGATTTTGAGGAACACTAATCAGGAGTTATGTAGAATATCCTTGAGTAGGGATTAGTCTGATGTTTTTCTCCTGATTAGACTAAAGTTGTGAATTTTGGAAGAACATGGAGTAAAATGTCATTCTGGGTCATATTATATCTAGGGTACATACTATCTACACAATTTGTTACTGTGGAAGTTGACCTTGATCATCTGGAGAAAGTAGTGTTTTTCAGGTTTGTCTACTGTAAAGTGACTCTCCTTGCTCATCCCACCCCACTGTACCCCATACTGTAATCTTTGGAAGTCTCTATACACAATCCCAAATTGTGGAATAGGGAGTTATGCTTCACCTATTTGAGGGTAGAGTACAAGAATTATTTGGAATTCTTTTGCACGGGAGATTTGTCTCCCCCCTCTCATTTATTTTATTCAATTATTTCTTTATATAAGTGTAGACTCAAGTATTTTGTACTTTGGGTTATAATCCAATACTACTTTACTTGTTTTCTTTCTTAAGTTGTTCCTGTTTGGGCCTTTGGGAGTTCTTTCCATTGTTTCTGTATCCTTCGCCCTTTGATATATCCTCATAAGTGTGGGTTCCCCCGGCCCCATTTTGTTTTGTTTTGGGTATTTCCTTACTCTTTGGTAAAGCAAGATGATTTAGGCTGATCTTCATGGCTCTAGTTCTAGAATCATACATTTTTCCAAGGAGTCCTGATCCTTTTATTAGAGAATGATAAATGTAAGCAAGATCTGGGTGCTAGGTATGCTCATTAGTATAATGGAGTGACAATGCTTTTAGGCTCTTTAAACAGAACACAACAGGGAAACATGTATGTAAAACTATTAACTTGAATATATATGTGTGTGCTTATATATTTATATATGGAGATATGTATGAAGATATATGTGGATATCTATATATCCATATATAATATTATATATATGGATATGTATATATCCATATATAATACTTCTATATGTAACCATCTCTATTTTAAGCTAAATGTCTTTATGCCAATGTCTCAAACTCTAATTCATTACCACATTGACATTCTAGTCTCTTCCCCTTCTTGCTTGTCTGTAACCTTTCACTCCAACAGTGAGGAATCTGTCTCCCACCATCTGCCATATCCACTTATACAATGGTTCAATTGCAGTGTACATGTATAGCAGAATTGGAATTGTTAGCCCATACTCTTGCTGGAAGTAACTTTAACTATTGTACAGTAGTTATACGCAGTTTATTTTGTCTGTGGTCATATTGTATGTATTCATTTCCAAACTTATCTAATATCCTTATCTCCCACCCATTTCAGAGATGTTATACACAGCTCTAATACAATTAGATTCTATTCCAGCATATGATCCGGTGGCAGGATCCTAAAATGAGCAGGAATTTTTATACAACAGGAAAAAATAATGGTCTGGAAGTGACATGAATGATTGTTTTAAAAAATGCTGACCCCTCTTCCTGGCCTCCAGGCACAGGGGAATAAGAAAACGAGCTAGAACTGCTTCCTGAAATCTTCCTAATTCAGAAAGCAGCAATTTAGGTGGGGAAAGGTCTTAGCCAGGACAAAGAGTGGAAGGAGTATTCTATGAATAGCTGTAGAAGAGCTTGTTTACCATGTTTCAGTGGAAAACTTTAGGAAGGAAGGAGGCAGTGAAACATGGGGTGGTGAGAGGAAGCATAGTACAAAACTGGGACAGGTGAGAAGAGTTGCTTCTGTTTAGTTTCTGGCCAAGGAAAAGAGCAGACTTCAAGGTTTTAAAAGAACCCTGGGATAAAGTGCTTTGGTGTCAGTGCAATTAGAGGCTTAAGGTGAAGCTCATGGTCAGCATCCTGCTGTGGAGGGCCTATATCAGGTCAAGAGTCCATTACTGGGAGTGCTATAAAGAAAACTGTAAGAGAGTAAAAATGGTATAAGCAGAATTGTAGGCAATTAGTTATGTTTGGCAATAATACCCTCAAGTACTTCAGAAATACACATTCATCCTCTAACAAATGATTCATTAATTACAAGTCATTCAGACTTTTTTTTTTTTAAATAAGTGATTCTCTTAAGAAATGTTGTGTAAATTATACTTCCTTGCCCTACTTTCTGGTAGTATGCAACTGGAAATAATGGAACCATATTTCTTTAACTATGTGCTAAGTGAATGTCCCCCAAAGGCTCATGTTCTAAAACCTTGGTTGGAAACTTTAGGAGATGAGGCCTAGTGGAAGGAAGTTAGATCAGTGGAAGTGTGCCCTTGAAGGGGATATTGGAATCTCAGTCCTTCTTGTCCTCTTTACTTCCCGAATGCCATGGTAGGAACAGGCCTCTGCCACCATGTGTTCTCATGAAATACTGTGTCACCTCAGGTCTAAAGCAACAGAACAGAGAGGCCATGGGCAAAAACCTCTAGAATTGTGAGCCAAAATAAACCTTTCTTCTTTTAAAGTTGGTAGTCTCAGTTATTTATTTATTTTTTACAGTGATGAATGCAAACTAACAAAATATGCTTAGTAATTAAAAGATATCCTTACCACATTCTCTGAAATAGCATATACCAGAATGCCTCCTCCCCCATGGCTATCTTCCTTGACTTTGGTCCAGAACAAAAGTAACTCTCATCTAGCATGTTTTCCACTCATATGCCCACGTATCTCTTCCAATACCTCTAGCAATGTAGGCTGAAGGAGGTCTCTGGAACCAGAAGAAAAGCCAAGCTAGCTAATCTCATCTACGTAGGAAGAGGCTGTGTCAGGGAGCATCACTGCTCAACTGAAGGACAGCTCATTCTTTCTTATAACTGGGGATGGCAGGGATTTTTTTAAAAAACCTACTTCTTCATCACATAAGAAAGGCAGCTATTAAGTCTCCTCCTGGTGCCTAATCCCAATGCCTGGACTCACCTTTATAGTTTGAATATGGTTTGTTCCCCTGCCAGAGCTGAATCCACAAAGCCTTGTGTTTATGGTAAGAAGAGGTAGAAATTTAGTCTTACTATATTAGAGATAGGGCCTTTGGGAAGTGATTGTATTAGATTGGGTTATTTGGGTAGAGCCTCCATCTTTTAGTCAGCTTTTTCACCGCTGTGACTAAAGGACCGGAACAGAACTACTGTAGAGGAGGAAGAGTTAATTTGAGGGCTCACAATTTCAGAGGCTGCAGTCCATAGACAGTTGGCTCCATTCCTTGGGGCTTGAGGTGAGGCAGAACAACATTGCAGAAGAATATGGCAGAGGGAACCGGCTTATATGATGATCAAAAAGCAGAGAGAGAGAGAGAGAGAGAGAGAGAGAGAGAGAGAGAGAGAGAGAGATCTCCAGTTGCCAGATACAAACATATACTCGAAATCCATGCCCCCAATGCCTCATCTCTTTCAGCCACACCCTATCACTCAGTCAATCCCAATAGGGGATTAATTCACTGTTCGGATTAAGGCTATCATAACCAATCATTTCCCCTCTGGACCCTCTTGCATTGTCTCACACATGAGTTTTTGGGAGACACCTAATATCCAAACCATGACACTCCATTATTGAATCTTAGTGGCTTCACAAGGAGACCCCACAGAGATATGTATCCGCTCCCACCACAATGTGGTACAGCTCACGGGGTCCTTGCTAAAGCCTGTGAAATGCTGTTTCGCCTTCATACCTCACAAACCATGAGCCAAAATGAACATCTTTTCTTTATAAAGCAGACTGCCTCAGATACTTTTTTATAGTTATGGAAGGCTGACTAATACATTAAATGCTACTCTAGTGTCAAAAATTGACAAGTCTGACATGGATTTGTCTCATTATGTGGGAAAAATTTCATATCTGGAAAAAACAGAGATTTTTAAACTGGTAAGGTTACTATATAAGGAAAATTTCATCAAAGATTTATGTTCTATGAAGCTACTGATCTTAAAAAAGAATCCAGTATGAAATATAGTTAAATATGTAGAAATAAAATGAAACAGATAACATCATTATGGATAAATAAATATTTTAAAGTTAAACATTTCAAAATATGTGTAAATAAAATGAAACATAAAAATCATTATGGATAAGTGAATGTTTATAAAATTAAAAATTTCAAGAATAATAAGAAATTGTTAATTTTAAAATGTATAAATAAAATTTGCATAGATAAAATATAGTTAAAATGATGAATGAAGCTCTATTACATGTAGTCACAAGAATATTTTTTATTGGTTGTTCAAAAAATTACAATGCTCTTGACATATCATATTTCATACATTTGATTCAAGTGGGTTATGAACTCCCATTATAGTTTTAAGAATTTGGGAACAGTCCAGTGCAGTGGCACATGCCTATAATCCCACAGGCTTGGGAGGCTGAGGCAGGAGAATTGAGAGTTCAATGTGAGCTTCAGCAAAAGAAAGATGCTAAGAAGCTCAGTGAGACCCTGTCTGTAAATAAAATACAAAATAGGGCTGAGGAGGTGGCTTAGTGATTGACTGCCCCTGAGTTTAATTACTGTTTTTTTTTTTTAAATGAGCACAATATATTGTAGGCAAAAGATTAAGATGTCATCTAGTAATGATTTGGGAAAAAAAAGGTCTATTAATTACATTTAAATTATTTGTTAAAAGTTTGGACTATGTGCTATAAATATATTTTTATTCCAGACAGGATTTTCATCTGAAAGGTGGATAGCTTTTCAGTAAAATGAATTTGGGGGGAAGCTGACTGTTGGCTCGGAGAGAAGAAACATCCCCAAACAAAGACAGTAACGTCTCATGTGAATGAAAACGTGGGATCAGGTAGTAAAGATCAGGCTCAGGTATTCAGGAGAGAGAACTTTATAAGGTTTTAAGAAGGTAAAATAAAGATATCTGGAAAAAAGTTATATGATTAAGTAGTTTCCTTACACTAAAAGCAAAAAAAGTATGTGTGTGTGGGGGGGGACATGGGGTGGGGTTACAAAATCAAAATATGAGCATACCAAATTACATGGTAGGAGGGGATTGATATTGACTCTTGATCTAAAAATTGAGAGTACATCTATGTAGGGGTGAATGTAACCATGCACACCAAATCAGCAACAAGTGACTGTGATGTGGTAGGGAGTGATGGGCAGCATGCCCAGAGAACATTCCACAAGCTGTTCAGAATCTGGACTTCATCATTCAAGAAGGTCGTCAGCCACTCCAAGTTGCAAGCCAATCTCCATTGAACAATTTGGTTAAGATTCACTGAACTTGTATATGGAAGTCGACTGCGGGAGGCCAGGGGCAAAATCTTATGGACTACACAACAGTAAACCTGGATTATTCTCAGGCCTTAAGATCTCTTGGGGTTTGCCTTGCTAGGTTTTGAGCTTGCTTGGCATGTAGTTCACCATCTCTCTCTCTCTCTCTTTTTTCTTTATTTTGTACTGGGAATGTCTCCCCTTTGCCTGTCTCAACATTGTATATTAGAAGCACATAACTTGTTTTGTTTCATAGGTTCATAGCTAGAGAGGAATTTTGCCTCAGGATGAATTGTACCTTGAGTCTCACTAATATTTTGTTTAGCTGATAGCTAGATGAGACTTTGTTTGGATTCTAGAGTTGATGCCAGAGTGAGTAAACACTTTGGGGGAGATTTTGATGCAATAAACTTATTTTATATTTGACAAAGACTTACATCTTGGAAATCTTTGGGCAGAATATTATGGATTGCATGTTTGTGTTCTCCCCAAATTCATATCATGAAGTCCTAATGTGAGGGTATTTGTAGATAGGGCCTTTGGGAGGTGGTTAGGTGATGAGGGAGGAACCCACTTGAAGACATTGAAGAATTTGCCTCATTCTTGCTATCTGCCATGTGAGGATAAGGAAGATGGCCACGGGCAAATCAGGAAGGGAGTGCTCAACAGACAGTACATCTACCAGCACCTTAATCTTGGATTCCCCAGTCTTCAGAACTGGGAGGAATTAATGTCTGTTGTTCAAGACATCCATTATACGATATTTTGTTATAGCCGCCTGAGCAATTTAAGACAATAAACATGAAGGGTCATAAGTGATCTAGAACTGAAGCTTGACTGGGTGCAATGAGTAAAATATATAATTCCTTCATGTAGTTGTCTATATCCAGTAATGTACACAGGAGCTAAGGAATCTTCTGGAAACAGCAGCAATAATAATGGCCTGTATTTTAATTGTGACTCCTAAGACAGTTCACATGTATGTGTGACTATCTTATAATAATTGGGTAGAGGGGCTGGGGATGTGGCTCAAGCAGTAGCGCGCTCACCTGGCATGCGTGTGGCCCTGGTTCCATATTTAGCTCCACATATAAACAAAGACGTTGTGTCCGCCGAAAACTAAAAAAAAAATATATAAATATTAAAAAATTCTCTCTCTCTCTCACTCTCTCTCTCTCTCACACTCGTTCTTTAAAAAAAAATAATTGGGTAGAGGAACATGGAATTCAGGTTTCATGTGGGGTTAGTGAAGATGTTTAAGGTCTGAGCAAACTGTAATTTCAAATGTGGGATAATGTTACACACACTTGAATATGCCTCTCTGTAGCCAGTAACAATGTTACTTAAAGGAAGCACTTGTCTTCTCCCTTCAGAAGAGTCTATAGAGGTCTTAAGACCACAGGAAATGGGAAGGCTACAAAGATCTGTACTAAGCACAGCAGAAGGTAATGGGGCCTAGGCAGGGCGGAAGTGAGCATTAAGGGGCATGTTGTGATTTGTGCTTCACAAGATGCCTGCTAATCTTGGATCTTGTAATTAATCTTTGTCCAGCAACCCAGTAATGGCTTTGTGATGTTGTAGATGTCTGAAATCTGTAATCTGAGTGCTGTCTATGCCCTTCTGTTGGATCAGCATTCTTCTGCATACCATGGTGGTCATACCTGGTGGTTGGAAGGTCATAGTAGAGGGTATAAATCTCTTTTGGTTAGAAGAACCACTTGCAAATTGGAATTGGAATTGAAAGTGGGTCCACTATTTGCCTAACCAGGTGGCACTTCCTATGTAACACCACTGAACACTCTACACCTGTGCCTCAGGAATAATTTAAGAGCATTTCTGTTTAGCCATCTTATGCCTGATATCATGTGGTTTACCCTTATTTTAAACTGTATGTCTTTAGACTAGCAGGTCTACGTCACACAGAGTCTAATCATCTTGGAGACCTGAGAGAGTTTTGAGAATTCAGGTCTAAAGAGCTGATCATCCTGTGGTGCTTGTATAGATTTAATTGTTCAGCATATTCAGAGAATTATTAGTTCTAAGGGATGTTATAAGGTATTTGTGAAGCACTTAGTTAAATGATGTAAAACTGGTTTCTTTGCTGCAATATTTTTTCATGGACTTTAATATGCTGATGTCCTTTGGAAAATAAGAGGAGGCAAGACAGCATTAGAAATATTTGAATATTTCTCACATTATCCTTATTAACACCCCTTTCTCACATAATTTTTATTAATAACTCTCAGGACAATACTGTTCCAAGGATTATAGTTTGCAAATATTTTTATACAGACATTACAGTACCTTAACCTAACCTTTTGAATTTCTGTCAATCCCTGGCAGAGATGAGTTATTATTTCTAGGTGAGATTCCAACTTCATTAATGAGATTATATTAGCCAAACTACCTCTCTGGGCTAATGGGGGACAATCTATCACCTTATCTTCTAAACTTCCAAAAGATGCTCTTGGGAATTAACATTTAGTTCACTGTAAGAAAACAAATTTTTCCCAGTGGAAGAACTCCAACTATTTTGTTTTATGGTCATTATTACTTAGTTTTCCTTTTCTTGTTAATAATAAAAAAATCACTTAAAAGGAGAGTAGGATACTGTTCTGTGTCCAGGACCCTGTCTAAACTGTTGAGTTTTAGAAATATATTTTGTTACAATTTGGTACAATAGAATAATAATTTCCCAAAAGCATAATGGTGTTAATCAGATTTTCCTTCTAGTCAAACATAGGGACAGCCCAGACTAATGTCTCTCTCAAGATGGAGAACTTAACTGAGGGGTCTTTGAATTCAAAGTCCTTGAGGTTAGGAGTGTACATAAGCATTTTGGTGCTTTAAAATTCATCCAGAACTGAGAAATAGCTGAGATCATGGGTCTTTAGGTACCTATGAATCTTTTTTATTTGTTCTTTTTAGTTATACATGACAGTAGAATGTTATCTTGACATGTCATATATACATTGAGTATAACTTTTCATTTTTTCTGGTTGTACATGAGGTGGAGTTACACTGGTGATGTATTTATATATGGACATAGGCAAATTATGTCTGATTCATTCTATTGTCTTTCTCATCCCTTCTCCCTTCCCACCACTCCTCCCTATCCAATCCAGTGAACCTCTACCCTAACCCCTCATCTATTGTGAGTCAGCGTCTACATGTCAGAGAGAAGTTCTGACTTTGTTTTTTTTTTTTTTTTTGGTATTGGTTTGTTTTACTTAGTATAATAGTCTCCAGTTCCATCCATTTACCAGAAAATGCCATAATTTCATTCTTTTGTGTGGCTGAGTAATATTCCATTTTGTACATGTACCACATTTTCTCTCTCAATTGAAGAGCACCTAGGTTGGTTCCATAGCTTAGCTATTGTGAGTTGAGCTGCTATAAACATTGATGTGGCTGCATCACTATAATATCCTGATTTTAAGTCTCTGGGTATATGCTGAAGAGTGGGATAACTGGGTCAAATGGTGGTTCCATTCCAGATTTTCTGAAGAATCTCCATACTGCTTTACAGAGTGGTTGTACCAATTTGTTGTCCCACCAGTAATGTCTGAGTGTACCTTTTCCCCACATCCTTACCAACATTTATTTTTACTTGTATTCTTGATAATTGCTATTCTGACTAGAGTGAGATGAAATCTCAGTTTAGTTTTAATTTGCATTTCTTTAATTGCTAGTGATGTTGAACACTTTTTTCACACATTTGTTGACTGGTCATATTTCTTCTTCTGTGAAGTGTCTGTTGAGTTATTTTGCCCATTTATTGATTGGGTTATTTTATTTGGTGTTAAGTTTTTTGAGTTCTTTATATGTGTGTTTTGGTGCAATATCATGCCCTTCTTGTCACTATAGCTCTGTAACATATAATTTAAGTTCTGGTTTTTGTGATGCTTCCTGCTCCACTTTTCTTGCTTTGGCTATTCTGGTCCTCTTATTTTTCTAAATGAATTTCATGACTGCTTTTTCTATTTCTATGAAGAATGTCATTGGAAACTTAATAGGAATTGCATTAAATCTATATGGCCCCAGGTACTTGTTATAATGGGACAATCATTTCCAAGTTTTATGGGTAATACAATATATGACAAAAAGGAACAGCAAAAAATTAGCATTTGTTCTCTGGTACAGAAAGAAAATCCTTGCTTGAATGTATTTTGAGGTAGTATCTGTGACTCTATGTGGTGGGTCTTCAAATTGTTTTACTCTTAGTTATTTAGCACATGAGCACTTTTTAGACCCAAAGCAATATTAACAGGAACTTTTGAAAGATATCTTTAAAAATATCAGACTAAATATCTAACATTCTAGCTAGCTAATTTTTTTTAGTTGTTGGTGGACCTTTATTTACTTATTTTATTTACATGTGGTGCTAAGAATCAAACCCAGTGCCTCACACATGCGAGGCAAGCACTCTACCACTCTACAACCTCAGCCCCTTTAGCTAAATATTTTAAAAATATTATTATTAGAGCAATAAACTTTACGCTTTTATGAAATGACACTGGATGACTGGATGTTGTATTAGTCAGCATGGACTAGATTTGTTATGTTAACAAGCTCCTCCAAAATCTCAAATTTTGAGTTCTTTATATATTAAAAGAATCTCAAAATTAAGACTTATTTTTCATTCACAATTTAGAACCACATATGGTTCCAGTGTGAATAAGTTACCATTCTGCTCCCCATAATCTTTACTCTGGGAACAGGCTAGTGTGGAAGCTTTTTCCTAGATCTTTGATGGTTTGGGGGACAAAGGGAAAAGAGGGAGAAAATCATGTGCTGGATCTAAAGCTATTATCTAGAAGTCACACATACCAATTTGGTACTTTTTATTGGCCAAGAAATCACAAGACCAAGTCCGACATCTGTGGTGTGGGAAAGTATGATCCTTACTCATAGAAGATCAGTGTTTTTGAACAAGAATGGCGTCTATCCTGGAGTTCCTAATTTGTATTAGAGGGATGCATGTTATGAGGGAGGTGGATTGATGGAATCAATTGCTATTAGAATCTTTCTTGAGCTAACTCTCAGCCTAGACTTTCCTGAGCTGGGCAGGTCATTTCTTCACCTTTTCCAACACACACTAATCCATCAGTGCTTCTCAATGTCCTAGCTCCTCACAGTAGATTTAGAAGTGTTCCAGTTCATCCCAGACAGGTACTGCATGCTTTTGCTTTAGAGGTCTTCTGTACGCCAGGACATCTGTGCAGCCTTGAAACATCAGCACATCCAGAAGTCTATACTACTTTCCTTTTCCACTGTGCCAACCTTCTGCTGTGTGTTCTTTCTGGACCAAATCCATGCCCATGATATTTCAGTGTGATGAGAGTATAGGGAAGATGAAGGCCTAAAACCTACACAACTCTTTCTCAAGAGCCAAAGAAGCCCTCCTAGAAATATGAACTCAGTGGGCATCCCTGAATTCCTGAGCATTTGAAAGAGGGAATGGGAAGATGAGTACACTTGGCATATTTATTTTTTACCCACAGCCATTATTTTATTGAAGCTACTACCATTCTTAACCTGTTTACATAATTGTTGACCCTCATAACACAAAGTTTTATAAATAGGGGTCCCCTGTAAGGAGTTTGAAACCACAGCTTGTTAGGAAAAAGGCAGTTACTTGAACCAGTTAAATATGAGAATAAAATTTAGGGAGTTTTGTATTTATAGACTTTAGAGTCTCTTTCATTAAAAGAAGTTGATATATATTTTGCATCCATATATTTAATTTTTTAGTTTAAACCCATTTCCTTCCAGGCTGTCATTGGCAGTGACTTAAAGCAGCTAAGCAGCTTTTTTTGTTGTGTGTGCCAAAAACAACATGGCCTTTATCCTTTCTGTTCTTCTCTGAACTTTGCAAGCACTTATTTTCGAACTTTTAAATTTTAACATATATTTATGCATGTTTTTATTTTGAAGCAATCACAAACTTACAGGGAATTTCTCTATTGTCTTCAGAAAATATGTTTTGACATCACTTAAGAATGAGCCAACAATCTAATATCCTCACTACTTCTTTTATTTTAAGTTCTTACAAACAAGAATGTTCTCTTACATAATCATGATATAGCCATTGTTCACTTTCTAGGGGCATCATAACAAAATACCATAGATGGGATAGCTTAAAGAAGAGAAGGTAAATTTGTTCACAGTTCTGGAGTCCAGAGGTTCAAGACTAAGTTGTCAGCAGGTTTGTTGTCTCTTGAGGTTTTTTCTCTTTGGATTGCAGACGACCACCTTCTCACTATGTCCTCATGTGGTCTTTCCTCTGTGCGCCTATGCGTCTGGTCTCTGTGTGTCCAAGTTTTCTCCTTTTATAAGGACTCCAGTCATGTGGATGAAGACCTACCCCAGTGACCTCATTTTAACTTAATCATCCTTACATAGGTTCCATCTCCAAATGTAGTCACTTTCTGATGTACTGGGAGTTAGACTTAAGCATGTGAGTTGGAAGAGAGGGACAAAATACAGCTTAAGACAACCATCAAAATCAGGAAATTTATATGAGTCAAGTATTACCATCTAGTCCTCAGACCCCATTCACTATGTCCCAGTGATGTGGCTAGCAAAAGAATATACTTCAGAATCACAGATTGCATTTAATATCATGTCTCATTGAATACTTTCTCAGTTTTTCTTTAATTTTCATTGTCTTAATATTTTTGAAATTGCAGGTTTGTGTTTTGTAGAATGTACCTGAATTTGGGTTTGTCTGTGTCTCCTCATGGTTAGATTGAGATTAAATGTCTTTTGCAGGAATATCACAGAGGATGCTGGTTTCTCTCATTGCATCCTGTCAGGTAATATCAATTATGACTCATCCCATTACTTATTTAGGTAGTATCTGGTCAGTTTTATCACTTGATTTAGGTGGTATTTTCCCCCACAATTTTATTATTTTTTTCTTTGTAATTCCCAAAAATTTTGTGGCGAGGTGCTGTAGAACTATCTAAATATCAGTTCCTCAACAAATGTTCAAAATACTTTTTTATTTATAATGTTTTCCCTCAGGATTTTCTCATTCAATGCATTACAATCAAATATTGTTAAGTATTTCAATTATCGAATTGTTTTAGCTTTGGTCAGTGAGAACATCTTCAAGATGATTTCTAGACATTTTTGAAATGTCTCAATTGTTCTGTGATTATTTTCCTGTTTTCTGGCACAATGAGATGCTCCAGGTTCATCATATGTTTTCCCTGCTCCAGTCCTGGAATTATCCATGTTTCCAGGGAGCTCGGATTCCTCTGAGTGAGGAATGATGTTTAGATCTGAGTGCTAGGGTTATCATAGCTACTAGGCTAGCAATCTTAGTGGATGGAACTAGAGAATATGTGTGCATGTTCCCATGCACATACCCTCAAATGTATGCATAGAACATTTATACATACATACATATTTCTGTGTGAAAACATATGCCTGAGCACGTGTGCACATATACCACACACACACATAAATATAAACTCATATTTATGATACCTCCAATTCGAATCCAATACCACAGAGTTAATTCTAATTTTTTCCCTTTTCACATTTGTAGCTCTCCTTTCTAAAAATGAAATGCCTGGTCCTTGTTAGGCTTAACATATTTTTTATTTGATCAGTTTCCCTAAATGTCACAA
The DNA here is from genome assembly GCF_964194105.1 of Spermophilus citellus. Taxonomy (NCBI): domain Eukaryota; kingdom Metazoa; phylum Chordata; class Mammalia; order Rodentia; family Sciuridae; genus Spermophilus; species Spermophilus citellus. The sequence continues at coordinate 92,525,931 of NC_138186.1, read as the reverse complement.
AATTCTCATGACATCTGCCACACCTTCCACTGGGAAGATGTCTTCACTACCCAGCACAGGCTCTGATACCTCAAGCTGGGTCCTGCCTCAATTGGATAGTCTCCTCACTCTCCTTGGGCTCTGACACCTGCATTGGACCACTGTAACTCCTGTGCTCTTCCTGGTTTGAATATCTATCTTACTCTGTTCTTTCCAAATGGCTTTAGAACTGAATTGCTATGGAAGGGAAAGGAAGGAAAAGAAAGAGAAGGAGGAAGACCACAGGTCTGGAATCACTTATGCAAATTACAGAGCCACATTGTTAAGAAGGTGAAGTATGAGATAACCCGAAACGAAACAAGTTTTTTTTTTGTTGTTGTTGTTATTGAACTCACTGCATATTTCTAGTTATTGTATTCTTTCTGTCACGTCTTCATAATCGGTGCTCACTTCTGAATCTGACTGTCAAGCAAGAGACTAGCTCTGCTCCCCTTCTGGACAGTGTCAGACACTTGGGAACTATCTGGGAGAGGCATGGAGAGTTGTCCCAAGTAAGGCTTTTGCATCTTTATAGTGAAAACTACTCTGGTTCTCTCAAGAAAGCAGGAACTCAAACTCTGTAGTTTCAAAGGACCAATGTGTTGTATGGCTAGAGCCTGTGGCCTCTGCCATCTTGGATTTATAAAATTATTTATTTTATGACACTGTGTTCTGGAGACTTCATATGATGCACTATTTATGACAAGAAAGTCAGAAATTGGCTATTGGCTGTTTGCAGTTCTTCAGACACATGGCATTTTGCCTATGAATTTATTAATGTTCATGTATGAATAAATGTGAATGTAACAGAGACCATTATAAAGTAATGTTAACTGACAATCATGTTGTGCCTCAAGGTATCAGATTTTTCTGTATTTAATTACATTTTAGGGAGCATATGTTGACAACAGTATATATAAATCCATTTGTATTAATGATATCCTATTATGTGAGTGTCATTATCTGTGAGTTGTTAGCTTCTATAGAAATTTGTGATCTGAACAGATTAACACTAAGCGTTGTGTGGTTGCTAATTTTGCTATTTTTATAAGAGAATATACAGATACAATACTGTGTATAAAGAAAAGAACATGATTGGTTATCTATATAGAAATTAGCAGAGATAATGCTAATTCTAGAATTTCCTCTGTGAAAGAAATGAATTTATTTATTTCCAAGAGGGCAAATTAGGTAAGAAATTCAATTAGCTTTACAGATCCTGCTTTCATCTCTTCAATCAGTTCATCAAAGATGCTGCCTTGGTACCACTGCTTGGAATTAGTAGGAGAACCAAATATTGGGCAGCCTTGTGTAGATACTCTCAAAAATAAAAATACAAAATTACTCTGCATTTATAATGCAATTTGAACCCATTTGTCTAAGTGTCCTTTCTCCATAGGGATAAGTGCATCTAAGTTAAAAAACAAAACAAAACAAAACAAAAACACCTTGATTCATAGACTAGGTATCCAACAATGGATGAATGGATAAAAAAGTGTGGTATCTACACAATAAATATTATTCAGCCATAAAGAAAAAGGAAATCATGTCATTTGCAGGAATAATGGGTGGCACTGGAGATAACAATGTTAAGTGAAATAAGCAAGACTCAGAAAAACAGATATTGGAATGTTTTCCCTGATATATGAAATCCACAGGGTTGAGGAATGGCATTGAAAGGAGTAGGAAGACTATTAGAGAAGAGAAATGGGGCCAAGGAGAAGGGAAGCCATGGAGAGACTAGGGTAAGATAATAGATTAATGATATAATAGAAATATGTTACATACTTTGTACAAATATACTACCATAAACCCATTCTGTATAATTAACATTCACTAATACAAAATTTAAAACCACTTGATTCTGAAGAGGTGCCTCTTTGTATTTACTTTCCATATCTTATTGAGAAAATATTTCTGATTTTCTTGAATTTTCTTTATATCTGCAGCAGCCGAAAAATAACATTAATTACTTCTATTCCTGCTTTAAAAACCATTTTTTCTTTCTTTCAATTTTTCTTTCCTTCACTATGCTTTGCGCTTCCTCTTGTCCTTCTCCTTCTTTGCCTGACTTTGTTTTGTAGGTTCATATGATCTCTGGATATAATCAGAGTCACCAGTGGTTGAAAATGTGACTTCTGGGAAGTCTACCGTTGTTTTAAAAACCAAATACTTGACAGCCTTTGAATTTATGCTCTTGTCAGAGATGACGTGGAACACTTAAGTTTTGTAACTCGTTTCTGACATTTAACTCTGTTGAACAATGTGGAAGATGAAATCCAGGAACTTCGTATTGATAAAAAGACATTAATTTGTTTTACAATACTTGCCTTTCACAGTTTTTCTTTTAAGGAACTATGACCATGACCTCCAAGAAATGAATTTTAGAACTATAAAAATTCATGACTCGTCCTTGTGAAAAATAATCCACTTCTGGACATTTAGCCCGTTAGAAAAAGCCTAGCAGCTAAGCAAAGGAAGCCAATCCCCAAAAAACCAGGAGCTGAATGTTTTCTCTGATAAGTGCATGTTAATCCATAATGAGGATGGGGAGATGGGATGAGTGGAAGAAATTTGGGTGGGGCAAAGTGGAGGGTGGAAGAGGGTATGGGGGTAAGAAAAGTGGTGAAATGAGACAGACAATTACTAGAGATGTTGAACATTTTTTCATATATTTATTGATTGATTATATATCTTCTTCTGAGAAATGTCTTTTCAGTTTCTTAGACTATTTATTGATTGGGTTGTTTGTTTTTTTGGTGTTAAGTTTTTTAAGTTCTTTATATATCCTGGAGATTAGTTCTCTATCTGATGTGCATATGGTAAAAATTTCTCTCAATATGTAGGCTCTTTCTTCACCTCATTGATTGTTTCTTTTGCTATGAAGCTTTTTGGTTTATTGATTCTTGATTTTATTTCTTGTGCTTTAGGAGTCTTGTTAAGGAAATCGGGACCTAATCCAACATGATCAAGATTTGGGCCTACTTTTTCTTCTATTAGGCACAGGGTCTCTGGTCTAATTCCCAGGTCCTTGATCCACTTTGAGTTAAATTTTGTGCATGGTGAGAGATAGGGGTTTAATTTCAGTTTGATACATATGGATTTCCAGTACCACTCCTGCAATTCTTTAGACTTTGACTCAAGAATCATCTTTCTCTCATATAGTGTTTGATAAACTTCAATGTGTGCTATAGTTGAAATATAATATTAGCCTGAGTGCTCTAGACATGTGTCTAAAAAAATATTTAAAAATATACACGGTGACACATACAGTTTAATTTAAAGATCAATGGTAATTTAAAAATCTGAACACACAACAGAAAGTATAAGCAAGTAGCAAGTTAAAATTCATTTCTGCTTATCCTTGATCCACATTTATTTGCTTCATAATCTAGCTTTCTAATTTAACAGGGCTTTATAAGCTAATGTATGTTTGATGTTAGCAGTTCACAAACATATGGTTATGCATTTAGATCCTTATACAATTTTTTACAAAGAAATAAAAGAAAGTTCTTATTTAGAAATTAATGCTTTTTTGAGTTCTTTGTACATTCTGGATATTAGGGCTCTATCTGAGGTGTGAGGGGTAAAAATTTGTTCCCAGGATGTAGGCTCTCTATTTACCTCTTTTATTGTTTCTCTTGCTGAGAAAAAACTTTTTAGTTTAAGTAAGTCCCATTTGTTTATTCTTGTTATTAACTCTTGGGCTATGGGCGTCCTATTAAGGAATTTGGAGCCCGACCCCACTATATGTAGATCGGAGCCAACTTTTTCTTCTATCAGACGCAGCGTCTCTGATTTGATATCTAGCTCCTTGATCCATTTTGAGTTAACTTTTGTGGATGGCGAGAGAAAGGGATTCAATTTCATTTTGTTGCATATGGATTTCCAGTTTTCCCAGCACCATTTGTTGAAGATGCTATCCTTCCTCCATTGCATGCTTTTAGCCCCTTTATCAAATATAAGATAGTTGTAACTTTGTGGATTAGTCTCTGTGTCTTCTATTCTGTACCATTGGTCCACCTGCCTGTTTTGGTACCAGTACCATGCTGTTTTTGTTACTATTGCTTTGTAGTACAGTTTGAACTCTGGTATCGCTATACCTCCAGATTCACATTTCCTTCTTAGAATTGCTTTTGATATTCTGGGTCTTTTGTTTTTCCATATGAATTTCATGATTGCTTTATCTATTTCTACAAGATAGCAAATAACCCAATCAACAAATGGGTCAAGGACCTGAACAGACACTTCTCAGAGGAGGACATACAATCAATCAACAAGTACATGAAAAAATGCTCACCATCTCTAGCAATCAGAGAAATGCAAATCAAAACCACCCTAAGATACCATCTCACTCCAGTAAGTTTGGCAGCCATTATGAAGTCAAACAACAATAAGTGTTGGCGGGGATGTAGGGAAAAGGGTACACTTGTACACTGCTGGTGGGACTGCAAAATGGTGAGGCCAATTTGGAAAGCAGTATGGAGATTCCTGGGAAAGCTGGGAATGGATCCACCATTTGACCCAGCTATTGCCCTTCTCAGACTATTCCCTGAGGACCTTAAAAGAGCGCACTATAGGGATACGGCCACATCAATGATTATAGCGACACAATTCACAATAGCTAGACTGTGGAACCAACCTAGATGCCCTTCAATAGATGAATGGATAAAAAAAATGTGGCATCTATACACAATGGAGTATTATGCAGCACTAAGAAATGACAAAATCATAGAATTTGCAGGGAAATGGATGGCATTAGAGCAGATTATGCTAAGTGAAGCTAGCCAAGCCCTAAAAAACAAATGCCAAATGTCTTCTTTGATATAAAGAGAGCAACTAAGAACAGAACTGGAAGGAAGAGCATGAGGAAAAGACTAACAGTAAACAAAGACGAATGGGGGGAGAGAAAGGGAGAGAGAAGTGAAAGCATATGGAAATGGTAGGAGACCTTCAATGATTCACAAAATTATAAGAGGTTATGAGGGGCAAGGGGGAGGGGGGGAAAAGGGGAGAGAATTGAACAACAGCAGAGGAGGTAGAGAGGGAAGATGGGAGGGGAGGGGAGGGGAGGGGGGATAGTAGGGGATAGGAAAGGTAGCAGAATACAACAGTCACTAATATGCCATTATGTAATAATGTGAGTATGTAACAGTTGTGATTCTGCAATCTGTATTTGGGGTAAAAATGGGAGTTCAAAACCCAATTGAGTCTAATGTATGAAAGATGATATATCATGAGCTCTGCAATGTTATGAACAATCAATAAAAAAATGCTTTTTTGATAAGCACATTTAATACAATCACCTGTTCACAGCAAACTGCATGGTAACAGATATAACTTGATTATGTTTCCATTTATTGAAGCAAACTAGTACATGCTAGGCTCTTTAATAGATCATATTTAATTTTCTTGACAAATCTACATGGTGAATAATATGACCTTTTTTACAAATAAAGAAACTGAGACTCAGTGAACTTAAGTAACTTTCTTACGCTCCCACAGAGAGAAAATGATGGAGTGATAGAGAACCTTAAGTCTCTTTAATTAAAAAGACCATCCACAAAAGCCCTCTCCATTACATCACATAATCTTTAAGTTACAATGCAATTTGATACATATTTGTTTCTCCAAATTGTTTCCATTATTCCCATACTGAAACCTGAGCCCTGATTCTTGGGCTCATATTATATTTCACTTTTTTTTTTACATATTTTTAAAATATTGTGTAGAATGATTTTCTTTAGATATAATAGACCTCCAATAAATGTTTACAAATTGAGCACACAATTGATTCTAAAGCATCTTTATTTTTGTATTTTTAAAGAAAAATAATCAATTCTGATAGGGATACGGCTGCATCAATGATTATAGCGGCACAATTCACAATAGCTAGACTGTGGAACCAACCTAGATGCCCTTCAATTGATGAATGGATAAAAAAAATGTGGCATCTATACACAATGGAGTATTATGCAGCACTAAGAAATGACAAAATCATAGAATTTGCAGGGAAATGGATGGCATTAGAGCAGATTATGCTAAGTGAAGCTAGCCAAGCCCTAAAAAACAAATGCCAAATGTCTTCTTTGATATAAAGAGAGCAACTAAGAACAGAACTGGAAGGAAGAGCATGAGGAAAAGACTAACAGTAAACAAAGACGAATGGGGGGAGAGAAAGGGAGAGAGAAGTGAAAGCATATGGAAATGGTAGGAGACCTTCAATGATTCACAAAATTATAAGAGGTTATGAGGGGCAAGGGGGAGGGGGGGAAAAGGGGAGAGAATTGAACAACAGCAGAGGAGGTAGAGAGGGAAGATGGGAGGGGAGGGGAGGGGAGGGGGGATAGTAGGGGATAGGAAAGGTAGCAGAATACAACAGTCACTAATATGCCATTATGTAATAATGTGAGTATGTAACAGTTGTGATTCTGCAATCTGTATTTGGGGTAAAAATGGGAGTTCAAAACCCAATTGAGTCTAATGTATGAAAGATGATATATCATGAGCTCTGCAATGTTATGAACAATCAATAAAAAAATGCTTTTTTGATAAGCACATTTAATACAATCACCTGTTCACAGCAAACTGCATGGTAACAGATATAACTTGATTATGTTTCCATTTATTGAAGCAAACTAGTACATGCTAGGCTCTTTAATAGATCATATTTAATTTTCTTGACAAATCTACATGGTGAATAATATGACCTTTTTTACAAATAAAGAAACTGAGACTCAGTGAACTTAAGTAACTTTCTTACGCTCCCACAGAGAGAAAATGATGGAGTGATAGAGAACCTTAAGTCTCTTTAATTAAAAAGACCATCCACAAAAGCCCTCTCCATTACATCACATAATCTTTAAGTTACAATGCAATTTGATACATATTTGTTTCTCCAAATTGTTTCCATTATTCCCATACTGAAACCTGAGCCCTGATTCTTGGGCTCATATTATATTTCACTTTTTTTTTTACATATTTTTAAAATATTGTGTAGAATGATTTTCTTTAGATATAATAGACCTCCAATAAATGTTTACAAATTGAGCACACAATTGATTCTAAAGCATCTTTATTTTTGTATTTTTAAAGAAAAATAATCAATTCTGATAGGGATACGGCTGCATCAATGATTATAGCGGCACAATTCACAATAGCTAGACTGTGGAACCAACCTAGATGCCCTTCAATTGATGAATGGATAAAAAAAATGTGGCATCTATACACAATGGAGTATTATGCAGCACTAAGAAATGACAAAATCATAGAATTTGCAGGGAAATGGATGGCATTAGAGCAGATTATGCTAAGCGAAGCTAGCCAAGCCCTAAAAAACAAATGCCAAATGTCTGCTTTGATATAAAGAGAAAAACTAAGAACAGAACAGGAAGAAAGAGCATGAGGAAAAGACTACAGTAAACAAAGACGAATGGGGGGAGAGAAACGGAGAGAGAAGGGAAAGCATATGGAAATGGTAGGAGACCTTCAAGGATACATAAAATTATAAGAGGTTATGAGGGGCAAGGGGGAGGGAAAAAAAAGGGAGAGAATTGAACAACAGCAGGGGAGGTAGAGAGGGAAGATGGGAGGGGAGGGGAGGGGAGGGGGGATAGTAGGGGATAGGAAAGGTAGCAGAATACAACAGTCACTAATATGGCATTATGTAAAAATGCGAATATGTAACAGATGTGATTCTGCAATCTGTATTTGGGGTGAAAATGGGAGTTCAAAGCACAATTTGAGTCTAATGTATGAAAGATGATATATCATGAACTATGTAATGCGATAAATAATCAATAAAAAAAAATTAAAAAAGAAAAAAAAAAAAAAGAAAAATAATCAATTCTGATCTGTGGAGTGTTGTGGGTTGGTGGAGACTTTGGACAGCTCTGGGTCCCAGATCTCTATAGCAGCATATCATAAAACAAAATTTTCTTTCCTGACACAACTTCTCCCTGCAGAGCAGTTCTTACATCACACTGACATTTTACAAATACAATATCATTGGGTCAATCATTTCCTTAGGGATCATTTCCTTATGGTCAATCATTGTGTAGGGATCATAATGCAGGCCATGTTTGTGTAAGCCTAAGTAGATTTTTTTTATATTTCTAAAGTGAATTCAGAGACAGTTATTACAAGTGTCTCAGCCTCCTTTTGAAAGGCAACTCGCTCAAGTCAAGAATTAAGAGACCAACATTTTGGATGGGGGGTGTAGCTCAGTGGTTGAGGGTGTGCCTAGCATGTGCAAGACCCTGGGTTTAATGTCTATCTCTGAATAAAAAAAGAAACAAAAAGGAAATTAGCTTTTTGTTCCTTTGGTCACTGCCACAAGACCCTGTGCCTAATAGAAGAAAAAGTAGGCCCAAATCTTGATCATGTTGGATTAGGTCCCGATTTCCTTAACAAGACTCCTAAAGCACAAGATAAGTATTTGATGTTGTGAATTCAAAGTATCAGCTAGGTTCTATGTTTTCTAATGTATTTTCTATCTATGAAATGCTGTGAAATAATATTTCTAAGAAAGCACAGGTTTAACGACTTTAACTCATAAACAGCTCCATTAAATCAACTGTATTGAAACATTAGACAATAAATGCATTTTTTACACTTCCTTGAAATTTCTTTTTTTCTTAGTTTTCTCATTTCTTCAATATTGTGAGATTTATGCTAAAATTAGAGATTAAAAAGAAGATGTAGTTTTATTAAAGTGTGATCTCTTCCATTTGGAACCATAAGTTCTGATTACCCCCAAGTAGCCATTGCAGATCTTTTATTTTTCTGCAAGATCATGGTTGGTTGAGAATAAGTTCACTCTCCTGATGCCTTGAAGCCAGAAAAGTGCTCTCTCCCTCTCGCTTTCTGTTTCTGCGCTCGGCACTGGCTGCTACCAAAGGCTGTCAGGAGGCATGCTGGAAACGGTTCTAGTGCTTTCTATTTCAGGTGGGTGACTGAGGATCCTAGAGGTAAAAGCAGCCCTTGAAGAGTCTATTTCATACTGTAACAAGATTCTGCAGCTTGTCCTGCTGGAATCTGGGTTACCTTCCAAAACCTAGTTTGTTACCTAGAGATGTGAGAAATCTTGATTGACCTGTCCTCCTTCTACAGCTAATAGAACTGTCACTTCTCCTGTCACTCAGCCATCACCAGCCGGAATATAATAAAGACCTTGAAGGTAATATGGGAAGTGGAGCATCCCAAGGGTATAACTTTCTCAAAATGAGGCTGCTTGTTGAACAAAATACTCTACCATAAATGTTCAAATTCATAGCAAAGGGGGAGTGAACATGATACAAACTGACTTTTTTTCATCAGTATAATTATTTTTTCCATCTCAGCATGTTCACATCACTTCAATCTATGAGTGCCCCAAGTGTAGCAATTTGAAGTTAAGCCTGGCAAGGTCAGAAGAGATGACTCAAGAGAAGGCAGAAATTTATGTGTGTATGTACTGGGGGAATGTGTGTGGATGACATTGGTTAGTTGAAAGGGCTGCTTTTTCCGTCTAAAAGAAAAAAAAATCCCATATTTCTGTAAGTAGTCAATATGTTCTATTTATTGAACCAGAGAATATATTAAACTTTTGATCTTAACTTATGTTCTCTCTTTAGAGAGTAGAGACAAAGATGGGCTGACAGAGTTTTAACATTCAAAAAATATCCATGTTCTTTACATTTCCCGAACTCCTTTGTAGGTTATGTTTGGGCCATATGATAAATTTTGACCAATAGGATCTCTGCAGAGATTATATAAACCACTTCAAATTCTGGCCCCTGAAAATATCTCACCTGACTCTCCAGGTTTGTCTACCCTTTCCATTTGACTTTGGAAGCCACATATTCCAGAAGATCTCACCACAAGGTAGGAACAACTATGATTCCTGAATTTATCCTTATAAGGGAATATCTGGAAAGCAACCCAATCAGTTAGACATTGAATACGTAAAAATAAATTTTCATTTTCTTAAATTTCTGGGATTTCAGAGTTTTTTATCCAGAGCATATATTATGGCAGCACCAGCATCTCATGGGAGCAGGTTGGAAATGCATATTCTTGAGCTCACCTGAGGTCTACTAAATCAAAAACTTTGATGGTGAGCCACAGCTATCTGTTTTTTTTTTTTAACAAGTCCTTCAGGTGATCCTGATATACACAGAAGTTTTGAGAAATATAGGTCTAAACTATCTTGTCATAAGGTATAATCCTTGGTCTCAAGATTCTAACAGTCTGGAAGATGGCCGCTGCGTAAGGGGGTTGCTGAAGTGCTGAGCCTGGTGCTAAGAACAGCGGCTTTAATCAAGACTTCGCCCAGCTTGTTAGAGCTCCTTTCACCATTAATCTGTAGTGGACCACCCAGCGAAGCAGCAGAAAAAACAAAGAGATTGAAAAAGAGACACTTGGCTCCCGGACGCTTTCCTGCTCAGAGCCGCGGACACTTTGTGCCCATCTGCTTCCTCTTTCACTTCGCTCCCGGCAGAGAAGCTGAATGGGTAATCAGCAGTGGATTGTAAGTACCTGAGGCAAAGAAAGCTCAGTACACCCCGCCCTTTTTTTTTTTTTTTTTGAATATTGTCTATACAGGGAGAGTTAGTGGATTGGAATTGTTGGCGGGGCTGTAGTTTCGGGGCCGAAAATCCACTCCAGGGGAGCCGCCATTTGCTTTCTGCATGCTGTCTTGATGGTCCTGTCTACACGGTCCAGCTGCCGCATCTAGAGACTGGAACTGGGCTGCATGCCGAGCCCTGTCCTCCGAAGGCTGGACCACGGCCTCAAGTGCCTCGGTCGCCTGTTCCCTGCTGCGCCTTGGGGCAGAGCCTGCTCTGGGGTCGTTCGGCATCCCCCTGTGAGGGGACCTGTGCTCCGGAGGACGGGGTTGGAGAGGCGCGGCGGCAGCCACTTGGGCCCTCCGCAGCACCAGCCGCTTGGGCCCTCCGCGGCAGAGCTGCTAAGGTCGCGGACAAGCGCAGCGCCCAAGAGCACGGACCAGAGGTGGAGGCGACGGCAGCAGGGTTTCAGTTCTAGAAAACTGGACTGGAAACAGAAGCAGCAGTTTGTATAACCCCAAGATCTTGCTTATGCCAGGAAACTGTAAGGGTAACATGAATATCATTGAGGAGGTCTAACATGGCGGCAGGCGCGGAGAGAACAAGTCTCTGACCTCTTCAACTGCGTGGGCATAGGGAGCTGTAAATTATCTAAAGCCTATTTGCTCAGGATCACTAGGCAATGCTGAGCTGACGTGGAGCTAGGGCGTACACTTTGGGCCCCTCAGAAAACACACACTGAGCACAAATCTGCTGCATTTAAGCCCCAGATTGCCTGCTTCTCGTGACTCAGCACTAACGATCCTGCTGAAATAACTAGTCTTCCCACCTGATCTCACAGAGGTAAAAGCCAACTGAGCACCATAGCCAGACCCAGGGAATCAGGAGTGACATGGGACTAGCGGCGCAGAACCCCGGCTATCGCTCCCACCAGGGCTGACAACAGAGGTCCCTTGCACCAGCTACCAGGGGAGTTGCTACCTGAGGGCAAACAAATTTGCTGGGGGTCCTCAGCCCCAAGCCCTACAAACTTAGGGTCCGAGGGAGGCAAACTGAAAGGGTGTGCCCAGGCATCCGTGAAAACAGGGCTCCCAGGAGCAGCAGACATGGCGTGTAGCCAGTAATGTGGTAAGCGTCACAGGTGAGTGGGGCATGGATTGAGGAACCACAAGAGAAGGACCTAGGCACTCAGGACTGGAGACTCGCACAGTCTGGGAAGAGCTGAGGCACAGTGATTGGTTCCCACCAATCACGAGGAGAAGCCTGGCCCAGTGGGCATAGCTCCACCTACTGGAAGAGAAGTTAATCGAGCTCTATGACTGCATTTATTATTATTATTATTTTTTAATGATTATTATTAGTATTTTTTTTATTCTCACTTTTTATAGTTGATGTTGTTGTTCTTTGACTTTCTTATTAATGGTTTCAATTTTTTAAAATTCTTTTTATTCTATTATTATTATTATTATTTTTTAAACTTCAATTTCCATTTTTTTATTATCATTATAATTTTTTTTTGTTTTAAATTTTTATTTTTTCATTTTTTCTTTCTTTCTTTTCACTTTTTTTTTGTCTTTTCATTTCTTTTCAATTTTCTTATTCCCCCTCTCTTGAATTCCACCTGCCTACACTCACTCTCTTTAGTCACTTCTTCCCTTCCCTTCTAATACCTCTCCTCCCAAGCATCAAATAAATTTATAAGAGTAAACAGTAACTCAGCAGTCAAACAGAACAAGAAGTATCATGAGCATAAAAAAGCAAGGAAGAAAAGGAGTACAAACAATGAAAGACAGCCTAAATATTCAGGAGGACCTGGAGTCATCAGAAAAATGGCCATATAAAGAACTCAAGGAACACCTTAGACAGATGGAAAGGAACCTTAAAGATCACATTGAAAATGAATTACATAAACAGATAAAAGAAGAAGTTAAGCATCTTTATCAGGAGATAGAGATTATAAAAAAAATCAAACAATAATTCTAGAAATGAAGGAAACGATAAACCAAATTAAAAACTCAATCGAGAGTATCACTAACAGAGTGGAGCAAGTAGAAGCCAGAACATCAGATAATGAAGACAAAATATATCATCTTGAAAAGAGTCTAGCCAACTCAGATAAACTGGTAAAAAATCACGAGAAAAACATCCAAGAGATTTGGGATAATTTTAAAAAACCAAACTTACGAGTCATTGGGATAGAGGAAGGCACAGAGATTCATGCCCAGGGAATGAGTAACTTGCTGAAGGAAATAATTACAGAAAACTTTCCAGAAATAAAAAAGGAAACAGATATACAAATTGTAGATGCATACAGGACACCGAGCACACAAAATCACAGTAGACCAATGCCAAGACACATTGTTATGAAGCTATCCAATATACAGAACAAAGAGAAAATATTAAAAGCTACAAGAGAAAAGAGGCAGATTACATTTAGGGGTAAACCAATAAGGTTGACAACGGATTTTTCATCAGAGACGCTGAAAGCGAGAAGATCCTGGAACAACGTATTTCAAACACTGAAAGACAATGGATGCCAACCAAGAATTCTGTATCCAGCAAAATTAAGCTTCAGATATGACAACGAAATAAAAATCTTTCATGATAAACAAAAGCTAAAAGAATTTGTAGCCAGAAAACCAGCATTGCAAAGTGTCTTGAGCAAAACTCTACACGAGGAAGAAATGGAAAACGATAACCAAAACCATCATCAGGAAGTGCCTCGGTAAAGACAGAGGACGGGGGGAAAGCTAATCATGGAGAAACAAACTAAATTAAGGAAAAAAAAGAGATATATAATCAAACATGGCAGGAAGTACAAACCATATATCAATAGTAACTCTAAACGTTAATGGCTTAAACTCTCCAATAAAGCGACATAGGCTGGTAACATGGATTAAAAAAACAAATCCAACAATATGCTGCCTCCAGGAGACACATCTGATTGGAAAAGACATACACAGGCTCAAGGTAAAAGGTTGGGAAAAATATACCACGCACACGCTCCTCGTAAGCAAGCAGGGGTGGCCATTCTCATATCGAATAAAATCGACTTCAAGACTAAGTTAATCAAAAGGGATAAGGAAGGACATTATATACTGTTAAAAGGAACCATTCACCAACAAGACATAACAATTATCAATATTTATGCACCAAATAATTGCGCTGCGACGTTCATAAAACAAACTCTCCTCAAGTTCAAGAATCAAATAGACCACAACACAATAATCATGGGTGACTTCAACACACCTCTCTCACCATTGGACAGATCCTCCAAACAAAAGTTGAATAAAGAAACTATTGACCTCAATATCACAATCAATAACCTAGACTTAACTGACATATATAGAATATATCAACCATCATCAAGTGGATATACTTTTTTCTCAGCAGCACATGGAACCTTCTCAAAAATAGATCATATATTATGCCATAGGGCAATCCTCAGTAAATATAAAGGGGTTGAGATAATACCATGCATTTTATCAGATTATAATGGAATGAAACTGGAAATCAATGATAAAAGAAGGAAGGAAAAATCCTACATCACATGGACAATGAACAATACGTTACTGAATGATCAATGGGTTACAGAAGACATAAAGGAGGAAATCAAAAAATTCTTAGAGATAAATGAAAATACAGACACAACATATCGGAATCTATGGGACACAATGAAAGCAGTTTTAAGAGGGAAATTCATCGCCTGGAGGTCATTCCTCAAAAAAAGGAAAAACCAATAAATAAATGAGCTCACACTTCATCTCAAAGCCCTATAAAAGGAAGAGCAAAACAATAGCAAATGTAGCAGAAGGCATGAATTAATTAATATCAGAGCAGAAATCAATGAAATTGAAACAAAAGAAACTATTGAAAAAATTAACAAAACAAAAAGTTGGTTCTTTGAAAAAATAAATAAGATCGACAGACCCCTAGCCATGCTAACGACGAGAAGAAGAGAGAGAACTCAAATTACTAACATACGGGATGAAAAAGGCAATATTACAACAGGCGCTTCAGAAATACAGAAAACAATTAGAAATTATTTTGAAAACCTAATTCCAATAAAATAGAAGATAGTGAAGACATCGATAAATTCCTTAAGTCATATGATTTGCCCAGACTGAGTCAGGAGGAAACTCACAACTTAAACAGACCAATATCAATAGATGAAATAGAAGAAGCAATCAAAAGACTTCCAACCAAGAAAAGCCCAGGACCGGATGGGTATACAGCGGAGTTCTACAAAACCTTTAAAGAAGAATTAATACCAATACTTTTCAAGTTATTTCAGGAAATAGAAAAAGAGGGAGCTCTTCCAAATTCATTCTATGAGGCCAACATCACCCTGATTCCGAAACCAAACAAAGACACCTCAAAGAAAGAAAACTACAGACCAATATCTCTAATGAACCTAGATGCAAAAATCCTCAATAAAATTCTGGCGAATCGGATACAAAGGCACATCAAAAAAATTGTGCACCATGATCAAGTAGGATTCATCCCTGGGATGCAAGGATGGTTCAATATACGGAAATCAATAAATGTTATTCACCACATCAATAGACTTAAAGATAAGAACCATATGATCATCTCGATAGATGCAGAAAAAGCATTTGACATAGTACAGCATCCCTTTATGTTCAAAACATTAGAAAAACTAGGGATAACAGGAACTTACCTCGACATTGTAAAAGCTATCTATGCTAAGCCTCAGGCTAGCATCATTCTGAATGGAGAAAAATTGAAGGCATTCCCTCTAAAATCTGGAACAAGACAGGGATGCCCCCTATCACCACTTCTATTCAATATAGTTCTCAAAACACTGGCCAGAGCAATTAGACAGATGAAAGAAATTAAAGGCATAAAAATAGGAAAAGAAGAACTTAAATTATCACTATTTGCAGATGACATGATTCTATACCTAGAAGACCCAAAAGGGTCTACAAAAAAACTACTAGAACTAATAAATGAATTCAGCAAAGTGGCAGGATATAAAATCAACACACATAAATCAAAGGCATTTCTGTATATCAGTGACAAAACTTCTGAAATGGAAATGAGGAAAAACACTCCATTCACAATATCCTCAAAAAAAAATAAAATACTTGGGAATCAACCTGACAAAAGAGGTGAAAGACCTATACAATGAAAACTACAGAACCCTAAAGAGAGAAATAGAAGAGGATCTTAGAAGATGGAAAAATATACCTTGTTCATGGATAGGCAGAACTAACATCATCAAAATGGCGATATTACCAAAAGTTCTCTATAGGTTCAATGCAATGCCAATCAAAATCCCAATGGCATTTCTTGTAGAACTAGATAAAGCAATCATGAAATTCATATGGAAAAATAAAAGACCCAGAATAGCAAAAACAATGCTAAGCAGGAAGTGTGAATCAGGTGGTATAGCGATACCAGATTTCAAACTATATTACAGAGCAATAGTAATAAAAACAGCATGGTACTGGTACCAGAACAGGCGGGTGGACCAATGGTACAGAATAGAGGACACAGAGACTAATCCACAAAGTTACAACTATCTTATATTCGATAAAGGAGCTAAAAACATGCAATGGAGAAAGGATAGCATCTTCAACAAATGGTGTTAGGAAAACTGGAAATCCATATGCAACAAAATGAAACTGAATCCCTTTCTCTCGCCATGCACAAAAGTCAACTCAAAGTGGATAAAGGAGCTAGATATCAAATCAGAGACTCTCCGTCTGATAGAAGAAAAAGTTGGCTCCGATCTACAGATTGTGGGGACGGGCTCAAAATTCCTTAACAGGACACCCATAGCACAAGAGTTAATAACAAGAATCAACAAATGGGACTTTCTTAAACTGAAAAGTTTTTTCTCAGCAAGAGAAACAATAAGAGAGGTAAATAGGGAGCCCACATCATGGGAACAAATTTTTACTCCTCACACTTCAGATAGAGCCGTAATATCCAGAGTATACAAAGAACTCAAAAAATTAGACAATAAGAAAACAAACAACCCAATCAACAAATGGGCCAAGGACATGAACAAACACTTCTCAGAGGAGGACATACAATCAATCAACAAGTACATGAAAAAATGCTCACCATCTCTAGCAGTCAAGGAAATGCAAATCAAAACCACCCTAAGATACCACCTCACCCCAGTAAGATTGGCAGCCATGACGAAGTCAAACAACAACGAGTGCTGGAGAGGATGTGGGGAAAAGGGTACTCTTGTACACTGCTGGTGGGAATGCAAACGGGTGCGGACAATTTGGAAAGCAGTATGGAGATTCCTGGGAAAGCTGGGAATGGAACCACCATTTGACCCAGCTATTGCCCTTGTCGGACTATTTCCTGAAAACCTTAAAAGAGCACACTACAGGGATACTGCCACATTGATGTTCATAGCAGCAGAATTCACAATTTCTAGACTGTGGAATCAACCCAGATGCCCTTCAATAGATGAATGGATAAAAAAAATGTGGCATTTATACACCTTGGAGTATTACGCAGCACTAAAAAATGACAAAATCACGGAATTTGCAGGGAAATGGATGGCACTAGAGCAGATTATGCTTAGTGAAGCTAGCCAATCCCTAAAAAACAAATACCAAATGTCTTCTTTGATATAATGAGAGCAACTAAGAACAGAACAGGGAGGAAGAGCAGGAAGAAAAGATTAACTTTAAACAGAGACATGAGGTGGGAGGGAAAGGGAGAAAAAAAGGGAAATCACATGGAAATGGAGGGAGACCCTCATTGTTATACAAAATTATATATAAGAGGTTATGAGGGGAATGGGATAACAAACATGGAGGGAAATGAATTACAGTAGATGGGGTAGAGAGAGAAGATGGGAGGGGAGGGGAGGGGGGATAGTAGAGGATAGGAAAGGTAGCAGAATACAACAGTCACTAATATGGCAGTATGTAAAAATGTGATGTGTAACCGATGTGATTCTGCAATCTGTATTTGGGGTAAAAATGGGAGTTCATAACCCACTTGATTCTAATGTATGAAATATGATTTGTCAAGAGCTTTGTAATGTTGTGAACAACTAATAAAAAAAAAAGATTCTCACAGTCTAATAGTTGCTCTTCTCTTCTGATATCTTCTCAATTTTCCCAAGTCTCCATTGCCTTCATTGAACTCAGACTTTCCATAAGGACAGAGTATTCCTTACAGCCGTATCAAAGTGGTGCTATTTATTCTTTCACTACTAATATGCAAAACCTGTGGCTGGAGATGAACTTGGTGTTCTCTTTGCTTCTGCCAAACAGTTCTCTCTTATTCTGTTATGAGAAAAGCCTGTTCCTTTGAAACCCATTCCACTCAGCTCTCTCACTTGCTTTCTCTCCTGGTTGATGTCATCAGGCAGTTTCTGATTTTTCATTTTTTGGTGACTGATACACCTGGACCACACTCTTCATCTCCACCATGAGGCTGGGTCATATCTGTGCATATTTAAACTTGTTTAAGTTTCTCCTAGCTAAAATAAATTCTCAAACCTCACATACCCCTCATAAGTTTCTATTTTCCCTCTCCCCATTCATGACCAATTTCTTGAAAGAGTTGTCTATAATCATTATCTCCATTCCTTTGCTTCTCCCAAACCTAATACAATCTAATTTATGTCCTTAACAATCCATCAGAATATATTTTATGAAGGCGATCAATGTCCTCCTTGTGACCGAATTCAATGAATAATTTTGGAACCCCATTACATGATTTGACTCTAATTGACCACACCCTCCTTTGGGGGATTATGTCTTCCCTCAGCTTTCTGATATCCCATGTCTATTTTTTGACCATTTCAGTGCCCTTCATATATGCTCATCTTTCTTCAAGTATGATCCTGGACTTGTTCCTTCTCTCCTGCCACCATTTTTTTCTCATATGGTATTCCTGCCCTAAGACATTTTAGCTAGAACTACGGTCCAATTCCCATGGATGTCCAGATGACTGACAAATTTATATTTTCATTCAACACCTCTCTTCTAAGAATAGTCTCATATGTCCAGCTACCCACTGATGTAGTGTTGGATATCTCATACCTTAAAATAAATACATCCAGACCTCAAATTAGAATCTTGCCATACAATATTTAGTTTTCCTTACCTCAAGAAATGATATTATAATCAGTTCATTTGTACTAACTAGAAACCAAGGGGTTATCTTTGATGCCTACTTTTCCCTTATTTTCCATATATTCAATATATAATCCCATCTTGTCGATGTGGTTATCCTGAATACTTTTCAAATGTTCTTCCCACTGGCAGTATTCTTGTCCACACCACCATCCACTCTTATCTGGACTACTAAATTGCCTCCCAAATGGCTTATTCACATCTATTCTACGTAATCCCATTCTTCTTTCTTAAAATCTTTTGATGGTATTACATTGTTCTTACAATAAAAACAAAATGTTTATAATCCTCCATCACCTTCCATAGATTTGTCCTTCTTTCTTCTTATACTTCACATCATACTCTCCTCTTGCTTTCTACCTGGTAGTCACAGGGCCATCTTTCTTCAGGTTTCCAGTCTTGTTACCTTGCCTTCTACTGCAGGGACTTTTACACTAACAGATTGTGGAATGCTCTCTCTTCACTCTAATTCTCTTTTTGTAGTTAAGCTGTGTAATATATATGATCTCACCCAGTGGTCCCTTTCTCAGGGAATCCTTCTCTTAATATCCAGACTTCACTTGTTATATGCTCTTATAGATTCCTATTCTTTCTTGAGAGCTCTTACCTTAGTTTTTCTTTTGCTTGTTTTTATATATTCATAGGATATAGTTATTTTTGTTAAATGTCTTTTTCATCCACTGGACAAATTCCATGAAAGCAAGGACTCTTATTTGCCTATACTTGTTTCCCTCGTGTATAAGAGCAGCACTTGACATGAAGAAGATGTTCAATAAATATTTGTTGGATGGATAAATGACAAGAAACATATCTTTTGTTATTCATGTTTTATTTTTCACCACTTCTGAAGTAACATGATCATAGCTAAATTACTTATTTTGACTTCTGGGCAGAAAGTTCATCACCAAGTTAGGATAAAGAATTTCATGTTTAGGGGGAGATTTTTATTTGGATTCTAAAAAGGAGAAGAACATTAAGGAAGTAAAATTAAAATAAGACCAGTTCTCTAAGTAACCGACATTTCACTTGTGTGTGTGTTTCGTTAGGGAGATAGGGAAGAAGGTGACAGATGCAGAGAGGCTAAGGGACACGCAGAGCAGTCTCCATTGTGTCTAGAGCTTCATTTTCTGGATTCTGGAAACTTATCAGTTTTAGCAACCAGGGGAATATTTGAAGGGAGAGGCTTCTAAACTTTGGTAAATGTAAGACATGTGTAAACGACATACCATCACCATTCCTTTGCACCTCTAGGGCTATGGAAACAGCAGTCTATGTTCCTTTAGTGGCCAGATGGCATAGGGTGGACAATACGAACCTTACTTTCTAAAAACTGGAGATTTGTATTTCAGTTGGTCTGGTGTTTTCCTAATGAACTCCACAGATCCTTTGTTTCAAGCCCCTGAGGACACAGTGGCTCTTCCTGAAGTGTCTATTAGAAGATTTAAAGAGAAATACCCGTCTCAAAAACTTAATCTGACATTTAGGGAAATTTCTCTCAGGCCACAGCTAACTACCAAGATAACAGAGAAGAAACTCTAGTGATCACACACAACAAAGAATAGAGAATTTACAAAAATTATTTAGAAAATTCACCATGGAAATGTAACACTGCTGCCTTCAATAAATGAAAACTGAGTAACAAAGCAGAACAAGAAAATAACTCCTGAGAGAATCTGATTTCCAATTACCAAATACATTATTATACCAAAATTGTCTGGTTCTCAAAAAACTTACAAAGCATAAAAAGACAGAAAAATATGGTTAATTCACTGGATGAAGATATTTGGCAGAAACTGTATCTGAGGAAGTGTAGACATTGGAATTACTAATTAAAATGTTAAATCAAGTATCTTAAATATGCTCAATGAACTAAAGAAAACAAAAAGCAAGGAGTTAAAGGAAATCAGTATAATATGTAAACAAATAAGAATATCCAATAGACAAATATTATAAGAAGGAACCAAATAAAGTTTGTGTGGGTGAAAAGTAGCATATAGCTGAAATAAAAACTTCACTAGATATCTTGAATTGAATTGCTATAAACATTGATGTGGCAGCATCACTATAGTATGCTGATTTAAAATCCTTTGGGTATATAATGAGGAATGGGATAACCAGGTCAAACTTAAACCAAGTTTTTGAAGAATCAGTATACTGCTTTCCAGAGTGATTGTACCAATTTGCAGTCCCACCAACAATGTGTGAGTGAACCATTTTACCCACATCCTCACCAACATTTATTATTGTGTGTATTCTTTTATTGTTTTTTGAATTAAGTAATTTATTTATTTTAATTAGGTATATATGACAGCAGAATGCATTTTGATTCATTGTACACAGTTGCAGCACAACTTTTCATTTATCTGGTTGTACACAGTGTAGCATCACACCATATGTGCAGTCATACATGTACCTAGGGTAATGATGTCCATCTCATTCCACCATTTTTCCTGCCTCCATGGCCCCTCCCCACTCCTACCTTCCTTTTTCCCCATAAAAGTTCCTCCATTTTCCCATGTGCTCCCCCGGCCATTATGAATCAGCATCCATTTATCAGAGAAAACATTTGACCTTTAGTTTTTTGGGATTGGTTTACTTTGCTTAATATGATGTTCTCCAACTCCAACAATTTACCTGCAAATCCCATAATTTTATTCTCTTTGAATGCTGAGTAATATTCCATTGTGCATATATACCACAGTTTCTTTATTCATTCATCTATTGAAGGGCATTTAGGTTGCTTCCACAGTTTAGCTATTATGAATCGAGCTGGTATAAACATTGATGTGGCTGAGTTACTATAGTATGTTGATTTTAAATCCTTTGGGTATAGAATCTGGAGACTGTAATGCTAAGTGAAATAAGCCAATTACCCAAAACCAAAGGTTGGATGGTCTCTCTGATATATGGATGCTAACACACAACACTGGGTATGGGGGCTAGGGGAAGAATAGAAGTTCTGTGAATTTGATAAAGGGGAATGAGGGAGGGAGGATAGAAATAGGAAAGACAGTAAAATGAATCACACATAACTTTTTTATGTTCATATATGAATACACCACCAGTGAAACTCCACATCAGGTACAATCATAAGAATGAGATCCTAATTAGAATAAGTTATATTCCATATATGTATAATATGTCCAAATAAACTCTACTGTCATGTATATCTACAAGCAATAATTTAAAAAAAAAAGATGCCCTGTGACCTTCATTAATAGCATTCCCCTGCCTATGAACCAAGTACATAGTCACACCTGGATATGGACCCTAGCAGGCTTACCCACCCACAAATCCTAGAAACATGTTTTACTGAAGGGTTTCTCCTTTCTAAATCAGTCTGTGAAACAGAAAAGGTACTGCTACTGAGAGTGCACAGCAAATAAGGAAACAAAAAATAAAACAAAAATCTTCACTAGAAGAGTTTGACAGATTTGAACAGGCAGAAGAAAGAATCAATGAACTTGAAAATAAAGCAATTGAAATTGATCAGACTTAGAGAAAGAGTAAAGAAAAATAAACAGAATCTGAGAGATGTGTGGGACATCATCAAATATATAAACACATGCATCATGGGAGTTTCAGAAGGAAAAGAGAGAGGAAAATGGGGAAAAAAGAATACTTGAGGAAACAATGGTTGAAAACTTTCTAAAATATATATATATATAAAACACATGAATCTACACATTCAGGCAGCTCAACAAACTCCAAACAGTATAAACTCAAATATATCCACAGAGGCAGATTATAAACAAACTGTAAAAAACTAAGAGAATCCTGAACACAACAAGAGAGAAGCACCTCATCACATAAAAGCAGTCCTCAGTAAGGTTAACAGTTGATTTTGAATAAAAACCCATGGAGATTAGAGGAAGTAGATAGCATCTAAAATGTTGAAAGGATTAAAAATATCCCAAAACTTATCAACCAAAAATTCATTACTGGCAAAACCATCCTTCAAGAATGAAGGAGAAATTGAGACTTCCCCAGATAAACATAACTGTGAGCATGGATCTTGAAACTAGATAGGATTTTATCTCCATCCTGTGTTTTCTATTCTTTGGCTGTGTAACTTGTTGCAAGTTATTTACTTCCACTGATTTTCAGTTTCGTTATATGTAAAATGGTGACATTAATGCCAAGCTTATTAGGTTGTAAAGATGAGCTCAGTATCTGGGACATACCATATGTAAATGGCAGTAGGAACTGTTAATTATTAAAAAATTCCAGAAATTCTAATTATGTCTGAATTTAACCTCTGACCAAATAAATTGTTCAATGCATTTAAAAAAATAATTTCTCTTCAATGTTTTACAAATTATATATCTACAATATTCTAGGAAACTTATTTGTGATTAAAAATGTAATTCCAGAGGAATTCTGGATGAATTCTTGAGATATGTGATTTGTTGGAGGCTTCAGAATGCTATACCAAGGTGCATACCTTTAGTCCCAGCTACCTTGGAAGATGAAGCAGGAGTTCGAGGTTCCCCTGTACAACTTAGAAGTACCCTGTCCTACCCCAAAATAAAAAAAGACCAGCAATGTAAGTCAGTGGTAGACCTCTTTCTTTGAATGTACAAGGCAATGTACTTGGTGAGGTTCAATCCCCAGTAAAACACATACACACACACAAACACACACACAGACTGCAGCAGACAAATCCCACACATTCTTAGAGATACTTCATTTAAAATCCTCTTTGGTCAATTTGCTGACAGAGTTGGAGAGTTTTTAGTTCATCACTTCCTCTCCTGGGTTTCACTTGGTACTGTGATCAATGATGCATGAATAAAACATTAAAGTTTAGGTTTAGATCTTAAAAGGCAACATGGATGCTTTACATGGGGGAATGAAATTAGGTCAATTACCTGAACTCTCAAGGTAATTGTAGAGTGTATATTAATTTCAAGTTGCTCAAATTGTTTCTAGCTTGAAAAATTGTCATTTCTGGATTTCCAGGATTATTATTTATCTAATGTCTAACCCAGCTTAATCTTTTTCATGTTACTTGTTTGGAAGGGCTAACTAAAATATTGTCCTAAAGGACCATTATATAGGGGTTACCAAATGAAGTCTATGCCTTTTTAAAAAAGATTTTTTTTTCTTTAAAAATTTATAAATTTTTGAAAGAATTAGACTAGAACTACTGGATATCATCATGATGAGATAAGAACTAATAGACAGGCACAGCTGAAACATGATGATTCTTGTCACTCTGGTGATGTGTGCCTAACAGATTTCCCAGGGCCACACTTAATGTACCTGGATTCCTGCATGCAAGAGCAAGATGCCATGATGATTTTTCATGACATGATCTGATTTCTTGATTAGCTTAGTGAAATAACTTAGTAAAATAAAAAAAATAAAAGAATTAGTAAAATTCTGGCACTATATAGATTAGTATTCTTTTTATTCTGAAAGAAGCAACTCAAAATCATGTTAAAGTTGATGAAAACATTATTATTTGACAAACTAGTTGTGATATCTTCATGACGGAATATCTTCATTTACTTACCACTGGAACTATAAACCAAAAAGAACTCAGTAAGTAAGGGTGAAAACAATGCCTTGTCTGAGTTCCTGACAATAAAATTGACTCAATACAACAAAAATGGAAAATAATTGCTAATCATTCACTACCATCTGCCCAGTTATAGAACACTGGTAAACAAACCACAGGGAATTCATAGAACAGGGAAATCCCAGTGGGTCTGCTTAGTAAAAATACAGAGTAAAAACTATGAAGGCCCACATAGGATGTTCGGGGGACCCCTCCAATTAAGTATACCTGTAGAGTTTTTTGGGAAGCTTTCAATGATCTGACGGTCTAAGGATCACTTTGGTAACTAGTGACTGTCTTGTTGCTAATGAAATGTCTCTTCATCATTGTTGGATGGTTCTTCATCTTTTTCATAGTTCAGTGAAATTCTATTAAATGCCACAAGTATTTATTCAGTACCTATTATGTATGTATTTAGAATTGTGTTAGGGCCGAGAGAACTAGCATTCTGAGACACTTAACAACTAGGTAGAAGATCTAGCATATGATAACCAAATAGTTAGAGCAAGATGCCATGAATGATTTTCTAAATCAACGAGGCACATGTTATACATGCTCTAAGGATTAAAAGAGGAGTGAAAAGCCATGAAATTCAGAATTCTGGAGAAGGTTTCATGTATTATGAAATGAATTTTGAAATGCATATATCACCAAATCCAATTCAAATCCACTTGTATTTTCTACAAGTCTCTAAGATACAAGCTGATATTAGCATTTGTCTGTGGTATGAGCTTTTATCCAACCACTATATATGATGACCAAAGATGAACCCTTAATGAATAAAAAAGTTGATTGCATTTTGCTCTTAAGCATTATTATTTATTTTTTAGTAAGAATTATTTCCATGAGCTATATCATTTCAATACCTGACTCCAATGAAGGTCTTATATGGTGCTTATATCACATACACAGTGGACTTACATATAGATGATGTTCTGTAACATTTTTTTTTTTTGCAATTGCAAAATATATTGGTTTTATTCCAATTTTTTTATTGGTTGTTCAAAACATTACATAGTTCTTGATATATCATATTTCACACTTTGATTCAAGTGGGTTATGAACTCCCATTTTTACCCTGTATACAGATTGCAGAATCACATCAGTTACACTTCCACTGATTTACATATTGACATACTCATGTCTGTTGTACTCTGCTGCCTTTCCTATCCTCTACTATCCCCCCTCCCCTCCCCTCCCCTCTTCTCTCTCTACCCCCTCTACTGTAATTCATTTCTCCCCCTTGTATTATTTTTCCCTTTCCCCTCACTTCCTCTTGTATGTAATTTTGTATAACCCTGAGGGTCTCCTTCCATTTCCAAGCAATTTCCCTTCTCTCTCCCTTTCCCTCCCACCTCTCATCCCTGTTTAATGTTAGTCATCTTCTCATGCTCTTCTTCCCTACTCTGTTCTTAGTTACTCTCCTTATATCAAAGAAGACATTTGGCATTTGTTTTTTAGGGATTGGCTAGCTTCACTTAGCATAATCTGCTCTAATGCCATCCATTTCCCTCCAAATTCTATAATTTTGTCATTTTTTAATGCAGAGTAATACTCCATTGTGTATAAATGCCGCATTTTTTTTATCCATTCGTCTATTGAAGGGCATCTAGGTTGGTACCACAGTCTTGCTATTGTGAATTGTGCTGCTATGAACATCGATGTAGCAGTGTCCCTGTAGCATGCTCTTTTTAGGTCTTTAGGGAATAGACCCAGAAGGGGAATAGCTGGGTCAAATGGTGGTTCCATTCCCAGCTTTCGCAGGAATCTCCATACTGCTTTCCAAATTGGCCGCACCAATTTGCAGTCCCACCAGCAATGTACAAGAGTACCCTTTTCCCCACATCCTCGCCAGCACTTGTTGTTGTTTGACTTCCTAATGGCTGCCAATCTTACTGGAGTGAGATGGTATCTTAGGGTGGTTTTGATTTGCATTTCTCTGACTGCTAGAGATGGTGAGCATTTTTTCATGTACTTGTTGATTGATTGTATGTCCTCCTCTGAGAAGTGTCTGTTTAGATCCTTGGCCCATTTATTGATTGGGTTATTTGTTATCTTATTGTCTAATTTTTTGAGTTCTTTACATACTCTGGATATTAGGGCTCTATCTGAAGTGTGAGGAGTAAAGATTTGTTCCCATGATGTAGGCTCCCTATTTACCTCTCTTATTGTTTCTTTTGCTGAGAAAAAACTTTTTAGTTTGAGCAAGTCCCATTTGTTGATTCTAGATATTAATTCTTGTGCTATGGGTGTCCTATTTAGGAATTTGGAGCCCGACCCCACAGTATGTAGGTCGTAGCCAACTTTTTCTTCTATCAGATGCCTTGTCTCTGATTTGATATCAAGCTCCTTGATCCATTTTGAGTTAACTTTTGTGCATGGCGAGAGAAAGGGATTCAGTTTCATTTTGTTGCATATGGATTTCCAGTTTCCCCAGCACCATTTGTTGAAAATGCTATCCTTCCTCCATTTCATGCTTTTAGCCCCTTTATCAAATATAAGAAAGTTGTAGTTTTGTGGGTTGGTTTCTGTGTCCTCTATTCTGTACCATTGGTCCACCCGCCTGTTTTGGTACCAATACCATGCTGTTTTTGTTACTATTGCTCTGTAGTATAGTTTGAAGTCTGGTATCGCTATACCACCTGATTCACACTTCCTGCTTAGCATTGTTTTTGCTATTCTGGGTCTTTTGTTTTTCCATATGAATTTCATGATTGCTTTCTCTATTTCTACAAGAAATGCCATTGGGATTTTGAGTGGCATTGTATTAAACCTATAGAGAACTTTTGGTAATATCGCCATTTTGATGATGTTAGTTCTGCCTATCCATGAACAGGGTATATTTTTCCATCTTCTAAGATCTTCTTCAATTTCTCTCTTTAGGGTTCTGTGGTTTTCATTGTATAAATCTTTCACCTCTTTTGTTAGGTTGATTCCCAAGTATTTTATTATTTTTGAGGATATTGTGAATGGAGTGGTTGTCCTCATTTCCATTTCAGAGGATTTGTCGCTGATATACAGGAATGCCTTTGATTTATGCGTGTTGATTTTATATCCTGCCACTTTGCTGAATTCATTTATTAGCTCTAATAGTTTCTTTGTAGACCCTTTTGGGTCTGCTAGGTATAGAATCATGTCATCTGCAAATAGTGATAATTTAAGTTCTTCTTTTCCTATTTTTATGCCTTTAATTTCTTTTGTCTGTCTAATTGCTCTGGCCAGTGTTTAGAGAACTATGTTGAACAGAAGTGGTGAGAGAGGGCATCCCTGTCTTGTTCCAGATTTTAGAGGGAATGCCTTCAATTTTTCTCTATTCAGAATGATGCTAGCCTGAGGCTTAGCATAGATTGCTTTTACAATGTTGAGGTATGTTCCTGTTATCCCTAGTTTTTCTAGAGTTTTGAACATAAAGGGATGCTGTACTTTGTCGAATGCTTTTTCTGCATCTATCGAGATGATCATATGGTTCTTATTTTTAAGTCTATTGATGTGGTGAATAACATTTATTGATTTCCGTATATTGAACCAGCCTTGCATCCCAGGGATGAATCCTACTTGATCATAGTGAATAATTGTTTTGATATGATTTTGTATCTGATTCACCAGAATTTTATTGAGGATTTTTGTGTCTAGGTTCATTAGAGATATAGGTCTGTAGTTTTCTTTCTTTGAAGTGTCTTTGTCTGGTTTAGGAATCAGGGTGATGTTGGCCTCGTAGAATGAATTTGGAAGTTCTCCCTCTTTTTCTATTTCCTGAAATAGCTTGAAAAGTATTGGTATTAGTTCCTCTTTAAAGGTTTTGTAAAACTCTGCTGTGTACCCATCCGGTCCTGGGCTTTTCTTAGTTGGTAATCTTTTGATGGTTTCTTCTATTTCCTCAATTGATATTGGTCTGTTTAGGTTGTCTATATCCTCCTCTCTCAATCTGGGCAGATCATATGACTTAAGAAATTTATCTATGCCTTCACTATCTTCTATTTTATTGGAGTATAAGGATTCAAAATAATTTCTGATTATCTTCTGTATTTCTGAAGTGTCTGTTGTGATATTGCCTTTTTCATCCTGTATGCTAGTAATTTGAGTTCTCTCTCTTCTTCTCTTCGTTAGCATGGCTAAGGGTCTGTTGATCTTATTTATTTTTTCAAAGAACCAACTTTTAGTTTTATCAATTTTTTCAATTGTTTCTTTTGTTTCGATTTCATTAATTTCAGCTCTGATTTTAATTATTTCTTGCCTTTTACTTCTTTTGCTGTAGTTTTGCTCTTTTTTTTCTAGGATTTTGAGATGAAGTATGAGATCATTTATTTGTTGTTTTTTTCTTTTTTTAAGGAATGAACTCCATGCAATGAATTTTCCTCTTAGAACTGCTTTCAATGTGTCCCATAGATTCCGATATGTTGTGTCTGTGTTTTCATTTATCTCTAAGAATTTTTAAATTTCCTCCTTGATGTCTTCTATAACCCATTGATCATTCAGTAACCTATTGTTCATTCTCCAAGTGATGCATGATTTTTCCTTCCTTCTTTTATCGTTGATTTTCAGTTTCATTCCATTATGGTCAGATAAGATGCATGGTATTATCTCTACTCCTTTATATTGTCTAAGAGTTGCCCTGTGACATAATATATGATCTATTTTTGAGAAGGATCCATGTGCTGCTGAGAAAAAAGTGTAACTACTTGATGTTGGGTGGTATATTCTATATATGTCAATTAAGTCTAGGTTGTTAATTGTGTTGTTGAGTTCTATAGTTTCCTTATTCAACTTTTGTTTGGAAGATCTGTCCAGTGGTGAGAGAGGTGTGTTGAAGTCTCCCATGATTATTGTATGGTGGTCTATTAGACTCTTGAACTTGAGAAGAGTTTGTTTGATGAACATAGCTGCACCATTGTTTGGGGCATATATATTTATGATTGTTACGTCTTGTTGGTGTATGGTTCCCTTGAGCAATATGTAGTGTCCCTCTTTATCCCTTTTGATTAACTTTGGCTTGAAATCTATTTTATTCCATATGAGTATGGACACTCCTGCTTGTTTCCGAAGTTCATATGAGTGATATGATTTTTCCCAACCTTTCACCTTCAGTCTATGTATATCTTTTCCTATCAAATGCGTCTCCTGTAGGCAGCATATTGTTGGGTCTTGTTTTGTGATCCATTCTACTAGCCTGTGTCTCCTAATTGGTGAGTTTAAGCCATTAACATTTAGGGTTATTATTGAGATATGGGTTATCCTTCCAGCCATATTTGTTTATTTATGTTACTGAATATGGTTTGTTTTCCTCTTTGATTATTTCCCCCCCCTTTACTGTCCTACCTCCCACTGTTGGTTTTCATTGTTATTTTCCATTTCCTCTTCCTGTAATGTTTTGCCGAGGGTTTTTTGGAGAGATGGTTTTCTAGCTGCAAATTCTTTTAACTTTTGTTTATCGTGGAAAGTTTTAATTTCATCTTCCATCTTGAAGCTTAATTTTGCTGGATACACAATTCTTGGTTGGAACCCGTTTTCTTTCAGTGTTTGAAATATGTTATTCCAGGATCTTCTAGCTTTCAGAGTCTGTGTTGAGAGATCAGCTGTTATCCTGATTGGTTTACCCCTAAATGTAATCTGCTTCCTTTCTCTTGTAGCTTTTAAAATTCTCTCCTTATCTGTATGTTGGGCATCTTCATTATAATGTGTCTAGGTGTGGATATCTTATGATTTTGCACATTCGGCGTCCTGTAGGCTTCTAGGATTTGGGATTCTGTCTCGTTCTTCAAGTCTGGGAAGTTTTCTCGAATTATTTCATTGAATAGATTGCTCATTCCTTTGGTTTGGAGCTCTGTGCCTTCCTGTATCCCAATGACTCTTAAGTTTGGTCTTTTAATGTTATCCCATATTTCTTGGATGTTCTGCTCATGGTTTCTTTCTTTTTTTTTTTTTTTTGTCACACATCTGCCTTTATTTGAGCAGTAAGTGGGACACTTCTAGCAACAGTAAAAAAATTAATTTACAAAAGCAGGGATTTAGTGAAGCCACTTGACGGGTACCCTTGGGAGCTCACACGTAGATGCCGACCCAGAGAAGGAGGAAGAGGACTCCATAGCCCATAAAGAGTGAGGCCACCAAGGAGATGAGGAGCTCTTTGTAGATATCCCGTGTGTACTTGGTGGAGGTAACCTCGTAAACGAAGAACCAGGCGGTGAAGAACATGCCAATAGCCAGAAGCACCACAGTCAGATGGGGGAAGACAGCTGGATTTACTGGGCTGGTGTATCTGCTCATGGCCTCGAGCTCCATTTTGCCCGGCACACGGTAATCCGCCACTCTGCCTGCTCATGGTTTCTTAACAGTCTTGCTGAGCTGTCTATGTTCTTTTCAAGTTGAAATACTTTGTCTTCATTGTCTGATGTTCTATCTTCTAAGTGTTCTACTCTGCTGGTAGTATTCTCAATTGAGTTTTTAAATTGGTTTATTGCTTCCTGCATTTCTAGGATTTCTGTTTGTTTGTTTTTTATAATCTCTATCTCCCTGTATAGTTGATCTTTTGCTTCCTGGATTTGTTTATGTAATTCATTGTTGAAGAGATCTTTTATTGTCTGATTTTGCTGTCTAATGTCTTCCTTGAGACTCCAGATCATCTGAAGCATGTATCTCCTGAATTCTTTATCTGACATTCCATCTGCTGCAGATATTACCTCTTCTAACGTTGAGTTGACCTGCATTGCTTGTGGTCCTTTCTTTCCTTGTATCTTCATACTGCTCGCATTTCTTTCTGCTTACTGAGACTGTTGTGTTATTGAATTTTCCCCCTATATATTTGTATTACTCTTGTATAGTTGCAAAGTCTCCCACGCAGGCGCGGGTAGGGGCTCTGCTCCTCCTCCAATTGGGGCAATGTGCCTACCACATCAGCAGGCCACTGGGCCTGTTCTGCTGATTGGTAGCAGGTGCGCCTATCTTGCAGGCGCGGGCGGCGCCTTGCCCCTCTGTGGGCCGCTAGGCCTGTCCTCTCGGTGGTCGCAGTTCCGCCTCCTTTGCAGTCGCGGGCAGCGGCTCTGCCCCTCTGAAGGCCACTGGGCCTGTTGTGCCGGTGGGTCGCAGGTCCACCTACCTTGCAGGCGCGGGCAGTGGCTCTGCCCCTCTGCGTGTTGCTGGGCCTGTTCTGTCAGTGGTCACAGTTCCGCGTACCTTGCAGGCACGGGGGGGCCAGCTCTGCCCCTCCGCACGCCGCTGGGCCTGTTCTGCTGGTGGGTCACAGGTCCGCCTACCTTGCAGGCACGGGAGGCAGCTCTGCCCTTCTGCAGGCCACTGGGACTGTTCTGTTGGTGGGTCGCAGGTCCGCCTACCTTGCAGGCAAGTGGGGTGGCTCTGCCCCTCTGCGGGTTCCTGGGCCTATTCTGCCGGTGGGTCGCAGGTCCGCCTACCTTGCAGGCGTGATTGGCAGCTCTGCCCCTCCGTGGGCCACTGGGCCTGTTCTGTTGATGGTCACAGTTCCGCTTACCTTGCTGGCACGGGGGGAGGGGGCAGCTCTGCCCCTCAGCAGGCCGCTGGGCCTGCTCTGCTGGTGGGTCACAGATCCGCCTACCTTGCTGGCGTGGGGGGAGGGGGTAGCTCTGCCCCTCAGCAGGCCGCTGGGCCTGGTCTGCTGGTGGGTCGCAGGTCTGCCTACCTTGCAGGCGCGTGGGGCGGCTCTGCCACTCCGCAGGTTGCTGGGCCTGACCTGCCTGTGGGTCGGAGGTCCACCTACCTTGCAGGCGCGGGGGGAGGGCGCGGCTCTGCCCCTCAGCAGGCCGCTGTGTCTGATCTGCTGGTGGGTCGCAGGTCCGCCTACCTTGCAGGCGCGTGGGGCTACTCTGCCCCTCCGCGGGTTGCTGGGCCTATTCTGCTGGTGGGTCGCAGGTCTGCCTACTTTACAGGCGTGGTTGGCAGCTCTGCCCCTCCGCGGGCCACTGAGTCTGTTCTGTTGGTGGTCACTGTTCCACCTACCTTGCTGGCGCGGGGGGAGGGTCAGCTTTGCCCCTCCGCAGGCCGCTGGGCCTGGTCTGCTGGTGGGTTGCAGGTCCGCCTACCTTGAAGGCGCGTGGGGCGGCTCTGCCACTCCCAGGTTGCTGGGCCTGACCTGCTGGTGGGGTGCAGGTCCGCCTACCTTGCAGGCGCAGGGGGAGGGCGCACACCTATTTGTATTTAGACAGTTTGGCGAAATGGAGGACGTAATGCTTGGGATGAAAGTTGGGGGGAAGGGGAAGGTAGGTGCTCTTGAAAAGAAAGAAGGAGAGGGAGATAGATAGCATAGAGGAGAATGGAAAGAGCAGTAAAACTTGGAAGGGGAGAGAGAGAGGGAAAAGGGAGAGAAAAAAAATAAAATGAAATAGGAAATAAAAT
Organism: Spermophilus citellus; assembly: GCF_964194105.1. NCBI lineage: Eukaryota > Metazoa > Chordata > Mammalia > Rodentia > Sciuridae > Spermophilus > Spermophilus citellus. Next base: position 92,493,301 of record NC_138186.1, on the reverse strand, counting down.
TAGGTCTTAGAGATCCATTTTCTTCTCTTCCCATAGGCAAAGCTGTGCCCTCCGGGCTGAGTTTTGCCCTCAATGTGTCAACAGCAATCCCTGTAAGGCGGTTCCTGGGAGTCTCTCAATCCTGTTGGTCCAGAGCCATTTCACTTCTATGGCCCCTCCTCCCCTTCCTCCTGCCAGCCAGCCAAGTCCTGCTCACCGGAGGCAGTTCCCCAAGGATTTGGTTACACTTTCAGCCCCACCGAGTGCTCTATTTCCCTAACTACTGAGCACTCTCTCTGTCATTCATCTAAGCCCCAGTGCTGTGGAGCTGTGGTCTGGGAGTCAATTGTTTAATTTTTCTGGACCCCTTTGGTGGGCACAACTTCGGAATCTGGCAGCTAAGACCATTGGTGTTGCTGCTGGTGGTAATAGGAGTTGGGGATCGAGGATCCCCTCTACTTCCCTCAGCCCCTACAGTGACAACCACTCTGCTGGTGGTAGGAGGAGTTGGGGGTCTGGAGTGTCCTCTGTTTCCCTCCACCCCTACCGTCACACCCTCTCAGTTCCGGTTGGGGGATTTGGGGGTGGGGAGTCTTCTCTGCTTCCCTCTGCCCCTACAGTCACGCCCTCGTCACTGGCAGTAGGGGAATTGGGGGTCGAGAGTCCTTTGGCCCTTACGGTCACGCCCACGGAGAGATTTTGAAGTTTCCCGGTTGTTTGTATCTGGTGTGGGTGGGAGTCACACACCTGCTAAAGTAGATTCCGCTGGGAAGGAATCTCTTTGGCCGAACTTTGGTGACTTCCCCTCTCTGCTATGGCGGGCCCCTGGCTCCTTGCCGGAGTGTCCGAAGGGAGGGGTGGAACTGGCTTGTCTCTGGTCTGACACAATCTCTGGTTTTAGTTCTCAGTTCGCTATTTCGTAAAGGGTTGGTTAGATTCCCTTCACACTGTCTGGGGGGGGGGAGCCGTTCGCCGGGTGGGCGGGGCTGTTAGCAGAGCCGGGAGGGCACGGGCCGTCTGCTGGACCAGGCAGGACACTTCTCACTGCGCCGGGCCGCCGGGGGCTGCCTGTAGAGCCGGGCAGCTGCGGCCGCGTGGCTAAGATCCTGGAGGGCGGGGTGGCCGTTCGCTGAGCGAGAGCGGGGTCTCCTGGGAGGGCTGGGATGGCGGGTGCCATCTGCCGGCTCGGGCAGGCCGCGCCGCTCCGGGCCGCCGGCCGCTTGCAGAAGCGGCTGGTGGCCGCGGGATTGGACCTCTGCACCCGCCGTGGGGCCGCCTGTAGAGCCGGGCAGCTGCGGCCAGGTGGGTAAGAGCCTGGCAGGCGGGGTGGCCGTTCGCAGAGCGAGAGCAGGGCCTCCCTGGGACGGCGGGATGGCGGGTGCCGTCTGTGGGTTCGGGCGGGCCGCGCCGCTCTGGGCCTCCGGCCGCTTGCAGAAGCGGCTGGTGGCTGTGGGACTGGACCTCTGTGCCCGCGTGGCCGGCCAAGATCCACTTGTCTGGGACAAACTGACATTTCTAATAAACCTACCAATTCCTGGCAGGTCCCCTCTTAACAGAATTTTGCTAGAATTTCCTCAGTAGGTAGACTGCAGCTGTTCCAATGGGTCTTTCTGATCCCGTTAATGTGGAGACATTGGAATCGCTGCTTCCTTGCCATGTTGGATCCCCTGTAACATTTTTGAATAAATGAACAACTACACCAAAGCTTCCTTAGACATTATTCCTTCTAGAAAGATTGGCATGTACTGCTGTTGTGACTGAAGATTTCATAGTGAATAATCTTAGAGGATTTTAGCTTGTTCTATACATGAGACAGATAACTGTCTAGGACACTTAGACTACCACAATGTCTGTGAGAAGGCACTACTGTAGCTCCTCAGAGATACAATCAAAAGTAGACTTCATTAAAAATGTGTGAAATAACAAAATTGATGAGAAATAATATTTTACAGTTATAAGTTTCACAGAATATATGTTTAATAGTTACTAGGCTATTTCAATTCACTTCTGGGTGTGGGTGGAGATCACTTTCTATGACCCTGAATTCTCTTCTACTCAACTTCTATTAAGACCTAAGTCATTATAATGTGTTTTTTCTAGCCAATTAGGTAGGTTTCATGTTTCTTTGGATAGCGGGAAGTTTTGTGTCCAATATAAACTCACTTTTTTTTTCCTTAAGGAGTGGCAATGTCATTTATTGGAGGAAAAACTATAACAATTAAAACAAAACAGGAGGAAAACATTTCTAAGTAAGTGCAGTTTGATAAAATTCATCAAAAACCTATGGGTCAAGGGGCTGTAAGACTAATCAAAGAGGGTGACTGTAGGAGAAACCTTTAGGTGTGGTACCTGAGAGATCGTTGGAGAGGAGACAGCAAGAGAAATTTTTGAAGAGAAAGAGCCCCCTGTTACCTTCCCTTTTACCCTCTCTTATTTAATGCCACCATAGACTACCATTATGTCAAGAATAAGAGATTTCAAGTTTGGTAGTTACACTCTCTCCAAATGCAAAAAAAAAAAAAAAGGCAATTTAACTGCACACAGGCTTCAAATCACTTATTTTGGATTAGCTTCTGCATATTAAAGAAAACATGTGACCCTTGGCTTTTGGGGACTGGCTTATTTCACTGAGCATGAAAATCTCCATTTTCATTCATCTACCAGCAATAGCTATAAAACCACTCTTCTTTATGGCTGAGTAATACTCCATGGTGTATATATGCCACATTCTCTTTATCCATTCATCTGTTGAAGGATACCTAGGTTGGCTCCATAGCTTGGCTATTGTGAATCATGCACTATAAAAATGGATGCAGCTATGTCGCTGTAGGATGCCAATTTTAGATCCTTTGGATATGTACTGAGGAGTGAAATAGCTGGGACATAAGGTGTGAGTTTTTTTTGAGGAATCTCGATACTGCTTTCCACAGTGTTTGCACTAATTTGCAGTCCCACCAGAAATTTATGAGTGTATCCCTTTCCCTACATCCTCGACAACATTATTGTTACTTGTACTCTTGATAATTGCCATTCTGATTGGAGTGAGATAAAATCGCAGTGTAGTTTTGATTTGCATCTCTCTAATTGCTAGAGATATTTAACACATTTTAAAAATATATTTGATGACTATTAGGATTTCTTTGGAGAAGTGTCTGTTTAGGTCCTTTGCCCATTCATTGATTGGGTTATTTGTTTTTTTGGTGTTAAGTTCTTTGAGTTCTTTGTATATCCTGGATATTAATACCCTCTCTGATGAGCAGGTGGCAAAGATTTTCTCCCATTGTATTGGCTCTCTCTTTACACTCTTGATTGTTTCCTTTGCTGTGAAAAAACTTATAATTTGATGCCATGCATTTATTCATTTCTTGTGATTTAGGAGTCTTGTTAAGGAAGTCAGTTCCTGAGCTGACATGTTGGAGTGTTGGGTCTACATCTTCTTCTAGCACTTGCAGGGTTTCTTGTATAATGCCTAGGTCTTTGATCTATTTTCAGTTGATTTTTGTGCAGGGTGAGAGATAGTGATTAAATTTTGTTCTACAACATGTGGATTTCCAGTTTTCCAAGCACTATTTGTTTAAAAGCTGTCTGTTCTTCAACATATGTTTTGGGCACCTTTGTTTAGTATGAGATAACTGTATTTATGTGTGTTTGTCTCTGTGTCTTCTATTCTATTCCATGGTCTTCATGTCTGTTTTGACGCCCTATACATGCTATTTTTGTTATGATAGCTCTGTAGTGTAATTTGAGGTCTAGTATTGTGATGTCTCCTGCTTCACTTTTCTTGCTTTTGACTCTTCTGAGTCTCTTATTTTTTTCAATTGAATTTCATAACTGATTTTCTAGTTCTGTGAAGAATGTCATTGGAATTTCAATGGGAATTGCATTGAATCTGTATAGCACTTTTTGTAGTATGGCCATTTTAACAATATTAATTCTGCCTATCCAAGAACATGGGATTTCTTTCTATATTCTAAGGTCTTCTCCAATTTATTTATTTTTTTAGTGTTCTATAGTTTTTATTGTAGAGGTCATCCACTTCTTTTGTTTGAATCTCAAATAATTTATTTTTTTAGGCTATTGTGAATGGGATAGTTTTCCTAATTTCTCTTTCAGCTGATTCATTATTTACTGTAGGAATGAGATTGATTTATGAATGTTGATCTTGTGTCCTGCCAGTGTGCTGAATTTATGAGCTCTAGAAGTCTTTGGTTGAGTTTTAGTGGTCTTCTAAATATACGAACATGTCATTGGCAAATAAATAATTTGAGTTCTTCTTTTTCTATTTGTAGTCCTTTAATTTCCTTCTATTGTCTAATTGCTGTGGCTGGAGTTTCAGGGACTATGATGAATAAGAGTGATTAAAGTGGACATCTTTGTCTTTTTACTATTTTATAGAGAAAATGTTTTCAGTTTTTCTCCATTCGAAATAATGTTGGCCTTCAGTTTGTTTTATATAGTCTTTACTATGTTGAGGTAAATTCCTTCTGTCCCAAGTTTTTCTGGTGTCTTCAACATTTTGAATGGGTGCTGTATTTTGTCAAATGCTTTTTCCTGCACCTATTGAGATAACTATGTGATCTTGTCTTTAAGTCTATTTATGTGGTGAATTACATTTACTGATTTTCATATGTTGAACCAGACATGCATCCCTGGGATGCACCCCACTTGATCATGGTGCACTATCTTTTTAATGCGCTTTTATATGTGGTTTTCCAATATTTTGTTAAGAATTCCATTACCAATTCATCAAGGTCTGAAGTTTTCTTTCTTTGATGTGTCTTTGTCTGGTTTTGGTATCAGGGTGATACTGGCTTCATAGAATGAGTAAGGCAGGGTTCCCTCTTTTCTATTTTATGGATAAAATTTGTATGTGGGGGTTTGGTATTGGTTGTTTTTTAAAGGTCTGGTAGAACTTAGCTGAGAATCCATCCAGTCCTGGGATTTTCTTTTTTGGAAGGATTTTCATGACTGCTTCAATTTTATTACTTGAAATTGATCTATTTAAGTATTCTATATCCTCCTGGTTCAATTTGGGTAGAACATAGGTCTCTAGGAATTTGTCAATATCTTTAAGACTTTAAATTTTCAAAATAGTTTCAGATGATCCTCTGGATTTCAGTAATGTCTGTAGAGATATTTCCTTTTTCATCTTGGATTTTGATAATTTGAGTTTTCCCCCTCTTTTTAAAAAATATTTTTTTTTGTAGTTGTAGACGGAAGGAATACCTTTATTTTATTTATTTTTATGTGGTGCTAAGGATTGAAACCAGTGCTCCACACATGCTAAGCAAATGCTCTGCCTCTGAGCTACAACCCCAGTCCGTTTTTCTCTTTCTTTTGGTTAGTCAAGCTAAAAGTTTGTTAATTTTGTTTATCCTTTCAAAAAAATCAACTCTTAGTTGGTTTATTATATTTATTTAAAATCTTAATTTCATTAATTTTGGCTTTAATTTTAATAATTTCTTGTCTTCTCCAGATTTTGGTGTTGATTTGTTCTTCTTTTTCTAGGCCCTTTAGGTGTAATGATAGATTATTTATTTAATATCTTTTTATTCTTTTAATGTATGAGCTCAATGTTATGAACTTCCCTCTTAGAATTGTCTTCATACTGCCCCTGAGATTTTGCTATGTTGTGTCACTATTCTCATTTACTTCTAAGAATTTTTTTTATTTCTCCCATGATTTCATTCATCATTCAAAATATATTATTTAATCTCCAGGTGTTAGAGTGGTTTTTGTTTTATACCTTATTATTTATCATTAATTTTATTCTATTATGATCTGATAGAATGCAAGTTCCCCCCCCCCCACTCTCTCTTTGTATTTTCTAAAAGTTGCTTTGTGGCCTAAAATACTGTCTTTTTAGAAAAATGTTCCATGTGCTGCCGAGAAGAAAGTGAATTTGGTTTTTGATGGATGAAATATTCTGTAGATGTTTGTTAGGCCCATATTATTAATTGTACTTTTTAGTTCTATAGAACCATTACTCAGTTTTTGTTTGGATGATGTAACCAGTGGTGAGAGAGGAGTGTTAAAGTCACCCCATATGATTGCATTATGGCCTATTTGTTCTTAATATTGAGAAGAGTTTGTTTGATGTACATAGATGCTCCATTGTTTCAGGTATAAATATTTATGATCATTATGTCTTGTTGATGTATGATTCCCTTAAGCAGTGTGAAATGAACTTCTTTATCTTTCTCATTAATCTTGGCTTGAAGTCCACTTTATCTGATATGAGAACAGCAACCCCTTGTTGTTCACGAGACCCATATGATTGATGTATTTTCCCCCATCCTGTCACTTTCAGTCTGTGGGTGTCTTTGCCTGGGAGAAGAGTCTTTTGCAGACAGCATACTGTTGGGTCTTTTTTAAAAATCCAATCTGCCAATCTGTGCCTTTTAATTAAAGAGTTTCGACCATTTACATTCAATGTTGTTATTGAGAGATGATTTTTATTTTATTTTCTGCCATTTTCATTTATTTCTAGTGTTAAACTAAAATTTATTCTCCTTGGTTGGCATTCATTTTTCTTTCAGAGCTTGGTATATATTATTCCAAGCATTCCTGGCTTTTAGGGTCCATCTGGGTTGGGAAATCATTTGAAATCTAGATTGATTTACCTCTAAATGTGACTAGTTGTTTTTATCTTGCAGCTTTTAAAATTCTATCATTATTCTGTAAGTTAAATATTTCCATAATATTATGTCTTGGAGTGGATCTATTGTGATTTTGTGTACTCGGAGTCCTATATGCTTCCTATATTTGTGTTGTGGTGTAGATATTATTTGTCCCCCAAAAGCTCATGTGTAAGACAATGCAAGAACATTCAGAGGTGAAATGATTGGGTTTTGAGAGCCTTAACCCATTAAGTGAATTAATCCCCTGATGGGAATTAACAGAGTGGTACCTAAAGCCAGGTAGGATATGGCTGAAGGAGGTTGGCATTGGGGAAGTGACTTTGGGGTATATATTTTGTATCTGGCAAGTGAAGTCTCTCTCTGTTTTCTGATCATCATGTGAGCTGCTTTATCACCCACTTCGGCCATGAGTCTAAAGGAAGGGAGCCAGCTATCTATGGGCTACCCCATTTGTTCCCTTTATTCATGGTGAGGGGGAGAGCCAGAGGCCTTCAGTGATGTTTGGCTAGTAGTGGTCTTTATATAAGTTTTTTTTTTTTTTTTTGTGTGTGTGTGTGTGTGTGGTCAAATTCTTAAAGAGGTCCCACTGTAGTGGACTTCCTTCTTGTTTAGTTTACAGCTGTCTAAGAGTAGGAAGACAGTTCTGATTTAAGGGGGTGACTGGTTAGCTACAGGCTCTACAAGATTATTGCAGATCCCTGGCTCAGTTTTCTTTTCACAATTTGATTTTAAGAAATTTGTGCTGTTTTAAGGACCCTTCTGTTATCATCAAGCCTTAAATTTGGTCTGTCTCTCCAACTGGTCTTATTGGATGAGCTTAAGAGAAGTTCTGCTCCCACTCCACTTCTCAACCCCAGGGTCAGGTTAAGGAGTGAGGGAATTCTGAGTTTGTTTTCAACTCTGGTAACCTATCTTCCAGGGTCTCCAGGTCTCAGACTTCACAGTATTGAATCTGAGAGCATTTACATTGTCACCCACCTCTTAATTCTGCTTTTCCTTTACTGCTTCATTTCTGTGTTCTGAGGAGATCAGGACTGACTCTCAGCTCACTTTTGCCATCTTCCCCTTCTACTTGATCACACTTTGAAAATGCAATTGTCATATTGTGTGTGTTTTTATAAAAGAATGTCTCAAATACTCTTTTAAGAGTGATAAAGTATAAAGGAACAAACATTTTCACATTGTATACTCTGTTCAGTCACTGTGTTTAGAACTGCAGATGTAAGTCAAAACTTGATTAACAAATTATAAGTTAAAAATCAATGCCTAATGAAAATTGATAAAATTTTTCTACCACCTAAATGTTGGCAAGTCCAATAGACCGTAGGGCAGATGGATGCCACCATAAACCCTTTTTAATCGGATTCTTGAGTTAAACACTAATCAGTGCCTAGGAAAGCTTATAGTAAGATAAGAGGGTCTCTAAAAGAATGGGGCAAAGGGGGAACTGGAGAGGGGAAGCTGATCACTTCCCTTATCTCCAATTTTTAGGAGAAGATCTAAATAGAATGGCCCTGGTTGTAAAGTACAGGAATGGACTCATAAAACACCTAAATAAATCACTAGCACAAAGGGCCTACAGCCTATCCTATATATTGTTCCTGCTTGTTGGGGCAGTGCAGTGCCCCCATTGTATCCTGGCCCACTTCTGCCAAGGAATAAGTAAAAAAAATGTCCAAAACATCTCCTTTGAGTCCTCCAAGTTCTTCCTTTGGGATGGGTGAACAGTATATGTGGGGTGTTTGCAGCCCTGGGTTTGAGCAAGGATCTTGAAGCAGAAAGGACTAAAAAAGGTGTTTAATACAGCTTTCTTTCCCCAATTTTGTTCTATAGAACACTGCTACAGAAGAAAGTACTAGTTTCAAAAAAATTAATATTAAATTATTTCTGTGTTCAAATGATGATGACATAGAATCCAAGTTGGGTAAAATTGCTGGTATCAAATTAGTTTTTATTGTCTTCTTTATTATTACACACTTCCAAGGGGGGGAAATCCAGTTTTACTTAGTAAGGTTCTCAATGGTATAATAAAAATCTTTAAATGTTATTAAATCTTGATTATTGAGCTATACTTTTTAATATTGTATGTGACTAAATGGGAAGGACATATAAAAAAATTTTGTTTATATAGTAATTACCTTGAAGAAAAGCATTTGTAGAGTTGAGTTCTGAGATAAACACATTTTTCCTGAAACTCCATTTTCAGTTGAAAGAATGACTAACAAAAATGAATATTTGGCTGCTATTTAAAAAATGAATCCAGATTGGTCTTGTCACTTCAAGGAAAACAACTGATGGCATTTGTTTCAATGGTAAAGTTTAAATTTTCAAGTAAAAATTTAAATTTTGGTAGATTTATATCTGCCACTGAGAGTTCTTAAGATTTCCAATATATTAAGACTATTCTGATGAGATTGGTGGAAATGTTAATAAATGTAAAATTTTTTGTCATGGAGCCCATTTCCATCCTTAAAAATGTTTGAGAATCCATCTTACTTCTGTTCACATGGGTTTTTTCCAATGTTATGTGATGAAATTCACTAATATTTGGAAGATCTTCATAGCTTATGAATAGGCAAAAGATCCACTTAAAGAACAAAAATAAACCATTGGAGTTTAATGCATTAGAGAATGAAGTTCATTGACATGAGTTTTGATTCCATATTGCAGTTAACCTTTCAGAAAAGAATGCTTGTTGAGTGTTGGTGTAGTATCACACAAAGCTATCACAGTTTTCTAAAGAGAATGTTAAAATACACTTCCTTTTTCAGATCAGAGATCTTGAGATGCCAGATTTTCTTTACATGTGCTAACTAATCCAGTGTCTCACATTGGATTGAATGGAGCAGAAATGGGAATCTATCTAGTCTTCCATAAACAGACTCAAGAACAGATTTTTCAAAAAGCACTCTAGAATTCTACCTTTTTCAATAAATATTTTTTAAAATTTTGGAATATGTAGTTACTTTTCCTAAAATAGATTTTTAATGACAATATGTAATGAGTTTATTATAGTTATTTTAAAATAAATCAATACTTTTAATTTTTCTGTTTTAATTTCCAAAAGAGTAAATGTCAGAAGAAATAACCCATATGAACAAAAGTAAGATGGATTCTCGAACATTTTTAAGGATGAAAATGGGCTCCATGACAAAAAATTTGGCAGCTGTAGTACTAGAAGCCTCCCAAGTCAATTCAAATCCTTTTGCTTATGCATTTTATTTGCTCATCTGGAAATTAAAATACTATCCATGTATTTCTACTTTAACTAACATGAAAAAAAAATCAGACATAAAAAAGCTTTAGTAGTGTTATAACTGTCAAAAGCATGTCAGTTCTGGTTATTCAGAGGTATAAACATTTATGAAGAATTGAAATTCTGACATATTGTTCTTGTTTTATTTTACCAAAAATACTTGTTTTGCGCATCAAATAAGAATTCCCTGAAAGCTTAATGATATTAATATTAAAACAATATATATATTTTTTTAGCTACAAAAGCTGAGACTCTTAAGAGGTATTGGGACATATAAAAATTCAATAGTAAGGAATGCATAGTGCATCATGATCTCCCAAGGGCCTCTTATTCATGATATTTTGACATTTGAGAAATGGCTGCGGGAAAAGTGTGCCAGATGAGTTTCCTTGTTGTTTACGGCTTGTCGCAGGCTGGTTGGTGCCAGTATAAAAAAAAAGTTGAATATATCTTTCTGGCTCCAGACTATCTCTACTCATAAAGGAAGCTGCTCTCTCCCCGTTTCTACAATGATTGGCTGAGATCACAACAGATCAACAATGTTATAGTTTGCCTGACAAGTGTATGGAAACAAAGCAAGGAAGATGGGGTCCTACTCATGGATTCCCCTCTGCAAGATGACCCATTAGCCAAAGCTGAAGAAGCATTGCTAATGTTTTCTACAGATGCCACTTTCCTTATATGCAAATTGCCCATTTGGTTCTTCTGTTTAAATAAATGGCACACTTACATATTGCTCTCTACCAAAATTCGGCTGCTCCAGATACTCTTCACAAATTAGAAACTCTGGTACCCCTTGACTTTTTTTTTTTTTACAAAATCCCCAGGTTTTGTATATTCTTACTCATATTATAAAAACACTGATATAGATTAGAAGGTTTCAATGATAGCTACACTTTGGAATACCTGTTTCTTTCAAACAATCCAGACACTTGGGTTACACTGCGTAACAATGAAAGCAGAATCTTTAAGTAAAAGACCGTCTGTTGAAGAAGAACAGCATTCTTCAAGTTCTGCCAGTGCTGCACTTTCTTTCTTTTTTAAATATTTTTTTAGTTGTATATGGACACCATATCTTTATTTATTTTTATGTGGTACTGAGGATCGAATCTAGTGCCTCACACTTGCAAGGCAAGTACTTTGCCACTGAGTTATAGCCCCAGCCCCCAGTGTCCCATTTTCTATTGCATCTAGTTTTCATAGGAGTGCCTTTGGATTTATTATGGAAGTCAGTGAGAAAACAATTCCCACATAGGTTACTTACAAATGGTGACAGGTGTGTTGGATTATGTTGCAAGTAGTTCGAATAGTACATGTCTGGGCACCATTTTAACTGTCCTCTCTACAACCCTCCATGCAGTTCTAAATTTTCTCCAGCTATGAATCTCTCTAGACACGTTATTGAAAGTTGAATTGGAAAAACTGATTTACCATTCATTGTCAGGTTGGCAGGAAGGGTGTTAAATTTTTCATTTCATCAGAACTTACACATAAGGCTATACCTAATGACCTCCATGCTTAGACCTGGAATTAAACATCTTATTTGGCATCACATTAATTTGCATGAGTTTGCTAGGCCTGACATAAAATTGTATCACATACTAAGTGACTTAATAGACATTTTCTTAAAGTTCTCTAATGATATGTGTCCTACTGGGTTAGGACTCATCTTGAGACCTTATTTAACCTAAATTACCTCTTTAAAGACCCGATTTTCAAATATAGCCACATTCTGAAGTGCTGAGGGCTAGGAAATCAGTATCCCTTTAATTAATTCTACAGGTTGAATTAAAGGGGAGAAAATTATGGTGGAGAGAAAACTATTGTTGTTTTCCACATGAATGATAACAAATGTATTAATATGAATGGTGGTGAACATTTGAAAATCAATACTAAAAATGTGTTTAATATTTTTACTTTTAGACCTATTAACTATAGAGAACCACAGGCAAAATAACTTGTACCTTTATGGCTATTGGTTTGGTAAAATTAGATAATGTATGTTACATGCTTAGTACCATGCATGACATATAGTCTGAGCTCAGTAAATGTTAACTATTATTATTATCAATGAAATCAGTGCAAGAAAACCTGGCAACATTAGTCAATAGCTTCAAGAGTTGGAGAGGAGTGAGCTGCCATCCTCTCTTCTTCACCTTATACATTTTTCCTGAAAACAGAAAAAAAAATTGTTAGAAAGATAGAGAAAAGCTATATGTGCTTAATTTGATATCCAAATGAGTATTTATCAGTTGACATTCAAAATACAACCTTTGAAATCATTTAAGACTCAATAGCAATTGTAGAAATAGTATAGATTTTTGTGTATTCTCTCTCTTAGCTTTCCCCAATATTCTTTCATTGACTTTTAAGATATTTTCCTCCAATTATCATAACATTAAATAATTATAGGGAGGGCTGGGGATGTGGCTCAAGCGGTAGCGCGCTCGCCTGGCATGCGTGTGGCCCGGGTTCGATCCTCAGCACCACATGCCAACAAAGATGTTGTGTCCGCCGAGAACTAAAAAATAAATATTAAAAAAAAAATTCTCTCTCTCTCTCTCTCTCTCCTCTCTCACTCTCTCTTTAAAAAAAAGAAAAAAAAATAATTATAGGGAGAAAAAATGAAAACTGACAGTTCTGGCCTGTTTTTTAATAAATAAGAGAGAAATTCATAAAATTACACTCAGATTATAAAAACCTAGTCAAAGATAATGACAAATTTCATGGTAGTTACAAGCTTGGGCTTTGGAGTATGAAAGATTTGGCTGCATTGGACATAAGGTTTTAGCTGCAAAAAAACAATGCCAACTTGAGTCTGTGGATCCAGAGACTCAAATAATGTTATTGCCAACATCTCTCTAAACCTTTCTTTTTTTCTGATTTGGCTTTGTTTTGCAATATGTTCGTCTCACAGCTCTAATATGTGCTGTGCTCATGGTTAATGAGACCAAAGAACAGAGAAGGTGTCTTGGTATAGAGGCTTCTGACTAGTCTAGTTTGGCTTATGTGCCATGGTATGCAGAATTCTAGGATAGTTCTGAATGTCCTACAGCCCTGGGTGTACACAAAACTGTTATGAATAAAACCAAGTTATTTTATCAAGTATGGATCTAGGTGTTACTGAGAAGGGATTGTGCAGATTTAGCTAAAGTGCCAAGTCAGTTAATCTTAAACTAGAAAAACTGTCTGGATGGGCCTAAACCAATTTAAAGGTGGGCCCTTTAAATCTGAGTCTGGAGGTCAGAGGTGGGAATGTCAGAGATTTGAAGTGTGAGAAGAATGCAAAACAATATTTCTGGATTGAAGACGAAGGGGGCCTTGCAGCAAGGAACACGGGCAGGGCATCTGTAAGCAGCCCCTGACTAATAGTCATCAAGGAAATGGGACTTCAGTCCTACAACATCAAGGAATTAAATATTGCTGAGGATGAACCTGGAAATATATTTCACTCCTAGAACCTCCAGGTGAGAACTCAGCCTGGCCAAGTCTTGGCTATAGACTTTTGAGCAGAGAATGCCGCCATGCAGCATCTAGACTTCTGACCAAGATAACTCTGAGCTAATAAACAGGTGTTGTTTTAGGTTCTATGTTTGTGGTCATAGAATAAATAGAAAGCCAATACAATGCCCATTCCTGAACCAATCATCAAGGCAGGGGATTGGATTCTCTAACTCGTCAGCTTAGGTCATATGCCCAATCCAGTGCTGGGAGAGGCCTCTTCTGAGCATCCTAGGCATGATAGTTTGGATCTGGACTATCCTCCCAAAGTTTATATGTTGAAGACTTAGTTCCTAGTGCACCGATTTCCAAGGGTGAGGATTTGGGAAGTAATTGGATCATGAAAAGCTATAACCTTGTCAGTGGATTAATCCATTTAATAGATTAATAATTTGAAAGGACTATTGGGAGGAGATAGAAACTCTAGGCATGTGAGCCACAGTTGAAGAAAGGAAGTCACTGGGGGCATGCCCAGTGCTAGGCCCCTTTCTCATTTTCTCTTTCCCTGCTTCTTGGCTACCATGAGTGATCAGCTTTCCTCTGCCACACTCTTCTGCCATAATGTTCTGTTTCATCTCAGGCTCAAAGCAATGGAGCCAGGTGGCCATCAACTGAAATTATGAACAAAAATAAAGCTTTCCTTCTTTATGTGGTTTATGATATATATTTTGGACATAGCAATAAAAAAACTAATTCACTAGGGAAGAAAGAAGGTGGTCAAACAAAAAGTAATTCTTGGTAAATTGCTCAACCTTGCTGTGTTTCCTTACCTACACAATGGACGTTAAATAGTACCTACCTTTTATGGCCATTGGTTTGGTTAAATGAGATAAGGTACGTTACATGCTTAGTATTGTATGTGACATATAGCCTGAACTCAGTAAATGTTAACTATTATAATTCTTAATGAAATCAGTGCAGGCAAACTTGGCAACATTAGTTAATCATTTCAAGAGTTGAAGAGGAGTAAGTTGCCACCTAATCTACAGGTCTAAGCTTTAACTTGCAAAAATGATATCCTACCATTATGTTAGGGTTCATTTCTTTTTGTCTATTATTTTGGCTTGCAACTGGGAGTGAAGAATGAAGAACAAACTATGGAGGCTTGTAAAACAAGCAAACAAGAAAATCAAACATAAAAAGAGCTATATCAGGACGCCATAAATATGCACACAAACACCACACACACATACACACACACACACACACACATGCGCGCTCGCGCGCGCGCGCACCACCCCCCTGCCCCCACATACACAAGAAATTCAGAGTTATGGTTTCTTATAAAGAAATATTTCCTTTTGGGTTCAGTGTTTCTGTGAGTCCCATAATCACTCTTGTAGCACACATGGGCCAAAAGAAGAAGAATGCTGGGTGGACTTTCTCTGTAGGAGAGTATGTTTTTAATTTAAAACATCAGCATATCCTTGTTCTGTATGATAGTCCATTGCAAAGAGTCCTGGTTACTAGTAATTGGTTTAAACGTCAGATCTCTGTAGGAATTCATAGACGTTAACTGCTCATTGATGCACTAAAGCTTCCTGAGTTTCTCACAAAGGTTTAGCATAATTGTAAAATATCTCTGGAAGTCATGGATTAATGAAGTTGTTAGCTGGACAGGTGCTGTGAGGCTTGAGCTAATGTTGAACTAAAAAGGCTCCCCTGGAAGAGAGAACATTGTGGAAAGCTTGTGAGTTGTAGGGCTGAGTATTCAGCTAAGAAATGCCTATAATGCTTTAACATATTCAGCAGAAGAATGGATTCCGATTATTTTGGAACTGAAGCTTATAAAATTTTGAAGTTTATCTTTAAAGTCTGAGTGAAGATAAGTTTCAACAAAATATAGTTAGAATATAATTGCACTTTTGTAAATTTTTAAAAACCCTATAAGGCAATGTAAGATTGTGCGAAAGATCCTCCTAGGGATCTGGAAGGGGTCCATGTATATGTGGGGCCATGAAATGTAAGCTTCATTGGATTAGGGGTAAATTTGCTTCTGCCCAACAGTGAGAATAAATAACCAAATTTCCTCTAGGCAACAGGATCTGGAATCAAGGCCGTGGAGCTTGTTTTCATTCATAACTTTGGCTGAGAGCTCTTACTTAGAATGCTAGCATCTTGGTTTGTTCTGGAAAACACCCCCCCCACCCCCGTTAGTGTGCAGCAAACAATGATGTTTTAAGACACTTAACCTTTCTTTGGGAAAAAAATTGTACTGATATACCATATTACTATATTTTTCATCCTAAATTCAATTTTGAGTGACCTTAGACTCAGTGGAGTGAAGGCTCCAATTTAAAGTCATCTTTTCATGTCTTTGTGTATCCTTCAATATTATAATGGGAGAGGAAATGCCTGTGATCTGAAAATCTGTATTTATAAGCAAAATTTATTTAATAAAAATTGTGTACTGTTACAAAGACGAAAGTGATATCAGGTGCCATCTTAGTAAAAAGAAAAGGTAAAAGCAAAGCTAGGGTTAATATGATATAAATTTAATGAAATACAGGTGAAAAGGAGTCTTGGTTAGAAAAAGCCTGAAACATAGTGAACCAAATAGAGAATACTGGCATATTAGGACCAAATATTAATTCTGAAGATATCCTATAGAATTGTTATGCTTTGCTTTCATGGGGCAGCATACCAAGTGCTACTTTTGGCTTCTGAACAAATATGGTTGCCTTTTTAAAAAAAAATTACTTCAAAATTGCTTATTAAATCAGCATTGAGACTTATTGATATTCAATTCTTAATAACTCCCTGGTATGAATTGAGACAAAGGTTCTAAAAACTTGGCACTAGTTAAGAACTGGATGACGGTGTTTCATACTGTTTGAGTTGGAGTGGTATATCTCTTCTGGATTTCCATAACATGATCTAATAATGCATTAAAAAAATACAAAATCAAACTAACTTGGTCTTCCCTTTCTGCCAGAGTTATAGGACCTTGTATATAAAGCTGTGCTTCCCCAGAATGCTCTAAGATTAGAATTTGAGTGTCTGTGGGGTTAAGTATTCAGGGGAGGGAGGGACAGGAAAGCCACCACATGGTGTGTTAGTTACCTGTCTCTGGGAGAAGGTGTAAAGCACACCTTAGAGTTGTCACACCTGAGAGTGAGAAGCTGGTTAATAATATAACTTCTTTGTGTCATTGGCTGAGAGTTGGTCCTGAGATATTAGCTCCCTATGGACTCCCTCCTACCTGTGCATAAATCCAGAGTGTGACTATGGACAGAGGCAGGAGTGGTGCACAGGTGCTTGCTATAGGAAGCTATAGGCATAGATGAGAACCCTGACTGGTGAAGGTTTAAGGCAGGGCACCAACAGCTTCTACTATATTTGGCAAATCACAATTTCAGGGCTGGAAGGAAACTCTGAGTTCACCCTACAGAATCTGCTTTCTTTAAGTGCAAAATGATAATTGTAAAATAAGTAAATTTCTTGTCATTTTCATCTCCAAATTTTTTACTCTTTCAAATTTTTTACTGCTCTAGATCTGCCACATGTGCATGGCACTGCACGAAGGAAGATCTCTGTACAATGTCATGTTCGTATGTGCTTGGTAGAGGTATTTTTGCTACAAGTATCAAGAAACTGGCAAATACTTTAAAAATTCACAAATTCAAATATTTTCATTTTATACCAGTATTAGCATGGGGACATTTTTGTGTTTAAATGTTTGATGTGAAATAAGTGTGTCTGACTGAATCAAAATGACTGCTCTTTTGAGACATTGGAGAAGGCAATCTGTACTGAACAAAAACAAGTGGAGAACTTAGAATTCAACTTGAACCTGTTTTAAAAGCAGTCTCAACTCAGGCAATTACTGAAGTTAAACAAAGTTAAAGGTTAGATATTTTTAAATAGTAAGAGAATGATTTTCCGTATTTATCTCAGTGCTCTTCTTTCTTAAAAAGGAACCAGGGAATCAGCAGGATCTTGTTATCCCTCAGTAGCCATGTTTAAACTTTAAACTTGCAAGGCTAGTTTTTTGATTAATGGGAGTTGGGGGGAATTATGGGTGCCCAGTTTTAAGCAGCACTGATCAGAGATGCTGCAAAAATCCCTCTGTGACTCACTTTGAAGGTCCCTTTCCAGAGCCAGCAATAGAATCAACAAATAGCAAGGCAGGTGAGGAAGTCACTGAGGAGGAGCTGTCATAGAATTTGCCTGTTCTGTGAAGGACAGAAAACCAGAGTGAGGGGAATTAGGAGGTCTAAAGACAGTTTCTCCCTGTCTATAAATATCCTGGAGCCATGATATGAAAAGTATATGTGACTTCCGTGAGGCTTGAGCACTTAGGGAACAAGACTATTCTGGGGGTCTCATGCCAACCTTCAGGAAATTTCCAGTGACCTGACCCTAGATTACTATAAAGCTGCTGCACACATGCAACTAGTTTGGTTGAAATATTTTTAGATGCCTCAGGGAGTAAATGGGAAAAGCCCCTTCCCATTGAGTTATTACCTTAGCATAGAAGGCTCCTCATACTTCCATCCCTTTAGGAATCATCTGGTGAATTAGTTAAAATACACATTCATGAGTTCTTAGTAGTTCTGGGGTGGGACACAGGAATTTGCATTTTAATTGATTCAAATGAATTAGATTTAAATTCCAATAGATTACCATTACGCAGATTTTGAGGTGGGCAAGCTATAGGCCCTACCTGGAGAATTACCTTGCCGGTGAATGTTTGCCAATCCTGTGGATCATTTTAATAATGGGCATGGTGTGTGCCTGTCTCACCCTTGAGTGGATAGTAGCAGCTGGAAAACAGAACCATTTTTGGATTTTTGACTAGTTTGGGGGAAATGCACCATCTCCCAACTTCATATTTGGCTAAATTATAGTTTAATATATTGCCTTTATCTATTTAAAAGCTGGTTGATGTTTCTGAAGTCCATATACAGATACAACTCAAGGAAGAAAGCACACTACATATTTGCTGGTCAGAGGCAAACAACATATTGAGATAGAAAAAATCAGCAGCAACTCAATGCTTGGGAGGGTTCTGGAGTTGAAACCACCATGATGATTGATAGGAGAGAGGAATACACCCTCATGGCAGATGGTGATTCCACTCAGAGGGCTAAATTATATGTGCTTCATTCTGATCTGTCATCTTTGCCCTGCTGCCACCTCTGTTCTCAAGTTGCCTTCTTTTTCAGGGAAACAGCTCTTTTTAGCACAGACCGCAAGTTGTTACTCTATTCATGCATGTGTCAGTGTCACAGTTTCTATGTTTGCTACAGATTATCCTAAAATGATCATTATGGAAGTTAGTACTTACTTGGCATGTTCTCATATTGGTATAGAGTTACATTGCTTGAGTCTGTCA
Organism: Spermophilus citellus; assembly: GCF_964194105.1. Lineage (NCBI taxonomy): Eukaryota > Metazoa > Chordata > Mammalia > Rodentia > Sciuridae > Spermophilus > Spermophilus citellus. The sequence goes on along the minus strand of NC_138186.1, from coordinate 92,474,586 downwards.
TATTTTCCTCACTTGTCCTGATTTCAGCTGGTGTCACTGATATCATACATTACATCCACAGATTCTCATACTCTGGAGTGGCCACACTCAATATTTGATTGTTTGAACTTAGATCATGAACCCTAACCCCTTTCAAATATAATCAACTTGGGGAATCCACTGGAAATATTTGTGACTAGTAAAGTCTTTTGGAAAGCTAAGGTTATGATTTCCTGATTCAATTAAAAGAATTGTTTTATTTGAAAGGCAAATCTTTTTTTTTTTCCCCCAAACTGCAAGAACATGGAAAATATTGCCTGCTGGTTGATTTTACTGAAGCACAAATGGAATATCATGCGTGTTAGAAGATAGACTCTGTTCCCTGAGGATACTGGGGTTAATGACTATGCTTATTATCTTTATATGTTCAATGCCTACCATAATGCTAGACTCATATTTTATTCTACTTTAATAACTCATAGTCAAGTTCAGTTGTTGAATAAACTAAATAAACTTTGCAAGCACTGATGATTACACTGAGGATACTGGAAGAGTAATTTGCCAGATGAGAGTGTAAAGCAAATGGGGCAAACACATAGCATGCATTTTCTCCTCTCAATTGTTGACTACTTAGCAAGACATTGGTAATGCATATTTTTGTTGAACCAGTTTACTACCCATCAGTCAGAATGCAGAGGAGTCTAAAGAAAGAAATAAAGAAAAAAGAAAGCCAGTTTTTGCTAGTTCACTAGCAAGGCTTAAATTAATACTTTCTAATGCCAAGAATCTAAAAATTCCCTAGAGATTCGAAACAAATTTCATCTTCCATGATGATTCTTATTAATTGGTGATGGCTGTCAACGGCCCTGCTATAAGATTTTGAGATTGCAGGGAAGAGTCTTGAAAATCAATGAATGAGTTTTGTCCTGGGAAAATGAAAGAAGGGTGGTTGAACTTTGCTGAGCAGGTCCTATCCCTACTCAGCAATATTTTAAGCTCCTGGGCAGAAGCCTGGAAATGGGAACAGTGGAGTGGGGGAAGAAAGGAGTGGCAGAGTAGAACCAGAGGAAGGGAAAGAGGAGAGACAGAAATAAAACAGGGCCTTGCAGTGGGTAGTGTGAAAATGTGTCACCAGCAGGGATCTCAGGTGCCTCTTGGTAATTTCAGTGCCATGGACTGCCTGTTCCTGCAGTGAGTTGTCGTGGGTCTCAATTTCCATCCCGTGCAGCAACTGCCACATTCAGAAGAGAGTTAAATTGTGAATCTAGGAGTCATTGAAGGGGAAAAAGAGAAATGGGACTATGGGATTGAGAGAGGCCCAGCAGAAATTGTCTTAAATTCTTCAGCACACAGTCACCTCTGCCCTGCCACTCCCACCTCATAGTTGCTAGAGGGATTAGGCAGAAGAGAGGAATACAAAGCTCTGGCTAAAAGTTTTTATACTCTATTCATCTATCATGTGGGAGGCTCTGTGAAAGTCATTGGGACTTATTTAAAGATGGATAAAACTCGTTCTCCATCCTCAGCAGGGTCCCAATCCAGTGGGAATAAAGGATCCATCAATAATAGCATCTATTAAAAATGTGAGGAGCACGATGATATACTATGAACACAGAGCTATTAATTCTGCCTAAAGGGGGTTGGGAAATTTCAGCTGTGAAAAATATTTAATAATCCTCTACCATAGGAGATATTTATTCTGATAGATTGTTAGCAAGACAAATAACTTGCTGTTGGAAGAGAAATTCTAACCTAGTATAGAATTGCAAAGTAGATACTGTACTGATGGATTTATTAGGAAAAGCCTGTAACACTTGAGCATGTTTTTCCTCTTAAAAATAATGTACAATATATGAGTATTAAATTTAATGAAGGAAATAAAAAGACATGGATAAATGCACTGGTCAGTAAACAACAAATGCTTTTCCCATAAATGTCCATATGAAACCTTTGCCGATTCCAGTTGAATTTCTTAAAGAAAAAGCCTTATTGTTCCAGGCAAACTTAGAATGCTTGTGTATAATTTCAGTATGAGTGGCTCCTAAAAACAACAACTCAGTCATCATCTAATCTTATTGATGTGAAGTCATGTAATCAGTTTGGGGCTTGTGTTAGCTTTTGCCTGTCTAATTGCTCGCTGGACCATCTACTGGAGTTAGGGGTGCAGATAATGGGAATCCATTCTTCTGTGAGAACGTGCTGATATTGCAGACCTATTGCCCATTGTGGATTTTCATTAACTGAACTTTCCAGTGGATGGTTCTGTTTTATATGCCCAGTAGTTGCTCCATTGATCTTCTCAGGGGGTTGGCAGGCATTTCATGGCTTAGGGTTGCCTGCAACATTTGGAAGGAATGTTTAATTTTGGCACTGTTTCCTAGGTCCATTCTGTTATCTGCTGTGAAGTCACACCATCAGTCTTCAAGGAGCTTATACTAATTAAAGGGCAAAGTTCAAGAGCTCATGCTCCTGTTTCACCAAAAACTTTTTAGATGAAATAATGGCCCAAAGTATATAGGTAAACAGTTCAGTAAAGACTGGTAATTTCAGTTTATATGGTGAGAAGCTGAAGTTGCCTTTTGGGAAGAAAAGCCCTAAAGTGAGATCATTGTGTAGATAGTATCTGCACTAGGTTCTTTAGATGTGGCGCTAAACACTACTTGAAATAGGAGTTATCAGTTTGGTCAAAACCCATTACAGATTTAATTGGGAGGGAGATGTAAGCAAGAAAATTGTGTGGCTAGGCAGTATAAACATTACAGAAAGGTCGAAAAGCCTTCAAATCTGAGAAATCGGAACAATTCAGGGACTGATAAAAGAGATTTGAATCTATAGAGCAATTTGGGAGGCAACATAGGGTGGTTGTTTTCTAACTCTTCTAGTAAAGACAGAAAATGTTTCTTCTGGGATTATGCTGTCAGATGTGATTAGTTTCTTTCTCCCTCTTTTATTTTATTACTTACTATTTATCAAGTTTTATGCTTTTAAACTCTTTCTCAAATATGAACAAATGTAGCTTATATTTCTCTTGAGAAATGAATAAAGCAATATAAACCTTTATTCTCATTCCTTTTGTCTTTTTCCCTGAATTCCTAACAGAACAGATTTTTTTAAAAATAGGGTTTTTTTTCAGTCTGAATGAACTAATCTATACAGGGTTAGCATATCTGAGATAGGGTGTTAAGCAAAATCCTGTATGATATAGTTTACAACAGAGTAATCCCATTGTGATGTAGTGAAATATTGTATTTTTATAACAGACTCAGAACTTAGGCCATGAGGAGCTATGCTGTGTGTATCACAGCAATTGTCAATTTGGGGATAAAGTTGACTGCATAATACAAATATATGGGTTATGGAAAAATTTAGACACGAACTAATTTTATGATGAAAAGGGAACTACATTGGGCTCAAGGATTATTTAAGAGATTTCTAACTAGCAAACTGCAGGTCAAAGCCAAACTATGAACTCAAAAATAAATTTAAAGAGAATTCAGCTGGGTGTGGTGGTGCACACCTGTAATCCCAGAAGCTTGGAGGCTGAGACAGGAGAATCACGAGTTCAAAGCCAACTTCAGCAATGGTGAGGCACTAAGCAACTCAGTAAGATTCTGTCTCTAAATTAAAAAAAAAATATATATATATATATGGCTGGGTATGAGGCTCAGTGGTTGAGTGCTTCTGAGTTCAATCCCCAGTATCCCCCACCCGCCAAAAGAAAAGAATTCGAAAGGCACTCTTTGGTGATGCAGGTATGGTGAAAGGTTAAGTCTTTCTTCTACAAATGTTCCCTAACTGGGAAAATGAAACCAATTTCCAATGTGTCCTTCCAAAGATAGTTTGTGCAGATGTTTATATGAAGGAATGCTCGTTCCTGTAACCTCAACTTTTCCCTCCCTCCCTCCCTTCTTTCCTTCTATCTTTCCATCTCTGCTTATCTGTTGGAGTCCATTTCATTTCAGTACATTAATTTCTGTATATTTTTATTCTTTCTGATTCCATTATGTGGATCTATCAAAAAGTATCTAACCATTTCCCTATTAATGGCCATTTTGGTTGTTTGCAAACGTTCTTTTTATGTTGTTATGAGTATCTTTGTACAAATACCACATGACATATGTGAGTATATGCTTATCAGTAGGACATATTTCTGTAAGTGGAACTGTTGAGTTAGAAGGTCAAGATGCTTGTGACTATGATAGATATTGTTAAATAATCCTCCATGGTGGTTTATGATTTTGTCTACCAGCAGCAATGTATAAGAGCACCCCTTCTCTCACCCTTGCCAGCCCAGTGTATTACCCAATTCTTTGATTTTTCCCAATGTAAGTGAAAAACTTAATTTATCTTATTTAAATTTGCATTTTCTCATTAAAAGTGCAATAAGCAAAACTCAAAAAGTCAAGGGTCATATGTTATCCTTTCATATGTGGAAACTAGAGAGGAAAGAGAAAAAGAAAGGTGGGTAGGTGATGGAGAAATCTCATAAAAAATGAAAGGAAACCAGTGGAGGAAAGGGACCAGAGGGAGGAAGGAGAAGGGAAAATACTGGGAATGATATTGGCCAAATTATATTGTTATATCATGTACATGTAGCAATGTATTAACAATGAATCCCTCAATTATATATAATTATAATGCATTGATAAAAATGGGAAAAAGTGAAATTTATCATCTTTTCATATATTCAAGAGCTATTTTCATTTTTCTCTTCTACTAATTGTTCCTGGCCTTTTAAAATTGAGTTATTGTTCTTTTACATACTGAGTTGTATGGAAACTTTTAAATTTAGGATATTACCCACCATTTGGAATATGTTTTATATGTATGTTTTGCTTTCTTAGTATTTTGTCTTTGCCATATGGTAGTTTTGGCCACGTGAAAATCTGTATTCTGTGTTTTAAATCATCAATCTTTCATGACTTGTGAGTTTTATGTCATACTTAGGAGATCATGTTATATTTTTTTTCCTCAAAAGTCCCCCATGAAATTTCACCAGATACCTCAATATTTACTGTTCTACTAGTTTTAAAATTTTGATCTATCTATAAATGATCTAGTTCAAAGTGTGGATTTTTTTCATAGCCCCATTTCCCTTTGTTTGCATTGACTAGAATGCACCTTTTGTAACATCCTAATTCATCTAATGAATTTGGGTTTTTGACTCATTGCTCATATAACTAATATTTTAATTATTAAGATTTAATAATTTTTAAAAATCTAATGATACTGTTTCTTACTCTCTTCATTTTAAGTTCTTTTTTTTGCATGTTTTTATTTTTTATATGGATTTTAGAATTCACTCTAGTTAAGAAACAGGTATTCTTACAGTGATATTATCAAATACATAGGTTACCTTGGCCTCCTTACAATGTGAGTCATCTTGTCTAAGAGAATAGTATATCTTTTCATTTGTTAACATCTTCCTTAGTTTTATTCAGTAATAAAGTTTTCTTCTTAATGTTCTCGAACATTTGTTGTTAGTTTTATTTTTTAATATGACATGGTGTTATTTCTCCTATTATCTCTTTTATCTTATTTTTTAAACTCTGTTTCCTTATTTGGATTCTCTGTATATAATTACTTTAGGTATTCCCTCCTTTTCAATATTTTATACCACTCATTTCTCTTGTAAATTCTATTGGACAATAATGTGGGTAAATTATTAAGTGTAGAATGATAAGACATGGCGTTTCTTGTTTATAACTTGTGTGAAAATGCCTCTAGTGTCTCCTCATTAAGCATGTGATTGGCCCTGGGGCCATGTTAAGACGGTATTACATTTTTCTATTTTGTTGTTTTTCTTTCAAGAATGGTTATTTAATTTTTAAATTTATGTCCCCATAAGTCTTGTATCATATTATTCTCGTGATGTGCTGTCAGATTTTGTTTACAAATATATTTTTAGGATTTTTGCAATAATATTTATAAGTGAGATTTCTTTGCAGTATTCTTTTTGTCAGGTTTAGCTTTTATTATTATTCTTGCTTCTCAAAAGTAATTTCAGTTTTTCCCTTCCATACTTATAATCCAAACAGTTTAAATGGCACTGGAATTATCTGCTTTTAAAGATTTACTATAATTACCTTGTGCATAAACTAGATTTAATGCTTTTGCTGTTGTTGTCTTTGGCTCTTTTGACACATTCTTCTAATTTTAATAGAATTTGTTCAAGTCCAGATTTTCTGTTTCTTCTGTGGTCAGTTTGGACAATAACTGTGTGTGTGTGCGTGTGTGTGTGTGCGTGTGTGTGTGTGTGTGTGGTGCTGGGGATTGAACCCAGGGCCTTGTGCATGAGAGGCAAGCATTCTACCTACAGAGCTATATCCCCAGCCCAGGGCAATAACTTTTACCAGAAACTTATCTAGTCCATACAGATTTTAAAATGTATTTTCATAGATTCCACCATTTCTATGAAATTATTACATTGACATCCTTTAATTTCTCCTGTTTCCATTTCCACCTTATCTTTTATTGTTTTGTGTTTGCAATTTTTTCCTCTTTGTTCCCCTCTCCCCATAAGATTTATAGACCCTTTTCCTTTCCTTGATATAAGGAGTCTGGGGATTTATTTCTAGTTCTATACATCTAGCTTGTTAATTGCTATCATATTATTTTTATTAGTTACTTTCATATGTTTTCCTTCTGGTAATTTTTATTTACATCTAACTTTTGAAGATATGTGCTTGTGCTTTTGTTTTTTCCTTTTTAATTTCTTTTTAAAATATTTTTTATTTGTTCTAATTAGTTATACATGATAGTAGAATGTATTTTGACACATCATACATAAATGGAGTCATAACTTTTGTTCATTTGATACAGGAATGTAGAGTTACACAGGTCATGCAATCACACACACACACAGGGTAATAATTTCCGATTCATATGACTTTCTTTTTGAGCACTGTGTTAGTTCTATCTTATTCATCTTTTATTATTATAATCATTATTTGTTAGAAATTTGGAAATTTTGTCTTATAGTTTCTACTTAAGAGTTGTGTAAGGGAGAGATTTACTTTTTCTAGATGAAATTTCTATTTAATAGCAACATTATTTCTCTTTTTTTGACTTTATGAAGATTATCTTTGGGGTATAATATGCTGTTAACTTTGTGAATGTTTATATTCATGTGAAATGAAAACAGTCTAATTTTCAGGCGATAGCATTTATATTTATCAGTCAGCTCTCTTGCTAATTTCCATTTTATTATTTTATAACCTTAGATTTTCTACATAATTTGTCATAGACTGAGAGATAATTTCAAGTCTCTTACTACTCATATATTTCTAGGTATTTTTCTTTGTCTCTTCTGTAATTGCTGTTCTATTTATGATGCTGCTATTTGGTGCATACTATTTATAGCAGTTGTATTTTCATTGTGAGTTTTCCATTTTGTCATTATAATGTGGGCTTCTTTGTCTTATTTAATCCTTTTGGTTCTGAATTCCTCTGTGCTGGAGTTAAAATTATTAAATCCTGTTTTCTTTTTATTTGCTTTTCTTGTTATAATACGGTCTGCCTTTTCATTTTCATTATCTAAGTAACTTTATTCTAGAACTGAGTTCTGATTTGTGATTCAGCTTCTATCTTTCAATTGGGGTAGGACATTTAGTTTTATTGACATGACATATATGTTTGTTCTTGAGTCTATCATGTCAGTTGATGTTATATTTTGTATCTTTAAAAAGTCATTTTCTGCTCTATTTTCATTTAGTTTGCCTCTATGAAGTTTTACCTTAAGATGTTTGTACTTCTGTTTTGGTTACGTTTTAATTATACTTTTTATATTATATCTTTAAGAACATATTTATTAGTCTCCTATTACTTGCAATAATGAAATTTCATATCTCGTTACTTCCCCTTCTCTTCTACTATATCAATTCATTCTAGTCAATAATAATAGCTTTTCTCTCGGTTCCCTTTCTATCGGCAAGTATGTTTAAACTTATATTCTTTGACTTGTTACCTTTGAGAGCCTTTAAGTCCTAAGCATGAAAGATAAGCCAATCAGAGAACTTACCTATCATCTTCATTGTATCATATTGAAATTCTTTCTCTGTTTTACAATTAAATACGACTTAATCTTCACCACCATTTCTCTTCTACTTTGCCCAGCTATATTTGGTGGATAAAACTTGTCATAGGTTGCTCAAGGAGGGATAATGGTAACAATATTCCCTGAATTTTTGAACATTTTAAGTGGTTTTACAGAAGCTTTATAAACTTTGAAGGAATAATTTAAATTCCTTGGCTCACTATTCCTTCTTTGAAATCTTACAAGTATTGATTTACTGGTTTTTGGCATTGGGATTTATGGAGAAATCCAAGGTCAGCCTTATTTTTTCTTCATATATTATTTGATATTTTTGCCTGGATTACTCCCAAATTTTGGGTTTGTTTTTGAACTTCTGTAATATTTCTAAGATATCTCTCAATTTTGATTACTCTGGATTAATTATTCCTAAATCAGTGTGTGCCCTTTTTATTCTAAAGGAAAAATTCATGAGATTAGACATGCCACACTGTTATAAAATATATTATTTAAAATATAAATAACAGGGGCTGGGGATGTGGCTCAAGCGGTAGCGCGCTCGCCTGGCATGCATGCGGCCCGGGTTCGATTCTCAGCACCACATACAAAGATGATGTGTCCGCCGATAACTAAAAAATAAATATTAAAATTCTCTCTCTCTCTTTCTCTCTCTCCCTCTCTCACTCTCTCTTTAAAAAAATATATAAATAACATTATGCCCAGCATAATAAATGTTTAAATTGTCTATTAGCATATTCAAGGTTTTTTTACTTATTAATATCTATATGAACATTAATCATAAGTCTAGACTGTCTAATTCCATTAAAAATGTTAATACCACCTAGGATAATAATAATGAGTATGAATCATTCCAGGTTTTTTATACTTTATTTTGCCTAGTTTTTGAAACAATGCTATGTAACAGTGCTCTTACTATCCTAATTTTGTAGAAGAGGAGACTGAGGCTTAGAGAAGATGAAAAACTTGCCTGAAGGTAGTGAAAGGTAAAGCCAGAATTTAAACCTAAGCCATCTAACTCTGGTCAGAGTTTGTAAACGCTCCATCACTCAATTATCCAACTAGAGATTTATTTAGTTATCTCTCTTGGTACTGAGCTATCATTCAGTCTATAAATGTTCCCTCTCATGAAAACGACCTATTGGAAGGGTTTTTTTTTTTTTTTTTTTTCAGAGCTTTAGAGTTTTTTATTTCATCAATTGTTCTCAAGTGGAGGAGATTTTGTTTTCCAGGGTACATTTGGTAATGTCTGAGATAATTTTGGTCAATTCAGCAAGGGACAGTGTCCCTGGCTAAGTGGAGGCCCAGGATGCTGTTACGTATCCCATGATGCAAAGGACAGACCTCACAACGAGACATTATCCAGCCTAAAATGTCAATAAAGTTGCTGCTGAGAAAAAACATGAATTAGAGGATAATTTTACTGAGGTTAAAGTCTTTATTTTAATCACTTCATCTCATGTAATACAGTCCTATTATCAGAGAAATGTGCATGTAGCTGTTGACTAATACTTATAGCAAAAATATTACTTAGGTTTATTTTCCAAAGTTCTCTTATCTTTAGAATTTTATTGTTTCAGTGCCCAAAAGAATGAACAATCATCTATATTTTATTGAAAATTTGACCTTTTTTAAAAAAATGCTTTTTTCTTTCTCCAATATAATTTTATATCAATAAACATTTCAGTAATAGTTATCTCATCATTAAATTAAAGGGCGGCTATTCATTAAGGAACTTTATCCCCATTACTGATGAAGAGCTCTAACTTAATTATTTCCTGATTACATTGCACAGTATTTATGAAAATTAGTAAAAATGGTTCATTTTTCTTTGGGAGTAGAGAAAGAGATTATTAGAATAATGAAATTGGATAGAATTTTCTGAGTTTCTTTTTTTTATTGGTTGTTCACAACATTACAAAGCTCTTGACATATCATATTTCATACATTAGAATCAAGTGGGTTATGAACTCCCATTTTTACCCCAAATACAGATTGCAGATTCGCATCGGTTACACATCCACATTGTTACATACTGCCATATTAGTGACTGTTGTATTTAAGATCATTTTATTAATTAGTCTTTCTTTCTCCTAAGAGGATGAGATAAACACAGATTGAAATCTGCTCAAGATCTGTTTCCTTTTCAGAAGCCTATCTTTCAATTTCACCTACACATGGGAGCACATAGTAATCCAGAGTTATAATAAAGTCTGGTCACTTTGAGGAAAAAGACTGCTGCCAAAATAATAATTTAAGAATGACCGACTGTGTCCTCCCCTGACCCCCACAGGTCGAATGTGTTCAAAGCAAGATTTGTGTTAATTGCCTCTGCATAGAGATGTGGAAATGTCACTGCACTCTAAGCAAGAAAGTGAAAGTGAATTAGTGAGATGTCCCAAAGTGAAGTTCGTATTAGCAATTCTCTTATAATGCAATCCCAGGGATTACTAGTCAAATATTTGGGAAGTTTTAAGAACATTTCAGGGTAATGATTCCTATTGGAGGCTTTCATGAGATCACAGAATGATTTTTTAAAAACCGATGCTAAATCTTTCGTGTTGTAATGAACTCTGTGGATAACTGAAGGAAAGTGATTTAGGGAAGAATGAACTGTGAATTTTAGAACAAAAATAAGGCATGTGGCTAGGGTATTTATGAATATGAATTCCTCTGAGAGCTGGTAAATGCTCCTTACAAGTTCTCTAGCTGAAGGTTCCCATTAGCAGCTGTTCAGTTATTAATTGTCTTTCTTCAACAAGTAGTTTCATGATGCCAGAGTTCTTTCTGTGTGTCTCCTCCATCCAAATTCAAAGGCATCATTAGAACATCTGGAGGACAGTATGACAGATAGTACAGTCCTTCTGGTACTTGCACTTCCCTGTGTCTCCATGTCTCCTTAATTAGGATGCAAAGTAAAAGTGACAGAGCCATTGCTAGTGAACAGGCAGCAGCTGGCACTTCCATGAGGGGGGGGCAGATTTAGCAATTGGGGGTATAGTATAATAATTCCTATGCCCTGACAGACAGGAACATTTTAAAAATGGAATGTTACAAGGTTCTATGCTAGTCAAATGTAACTTCCCTCCTACATTTGCAGTTTAGTGTGATGAGAATAAGTGGGGCTACTGAAGTCCCACCAGGTCTCTAGCTTCTGAAGAACTCAGAGTTGAGTTCAGGGAAGCTGAGTTTCCTTAGGTGATAGTGGGAATAATTGAGATATTTCTTTGGAAAAGATAATCTGACTATAGTGGAATAAAAATGTCTTCAAGTCCCTCTGGGAGTCCTTGGTGATGGACACCATTGCATGTATTGACTCATTTGAATTTTAACATGTGATGGTCAGAAAAGCAGACAAGACACAAGTTATTGGGCTGTTTGCAAAATTTAGAATAAGATCATGCAAATCTGTAGACCAAAAACTTACATTTCTCCTCTTGTTAGAGGGCTAGAATAGACAAAGAAAATGTGATTTTGTGCTGTCCAAGAAACTCTAATACATCTAACAAAAGTGCAATAAACTAGTCCTGTTGGTAGGTAGAATTCAACAAATCCTTTAGTTTTCTGTATATATAATTTAATACAAATTTAGAAAACCATTCAACCATTCTCAATACCAACTGTACCATTTACTTCTGCTACATTTTAATTGACCACATTTTCAGTTAAATGACTTGTTTTGAAGTAAGCTATTTTGATAACCAGGTAATACCTGGGCTTTTATATCACACCGTGTTTGCCATTTGTTAGCTAAATGTGATTTGGGGAAAGATTGTAACAATCTCTCTCAAATTGACTTTATTCATCTGTAAAAATGGGCTACTAATGTTTTAAGTGTTAGAGAGCCCCATCTCCCGGCATTGTATCAGGCGTATGGTAAACTTACCATTGCTGGTAGCTGGGAGGATGATGATGAGGAAGAGGAGGAGGAGGGTAAGGATGATGTATCATGTAGTCCTCAGGTAATGGAAGTAAAATAGGTTTAAAGTAGTATATAAACAAGTACATGCAATCATTCAGAAAATATACATTGATTCTTATTGCTGGAAGTGACTATATTCATAATTTTTGGAAACATTAACAAATATTCAGAACTGGATCTGATGGGCAGAGTGTGGGGGGGGGCAGTACACACAGGCTCCTTCATGCACTGTTCACTAGATTATGAGCTACTTTCTGTTAGGGTCATTTCTCATCTCATCAGTTACTCAGGCCTCCATTTCTGTCCCAATGAAAATACTCTATCCTTCCTGAATGTGCCTTTGATCCCCTCAGAAAATTTTGCTTGTCTTTTAAGGCCCAGAAATAGCATCATCTCCTAATGAGATTCTGCCTATAATTTACAGGCCAAAATTGTCATCCAAATCTTGTATCCCTGAGTACTTAGTTCACACCTCTGTGACAACCTTTGTCTCATGATGTACTTCATGTTTTTCTATGTAAAAATAATGAGTTTTTCAAAGGCAGGAATTGTCTTCTTCATCTCTGTATCCTAGTGTCTACAAGAGATTAAGTGATTAGTCAATGCTTGGTCAATGGACCTGATTTAAAGAATCTTATTTGACTTTAAAATTAGCATGTGGTTATTATAGTCAGCACTAGAAAAACAGAAGTTGCTTACATTTGGTTTTGGATTGTATGAGACCAAAAGAAAGAAAGAAGGGGCCTGATGACTGAATGTGGGTGGGTGCAGTGTCCTGGGAACTTATCAGTGAGGTTCTGAAGTGACTCAGTCTCTCTGCTCAACTCCCTGCCGAAGCTCCTACTTCTAAGTTGTCTGGCTCTTCTTTCTCTTTGCAACAGTGAGGGAGGTAACCAGGTGTTTCGAAACCAAATCATGTCCTCAAGTTCTAACCTTCTGCTGGGCCAGGTTTAGAATAAAGGGGAAAATTCTTTCTTTACTTACTTTTATTATCCTAGAAGGACATTACAAATTTCCTGGCTTTTATGCCAGGCCAGTGCCCTGTTGGTACTAGCCAGTCTTTGTAACCTGATATTCCTGACTCTCTTATATTTACAAGTAATTGATTCTTATTGCTGGAAATGACTATATCATAATTTTTGGAAACATTAACAAATATTCAGAACTGGATCTGATGGGCAGGATGGAGTGGGGGAGTACACACAGGCTCCTTCATGCACTGTTCACTAGATTATGAGCTACTTTCTGTTAGGGTCATTTCTCATCTGACCCTAGTTACTCTGAATGAATTTCCATGATATTCGTATTTGCATATTCCCCCTCAAGTGGTTTATGGCTAGGACACTGTACCTCCATTTGTGAAAGGAAACAAGGTATGGAGAGAACACTGGACCCAGAATCAAGACGCTTGGAATCCAGCTGGGGTTCTTCAGTGTATGACATTAAGCAAGCCCCTTACTCTCTTGGTGTCTCAGTTTCCCGTTTGTAATAAGAATGATGGAATCAGAGTGTCTAGAGATGAAGTAAGTTAAGCTGGAACAACGACTAGAACACAGTATCATTCAATATTAGCAAAAGTCATAATTACTGTTGTTGTTGTTACTTTTGTGAAATTGGTTCTTTTCTCTTCTACTATGCACATAGTTTATATCTGGGCATTTTCCCCCCTTAATTTTATTTCACCCCACCCACTCTCCATGACTATGTCTCTAGTTACCCACAAAATATAGATGTTTTACTTACTCTAAAATCTAACATCGGAATGACTCACAACCAGACCCCTCCAGACAGTCACTTCAGCCCACTCTTTTCATTGCTGTTCAGAGTGCCAACATCTTTCTAGTGCCCCTCCTGAAGACAGGGAGTCATCGCTCCTCTGTTCTAACTACTTGCAGCTCTGAACAATTCTTTGTCTGATTTATGCCCTTCTACTATTATCCTCAAATCCTAGCAATCATTTCCTTGCATTTTAAATTATTCCAATATCATGACATACTGGACTCTCTGTCCTCCGCCTTTGCTTGTAGTGCAAACTCCACACTGCTCCACACATCCTCCTTGAAGACTGATTTCATCACATCACTGTAAATCAAGGATCTTCACACACTCTGCTCTACAATGCAAAGATCTTGACCTTTAGGCCTTGACTTTATTTTTAAGTAACAAGAAACCTTTATTCCAAATTCATCAGATGCAAGTTAACATTTTCAAAGGGGAGTATTACTCAACTCTGAAAGAGAAATAAAACAGAAATAAATATATGTGTACATGAATAAAAAGGCTTCTATTTGAGTAAAATGAATATGCAATTTATCAATATGACTTTCAGGATCTGAGGCTCGAATTTGTTTCCTCTCACTCATTCCTGAAGTTGGCATAGCCATTCCAATGGTAGAATTCTCTATTCCTTTTAGAACCTATTTTATTTTTCTTCTTGGGTGGACTCAAGGTCAATATCTCCTCAGAGATGACTACAGTTTGGATTTAGCCAGTATGTTTCTCTTCTGGACCTGATCAGCCCATGTTGACCTCTTGCATGAAGAATATTCTAAACAGGAAGCCCTGGTTTCACTGCCATGTGATATGTGGTAGGCTGCAATGGTGAACATCATCCATGCCAGAGCATGTCCATGTCACTTTCCTATTTCACAACATTCCTGTGTAGGGCAGGCCCAAATGGCTATACTTAGGCTCCCTTGCTGAGACTTCCAGCCAGCTGTGTTCTAGTGTGTAGTCAAGGTCATAAGCACTCTGATTCAGCATCTGTACTCAAGGTCATAAACATCTGCTTGAAAGCATATGCTCACTTACGTAACCTGTTGGCACTGTGCTTTCTCTGTTTGGCCTTCATATAAAAACAAGCCATGAAATGACTTGGAGGATGGGGGTTCTGCCATCTCTGAAGAAAGCATGTCTACTATCCCAACTGTGCCTCACATCTTTTTTCAATTGCTAGAGCCCAAACCTTCCTTCCAGAGTCTGAGTCCCAGCTTAACTCTGCTTTCTAGGGGCATTCCCACTCTTTCCTATTTCTATAGTTTGAAAGATGGCTCAGGTTAGATTGTTTGCTGAACAGAGGTGATAGACTCTGATCCTGTTATTCATTCTTCTCTAGAATCTCTTCAAAGGCTATCCATCTTTACACTGGCCCCCCAACAGATCCTTTCTAGGAAATTGACCTTAAATAATTCTCACTTTTATAAGCTGTGCTGATAACCCTAAGAAGGCCCTTTCTTTCTTTGTTCCCAGAAGCAATGACAGCACCTTTCAATTTGCACTTGATCCTAATATCTGTGGGAAAGCTAGTTCTTAGCAACAGGTTAAGGATGAGCTTACCTAGCCCAGCCTGACTCCTCTTTTATCTGCTCTCTCAGCTTGAGCTGGAGACTTTACTTCTTTAACTTGCTGAGCCTTGTCCTGTTCTGGTTCCTGTAGTGGCTGCTGGGTCTCAGCTATAGGTCTTCAGCCACAATTATTGGGAAGACAAATGTGTTTTTCCAAAAACAAAACAGTTTTCAAAGCTGTGCCCTGTCAAAAGCACCATGGTAGCAGATTCCTTTAGCCAGGCTAAGTGACTCCATTCAGAATGATTCAAGTACCCAGGGATTGCTCTACTGAACTTCCATATTTCCTAATTTCAACTCATTTAAGGAAATACTTGCTATAGAAGCCCCCACCATCACTTCAGAGAACTGGTTAGAATTTTATTAAAGTCTCCAACAGTTTCCTTCACTCAAAATTACCTTTTAATTCAATGTTAATATAATTTGCTCCTTTTAATTGTTTGCTGCTTCTAACTTGAACCCGGACCCACAGTTTCTCAGCTTCCTGAATGCAGGTAGGGTCTTTCACACTGAGCCATGCTCTTGTCAACACTAAGTCTCCCTCCATATGCTGTTCCTCCACTTTGCTCTTCCCTCTCACACCTACTTTTCCTCCTCTGCCAGTTTATCTCTATGGAGTGGAGTTTAGCAAATCTGTTTTTTTTTTTTTAAATTTCCCATAATGTCTTTGTTTTCTAATTTCTTCTTCATGGCTAGGTTATATTTGGTCTCTATTCCAACCCCCTCTGCCACATCTGTAGATCTCACATCTGATAAATGAAATTCTGTGGCAGTCCATGAATTTGGACTAGGCACTGCACCGGGCCCAGTGGATAAGTCAATGTAGAGTTAGACATAGTAAATGGGATTTGGCAGCTTGCAAAAGGCCCTGTAGTCAACTATGTAGGTTGTGAACAATTAACCAGTTAAGCTCTAACAAACTGACCGAATAGGCTGTAGTCAATTCTGTTCTGTGCCTTGCTTCTGTTTTCCTGCAAGTGCTGTGTGATCACGTTGTTGATTTGAGTTCTTAGAACCTGCTCTTGTTCTGGGAGCTGCCTGATTTAAGAATTGGTTTTATTTTGCTCAAATAAGCTCTACTAAGCTTAATTGGTCTAAAGGATTTTCTTTTTACTATTTTCCTCCAAATATGGCTTACAGCTACTATTTCCTAGGAAGAAAATAAGCACAGCTAACATTCATGCACTGCGTAGTTCACAAGCATTTTTATGAAGTGATCAGATAAATTTCATGCGGCTCAGTTCACTCTTTGCCTTTGTGATTCCTCAGAATTTCAATAATGGCCCCTGTTTGTAGCCTGCATGTGAAGATATTATTTTGTGGGTTCCCTGCTATTCATTTATGTGCATAAACTCAATTTCCCCCCAGAAATGCTAAGTTTCTTAAACATAGTATTTGTTTAGTTTCTTTTAGAAATGGTAAGTTTTCACTCAGTCATTTGTTAGTGGGTGGAATGGAGGGAGGTCAATATGAGCAGTGAGGAGATGGAGATTTGGACAGAGGATGATGTGACACACAGGTGTGGGAGCATGGATGGTGTCGCTCAGGAGGAAACACTGGAGTTGGCATTAGTGATCCTAACTCAAAACCTCCGTTGAATGCTGAGGCAGTGATTGCAGAGCCACATTGCAGCCTGAGATGAAAGGAACCACAATAATACCACTTCTGTTTTGGTTGAGCATTTTGAATTTCTCACATAAATATTGACTTAAAAATATTTTATTAAAGTGTTCATCTTATAACATGTTTTGGCACATCACTTGCCCCACCTGAGCCCTAGTCGCATGCTGAAGCTCCATTATCAAACATGGGAGTTTTTTGCTTATGAATTTAGTGTCTGCTAAAAAAAAAATGTAGAGTATGGATCCAGTGGCTATCAAACTTTAGTGTCAAAGTCACCTGGAAGGGTTGTTAAAACAAATTGCTGGGCCCGGGCAACTGATCCAGCCAGTCTGGGTGGACCTAAAAATTTTATTTCTAGCAAATCCCAGGTGCTGCTGATGCTGCCATATTGCTGTCACATGGACCACTCTTTAGGAATCCCTGTCTTGGAGATTCCTAAGGTTTGAGACATCTTAGCATCAATGGGGTGAGCACTCAAGGTTGTATCATTTTATTTAGTCACAGAATAACTTCTTCCTTCTTTTTTGTTAATGTGCTTGTGTGAAAAAGAAGTGGTTAATAATATAGTAATGAATCTAACCACATCTAATCTAATCCCAACCTTTAACTGCTTTACAATGACTTTTTCCATAAAATTTAACATTTTATTTGCTCTTTAAGTCTATATTTTTAAAAATATGCATTTTGGTGCATTTATTAAAACAAATAGGCAATATTTTAGAGCCACTTTAAGTATGCAGAAAAGTTGAGTGAATGTGTAGTGTTCCCATATACTGTTCTTTTCATTTTCCAAACATAGTTTCCTTTATTACTAACATGTGCATTAGTTATATCTGGTGTACCACTTTTAATATTGATTAGCTAATGTTCATACTTTCCATTAGCATTCACTCTTTGTGTTGCACATTGTTCGTTCTGACAAATGTATAATGGTTGACACGTATCCATGATTATAGTATCATACAGAATAGTTTTATTGCCTTAAAAATCTTTTGTGCTACACCCATTAATTTCCCTCATTAATCTACCACCCATTAATCTACCACCCCAAACTCCTGGCACTCACTGAGATTTTTTTTTTTAATTCATCTGTGGCTTTGTTTTTTTCTAGAATGTCATGTGGTTGGAATCATCCACTATGTAGCCTTTTCAGATTGCCTTCTTTGTCTTAATGACGTGCTTTGTGGTTCTCCATGTATTTTTGTGGCCTGATAGCTCATTCCTTTTTATCATTCCATAATGTGCAATTGTTTTAGTCAACTATTTTCCCTCTATGACCAAAAGACCTGACAAGAACAATATTAAGGAGGAAAAGTTTATTTGGGGGCTTACTGTTTTAGAGATTTCAGTCCATAGATGGACAACTCTCTTCCTCAGGCCCAGGAATGAGGAATGCAACAAAGTGAGGAAAGCAAGGACATGGTTCCAAGAAACAGGAAAGGGGTGTTGGGGAGAGGGGAGCTCCTCATCACAACAAAACATAAATCCAAAAGACACACCCAAGGACCCACCTCCCCAGTCACACCCCCTGCCTTCAGTTATCACCCAGTTAATCTCTACTGATTAGGTTAAGACTAGCACAACCCAATTATTTTATCTCTAAACTTTCTTCATTGTCTCACATATGAGCTTTTGGGGGACACCTCATATCTAAACCGTAACATCCACAATTGTTTATTCTTTTGACTATTGATGAATATCTTACTTGTTTCCAAGTTTTTGCAATTATGAATAAAATATCTATAAATATTCATGTGCAGGTTTTCAACTCATTTGGGTAAATACCAAGGAGCTACAATGATATTTTAAAAGCTTCTTAGCGCTTCAATTTTTTGATAGGGAAATGGTAAAATGGGCATATATTCCTCAGACTGAGCCCCAGTATTACAGTGACTACTGTACACTAATAGTCATTGATTAAATGAGTTTAATGAAAAGAGATTAGAAAGTACTTATTGTGTGTGTGCGTGTGTGTGTGTGTGTGTGTGTAATAAGCCCTCAATAAAGGTTGTTGGTGTTGTGATCTTTATCACCAATACTTGTTCTAAATCTATGCTGGAGGTTTTATTTTCTCAAAGACCTCAGCAAGTTAGGGCTTATTCCTGCTTTACCTGTGGCTTAGAAAGGCTATGTAACAGGTACAATATCACATAACCAGAGAGTGGTAGAGCAAAACAAAGACTAAGTCTTTCTGACACCCAATCTTTAAGAATACTTCCATGGCTACTGTCATGTACAACTAAAAAGAACAAATAAAAATAAAAAAGAAAATTCCATGGGCAGGGGAAGATGTTTTGCCAAAAATGTTAGAAAAAAAGAAAAATATTAATAATTAGTCAAACATTGGGACTTTTCCAAAGTTAATATGAAGAAAAAACAAATAAAACCTTTGTTAAAAATTATATAATTACATGCTGTAATCGTGGGTTTGAATATTGTAAATAGTTCATTATGCATATTTGTATAAATTATAAAATGAGTTCTAATTATTCCCATTATGTAAATAAATAAATGACTAAATGCTGCCCAAGAAACATAATAAATGACTTTTAAAGTATATTATTCTTACTAAAGAAAAGCAATTTCATGCTACTGGAATTAAATTCTACTTAACTCAAAGATTAGTATTACAGTCATAGCCACATAGACACTATTTCTAAACAGCCCTGTCTCTACAACCTTATGAGAGTAATACATTTCTTTTTTTCTTGCAGTCCTAAGAAGGCTACTTGTAGCATAGTGCAGTGGTTAAATACTGAGGTTCTAAGGACAGAAGGGTATGGGTTCAAATCCTGTGCCTACCTTTTATTAGCTATCTTGACATGGGAAACATTACTTCTGGGACTTGATTCTTGCATATGTGCAGCAGTGATAATGGTGCCTGACTACTAGATTATTATGAAAATAAAATAATGCAATATGTAAACACACACACACACACACACACACACACACACACACACCTTGCATATAATCTAGAATGCAGAAAGGAATCAATACGTGTTGCTACTATTATCAATGCCAGATTCCCTCAGATGCTCTTTAACTATTGAATCAAAGTTTCAATATCTTGGGAAACGAGAGTAAAGAACAAGAGTATTACATATCATACCTCCAGGGTAGAGTAGCCACTTAAGTAATCATATTCTTTTTTTTTCATTCATAACGCACTTTTAATAAAAAATTTATTTCCTGACATTTTGTATAGCCCAGGGAAGACACAGCCCTCACAGAATCCATATTCTAGAAGGAGAAGTAGACATGCTGTATGGTTTAGATTTGGTGTCCCCCAAAACTCATGTGTGAGACAATGCAAAAAGGTTTAGAGGAGAAATGATTGGGTTATGAGAGTCTTAACCCAATCAGTGAATTCATCTCCTGATAGGGATTAACTGAGTGGTTGCTGAAGGCTGGTAGGGTATGACTGGAGGAGATGGGGATTGGGGGTGTCACTTTGGGGTATCTGGCAAATGAAGTCTCTCTCTCTGTGCTTCCTAATTAACGTGTGAGCCTCTTGCCTCTGCCACACTCTTCTACCATGATTTCTTCCTCATCCTGAGCCCAGAGGAATGGAGCTGCCTTTCTATGGTTGGAGACCTTTGTAACTGGCCCCAAATAAATTTTTTCTCCTGTACAAGTGTTGTGGTCAGGTTTTTTAGTCACAGCAGCAAAAAAGCTGACAAATATACATGTAAACATACATTATAAACTAATAAATAATACTGTGAGTGCCATGAAAAACACGGGGGTGCTGGATATTTTTGGTTCCCAGTGACAGCAAACTATGTAAGAACAATTAAACCTGTTTGTTGTCACCTGATAGAGATCTGAAACTGAATTCAAATCAATGCAAATGAATCCTTAGGAGGCAATGCAGTATTTACCTACACAGAGTTGGCACATCTATCTGCAAAAGCAGCGAGAACTGCAATTTTGGTATAAGCAAAATGGGGTTACATTGGAACTGTTTTGTGCCTCTAGGGTCACATTGTAAAACTCTGTTATCCAAAGAACCACATAATTCCAGCTACCTTGAAAAAAACCTATTCACTTGTTGCAAAAATTAGAGGATGCTAAAGAACAACAGACTAATTGTGAGTGATTCCCCATGGCTTTCAAAGATGAGGAGATTCTGATACAGGTGTGGATTTCCTGGGAGCCAATTTCCTGTTTTATTCATCTTTGTTTCCCTCAGGTTAGTAAAAGTCTTGTCATGCAGACTCTTGTCAAAAGTTTATTTAATCTAAGTGAATTGAAGTATTAAAAACATACAAAATATGGTGCTGTTGCATAAGGAAATTATTGAAATTAAAGCACCAGAGGACTATGATATGGAAATAAGAACCAATGTTCAGTGTGTTAGATAGCTTTCTGTTGCTATAACAAAATACCTGAGATAATCAACTTAAAAGGAAGAATGATTTATTTTGTTTCTTAATTTCAGAGATTTTAGTTTATGGTCAGTTAGCCCTGTTGTTTATAGGCCTGTGGCAAGGCAGAATTTCATGGCAGGGATTTGCTTGCCTCATGGTATCCAGGAAGCAAAAAGTGAGAGACAGAAAATGGCTGGGATCCCAATATCCCCTTGGGAGAATGGGCATGCCCCCAGTGACTTAATTTCCCCTATCTCCTAAAGCACCACACCTCCTACAGGCCATCACCTTCCAATAGCATGATAGGCTGGTGACAAACCTTTTCACCTATGGGCCTTTGGGACAATAAAGATCTAACCCATAACACCCAGTTATATAATATTTTAAAGGACTATAAATTAATACTGTAGAAACCCCTTTGCCTAGGTGTTTGCCAACATGTTTGCTACTAGTAAAACTAATTAATCAATTATAATAAATAATAGCATTTCTTTTTCTTTTTATAGAAACTGAATGCTAACATTCTCCATTCCTAGGGAAAATGTTTTTAGTTTTTTCACCTAGAAGTGGTGAATAAACATATTGCTCAATTATCTACTTTCTTGACAGGTTCTGCTTATTTTGACCATGAGTTTGTGTTACTTTTAATTTTTAAATTATAAAAACCCCCTAATACTTGCCCGAACAGGTATAGAATGTTAAAAATGAAATTATTTCCTTTTCTCCACCTACTATTCCCAATTCTGACTTTTTGGTGTACATCTTTCCAGTCCTCTTTCCATATGAACCTACATTCATGTTGCATATGCTAATATTTATATAATACTTTAATATGTAGTTGAATATAACACATATTTTTTTCTATAATCCAGAGGCCTTTTTAAGGACCCCTTGTTTGTACAAAAGTCCCTAATGTAATTATATGCTTATTTTTATGTTTATTTACTTATTGCTTATTTTCCAGATTATAAACTCCATAAGAAGTTATCCTTCAATGTAGTCAGTACTTAACACAGTGCTAGGTACATAATGGATCCTTGATTAATATTGATTGAATAATGTAATTAACCAATGAACAAAAAACACATTCAGCCACATGAGATTGTGGACATTCTTCCAGGAAGGCCTTGAGATCCCTTTCCATTTTTCATCCATACAGGATTGCATTGCTCAGAGAGATTATGACCTAATAGAAGATATACTCTCTGTTTTGGAAAGGGTTCACCTTAATTTTATTTCCCTATTTTAAGTTAATATATAAAAACAAATTTTATCTAAGCCCAGTAAAAGTATCTTTTTTTGATCAATTTCCTCCCTCACTTGGGGTTGAACTCCCTGTTCTACAAGCCTTCATTTCATATTACTTCTTGCTTCACTTTCCCATTTTGGATGAATACCACCTCCAGTAGCTTCCCGAGTCAGAGGGCATGGAATGTGTTTTTGAGACCTTTCATATATGAACATAATTGAATATAGAATAAATTTTATGCTGATATCCATTTGGCTCAGAATTTTAGAAGGTATTACTCTATTCTTCAAAATTACAGTGTTTTTTTTTTGGGGGGGGGTGCTAGGGATTGAACCCAGGCCTGTGCATGCAAAATAAGCACTCTACCATCTGAGCTTTATCCCTAACCCTAAAATTCCAGTTTTTCCAGTGAAACATGTAATGCAATTTTTTTTAATCTGACCTGTTTTATCCTCTAAAATCCTTTTAGGATTGCCTCTTTGCTCCCAGATAAATTTTAAAATGTATCTATCATATATATAATTTTTATGAAATCTTTTTGTTCTGAATTCTTATTAAAAATATCCTGTTCTTGTAGGATATGGAGGCATATGCCTGTAATCTCAGCAGCTTGGGAGGCTGAAGCAGGAGGATCACCAGTTCAAAGCCAGCCTCAGCAACAGTGAGGCCCTAAGTAACTCAGTGAGACCTTGTCTCTAAATAAAATACAAAAAAAGGGCTGGGGATGTGGCTCAGTGGTCCAGTGCCACTGAGTTAAATCCCCAGTACTCGCCTCCCCCCCCCCCCAAAGTATCCTGTTCTTATTTTATGAGTACAATTTTTGTCATTTCTGAGAATACTAATGATAGTATTTTAAAATTTTTCTTTAAAACAGACTATCTCTTCTAATTTTCTTTATTCCACCCATTGTTTTGATATTTTCTACTAAACTCTTCTCAGATATGCTTTGTTCCTTTAGTTCTACGCTCATTTAAAAATGGGACACTAAAAAGCTGGTGGGAAGCTTTGTGCATGTGGTTGGGACTTGCTCACTGTTGGTCTTTCAGCAGGAAGATTTATTAGGGATTCCAAAGGTCAGTATCCTTAGGGATTTTTGTTTGTTTTAGTTTTATTTTTTAAAAAGTTGTTCTTATTTTTCATTGAAGAATCTCCTAGTATTCTGTCTGGGGGACTATAGATGCATCACTGAAAACATTCTAGAATCCAGCTAGGAACAGGGCAAAAAGTCTCAAAACTATGTATGTATGTACTTAAACTTTCACTTATTTCTCTCTTTTTAATATGGGAACCCATTTCTTAACTGGGCCCCATATATCCCCACCCACAGGCTGTTTTAGTCTCAGTTCTTTGCCATCAATAACCATTTAGCTTTCTGTTTCCAGCTTCCCAAATTAAACATTACCTTCCTATATTTAAAAAATCCTTATTGGATTAACATCTTTTTAAAATCATTTTAACACATTCATATTTATTGTGATTAATGATATGTTTGGACTTATTCCACTTGCCCTTTTATTTTGTGTTTTCTTGTGGCCATTATGTTAGGAACTTTTTTCTCTATTCATTTTGACAGATCATTTTAATGTTTCATTTCAATCCCTATTCTAAGATTTGGAAATTTTACAGTCTTTATGTTTTTAATTTCTGCTGCTTGATCCTAAAGTTTCAAAATATATAAACACATTTTCTACTGATAACATCAAGTTAATGTATTGCTATATAAATTCTCCAAAAAAGATAGGAACCTTAGAATGCTTGTGTTTCCTCTTTTACTTCTTCGCAAATATTTCCCATGTTGATGATTATATGAAACTTTAGTTCCAGATAAAGGAATGTTGATACACTTGACATACTTTATTTATGATATTATTAATATATTTTTATATCTTATATACTATGTACATATGTATGTTATATATCTGTAATAACTATTATACTATGATATAACATACACAGATGGTCCCAAACTTAAAATGGTTTGATGCATATTTTTTTTGTCTTTATCATGCTATTAAAGTGGTTCACATTCTTTAGAAATCATACTTTGAATTTTGAGTTTTGATCTTTTCCTGCTACGCTGTGTGGCAGGATACTCTTGTGCAATTCTGAGTAGTGGCAGTTAGCCATAGCTCCCAGTCACATGATCACAAGGCAAAAGCTGATAGGATATTCTACAGTGAACTGTTCAGTAGTGGTTTTGGCTACTGTCTTTTGTTTTAGTATCCCATCATGTCTACAAAATGCCCATCTATATGTGTACATGAGATATTCAAAATAAGCTTTGTGTTAGATGATTTTGCCCAGTTGTAGACTAATGCATTTTGAGCACCTGTAAGGTAGGTTAGGATAAGCTATGATGTTCAGTAGGTTAGGAATATCTTTAGAGTTCTGAATTTACCACATAGTGTGTCTTTTCCATTCATCCTGCTTGACACTTGGTGGTTCCTTTCATCTTGAAGGTGCCTGCCTTCAGTTGTAGAAATTTTCTTCCACTATTGAACATTTCTTCCCTTCAATAGTATATAATCTCCTTTCTGGGATAATAATTAGATAAACATAGAAATCTCTGAGTCTCTCCTCTGAGTTTCCTAGCTTTTTTGTTGTATATTCAATCTCTTTTTCCTTTGAGTTTGTGTGTGTGTGTGTGTGTGTGTGTGTGTGTGTGTGTGTGTGAAAGAATTCCTCAGTTTCATCATTTAGATAATTAATTTGTTGTGTCCAATTTTTTCAGTGTCCATTTTTCTACTTAGCTTAGCTATTGGGTTTTTGATTTTTTTTAAATTAAAATGACCACATTTTCAGTTTTTGAGAGCTATACTTGATTCCCTTTATGGGTGTCATATCCACTTGGATATCTTTAAGGATATTATTTGCACCTATCCTAAAGTTTCATTCTGTTTTCTCTGTTTCCCCAGGATGAAAGTGCTTTTATTAGTTAGGTTGGCATCTCTCCATCAAATATTGGTGATTCATGGTTCTGCATTCTTCTTCAGATTGGAGAGTCCCTAATAATCTGCTGGTTAAACCTGCTTTTGGAGATCAGCATGGTTGTCTGATGAGCTGTCCTTTCTGGTGACTAGGGATGATGGGCAGAAGCGGGTATGTTCAGAGCACTCAAGCAGTGGGCATAATGGGTACCTGTTTCTGTCATTTAACCTAGGGTAAAATTCTTGTGTCCATGACCCCAGTACCTGTGAAGTTCTCACACAGGTTGGCATTTCTGTTGCTCACCAGTGTAGCCTAAGGATGAGTGGGGTACTTGTCTTATTAGCTCCCACAGGCCTACTGCTGTCTTCAGTAACAGCGACCTTTGGGCTTCTTTCAGTCTGTTTTTGCACGTGCTTTGGTTTGTGGTTTCCTTCTTTGATCCCATTTGATTTCTGTCTTTTAGGAGTTTTCCAAGTTTCTGGTTCTCAAAGAACATTCCGGTATTTCACTATAGAAATGAAGACTATTATCTTGCCATTATTTCTAAGGATTATTTTTCACCATAGAGACAAATACTCTCTCTCTCTCTCTCTCTCTTTTTTTTATTTTTCTTTTATGGTTGTTGTTATTTTACAGATGGGGCATGGAAATGAGACTGGAATTTGTGTTTGGTCTGATTTTCTGAATCTAATTCCCCCAAGTATCATAAGGGAAGTTTTCACCTGGCCTTCCCTGGTTGCATAGTACAGCATGACTATTTAGGTACATGTTTTCTGGAGTCAAGCTATTCTTGGATTTGAATTCCTGTTCTATTCCTTATCTGTCACGTGACCCTACATTACTTATCTTCTCAATGCCTCTGTTTCCTTGTTCAAATCATGATTATAATTGTATGTATTTCAGAGAGTTGTTTTGAAGAGCCAGTGAGTTCCTTACTTTTGTGAGTCTTCAGTTTATGTTAGTCATTAAAACTGGAAATGGCAAGGGATCCACTTGGCTCAGCTCTTCAACATTCAGTTACTTTGATGGGTGCCTCAGGTCCTATTTCTGCTTTTAATCTTAGTTGACCTAGATTTTGGAATTACAGTGGGCAATATGGTTTTGAGGTACTTATTTTCTGTGCCTTGTTTTCTTTACTCATTTGATCATATTTATTTTTCTCTCTTCCTGGTTCCTTTGAACTTCTGTTCTTCTGCGTGATTTCTTTCTTGCCAGTATTGTTGTGGATTCACTAGAAACAAACACTGAAATGAAAATAAAAACCCGAATCACTTTCCTACCATTTTGGTGGAACATAAGAGGAGCAAGAATAGTCAAGGTATCTATTTGGTCTTTGATCTTGGATCTGAGTCTTGTCTTATGATCTCCTAAACTTTCTAGCTATCATTGGAGTGTCATATGTGGCCACTGGCAGTGAACCAGCATTTTATCCCTGTGTGCTGCTTTAAATTACAAAGTTGTGTTTTTTTTTTCTGGGTTTTCATTTGTTTGTTTTAATTTTCTTGTATTTCAATGGCTCACAGTTTCTCCTTTTTGTGACTAATCACCCAACAGCATGGATATTTGTGAAACTCAGCCACCCATTCAGACCAGAATATTGGCACTTTCCAACCCTCAGCCAGAAGGCTGAGCAGCAGGCTCTGTTTCTAAGTTAGCCTTCTCAGTGTCTCACAACCCCACACATTCTGTTTCTCTACAGTTCATGAGTAGGAAAACAAGATTCTTTCAGGAAATTTTTCTTGCATCTCTCCAAGAGCAAACACAAAGTGTAGGACTAAATAAATCTCTTATTTAAAGCTTTCATATGGGGGGAAAGGGGCAAAAATTAGCAGAGTGCAACAAATTCAGACTGATCTGAATTCATTAGATTTGAAGCCATTTTCCAAGAGATTGAAGCAAGCTGTATTAATGGATGACACTCTATGTAGGAAATAGTGCTGCTTGTGTATTATTAACACTTGTCTTTAAAAAATAAGGTTTGCATGGAAGCTAATTTATAAGTGAGAAGAGTAATATGTATTGTTTAAAAGAAAAGCTTAAATTGCAAAGTTCTATATAGTTACTCATGTTCACTCAATAGTAAATATGTTTAATTGTTATGTGTGGTACTGGGGAAACTGTTTGAGGTTACGGAGAATTAGTACAGATATCATTCTCCCTGTTTCCAACCAAATAAAGAAGGGATGTTCTCCTTTCTGAAATGGAATAGTCTTAGATTTAATTTTGTGAAGCATGTTTCTGCAAATAAAGATACCACTGAGGTCAATCTGAAGAGAAATACAAATAGCTTCTGGAAAGCTATTATCTAGATCCTTAAAACTATGGTTTTAACCAGAACTTTCTCACAAAAGAAGTTGCTTTCACACATGTAATTACCAAGGTGTATAAATAGCCCCCAAAGGAAGGCACAGTACTTTCTTCATTTCTTCCGCTTGGGAGATTGAAATAAACATGACATCAGGGCAAGACCTTGTCTATAATGCTCTGGTGTCTTTATGCCTACTTGGCCCAATTTAGACCCAGATGAATTGTAGATCTCTTCATAGTCTTTTGGAAGATGTCTGTAACTAGGTTTTAACCATTGGATGAATTTAAGCCTGCAGAATATTGAACCTTGCAATTTTTGCTCTCTTATGCCCAAATTCAGAAATAGCCTATGTGACTGCCATTTGTGTCATTCACCACCAAACCAGTAGTAAGTATATGGATCTCTGTTTGGTTATGATTTCTCAACAGATCTCACTCTACTCGTATCCAAAGCCCTGATTTCCCCAGAATTACATATATTTTCATTTGGCTGGTGAAAGATCTGGATCACAGTCACAAGAGCCATAGCAGACTATTCCTAACATAACAGGCTACTCCTTCCCTAGAATGGAAGGCTTGTCTGTCCCTCAAACCACCCTAAGGAAATTCTGGGACTTATTATGAAGGCTTTTGTGGACTGTGGAAGGGATTCGTCACTTAAGAGACCAAGCCGGCTGGAGGCTAGACCCTACCCCATTCCAAATCTACACACCTGCACCATCACATACAAATGGCTTTTACTGCTCTTAAAAAGGTTGACCTTCAACATAAAATTTTATTTTAGCTAAGATCACTCTTCTTAGAACAAAATAAAATAAATACCCTCATTTGGAAACTGATACTTTCCAAAAACTGTGTGATTCTTTACTTTCAAGAATGAAATTATGTCTTATAAGAACTTTAAGATCTTCTGAAGGTAAGATCAGTGTGATGGATTGGAGGTTACTCTACTCTAGAATGTTACTCCAGAGATTTGGATGAGGACAGAAAGGGAATTGAAAGCGACATACGTTTGCCTTCGAGAATAGGACATGTCTAGCTTCAGATTCAATTAATATTCAGATTCAGCAAACATTTACAGAACTCTAATTGTGTCTAACTCCATGCTGTGAGTTTTTATGCATGTCCTCTTATCTATTGTTCAAAGCACTTGGAGGTATGTATTATTATCCCTGTTTTATAACCAAGAAACAAAGTCTTATAGAGGATAAATATTTTGTGCAAAGACACAGCTCATGAACAGTAGAGCCAAGACTCAAACATATCTTCCCATAGCTTTTTTTTTTTCAAGAAAACAATTTATTAAAGATAATGTTCAGCTGGTTTGTGGCACATGTCTGTAATGCAACTACATAGCTGAGGTTGGATGATAAAGTGCAGAGAGCCTAGACAAACTGACAGTATCCTATCTTAAAAATAAACAGAACTGGGGGTGTAGCTCACATAGAGAGCACTTGCCTAGCATGTGAGGGGTGGGATTCAATCCCCAACACCTACTATCAAAAAAAAAAGAAAGAAAGAAAGAAAGAAAAAGTGGTGGAGAGTGGTGGCACATGCTGGTAATCCCAACAATCCAGGAGGCTGAGGCAAATACAAGGCCAGCCTCAGCAGGTTAGCTAGACCCTGTCTTAAAATAAAAATAATAAATAAATAAATAAATAGGCTGGGGATGTGGCTTAGTGGTAAAGCCCTTCTGGTTCAATCTCTGGTACCAAAAAAAAAAAAAAAGTTAAGTGCCCTTAGGTTCGATCCTGCAGAACTGTACCAAAATATTCAAATGGGGAGTGTGGTTTGGCAGAGGCCTTGTGTAGTATACATGAGGTCCTGATTTCCAGGTACCACATATCATCTGGAGAGAGAGAATCACCCAAACTTGGGAGGGTAAGGCAGAAGGATCCCAAGTTTAAGGCCAGTCTCAGCAACTTAGATGGATCCTGTTCCAAAATAAAAAGGGCTGGAGGTGTGGCTTAGTGGTAGAGTGACTCTGGGTTCAATCCCCAGGACTAAAAAAAAAAAAAGGCATATTCCCAGCATAATAATGCTCAAGGTTCATTTCCAACAGGATGCAAAACTCACTGCTAGAAGAAGGTCAAATGACTTGTGTGTTTGATACCAGAACACCTGGCATCTGTGCTGTTCAGTTAAGAGCACTTCTCCTTCTGCAGCCCCTCCACCCCCACTCTCAGCACTGAGCCATTTTCCCATGCAGATCTCAGCAATGGCTAAGCCTCCTGCAGATCCCCACATTTCCAATCTCCTTTGGGGCCCAGTGGTAACAAGGATTGAAGGCACATGGGAATCCAGATAACATCTAAAGTTTGTAACAAAACCTGAAATTTCCTTTGCAGCTGAAGGGCTAGGATTGAAAATTTCCCAAATTGGAACATCAATGTCAAAAACATTGGCCATTGGCCATTAGAAATTAGGAATATAGAGAATAGTCTAAGGAGTTAGGTGTCATAGTAGGTTATCCAGTAAGAATGCCCTGGAATCCCTTTGCTCCCTCCTAACTTGTCCTGTTTAGGGGTGGGTAGCGAAGTAGGGTCCATGAGACCAGGATTTTCTGTGCCTCTACCCCTGTCCCTTTCTCATTCAACATATGCTGCTCTTATTTTGATTTTAAGTATTAGTTTATGCCAGGCTGGGCATGGTGTCTCAATCCTGTTATCTCCAGGGATTCAGATGAGGGAAGACTCCAATTCCAGGCCAGCCTGGACAACTTAGCTAGACCCCCTATCTAAAGGGCTGAGATGTGGCTCAGTGGTTAACACCCCTGAGTTCAATCTTAGGTATCAAAGAGAAAAAAAGAAATTAGCTTACAGTGAGGGCATGGAGCCTGTTGTTTGTAGGGCTGGACAGTAGTGTAGAAGTTCAGGAAATTCAGAAGTGTGGATATTGCAGGTCAAAGGCAAAGAGTTTCCCAGGATGCCTCCTCCAACAGCATCACATAGCTTTTTATTACAGCATGATTTAGCTATTAGAATCTAAAACTCTGAGAGTTTATCCATTATGACCTACTTCTGTATTATTGTACTGTTATGATTAAAGTATATTATTATAATATGGATAAATAATTGTACTCTGGGTGAAATGAATCATTTAGACAATGACCTTGTGGAGATGCCTTTGCATTTTCTGGGCTTTCCTATCTCTACAATAATATGCTACTAAAACCTGGGAAATCTCTGGAAGTCAGAATACAGGACACCCATCTTTGAGAACTTATAGGGCTCCTCCAGAGAATTAAGGAAACTACCACTCTCCTTCCCAAAGTCTTCATTTTCAAAGTTTTTTTTTAATGGGTACAATATTAATAAAATGCATTTTAAAGTGTCATTACAATGATTGATTTTAACCTGAAAGAAATGTTTATCTAGTTTGCAAGATAGATAGTACTAAAAGGTAGGATTTATTTATGAGTGTTATTTATGAAAAAAAAGCTATAAAGTTTTCTGACTTCTTAACATGATATATTTGATAATGTCTTAGTAGTTTATGTATGTTTTTCTCAAGTTCTAAGACAGTAACTACCCAAACTGTACCTAGAAGAATTCTTAAATTCTTACACATCAAATATAGTTTCAAATGATGATGCTTTCTCAACAGAATTTAGTATTATTATGTGTTACTCCTTTTGAAAAAGAAATTGGTATCCTTATTTTGTGTTTATGAAACATTAAGAAGAAGCTAGCTTGTTAAATATAAGGACTGAAAATATTTCTTTGAAGAAATGAAAACACTGAATCAGCAATACTCCAGCAAAATTGGAATCATGTGGAAACCAAATTTTTCTTTCTTCTCACACCATGAATGGCTTCTGCTTTGTTCTCAAATGTTGTTTTGAATGTCATTGCATAATTTCCATATCTAACCTATCTATAATTTCATCAGATTAAAAATCATATCCCAGGGCTGGGGTTGAAGCTCAGTGGTAGAGTTCTCACCTTGCAGGTGGAAGGCACTGGGTTCGATCTTCAGCATCATATAAAAATAAAATAAAGGTATTGTGTCCATCTATAACCAAAAACATATAAAAAACATATCTAGTTTAAAATACCTGTACATCTACACATATGTGAATATATGTACCTAACAGTATGTATATTATGGTGTACATATGTAGCATATATTATGTATATATATATTTATATGTCTGATATGTATACATAAATGTGTATCATACATAAGTATGTATATGTGTGTGTTTGTGTATATGTAACCATCACTCTGACCATTGTGGAATGGTAGGATTCATGTCAGTTCTTGGCCACCAGAGCCAGAAATAAAACAAATCTTATAGCAGAATTATTCTCTGTGTTACTAAGAAACCCATTTCTTGGGTTGTGTAGAAGATAGGATGAAAAATAAAGGACAAAGAAGTATGGTAAAAGCATCCAGGGAATCAAATGTCTGGGTTCAAAGTCTAGTTCTATTTCTTAGTAACAGGATGGCCTTGGGTAACCCCCACCTTCCCAAGAGCTAGATGCAAACACACACTGGTCCATCTGAGGTCCCAAGCCCATGTGTTGGGGGCAATTGTAAAAATGGCCTAGTGAACTGGAAAGTGTTAACATAGGTAAATTATTTTCTTTTGAGGAAAGACAAAGAGAATGAGAAAGTGAGAGTGAGAAACAGTTTAGGAAAAGGGAGAAGAGATGGAGGGGCAAGAGGACCATAGTTGGGGGATCTTGTTTCTGTTTTCATTCCCTTCACACAAACCCAGAAGTCCTCCACTGGGGATAGAGCATCCAGGTGGTGGATTATGCTCATGGATCAGATACCTACATTCAGGTGGAAAGGCATGATGATGTACACATGTTCACAGTGTGCACTGCCAGTTTCTTCCAGCACACCCAGGGCACTTTCTTAGGCAGTTAGCCTGTTTGGGAAGGACACTAAACTCTTCCAGGTGCCTGGATCGTACCCAGTTATGCCCAACCTGCCAGGCTTGTGCTAAGGCTATCACCTTCTTCTAAAAATCCAGAAGAATAAATAAATAAAGCATCCAAAAGCTCCTGATTGCATGAGAAGCCTGTTCATCAGAGACTGTTTGTTATGGATTAGATATTAGTTTTCCCTCAAAAGTTTTTTTGTGTGAGATGATACCAGAAAGTTTAGAGGTGAAATAATTGGCCTATGAGATCCTTAACCTAATCAGTGCATTAATCCACTTGAATGGATCAACTGAGTGGTAATTATAGGCAGGTGGAGTATGGCTGGAGGATATGGGTTGCTGGGAGTATGCCTTTGGAATATATTTTGAACCTGGTGGGCAGAGGTTAGTCTCTCTCTGCTTCCTAGTGGCCATGTCCTGAGCAGCTTTCATCCTCCACATTGTTTTACCATGATATTCTGCCTCAGTTCCGGCCCAGAGCAATGGAGTCAGCTATCTATGGACTGAGACCTCTGAAACTGTAAGCCTAAAATAATTTTTTTCCTCCCCTAAAATTACTCTTATCAGATCTTTTGGCCACAGCAGCAAAAAATGCTGACTAAAATACTGCTGCAGAAGACAGGGCTGCTCACCAGCCAGTTCCAAAAGCTTCATGGCTGAAAGCAGTGGAATATCCACACAGTGGGTATTATTTTCCAGTACTTCCAGTTTTCACATGACATTTGAAATTCCAGCATGATGTCATTTAGCTAGAAATTGACTATTTGAACAAAAAATTCTAAAGATCCTGCGGATTACTGTTTTAATCTTTCTTACGATCTGCTGCAATGGTCTTTTTTTTTTTTCTATCATTTTGATTGCAAAGACTCCTACCCAAGTACTTTCTCCGCTTTGCTTTTCATTCCAAAAGGAAGAGGCTTCTTGAAAAGTAATTTCCATTTGTAGAGGGGAAAAGGAGTATGTTATTTTTTCCCATTGCAGGTCAGAACCACAGGGATAATGAAACCTTAACAAGCTGAGTAATCAACCTTCCACAACCGAGTTGATACTTTCTGTGACCACGGAGAACATAACTGGATTGTTACATTTTACAGAGATGACGAAGTTTCTGATAATAACAACTGACAGTTACATAGTGCTATATAATTTACAGTGTATTTTCACAAGTCTCATGTAGTTTCACTGTTGGCATTTAATATACTTTCAAAAAGTAATAGCTAACCCTCATTAAATCTTACTATAAGTCACACAGATACATTTAACCCATCCAGTGAGTTGTTTTGTTAATTCCAAAGACAGACTTCTGCTTCCTCCGTTTCATAGATGAGGAAACTGAGGCTCAAAGGATTCAAATGACTCACTGAATCAGTCATTGGTTTGTGGAAGCCTTTCTATTTCTTGACACCCACACTGCCTGTAAATGACTCGCAGGCTGAATTACTGCCTGAGAAGCTTCATGCCCTGATATTTGGGTTGTCTCAGGAGAGGCAGGGACTGGGTGGTGTCAGTCTGTATCACCAAGTGTTCTTGAGCTATTGATTCTTCAGGGTTCTTAGTGTTCTATGGAAAAATATCTCTAAGGGCAAGTGGGTTTTGTATTTCCCACACAACGAAATATGTTTTTCTTTTTAAAAATGTTGTGTCTCAGGAGCTCCATGTTTCCCCAAACACACTCTGGGGGATGCTGCTCTGGGTTATTACCCAAAAGAAAGAAGCTCTAAAGGCTGGAAGGTGAGGCACTTTGGCCTCCCAAGGTCTGGAAACCCTTTTTTTCTTTCTGGAAGAGAGTTAGGAAGACACTGAAGTGGACATGGCTTTACTTAGAAATAATGGGTTTTAAAAATATGGCTGTCCAGAGCCACACCCTGAGTCTGTTGTCTTTTTACCATGCTCACTGGAGAAGATGTGGACCTTGCACATGGCTGTGGAATCCAGTTCCATCTCTATGGTCCTCCTGCACTATGACCCTGAATAAGTTATCCACCATTTGTGCTTCCATTTCAATGTCTAAAAATATGGGATTGCTAATACCTGTTTGGTAGGGTGGTTGTGAGAATTAGATTCTAAATTCAGCAGCTAGTATGAAGTCTGACAGAACAGATGATTAGTAATGATAACTCTTCTGGCAAGCTAGTGAAGCCTTCAAATAAATTTGATCTTTGCTATGGCCTCAGCTCTGGCATATGAGAGGGACTTGATAAATATTTGCCCTGCTGACTCTTAGCTCTATTTTATATTAGCCACAAATCTTCATGCCATACCTTAACCAAAACTTAAAAAAAAAAAACATATTGTAGTTGTGCTCCATTTGTGTACAGTGTTTCAAAATGCATTCTAGTGTCATGGATGACTAATGAGAACAAATAAAAATTAAAAACCCCATATTGTATATCTCATACACAACAATAAGATCATAGTGGGCTTTTCTTATGAGAATTCCTTTGAATGCCCTTAGCATTATATGTGATTCCAGACAGACTTAAGAGGAACCTGAAATACAGTGGGTCATCTTTTACAAGTGCTTTCTCCTATAGAAGCTTCTCGTGAGTCCCATAGACCTGGCATTTCCTCAGCACTCCCCAGAGGATACAAAAGGGCACGGGGCTCAACCTGGACAATAGGACTCCCTTAGTACAGTAAGGGGACCTGTGACATTTCTATTCTATACTTGTAGGCACCTTCTATTGAGGTGAAATCTCACTCTTCCATGATGTCATCCTGCCTTTGGGCCCAGAGGAGACTGATTTGTCTGATCCAAGAGGCAGATCCTATCTTCTCCCTATAACCTCCTCTCCATTTGTAGCTAGGGGGAACTTTGAGTGTTTATGTGTTTTATACTTTTTCCATACTGGGGGGATTTTTCTAACACAGAAAAAATTCCTGGCTCTATTTGATCCCCGTGACTCACAGAATGAAACCAAGTTCCTTGACTTGGCCTTCACATTCTGTCCCAACCTGATGTTCAGGTTGTTCTCTCTAGTCCTCTCTCCCTCCTTCCTCAATCCTTACTACTGTGGTAGACCCTTTCTCTCTCTCCTCTCTTTTAAAATTTTTTAAAGTTGTAGATGGATGCAATACCTTTATTTTATTAATTTAATATTTTTATGTGGTGCTGAGGATTGAGCCCAGTGCCTCACACATGCTAGGCAAGTGCTCTACCACTGAACTACAACCCCAGTCCCTAGACCCACTCTCTTAATAGTGATATATATATTTTTTTCCTCTGAATATTGATCTATTTTTCTGTGGCATCTAACAATTATACATTGATATCTTGTTTATGTTGCTTCCTTGGATAAGAATATTCTATTTTCCCTTATCTTCCTGGCATACTCCTATGCATTTTTAAGGCTAAACTTAAATTTCACATCTTCCAACTTCTCTGGGCACTTATTTACTTCTTGCGGTACATTATGATAGCATATGAGCACATCACTACAGGCATAGGGTTTATACACTCAATGTTTATAACTGGCTTGTTCCACAGGTTATGAGCATCTGGAGAGTACAGGCAGGGATGCATTTATCTTTGTGCCCCTAAGTACTCACT
This sequence comes from Spermophilus citellus, assembly GCF_964194105.1. Classification (NCBI taxonomy): domain Eukaryota; kingdom Metazoa; phylum Chordata; class Mammalia; order Rodentia; family Sciuridae; genus Spermophilus; species Spermophilus citellus. The sequence goes on along the minus strand of NC_138186.1, from coordinate 92,438,367 downwards.
ACAGTACCTGGAGCAACTTGGTCTATGCCAATATGTTTGCTGAATGAATGAAGGCTAGTGAAGTGAAAGCATTCTACTACCTCAAGAGTAATATACAGCTAGGGGATGGCTGGGATCAAGAGAGTCTGGTGATTTGAGACTCTAATGTTAGGGTTAGGGTTAGAATTAGGGTTAGGGTTAGGGTTAGAGTTCAGTCACTAATGTTGGGATAATTACCTAACACCTAGCAATTCCAGGAGAATCTGTGGGTCAAAAAAAAAAAGAAAGAAAAGGAGGGATGGCTATGTCCCCTGATTCTATCCTTGCTGACTGGAAGGCTTAGGAGGGCCAGTTTACTGCCAGGGTATTGAAGTTTCACGAAAATTCAGACCTTGGGACTATTTTACCCAGGAATCATCTAGCACATCAAGTTCCTGAGAACTTGAAGAGTAAGTGAAGTCCCCCAAAGACTTCACTTTTGGGTCAGGCAATCAGAGCAGAAGTCTTAGCTGATATGCAGAGGAAGCATAGGACGCATCAGGAGAGCTCTCTTGCAGATAAGTGAAGGTTGGAGCTGCACCCCAGCTGCTCTTTGGTGGATGGTGAGAAGAGCTCCCTCTAGAGGGGGCACTTCCCCTGAGTCTCCTGCTCCTGCTCTGCTCTGCCAGCATCAGCAAGTCTCCTAGAGAGCAGAGGAGCCAGGAGCAGAAAACTAGTCAGGATCCAATTAAGTGATCCCGCCAGCTTCTCCAGAACAAAGCAGGTTCTCAGGGGCTGTGGCCCCTCAGAACATCGGGACAAAGCAGTGCGGCTGGAAGTGTGTAAATAAACTTCCTGACATGGTGAATGGCCTGGCTCCCCATGGTCAGGTGGGGACTTGTCACCTGGGGGTGGCTGAGGAATTTTCTTTCCCAGGGATTTGAACGTCAGGGCTACATTTTGATCTGTCCAGGGTGGTTCAGCTGTGAGCCATCCTGGTCCTGGAAGCAGGGCTGATGTCCACAAGATGAGTCTCCCCTTAATTATGGAAGTGCTTTAGCAGAGGAAGGAGGGGAATGGTGTAAGATTCGTAGGCAGATTTTTACCACAGGCAAGTTTTCCTTTGGTTAGCCATAGAAAGATATGACTTGTTCCCTAGGATGATTCAGAGTTCTTGGGATTCAACATGCTAAATGAGCCCCTTAATCAGCATCCAGAATAGTCTTAGAGTTCCGGAAGGCGAAGAGATAGATTCAAACCAAAAAAAAAAAAAGTTGTATTAGCTCATCCTGTAGTCTAAAAACAACTTTTAAAAAGCTTAAATTAGTGAAGTTATAAACAGGTTGTTAGGAAAAGGAACCACGATTTAAAGTGAAGAGGCAGCATGGTATGACAGATTAACTCTAGCCAAACTCTCCAAGTTCAAATCTTAACTCTATCACTTATATACAAACTGTGTGATTTGGGGCCAATGTCCTAAGCTGTTTGTGCCTCAGTACCTTCATTAAGAAAAAGAAAATTACAGTTCATACTTCATCTGGACGTTGTATATGTTAAATGAACTAATTCGGGTAAAAGCACTTAGTACCTTGCCTGGACTATGAAAAGCACTAAAGAAAATAAAATATTTTTGCTGTTATTATGTTTGCCAAAATAATCATATATACCGTGCCTGTGGTTTTGGAGTGGGCAAATTCTATTAGAATATATTATGAATATGGAAACAAATTTCTTAGAGAACTTTAGATTGAGTAAAAAAGTGATTAGAAATGACCCCGAGATTTGTCATATTTATATAAAGTAGCACAGTTAGTAAACATTGTGTTAAGAAATATCCAACTCCTTCAAATGGATTTATTTCCCATTCCTTCCCTCCTAGCTGTATGCATTTCAGTCTGATTGAGCTATTTTCCTGCAGGGATCATATGCTTTTTTTCCTTTAGTCCTTTTCCCCAGTTGTCTATTCTATTATGGAATTTCTCACTCCCTTACTGTGCTTCTGTTTATTAAAGTCTCATTCACCCTTCAAAATCCCTAGATTCCTACCTCTTCCAGGCACCCTTTGCAACCTGCTTCTGGGAAGTGACCTCTTCTTCCTCCATATCTGATAATCTTTTATATCTTATTCCTTCCTCTATTCATTTTTTGTGTATTTATGCTTTTGCTTATTTTTTTCTATTAGAGGTAAATATTTTATATCTCCTATACTCCCAGAATATGTCCTTGAGACCATTTATTGAGATCGAAGCCAAATATAATCTAATGTTTACTCTGAAAACCTTCCTCTTGGAATGTCAGGGTTGAGCATGATCTCCATGCTTCTGGGTGCAGGTGTTACTAGGGACATAGAATAAAATTTTTGTTTTCATGTAGGGAAATCATGTTTCCCCAGAAAGGGCAAAAGCCTCTGTACCAGGCCCTAAATGCAACACTGTCTTGTATTCTGATAAGTATATTTTAACACTGACATTGACCATGTAGAATAAAGTCAAAGACTAGTGTCCTGGGAAATAAAGAGTCTGCTCTAAATGAAAAGGTGTGGAAATTGAGAATGTACGGCCTGGGTGAAGGAGGTTTTCACTGCCTTCAAATATTTGAAGAGTTGTCATGGTGATGATGAGGGGTTAGATTCTGACATGCTTCAGAGGACAAAACTGGGACTGGTGGGTGGAAATTACCAGAGGGCAGATTTCAGCCCAATATTAGAACGTTCTAATAACTGTTGCTATTCATCAGTAGAAGGAGCTGCCTTGAACAGTGGTGAGCACAGGCTAGATAATCTTCTGCTTGTGGGAGTGTTGGGTGGGAGGTCAGGCTTCGTGACCTCCAAAGACCCTTCCACCCCAAAGATTAATTGATTTTATGGAAATCTGTATTTGGGCAAAGGATAGTGGGATAAATATCCTGCAGCGTACTGCATTTTGAATGCTGGCTGAGTTAGGGATAAAAAAAAAAAAAAAGTCAATGGTTTATTTCATTGCATTCCCCAAAGAAAGGGATATAAGCTTTCATTTAGGGATTTTACAAAATCCATTGTGTTTGATTTTTTTGTCTCATGGCTTAAGTGCAAGGAGGTACTAGCTGGGTTTTCTACTTAGTGACAGGCTAAACTGTGTTTGCACAAATTGTTTCCTGGGAATCTTGTTTTTGAGTCCATATTTATAGTCTGTACTTGATGCCATGACTGTATTTCTATGCCTTGATAATTAGTGCAAAGATGTTCATGCTCTATATGGGGGAGGGAAGAGCTGTTTGCAATCTTGTACAAACCTGAATTTCCTGCGTGACTTGAACAGTTTTCAAACACTTTCCACACTCCTGTGGATAATGACATTGCTAGCTTGCTTCCATGCTGTTAATATATTCATGCATATTCTTAGGACAAAAAAGTACAGTGTGTTGACTGAAGGAGTCCCTTCATTTCTTCCTCCTCTGTCTCTCCAAGTTAGGACAAACTCTTCTGTTATTGATAAAGACTGTGTTTGCATTTGCAGAGTAATTAACAATAGATTCTTTTGCATTTCTTTTACACTACTTGCTGCTTATGGTTACATCACCAGATTCAGAGCTTGCATTAAACGCATTAAACCTAGTATTGACTAAAGACTTGCATGTTCCTGCTCTAATCTCACCACTAGACAATCTGTACTAGACACATTCTGATTCCCCAGGTTATTGAAAAACTGCAAAGCATTTCCTAATTCTAATTTCAAGGAAAGCAATGTCCACTCCAACAAGGCTCCCTGTCGAGTTCAAAACAGTAAGATTATTCTGGAAATTCTGGGTGTCTTAGGGCAGTTGGAAACATGAGTTGATTTAATTAAATTTAAACACAAAATAAACAGTCCTCTGGCGGGGGGTGAGGGGGTGGGGGGGTGTTCTCTTTGCTTTTCACCTGCAATGGGTTGCAGCAGAACAGAGTAATTGCCCTCACCATACTTACTTTGGGAAAAGCTTTTTTTGCTAGCAGTGTTCTGATTTAATTAAACAGAAGGGCCTGAAATAAAATCCAGTTAATTTCAAGCCACAATGAGGGATATTTTATTTATATATTAATAATGTTTGTATTAATTTACTACAGCTTTAGAAGCCAGCTCCATACAATAATGACTGTCTTTTGCATAAAGAGCTTCAGACCAAAGGGAGACACCTGGAGCTACAAGCTAGAAGGGAAGCCCTTGGAGGGAAAGATGTCCTTTTATAATGGCTCGCTTATTACAGCTCTCCATTCCTGGCTCCAGTTGCAAGTATTTGTTCTTTTCTCAGATTTACTAATAACAGAAATAAGAAGAATGATAGATTGTTCTTCCTCCCGTCTTTGGCTCTAATTAGTGGACAAAAGTTGCTGCAAAACAGGCTCAATTTTCTAGTTCTTCCTTAGGAGCAAGGGTAGCCAGGTAATACATCTGTTCTCTCTGAGCTTACATTTTGTGCCATTCTGTATGTTATTTTGGATGTGATTGGTTCCACATACCACTAGATAGAGCAGAGAGAGAAATAATTTCCCCAGGAGGTTTTGGAGCTATTAGAATATTACTATAGAAACGGTCTGTCACCACTGACATTCTCCCACATCCAAATTTGTTTATGTAGGAAATGAACTATATAAAACCACTATGATTGCACACCAGCCCCCTGTTGCCCCCATCCCAACTAAGTGAGCCATTGTCTGGTTTGAATTTTGATACCATTCTCACAACTATTTATTCTACTAAATAAATTGTTAGTTTTTTTTTTTTCATTAACAACTGCAGAATGTACTATTGCAACCTGATTGCAGAGGGCCTTGAGCCTCCTGCTCAGTTTCTGCAGTGTGATCAGAAAGGCCATCTTATTTTTTCAGTGTTGGCTTATGCTCTCTGAACTTTACTTAGATTTTTTATGAGCAAAGTGGAAGCTCATCGTCACCAGTTTTAATCCTTAGAGGCCAGGCTCTCTTCCCCATGGTGGCAGGGGAGCCATTTGGGAGGACATGCTGTCATCTTTAGAATAAAATTCCTAAGGCTTTAGAAACTCCGGTTCAGATATTAAGCTCAGATTTATGGTCTTGCTAACTCACCCTAGCTTTGTAAGCGTCGAGGTGGTTTTTATAACCCTAAGAGAAAATTGAGAATGAAGTTTTAAAAACAAAGGACAGAACAGAAATGGTAATTAAGATTTCTACAAATTGATTTATAAAATCAAAGATTTTTTTTCTTAAAATGTGTGATGGCATTGTTCCTTACTTGCTTAAATGTTTTCTTTCCAGTGACTTTTCCTAACCTTTTTAGCTCACCACATTTTTGGCAACAAAGTACTCTGCTGATTTCAGGGAGAGAATGCTTCCCTCTGGAATTGCAGGGATGCTTGGAACTTCATAATATTACCACTTTCCTCTCACTGTCAAATGACAGGAGAGCACAAGTAGCTAAATATATTACACACTGCATTTGGGCTTAATTATTTCCTTTATTGTTTATTTATGGTCAATTCAGTGTTCCTGACCCCCATTTATAAAACCCATTCATGTGATAGGAAGGTGATGCTTTGCAGGTCTCATTTATCTCATTTGCCCAATGATTGTTTGCTAGAAGAAACTTGATAAATTGTCATGTGTCATTTTGTATCAAGTCTGAAACACTTACTGCTTGAGGTGGGATGGGAGATTTCCAAAGAAACCACAAGGGTGCCAAGGTAAGGTACGTGAGAGTAAGAAGGAAAACCTAGGAGTGATGCAGAAGATGACAGAAAAAGCTCTAAGTGCAGACAAGCCAAATCAGGCAGGGCGAGCCCAGGTTAGAGCACATCATCAGCTTCATACTTAGCCTTGATTTGTTCTCTGATTGAGAAACAGCTTGGAAACAGAAAGGTGATGTCGTGTTATTGGTCTGCAGCATTCCTACCTGCCATTGTGGTTCTTTCCCATCTGTTTGGAGTCTATGAAGGCGTTCCATTCTGGTTTTCCATCTTCCTGTTTTCACATTTCACTTGTGAATGTTCTGTATTTAAATTATGCTGCTTCTTCACAATTTCTCTCATTTTCTTAATTTGTTTTTAATCTCATTTTGGATGTTAGATGACAGAACTCAGTTTCTTTGTGACCATACATTTTTTAATTTTTATTTTTTCTGGTATGTGGTATTGCTTCAGTCTATAACTTTTCTTATATTTTCAGAGGGTTCCAGCACAATCTGCTTCTGTTACTCAGGGCAAAACGTGATGGGTTTTCCTGTACTCTAGGAGTTCCATGGTGGGAGGTGAGAGTGGGCCAGGAAAGCTTACCCAGCCTCATGGCTGTTGCCAGGCATTAAAAAAATATGGCATCTCTATGGAGCCTTTTCCAAGTCCCTCCTTCATGAATAGTTGAGCCTCTATTCTTCTTCATCCCCAGGGTGCCCTTTCTGCACGTTGGATTCCTTTCCCAGGCATTACCTCACTCTGTGGATTTGTTCATCTTGAAGGAGTTTGGGTGAGAATTCTGAGTCGGGGTCACTCAGGTCACCCCTTCCCCTGCCCCACCTTGTGTCTCTCCACAGCCCCTAGTGGGTTCCCAGAAGGCTCTGGTGAGAGCCTGAGGGATCCTGCAGGTTTGTGTGGTCCCTGGTAGGCTGCTTTGGGGTTTCCAGCCCACCATCATGGGTCTCTGCCCCTACTGCTTTCCTAACCACCTACTGTCCAGGTCAGGCTGCTGGGGTGAGGTGGTGAGGTGGGGAATGCAGGAGAAGGGGCAGGATTCCCCTTTGTAGATGATCTCTCTGCTCTTCGCTCTTCTCTCTCTTACCTCCCCTGTCTTTCCCCTCTCCCCTTTCCTTACATTACTCTTTTGTGAAGGGATTTGGAGATATTCCGAGCCCCCACCTTGCCCTTCTCAGAAGTCCTTCCTTCCCCTCTAGGTTCAAACTTTTTGGGTTCCAGCATTTCAGATCACAACGCTTTCTGGGCCGTCTTCTTTGATGACTCCTAATACATTTTTGTAGTTCTCTCCTCTGATCTCCCCTTTGTCCGTGGTCTTCAAGGGCTGTATTCTCAGCTCTCTTCACACTTTTCCTAGGCAACCTCTACTGTTCCTACAATTGAAAAATCTTTTTCTCTTTGGTGAAGATTTCTCTGATACATATCCAGTTCTTAGTTTTCTGCTGAACTTAATACCCGTGTTTCAGGTTACTTGTTGAAGGTTTAGAAGGTAAATTATATTTGGAAAAGTCCAAAACTAAATTTTTCAGCTTTTCATGAAAGTTATTCTACCCAAAATTAAACAGATGAAGTCCATTTCTCAATAGCCATCCTAAACATCCTAGCTTTGACTCCTCTATTCTGGCAATCCCAAATGTCTGTCAGTTCTATCACCTAAATTTTTAAAAACATTTTTAAAGAATCTTTCTTTATCCTTTTTTGCTCTTCTGGTTTAGATACTGTGATCTCTTCCTTGACTCTTGGTCTCTCAAGAATAATTTTCTCAAAAAATGAATCATATTAACTATAGTATTCACAAATCTCTGGTGGATCTTTATTACTTAGGGCAGTGGCTTTCAAACTCTTTGACTTGGCAGTAAAATCCTTTGAGCTTTTTTTGCCCCAATATGCATATTTATTTATAGGAAATATATATATGTATGTGCATGCATGTAATAATGACAGTGAAAATCATAATAAGTAATTTTTATAGAGTGCTTTGTTTCTTGAACTGTAACTACACTTAACTAAATATTTTCTTCATTTATTGAAAGCTGTTCACACAATCATCACAACATGTACAAACATAATTGAAAGATGAATGAGAGAAAAGTCCAGCAAATGCTATTTTAACACTTTTTTTAAATGGTAGAAATTTTCTGCTCTTAAATTATAGTAGGTTGCATTTGTATTATAGACACTTAATTTTTAATTGTCTTGCTAATGATGATGGTGTTGTGCTATAACATGATTATAATTTACTAGCATTCTATGTGTTACTTATATTTCATTTCACATGTTATCTTCTCCCCTGAATTAGAATCTAAATTCTGTGAAGCAGAGATCTTGCTATTTTGCTGACAGCTATTTTTATGACATCCAGAGGCTTCTAGGTCCGTAATAGGTGTTCAATATATATTTGTTAAGTGAATGAAAACCTAACTATATTTGTGCATATTATTCTCTTAGAATGATGATATTTGTTAATGGTAGTGGACATATATTCTTTTTCAAATAGTCTACTTGAAAATTTAAATTTTGGGGGATGTCCATTTTGTCAGATGTGACTAGAAGTTTCTTTCTTTCTTTTTTTTTTCTTTATATGTGACTGATGAGGAACTCCTTATAAGTTAGAGAGAGCATCAGTCTGCCATTTTTTTTTATTGTTTGATTTTTTGTGTCATTAGTATGTCCAATCTATAGTTGATGCCTTGCAAGAATAATTTTAAAGCTACAAGTATGTGTTATAAAGGTTAGATTGATTATCAAGACTAGATAATATAATTTATAAACACAAATACACATCAGAAACACATGATCTACAATGTATGCAACATGCTGAAAGTGAACAAATGAATAAGGATGCCACCTTCAACAATTCCATGTAAGGAACCTGCCCTCTTCCCCACCTTTTCCCACAGAATACCTCACATATTATGTAGGAGAGGTAACTTCCTCTTATCTGATCCAAATGAGTTTAATCCTTTTATTAACTATTAGTAAATATTAATTTTTATTTTTCATGTTAGAGAAATAATACTTGGATTAGAAGTTCTGCTTCTACTTTCACTAATTGATTTCACTTCAGTGGCCAAGTAACGCCCATCATATCAACCACCCTGCAAAATAAAGTCAGGGCAGAAAAAGTCAGAAAAGTTTAGTGAGCTATTAAATTTTTACAAAAAATTAAGCTTGTCAATTTTAGTAAAATTATAAATTAATTTTATAAACATTAATTTTTCACATTAACACTTGATTTTTACTGCTGATGTAATTGAGCAATGCTTCAAAAACATTTTAAACCACTAAAGACAAAAGAATTTAGCAGAAAAATTAAGTAGTAAATAAATTAGCCTAGATTAATTTTTTTTTCTGAAATAAAAATAGTGCTGTATTTTGGATCAATCTATGATATCATTCGGAAAATTTTGTCACTTTGAAACATTTTTTCCCTTTACTTTCAGTTTTGCTGGCAAGCAAAACATTGTTCAGAAGCTCACAATCATAAAAGGAAAATGTATTTCTGATCTTTGAATCAAGAGGAGCTTAAATGTCCTTCTTTGAGATTCTCTTTTCTTAAAGCTTTATTTGCAAGCCCAGTTTCCTCACGTCTGAATCAATATTTTTAACCAGATTTTTTTGTCCATTTTTACTTGCATGCAATACCTTTTCAATGTATGAAGACCCTTTCTCATTCTATTAACTTTTGTTACATATACTCAAACTGTTACCAATGGCATTGTTATGACATTTAATTTTTTCTCCAGACTCTCCCATTAAGTTAAAAACCCAGGGTGGTGGGCCTCAGTATTTTTTCTGAAATAATATATTCCAATAAATTAGTTGTGATATTATAATGTTTCTTGTTTAACTATAAAGGGTTTGTTGGTAACATTATAGAACATGAAAAGTGATATTTAAAACCAGCTGTTCTATAATTTATATTTATAAAATAATTTTGATATTAATTTAGCCTTATACTTATTATTTTAAATATTCCTTTAAAGTCTTTATTTTTCCATTTTAACATTTTGTTGTTTTGATAAAGAAAACTTGACAAACATCTCTTAATTTAAATAATAAAATTCTTTTAAATAGAAATGAGTAATGTTGAAGCATTGGCAATCCAGTGCCAACTTGGATTTAAGGAGAGGAAAGTTATTTTAAGATGTTTTGCAGAGAAAAGAGTATTTTCAAATAGATATGTTAAATTAATGCCAGACTAGAAAAATCAACCACTAGAAAAACTTAAACATTCATATTACATAACAGACATCTCATAAAATCTCATGCCAAAATGACCAGAAAGCTCAGAAGTTTGTATATGACTATAACATAAAAATAAATACGTTTGATTTTTGCAAAAGCTTTCTAATCATATTATATTCAAGAATGTTAATGAAGATTGAATACCTCTAGAAATTCAGTTGACCTGAACCCTAAAAACGTCAGTGTTTATCCCTTGTAAGGAATTTGGATGAACAGAATTTTAACTGCCAACTTACACTGAAGAGTACATTGACAAGAGCTAAAACCTTCCTTGTAGATAAGTTTGTAATGTCATTTTGGAATTGTATGTATAGTCAGATGTGTCTTTCCTTAATCTTTAAAATTCCTGTTTAGATATATAGTTTTATAATAAGATAATATTATAACAGAGAAATATTTTGAACTTTGGATCCACAAAATAGATGAGAAACAATTTGTAGTTTAGACAGGGTGAGAATCAGTATAGACAAGATGGAAAGTAAGTTTTTTTTTTTTTAAAAAAAAAGGCAGAAAATTGTTGATGCCAGCATTTTTATACTTATTTTGCGTCATTTCCAGATTTCTCTCTCAAAACTCTTCTTTTCCATACCTCCACCAATGGTCCCCATCTTACATTTACGTGCTCAGGGCCCAAACTGAGTCATCATGTTTTCTCCCACGGTGTCATGGAAGTTTTTACATCTTATGTTTAATTCACCAGCAAATCCGGTTGGTGCTACATTTGTAATATGTTACAAATTTGGCCACTTCAAATTTGACTCTCCTGCTATCGTCTAACTCACTACATTCTTTTTTCTGGACTATTGAAATGGCCTCCTAACAGCACCCTATTTCTATTCTTGCCCCCTTTCTTGCTTTTTTGCACCAGCGAGCAGCTAGAGTGTTTTTTTTTCAAAACATAAGCCAGATCATTTCACTCCTTTACCATGGCTTCTCATCACAGTTGGGAGAAAGTCTTCACTGTGACCTACAAGGCTCCATGTCATTAGTTACCAAAAATGTATGTACATGAGAATCACCTGGGGAGCAATGAAGTTATTATGGTGTGGGTATCACCACAAACCAACTGAAATCAAATCTCTGGTTTGGGACCTGAATCTTTGTGAATTGTCAAAGTTTTTCAGGTGTTTCAGAGGCACAATGAGAGCTGAGAGCCTTCAATGACTACCCTTCCAACCCTACTGCTTACCACTTTCCCCTTTGCTCTGAGGCACCATGTTGACTTCCTTGTTGCTCCAAGTTTGCCAAAGATATTCATGTCTCAAGATCTTTGCACTTGCTACTCTTGTCACTACCACTAGCTTCATGGCTCATTTCCTCCCTCCATGAAGACCCCTATTGACCCCTATGTCACCTTTTTGGAGGGGCTTTTCCTGACCATCTTATCTTAAATAAGTGAGCAGCCCACACGTTGCTCTATTTCTTTATCCTATTTTAGTTTTCTTAAGGGCAGTTTTAATATTGTCTGATAACTATTAATTTTTTTTTTCTTTTTTCACCAGTTTTTTTTCTATGAAGCTAAAGAATTTATCTAATTTGTTCGCTGTTCTAGCTTAAGTTTGCACAATGGTTCTTTGCACATTGTCATATAGGACCTTCATGAATATTTACTGAATAAATGAATTAAGCAACAAATGAAGTTTAATTCCATGAATATATGTATAAAACTTATTATGTTATAGATATTGGAGGAGGTTCTTTAGGTTGTGCAAAGAACAAGATGACTGCCTCCCTAGGTGAGAGAGGCTGATGTGCCAAAGAATAAAAATAGAACCTAATCTCCAATATGTGCCATAAACAGTGTGCCAGGGACATTTGCACTGACATAGGAAAGTATATACTAGGATTTTCAAAGTTACCCAGGTGTTTCAGAGGTATAAGGAGGGATATCAGCACTCTGGCTTCTCCTCCAACTCTGTTACCTACTACTGACCCCTTTGCTCCTTCTTATCCACCATACTGAATTTCCTAGTATTTGCTTCTGTTAACATGGAACATAGAAATAATTGTTCAAGATATATTTGAAACTTCTTTGTGTCTTCCTTGACTGCAAACACTGAATGCTTTGGGATGCAATTTAAATTGTGCCAATCAGATGAATATGTAGAAGACCAGAATTTAGAACTGAGCCAAGTGGAGGAAAGAGGCAGTGGTACCTCAACCGTCCATGTTACTGGTATGGACTGAGCAGGTAATAACTACATGGCTCTGAAATCAGCACTTTCTGCATCAAGTTTTTCATCCTTAGATCACTGTGCTTGTCATACTCTGTGCCCCAGGACATAAAATGCTTCATCCGGGTGCTGCTGCCTTTTTAAAAGTAATGTTTGGTGGGTATATCATTCTAGGCTGACGTTTTTCCCTGTGCTTTAAAGATGTTGCTCTCCTGGCTTTTTATTTACATTTTTCCAATGAGAAAAACCCTCTCATTCTTACCTACATCTGTAAATAATATATCTTTCTTTCTCTGCTTTGAAGATTTTCTTCTCATCACTAGTTTTGCACAATTTGATTATGACATGTGTTGGCATAATTTTCTTCATGTTTCTTGTGCTCAATATTCATTGATCTTGAAACTGTAGACTTATAGTTTTCATCAATGTTGGATTTTTTGAGTCATTATTCCTTCAAAGCTCCCCTGCCTCTTGAAGTTGTCCCAAGAACTCATTGATTCTCTATTTTTGCTTTTTATTAACATATATTTTTCTCTGTGTGTTTCATTTTGGATATTTTCTATAATACTTTTTCAAAGTCATTACCCTTTTCTTCCTACAACTGTAATATTCCTTTAGTTGCACACAGTGCATTTTACATCTCATATGTGATAGGCAGAATTCTAAAATTATGTCTCTCCCCACCAAGATTTTTTACCCTAGTTTCCAGAATTGCGACTATGTTGAGATATCAGTCCCCAAGTATGTAATGTTTTATTGGCAAAAGGTACTTTTCAGATGTAATTTAGTTTACTAGTTAGTTGAACTTGAATCAATTGAATGGAAGGTCATCTTGGGAGGCTTGTGTGATTACAGGAGCCTTTAAAAGGAGAGATTTTTTTTTTTCCAGGATGATAGCAGGAGAGGGAAAGAAATTTGAAGCACATGAAAGATTTAATGAATATTGCTGGCTTGAAGACAGAGCAGGGCACCTCAAAAAATCTGAAAGTGGCCCCCAGCTGGTTGATAGTTAGCAAGAAAATGGGGACTTCAGCCCTGTATCCATAAGGAACTAGATTTTGTTAATGAATGAAATGGACTTAGAAATTTTTTTTTCAGAGACATTGGATAAGAACCTATGTCAACTAACACCATAATTTTAGCTTTGTTAGATCCTTTCTTTATAGATTTCAACCAAGCTCTCCTAGACTTCTGACCTATAGGACTGTGCACTAATAAATTGATATTGTTCTAAGGTGTCAAATTGATAATATGATGTTACACAACAATAGAAAAATCAGTTCATTTCACTGTGATTTCTTATCTCTTTCAGTTCAGTTTGAGTCTTTTTTTTAATATATATCTTTAGTGTCTCCACTTAACTTTTTGAACATAAGAATGCTAATATAAAACCTGTTTCAGTATCCTTATCTTCTAGTTCTGCCATATATGTCAGTTCTGGGATCGTTGCAATTGCTTGCTATTTCTAAAGCTGCATTGTGGGCAATATTTTCCCATTTCTGTTCATGCATTGTAATGTCTTATTAGATGCCAGACATAATGAATTTTACCTTCTTGGGTACAGGACATTTTTACTTCCTATAAACATTCTTGAGCTATGTTCGGGAGGTACAAATCAAACTTGAAAACAGTCTGCTTTTAGGTCTTGTCTTTAACGTTCATTAGGTGGAACTAGAGCTTCATTTAATCTGGGGCTAATTATTCCCCACTCAGAGGCAAGAACCTTCCTAGTACTCCACCAATGCTCTGTGAGTTATGAGGTTTTCCAGTTTGATTGGTGGATGTGGGCACTATTTCTGTTCCTGTGTGAGTATTAGGTACTATTTCCTCTAATTCTTTCCAGTGACTCTTTAAATTTTTTTTTGGGGGGCGGGGCTGGGGATGTGGCTCAAGCGGTAGCGCGCTCGCCTGGCATGAGTGCGGCCCGGGTTCGAGCCTCAGCACCACATACCAACAAAGATGTTGCGTCCGCCGAGAACTAAAAAATAAATATTAAAAATTCTCTCCCTCTCTCTCCTCTCTCACTCTCTCTTTAAAAAAAAAAAGCTTCAAATCACTTTAAAAAAAAATTTTTTTTTTTTTGTATTTGTAGATGGACAGAATGCCTTTATTTTATTAGTTCGTTTTTATGTGGTGCTAAGGATCAAACCCAGTGCCTCATGCATACTAGGCAAGTGCTCTGCCACTGAGCAACAGCCCCAGCTTCTCAAGTGAGTCCTTTTATGGTAGTTTCTTCAGATGCATGAACTGAATCATACTCAAATTAATCCTTGAGATTTTAAGATTTCTTTGTGAAGCTCTCTCCTCTCTGTACTATTCCTGTGGTCTCTAGACTCCTTTGTCTCCCTGGACTCCTGTCTCTGTCTCTTAAACTAGGGAGTCTTCTATGCTCACCCAGGGTCCCTTTAGTTGCTCGAAGTCTGGATACTTCCTCCAGGCTGCAAGCTGGGACAATCATAGGCTTCCCTCATTTGTGTCCTGTCAATCTAGGATCACTCCATTGTCTCTGATTTTCCGTGTCTTGAAATGCTATGATTTCAAGTATTTACAGCAGTTTTTTGATTGTTTTGGGTTAGACCATAAATTCATTCCCTATTTTTCCATTTTGGCCAGAAGCAGAAGACTATTATTAAATTTTGACAAAAAGTAGTGTGTTGAGTTATACTGTTAGAGTCTGTAAACAAGTCAAGATGGCGCCTGGCATTTTGCAGAGGGAGTGGTTTGTGAAGTAACGCCAGCGAGCCATTAAGTGTGGAGATTCCTTATTGGTTGACTGCTGTATCTAGTTATGTTAATTAAGATAAGCTGTGTGTAATGTATATATACCCCTCCGGTCCTACAATAAACGGCTCCCACTCCTGCTGTATCAATGTACACAAGTTGTTCATCACCCCCCAGTTATTTTGCTGCAGCCGGACTGTGGCAGTATACTATTCATACCTAGAAAACATATCTTATCATCATAGTATACATTGTGAGGCATAAATCAATGTGTGGCATGTATAGTATAACAAATGTATTGACAAAATAGTTTCTAGTTTTTTGTTGTTTTGACATGTAAATAAAAATATACAACTATTTTAATCAGAAGAAAATGATCATTAGAAGAATGAAGAAAGAAATGCAAGTTGAAAGGATGGGCAGAGGATATTGCCGCGTCCGGCAGAAATGGACCGAGTCCGGCGGGAGACGTCGGGGTTAAAAGAATTCACAGGACACCAAGGTTCTTCATCCAGGGAGAGTCTCTCTTTATTATCTCAGCTCATACTTATATATTTCTTTCAGACAGAATGGAAAGTTACTGGTAGGCGAGAGCAAGGACGGAGGGGGGCAGGTGGTCCTTGTCGACTCATACTAAGCCTTCAACCAGGAACCTTATCAGACCCAAGCAGGTCAGGACGTTCCCACATAACCATTATAGGCTGAATAATATGGAAACAGACACCACAAATCTTTCAAGGCCTTGGGAGCTGGCCTCTTTGGCGTGCACACAAGAAACCAGGGCTGGCACCAAGCCCCGGGGGCCAGGGGGAATCCGAGCCAGCAGTTCCCCCTCTTTTGTTTGTTGCACGTCAAAGGGAATCAAGTAGCCCCTGTCTTAGGTCGTTCACTGCCCTTACAGTGCTTACCCATCTCTGGGGAGGCCCCATTCCCCTGTCTTAGGTTGCAGTGCAAGCGTGAAAGTTGCCCGTCTCTGGGTACTACAAGATCAGCTCATTGTTGCCAAGGCATTAAGTGGTAGCGATCCAGCCAGTCATTATTAGGTCTTTAATCAGTTCCGGTTCGACAAGGCATAGAGTCAGAGGAGAGGAATAATAAGGAAGAAAAAGGGGGCAAAAGGAGAAAGGCATGAAGCAGGGATCATTGTAGAAAAATCATCTTCGAATTGGTCGGAGACAAACTTCAGCAAGATCATCCTTGGTTTGTAGGCGTTGATAATGGACCTGTATTGGCTTAGAAGTCAGAATGTTAATTTGGTCTTTAATAAATTGTGTCATTCTCTTGACAAGGCAGGGGCCTACAGCAACTATAAGGAGGAGACCGAAAAGCGGTCCCATATTGTGAGTGGCGGCATCTGCTTTAGCATTGCCTTCCGCCAGAGGCCCAGGAAGCTCCGAATGTCCAATGAATAAAGGATCTCGTCTAGCCCAAACAAGGAGCTGAACCGTTTGTAATTGTTCCTTGATGGTAGATTGTCTGCCAATATAGGGGGCTGTTTCAATAACTAAGGCTAAATTGGCAACATAGAGACTATCAGTGTACACATTAAGTGGGATGGAATTGTATAGTTTAAGGGCCATAATTAGAGCCTCAACTTCTGATCTTTGGGCAGACATTTCAGGTACAGGATGTCGAATTACTTGAGATCCATCAAAAACAACAGCAAATCCCCCTTTTGCTCCGTCTGTATAAACAGTCTGAGCCCCCGGGATAGGTTCCCCTTTAATAATTTTAGGAAAAATAATAGAACATTTTTTAAGGCCTTCTAGAAGTTTATGTCGGGGGAAGTGATTATCAATTTGACCTTTGAAATTACAGAGAAAAAGACACCAAAGATCATGTTCTTGTTGTAATTTTAAAGTCATATCCTGGGTATAAGGCTGAATGAGAATGTCAAAAGTTTTTCCAAACAGTGCATCACCCAAATATTTGGCTTTCCAGATCAGATTTATCACTAGTTCATAAAAGGGAGTTATCACCCGAGAGTTAGAAGCGGGTAGATGGACCCAATAGATGGGACCTGTTTGCCAAAACACTCCAGTAGGAGTTAATTTTGATGGCAGGATTATAAATGATAGGGGTATAGAATAATCTATCTGGGTAATCTGTATCTTTTGTGGGGCTGTTTTTATTAACCTGAGTGCCTTCAAGGCTTTTGGAGTAGGTTTTCACAGGGAGGTGGGTGAGGGGTCTTTTCTCAAAAGGTCATACAGGGGTTTAAGTTAGTAGTTCAATATACTTAATATTTAATCAACAATGTGAATTTATTTACCAAAATTAATCTTTATCTTAAACAGTAAGAATTATTAGGCAATAAGGATCTTTCTTTAAAAAATAAACTTACATTTTAATAGGTGTTTATCATATCAAAATATGGACAAAATTTTTGCTCACATTAGTATAGTTAAATTAGGAAAATAACCTGAAATACCCTTAAATTAATTATTGTCAGTTTAGTATATATAAATCTCTTTTTTAATTGTTCTAACTTTTTACATCATCTGTTTAGATACCAATATAAAACCCCCCCCCTTTTTTTTTTTTTTTTTTTTTTTTGGAAAATGAATATAAAGACCTTGTTTTACCCAAAGATGATTTCTTTCTTCTTTTTAGGATCCATGTGTGCTTTTTCTTTGTTGAAGCACCTTTTTCTTAAAAAAAAAATATACTTTGGAACAATTTCTGAAAACCTTAGAATCTATAAACAAATTATTATACTTTGATAAGAAATATCAATGAAAATATAGTTAAAACCCTTAGATATTTTGTAGAAATAATTATAATAATTTATCATCTTATAAGTTTAAACAGTAACCTTGAGAATTAGAAACTACTTGATTGTATTTTCACTTAAAAGCAAATTTATAGTAAACACACTTATCTCAAATATCTGTAACTGAAAAGGCAGAGTATCTTGATAAATGTAAATATAAAACATAAATTATGGGTTTCCTGTTGAAGAAAAACAATTAGGCAAATATATATTAACTAATCAATTAGGCATGTGCTAATTAATTTATAGATTAACAAATATAGGTTATTTAAATATCTAAAAAATATATATTAAGAATAAGAACTTAACTTATAATTGTATTAACTTTATGTAACCACGTGGTCTTAAAATATTTGGATCCATTTTAATTTATTTTTAACTAGTAGTGCACTCTTTTATGTGACGTCACTTGATGTAACTGAAATAAGATCCTTGAGTATACATTTTTATTTTTATAGTTAGCAATGAAAATAAGGATTTTTTGGTCATCACAGGAACTTTGCCGGCTTGTTCCTGTGGCAAGCAAATGTATCCTCATAACCTCCAAAATTAAAGGTAAAATATAAAGAAGCATATTTGATATCTCTCATCAATAGAACATTATTTAGTAACACAACTATAAAGAAAAAGTCAGGTTATTTAACTTAGAACTAGCTTAAATTTAGGGCTGTAACATAGAAACCTGTAGAATTAAATTTTGTCTGAAAAAGATATCTTTCGTTAGCATTTACAGGTAGGCATCTTTTAAAAATACAGGCTCTGAGCAGCTCCGGTAGAAATCTGAAACACAGCAGTACAGGTTAGTGGCTGGAAGGCGGGACTAGAAGTCCTGTCTGAGTGACTGTGGAAGAACCAATCGGTAGCCCCCAAGAGTGTGGAAGGTGGGACCAGGAAGCCGCTCTTCGGGCCAGGCACCCCATGGTTACCATGGTGATACAAACAACATGGAGTCCGCTGCTCATTTTGGAGGCAAAAGTTCCCCAAGTTTTCCTCGCCGATTACATTTTGTTTGATTTTGTCTGCATTTTTCCCCGCCTGGCTAAGATCTTACTGCGGTAGCAGCTTGTTCTGTCTCTGTACCGCCCCGTACACTCTGGCTTCCGGGCCCGGGGCGGGCCCCTGTTCCCGTTTCCCGACGATATGGGGTTTCCATCAATGTCCCATCTGGACTGGCATTTACTACCCCAGTGTCTGCCTTTACGGCAGCGGGGACAAAGTCCAGGTTTATCTCCGCCAGGATTGTTATGAAATTCCGGGCAATCTCTTTGTAGGTGACCCCTTTTGCCACATTTAAAGCATTCCCTCAGGTTAACCCCTTGATTGTTAGATTTTTGAAAACCAGTCTTAAGGGCCGCGGCCAGAACTTGACCAGTGATATGGGGCCCATCTATATCCTTGCATGCTCTAATCATATCATCAACACTTTTGGCTCGTGAGGACTTTATGGCATTTTGGCAGTAGGTATTAGCATTTTCATAAGCCAATTGCTTAATCAAAGGCATGGCCTGTTCCAGGTTTGGGAATATTTTTCCCGCTGCCTGCATTAGGCGGGCTGTAAAGTCTGAATATGGCTCGGAAGGTCCTTGAGAGATTTTTGAAATTTTAGCCTCTGTTTTGGAGACGGGTAAGGCCTTCCAGGCATGCACGGCAGCTGCGGCAATCTGAGCGTAAACGCCTGGGTCAAAATTTATCTGTTGGTCAATGGTGGCATATTGCCCAGTCCCCGTCAACATTTCTGCATTCCTCTGTGGATGACCTGCATTCTGATTAATTTGGGCCAACTCACGGCATCTCTCATGATATTCACTTTTCCATAACAAAAAATCTCCTCCTGATAAGACAGCCCTACAGAGTTGTTGCCAATCACTAGGAGCCAACTGATTAGCTGAGAAAGACTCAAAGAGGGTTAATGTAAAGGGAGCATGAGGCCCATAATTTATAATTGCCTCCTTAAGTTGTTTGATATCTTTAAAGGCTAAAGGAAATGCACTCTGGCTGGCTGTCCATCGGCATCCAGGTTTTCAATTACTGGAAAAGTTTGAGCCGTCTTAGGCTGCCACTGAACCTCTCCCCCCCCCCACCTTCTGGGGTTGTCCTCGTCCCAATCGGGGTTATAAGGAGGGAGCACAACAGGGATCGGGGCCGTAGGTGCTTTAAATCTTGACTTCTTCATTCGACCCTCTAGTTCCTCTATCTCCCTTTCCAGTTCCTCCTCCTGCCAGCTGTTACCATGGAGCCCAGCTAGTAACTCCCTTATCTTAGAAATGTACTCAGCACTGTGAAGCCCAGCTCAAGGCCAGAGGCCTTGTTTACATATTTTTGTGAAAAACTAGTAAGGGAGTATCCAGCGCCTGGAGTGCTAATTTTTTTTTTTTTCAGACAGTAGCCAAATAAAACAGGGCAACATGAAAATAGGAAATTTATCTACATTGAACCTTTTTGTAGAGATTCTTTTGCTGAAAATCCTAAAATAAGCCATGGTGAATATTTTGGAGAAGGTCAGTTAAGACTTTTCTGTGGGCCTATTAGGGAGGGGGAAGATGCGAAGGCAGGGTTGAGAGCAGCTAGGGTGGATCTAAGAATGAAGAAGGAGATGTGAAAGAATAATGGGAAAGGGGTAAGGACTCTGCCATTTGCTCTTCCTGGACCTGGTTAAGGACCTGTTCACATTCTGCAAGCTGTTCCTTAATCTTTATTTTATCTATTAACAAAGCATCTTCAACCAGTCTCCATAAAGAGAAAGTGGCGATTGGGATACTTTCCGGACCTTGATCCCTCAACAATCTTTGTAAATCACATCTGACCTGATCCCAATCATTGTTATTAAGAAATCCCCCTGTCAGAAACCAAGGACATGCCTGGGCAATAACTTCAACGAATTCTGTTACAGTTTTT
Source organism: Spermophilus citellus (assembly GCF_964194105.1). Classification (NCBI taxonomy): domain Eukaryota; kingdom Metazoa; phylum Chordata; class Mammalia; order Rodentia; family Sciuridae; genus Spermophilus; species Spermophilus citellus. The sequence goes on along the minus strand of NC_138186.1, from coordinate 92,417,925 downwards.
GTTTTTATTCCCGTTCCTTGTGTGTTCAACAGCTCCCTGAGTTCGTTGGCCAGACGAACTTTTGCTGCTGAGTTACCCATGGTTCCTTATTTAAGTTGCAACTTTTTCCCCCTTCTCTTATGGAAGGTCTCTTTTTCTTATGGAAGGACCCCTTCTTCTAATGGAAGGCTTCCAGTCTCTTTACTTTATGGAAGGACCCCTTCTGCTTATGGAAGGCTTCCAGTCTCTTTACTTTATGGAAGGACCCCTTCTGCTTATGGAAGGCTTCCAGTCCCCCCTCTCCGTGGAGGGAGCCCCCGTCCGCTTACCTCCTCTTTCCGGTCGGGGGAACCTCCAAACTGCCGCGTCCGGCAGAAATGGACCGAGTCCGGCGGGAGACGTCGGGGTTAAAAGAATTCACAGGACACCAAGGTTCTTCATCCAGGGAGAGTCTCTCTTTATTATCTCAGCTCATACTTATATATTTCTTTCAGACAGAATGGAAAGTTACTGGTAGGCAGAAGCAAGGACGGAGGGGGGCAGGTGGTCCTTGTCGACTCATACTAAGCCTTCAACCAGGAACCTTATCAGACCCAAGCAGGTCAGGATGTTCCCACATAACCGTTATAGGCTGAATAATATGGAAACAGACACCACAAATCTTTCAAGGCCTTGGGAGCTGGCCTCTTTGGCGTGCACACAAGAAACCAGGGCTGGCACCAAGCCCCGGGGGCCAGGGGGAATCCGAGCCAGCAGGATATGACAAAAATAAAAGGATTGTAAGGACCAATGAAGTGGAAGTATGGGAAGAATAATGGAAACAAAGATGAAGATGGAAGTGTCACCCATAAGAGATGCAAATTTTAGCACAGCAGGTGGGTCTCTTTGTCCCAAGAATGATAGAGTCTCTAGTAAGGGAGAACAATAATAAGCTCTAACAGAGCCTGATGTGTGCTAACATAAGGTAGACATGGTACTAGGGGATCTATAGAATGCCATCTACCCCACCATTGGAGTGGGGGTGCTTGAGGATAGCATCTCTGAAATTTGAAGGATGAAGAATGGGCCAAGCCAATGAAGAGTGCAAGGGAGAGTATTCCAGGCTAAGGCAGCAGCAAGTCCAGGATCCAAAGAATGCTTACCCAGAATGTCAAAGCTCCGTGTGGCCAGAGTGTAGGCTGTGAGAAGTAAGGGGATTTTGTTGGGAATCTAGGGAATATTTGGTACAGACTTGGCTGCTGCTTTCACGAGTAGCTAGAGACTGAAGATCACTTGTGCTCAGGAGTTCCTAGCCACATTTCCTATATAAATAAACCTGTCTATAGAAGAGGGGCAGGGTTAGAATTGAAATTTCGTTCTAGATTGGTTTCCCTAGGTGAATCCTTTTCTCAGTATGTGATAGCTAGGAACATAGCACCAAGTACATGACAAAATGGGGATTTTCAAGGATTCTGTTTTTTTTTCTGACAGATTTTAGAAACTCAGGAAAATGCTATCTGTCTTAAAGATCTGGGTATGTTGCGTGTGACTTTTGCAAGTAAAAAAAAAAAAAAAAAAAGAAGAAGAAGAAGAAGAAGAAGAAGACCAAGCAGTAGAAAGGAGGCTACATCTCAATAGTTTTATTTTCAGAGAAATAGTCATGAAGTGCCAGGATAAATGACCTTCAAGGTGGGGCAATTGTGTGTTCTGATCACTGTTCCCTTGATCTGGAGCCTGTGTTATGCCAGGCACAAAGAAGTCAAGTTGAAATAGCATCCAGTCTATAAAAAGTGAAGATGTATCATAGTGACTCACATTTTGGCATTTTAGAATGTAAAGCAAGCAATTTTTAATTGTCTAAATATACATAGTTCAAAGAACAGGCTAAATTACCTTCTCTAATCACTTGAGCAGTTATAAATGACATATTACATATTTTAAATACCTTTTGTTATTTACAAAAGGCCAATAACTTTTAACTTGCATAACATCTTTATAATAGATCATTAAAAATGATGCAAAATATGAAAAGCAATGTATCATTTAAATTACTTAAGAGTAAAGCCATTCACCTTCCCCAACCTTGTGTTTTATTAAAAAAATTTTTTGACTATGAAGTAGCATTTTCTTTAGGAAAATTCATACTCATGTTTGTGTGTTAGTTTTCTGAGGATAATATAAGGGAAAGGAGCAAATAATCTTAACTTTTCTATTCTTTGATGACCAGGTGTTAGTAACAACATAGAGGCCATATTAGCATGATGGTCTCAAGCATCTGTCTGGGCTCAAATTGCAACTCTGCAAAGCTGAGCTATGCAAATGAACAGCTTATCTAAACTCTCTGAGCATTTGGGCATCAGTTTCCCATGACATAGATATCTTTTTTGTTTGTTTGGTTTTGGTACCTGGGATTGAACCAAAGGGTGCTCAACCACTGAGTCACATCCCCAGCCCTTTTTAATATTTTGTTTTGAGGCAGGGTCTCACTGAGTTGCTTAGGATCTTGCTAAGCTGCTGAGGCTGTTCTTGAACTCCTGATCTTCCTGCCTCAGCCTACAGGGCTGCTGGGATTACAGGTGTGCACCACTGTGCCATGACATAGATACCTTAATCCTACTTTCATTATATGATTCTGCTGAGAATTTACTGAGTTCATTTATGCTAGCACCAGATACATAATAAAGGATCAACAAATGATGGCTATTATTATTATTATTATTATTATTATTATTATTAATTATCTCTTAAAAGAACAGGGCTACAGTTTTTTGGTTCTCTCCACATTTTTATACAGACATTTTGCATAGCTTTTTATAAGTTTCACCACCTTCTTGAGACTTTTTCATTTCAGATGGCCTGGCTTTTCTGAACAGGATTCTGTGTTTTCTTTCGTCATTAATCATCTCCTTGCCACTCACCATCTGAGGCTTCCAGGCTCCCATTCAAGATTCCTCTACCTTCCCAGTGAGTCACCCCTCCCAGGAACCCATCTTCTGGTCTATCCTTGTTAAGGACATCAACTTTAAACAATCTAAAACCCCATCACATTTCATTAATCCTCATTGATTACACCAAACTCTTAAATTCCCATTTAAAAAATTTTCATTCTCATCACCTGGGGGTATGAACTGAGAAGAGGAGATAAGGTGAGGGTGGAGAAAGCAGTCTGGACATATTCAGCCCAGGCTGCTTAAGGAGGAGCCATAGTTATGATTCTTTTACTGCCACAGGAATGACTGTCCTGAGGAGAAGCCTTCACAGATGGTGATTGCAAGAGGAAGCTCCGTAGACGCCCCCTCTTCAACACCAAGACAGGGCCTGCTTGCTCTGTTTTGGGGAGTTGCTCCCTTTGAGAAAAGAGGAGGCATTATGCTGCTGTAATCACATCCTCACCAGTGAATAATTGCAGAATTTTAAAGCATAGTCCCAATTTTTCAAAAACACAAATTAAAAACTGATTTACTGCAAGGTTGTTTTTCACTTCTGACAGCATCTATATGTCATAATCTGTCAAACTCTTTCCAGACAAGGAACATGTGTTGCTATGAATGAAAAAGGTGAATCAGACTCCTTCTTTCCTATATTCTCTTCTAGAGACAATCTCTATTTTTTTTTTTTTTGTCCCATGGGGAGAATAATGACACTAATTTGGTTCCTATGGGTGCCAACTTTAAGACATTTTCTTTGAGTTCAAAATACTTGTAAGAGTTAGGAGTCCTAATGACATTTTTATCATGATCTTAGCCAAAGCCAACATTAAATCAGTACATTAAAATGTCTTAACTTCCTTAATTTTCACAGACTGTTATGAGGGATGCTTGGTATTATTATTCACTTATTGAAGCTGAAGCCCACAGAGATTAAGTGATTTCCCCCATGTAACCTACTCAGTAAACAGCAATGCTGGGCTCCAATCTGGCAGTCTGTTTCCAAAGCTGCTTAACCATTTACACCATAGTTGAAACATCCCTCCTGCCACCTAAACAAAACGTCCCTTGCACTCCGGGACAGAACATTATATTACTTCTGTTACATTTAAGATGATTACTTTGATGTCTTCTTTCTGGGCTCTTTTTCCATTTCCTATTTATTTTTAAGACTTCAATGTCATTCTCATGTGGAGGGAGGTCCATGCCAGCAACGACAGGTTCAACAAGGATGTATGGGCTTGAAGAAGGACTTGAGCAGAGTTCAAAGAGGGTGATTGGACTGTGTGAATCAGATGAACAATAAATCAATGTGGTGGGGGGGGTTGGGAGGGAGCATTGCAAAAGGCCCTGTAGGGATAGACAAGAGGGATCCAGAGTCTTGGCAGACAAAAAGTTATATGTAGCAGCCTTAGTAATCAGTCAGTACCACTGTAGAGTCAGATACTAGGAAATGGGACCATGGATCTTCAAAAAGATCCTGCTACTTGACTTTGCTGGTGAGTTATACCATATATTTAATGAAAAATAATGCAAGTTTTTCTCAGTCTCCTCCCAAAAAAATGAAGATGGGGGAACATTTTCAAATTCATTTTAAAAGGTCAGCATTACCTTGAACCAAAGCCAGACAAGAATACTAGAAGAAAAAAAATATAGAGACAAATATGCTTGATGAACATACAAAAACAAGCAACATCATAAAACTTCAAACTGAATTCACATAGGAGGATCATACACCATGATCAAGTGGGATTTATCCCTGGGATATAAAAATGGTTCAACTTATGCAAATTAATCTATGCAGTATATCACATAAATAGAGTAAAAGATAAAGATGATATGATCATCTCAATGGATGAAGAGAAAGTGACAAAATTCAATATCCTTTCATGATAAAAATCTCTCACTAATTAGTTACAGAAGGAATGTACCTCAATATGATAAATGGCAAGCCCACAGCTAACGTTATACTCAACTAAGAGCAGGAACAAGACAAAGATGCCCACTGTCTTCATTTCTTTCCCATGTAGTGTTGAAAGTCCCTATCCAGTGCAGTTAGGCAAGAAAAAGAAATAAAGATCATTCTAATTAAAAAGAAGTAAAATTTGTATCTATTTTCAGATAAAATGCTCATTTATAGAGAAAAACTATTCAAAGAAAAACTATTAGAACTAATAAAAAATTAGATATAGTTACAAGACAAAAAATGTGAAAATCAGTTGTGTTTCTGTATATTAACAATGAACTTTAGAAGAAGAAATCAAGGAAACAGTTTTCTTTACAATAACTTTAAAAAAGTATTAGGAATAAATTTAACCAAAAAGATGAAAGATTTGTACATTAAGAGCTATAAAACATTGATGAAATAAATTAAAGGAGACACTAATAAAGCTATCCAATGTTCATGAAATGGAAGAATTAATATTGTTAAAATGTCCATGCCACTCAAAATAATCTACAAATTCAGGGCAATTCCTATCAATATTCCAATTATTATTTTTTTTACAGATATAAAGAAAGCAATCCTAAAAGGTGTATGGGACCACAGAAGACACCAAATAAAACAATTCTTGACAAAAAGGACAAAGCTGGAGGCATCACACTACCTGACTTTATAGTACAAGGCCACAGTAATCAAAACATCATGGTACAGCCAGGTGCAGTGGTCTATAAATGCCTGTAATCCCAGTAGCTCAGGAGGTTGAGGCAGGAGGATTGTGAACTCAAAGCCAGCCTCAGCAATTTAGTGAGGCTTTAAGCAACTCAGCAAGACCCTGTCTCTAAATAAAATATAAAAAGGGTATGAAGAAGTGGCTCAGTGGTTAAGTGTCCCTGGGTTCAATCCCCAGTACCTCATGAACACACACACACACACACACACACACACACACACACACACAAACCCAAAAAACTTCATAGTACAAAAATAGACATGTAGACTAATGGAATAGAATAAACAGCCCAGAAATAAATCCACACATTTGTGGCCAATTGGTCTTCAACATATGTAATAAGAACACATAATGGGGAAAGAACAGTCTCTTCAATAAAGTATGTTGGGAAAACTGGGTGTTCACTTTCAGAAGAATGGAAGTAGATCATTATTTCACAGCATACACAATAATCAACTAAAAAGTGGCTACAGACCTAAGAATAAGATATGAAACTGTAAAACCAGTAGAAGAAAATCTAGGAAAAAAATCTTGCCCTTGGTTTGGGATGTGACTTTTTGGTTATGACTCCAAAAGCACCGGCAACAAAAGTGAAAATAGGTAAAGGAATTACATTTTTTAAAAAAAAGTTCTACAAAAAAAGGCTCTGAAAAAATTCAATATTCTGCTCAGCAAAGGAAACATTCAACAAAGCAAGGAGGCAACCCCAAATGGGAGAAAATATGTGCAAACCGTAGTTTGATAAGGAGTTAAAGCCCAATATATAAGGAACTCAAAGCATGCAATAGCAGGAACATTCAAATTAAAAATGGCAAAGGACCTGAAAAGATATTCCAAGTGGCTGACAGTTGTATGAAAAAAATTACTTAATCAGTAATTATCAAGAAAAAGCAAATTAATATCACAGTGAGATATCACCTCACTCATATAGAATGGCTATTAGCAAAAACAAAAAAGGGAACCCTTCCACACTGCTCAGGGGAATGTAAATTAGAATGGCCACTGTAGAAAACAGAAGGAAGTTCTTCAAAGAATTAAAAATAGAAAAACCATATGACCTAGACATTTTGCTTCTGGTTACATGTCCAGAGAAACTGAAATCAGTGTATTAAAGAGATATCTATTCTTACATATTCATTGCCACACTATTCACAATAGCCAAAATAGGGAATCAACCTAATCATCCATTGATGGATGAGTGGATAAAGAAAATGTGGTGTATGTGCATATACACATAATCATGTACACATGTATATACAATTTAACACAATTCTTTAAAAAAGTGAAGGAAACTATCATTTGTAGCAATGTGGATAAACCTTGGAGACATTGTTAAGAATAGACTTTAAAGGTTTTAACCAAAAAAGAAAAAGTGATAAGTATGTGAAGTGATGGACATGTTCATTTGCTAATTAGTGTGATTTGGTCATTTCACAATGTATACATGTATCAAAACATCACGTTGTACACCATCAATATATACAGTTTTTATTTGTCAATTATACTTTAATAAAGGTGGATGGAAAAAAGATCCTGTCATAGGTTCCCAACTCACTGTTGTTTTTTTTCACTCTGCTTCCTTATGAAAGCTTACTTGCCTGGAACTCTGCTTTTCTGCTGAAAATCTGATTCTCTGAAATGCTACTGCTAGAATTGTATGACTCCTCCTATTGACTCTTTTTCCCACCCTGCCTTGTCTACTACCTGATTCACTCGACACTTAAGTTCTAGTAACCAGCTCATCTACATGCCCTTCCCAGAATGATCCCTTGATTTGATTATGCTGCTTCTGTTTGGCTCTTTTCCCTGTTGGAAAGAAAGTTAAAAAAAGAACCCTACAGACGCTCTTCCTTATTCTTTTTAATGCATCAAACATTTATTGAATACCTACTATATTTCTGATTTTGTCTTAGGTGCAGGAAATTATTCAGATGATCAAAACACCTCCAACATTCTGTAAGAGGAAGCAGGAAACTGGAAAGGAAAACATTCTAATCTAATAAAAATATGCCTAGGAGCAAGCTCTGATACACAGCAGATGATGATGTTTGTCTTGACCTTAAATCCAAACCAGGTGATAAAGTTTGTTGGAACCTTAAATCGTGACCATTTCTTCTGTAAAGAAATTTAGTGTTAGTCAATTGTCACTAGAATTCAGTCTCCAGGGACCATATCTGTGTCTTCACCATTGTATCAAGAAACCATCACAATTCCTGTGATGCAGCAGCAATGGCAGCAGGAAGCATTTATTAAATAAGCATTCATGTCCAGAGAGCACTTTACAATGTCAGCATGCTCTTTGATTGTCAGCTCTTAAGCTTTGTTTGTGAAAAGGACCCAGGAAATAGATACTCAAGGAACACCAGACAAACTTTCTAGAGGCTCTTCTGTGAAAGTGGTAGTGGGTGAGAGGTGACATGGAAGTCAGTTCTGCGTGAAGCTTTTGCTTGGAGGCTCCTGGAATTAAACGGAATTAAACTTCCATTGCTGCATGTGATGGAGTGTTAGTTTGTCTAATGAGCCCTTACACGTTTGACCTATTTCCCATTGTCTTCAGCTGGGGGAGATCCGAGGCAGGAGAATGTGTGAAAACAGGGACTTTAGAGACTGAAGGCTCACAATATAAATGAAACATTACTGAAAACATTGCCTAGGGCATCTTCGAAGCCTGGCAGGTGAGGGATAAGAGGAGAGGAAGAAGTAAGGGCCAGTAAAGGCTGAGGGGTTAGTTATTCGATACCGCATGTCTATACTCTGGTGAGAGTGTTCAATTATATAGTGTCCTGATTTAAATTTGTTTTAAAATCAGAGATGGAATTCTCAGAAGAAAGATTATCAATTTGCTTATTTACTAAAAGTCAAGCAAGGTATGGCTGAAAATGTTGAACTAAAATGTAGACTATCTAGGGTAAGCCATGCTGAACCGTTGTTGCTCAAGGGACTCTGTGCGCTTTGCTATTATTGTCGGTGCATGCCATCAGCTGAGTGACACCTTTCTCTCCTCTGGCCTTCTGCTCCACTGGCTCGTTGCCATTATCCGTTCTCAAGGTTAAGCTATGAATAAGAGTGTTGTCAGTTGGAAGTCTGAGTGTGAGAATCTTTCCCTTCGGGTCCTGAATAATGTTCCCTGGCAATCCAACCCTGTGTTTTCACTTATAAAATCAATAGATTCTCATACTTTTATTTTCTTATCTACAGAGCCTCAGTTTCTCCATCTATTAAATTTGATTTCTAAATTTATTTTCAGCTCTGACATCCTAAACCATCTATGATGTGACCATTCTACAAAGAGGACCTAAGGAGTGGGCCACTTAATTTAAGTAGGAAATGAGTTTCTGAAAAGGCTTATGTGCATAAAGTTATATTTTAAACATGCCCCAAATGGTTTTTGAAGGAGATATTTAGTGACTGGTTTTAGAAAGTTCTTTTTCCAACTTCACCTAATTTGATGAATTTGGGTAGCTTGACTTAAATCACTTATCTGTATTTTTTGGTCTATAAAATATATACTTGTTTCAACATGTGTTTGTTAAATGATAAAAGCATCAATAAAGCCCTTTCTTTCTATGGTGCTGTATAGGAATCATTTGAAAAGAGTCAAACATACTGTACTTGCCTCTGGGAGAGAGTCTGATACAGCAGTTGCATGTTTAGGTAAACAAAAGACAAAACCAAGTTCTTAAGTTACAATATTTAAATTGAGCACAAGGAACATTAAATACAGGAAGTGTGACTCTCAAAGAATTTTTATTTAGTGGAAGGGAAAAATTTCCAAAGAGTGTGGCATAGATGATATTGGATTTGTGAACCACAGGGGGAAGGGGAGAGATCTCATCAATTTGAGAGAAGGTGGCTTGGGCACCAGATGACACTGGAAAACTTGAAGACAGATATGGGATTAACTTTTTTCTTGCAAAATAATGGTACTCTCCAAAGACATCCGTGCTCCTATCCTTGGAACCTGGGAACATGTTACCTTATATCACAAAAGAGACTTATATATGTGATTAACATTAGGACCTAGAAATGGGAAGATTATTTTAGCTTATCTGGGTGAGATCAGTCTAATACCACAAGTCCTTAATATTGAAGAAACTTTCGCAGCTGTGGTCAGAGAAAGAGATTTGATCACAAAAGAATGGTTAGCGTGATATGCTATTGCTGTGAGCCAAAGGATGCTGGCAGTTTCTAGAAGCTGGAAGAGAAGCAGATTCTTCTCTGAAGCCCCCAGAAATGAATAAAACCCTATAATTCTAAAAACATCTTGATTCAGTTGATGAAAATGGAATTGACTTTTTAAAAAAAATATGTTTAGTTGTAGATGAACTTTGTTTATTTAGTTTTTTTATCTGGTGCTGGATTGAACTCAGTGCCTCATGCATGCTAGGAAAGCGCTCTGCCACTGAGCCACAATCCCAGCCCAGAATTGGACTTCTGGCCTACAGAAGTAAAGTTAGACCTCTATTGTTTCAAGCAACTGAATTTGTAGGGATTATTTTATAGCAGCAGTAGAAAACTAATATACTTATCGAAGTGCATATTCACATAAACAAAACTGACAATTTAATATCAAAATGATTTTGCAAAAAATAAAATTTCATACTCAAAACCTTTTATGTTATGCTTCATTGAAAACGTGTTTATGTCTGCTAAAGCTTTATCCAGATAAAGATAAAAATTGGGTGCTACTTAGTTTCTCTGCCTGCCTATGATCTTTCAACATGAGATGTTGGCTGACTCTGCACTCTTCTTGGCCCTTCCTTGGCCCTTCCATTGCCAAGCTGCCTTAAAAGCCTTTCAATTTGTATCTTGCTATTTGAGTCATTTTTGCTAAGGGTTCATTTCCAAAGGAATAGACAGAGGTTTATTTAGGAAAATAGATACATATTCAAAGGGGAATGGGGACAATTGCAAGATAACTTCGGGGTAAAGCAAGGAATACACACATTCAAGGGAGAATGTGGGCCCTTTCCAGAGGCAGAGACAGCCTTGTTAAGTGTTTTAAGATTTTAATGGAGGGCAAGATATTCCAATTAAGAATTCCTGCTTAACTTTATCATGTTTATTTTTTAAATATATATTTTAAATGACCTCAATTTCTTGGTTCCTAGTTCCTGCTCCTTGTATTCAGAATGTTCTTGGCCTTGAAGATTGAAACAAGGAATACAGGTCTCAGCTGACCCCATTTTGTGTAATTTGATATGAAAGCATCATCATTGTAGGGATGCTTAGGTATTGAGACCATCAGGCATACATTGTCCATAGATTCTTTCTAGGACTCCCACTTTAGGGACAATGGATGACAATCTCAAATGGTTCCCTTTACTCTCATCAAAAGCAGGTATAGTGCCAACCTAAACAGTCTGGAGTGGAGTCAACCAAGGCCTCATGCTTGCACTGCTCAGTCCCAAACTGAGAGTAGTTCCAAAAGAATGGATTCCTGCAACCTCATATAAAATCTGTATAAAAACAGAAAGAGAGTGAACTGTTTGTTCCCACCCATCTGGCTGTATCAGTGAATGCTGGGAGCCTGATAAACATACAAAGGATTTACAACATTATCTCTATAGCGAATTCCACCACCCACTTCAGTCACACCTATTTTATTTACAAGAAAACAGAAGCCACCTCAAAGTATCTCGTTTTTATAGGTGATTATCAAAGCCAGAGATAAAGTCTCAAGGAAGTCCTAAAAAAGCTGAACAACTAGCCTTAGTAATAGCAGACTTGGGGGCAGCTTTAGGGAGCTCAGCAATCAGTTCAGAGACTTTCTAGTGTTCATTATTCAGCTTTTCTTTCTCATTGTCTTACAATCATCTAAGGCTTTCAGCATCCCAATGAAAACTTCTAGAAAAAGAATGGAATTCTTCCATGCCCCACCCCACTATATGATCCTTGGAACAAACATCTTGCTTGGGAAATGGAATAAGGATGGTTGCTTAAGGCTGGACCTTTATCAGGGCCCATGTCTGGGATAGTGCCTTTAGTAGCTGCTTTTGGTGGAACAGATCGGTGGGCCATGTGCAGGCCACATGCCCCACACCTTCTTCTTCTCCTCAGGCCTTGCTTTCCACTTCAGCCTCTTGCTCTCAAGAGTTACCTCATTGTTTTGCTAGGTTATCCCACTTTAACCCTATCATGCCTTTCAGGATACAGCTTCCAGTTTCCTCTTTAGATACAGATAAGGAAGAGGTACTATGTCCTGTCTCACCTTGGGCCCTATGACTTGTCTTGTCCTTACCATCATTGGGAACTATAAGGAGTAGGGTGCCTTTGATTCCTTCATTTTTCCTAAAAAAGCTCTACTATAGTGCAGCTATGACTCTATTTTGTGCCTTAAAAAGATCATTCTGGGTGTTCTATGTGAATATAAACCACAAAGGAACAGTTGACAAAGTAGCTGCTATTTTAGAGGTCAAAGGGAGAGAGAATTGGACTAGGGTGGTAGAAGTCATGAGAAGTGATCAAATTCCATGTTTTGTGAAAATCAAGTAAATAGTACTTTTTTTTTTTTTGTAAACTAGATGTGGGGGTGAAAGAAAGAGCTGAGTTACTAATAATTCCAAGTTTTAAAAAAATCTATTTGAGTAAATACTGATGCAATTTGCTTAGTCAAAGGATAGTTGTGAAGGAAAAAGTTTGATAGGAGAGAATGAACTCAATTGAGCCCTTGGTAGCATTTAACATATGTGATTGCTCCTTTCTTGAAACATTTTCTTTTTTTTTTATTGTTGGTCGTTCAAAACATTACATAGTTCTTAATATATCATATTTCACAGTTTGATTCAAGTGGGTTATGAATTCCCATTTTTACCCCGTATACAGATTGCTGTATCACATCAGTTACACTTCCATTGATTTACATATTGCCATTCTAGTGTCTGATGTATTCTGCTGTCTATCCTATTCTCTACTATCCCCCTTCCCCTCCCCTCCCCTCCCCTCCCCTTTTCTCTCTCTACCCCCTCTACTGTAAATCATTTCTTCCACTTGTATTATTCTTCTCTTACCCCTCCTTTCCTCTTATATGTAATTTTGTATAACCCTGAGGAACACCTTCCATTTCCATGCGATTTCCCTTCTCACTCCCTTTCCCTCCCACCTCTCATCCCTGTTTAATGTTAATCTTCTTCTCAAGCTCTTCGTCCCTACCCTGTCCTTGGTTACTCCCCTTATATCAAAGAAGTCATTTGGCATTTGTTTTTTAAGGATTGGCTAGCTTCACTTAGCATAATCTGCTCTAATGCCATCCATTTCCCTCCAAATTCTATGATTTTGTCATTTTTTAATGCAGAGTAATACTCCATTGTGTATAAATGCCACATTTTTTAATCCATTCATCTATTGAAGGGCATCTAGGCTGGTTCCACAATCTTGCTATCGTGAATTGTGCTGCTATGAACATCGATGTAGCAGTGTCCCTGTAGCATGCTCTTATTAGGTCTTTAGGGAATAGACCGAGAAGGGGAATAGATGGGTCAAATGGTGATTCCATTCCCAGTTTTCCAAGAAATCTCCATACTGCTTTCCAAATTGGCTGCACCAATTTGCAGTCCCACCAACAATGAACAAGTGTACCCTTTTCCCTGCATCCTCTCCAGCACTTGTTGTTGTTGGACTTCATAATGGCTGCCAATCTTACTGGAGTGAGATGGTATCTTAGGGTGGTTTTGATTTGCATTTCTCTGACTGGTAGCGATGGTGAGCATTTTTTCATGTACTTATTGATTGATTGTATGTCCTCCTCTGAGAAGTGTCTGTTCAGGTCCTTGGCCCATTTGTTGATTGGGTTATTTGTTATCTTATTGTCTAATTTTTTGAGTTCTTTGTATACTCTGGATATTAGGGCTCTATCTGAAGTGTGTGGAGTAAAGATTTGTTCCCAGGATGTAGGCTCCCTGTTTACCTCTCTTATTGTTTCTTTTGCTTAGAAAAAACTTTTTAGTTTGAGTAAGTCCCATTTGTTGATTCTAGTTATTAACTCTTGCGCTATGGGTGTCCTATTGAGGAATTTGGAGCCCGACCCCACAGTATGTAGATCATAGCCAACTTTTTCTTCTATCAGACGCCGTGTCTCTGATTTAATATCAAGCTCCTTGATCCATTTTGAGTTAACTTTTGTGCATGGCGAGAGAAAGGGATTCAGTTTCATTTTGATGCAAATGGATTTCCAGTTTTCCCAGCACCATTTGTTGAAGATGCTATCCTTCCTCCATTGCATGCTTTCATCCCCTTTATCAAATATAAGATAGTTGTAGTTTTGTGGATTGGTTACTGTGTCCTCTATTCTGTACCATTGGTCCACCCGCCTGTTTTGGTACCAGAACCATGCTGTTTTTGTTACTATTGCTCTGTAGTATAGTTTGAGGTCTGGTATCGCTATACCGCCTGATTCACACTTCCTGCTTAGCATTGTTTTTGCTGTTCTGGGTCTTTTATTATTCTATATGAATTTCATGATTGTTTTATCTATTTCTACAAGAAATGCTGTTGGGATTTTGATTGGCATTGCATTGAACTCATAGAGAACTTTTGGTAACATCGCCATTTTGATGATGTTAGTTCTGCCTATCCATGAACAGGGTATATTTTTCCATCTTCTGAGGTCTTCTTCTATATCTCTCTTTAGGGTTCTGTAGTTTTCATTGTAATAAGTCTTTCACCTCTTTTGTTAGGTTGATTCCCAAGTATTTTATTTTTTGGGGTGATATTGTGAATGGAGTAGTTGTCCTCATTTCCGTTTCAGAGGATTTGTCGCTGATATACAGGAATGCATTTGATTTATGTGTGTTGATTTTATATCCTGCCACTTTGCTGAATTCATTTATTAGCTCTAATAGTTGCTTTGTAGACCCTTTTGGGTCTGCTAGGTATAGAATCATGTCATCTGCAAATAGTGATAATTTAAGTTCTTCTTTTCCTATTTTTATGTCTTTAATTTCTTTCGTCTGTCTAATTGCTCTGGCCAGTGTTTCGAGAACTATGTTGAACAGAAGTGGTGAGAGAGAGCATCCCTGTCTTGTACCAGATCTTAGAGGGAATGCCTTCAATTTTTCTCCATTCAGAATGATGCTGGCCTGTGGCTTATCATAGATTGCTTTTACGATGTTGAGGTATGATCCTGTTATCCCTAATTTTTCTAGAGTTTTGAACATAAAGGGATGCTGTACTTTGTCGAATGCTTTTTCTGCATCTATCGAGAATATCATATGGTTCTTATTTTTAAGTCTATTGATGTGGTGAATAACATTTATTGATTTCCGTATATTGAACCAGCCTTGCATCCCAGGGATGAATCCTACTTGATCATGGTGTATAATTTTTTTGATATGTTTTTGAATCCGATTCGCCAGAATTTTATTGAGGATTTTTGCATCTAGGTTCATTAGAGATATTGGTCTGTAGTTTTCTTTCTTTGAAGTGTCTTTGTCTGGTTTAGGCATCAGGGTGATGTTGGCCTCATAGAATGTATTTGGAAGTTCTCCCTCTTTTTCTATTTCCTGAAATAGCTTGGAAAGTATTGGTGTTAGTTCCTCTTTAAAGGTTTTGTAAAACTCTGCTGTATACCCATCCGGTCCTGGGCTTTTCTTAGTTGGTAGTCTTTTGATGGTTTCTCCTATTTCCTCTATTGTTATTGGCCTGTTTAGGTTGTCTATATCCTCCTGACTCACTCTGGGCAGATCATATGACTTAAGAAATTTATCTATGCCTTCACTATCTTCTATTTTATTGGAGTATAAGGATTCAAAATAATTTCTGATTATCTTCTGTATTTCTGAATGTCTGTTGATATTGCCTTTTTCATCCCGTATGCTAGTAATTTGGGTTCTCTCTCTTCTTCTCTTCGTTAGCATGGCTAAGGGTCTGTCTATTTTATTTATTTTTTCAAAGAACCAACTTTTAGTTTTGTCAATTTTTTCAATTGTTTCTTTTGTTTCAATTTCATTAATTTCAGCTCTGATTTTAATTATTTCTTGCCTTCTACTTCTTTTGCTGTAGTTTTGCTCTTCTTTTTCTAGGATTTGGAGATGAACTATGAGATCATTTATTTGTTGTTTTTTTCTTTTTCTTAAGGAATGAACTCCAAGCAATGAATTTTCCTCTTAGAACTGCTTTCAATGTGCCCATAGATTCCGATATGTTGTGTCTGTGTTTTCATTTATCTCTAAGAATATTTTAATTTCCTCCTTGATGTCTTCTATAACCCATTGATCATTCAGTAACCTATTGTTCATTCTCCAAGTGATGCATGATTTTTCCTTCCTTCTTTTATCGTTGATTTTCAGTTTCATTCCATTATGATCAGATAAGATGCATGGTATTATCTCTACTCCTTTATCTTGTCTAAGAGTTTCCCTGTGACATAATATATGATCTATTTTTGAGAAGGATCCATGTGCTGCTGAGAAAAAAAGTGTAACCGCTTGATGTTGGGTGGTATATTCTATATATGTCAATTAAGTCTAGGTTATTAATTGTGTTATTGAGTTCTATAGTTTCCTTATTCAACTTTTGTTTGGAAGATCTGTCCAGTGGTGAGAGAGGTGTGTTGAAGTCTCCCATGATTATTGTATGGTGGTCTATTAGACTCTTGAACTTGAGAAGAGTTTGCTTGATGAACATAGCTGCACCATTGTTTGGGGCATATATATTTATGATTGTTATGTCTTGTTGGTGTATGGTTCCCTTGAGCAGTATGTAGTGTCCCTCTTTATCCCTTTTGATTAACTTTGGCTTGAAATATATTTTATTAGATATGAGTATGGACACTCCTGCTTGTTTCCTCAGTCCATGTGAGTGGTATGATTTTTCCCAACCTTTCACCTTAAGTCTATGTATATCTTTTCCTATCAAATGCGTCTCCTGTAGGCAGCATATTTTTGGGTCTTGTTTTGTGATCCATTCAACTAGCCTGTGTCTCTTAATTGGTGAGTTTAAGCCATTAACATTTAGGGTTATTATTGCGATATGGTTTGTTCTTCCAGCCATATTTGTTTATTAATGTTACTAAACCTGATTTGTTTTCCTCTTTGATTACTTTCCCCCCTTTACTGTCCTACCTCCCACTGTTGGTTTTCAATGTTATTTTCCATTTCCTCTTCCTGTAATGTTTTGCCAAGGATTTTTTTAAGAGATGGTTTTCTAGCTGCGAATTCTTTTAATTTTTGTTTATCGTGGAAGGTTTTAATTTCATCTTCCATCCTGAAGCTTAATTTCGCCGGATACACGATTCTTGGTTGGAACCCATTTTATTTCAGTGTTTGAAATATGTTATTCCAGGATCTTCTAGCTTTCAGAGTCTGTGTTGAGAAATCAGCTGTTATCCTGATTGGTTTACCCCTAAATGTAATCTGCTTCCTTTCTCTTGTAGCTTTTAAAATTCTCTCCTTATTCTGTATGTTGGACATCTTCATTATAATGTGTCTAGGTGTGGATCTCTTATGATTTTGCACATTTGGCGTCCTGTAGGCTTCTAGGATTTGGGATTCTGTTTCATTCTTCAAGTCTGGGAAGTTTTCTCGTATTATTTCATTTAATAGATTGTTTATTCCTTTGGTTTGGAGCTCTGTGCCTTCCTGTATCCCAATGACTCTTAAGTTTGGTCTTTTAATGTTATCCCATATTTCTTGGATGTTCTGCTCATGGTTTCTTAGCAGACTTGCTGAGCTGTCTATGTTCTTTTCAAGTTGAAATACTTTGTCTTCATTGTCTGATGTTCTATCTTCTAAGTGATCTACTCTGCTGGTAGTATTCTCAATTGAGTTTTTAAGTTGGTTTATTGCTTCCTTCATTTCTAGGATTTCTATTTGTTTTTTATTACCTCTATCTCCCTGTGAAATTGATCTTTTACTTCCTTGATTTGTTTATATAGTTCCTTGTCAAAGTGATCTTTCATTGTCTGATTTTGCTGTCTCATGTCTTCCTTGAGACTCTAGATCATCTGAAGCATGTATATCCTGAACTCTTTTTCTGACATTCCATCTGTTGCAGCTATTACCTCTTCTAAAGTTGAGTTGACCTGCATTGCTTGTGATCCTTTCTTTCCTTGTCTTTTCATACTGCTCGCGTTTCTTTCTGCTTGGTGAAACTGTTGTGTTTTTGAAATTTTCCCCCTATTTATTTATATTGCTCTTGTATAGTTGGGAAATCTCCCTTGCAGGGCAGGTAGTGGCTGTGCTCCTCCTCTAATTAGGGTGATCTGTCTACCACGCTGGTCGGTCGCAGGTCTGCCCACCCTGGGGGCGCGGGTGGCGGCTCTGCTCTGCCCCCACTCCAATTGTGGTGAGGTTCCTACCACGCCCTCGGGTTGTTGGTCCTGATCTGGATGTGGGCGGCGGCTCTGCGCGGCCCCTACTCCAATTGGTGTGACGTGTCTACCACGCCGGCAGGCCTCTAGGCCTGTTCCTCCGGTGGGTCGCAGGTCTGCCTATCTTGCGGGCTCGGGCGGCAGTTCTGCTCAGCCCCCACTCTAAATGGGGCTACCTGACTGCCTCTCCAACGGGTCACTGGGCCTTTTCCGGACACGGGCGTCGGCTCTGCTCCACCCCCACTCCAACCAGTGTGACGTGACTGCCTAGGTACTACTTGTCCACCACGCTGGCAGGCTACCGGGCCTGTCCTGCCAGTGGGTCGCAGGTCTGCCTATCTTGCAAGCTCAGACGGTGGCTCTGCACAGCCCCTACTCCAAATGGGGTGACTTGGCTACCACGCCGTAGGGTCGCTGGTCCTGTTCTAGGCGTGGGCGGCTACTCTCTTCGGCCCCAGCTGCAGTTTGGGTGACGTGATACCACGCCAGCGGGTCACTTGGCCTGCTCTGGGTGCAGGCGGCAGCTCCACTCTGCCCCCCTGGCCCCCACAGCACCCAGCAGGACCCGGACCGAGAAGCAGTCACCGCAGGTTCCCCAGCCCTGGGCCAAAGCAGCTTTGGCAGCCAGAACCCGGCCTCTCCGATCCCAGCCATGCTCCGCTAGGAGCAGGCTCCATGGAGCGACCCCCGCGGGTTCCCCATCCCCAGGCCAAAACTGTTCCCGGAGTCAGGGCCCAGCCGCCCCGAGCTCAGCGCACGCTCCACTTTTAGCTGGCCTCAACACGCAGTCTCCGCAGGTTCCCCAGCCCTGGGCCAAAGCAGCTTGGGGAACCAGAATCCAGCTGCTCAAAGCCCGGCGCACGCCTTGCCAGGAGTGAGCCCCAAGGAGTATTCTCCACAGGTTCTCCAGCCCCGAGCCTGAGCAATCTGTCTGTGAGACGCAGGCAAATACCAGCCTGAAATCACCTGTTCCGTAGCTGAATGAGCTGAGATCAGTAGAAAACAGGGATGATTACATCAGCTCTCCAAGATGGCGGCTGCTGTCCTCCTCCGTGGTCCGACCGGTGTCGAGAATCGAACTGGACTGCTTCTCTCCTCTGTCTCAAAGCCGGAACTCAGCACTAAGCACGGCCATTGCACCACTGGCAGGAGGCCCCAGAATCCGCATCGCTGCACTCCCGCTCTGGCACCTCGCCGCTTCCCAGCGCGCGCCGCAGACTCCAGCTGCGGGGCAATCCGCCGATCAGCCAATGCGACCCTCCGTGCGGAGAAATCGCCTGCGACCGAGCCCCCGCAGCCGAACCTCGCGCAATGGAAATCCATCCACTAGATTCTGGAGCACCTCAATTTCACTGGAAATTCCCAACAAGATAGCCTTCAGCTGTTTCACCTTATCTTTCTCCCGCACAGTGACGCGGCGCACTGGGTGATGCACTCCCTTCACCGCCATCTTCAAAACTCTTGAAACATTTTCTTTATTTGGCTTTGGGAAACACCTCCTCTCATTTTTTTTCCTGCCTTAGTCACCATTCATTCTGTTTCATTCCTGGATCCTCCCCCTCTTCCTCATCCACAAAGATTGTAGTAACACACATTTGGTTCTCATTTCTTCTGTCCATGTTATCCTTCATCTCAAGAATTTAAATACTAACTGTGTATGGATTATTTCTAAAATTATGTCTCCAGCCCAAACATCTCCCTGTAACTCTAGAATCATACGTTTGACTTTCTCAGTATTTCAACTTAGATCTAATAAATATCTCAAATTCTTGAGTCCATTTTTTTTTCAAGCAAAGATTGATATATCTCAATGTGTCCAGGTATAATGGAGTGGACTTTTCTGTTTCCTGCAACTATATCCTTAGATTATACTGGGAGCTTCTCTAAATTTCCTACATTTTTAGTGTATAATCTTACTGGTTATGGTTTTTCCTTGGCCATTATATCTGAGATTTGTTTCATGGAAGCAATAGTGCTAGACAGCTTTATTAAGACTTTTTAAAATACTACTTATTCTATAATTAGTCTTCCAAAAGTGCTTTCTTGTAGAAGAAACATGATTGATGATGTGCTGCTATGGAAATGTCTTCACCAGGCTGATTTTGCTGAAAAAATTTTTAATTTCTTCTTCATGGTTATTAGGAGTAGCTATGGGTATTTGATAATGTCCTCAAATATTCATATTTGGAGTCCCAACTGGTTTATTTCTCTAATTGACTTTAATATTGAATAAATTATTTTTAGCATATAAATTGTGGGAGGTAGGTTGTTTGGTGAGAAGTATTTTTTAATAAGATGATAATTTTCCTTCATAGTAGGTGGTCCTATTATTCATATTTGAATTCTACACGGTATTAAGTTCAAGATAGAGTTCAAAATATAACTCCAGAAGTCACTCTGCTTGCCAGTGGGGTGGAGGAGAGAGGTATGGACTTGGGATTCAGAAATATCTAGATTTACACTCTAGCTCTGCTACTTACCGATTGTGGGAACTTGGGTTGATTGTATTTTTCTTCAAGCATAGTTTCCTCTGCTATATAAAGGAGATAATAGCTACTCTTGCAGTGAGAGATCACTCAGTTGGAATCTGTAGCAGGCTAGCACACTGGGTGGCACTGGGTTATTCCCTTTCCTTTCCCACTTCCTTAGTTTTCCTTAGAAGTCATCCTACAGCAAGTTCATTCAGATTTCAGGGTGGGTTTTTTTTTTTTTTTAATGAGCTACTTTAGATTTCTTTGCTTCTTGTTTAGCTCTTTTAACTTATGTTACAAAATAATATAATTGATAACAACTAATATTTTAATCTTTTGAAGTAGTGGTGCCAGCTTAAATCTAAATTACTTTCTCCTTAGGATTCTAGAGGGGTTTGGTGGAGTTTTGCTTTATAAAACCAAAGACCTCCAAGAAAATAATTCAATCTATGAGGGAAGATGTTGATGAAGGTCTGGTTTTGGGTCTCTGGGTTAGGACCTAAAGGGGCCATGGAAAAATGGAATGTGGCACCCTGAGCCCCAAGCAGGGTTTTGATCATGGATGGCTTTTTTCTTTTTCACTGTGTTAAAAAAAAAAAGAGGGTTTTTATGCTTTGCACAAGTTGTAATACTGCTTCTTATTATATAATCTTGGGCCAGGGAGTAATTTAACTGAGTAGTAAAAATGAATAATATTCATGCTAATATTCAAGTACTACTCTTTTCATCTGTAATGTTTTACAAGATAAAATTTGTTCTTATCTAACATTTTATAGTATTTTAATTTCCATTTAAACTTACAGATCATGGTTAATGTTTGTCAACCAATTAACATGCACACATGACCCCTATGTTAGTTGGGTTTCTGGCTGTACTTATACACTTGTATGTTTCCTTATTAAACAACTATTCCCAAATTTTCATCAGACACTGTTCCATAACAAATCACTTTATTGAGTGTAAAAAAGTTTGTTTATCTTTATTTCCTATTATTACTTTTTAGAAAGTATTCTTTTGATATCACATCTATTTCTTTAGAATCTGAAAAAAATTTCCTTGCTTTTAAAAGACTGTCATGGTTAAACCATCTCACAGCTTTAGATCTTGACTTGAAATACAGACATTTCCCCCCTCTCTGTCACTTCAAAGCATTGGCTACACACTCAGAAACTGAAAGGATAAATTGGACTGTACAACCTATACTGAACAGAGAAGGAACAAATTCCATCAACACTAGCCCACAAAACAGCTTAAAGTTATTGGACATAGTTATAAATTAAGTAAGCATGATTAAGCAACAGGTCTCATGTTTCTTTTTGTTGAAAGAGAAAGAGTCATAGTGACCTCAGGAGGTGAGTCCATGTTATTGAGATTAGCAAAAGACACCTTTTTTTACACAAAGGAAAAAAAAAACAGAAATTGCAAGAGGTCTTGGGAAATCTTGAACATCTTAAAACATATTTTCAAATTATGGTACTTTGAGTTGTGTTTTCTTCACTGAGTCTTCCTTAGAGCAATACAGTAGTTTTCAATCCTTACGATCTCCTGGGAAGCTTGTAAAAAAATGTTCTGATACGCAAGTACCACCTCAGACTAATCAGAATTTGCATCAGAATTTTCCCATATAATCTAGTATGCTAGCATAAACAAGGGCCACTAACTTGAGAGCTGAATTCAACATTCATTCATTCCTGAGGATAACAGGCAAATATGTCTTACAAGGTATCCAGTGGGTTTTTCCCATATCTAACCTGGTGGCTTGCCTCAGGGATTCAAAAATTTAAGTAGAGATGTTTCTAAACACTTCCTCAATGGATTTCCTGAAATATTAATGATCTCCTAAAGAGAGCTGCTGGTATCATGCTAGTAACAGAAATACAGTTCATTCCCCCCTCTTTTAATATTATTCACTTGGTGAATTCAGATTCACATCTTGAGCCATTCACCCATACAACTAACTGGTCGAAGAAAACTAAAGCTACGTAGATATCCATTTTACAGCTGATGTGCATCCTTAACAGTTTCTTCAAGCTGCTCTGGGGGCTACTATGTCTTGTTATGGGAGGCTTTTAGCCAAATTAGTTAATTAAGGCTCATCAGGAGAGTCAAAATGATTTGTCTATTTTGCTTTAATCTCACTCTCCTACAACTCCATTAGTTTTCAGGTGTGAGAGGGAAGAGCAAAGTGGAAGAACAGCATAGGGAGGGAAACTTAGTGTTGACAAGAACATGGCTCAGTGCATTCAGTCTTCCTGAATTCAGGAAGACTGATTTCATCACATCACTGTAAAGCAAGCATCTTCACACACTCTGCTCTACAATGCAAAGATCTTGACTTTTAGGCCTTGACTTTATTTTTAAGTAACAAGAAACCTTTATTCCAAATTCATCAGATGCAAGTTAACATTTTCAAAGGGGAGTATTACTCATTCAGGAAGCTGAGAAACTGTGGGTCCGGGTTCAAGTTAGAAGCAGCAAACAATTAAAAGGAGCACATTATATTAACATTGAATTAAAAGGTAATTTTGAGTGAAGGAAACTGTTGGAGACTTTAATAAAATTCTAACCAGTTCTCTGAAGTGATGGTGGGGGCTTCTATAGCAAGTATTTCCTTAAATGAGTTGAAATTAGGAAATATGGAAGTTCAGTAGAGCAATCCCTGGGTACTTGAATCATTCTGAATGGAGTCACTTAGCCTGGCTAAAGGAATCTGCTACCATGGTGCTTTTGACAGGGCACAGCTTTGAAAACTGTTTTGTTTTTGGAAAAACACATTTGTCTTCCCAATAATTGTGGCTGAAGACCTATAGCTGAGACCCAGCAGCCACTGCAGGAACCAGAACAGGACAAGGCTCAGCAAGTTAAAGAAGTAAAGGCTCCAGCTCAAGCTGAGAGAGCAGATAAAAGAGGAGTCAGGCTGGGTTAGGTAAGCTCATCCTTAATGGCCCTTGTTGCTGGTTCTGACTCTTTGTCTTATTTGAGGCTTACTTGCCTTCTACATAGTTCTGCCAGTTTCATCTCTGCCACCCCCTTGGCATACTCACCTGGATCACCTCCCTTTTTTCCCTGTCTCTCCCATACATCCTGCACTCCTTTCTCCCAAACTTGCAATCCTATTCTACATTCTTCCTTCTGCTACTCACTAGCCAACATATATATATATTGGTACCGGGGATTGAATTCAGAGGCACTCAACCACTGAGCCACATCTCCAGCCCTATTTTGAATTTTACTTAGAAACAGGGTCTCACTGAGTTGCTTAGTGCCTCACCATTGCTGAGTCTGGCTTTGAGTTGGTGATCCTCATGCCTCAGTCTCCTGAGCTGCTGGAATTACAGGTGTGCAACACCATGCCCAGAACATCTTATATCTTGATGCTTGTTTGTTCTAAGGCTCTTTATTTTACAGTGAAAGTCCTGTCCTTCATCTCTTCCAACTTCTGTTAGTCTCCATTTACTCAGGAGCAAAGTTAGGAATTTCTATCAAATTACATGAAAAGTTAGTTTTCATTTCCCAAAAGTGGTTTAATTAAGCTTCTGCTTTTACTCTGATTATGAAGGCCTTTGATCTCTATCCCTGTGTGCATCATGGCAAAAAACCCACTGGCAAACAAATGGAGATTTTTCTAGTGTGCAAAATCACATATATTCCTGGGGCACTGGGGCAGCAAGGGACAATCAGCATGCAAAACACATCCTGCAATTACAAATAATAATCACATATGGGGACATTTAATTTTCTATGTTTTACAAAATATAACATCTAAAATAAATCTAAAGCTGAAGTCTCAGGTCTGGGAGAAGTTATGTCAAATTTAGTCAACGTCAGTCTTTGGATAAGTGAGATGTTTAATAAAAAGGTTGGACCCAGCAACACTTCTTCCGACTGAATAATATTTTCTGCATGAGCAACATTTCTGTCTACTGAAAGACTATATCAAAAGTTCAGACTTTTGGATAAATTTGAAGAACTGTGTGGTTCAGGATTATGTCACATATTTTATTGAGAATTTTGTGTGTTGAGTGACTTGGAAAAGGCATGCTATGGTAGCTAAAATATCATTCATCTGAACTATATTCAATAAGGTATAATTGGAATTGTGGTTCTTGATAGCTTTCAGGAACAAGGGTATTGGGCCTTTTAAACTTCTGAGTCCATATGGGGTAAGCAGAATATCTACCATTATAAAGTAGACATTTTAAATTTATAGTGCTCATACAAAATTTCAACTCTACAGTGTTTAATTTTCTATGTTTTACAAAAATATAACATCTAAAATAAATCTAAAGCTGAAGCATCAGGTCTGGGAGAAGTTATGTCAAATTTAACTACAGTTAAGAAAGTTCAAGAATAACCTTTCCATGGAAAGCTGGAGTCCAACATAAATATTAAACATTAGTGTTTCAAAGTTTAAAGATCTCACACTTTTACAGATTTTCTTAATTAAGCAATTCTGGTAGTTTTTATAGTCCCTAAAAAAATAAGCAAAAGCCTGACATTGGTACTTGGCAGAACTGAAAATTGTTTGTTTTTGTTTTTCTCTTATAGGGGTAAAAGGTAACAGAGAAGTCCTAGATTCACAAAATGGATTTTCTTCCAGATAATAAACAGAAACACAATCCTCTTCATTCAATTCTTAATCATTCCAGGAGGGGTAAGCCTGATTTTTCCTTTGTTGTGATATTAAAGGAGGCCAGTTTAGGGTAAAAAGAAAAAAATAGAAATCCTATTGCTTTTTTTTTTTAAATCTTGTATCATTAAAATATCAAACTTTGAATAGTGATTCACATGTTATTCAGAAATCTCTGATTCCCGTATTCTTAATAAAAATCCCATCTTCCAGCAATAATTTTCAGTGTTTATAATTTGTGTTATTAAGCTTTCTTAATAATGTTTATAATAAAACACAGGGGAATATCTTTTCTAAATGCTGCAGGATGAATGGTTGACAAGACATTAAGTATATCATTTAATTTTGGGTTTATTTAAAGTATTCAGGGAGTTTCCACATTAATCTTAACCACAAGTTCTCAAATTATACATTTGTCTACTAACAGTATTGACATCACTCAGGCCGTGGTTAGAAATTCAGTTTCTCAACTACTACCCAAGAACAACTCAACCAAAACCTTTTAGGTGGAACCTAGTAATTCATATTTTCATAAGTTTTCTAGGTGATTCTGTTATGCACTAAAGTTTGAGAAATGGGTAGGCATGTCTGTCAATTCATTAATTCACCCAATACATATTTATTGATACCAAATATGTGCTAGATATTGTTTTAAAGTGATTTGAAAGAATGGGAGGAAAGGAAGTGACAGAATAAAGGAAGTCAAGGTAGCATATTTGGATCCCATTTGGAAATTTGTCAAAATAAAAATGCCTGGATTCCACCTGATGTCCCCTGAACCATCCACTCCCTTCCTTGTATTAACCATGTTTCATCCATGGAATAGATAGGTAGCATGGTGAAAGCGATATTAGCATCTGATGACAGAACAAAATATTGATGAAAGATACTTCTCCAAGGGCTCCATCGGAATACAGAGCATGCAAGAGAATCCCCTGTTTGAGACTTAATTTGTCGGCAAGCTCATCTATGACACTTGTAGCAAGGGAAAGGAAGCAGAAACAAGGGGGTTTCTAAGTGATGGACGTTAGTCTCCAGGGTTACTTAGCTCTGGGTAAATTTTAGACTGTAGAGGTTTACAAAACTCTTCCCATTACTTAGGCACAAATCACAGGGCTTTGGCAGTGCACATGTAGAGTTTTAGAAGAGGACCTTAGGTTCCAGCCAAATGGGACCATCATTTGTTTTCTGAATGTTTCTGGCCTCCTTTCATTTATAATTAATAGATCAACCTCTGTCTGCTATTTGATCAACCTCTGTCTGCTATCTGGAATGCCTTCACTTCATTTCTACTTGTTAAATTGCCATAAATTCACTAAAGTACAATAAAAAATATCCTGTAGTGGTCTAAACCATCTGTTCTCCAAGTAGTACAATGTCTCTTTCCATCATTGTTCCCACATTTGGTATTATGCATCTTTGATTTTTGGGCACCAGGTACTCACTGACTCATGTGCAGAAATATAAACATTTTCCTGCTACTGATGCTAACTCCTTTATTGGCCATTGATTAGCTCTAGAAAACAGTTGATTTTGCCACTCCAAATTTACCCAATTGCTTCTCAAATTGGGCCTTAAATTTGGTCAATTAAAGTTGGGCACCAGGTTTGGTGTCTCCTTTTTAATGTTCTCTTTCCTCTATCTCAGCATGTAGAAGGGAAACACAGGGCCCTCCGGAATGTGGCAAGAAGGTGCACCTGGTTAGCTTTATGGGAAATCTCCCTGTGTCTTTCTGCAGGCATATCTGCCTGATGTAGCTCATCATCTGTTCTCTTGGCATGGTTGTGGCTCTTCCCCCTTCTTCCTCTCCTCTGCTCTCAGCAGTGCCATGATCCTCTGAGGCTCACTGGTGATGCTGTCTCCTGACTTTGAGTTGTGCTTTTCAGCTTTGCTAGGGGGTGCCTTTCCCATGACAGAGCATTCTTTGAATAGATTCAGGAACCTTTTACACATCACAGTTCTTCATTCTCAGGTGTTTTCCTTGCCCCTCTGAAAGGACTTCAGGGATTTTCTGAATTGTGCTGGAGTAGAACGTGAGGGTCTATCTCAGAAACTGCCAATATTAACACAAGTTTACTCTACTGCAGCCCTGGTAGTTCAGTCATGAGGAGGCCTCCTGCAAGAGTTCTGAAGGGAAGTGATGCTCAAGCGTCCTGCTTTTTGGATTTCCAGCCTACCTGGGTTCTGCATACTCCCACACTAACAAAGCTTTTAGCTCTAGAATTGCCCAAGTCAGAAGCATTTCTATTCCCTGGCCCATCCCTTTCTTTTGTGAGCCTACTCCTCCAGCCTCAGGATGGACTTTCTTCAAATCCCTGCCCTTTTCCCTATCCTGTATTTCCCTATGTTATGTTTGCACTTAGACCTCTACAATCCAGTCCTCTGTGCTTGACCAGTTGACATTTCAAAACCCATCTTTGAGATTTCTGAGAAAATGTTTTCTCTTTTTCAGTGTCCAGCTCTTACAATTGAAAGCCAGGGATTTTCACATCTATTGCAAAACGCTCTAAGTTAAAAACAAAATTCCTGGTGTTACTGTGACTATATTAGTATAGTCACAATCACCCTCTCCCTGAAAATGAGGACCACCTCAGCCTCAGTGTGTGGAGAGTCTTAGGATGGTGAGTTTGGGAGCAAAAATTAGAAACTGCAAAACAAATGAAAACCATTATTCCTGCTGCATCTCTTGGTATTATATTGTATCTTTTATGATATTTTTTCTACTTTATGCTTCTCCCACATTCAGATTTGTTCTGAAATTCTCATTCAGATTGTCAACTGAATGTAAAGATGGTACCAAACTCCTATTCATCTCTATTCATTTCTATTCTCTTCAGGAACCAATGTGGTCTCATACTCAACATCATCCATCAGAAGTATTTGTTACACAGGATTGAGTTGATTTTTTTATATATATTTTATTTAGACTTTCCCCTTTAAAATAGCTGTTTATTATTGGGGAAAAAATCTCCTTTGCGTCTCTTTTCTTTTTGAGTTGCTTATTTGGATCCTGAGTAGAAAATAAAATCCTCTTAGGATTTTTACCTCTGATTCCCTGAAGCTTAAACTAGCTTTATTTATAATGAAACCTAAAAATGTCACCTAGGTACAACTACTGAAAGAAAAAAGAAAAAACAAAAAAGGACACAGGCACTCACTAACTTTGCTTAATTAAAAGAACACTCAACTATAATTCTTACAACTATTAATTCCTCTGTGCGCGCACACACACACACACACACACACACATCTCTCTCTCTCTCTGTCTCTCTCTCTCTCTCTCTTTCTCTCTCTGGCTTAACTATGCATTTTGAATGCAGGTATCTAAACCCAGAGGAGCTCCTTAGACACATGGGTGTCTGAAGAGAACAAGTTTAGGCAGTAATGATGATGAGTAGGAATAGCTGGCTTGCTCTTTGGGGTCTCATGTGTCCCAGCTTCTAGTGGGGCTAACAAAAAGCTCGAATTTGATACCTAAAATCTGCCAAATGAAATGAATGTCAGCAGCGTTTTCTTGGGAGTAGGATGCTGAAAACACAGGATTATATTGAGGAAAAAAATTGTGGATACCAAAGGAAATACCCACATACCTACAGTGTTAGTATAGTTAGGCATTCTAAATTACCTATAGTGTTGTCATTTCAGGTTAAGATTTGAACCTTTAGCTCTTACAGTTATCTTAATCATCAAAATATGAAACCTGCATGTATTAGTCAGGTTCTTGGTTCCAGCTGATGTAAGCAGAAAGAGGATTTGTTAAAAGTGGAGTGGGTCATAGATACTAGAAGTCTGGAGGACTGGCTCAGAGTCAATGACTCCATAATGATCATAGCTGCAGAATGTTAGAGGCTGTACCTGGGTTGCCAAAGTGGACCCTGCTGCCAAGACCTGGGCATGCTACTGAGGCTACTGAGACTTCTGTCAACCCAAAAGCCTGATTTTGCTCCTATAGCTAGCACTATAAAAATGGGCTTCCCCCACTCCAGATCCTTGATCCTTTACATTGCTAGCTGGAGCAGGTTCATCTGATTTGGTAAAGGCCACACTACTGCTGCAAGGTTGGCTTGGGAAACCGAGGATCTGACATGCTCAGTCAATGTAGTGGGACAGCTCTGCCTCCCAACAGGACTCTCAGATGGGGACTTCTCAGACAAAGGGAGATTGGAGGTGGTTTAGATGAATGGCAGTCAAATGAGAAGAGAGGTGCGGTTGAATCCAATTAAAAAGATGGTGGTGGGGGAGGGCTGCTTGAGAGCCATTCACATCAATCAGAGGTTTACATTACCCCAGGAAAGGATTGTATGCTTTTATGCCTAGATTCTAACATAGACAAGATCACAAAGAAAAAAAATAAAACTCCTCTGTAAAGTTTTGTATCTAATGTATTAAAACTTAGTGTTTTATTTCTTCATTGTTTCCCTCTTTGCCCTTAGTGTTTAAAAAAGCAAATTTTGGTCTCATACGCAAATACTTGTTTTTCATGGTACAATCACCTTGAACACCCTGGGCCTCATATTCAATTTCAGTTTTCCCCTTTCTTATCTAATGGAGTTAGTATACAGAGCCCAAATTGTGGAAAGAACTGCCAGAGAGAAAAAGAAAACTGCATTTCCTTTTTTTTGTTTCCTGCCTGAGTTTTTCTGACTTTGTATGTATTAGGCATCTAAAGAAGGAAATGAATCATTTAGGTGAGAAATCATGCCGAGAACACGAAGGAATATAAATACGACAGGCTGTTTCCAATTAGAAAGAGAATCAATTTCTATCTTCACTTAAGAAAACAAACAAGAATCTTTCCTATACTAATAAGATGTTTTATCAGTTATGAAACAGGAAGTAAAAGCAAATATGCTTCTGCCCAATTATCTCTCAGAAGTCTCAAAGCGACAAGACTAACAACCATGCCAAAACTGCAGGTTATCTTTGATCAAGCCAGGAAACATCTGAAACGCCAAAATGCAACCTAGGAAGATGGAAAGTGGATGAGTTAATGTCCAACCATTTTGCAGATCAAAGGTAGGCCAAATGTAAGTGTGTATGTGGAGTGGGGGAGGTAGAGAAGCTCACTGATTCACCCCGCCAAATTCCAGGAATTCTTAGAAATTGCATGGAAGAGAGTCAGGAGGCAAAAAAAAAAAAAAAAAAAAAAAAAAAAAAAAAAAAAAAAAAAAAAAAAAAACCAAAAAAACAAAAACAAGAGGACTATTTGTTCAAGGAGCAACTGGGCCCCAACCCTCACCTTTATTCCAAGAAGTTAGATGACTGCCCCTCCTGTATGCTATGAGATTTGAGAGATCAAATTCTTGGAAGAAATTGCAGAGACAGTTTTAAGAGTTGTTGCTATGAAGCATGGGGGTAGGGATGGGGGAGGGCAGTGATTTGGTACCGAATAACAAACAGGAGAAATACAAGAAACTTTGTATAGGAGCCTTTTCTGTCATCTCAGTCTCCTATCCAAAGTGGGAGACTAAGGATTCTTCTCAGGAAACTCAGGAACTTATCAGACCTACAAATAAGACCTGCAAATAAAAGAGCCAAATACCTATCTGATATTCCACAATGAGATTGATTAGCTGTCAGATCCCTCCTACTGTGGTTTAAATAGTCCCCTCCAAAATGCAGGCATTGTAATGTCATAGTATTAAGAGATGGGCTTTTGGAGGTGGCTAAAATGAGGTCTTCTCCCTCTTGGACAAGATTAGTGCCTTTCTAAAGGGCCCTGATAGGGGGAATCACTTCTTTCCTGCTCCTCTACCCTCTGCCATATAAAGATGCAGTAAGAAGACCCACACCAGATGCCTGCACCTTGATCTTGAATTCCCCACCCTTCAGAACTGTGAGAAAATCGATCTCTATTCTTTATAAATTATCTAATCTGTGGGGTACAAAATGTACCAAAGTACCTACTTACACAGTAGGGCTTCTAATCAGCATTTTAATGCCTCGATCTTAAGTAGGAGAAAATGACCAGACATTTAAGCAAAGCCTTCAATGTAAAAGGGCAGAAACATGATTCCTACCTCACAAATTAAAAAGTAAAATAAATTCAGAGGTAACAGGTAATGAAGAAATTAAAAAAAAAAACAACTTTATTTTCGGTAAATATCTTTAGTGAAATAAAATAATGCAAAACAATAAACAAGTCTAGTCAGAGCAAAGAGCACTTAGAAATTAAAAATGATAGGGTTGGAGATGTAGCTCAGTGGCTGAGCACTTGCCTAGCAAGCACAAGGCTCTGTGTTCTATCTGCCACTGGAAAAAAAAATTAAAATTACAGTTGAAATTTAAAATGCCCATCATAGTTTGGAAGGCTAAGTCAAGGAAAAGATCCAGGAAGAAGAAAAAATTCATAAAGAAATGGATAGTAAGGGAGAAGAGCTAAAACAATCAGAAGAGACCCAGTATCCTTAACAAATAGGAGTTTCAAAAAGAAAACAGAACATGATGGAGACTCATTTTCGAAGTATTAATGAAAGAAAGTTTCCTTGGAAATTTTAGTAGGGTTCTTTTTGCTTCTTGAGGTAGATCCAATCTATTACTCAAGCTGAAAAGGATATGGGCTTGTTGCTGCTGTTCTGTTTTGTCGTCTTCACGTTCTGTGGACAAATGTGAATAGGAACTGTGGCTATGCATGTTCAGAGGTTGTGAGTGTCAGGAATTTTCATCTTTATCTCAGGCCATAGTGATGTCTCCGAATAAGGCTTTAACTGTAATGGCAGCACTGCCACCGAAGGTGGCATGGGTGGAGGTGAGTGTTGTGGAGCCCAAAGGAAGAGTAGGTAAGGGAGCCCTAGCCAGTGGTGGGACCCACAGACACCTTGTTAAATTATAAGTTAATATAAAAAGAAAGCATTTTAAAAACCAAAGTATTTTATCATTTGCTATGAAGTCTTTTGAGTTTTCAGTAATAATAAAAATCAGAAGAAGTTATGTTTTTAAAATTATTTCTGTCTTTTCTATGCAGAAAATTTGTGACTTATAGGCTCATTAGGCTCATTTATAAGAGGTGAACCTCTTCTTTATTTTCAAAATAAAAATAACTTTTCTAAATATAAAAAACACAGGTACCATTGATATAAATAATAAGACCTTGTAAAGAAACAATTTATATTTATGAGCATAAAATTGTGGAAGGATACTAAAAATACCTTTGTAGGAAAGTAGAATTGGTAAGGGTATTTTGGGGAGATTATTGGTTTTTTCTTTATTTGAGTGCTTATTGCATGCTTTTTTTGTATAAATAAAAAATCAATGAGTTTATAATAATATACTTATCCTCCAACATTTTACTATAAGTATTTATAAGCAGGTAGCAAAATTGAAAGAATTCAGTAAACATCTGTATACCAACCATCAATTCACCTGATTTTTTGACGCATTTCAAAGTGATGCATCCTTCCTAGTATATTTTACTTCTAAAAACTTCAATGTATACAGTTACGTGTTGTATAATCATGTTTCAGCCAATGACAAGTTGTATATAAGACAGTGATCCTGTAAGATTATATCACCTAGTGATGTGGGAGTTGTTTTTGTTTGTGTGAGAACACTGTGATGTTTGCATGACCATCAAATTGCCTAATGACTCATTTCTCTGAACACATCCCCTATCATTAAGTGATGCATGATTATATATTAGAATTCTATATTTGTTTGCATTTGTTGAAGTGATTTTTTTCATTGTAAAATATGTGTTCACTGTAAAAAAAATTGTTAATTATAGATAAAAAATTTAGAAATCTTTCAGTTAGTATTTTTTTTTTTTTGCGCCAG
Organism: Spermophilus citellus; assembly: GCF_964194105.1. Lineage (NCBI taxonomy): Eukaryota > Metazoa > Chordata > Mammalia > Rodentia > Sciuridae > Spermophilus > Spermophilus citellus. The sequence goes on along the minus strand of NC_138186.1, from coordinate 92,385,187 downwards.
GTAGTATGCTGTGTACTATATTAATGGCATACATATTTTCCTCTACAAAACTCTAAGAAGTAGCATTATCCTTCTTTCACAGATGATGAATCTATAAGCAGTGGGTCCAGTTCCCACAGTGGTGCAGTTAGGATATGCCCCCTAGTATGTCCCATGTTCTTAGTCTTAACCACATGTCTTCCCACTGGCCTTGTTTCCATGCCACCCAGCTATGAGATAACCACTGTTGGCTCTTCTCCAGAACATTCTCTGAATCCATGTGTTTCCACAGATATATTTTTCCATAAAAATGGAATTATATTTTATGTATTGTTTTATACCTAGCTTTCTTCCATGTATTCAAACCTCTTCCTCCAGTAACTTGTTAATGCCTGCAGGGTACTCTGTTGAGTAAAGATTTCATATCTCATAGCTACTTTATTGTTGAGCATTTCCCCAGTTTTTTGTTATTGTCAACTATGAGGATATAATTCTTCTTGTATAGTGCAAATTACATTCTTAAGGTGGAAACTACAATTGCTGGGTCAGACATTACGCATCATTTCCACTGCCAATACAAATGTCCAAATTTGTTTTTCCCAGCTAGTATATGACTGGCTAATTTTCCCCAAAATCCTACACTGATGCTGATTATGCATTAAAAATTATTTTCAACTAGATAAGTAAAAACATCTACATTTGGTTTGGCATACCTTTGAATCTATTTTCACATATTCATCATTTGAGTTTCTCTTTTCAGAACCTACCTGTTGAGGTTCCTACAATTTATTCTTAAAGTTAATCTTTTCAATTTCAACCCATTCATGTTAAAGCTGACGTTAAGACGGAAATTTTATTTTTCACGCAGAGTTTACTTTCTGAGAAGTGCAGTAGAGGCAGTCACACTTGAAGTACCACAGTGACAGCCGAAAGGTTTATGTTTTCCTTTGTGCAACAAGATTATTGTATGTGAGATTGCTCTGAAGGAAGGAAGAATATTAGAATTCGTTTATAAAGAGGCTCCCAGAGCTTCCAATTTGACACAAGTGGCCTTGGGAGATTCTCCTGGGCAAACCACAAGGACACAGTGTTGTCTAATTTAGCAGTTGGTTTTGAAACGTTGCCATGCTGTGGGCAGGGGGAGGCTCTGGGCATGTCCTTCAGCAGGGTCACTTAGCATCCTATATAGAGATGTGTGGGAGAATGTGGCCAACCTGACTGAGAAAAGCAAAGACAAGACCAGGTAGAATTCTTTAAGAAGTGCATAAGAAAGATAACTGGTAGTTTCTCACTTCTTCTGATGAATCATCTGAACCCTTCTACCTGCCCATGAGGCCTTGGTTCCCGTTTCCATATAGTGGATGTCACAGTGCCTCCCATCCAGCATTAGCTTTTGAAGGTCAGTCTGTGATAGAGCTTTTGTGTATGTGTGTGGCTTACTAAAAATATTTGGCCAAAATTCACTTAGGATTTCAACAGCTTTCATTTTCCGTGGAAGTGCAAGAGTAAAACACATGTCATGAGAGAACAAAGATGAAAAGAAACTACTTAAATTCATAAATTGCTATGTTCTGAATTACAGTTTTTCTTTTTATTCCATAATGGATACATTTGCATGTACAATGGGAATACTAGAACATTGTATTTAAAATTTCTACCCCTAGGTGAGAATCTGACCTCATGCTCAGTGAGGACCAGTGACAGGACATATATCTTATGGTTTGTAAATGTCCTTTTAAAGACAAGTTGCCTCCATTGAGGGGAACTTCTTCTGTATTGGCATATTGGACATTTAAGCCTTATGAGGAAAGGCAGCAGTTTGGTAGTGGCCATAATTTAAAGCCAGAGTAGAGTGTTCCAGATCCCCCAAGACCTTCTGTGGACAATGTGACTTGCAGTGTGTGCCCTTGTTAGGGATTCTTGGTGCTCAGGGAATCCCTGCTGACTTGTGTTACATTTGCTTCTGTCCACCATGGTCCCTGGCTTAGAGGATGTAACTTAATCTCAATAAATGTGGCTGTATCTCTTCCTGATAATTCTACCAAAAAGACTGTACAAGGAGAGGATGCATCCAGGATAATTGCATATGATGTCATTATTCCTCCACCTGTGTGGCCGTGCTGAGTGGGCAGGAGCAGTGACACTTGGGATTAAATTTGAAGCTAGTCCCTGCAGAGAGCTGAGGGGTATCTGAGCAGAAAAGGCCAAAGTGCAAAAGGTGCTTGAAACAGGAATGAAAAAGTTATTGAAAATGGGAAAATAATACCTTTGTGTCTTTTGTTGGCTTGAAATTCTTGGCATATTAATTAGGCTATAAAAAGGGCCTTGGCAATGTCATAAAGCAAATTCTGGAAGCCTCAGGCTTTTAAACTTGAAGTAGCACAGCGAAGGACGGAATTCATGCAGAATGTTCACGATGTATTGCAGGAAGTGACAAAAGTTGATTAATTACTTATATTAAACTAATTTGCAGTGATGGTATGAACATTCTGAAGCCAGCCTTTCCTTCAGTTTGCTTCTTGTGGTTGGTAGAAACCTGTCTTCCTTCTTCGTTCATTTCTTAAAGGAACCATCTTTCAATTTCCCTCTTTTTTGGGTGACCTGTTTCTTCCAATGACTATAAATATCTGAGATTCACTTATCTAATCAAGATTTCTCCCTTGATAGAGGTTCTTAGAACTATTTTTGCCACTGAATTCTTTATCTTTGAATTAGAATATGAAATTATTGAAAAAAAATTGAAGATAGCAAGTTATTTTCTGACCTTGGGAAGGATGTTTACAAAATTCTATTGAGCGGAATATGTTAAAAAATCACTTCATATCAGTTCCTCATTTCCTCTACCAAAGTTTTAGTCAACTAATTGAACTTAATAAATTAGTTCTATAAGCTATGTTGGTTTACAAATATAAATGCTCAAATTTAAAAAATTTAAGATATATAATGTATCATTAATGTCTGATAGCTAATACATCCCCATTTCAAAGTAGCAAATATTTTTACATCTCAATGAAGACATTTCTGTCTTGCCTTGGCACAAGTGACAAACCATGAGAAGAATTTGCCTTCTCTAATGTATTCCAGCTGTCTGTGGCCCCATGGCCCCAGAATGTAAAGTATAGTGCACTAAGAACTATTGTACATTTCTTTTTCTTTTTCTTTTCTCTGTTTTTCTGGTTTTTAAAATTTGTTTTATTTTTTTTTTTTATCTACTGGCTAAAGCTTGTTGTATTCCATTGAGCAGAATTTCCCCAGATGTGCTCTATGTAATACTGATCCCAAAAGAGGCTCCACAAAAAGATCTATGTCTACTTAACTGAGTTTGGGGAAGCTTCACAGAAGGAAAATTATTGAGTTTAGTATTCTCTGCTTAAACTAGAAAGCCATTCATTATGCATGTCTGAGTGGTACTAATAAATAATAATGACAGTTCTGATTTACCATCAGAACCTCAAGGGTTGTGATGCAGTGAGTCCTTGTAGATATAGAGCTCACCCCTGACCTCGACCACCCGCCTTCCCACTGGGTCAGTCTTTCTCTTGAACCTCACAATTGCAATCTCCACAGACTCTAGCAAGGTTAACAAAGCCCATTAGACATTAATAGATGCTGTTATAACCTGGCATGTGTCTGCTGGGATGATGAAACACTCTGAATTCTAAATTCAATCTGTGGTGCAGCATTAGTGATGAGATCTTACTTTTCACTTCAGGAAGGTTTCTGAGTACACATTTCTCAATAAGAGCAGCCTGGTCAGGAGGGAGACAATGTTACACAACTCTCTGGGGCCAGATTGCACAGTCTGACTGGTTGGGTTTGCACACAGCTTTGCCATTAATTATATGTACTTTTGGGCAGTTAAACATTTTGTACTTTGAATTCTGTACCTGCAAAATAGGAATAATAATGGAACTTACTTTTCAGGATTGTTGTAAAGGTTTAATGTGATATACTAACATTTGAATAGTTACTGGGCCATAACTAGCAACGAATAAATTGTAGTTATTATCATCAGTATTCTTATTACTGTTACTTTCTCAGAAGTTGAGGTTGGAGTTAGCATTTTTTTCTGATACTACTTTTGAGATTGTATTTATAACTGGATGTCTCTGGTCTTTTGGGCGAGGGTATATTACAGTTAATAGGCATATGACATTTGGTTAATTTACACATAGGCATCTAAATTCTAAGAAATTGATGTGGAAATGACAGCACTTCTGAATTAGGAAAGACTGCAACAGGGACCAAATTCCACTTGCATTTTTCAGATGAAGATGTTTAGGTCCAGATGAAGAAGTTAGGTGGCTTTTCCAAAATCCCCATGGCTAGGACTCCTGATTTCAGGTCTACTGCTACTCTTATTTCATACTGCTCTAGTGTCAGAGGCCTCACTAGACCTGGAGGATTCCTAGGAAATTTTGCTTTTTCTGACTAAAAGGTGTACGTATGACTGGCATAGTTCTCTTCCTCCTCCCTGTGATGTACAACCACTAACTTGCAATCAGGAAGCCCCAGGTAAGAGGGAAAAGCCAAGAGAGTTGCAGAGAACTCAGTCTTGCACTTGTTATGCTAGCAAACCCCGCTAGTAGCCTCTTCCCTTAAGACATATGAGAATTACAAACCTCTGTTTAAGCCTATCCTGGCTTTCCGTTACTTGTAATGGAAAGTATTTCTGACAGAAACATCGGAAAATGCTAGAAATATAATATGAACAAAAAATACATGGTCCCATTTCAAAAAGTTGGGAACTGAACTGTTCAGTTAATCACTGTGATGATATGACTGCTACAGAGCACAGAACGGGAGCTGAGGGAGCCCAACAAGGGGTTCTTAAAAGACAGGAGCCTTGAGCTGATTTGAAAACAGAAAGGAACAAGTGGATGTAGGTGTGGAGTGGGAATACTAAAGTAGTCCACGGAGGTAGGAACAACATGTACAGACACATGGCTGGTTCTGTAGCTATAAGCAATTGTAAGTGATAAGGTGTGGGGAGGAAATTAGTAGCAGAAGATAAGCCTGTAGAGATTGGCAGCTTTCTTTGCATGCTAAGGGATTTAGAATTAATATTGTAGATCTATAGATCTGTTACCTAATGAATCACTATGGATTTTACTAATTTTCACAAGCCCTGTCCTGGGAAAATATGTATTGAATTCCAGGTATCTGTTTTTGAAAAGTTTCACAGGTGATGTTGGTTACGAATTACTAATAGATGATAAGATAGTGAAATTTGTTGTTATTGTATTTTTTTACCTTTATTTATTTTATTTTTTATATGTAGTGTTGAGGATCGAACCCAATGCCTCCCACATGCTAGGCAAGTGCTCTACCACACATAGCCCCAGCCCAAGATGGTGAAATTTTTTGATAACGGGGATGACAAGATCAGATTTTACTTTTAGGAATATGTAGTTGTATATCTATTATATTTAATGCATGGAGTAAAAGAATTTTTAAAAGTTTGTAATGATACATAGTAGTTATACATATTTATGGGGGTATACTGTGAGAATTCAATACATGTACATAATCAGATCAGAGTAACTGGCATATCCATTACTGTAGATATTATCATTTCTTTGTTTTGGGAACATTCAAAATCCTCTCTACTAGTTATTTCAAAATATTGAATTATCATTGTTAGCCATGGTTACCCTACTGTGCTACAGTACTCTCTACTTCTATGAAATCAATTTTTTATCTTCCCCAGGTAAGTGACATCATGGAGTATTGGTCTTTCTGCATCTGATTTATTTCATGTAACATAGCTTCCAGTTCCATCCACGTTGCTGTTAATGACAGAATTTCATTATATATATATATATATATATATATATATATATATATATATATATTCATTCTTGAAATGAAATTCAAATCTATCTATCTATCTATCTACTGGAGATTGAACCTAGCGGTGTTTAACCACTGAGCCACACCCCCAACTCTTTTTTATTTGAAACAGGGTCTTGCTAAGTTGCTGAGAGCCTTGCTAAGTTGCTGAGGCTGGCTTTGAACTTGTGAATCTTCTGCTTTAGACTCCTGAGTTGCTGGGATTATAGGCATGCGCCACCATGCCTATCTTTACTTTGCATGGTTCTAATGCACATATGAATTTCAGTTATCATGGTTTAGTAAAATAGTGCCAGTCTTTCAGCAATAAGGTCCAAATTTCAGTTACTAGTTCAGTTTATTAACTGTGATTAATTGCATGAAGTACAAACTTTATAGCGAGCTTTTCAGCTCACAAATCACTATATAAGTAACTGATGTGCACCATGATCGTTTCTTTAAACGTATGTTAGTGATTGATCACTATGTCTCTGCTATTCAGCTCATGCGCAGATAATAAAGTGTATAGTGGTGTCCATGATGCCCAGCGAAAATCCACATGACATTTTACAAAAAATGGATAATCAAAAGATGAAATTGGCCAACAAGATGAAGTGCAGCAAAGAAATAAAAATGAAAATGCTTGAAATGAAATTCAAATCTAACATAGACAGAGTTATAGGGAGAAAACTGACCACAGGAATGCTGACGCTGCTGTCATTCTAGACTCTTAGAGATGCAGCCAGAGAGCTGGTGAAGGTGAACTTATTGACATAAATGAGGAAACTGGATGAAAAATGTAAAGATATCCCTGAAAAGGTGACACCAGCAAAAACTTCACATTAAGGGGATTCTCAGAGAAATTTCACGATATTTGTTTAAGCCTGTGCTGCAAAGGATAAAATGCCAATGATAAAATGTGGAAGGATGACCCGAACTTCAAAGGGAACATGACAATTTGTCAAGATGTAGAAAAAAAAATGCTCATTACATAAGGTAGGTTATAGGATAAGAAAAGGAAAGCAAATGCCATTCAAACAATTCTTGAGATTTTTTTAAACAAAACAAAACAAAACACCTGTAACTCACAATGTTTCTAATGTTTAAATATACTAAATCAATATCAATTTTACTATTTTCTCATTTTCCTAGCCATTTGTAATTGGCAGTAAAAGAGTTAAAAAAAGATTTGTAAGTTACAGAAGACCCTGACCTCTCCCACATTGGGTATGATATTTTTCTTTGCAGTTTCCACTTGCATGGCCCTTTTTACAGTTTTACAGTGTTCTGCAAACAAAAGACTGTTCATATTTAGGAGCAGGAATATGTGATACCATTGGAGTTCGAGATATAAACTGTTCTTGAAGTGAGCTTGAACAATACTTGAATCATTGCACACTTACCCATGAAGCACATTTAGGGTAATGACTAGTTGGCTGAGAATTCTCTGAATTAATGTCCTTGTAAAATGTTCATGAAAAGTTATGCAGTTGTGCTGATTTGAGGCTCATGTAAATGACATTAAAACTCAATAGTGGGGCTGGGGATGTGGCTCAAGCGGTAGCGCGCTTGCCTGGCATGCGTGCGGCCTGGGTTCGATCCTCAGCACCACATACCAACAAAGATGTTGTGTCCGCCGAGAACTAAAAAATAAATATTAAAAATTCTTTCTCTCTCTCTCTCTCTCTCTCTCTCTCTCTCTCTCTCTCTTCTCTCATTCTCTCTTTAAAAAAAAAAACTCAATAGTAATTATAGCAATTGTTTAGAACTTGTACTGAGAATAATTTTTGTGGGGAAGAAGAGTAGTTTATCACTGACATTGTTCAGATTTATAGATTCATAGGTTCATTAAAAAAAACTGACTATTATTCTATGTGCATATATGACTGCATGACCAGGGTGATTCTACATCATGTGCAACCAGAAGAATGAGAAGTTGTACTCTGTTTATGTATGATGTGTCAATTGCACTCTACTGTCATGTATAACTAATTAGAACAAATGGGGAAAAAAGCAAATTAATGCTTGGGCAGTTATACCATTGTTTTAAGTGCTCTGTGGATTTGCCTACTTTATGGCTTGCAATCAGATGGACAGGCTCATGACCCTGCCCTTGTACACCACTAGAAACATCACTGAGAGGTGATGGGGTGGAAGGCTATTGAGAAGGCAGAGAGGCAGAAGTCAGACCCGGGTGTAAGGAATGCTGATAAACTTATGGGGAAGAATAGGAACAAAGATGGGTAAAGATGGGAATTAACCTGTTCTAGGCTATGGTCTTTGTCAGGATGACCAAGTTCAATCTCTCTCTGAGATGACCACTGCCTGTTAAAATTTCTGCCACGATTCAGATCCATTCTTCTATGGATCCTCAATTTTACCTGCAAATGTGTTGATTGTCCTTCAAGGTAGCTCTGACTTTCCAGCTTTTTCCTATCTGCATGCAACTCTCAGGGAGATTTGGCCACATCCACATTTAGGTTTGACTGTCTAAAAATTATAGCCTATTATTCTAAAAGTTGTAAGTGAAAGGAGAGTCTAGTGTTCCCTTATATGTAGCATCTTTCCAAGTCTGCCAAGTTTTGAAGTCTGGATTTTGCCCTTGCCTCCGTTAGAGATGCCTTTTTCCTGAAATAACTGTGCCTACGAGGACAACATTCAACAGCAAGCTTTTCTAAATTAGACTCTTCCATCACACTAAGGATGCATTTTGACTGTATATCTGAATGTCTTGGAAAAATTCAGACAACAATAACAACAAAAACCCAGTGTTATAGTAATATTATTAGGATGAGATTTACAAATTGATGTTTGTTCTAAATTCATATTACAATGTATTTAACTTGTTTTATACTGAGTTTTTAATAGTAGTTATTAACTGGCTGTTAATATTTAATAATTTCATAAAATTAAAAAATCAATTTTTTCTATTTTTTTAAGGGGGAGGGTACAGGGGATTGAACTCAGGGGCACTCAACCACTGAGCCACATCCACAGCCCTATTTTGTATTTTATTTAGAGGCAGAGTCTTGCTGAGTTGCTTAACACCTCACTTTTGTTGAAGCTGGCTTTGAACTTGAGATCCTCCTGCCTCAGCCTCCAGAGCCACTGGGATTACAGGCGTGTGCCAAGGCACCCAGCTAAATTTTTCTAGTTATTCCTAACATCCAGTCTGCTTTTCCATAAGGCAGCAGTCAACTGGGGCTAAGTGGATCCCACTTTCTTTAGATGGGGCCTTTCCAAACATCATTCTATTTTCTTTGATTCCTATCTTATGATAATTATGTGGCCATGGTTTACATCTGAATTTGTAAATCATGATTTTGAAATTTAGAGATTTCATTATCAAGGGCTGTTAGGCAAAATTATTTCCTTTAGAATAAATAATCAGTATATTGACTGTCTACTCAAAAGATCACCTAATAAGTTTAGCTTTGATCAACACATTTTTTTTAATCTTTTCAGCACCCAGGTTTAAATGGATTTACTTTTACTTGATTTTGTAGCAGAATTTGAATAAAACTATAATGGACTGCCTATTCCCAATCATGCAAGTAGGATAAGTTAAGAATTCTAAAGGTAAGTTGAGATCTCCTAAACAGTTGGCTATAGATGTAGCCACAACCTGCACTGTCCAGCCTATGACAATATCAGGTAGGTGAAGGGCAAGATTTGCTTGTGTGTCCTTCCTGAGGTCCTCTTCAGCTCAGCTTCTCATATACTCCAGAGCACCCAATGTTGGAAACCACCTAGCAGGTTCTTTCTAAAGTATACAAAGTCCTCCTAGGCAGTACTTGACCATACTTACTATAAAAGCAACATACCTAACTAAAATGCTCACTTTCTCCCTTGGAAAAATCTGCTGTTAGGCTTAATTCGTGGCAGTGAGATCTTCTTTAAGAATAAAAGATGCATACTTGTTTTCTATCTGTATAACTAAGAGGTCTATTGTATTGGTTGTCACAGAGCAAAACAACTCTAATTCAAATTTCCTTATTTTAAGAAATACACTGAAACTTGCTCTTGAGTTAAAAAAATTTTGTGTATAATTTTCTTTTAGAATAGTTTTAGATTTATCCAAAGGTTGCAATGATAGTACAGAGTTCCCATGTACTCTTCACCCAGTTTCCACTATGTTAATAAGAGTACATTTATCATAACAAAGGAGCCAAGAGTGGCACTTACAATGAATCAAACTCCACAAAGTACTGGGATTTAACTGTCTCCCCTCCAACCCCCAATATTCTTTTTCTGCTCCAGAATCCCATTACATGAAAAAAAATGTTACATTTAGTTATCATGCCTCTTTAGGCTTTTCTTAACTATGATGGTTTCTCCGTTTTTTTTTTTTCGTTGTTGTTGTTTTTGATGACTGATAATTTTGAAGAATACTGGTTATATGTTTTGTAGAAATCCTCAATTTGAGCCTGTCTAATATCTTCTTTTCATTATCAACTTGGAGTTAGGAGATTTTAGAAGAACCCCAGAGGTAACGTGTCCATCTTATCACATAACATCAAGGGTAACTATTATCAACGTGACTTAGCAATGACAATGTTGACCTTGATTGCATGGTCAGGGTGGTGTTTGCCAGATTTGTCTCCATTGTAAATTTGTTCCTTTAACCCTCACCATACTTGAAAGGAAGTCAGTAAGTGAAGGTCACACTCTAAAGATGAGACATTAAAGACTACTTCCTTAAGGGGGCAGTGTCTATAAAAATTATTTGCAAATCTTTTACATGAAGGATTTGTCTCTTCTCCCATTATTTATACAATTGTTTATTTATATAAATATGGGTTCATGGATATGTATCATATGCTTTGGGTTGTAATCCGCTACTGCATTTTTTGTTACCCAAATTATTTCAGCTCTGGCCTTGGAAATGATATCAGGTTGACCCATGTGTTCCTTTGATAGGTGTATCATTTTATTTATTAAGCATCTCCTTACTTTCTGGCATTAGATGATGCTCCAGACTTCTCTTATATATTTCCTGCCACAGCCCAGAATCATCCAAGGGGCCCTGATTCTGTTCACTGAAGAATGGCGTTAGAAACCAGAATTTGGGAACTGAGTGTTCTTGTTGCTCTTGGAATGTTTCTTCTTCAAGTCCCTCTCAATAGGTAGAGCTCCCTTGATTGCAAAAATACATGTATGTATGCTATGCCTTGTGTTCATTCCAATAAAAAAATCTTTTCTGTACCTATCTGTATTATTTTATTTTAAACATGAGTTCATATTGACGTTTCTGAAGATAGTTTATTTTTTGCTGCTAACTTGTTTATATATAATCTTTTTACAGTGAACAACCTGGACCCCACTATCCACCATCAACTTACTCACTTGTTTGATCCAAGTATAAGATTTTTCTGAACTTCTTAGTCTCTCACAGGTTCAAGAAAGATATTGGGGCTTAATCTCAGGCAGGAAAAACTTTTTATTTATTTCTAAAAAAAAAAACAAACAAGAAAAACAACCAGTGTAAGCAGCAAAGCATAATTTGGCCACACAATAAAATAAATCTCTCAGCATGTTTTCTTAATTCCTTGAGATATACAAGTATGCATTAACAGATAACACACCTTTGCACACCTGGGCTGTTATGAATGCTAATTAGGGGTATTAGGTCTAGAGGTTTATGAAGGCAAGTGATTAAACAGGTAAATATAGATTTTTTTAGTCATTTGATATTTCAGGACCACAAATTTTGTTTTTCTGTAAAAATCCCCTTGGGAATCTTTAGTTCTGCTCATTACTTGGTTGCAAAAAAATAGATTTTTATAAAATGGTATTTTGAAAAGTTGCACAAATGAGATTTTGTACTTTGGGAGTAACAAAAACAAAGGTGAGTGATATTTAGGAAATGAAATTATGCAATGAGGTAGCATACGTTTGGAGTATACAGAACTATTACATTAAGAGTTGTTTGAATGCAGAAACAACTTAATGTCTTTCTGGAGTAAAATAAATTTCAGGTTTTTTTTTTGAAAAATGCTAATGCAAACATATTCTAAAACAGTTTCCTTTACCATTAAAGACATCTAAATGACTGTGCTTCTAGGAAGGCCTATAGTGCTTTTGGAATAATCAATCCTGTTCATCAGTATGAGCTTTACTTTAAGTCCCATAACTATACTGGAAGTGAGTGTGTGAGGCTACTTTCAGTGCAGAGAGGGCTTAATGTTAACAAACACAAGGGACCCATTGGGATAAGATCACACAAGACCTCGAAAATTCACAATTGATGAACAGTATTGATACAATCAGGAGGGTAATGTGGGACTAAGTTGGTATAAAATGATTCCCCACACTTTGATGAAAATGTGGCTCAATGCCTATTGCTACAATGAGCAACTATTTCATCAAGGTCAACATCCCATTATTCCTAGGTTGGTAAATTGCGATGGGAAATTATAAGCGGTAACTTTCAAGGAGGTGTCTTCTGTTCTGACCCCCCACTACCTCAACTCTTCGGTTTGGTTGTCAACATTCATTTCTGCTGGGGACACATCTGTTGCCAGCTTTGCCGTCTCACGATACTTAGGATTGGGGAGAAATCCAACTTAGAAGCTCAAATATCACTGCAGAGACAGAAATTCTGCTCGGACCTGATTAAGTTAAATCAAATAAGAGTACATGATGGATGCAAAGGAGAAGCTCTGAGATCATGTGGGGATATTCAGAAAGTAGATTTAGTTTGTGATGTATTCCTGGAACATTGAAATATTATTGAAATCTATTCCACAGCTTCTTAGGCAAGATTATGAAATAAACAGACTTTACAGTTTACCTTAAAGCGGACAACTGAGAACGGACTGACCTCAGATGAAACCTGTGTAATTGTTTGAGGTAGTACAATTCTCAGGATGGGTGATTTTGTGCTTATTCTGATCTTATACTCATCAATTTGAGAAGTGAAAGAAGAAACAAGAAAAAGACAAGAAGAAAGAAAAAAAAATACTAAAATAAAAATACTAAAATGCTTTTTCCAGATATTAAAACTGAATCCTTTTAAGGGTATGGTTCATCCTTGTTACAAAAAAGTTATAAAATATTTCTTATTGATATGCCATGAATCTTTCAAATTGGGTAAGTACAAAAATAGATTTTATCTCTTTATTCTTGGTAGTGAAATTTCTCTTTTAGGGTTCCAAGCCAGGATCATGATATTCTTTATTATACTACTAAATACTTCCAAAATACATTTACATATTGCTTTACCTTTAACAACCATTTGCATAACCATTGATTCATCTGGTGTCACCAAACAAAAGAATAGATCTAATGCATATTTTCTTGGAAATTCTTGGAATAAAATGGTTCTTGTAAATGTTTTATTAATAAATTATCTATTCAGATATTTCATCTCCTAACTCCAATGTGTATTGTACTGTTAAAGATTTATTTCTAAGGTAAGATGAAGTTTTAATGACATAAAAACTTATTAACAATACAATGAATCCTGATCATAGGAAAATTTTCATTAAAGAAAATTCATTTTAATTTAACCCAATTTAATTCAGCCATTATGGATGGTGTGTTTGTGTGTGAAGGGAGTTGTGCTGGGTGCTACAGGGGATACTGTGAGCAAAACCACTTCTGGCTCTCAAAGAACAATAATTACACAGAAAATAGAAGCAGTTCAATGAGGAGCTTATCAGTCGGCTACAGGGAGTGTGGGAAAATCAAGACAAGAACAAAAGAACCCTGATGCTAAGCAGAACACGAAGATGCTAGAGAAGGGAAAGCGCTGTATTGTGCAGGGAGAAGATGGATTCCTGCTGCAGGATGGGAAAGGCTCCTGGCTGTGGAGATGGAATATGTGGTGAGTCTTGCATAATTAGCAGAATTTAAAGAAACCAAGAAGTTTAGAAGTATCAGAGGCAGAAACAGAAGTGAGTTGAAGATGTCATAATGAAGTGAATATTTTTTTTTCCTGCCAAAGATGCCTGCAAATCACCATTTTATTAATGAATGACACAAAGTGGGCATTCCTTGTCTTTGTTATAAGTCTTATGATATGCCCCAAGAAATTAAATGGCAGTCCAATGTTGTCTCAGTTTCCTTAAATCAAACCAAAACAACACTACAAATGTCAATTACTCTTGGAGGAATCTTTTCACCATCTGGAATGTGAATAATAAAAAAAAAAATTCAAGCAAATCTTTTTCTTTTCTTTTGGTGATTGCTGGTTTTTTTTTTTGTTGTTGTTGTTGTTGTTGTTTTTTTTTTTTTTAATTTTTTGTTTGTTTTCCCCTCTGCTTTTGTCAATCTTGACTAAATGGAAGGAAATTATAATAGATGCCAAGAGGCAGATATTTAGCATATATTTTCTCACTTATTCCTTACCCACAGGCCCAATTTACCATAATTATCATTTTCATGACAAGTACAATGATATTAAGAGTAAAGGAAGTGCTTAATGCTGTAGACTTGGGAAATGGTATCAAGACAAACCGAGGTGATGAGCTGTAGATGGACTCACTGCCAGCCTGGAACAGTTATAACAGCTTTGGGTGAATGAAGGTGTGAGGTCCTCCCAACTCTTTTAAAATTCCTTTTTCTTTTACTCCAATTCAAAGTGTTAAGGCACACAAATTGTTTTGATGAGGCTTCCTCTAATATTGGCCTGTACATTTTGGGGGAAAACGAGAAGTAATTTATTTCCCTAGAAACAAAACACAAAGCTTGTGGTTTTATCTGTAGGGGAGAGTTTTGGTTTTTAGCTTTCCTGTGAGTTTAAGGGTTCCAGCGCCTAAAATCACTTTCCAACTGTTGTCGGGAAGAGCGCCCTCTCCTGGCGGATCCGTGGTATTTCTCCTTTACTGGTCGCACGTAAAGCTTAAACACGGGTGAATTCTTCTGCGAAGAGACAGGTAGTTATATAGTCTTTTTACAGGTGAGCTTTCTTGAAGCCCGAACGTAAAAATATTTGCAAAGGAAGTGTCCATGGAAAGTGAAACTTTCAGTCATACACAAAAATAGAGAGAAGCAAAATGGAGATTTCCAGAATAAGGTTTTAAATGAACAGGCAGGTGTCCAGATAAAGGCAGGCAATTCTCAGCATATTGCCCTTGTTTTAGTTTTAATTAAAGTGAGTTTCAAGGTTAGTCGTGCTCTTTGGCTGCACTTTAATTATTCTCCCATTGTTGTCTTTCTGTGTTATGATCCCTTTAGCAGGCAAGAGGAAATAGACATTTAATTAACCAGATGTCACTCAATAAATCTTAAGTGTTATTCTCTGTATCAGAAGAGGAAATGCAAACTAGCAAAAGAGAGGGCCTGGATTTTAAGATTATTAAAGTGGTGGAATATAGAGTTATTATGACAATGATGCTCTTCAAAGTAAAACCAAAAAAGTTCTTTACAATATGAGGTAGAAAAGGGTAGTGCAGGGGTCATATGAGCCATATCAATAATGAAGAACTGAATGATGATGTTCTCTATCTTTCGGTACATTTAGTTATTGATTTATTGGCTGTAATTTGTTCCTAAATTGTTCATTTCTTCAAATAAAGGAGACTGATTACTGAGCGAGACTCAATGAGAATGATGAAAAATGCCAGACTCTTAAAGTTAGATCAACAGCAATTTTTCTTCCTTGAAAATAGAACCCTGATTTTTGCTCGCCCTCTTCCTAGGTGTGTCTCTTTCTTGGATGGCTGGACGTTTTTTTCACCTGAGGAGATTGCTCTTGATTGCTGGATATCAAGGAGTGCCATTACTGGATTACATGATAAAGAGTATGTTTCATTTTGAAAGAAACTGCCAGACTGGCTTTTCCATTTTGTAATCCCACCAGTAATGAATGTGAATTCCTGTTGTTTTCATCAGAATGATCACATTCATTTTCTCAGTAACTGATTGAACCATGTGAAATTTACATAATCCTGGACAATGAGACATGAAGGGAAATCAACTGAGTGCTCTGAACTTTTTATGAATCACTAAAAAAGGACAAAAAGATGGGTTAGATGTTTTTAATGCCTCAAGGAATAATATGTGAAACCAAGCCAGATATCTTGAGGCTAAGAGGGGAAGTCAGCCTAAGAGTCAATATGCTACACTTCCATTGATTTACTGATGTGATGCTGCAATCTGTATACGGGGTAAAAATGGGAGTTCATAACCCACTTGAATCAAAGTGTGAAATATGATATGTTAAGAACTATGTAATGTTTTGAACAATCAACAATAAAAAAAAACTAAAAAAAAGAGTCAATATGCTGGGGATCTGTGGATAACATAGCTGAAAATGGAAGGAAATCCCCTTTTTATGACACTGTTGAACTACTGGATTACCCACTCTTAGATTTGATCTACTTCCAGACTTTTAGTTATATGAGATGATAGTGTCCTTACATTATAATTCTCTTTTGGCTTTGATTTCTCTACTTTGCAGATTAAAGTATTCTAATTGATAGAAATCTCAGTTTATCTCCAGGATTATATTTAATCATTCCACAATTGAACTTGTTCCCTGTTTTGTCCTACACCTTCCACTAAAAATGTTCTCTCCTGTATTCTCAGATCATGTAAAGCCTGAAATCTCATACTCTACCTGAAGTCTTCCTTAAAACTTCCTGCAAGAAATCCTCTCTTCTGAACTTCTGCAATAGTGCTTCTTAAACTTTAATGTTCAAAGGAATCCTCTGAGGATCTTGTAAAGATCCAATTCTGTTGGTATGGTATTCTGAATTTCTACAGAGTTACCAGGGGATATCAGTGCTGCTTATTCAGGGACCACACTTTGAGTAAAAGAACACTCTTTTCTATGAAACTCACATTTGATAATAAATCACATGCATGCAATATTGCATTTTTTAAAACTTTCATGAGTCTGTCTCCTCTTTTCAACTAGATCTGAATTTGTTTGAGGGCAGGATCATGCTTTTTTCTTTTTTGATTTTATGATAATGTTCAACACTGTGCCTTACACAATGAGTCCATTAATCAAAAAAGGAATGACTGATTAATGAAAAGAAGACAAAGTTTTTGACAAGAGGAATCCATTATCTCAAATAACTGCTGAATTCAGTAAGACAGACCAGTTATGTCTTTGGTAATGGACAAATAGTTCCCATTGGAAAATACTTTCATAAATGAAAAATTCTAGACAAACAATTAAATAACTACCTGAAGGCACTGGAAAATTGAACAAAAACAGGCAAATACAGCAGGGGGGAGAGGTCAACACTGGAAGAAAGAAATCATTTTTTGGCTTTGTGTCTGCATATAGGCCTTAGTCAACCATGCAACCTTGCTATTTTAAAAAAGCAGTTTTTACAATATAATATTATATATATATATATATATATAGAGAGAGAGAGAGAGAGAGAGAGATTGATTTACAGGAACCCCGGCACTGAAAAGTAAAGGAGAAATCTTGAAGAGAAAGCCAAAGAGAGGGAATTTAAAATTCTATGCATAAACTCTGCTCAAATTTCTAGGTGGTCCTAGTTCCACATGCAACTGAGTATTGAACTGATATTCACCATAGAAGAGACAGAATTTTCAGTTTGAGTTTAACTAATTCAACTGCTTGAACAACAAAAATCAATGTTCTTTAAAGGAACCTAACAGATTCCAGTGTCTATATAACATACCATTCACAGTGCTCAAGACACAATCCAAAAGTACTTGGCATACAAATAAATAAAAAAAACTTGACTCTTCAACCATTCTCATTAAATAATAACAGAGATTGACCCTGAGGTAATTCAATGTTGAAATTAGCAGATAAAAAGATTTTAGAAATGCACTTATGCCTATATTCAAGAATGTAATAGAAAACATAATCATATGGTGAAATAAAATGTAGCAAATCTTAGTGGGAAATAGAAATTATAAAAAAAAAAACCCAAGTGGCTGAACATGGTGATGCACAGCTGTAATCCCAATGACTAGGGTGACTGAGGCAGGAGGATCACAAGTTCAAAGTCAGCCTCAGCAATTTAGCAAGGCCCTAAGCAACATCAGCTTAGCAAGACCCTATCTCTAAATAAAATATATTAAAAAGGGGGGCTGGGGATGTGACTCAGTAGTTAAGCACCCCTGGTACAAAAATAAAAACAAACAAAACAACACCAAATGGAAATTCTAGTATTGAAAAACATACAATATTTGAAGTTTAAAAATCAAAAGGATAGCTTCGACTGTAGAATGCATATTATAGAAGATGCAGTTTATTTTGAAGATCCATCATTTAAATTCAATGACATGGTTTGGTTTCATAGCCCATACTTTGAACCCCAGAAATGACAGTTCTGGCCAGTCTAAAGACTTTCTAGAGACCAATCACTTTTTGTTGTTGTTGTTGTTGTTCAAAATAGTTATTACATGACAGTAGAAAGCATTTTGACACATCATACATAAATGGAGCATAATTTCTTGTTCTTCTAGTTGTACATGATATAGAATTACACTGATCATGTAATCATATATTCATATAGGATCAAATTACTTTTTTAAAAAACCTGAGTATCTCATTTTTACAGGGATATTTTACATTTTTACAGGTTCTTATCTCTGCCAAACAATACTTGGAAATCTTTATGAACTCAGAAGAGATATGCCAGCCAGGGATTTTTCAGGTGTGTTTGTTGATAACTCCATGAGAAAAGCCCCAGAAGGTCCTAAATGATACCAACCCTTAATTAGATGGATTAGAGTCTGATCAGTTATGAGAATAAAATTAAGCAACACACTCACATCCTAGTGTTATATCACTCCAAAATAACAGAAATATTTGATGTTGCTGGAAGAAAAAGGGAAGTTCAAAAGGCATTCAAAGTTGGCATATCCCCCTTTGCTAGCCACCTTAGTGAGAAAAATTTCAGCCACAAACCAAGAAAGCAACTACTTGATGAAAATTTAATGGGACCTGAGATCCTTATATTGTCTCAAAATAGGTCCCCCAAAAGTGTTAATTACAAAGAGAAAAATAGATTTATACTGGAGAAACATGGCATAAATCAACTTAGGCAGATGATTAAAGTAAACATCACTAATAATGAGTCATATAGATGTCATGTACTTGTTATCATGCACTGAGAAGGACACAATAATTTGCTTCTATGCCAATCCTTCCAAAAATGCATGATCAAAAGCTATTCATGAGGAAACATCAGAAAACCCAAATGAAGGGCCTGTATACTTCTTGAATGCCAAAGTCATGAAAGAAAGAAAGATCTAGAAACTTTAAGGAGATAAACATAACAACAAAGTGAAGTATACAATCTTGCACCGGAAAAACAAACGAACGAACAAAAAAACCAACAACATCATAATTTCTTTTGTTCTCAAAGGCATTGGAACCATTAGTGAAATTTGATTAAATTCTATAGATTAGGTAATTTTATTATATAACTAATAAGTTCTTGATTTTGATAAATGAACTGTGCTTGTGTAAAAGAATGCCCTTACCCTTATATGTTTTTTTTTCATAGTTATAAAAACTAGTTGTAGTTTCACAGCATATTTGAGAAGAAACTACAGATAACTCCCATATACCCTGTCATCAACCTTCCCCACCATCAATATCCCACACCATGGTGGTACATTTCTAGTCATTGACACATCATTATTGCCCCCAAACTCACATATCACGCTGAGGCTCACCTTTGGTGTTGCATGTTCTATGAGTTTTGACAAAGCGTAATGACAAGTATCCAACAATGTTGTATAATACAGAATAGTTTCCTTGCCCTGAAAATCATCTGAACTCTGCCAGTTTCTCTCTCTTTCCCCCATAACCTCTGGCCATCAATTTTTTTCACTGTCTTTATAGTTTTATCTTTTTCAGGATGTCATATAGTTGGAGTCATACAAAAGGTAATCTTTTCAGATTGGTTTTTTTATGCAGTAGCAATATAGATCAAGTTTCCTTCATTTTTTTTTTTTTTTGCTTGATAGCTTATTTTCTTCTGTTAAGTAACATTCCATTGTTTGGATACAATCGGTTTATCCACTCACCTGCCAATAAACATATAAACATCTTGGTTATTTCCAAGTTTTGACAATTAGAAATAAAGCTATAAACTTTCATTTCCAGGTTTTCATGTGGACATGCATTTTCAATTAATTTGAGTGAACATCAAGTAGAGCAATTACTGGATTAAATGATGAGAGTATGCTCAGTTCATGAATGGTGTGAAAATACTGTGTGTATAATCAGTAACTTGAAAAATTGTGCTCTATATGTGTAATATGAAATGAATTGCATTCTGCCATCATGTATAACAAACTAGAATAAATAAATAATTTAATTAAAAAAAAAACACCAGGGCAACAAAGAAAAAAAAGAGTATGCTCAGTTTTGTAAGAAACTGCCAAACTGTCTTCTAAAGTACCTTTTGCATTTTGTATTCTCCATCAGAAATGAATGAGTTCTTGTTGTTCCACATCTTTGTCAGCTTTTGTTGTTATCAGTGTTTTTTATTTTGGCCATTCTATGAGGTGTGTAGCCCTTGGTTTTTCAGAAATGCACACTGAGGGCTGGGGCTGGGGCTCAGTGGTAGGGTGCCTGCCGTGCACTGGTGAGGCCCTGGGTTTGATCCTCAGCACCACATAAAAATAAATAAAGATATTGTGTCCATCTACAACTAAAAAAAAAATGTTAAAAAAGGGCCGCTGAATGAGGCTTTATTAAGAAATACACACTGAAGTATTTGGTGGTAAAGAGGCATTGCAGCATAGTTTCCTTCAGAAAAACTCGTGTAGATTACACAATAAAGATATTGTGTCCATCTACAACTAAAAAAAAAATGTTAAAAAAGGGCCGCTGAATGAGGCTTTATTAAGAAATACACACTGAAGTATTTGGTGGTAAAGAGGCATTGCAGCATAGTTTCCTTCAGAAAAACTCATGTGTAGATTACACACTAGGCACCCACAAAGTAATAGATAACAGTAGTGATCTACCTTCTTTTCCCCAACTTCATCTGTTTTTCCTCCTCCTAATACCCAGCTTCTTTCCACTTTACATCCAGAATTGCATAGAGGATGTATTATTATTTCCAGGGTTTGTGGAAAGAAGTGAGACACTTATTTCAGTTCCCTATGGCTCTAATGATAAATTTTAGGGCAACAATTTTCAAACTTGATTACACACTGGAATCATCAGAGGACTTAAAAACTTATTGATGCATAATATTACAAAACCATACATAGGCTAAAATAAATTTAAAGTGCAAGATAGAAAAATAATTTAATGTAACAGATTAAAAATTAATAGTTTCAGATTTTATATTGGAACTAGCATTTAGATAATATCACTTACAGAATTTTAAAATAATATCAAAGAAAAACACCCACAATCATCTAGAAAGTCTATAAAAAACCCCTTCCTTTTTCAAGAACATGTTGTATAAGACTGGTTTTTCCAAAGACAGTGTCTTACAACCCATTGGGTATAGAAGCAGATATTGAAATCTAGCTGCTTTCTATTAAGCTAGACAATAAATGTTTGCAAAATGTTAAGCAATGCTGATCTATTTTCTGTTTGGGGGGGAGAATATATTTTTTAAATAAAAGTGGGTAATGAGTTTATTATTTTAACAAGTTGATGAATATTTAAAATTAAAAAAATTAACTTCTGGCATTACTTTTGTTAGCTCTGATTCATATCAGCAAAACCTTTTGGGGTTCTTCAGTAAGTGTTAAGAATGTAACAGGATTATGCAACTAAACTTCCTAGCACTTGTTAAGGTTTTTGTGGATTGGTTGAGGATTTAGCAATTGAAGATTGGTGCTGGGATTGTTAGGATATTCCAGGCAGAGGGACAGGTATGAGTTGAGGCCCAGAAGTGTGCAAGTTTGGTTTTTTTTTTTTTTTTGAGAGAATTTGGAGAGAATTTCAGGAACAATCATCTCTTTAGATTCAACAAGTATTAGTGGAGCACCTTTTGTATGGTAGGCTTGTGTTGTGTGCACAGTATGAGAGAAAAAGATGTCATTTCCTGGGTGGGAGAGTTAGATTTTGAGTGGGAAAGTTAAGAATACAGTTGGCCTGACCTAGCATTATTCTTCTATATGCTTTCTTTTTTTTTAAAAAAAACTAATTTGCTTAATTCAGTAATATCTTCTTACTTATTATTCTATTTAACGATTTATATTTAATTAACTATAATGCCTTTGAACTTTATTATCCAGGCAGTCTTTAGCTGAAGTCTCCATTTTTCTTTGTGAACACCTTTTCTTTAGGCAACCCATTTTATGCAAAAGCAGGTGAAATCCTTCAGCTGATATATGAGCAAGTTATATCCATTAAAATTAATGGGAGCTGACTATGTGCACTGAGGGAAGGATATACTTCAAAAAAGTCAATTTACACAATGTTCCTTGTTACATTTTCATTGTAGAATTTCTATTTCAATTATGCTTAATGAATTGTATTAGATTCTCCTGTCTCTGAGGTTAGTGACATCAAATATGCTTCTAGGTCTGTTTCATGTCTTTGGCTGTCCAAAGCAATCTTTTAGAAGTAGAATTAACCTCACTGCCTGTGATGTTTGGACAAACTTAATGGTTTCCAATATAGTTCAATGCCCAACTCTCCACAACAAGAGAATATAATTAAGAGACTAATAAAGGAGAGTTAACAGATCACAGATTGCTTGGAAAGCACATGACTTGTAGAGATAATAAATGACATTATTTATTAGAAGAGCATTCCCAGTTAGAAAAACAAACAAGCAAAACATTGCACAAATGAAGGGGTGTTCAGGGGAGAAAATCGGCCTTTCTTCCCAGGGAAGCTTTCATGGGTTGTGTACAGTTTGTCAATTATCCTTGGTTTCATTAAAAATTATTCATTCTCATTCTAATAAAATCAATTCACCAAGAAACGACAGAACATGATGGCAAACCTAGCCCACACATTTATGTTATTGTCTATTTATTGCTTCTGGATACAAATGGTCCCTCTGTTAGCCTGGCTGTCCCAGACTTTCTAATATGCCCAGGAACTGCCCGGGGCTTTCACTTACAATCTGGTCATCCTTTGTTGTTGTTCTTAATAATCTTTCCCATTCTACCAAGGGAACACCTAATAAGTGCCTTACCTCTCCATCACCACCATTGTCATTATTATTGCAGAAACCTTTTACTGTTTCCTTACCATTCAGTTTCTAGTGGCTTGAATAGGATTTTGGAAGCAATAATGTAGTATTTCAGCAATTCAGAATGATTCCCCATATATTCAGCTTTTGTAGTTTGAGCATTTGCTTTTGAGGGAGGAAATATAGAAAAACGAGTGGCATGGTCAAAACGAATCTGGCTTTTTCCTGATTTTGTGTATAGCATTTCCGGCTAATAGACTCTCTCTGTGGAATGTCTCCTGATAGATCTCTGTGAGGGCTTTATAGGATGTCCTCCTTGAAAACTGTTTGAGAGAAGGACTATGATTATTGTCTTTTCCTTTTAAAAGAAGAGAAAATTGAGACTGGGAGAAGCTAATATACTGGCATGAAAATTAGGTTTGGTTCAAACCAAATTTGAACCCAGTCATATTGACTCCTAGTATGGGCTTTTAGTGACTTCACCCTTCATTGCAATGCAGGGGAAAACGAATGAAATTGCCACTAACAAGACCTGCATTGTTTACCATGACTGTGAACACCCAAAGCAATCCTCCATTCTCATCAGCTTGGCTTCCAACCACCTTCACTGTGGCAACTGATAATAGTAATGATTACATAGATGTCTACATGTGACATATGTGTCTCTTATCCTCAGGAATTGACCTTGACTCTCTTTTGAAAATAGATTAAATATAAACAACAAGTGGTGAGGGACAACCCGAAAACATCCAGAGTTTTTCAGGCAAACTTTGTATGATTATTTTTCTTAAGAGAATGTTCATTTTTATCTTTTCAATCTTTTTGGGAGACAGTGCTTAGGTTCTTCATTGGACAGACCTCACTTGTCATCACAGTTCTGCCCTTACTGGCTGTGTGATGTATTCAGGAGACTGAACTCCTTTGAACCTCAATGACCTCCTCTGCAAAATAAGGCTAACCATCGCACTACTTTTCAGGACTGTTGGGGGTTACATGAACTCCTGTATTGAATCTTTAGCCTAGCATTGCAGCAGGGAATGAATGTGCTCTGTGCATAGTACTGTTTTATTATTATTTTTCACTTTTAGCCAGTGTGTGTCAATCATTCTGGATTTCAGAAAAGGTCATTCATGGCTTCATTCATTCATGTAATACACATGGCAGCAATCATTAACACTTAGACATACTCCTTTAAGAACTTTTGCTTAGAGATTAACTAAATACATACACTTTATTTTTTATAAAAATTTGAAAGTCAAAATACTGTCATATATATCTCAAAAGAACAAATTAAAAAAATTTAAAAATTCCGAAGTTTTTTTTTTTAAAAAAGGATTGACCCTCTGTTCTGTGAGTAATATTTTAATTTCAAATACTCATACTGACTTTATATATATGTATATGTGTATGTATATATATATATATATATATATGTGTGTGTATATATATATTTATATATGTATGTGTGTGTGTGTGTGTGTATATATATATATATATATATATATATATATATATATATATATATAATGGAATCAGGGCCCCGTACATGCTAGGCAAGTGCTATAGCACCGAGCTGCACTCCCATTCCCATCTGGGATATTTTATAATGAGAATCTTGAGCCAAAAATTGGAAGCCAGAAACTCTGCTATTTTCCCCTTGTTTTAACAGTCTCTTTCACTAAGAAGGCATTTTTCTTCACATGATATGCTAGCTGAAGTGTTACTTTGCTGCTCTGGGTACAGAATATGGGCACTTGGGTCTGCCTTACCAGGAGTATGGGCTACACTTGCAGATCCCAATCCCAGAGCAATTCTTTGCATGTATTCCTGTTCTAATTCCCTTAATTTTAACTCATTTGCCCATTCTCTGTCCAAAATTTCTCATAGAGACTATAGGTTTTCCAACAAAATTTGTTTAGTACTTGATTTTATTTTTGTGTTATGATTTCCCTTTCTCGATCTCTTAAAAAACATCCTCAGGGGCTGGGGTTGTAGCTCAGCAGCACAACGCTCACCTAGTACACGTGAGGCACTGGGTTCCATACTCAGAACCAAATTTTAAAAAATAATAAAGTAAAAGTAATATATATATATATATATATATATATATATATATATATATATATACACACACACACACACACATTCTCAGTCTTGTTGACAGCAATATTTCTGAGGATGTGCACTTTTCAGTCACTTTGGGAATTATTTTACAGGGAATGGGTCCATGGAGTCTCTAATATCACAAGGAAGTAAACTAATGCCCACAATAGATGCTGAGGGATTTGTGGGCTGAGGGCATGGGAGCTTAGTTTTAATTTAAAGGTTCAAGATTTGAGCTGAATTGTGTCAGGGACAAAAGCACATGGATGAATAGATTTTGGCACAGTGATTATCCAAACAATGGCAGTTGTAGAGAAGGGGAAGGAAAGTTACTATAAACACAATGTAACATCTCAGAGTACTAGAATGAAAAAAAGACACTGAAGGAAATGGAATCTACACACAAAATGTAAATTTCAACTGTGAGAGACATATTAAAATGTACAAAAATATTTAATAGAGACTGGGAAGCATTAATGTAAACCATCTACCTATTTTTTCTTAACAAATACTGACTATACACAGAAAAGTCAGATAGCAAAAGAAAAGCCTATGATAAGAACAAAAATTAATGATGTGATTTTTTTATAGTCAAGCAGCAATGTTTCTTAAGAATTACACTCTCTAGGTTCAGGTCCTCACAGATAAATGCAATGGATATTGTTCTGTTTGCCAGTCAGTAAAAATGTTTCATCAGAATCTGGAACAATTTTCTCATATTCTAGGAAGCTGCAGGCATTTTGAAAAACAAAACCATTTTAAACATTTATATTTTTTTAGATTTGGGCCATTGTGATAGTGGAAATAAAGAACAGACCCATCAGTTTGGAGGATATAAAAATATTGTTTGCACAGCACCATTCCAGTTACAACATCCATGCTAAAGCCAATCTGGCAGCTTTATTTTTTATGTTGCAATTATAGCAGGAGATAAAATATAAAGCTACCGGTATGTCTCCTTGCTCAGGTATTGGATGCACAGATATGGACTCCTACGTAAGTCATAAATCAAGAAAATGATTTGCCATACCTTTTACCAAGACTTGTTTTCAGAACTGTGGGGGCATTCTCAGATATATTTATCTAATGTATATATATATGCAGGTCCATTACTGCAGTGACTATTTGTGTGGGTTCTAGATAATATGCTGGAAGAGCATTAATATGTTTTTTTATCTTTTGGTTTCTGCCACATTCTGAATCACACTCTCTCATGTATTTGTGTTTCTTTCCTCTTTAGTCCTAGAATCACTTATTAGCATTTGTCATCATCATCATCACCATTATTTTAACCAATTTTCTCTAAAA
Organism: Spermophilus citellus; assembly: GCF_964194105.1. NCBI lineage: Eukaryota > Metazoa > Chordata > Mammalia > Rodentia > Sciuridae > Spermophilus > Spermophilus citellus. The sequence continues at coordinate 92,358,902 of NC_138186.1, read as the reverse complement.
ACTGCTAAGAAGCTGGATCTGAGATTTATATAAGAAAGAGGACAGCATGTTTTCATGTTCTAACATTTTGAGCTCAGTTTAGTCTATTCTTTCAATTTTTTGGTCTTTGGGATAAAATTCTGAAAATAATAGCATTGTAACTATTTTTAGTTCATAGATTTTTACGTATTTGAATTGTATATTTAAGATTTTAATTTTCCTATGTTCATATATGAATACATGACCAGTGTAACTCCACATCATGTATAACCAGAAAAAATGGAATGTTATATTCCATGTATATAAGATACATCACAATACATTTACTGCTATGTATGATTAAAAAGAGCAAATAGGAAATTTTAAAAAGATTTTTATCAAATATCTGTTGTTTCTTTAAACTTTGAAATTTCAAAAGCTTTCTGACACTATACAATGAAATCCCTTGCCTCTCCACACACCCTCATGAAGGTTTCCTTTTTTATTTTCCTCTCAGATGGACATGTTTGAAACATTTTAATGAAAAAAATAGAATGTAAAAATATGATAATTTACTTCACAGAAAGTCTTTATGAGAGGTATATTTTGTAAAGTAGGAAAAAACTAATTTTATAACCAAGGCCGCCACTCCTTGTGAGAAAGTGGGGAGCCAGCCAGTAATTTAGCCCCCAGTTCAGTTTGGCAGAAGAGATCCTTTTTTCTAATTGGTTTATCCAGACAGGTGATTTTGACAATCTTGGTCCAAATTATATATTTATATTTCAGGAGCATCAAAATGTTTTTATGTGTGAATGCACACACACACACACAGAGTTAATTTTTCTCCAAGTCTTTTATTTATAATGACTTACTATACAGATTTTTTTAGAGTGTTGAAGATGGTACTATTTCTGCTATACAGTCATACTGGAAAAAATCAATTATAGAAATAATTTCGTAGCTTTATATATTCATTAAGTTTAGAAAATGGTTTCTTTAGAAAAAATTACTAATGTCAGAATAATGATAACTAAATTTGTTTACCTGGAATCCAGAACTACAGTATATACAAAGTTAATTTGCATTGCCCATTTTTGTTTTGACGAGACAGAAATGTTGACTTTAGGGAATTCTATAAAGCAACCTTCAGATTTTGATATAAATTAGATGACTGTAGAGATTTAGCATAAAATTTATCTTCCAGATCTTAGTGATTTTGAGGGTGTAAGGGAGAACTATGGCTGGGACCGCAGGTGTAAACTGGAATTATCCCAGGCAAATTGGGATATGTGAGGACCCTGATTATAAATGTGGACCTCTAGGATATCATAGCACATATTTCACTCAATTTCTTAAACATGTACCAAGTGTTTTATGGTGTGCAAATTCTTGACAGTGTTAGTGTGTGCAAGCAGGAATCAAGTACAAATTATGACCTCAAGGAACTTACAATCAAATTGGAGATAAAACACAAATATTTCCAGCCTAATTAGCCTGTTTAAGATGTCACTTCTGACCTGGAAAGATGTCTCAAGACTCCTCAGAGAAATGTGAACTTCAGGGGGTCTGGGGTTATAGCTCAGCGGTAGAGCGCTTGCCTAGCATGTGCGAGGCCCTGGGTTTGATCCTCAGCACTACATAAAAATAAATAAATAAAATAAAGGTATTGTGTCCAACTACAACCAAAAACTAAATATTAAAAAGAAATGTGAACTTCACAGATCAAATTGCTGAGTGCTGTGATTCATATGTCTGAAGCTCTCTCCTCACTGTTTCTTTAATCATCTTGAGTCTCAGGTAGGTCCTGTTCCTCCTCCTTGCTCATTCTGGTGCTGCTTCCTGATGATTCCATCCTCCTTTCCTAATCCACAGGAACAGGACTTGACTGTCTTTGCCTCTCTCCTCCAACTATTCTGGAAAAATGGCAGTTTGCTACATGTTTTATGGATTTCTTTTTAGCCTTTTATAGCGTGGATTAATTTTATTTGCATATGTACACTGATTTGTTAGTGTGTGGGAGATTGTTTATTAGTCAATTTTCTCTTCCATGATATATTTAAGGTTTTCAAATCACAGCTGCAACTCATTTTGAGTTTTATTATGTATTATAATTTTACTTTAAAATTACACCATGCATGTAGAGTTCTCTCCTATTTTAACTTATTTTTATGTTGTCTCTCTGGCAAAAAGTAGTGATTCTTTTTATTGTGCTCTGTCCAATAGAGCAGGAAAACAATCATAAAACAAAGCAATTAAAAGGGGGATAAGTTATAAACTTCTCACTGAGATGATAACACTCTGCTCACTGAAGAATATTCCTTGAATCCATTTCCACAGAACTGTTACATTGTTAGCTGATCATAATTTATTTCTTAGCATAGAGCATTTGGAAGTCAGTAATTATAATTAAAGGAAAGAGAGTTAATTGTAGAAGGTCCAACATGAAATCCAGTGATGACTGGTTCCATATTGCCCCTAGGGAAGCAAATGTTTAGCTATTATCTCTTCGCTCTGATCAATACAAACAGTCAAACTTAATAATTTAGGCCCCTAATAAAGAGCTCTCAGAACTTCTCCAAAGGGTCCATTTATGAATTCGATTCAGTTTTAGGGGCTTGGAGTCTTGAAAGTGACAGCTGAATTCATATTTTGGAAAATATGAAGGCTTTAACATTTAACAATGAAGTTCTTCCCTGTTTATTATGTGATCAGCAGCCCAGAGTCCTGGAGTTTTCATAAAATACACCCCTTGCCTGACTTTATGACTTTCAATGTAACAGAGGAGAAGACTTTTAACATGAAATTATGAGTATGGAGAAGATGGGAGGGAAGGGGAGGGGGGATAGTAGAGGATAGAAAAGGTATCAGAATACAACAGTTACTAATAGAGCATTATGTAAAATTGTGGACGTGTAACCGACGTGATTCTGCAATCTGCATTTGGGGTAAAAATTGGGAGTTCATAACCCACTTGAATCTAATATATGAAATATGATATGTCAAGAGCTTTGTAATGTTGTGAACAAACAATAAAAAAAAGAAAAAAGAAATTATGAGTATGGTAAATGTTTCGGAGGACAAATTGCATGGATGCATGGGAGCTGTGGATGTGAATTGGCCTGAAAGACACTGGGATTTGGAAGCAACATTCTGTCTGTTTAGCAGAAGTGCCATGTAAAATCATTTCCAAGAGGTGAGGTTGTTTCAGCAGGTGGAGCCAATGTGGACAGGGCATGGCAAAAGGAGGAGGAAAGGGCATGCTAAAGCATTGCCTGGTTGGGGCATGGGTTGTAATAGTTTGACTGCCTTGTTAAGGAGTTATTGCTTCAATGGGTAGGTAAAGGAACCACTGAAAGATTTTTTTTTTTTTTTACCAGAGAAATTACATCAGAATTCAGTTAAAGGAAAATTAATCTAGCAGTAGTGTGCTCAGGGGATTGGAACAGAAGAAGAGTTTATAGGGTTTTGCAGTTGTGCACGGGAGAGCTAATGAAATTGAGTGAGAGTGATGGTGAGGCAGCAGGGTAGGGGCACAAGGCACAAGACATGGCAGACTACAGAAGACAGAATCATGGCTCCTCAAAAAATTAAAAAGAGAATCAAATATAATTCAGAAGAAGATTTTGCTTCTGGATATATATCCAAGAGAATTGAAAACAGGACCATGAAGAGATATTTGTACACATATCTACAGTAGCATTATTTATAATAACCAAAAGGTGGAAATAATTTCAAGGTCCTGGACAGATGAATGGATGAACAATGTGGTATATACACACAATGAAATATGTTTTTCAGCTGTAAAAAGAAAGAAAATTCCAACAAGATGCAACAACACAGATGAGACTTGAATTCTTTATGCTAAGTGAAATAAGCCAGTTACAAAAAAACAAATGTATGACTGCACTGATATAAGGTACCTATTAATAGTCAAATTCATAGATATAGAAAGTGGAAGAGTTTCTGGAGTTAGGGAAAGACAAAATGAGGAGTTGTTTGAAGGGTCTAGAGTTTAAGTTTTGCAACATGAAGAAAGTTCTTCAGATTGGTTGCACTGCAGTGAGATTGTACTTAGCACTATTGCACTGCACACTTAAAAATAGTTAAGATGGTGTATTTTATATTATGTGTATTTTACCACAATTATGAAAGAAAGAGAGAAAGAGAAAAAGAGAGGGCGAGAGGAAGCTGTCCACTGGGCTTGAACAGCAGGGACTGGAAAGGAGGAGTCAAAGTTGGCTTAAATACTTTAAGTTTTTGTGACCAAGGGAAAATGGCAACATTAATAGTGAGGAGAAGGTTGGTTTGGGGAGGTTGGGGTAGAAAGTCGAGGATGGTGGAGAGGGCCACTTGGATTTCAGTATATGGCCCTGGAGGTTCTGGAGAAGATATTCTAATGGAAGTAGTTTCAGGAAGGACTCCACAAGGAGATTATTGACCCTTGTTTCAAGTTGATAAAACTTACTTATTTTGTATATTAGATAAAATAATTTAGGATAATGTGAACTAAATATTCCTATTGACTAAGTAAATTATCCCTAATGGTAGGCATTTCAGGAGAATTAGCAGGGCCAGGGAATATTATTATTATTATTATTATTATTATTATTATTATGGTACTGGGGGTTTAACCCAGGAGCACTTAGCCACTGAGCCACAACCCCAGCCCTTTTTATTTTTTATTTTAAGACAGGGTTTCACTAAGTTACTCAGGGCCTCATTAAGTTTCTGAAGCTGGCTTTGAACTTGGAGATCCTCCTGCCTCATCCTCCCAAGTGTCTGGGATTACAGGTGTGTGCCACCACACCCAGTAGGACATATACTTTTGAGAAAGGTCATTTTATATTTTTTAAATGACACTTGATGAATAGGGAGTGACATTAAAGTCCATCTTTATAACAAGTCAAAATTAGTTGGTCCAACTATGATAGCTTTGGTCCTTTTAGAGTCTTAGGTCATCTTCCTGTTTATGCAATCCATCTGTGGGGAGTAGAAGAGCAGCAACATTGGTGTAAAGTCTTTGACTGTTTCTCAGTTAAATGGCAGTGATGATAATTACATTATATAAACAGTGTTAATATGATATTGTTGTTGTGATTATTTCCTCTTTGTTCTTTATCGAATGAGCTACTTGTGTGTGGTGGGGAACCATATCTTTCTCATTTTTGAATCCTAAGAATTGGCAAAGTACCTGTGCACAGGAGGAGTACTGTGGTTGTTGATAACAGAACTATAGATGATTAAAATTGAAGAAAATGGAGGAGACATGCAGTGGGTTAAAAGGCCTCCCCTTTGCTTCAAATGAAGAGTTGAAGTTCAGCATGGTGGGTTGGCTTGCCTGGGGAAGTACTAATGGACTAGTTAGGACCAGAGCCTGGATCTCCTGACTTCTAGTCCAATTTTGCTTTCATCTTACCTCATCATTTCACTAAGGTTTCTGAAGGTTACAAATCTCTAATCCTATGTTGCTGTAACCTCAGTAGTGCCCAGCATAGTACCTTGCACTTAGTAATTGTCTTCTAGATATTAGTTGCATTTCTTCCAAAGAAAAATTGGGGTGAGGAGGAGAAGATGAAGAGTGTTATATATTCCTGAATAAAATCAAAGACAAGTTTTTATTTGAATTGATATTCTACTACAAAGATAGACACTGGACTGTTAAGTCAAATTCTGGACCTCTTTGGTGAAAATGGAGGCTTGCATAGCAATCCTATCAATCCTGCTCTCTGTGTATGGTAGCCAATTGGCCCTGCAAAAGTTCTTCTATTCTTTTTGGCAAATAAAGGCAGTCACTGGAGAAGTTTGAAACTGATAAGGGCAAATACTTGCTAATCATTTTAGTAGAGCTTATAAAAACAGGTCTCAGAACAAATTCTACCATAAATAACTATTAATTAGGAGGTCAGCATAAAATTGTACACACAACCAGCTGTGGAATCTCAATGAAGTCCCAGCTTTTTGTCCTTTAGCATATTCTGGTCCCTATATTGCATGCAGAATTGTTAGCGTTTGGATGTGAAGTGTCCCCCAAAAGCTCACGTGTGAGACAATGTAATAAGGGGTAGAGGTGAAATGATCGTGTTATGAGAACCTCAACCCAATCAGTGAATTAATTCCCTGATGGGATTAACTAAGTGGTAACTAAAGGTGGGTAGATTGTGGCTGGAGGAGGTGGGTCATTGGAAGCATGCCTCTGGGGTATGTATTTTATATCTGGTGAGTGGTGTCCCTCTGTGCTTTCTGATCATCATATGAGCTGCTTCCCTCCACCACACTTTTCTGTCATGATGTTCAGCCTCATCTGGAGCCTGGAGGAATGGAAGCAGCTGTCAATGGCCTGAGACCTCTGAAACTATGAGCCTTTAAACTTTTCCTCCCCTAAGATTGTTCTAGTCAGGTCTCTTAGTCACATAGTGAAAAAGCTGACTCAAAACAAGAGTGCACTTGAAACAAACACAGTCATAATCCAGAAGTAGGATCCTGTCCTGTTCTAGGAAGTGGAAGTAGAACTAGAAATCCATCTAAATCCATGGCCAAAACCAATGAAATTTAAGATGAAGGCAGAAGCATCAATAGATTTTATACCCTATTCATACAAAAAAATTGAGTGTCTCCAAAATATCTTAAACCAACCCATATCTAGAACACCTTTGATTTAAGCAGTGCCATTTCTAAAATTTTTCATGCTGCTCACACGGCCACAATTTTTATCAATGAAAATGTACTGTTGATATTCATTAAGCTAATAGCCAAGTGTTGGTTGTTGATTAAGGTGTGGATGACTCAAGTTATTGTGGAGACTGCTTTTGGTAACAGACTTCCTGAACAGAATGACAGCAGATCATCCTGGCTTGTGCACTCTCAATTAGGTCCCAGACTAAGCTCATTCTAAATAATAAAAATATGGTTTCTTGTTGTATATGTTGATTTTTAAAAAGTATACTAGAAGGTAGCATAACACTATGCCAGTTTTCCTATTTATTGAGCCATTTCAGATAAACCAATCAATTTAGGACCCATGGTAGAATTTGGGAGCTAATTTTAGCAGTTCATTGTCTGGCTGGATATCTTTTTCACACGAATGTCAGTGAAGTGATATCACGTCCATGTGACAGATGTGGAAACTGAACCACAGCCTAGTTGAGTGGCTTTTTTAAAAGTGCAGAGGTAACAATGTAGAAAAAGAATTCTGAGTCTCTGGTTTCATTGCCAGTGCATATTCCACAAGGGATCCTCTTTTGTGAGCAAAAGACGTTTCTGGGAAAGAATTAAGTGAGACACTGTTAGGTTACTTGTTAAAATCTTTCTCCTTAGGCTGGGGCTGTAGCTCAGAGGCAGAGCACTTGCGTGGCACATGTGAGGCGCTGGGTTCATTCCTCAGCACCACATAAAAAAAATAAATAAATAAAATAAAGGTATTGGTTCCAACTACGACTAATAAAATAAAATAAAAAATATTTAAAAAAATCTTTCTCCTCACTATTGGAACTGGGCAGGATTTAGCTTTTGTATTTTAGACAGAAATGTGTCTCTGTTCTTATGTAGGGGTACATTATCAAGTGGAATGCCCTCCCAGCCTATGAGGCAGAGTCCTTTGATCACCTGTAGCTGAGAGATCTAAAGGGTATGGCTTTATAAGTGTACTGAGCCCCTGGGATTAAGTTTTCTAGCCACATGATGGTGGCAGCCTTGAGAACAGCAGCTGTGATGACCAAGACCTGGCTGATTATAAACCAAATTATTTTTCCAGGTTTATTTCCTTCTGTCTTGCCTAGATAATCTTACGCCAACACTGAGCCTGTCATTAGCCTTTCGGTGCTCCACATTCTGATCATAAACATTAAACTAGCACAACTGTTGGAATCCTGTTTTAAAGGAGTTATATTCTAAAATATTGACTTCTATGGTACCAGTGATCTCAGAGTGATCCTCCTCTGTTACTCTTTTTCTCTTGTCACGTCCTCCACCCTAAGTATCCAGGCTGTTGAAGACATGAAGGCCCAAGCAGGATATGGATCATGGGGAGTGTTTTTAAATTATGTTTTTATGCTAAAAGGCAATCCTGATGTACCCAATGCTTCCCCTAACCCCTATTTCGGATGTTTGGAACCTGATAAAGAGGTGAGAAGACTCACTACTCTCATTTTTTGGTGACTATCTTCAGGTTTCACACCCAGTTTGGTTGGTTTGATTCTGGACTTTTGATTGCTACTTCCCATCCTATAGCCTGTACAAATATTTTGATACCTCAGTAATACCACAGCCATGGGAATTACTATTTTCTCTTTTTTCCACATTTTTATTTGGTGCTCTATAGTTAGTTGTACATAATGATGGGATTTGTTTTTACATATTCAAACATGCACACAATATAATAAGTTGATCAATATCACTCCCCAGCAATTCCCCCCACCCTAGCCTCCCACTCCCTGGTCCCTTTCTTCTAATAATCTCCCTTTGATTTTCATGAGATCCACCCCCTACACCTTTCTTTTCCTTTTACCTTTCTAGCTTACACATATAAGAGAAAATATATGACTCTTGACCTTCTGAGTTTGGCTTAGGCAATTACTATTTTAATGGAGTTCTCGACTGACCCACTATTTCAAAAAATCCAAGTAATTAGTAGGGAATTTATTGCCATTATTAGTTCATTTTGTTCTGGGCAGTCATTTACTAACTAGATGCTAACTTGGCCGTAATTGAAATTATGTCTCATCCTGCATGTGAAGACTGAGCTATTTTGTTTAAGTTCAAGCTTGTTATATAAAGTATCAACTTATTCACTCTTAATTTTAAAAAGTGGTACCACATAGAACGCACAGTAAAATCAATTCCCAAATAGCATGTAAAATATCAAGATATGATATATACCTTTATACAATGAGTATTATAAACACCTTGGGTAATGGACTTTATGAAGACTTAAAATGCATAATTCAGTTTCTGAAACATGAAATTAGTCCTAGAATATAACATGAGATGAAAACCTCTTTGGTCCTAGAAAATAAACTTAAAAATAAAAATGTGTTTTATTTAGTAAATCATTGGTTTTCTCATTTGGGTTTAGACTATAGTTCTTTGCTTCCAGGTGTAATTTTTCTTTCTTGTTCTCTTCTGGCAAATCTCTTCAATCCTGAGAGATAATGGTAATGATAACTGACATCTTATTTAGTACCTAATATTTACCAAGCTGATATAAAGTCCTGTGGTAAATATTTTATATACATTATGCTTTTCAACACCTTACTTTAGATATTAGAAAACTAAAACTGCAAAGGGTTAAGTACCTGACCTTAGATCTGTCAGCTGGGACAGAGTAGAACATGAACATATAGATTGGCCATATAAAGTTTTGGTCTTCTCATTTTTGCAGCATTTGCTGAATGTTAATTTCATGTCTATCACTGGCATGGGGTCTCTATTGACTTCTTAGTAATATTGAAATATAAATTTTTCATCCCATCCTGGGAATGCTCAGCCTAGTAATTATGCCCATTGCAGATTCTGCTTGGTGACCTGGCTCTTTGGTTGGATCAAGCACACTTGTGACAAATTTGAACAGCTCTGTTAGAAAAAGGGCCTAGTATATCTTAAAATGCTCAATATATGACTCCTTCCTTCCTCTTTTTTAAATATTTTGTCTTATAAAACACATAGGTTTTTGGTTTTGTTCCCAAAGCAACACTGTGGTTTAGTTCAGCATAGTTCCTGTATTGGTCCTCTGTAAAGACACAGGGACTAGGCAAAAGACAGTACAGATTTTAGAATGGGTTATCTGCGAACTGGGTAATAGACAGTGGCTTCCATGTGATTTATCATCATGTTAATTAGACTTTGACTCTATCAGTCTGCCAAAGAAAGTTAGACTCCCCTGAGCAGAGGACACACACTTGATCTTAGAATGAGAAGGGTAGATGAGTCATTTCTACCCTTATGAGTTATAAATCGATCTTGACAGGCAATGTCAGAAGCTCGGGGCCAATAAGTCAGTGTCACTTACTAAGGCCTAACCTGGCCACTATATAATTACTCCTGGGCTTTTCCTCTTGAGTGCACCACTGTCTTCTTATTTGACAAGGTATTAATTACTGGAACTAGGGAGCTCAATGTGTCTGATTTCACTCAATCACTCAAACTCACGTCAGTCTCTATGCATGTTACAATTAGGCCTGGGCAGTAGGGCTGGTGGAAAATAAGAGCTAACTTGATCTCTACAATTCCTTCAGGCAAACCTAAAGAATATATGTACCCAAATGTCAGAAAGTTTTTAGTAATTCTTGTCATTCTGTGTTTTCATTGTAATTGCCACTGCTATTATTGTCATCATTAGAAAGTCTACCACACAGTAAAAAAAATTGGGTACATTCTTAGACCACCTGGAGTACACTTTTTGAACTGAAAAAAAAAAAGGTTCAAGCAAGTTTTCCACAATTTATTAAATATATATTCTGGAAGGTCAAATAGAGAGTAAACTTCAGATACCTGAAGATTCATTTTAAAATCATTTAAACCGTCATGGGCCTAACCTTTGTCTTGGGCAGAATTAGACCCTTGCCCTTTATGTTCTCATTATACCTTCAGCCTTCCTCTTATGGCTTTATAATTCTTCTTATACTTTTCCCTTTTCTCATTTCAAGCAAGTAGCCAGAGCTTTTGGCCTACTTATCTCAGGTGTGGTTTATGTTTCTGGGCCAAAAGCCAGAGTTTCCTGCAAGACATGCACCTTCTTGGTTTTTTAAACCTAAATTCACTGAATTGATATACAAGGTGTGTTGGAGGCTAAAAGTGTAGGGAGGATTGGATACCTATAGTAAAAGAGAATAGGGAAAGTTAGTAGAATCTAGAAGATGAAGATTATGAGTCCCAGAAAGAGCAGAGACTTGCTTTCTATTCTGAGGTAGCTCCTGAGAATGTGGCATGATTCAGAGGGCAGGTCTGGAGGCTGAACCCAACCGGAGGTTCCCAGCCTCACCAAAGATACCTATTCCCTGTACAGGCACATATGCAAGAGGGCTCTGAGTCTAAAGGGAGCACACATACTACAGTGGGTGAATTAGTATAGCCTGGGCAGACTGCGGACTGATGGCTGGCAGGGACCTTTTTCTGCATGGGTTTCATGTGAAATTTGCCTGATTCTACAGGGTTACTCCCCATATAGTTCCAGATATTGCCCTTTGTTCTTGGTTTAAACTATGCCTTCACAACAGAACAGAACACCATTCATATAAAGGGTAACTCTGCTTTTTTATAATGCAGTAACAAGAACTTCACTTTCTGTTTAAGACTCTTTGCCAATAAATGTCCCTCACCCAACTTCCTTTGCAAAGTTATTCAAACTCAATACAATTATTTGTTTTCTGAGGAACTTGGAACTCCAGATATTAATGATGACCATGATGACTCTAATCCCTTAGTTAATTTTAGTTACTGTGCACAGATATTGCCTGTCTGAAGTAGCTACATTACTGGGAATGAGGCAGAAAACCCTGGATTTTGTTCTCTCTGGGTGGACAGATAAAGGAAGTCTAGAGGACAGAGAATAGATCCCAAGTTGAAATCATAGGAAAAGACTAAATATGAGCATGTAAAGACCTACAGAACTTATTCTGAGAAGTGGGGTTAAGGTTGGGCAAGAGCCTATCTTTAAGGGTATATGTCTACTTCTGGAGAGTGCTCTCTGAAGAATGGAAAGATAGGAATATACTATGTTCCTTACTTTTGTTAGGCTTAGCTCCTACCAATGAATGTGTAAGAATAAAAAAAATAAGTGAGAGTCACAATGTACTTCAATAAGCCTATTTAGAAACTTTGGAAATTGTAAGGCAAACTGGATTGTTCTATTGGTGCCAGTAGATACCCAATAATGTGCTTACTCTTCTAGTTTATCTGCATAGTTGTGTGGTACTTGTTCAATTTCCTTTACATTCTGAATTAGTTCCTCTGTCCCCATTGAAGCTGTCTTCTCTAAATTGTAAATGTCTAGAGCTTAAACATGGTGTCTGTTTAATTAGCTTTCCTAGCACATTTCTATACACAATTAATTAAGTGTGCTTGAATAATGAGCCAATGTTTGAACAGTGAAAAAGGGCTTTGAATCACTTAAGATCACATTTCATAGGATGCTTCTTAGCCTCTTTTCAGGTCTTCTTTTAGTTAACAGGAAGTATCTTAGAGATATGAGTGTCACTGGGGCTATGCAGGGAGCCAGGGTTCATTACTGTATGTGGGACTGTTTCCAAAATTCATATTTGTGGATGTAACACACCCATATGGAAGCCTAACAGGGTGTAAGGAAAAGATGGGCTTGTGGATATCTCTCTACATACTCCTGTCCCATGCTCCTCTTTCCTCAGGGGGTGCAGGGCAGCTCTCATCAAGATGTGCTCCTAATAGATTTGAACCTGGCTACGGGAGAATGAAATATGTAGATGAAATGGCTTGCTTTGTTTCTTTGCTCAGGGAAGAGGCCAAAACACTCAAACCAAACAAAACCCCAAAGGCCTTGTTAGCTGAACAAGTGTAAATTACCAAAGTTATTTGGAACAAGATTAGTAAAGGACAAAAATCCAAACTTCTCTCTGAGTGATCAAGTTTGGACACCCATTATCCTTGAAATGTAAAGGATCATGTAGGTGAATGTTTCCATGACAGAGAATCTGAGACACAATTAGGCCAGAGAGGACAGGGCTATTGTTGACTCTGACAATGGATGTGGAGGGATGGAGCACATACAAAGGTAAGAACTTTGGAGCTAATGAGGTCAGCAGCCCAGAAATTAAAAATAAAAAAAATCTTGAAAAAAGTCTTGAAATGTTCACTTGTAATAGTTCTGGAGCTGTTATCAAGAACTGTCATGTCCAGAGGCACTATTTCAATAACTGCTTTAAGTGTCCAACTTGTTAGGTAATCACACACCTGAAAACTTTCCTTGTAGGTATTTATTGAAGGTGAGAGCTGGTAAACCTCCAAAGAGGCTTTAACTATCCAATGAAGACTTTGGAGAGGGGCCAGGATAGAAGAGGTGGTTAGTACAAAGAAGAGCAAATCTCTGAAAGTTTTTGTCTTCTTTGACTAATTACCTTAGGTTTAAATTGGAGGAGGGGGATTTACAAGGCAGTGTGTGTAGTGATGGATGTCCGGGGACTTCGTACTGTAGCCTCCCCATGATCTAGTAGCTTCGGGCAGGCATACAGTCATTGAGGGTTTAGTTATCAGCCCTGTGCTTTTCTCTCTGCTCTCTCCTATGAATCTCATTGGTACTTATGTCTTCACCTATCAGCTTGAAGCAGATGGCTTTCAGCTCCCTATCTCTGGCCTGGATCTTTCTTCGGAGTGCCTGTCACACATTTTAAATTATTTGCTGGCTGCTCTGACTGAAAACTAAAATTTATCGTATAAACCTAGCTTACTACTTTCCATCAAACCTGCTTGTCCTAACTTGTCCTGATTCTGAGGGACACACCCCTCATCTTCTTCCTGAATCACTGATAAGAAATCCTGAAGTTACTATTCTCACTGTCTCAATAATAATCACTTATCCGAACTGGTTGGTTCTTTTCTTTTCTTTTCTCCCAGGGCTCTTTCCTGCAATTTGGGCATTTCAGGCCCATTTGAAGAAGCCTTGGATTATTTCAGGGATCTCTATTATCTGTCTGCTTATAATTCAACCTTTCGTTAGAATGGTGATTTGGATTACCGAGATCTTTCTCACCTTCTAACTTGCTTGATCCTCATAATAATTCTTTTAAGGAAAAAGAAACTGGAGCTCCGTGAGTAAGTGACTTATCAAGGTCACAGCTATGCAGTGGTAGTCTAGGTTGTCTGACTTCAAATCCCTAGGTCTTTTTTGATATGAGTTTCCTGTCACCATTATTTAGGAACCTACAATGTTCTTGATCACTCTTACCTCTCTGCAGGTAATGGTATTACTGTAGACTACTACATGAACCTGTGAGTGTATTTTGAAGCTCAGGGAATTCTGCCAAAGCTGGCCTACACCCCACCTCATTTTTTTCTCTGAAATAGACTTTATTTTTTAGATTGGTTTTAGATTCAAAATCAAATTGAGTGGAGCTGCCGTCTACCTCTCTCCCTCAACATACACAGCCTCTTCAAACATCAGCATCTAGCACCAGAGGGACACATTTGTTACAACTGAAGAACTTACATGTCAACAGCCTGTAGTTTACATTAGGGCTCACTCTTGGGATTGTTTTCCATGAGTTCTGACAAATGTATAATGACATGTATCCACCAATAGAGTATCATACAAAGTCATCTTACTATACTAAAAATCCTCTGTGTTTTTTGTTTATTTTATTTCTTCCTCTCTCTTAACCTATCACAACCACTTTCTTTTTTTAAAACATCTCTTCCAGAATGTCATGTATAAGTGCTCCTTGACTTAGGATGGGGTTCTCTTGAAAATATCATGTTGAAAATGCATTAAGCATACCTAACCTACTGAACATTGTAGCTTAACTAGCCTGCCTTACATGTGCTCAGAACACTTATATTCGCCTACAATTGTGCATTGCAAGAGAGTATTATACTGCATATCACTAGCTTGGGAAAAGATAAAAGTTCAAAATTTAAAGTACAGCTTCCACTGAATGCATAGTGCTTTTATACCATTGTAAAGTTAAAAAAAAATAAGCCAAAACATTAGTAGTGGGGAACCATCTGTAGATGGAATCATACAGTATGTTAGTCTTTCCAGATTGTCTTCTTTCACACAGCAATATGCATTTAAGTTTCCTTCATGCTTTTTCAAGGCTTAATACCTCATTTCATTTTAGCATAAATAGTATTTAATTATCCAGCTGTACCACATCTATTTTTTGTTCACCTATTGAAGGACATCTTAATTGCTTCCAAGGTTTGGAAAATATAAATGTATCTGCTGTAAGTATCTGTGTGCAGGTTCTTGTGTGGACATAAGTTTTCAACTGATATGGATAAATAGCAAGGAACACAATTGCTGGATCATTGGTTTAAAATATGTTCAGTTCTAGAATAAACTGCCAAACTACCTTTCAAAATGATTATTCTGTTTTGTATTCCTATCAGCAATGAATGAAAGTTCTTGTTGCCCCACATTCTCATCAGCATTTGGTGTTGTTAATGTTTTAGATTTTAGCCATTTTAATAAGTGTGTAGTGATTTCTTATTGTTGTTTAAGTTTGCAAGTCCCTAATAATATATGATGCTGAGAATCTTTTCATGCTTATTTGCCATATGTCTTATTTCATGAGGTGTCTGTTCATATCTTTTGCCCCATACTTGTTTTCTTATTGTGAGTTTTAAGAGTTCTTTGTGTACTTCGGATAACAGTACTTTATCAGACGTTATTTGCAGCAATTTTCTTCCAAACTATGATTTCTTGTCTTATTCTCTTGAAAGTGTCCTTTGCAGAGCAGAAGTTTTACTTTATACTAAAGTCTAGCTCATCAATTCATTCTTTCATGGATTATGCCTTTGGAGTTGCATCTAAAAAGTCAGCGTCAAATCCCAGGTCATCTATATTTTCTTCTATACTATTTTTTTAGAGATTTTATATAGTTTTGCATATTCATTTAAGTCTGTGATCCTTTTTGATTTATTGTGAAGAGTATAAAGTCTGATTCTTTTTTCTAATTATGCAAAAACATTTTTGAAAAGATTATCCTTTGTTGAATTTCCTTAGCTCCTCTGTTACATTAGTTTATATAAATTAGATTATATCAATGTAGATCTACTTCTGGGCTTTCTATTCTGTTCCATTGATCTATGTATCTATTTGCCAATATCATATAGTCTCAAAGTAGCATCATAGTTGGTTTTGAAGTTGGGTAATGCCAGTCTTTCAACTTTGTTCTTCTCCATTAATATTGTGTTGACAATTCTGAGATATTTTATGTCTCCATATAAAGTTTTAAATCTGCTTATCAATATCTGTATTAGTCAGTTTTTTGCTACTATAACAAAAGTCAGTTAGCTTATAAAAATAAAAGATTTACTGAGTTCACAGTATTGAGGATTCTAGTCCCTGCTCAGGTGCTCTCATTACTTTGGGCGTCTGACAAGAACATCACATCATGGAGTAGATGGGAACACATGATGGAGCAAATCGTATTCATCTAGAGCCAGGAAACAAATTCAGGGACTAGGGTCCCACAATCCTTTCCAAATTCATACTCCCAGTGATCTAAGGATCTATCTCTAAAAGATTCTACCATCTCCCAATAATGCCACCCTGAGGACTAAGCCTTTAACACAGGGACCTTCTGGGAGCAGTTCATCTAAACTATAGTACTATCCATAATGTAATATCATGGGGTTTTGATTTTGATTTCATTAAGGTTATGCTTCAAATTAGAAATAATTGACATCTTAAGAATATTGGTATTCCTGTCCGTGAATATGGACTATATCTCCATTAATTTAGTTGTTCTTTAACTCCTTTTTTCAAAGTTTTGTAGTTTTTCTTATATAGATTCAATACACATTCTATTAGATCTATACCAAAGTTTCCAATTTTTTCTAGGTCCTAATGTAAATGGTATTATGTTTCTAATTTAAAATTCAATTGTTCATTGCTGGTATCCAAGAAAACAATTGATTTTTGTATGGTAACCTTATATCTTGCAACCTTACTATAGTTGCTTATTAATTCCAGAATTCCTTTACTTTTTTTATCAGTTTGGATTTTCTACACAAATTATCATGTCATCTGTGAACAAAGATGGTTTCATTTCCTCCTTACCAATTTGTAAGATTTTTCTTTTCTTTTCTTACTTCATTAGCTAGGACTTCCAGTATGATGTTGCAAGAAGTGGTGGAGGGAACAGCTCTGTCTTGTTCCTGATCTTAGTAGGAACAATTCTAGTATCTGACTATTAAGAATGATATGATGTTAACTGTGTTATTTATTTTTTTTGTAGATATTCTTTGTCAAGTTGAGGAAGTTCCCCTTTATTCCTAATTTGCTAAGAGTTTTTAATTTATTTATTTTATTTTTTTTTAAAGAGAGAGAGAGAGAGAATTTTTTAATATTTATTTTTTAGTTTTTCGGTGGACACAACATCTTTATTTTATTTTTATGTGGTGCTAAAGATCGAACCCAGCACCCTGCACATGCCAGGCGAGCGCGCTATGGCTTGAGCCACATCCCCAGGCCCGAGTTTTTATTTTAATTGGGCATTAAAATTTGCTTTTCCTGCATCTATTGGCATAATAATTCATTTAACTCATTTTCAGATAATGAACCAGAATTGCATATCTGGAATAAATCCTGCTTGATTATAATTCATTTTTTATATTGTTGAGTCATTGGATAATATTTTGTTGAGGATTTTTGTATCTATATTCACAAGAGACATTGCTCTATAATTTTCTTTATAGATCAATACCAATTTTCTGGGCCTTTATAATATCTTTGTCTGATATTGATATTAGGATAATACTGGCCTCATCAGTCAAATTAAGGAAGTATTCCTTGTGCTGCTATCTTTAGAAAGAGTTTATAAAAAAATTGGAATAATTTTCTCTTTAAATGTTTGGTATAATTCACTATTGAATAAACATTGATCTAGTACTTTCTCTTTAGAAGAATATCAAATATTGGTTTGATTTTTAAAATAGATATAGATCTATTCGAATGGCCTATTTCTTCTTGTGTGAATTTTGGCAGGTTGTGTCCTTTAGAGAACTTCAAAGGTCAATTTCATCTAGGTTACCAAATTTGTGGGCATGTCATTATTCATAAAATTTATTATCTCATAAATTTCCATGGAATCTGTGGTCATATCCCCCTTTTTACTTATGATAATAGTAAATTGTGTTCTCTCTCTGTTAGCCAGACTAGAAGCATGTCAATTGTATTAATCCTTTTTAAGAATGGATCCTTTTTAAAATGGATCAAGGAGCTTGATATCAAATCAGAGACTCTGCGTCTGATAGAAGAAAAAGTTGGCTCCGATCTACATATTGTGGGGTCGGGCTCCAAATTCCTTAATAGGACACCCATAGCACAAGAGTTAATAACAAGAATCAACAAATGGGACTTACTTAAACTAAAAAGTTTTTTCTCAGCAAGAGAAACAATAAGAGAGGTAAATAGGGAGCCTACATCCTGGGAACAAATTTTTACTCCTCACACTTCAGATAGAGCCCTAATATCCAGAGTATACAAAGAACTCAAAAAATTAGACAATAAGGTAACAAATAACCCAATCAACAAATGGGCCAAGGACCTGAACAGACACTTCTCAGAGGAGGATATACAATCAATCAACAAGTACATAAAAAAATGCTCTCCATCTCTAGCAGTCAGAGAAATGCAAATCAAAACCACCCTAAGATACCATCTCACTCCAGTAAGATTGGCAGCCACTATGAAGTCAAACAACAACAAGTGCTGGCGAGGATGTGGAGAAAAGGGTACACTTGTACATTGCTGGTGGGACTGCAAATTGGTGCGGCCAATTTGGAAAGCAGTATGGAGATTCCTGCGAAAGCTGGGAATGGAACCACCATTTGACCCTGCTATTGCCCTTCTTGGACTATTCCCTGAAGACCTTAAAAGAGCATGCTACAGGGATACTGCCACATCGATGTTCATAGTAGCACAATTCACAATAGCTAGACTGTGGAACCAACCCAGATGCCCTTCAATAGATGAATGGATAAAAAAATGTGGCATCTATACACAATGGAGTACTATGCAGCAATAAAAAATGACAAAATCATAGAATTTGCAGGGAAATGGATGGCACTAGAGCAGATTATGCTTAGTGAAGCTAGCCAATCCCTAAAAAACAAATACCAAATGTCTTCTTTGATATAATGAGAGCAACTATGAACAGAGTAGGGAGGAAGAGCAGGAAGAAAAGATTAACTTTAAACAGAGACATGAGATGGGAGGGAAAGAGAGAGAAAAGGGAAATTGCATGGAAATGAAGGGAGACCCTCATTGCTATACAAAATTACATATAAGAGGTTGTGAGGGGAATGGGAAAATTAACAAGGAGAGAAATGAATTACAGTAGATGGGGTAGAGAGAGAAGATGTGAGGGAAGGGGAGGGGGGATAGTAGGGGATAGGAAAGGTAGCAGAATACAACAGTCACTAATATGGCAGTATGTAAAAATGTGGATGTGTAACCGACGTGATTCTGCAATCTGCATTTGGGGTAAAATTGGGAATTCATAACCCACTTCAATCTAATGTATGAAATATGATATGTCAAGAGCTTTGTAATGTTGTGAACAACCAATAAAAAAATAAAATTAAATTAAAAAAAAAGAACTCTTTTTTTTTTGGTTTTATTAATTGCCTTTATTGATTCTCTGTCCATTCACCCATCAATGGACTTTCAAGTCATTTCTGTATCTTGGCTATTGTAAATAATGCTGCAGTGAACACAGAAGGGCAGACATCTCATTGAGATCTTGATTGTGATTCATTTGGATATGTACTCAAAAGTGAAATCTGGATCTCATGGTAGTGCCATTTTTAATTTTTTGAGGAGCCCATATATTAGTTAACAGTGTATTATGTAATCTCTAGGTACTTGGGGGATTTTTCTGCTCTTATGTTGATTTTTAGTTTAATTTTAGAACAATTACAACATATTCTCCATTAATTTAAATTTGTTTAAGCATGTTTTGTGGCTTAGAATGTGGTATATTCTTGATGAGTATTCCATGTAATCTCAGAAGAATGTATTCCATGCTATGTTGGATGAAGTAATCCATAGACATCTCCATTATATTCAGTTAATTTATGACATAGTTGAGTTCAACTTTGTTCTTAATGATTTTCTGCCGACTAGATCTGTCCTTTCCTTTTATAGGGGGGTTGAAGTCTCCAACTATAATAGGGAATTCGTATATTTCTTCTTGCATACTATCAGTTTCTGCCTAATACTTCTGCATCTGTTTTTTTTTTTTCAAATATGTTCAGCTTGCCTCTCTACAATCTCTTTAGATTGACAGCATGACCCAATCATATGTTCTGCTCCTTTCTCCCCCACCACAATTCTAAGATTCTGAAAGGCTTAATTTCACATACTGTGGCTCAAAGAAAGTTAAAGTCTCATGCCTTAAGTCAATATAATTTCCCCAGATCCTTTCCCTGTTGGGAAAGGCAAATATTTATGTTACTTGAACTAATTCCTACTATATGCCAACCTTTTGTAGACATGTGACAATATATATGGATCTCAATATTTTCTTCCAACATAACAGAAGTGTGTGTAGGAGAGGTATCCTGTCTATTAGTTCCTTTAGTGTTAGGGTCACAGTTAACACTAAGTATATTTTGTTTAACTGTTGGATGAACACATTAGTGTCCAGCTGGAAGAAGAGATTTTGTATACTAATGTTTGGGTTTAAAAAAGTAGAGGCCAAAAAAATGAAAACTTTTACAAAGAAGAAAAGGAAAGAAAACAGTATTTTTAAAATAAAAATCCCTATTCACTAAAGAAAAAAAAGAGAATATATCAATTGTTAAACAGAAAAGTAATACTGCATTTAGAGTTATGATAATTTGCTTATCCTTTCTAAGCTTTAATACTTAGCTCATGGACTCATTATGAGAATGCAATGAGATATGAAGCTCAATGTTTACTATTAAATATTTCCATTAAATCTTCATGAAGGGTGAGAATAAGATGACATCAAATATTCCTTCACAGATAACTGTTTGAAAAACACCGTTTGAGCATATGTATACAAAAGAGAACAGCTTTGACTTACAGTTCACTTTGTCATTTTTGTTTAGAGAAGGGGTGAATCCTGATTTCACTGTTTTGCTTGGCTTACTTGAAAATGTTCCACATAGTGTTGCTGGTTTGTAGAACTTGAGATTAATGCTTAATGGATGTTTACAAATATACATTTTTATTTCTGTATCACAAGTTCATGCTATTGGGCTTACACCGTCTGTCTAGTATAAACTTATTTCAATTCTCAGCTACTAATGTGTTTCTAATTAATGAAAGTGTAATGGAAGCATTAAAAAAATATTCCCTTTCATCATGGAGAAGTGAGGCCTGAAATTATCCATTGGTTTTCTGTATGCCTTTTTTTGTTTGATTATTTAAGGTTTATTGCCAAATGGAGATGTAATTCCCTATTATACATCAGCAGAACTAATACTTTTCCATAATGGAATTTCTGAATTATCACTTATGTAATGTGAATGGAATTTTAAAAACTGTAACTAATTTCAAAGAAGTACCCTTCCATAACTGAAACTCTGCTTAATTTTTATTTAACATATTTTTAAGCAAGTTCAACTAAGGACTCAGTGGAGAGGACATTTTTTAGGTTAGCAACTGTCTCGTTTATTCCTGTCTATCTTCCATGGGACAAATCAGTAATAAATATCTTTTTTTTTTTTTTTTGGTGCTGGGGATTGAACCCAGAGCCTTGTGCATTCAAGGCAAGTACTCTATCAACTGAGCTATATCCCCAGCCCTATAAATATCTTTTTAAATTTTTTTTTACTTGTCCTAGTTAGTTATACATGATGGTAGAATGCATTTTGATACATCATACATAAATGGAATATAACTTCTCATTCTTCTGGTTGTACATGATGTAGAATCTCACCAGTCATGTAATTATATATGTACATAGGGTAATAATATTTGATTCATTCTACTATCTAAGGAACTGAACATATGCTTCCCAGAAGAAGAAATACAATTTATCAACAAATATATGAAAACTGTTCAACATCTCAAGCAATTAGAGAAATGCAAGTCAAAATTACTCTATGATATCATCTCATTCCAGTCAGAGTGGCAATCATCAAGAATACAGACAACAATAAATGTTGGCAAAGATGTGGGGAAAAACCAAGACTCATACATTGCTGGTGAGACTGCAAATTGGTGCAAGCGTTATGGAAAACAGTATGGAGATTACTCAGAAAACTTGGAATGAAACCACTGTTTGACCCAGCTACCCCACTCCTCAGTTAATACCCAAAGGACTTAAAGTCAACATACTAATAAATAACTTGTAACCTAAGCTCTTTCTTTCCCAGTTGACTCTAGCCATCACTCAATCCTAATGATTGCACTCATATCCAAACCCAGTGGGACTGGGAGTTAATCATACTTCAACATACCTGAAGTGGGACCTAGATAACCAATTTGCACAACAAAACTTTTGCCTTATCCTTGAATAGCACCACC
Source organism: Spermophilus citellus (assembly GCF_964194105.1). Lineage (NCBI taxonomy): Eukaryota > Metazoa > Chordata > Mammalia > Rodentia > Sciuridae > Spermophilus > Spermophilus citellus. The sequence goes on along the minus strand of NC_138186.1, from coordinate 92,336,755 downwards.
CCCAACCAAGTCCATTTGGGTTGCTCTTGGTATCTGCCAAGCTCTTCCTTTCTCTAGGACTAGATTCCTTTTCCCAACACTAACTCAGTCTGTTAGTCAAAGAATATCTGTGATTGACCAAACACTTTAAATCTATAACCACCACTGGGTTTTTCCCTCAAGTACTCCAACTCTTTGGATCTCCTTGATTGTCTTGTATCTCATTGCTTTGTAGCGGTGCCCCCTCTCCATTAATGAATCTTAATTAAGCTTGTCCAGAGACAGCCCTTCACCATAATTGATCTTTTTTTTAAGGAGAGAGAGAGAGAGAGAGAGAGAGAGAGAGAGAGAGAGAGAGAGAGAGAGAGAGAATTTTAATATTTATTTTTTAGTTTTCAGCAGACACAACATCTTTGTTTGTATGTGGTGTTGAGGATCAAACCCGGGCCGCAAGCATGCCAGGTGAGCGTGCTACCGCTTGAGCCACATCCCCAGCCCACCATAATTGATCTTCTTAACAAAATATCATCAAACATTTCTGCAAAAAGCTCAAAATGGTTAGACTTCCTTTTTCCTGTTGCTCTGTTTTACAAAAGCTTTGTTTAACTGCAGACTTTATGTTATTCCTGCCTTTGTGATAAAACATGTGAAAAGAGAAAAATAATGGGGAAAAAACCACTTTCTGAGAACTCAAAGAAAGAAAAAAAAATACTTTTATGTAAACCTTCAAGCCCCCCTTTCCACTGAACAGACACATCTCAGAAGAAGATATACAATTAATCAACAAATATATGAAAAAATGTTCAACATCTCTAGCAATTAGAGAAATGCAAATCAAAACTACCCTAAGATTTCATCTCATTCCAGTCAGAATGGCAGCTATTAAGAGTACAAACAACAATAAGGGTTGGTGAGGATGTGGGGAGAAAGGCACACTCACATTGCTGGTGGGACTGCAAATTGGTGCAGCCAAATATGGAAAGCAGTATGGAGATGCCTTGGAAAACTGGGAATGGAACCACCATTTGACCCACTATCCCACTCCTCCGTCTATACTTAAAGGACTTAAAACAATACAAAGGATTTAAAAACAGCTTACTACAGGGACACAGTCACATCAATGTTTATAGCAGCACAATTCACAATAGCTAAACTGTGGAACCAAACTAGATGCCCTCCAGTAGATGAATGAATAAAGATAATGTGGTATATATACACAATGGGATATTATTCAGCATTAAAAGAGAATAAAATCATGGCATTTGCAGGTAAATGGATGGAGTTGAAGAATATAATGAATGCTAAGTGAAGTTAGCCAATCCTAAAAAAAAAACAAATGCTGAATGTTTTCTCTGATTGTAAGGCTGCAGATTGATAATGTGGTGGTGGTGGGGCATGGGAGGATTTGATGAACTCTAGATAGGGCAAAGGGGAAAAAGAGAGGGAGGGGAAAAACAGGGGTATGAGGGTAGGAAAGACGATAGAATAAGATGTACATCATTACTGTAAGTACATGTATGAAGACATGAATAGTGTAACTCTGCTTTGTGTACAGCCAGAGATATAAAAAATTGTGCTCTATATGTGTAATATGAATTGTAATGCATTCTGCTATCATATATAACAAATTAAATTTTTTTAAAATTAAGAAAAAAAATAATTAAAAATAAAGTTCAAAGAATTTCAAGACTCGAGGTCCAGAGAATCTTTCAGTCATGACCTACAATCCGGACCAGCCAGCTGCAGACAATAAACTTGCTTCCTGAAAATTCCTCAGGTGTCCGGCCTCATCTGTTCTACTTCAGCTTTCATCCCTCAAACTTGGTTCTCCAAACAAACTAAGTTTCACTGGTTCTTCTAAGGCACTAGTCTCTCTTTGGTGTCTTGAGTATTTTCATGTGCATTTCTCCATGTATGGAAATTATTTCTACCACTGTCCCCTGAACATGCACATACCTAACTCCATAGGTCTTTCATCTTATTCTTCCAAGACACCTCAGTTTGGATTAGATATTTTTCCATTTATTTCCACACAATCTTGTACTTGCTCTGCTGTAACATTATTAAACCACATTATAATTACCTGTTTACTAATTTGTTACCTCCCCTAACCCCAGATTATAAGAGATCATATTCATATTCACATTCATGTTTCCATGTCTAGTAAGGGGGACTATCACATAATAAGCACTTGATAAAAACTTATTAAAAGAATAAATGTTGGGTTGGGGTTGTGGCTCAGCGGTGGAGCACTCACTGGGTTTGATCCTCAGCACCACATAAAAATTAAAAAACAAAGGCATTGTGTCCAACTACAATTAAATATATACTTTTATGTAAAAAATGTAGTTGGACAATGGTTGTCGAACTACAACTAAATATATATATATATATATATATATATATATATATATATATATATATATATATATATTTTTTTTTTAAGAATAAATGTTTACTTTTACTCCCTATCAAGTGTGTTTGGCTTGCCCGTATAACTAAATATCCAGCTATCTTGAAGAAACTAGTTCTGTAACCTATTTTATTTCTCCAGGATCTTGTCTTATGTAGGACTTAAATAATCGTTTTTCCAGTCAAAATGCTAAACTTTTACATGATCCTGAAGCTCTGCTGACCAGGGCTAGAGGAGGAATGTGGGAGCTTTATTTCAGAGCTTCTTTCCTGTATCCTATGATTACTCTGAAACTCTCTTCATCCCTTTAAGGAGCTGTCCTATCTTTATACAGTTCTAGACCTCTCTGAAAGTCATTGTTCCCTTGCTCCTCACCTGTGTCAGGTGTGGCCACTTGTACTGACAATAGAGCCAAGGGAAAGAAGACCCTCCCCCTCCCCTGCTCCTAATGTAAACTTTTTCTCAAGAAAGGAGGGAGTCACAGTCTTGCAATTGTTTCTGAGTCTTTCATCTGGACACACATGCATGGATATTTTATTAACAAGTAGAAAAGAGTAGATTATTAAAGAGTAGGAACCACCTTTTGTACGTTTCTGGTTGAAACAGATAAGTGTATAAAGTTAACATTATAGAAGTAAAATAAGCCTCAGTCAGACTTTATGATACAAAGAATAACCAGTTTTCCAATTCTTAATTTCTTCCATGGGAACCCTGCTAGTGTGGCGGCATTAGACTTGTTCCCCATAGACTGAGCCTAATTCTTAATTTGGTTTGGCTTACATAGTGTTGGTCCAAACAGTGTTTTTTTATATCCCATTAGTTATAAATTTTAAAACTCAAGTTATACATTCAAAATATTGTATATTTAGCTTTACTTGAAAAATTTGTGAAGATCACAGCCTGATTTCAGGCACAGAAACATCTTGAGCCAAGTGAGAATGCCCTCTTCAAGGGGCCTGTGCCTTCTGGCTTACCACAGTCCTTATCATTCCTTATTGTTATCACCATGTCCAGACCAGGCCCTGTATTGGTGTTACCTGGTAGACCCTGATGACCATTTAGTCAATCCGGCATTATATAGGTCTCAACTTACTAGGGTTGTATTGTGTGTGACCTTGCTCTGAGGGGTATATCTAATCTTTTTCCCCTACTGTTGGACATGGGGCACAGATTGGGGTCTAAAAACATTTAACTTTGAATAGAGAACTGTTATTATGCATTAGAAGAAATAACAACAAAAATAGAGACATGTTTAGACATGACTTATCTATCTGTGCCATATAGGCCACCATCAACCAGAATTTTTACACAAAAGAGTTTTAAGAAGTGGAAGTAATCATATGTGTTGTCAAGTGGAAAAATGCAGTCTATATCACTTCATATAGTATTTTCCTAAATTAAATAAAAAGTATATACCCATATGCATTAAAAAAGCATAAGAGAATGGAAATACATTGAGATAAAGAGAAGAAAGATTGTAGATAATTTTTAGGTTTTAAAACAATGCATTCTTTAATATTCCTCTGAATATCTACTACCTTTATAATTAAAAAAAGAAGTAATTTTAAAAAAATAAAAGCACTAGCATTATTTCAACAATATAAACTACCATTTCTATAAAATTTGTTATGGTCCTAGGGAGGAATTTTAGCCTGTGGGTATACCAAGCCACCCAGTGAATGTTTTTATTTTTAACCATATTGAAGGGAACATGATCCCCATTAGTGGGAGCTAGTGGGACAGCTGGGGCAGGGGGCGGTGACTGGAAGCAAATAAGTTCTAATCACTCCTGCTGTAGGAGTGGCTGCTGCAAACTACCCTTCTCCACATACTCCTGGGGCCTGTATAAGACAAACAGTGATGGAAGGTGAAGAGGACATTAGAAATAGGAAAACTCGCAGAGGCAAAAAGTTATAGCAGAAATAAAGAGACTTCAAAATAAAAGACAAAAAAGAAAAAGAAGCAAAGGTAAAGAATATTTTAAAAGTTGAAATAGAAATGTATAAAAAATAAGTAAATCAAAAGCTAGTTAGGAAAAAACAGAACCTTGGAAATTAAAAGGATTCAGTAAAAAGAGAGGTAAAAATATAAATGGGAAAAAACCTGGATAAAGTCTCAGAAATAAAACAAATGAAACTGTGAAAGAAACAAAGCTAATTACAATGATGAAATTTAATAAATAAACTAAAGGACTAAAAACACCCAAAAGAAAGAATAGTGTAAAAGATTATAATAGTATAAAAGAGAAAAAATTAAGACTCAAAGAAAAAATGTAAAACTCAAAAGGTAAGTGATGAAATCAAGAAATGTAAAAATTGTGGGAAATACAATAAGATAATTTGTTCTTGATAATTTGTGTCATGAAATCCCATATATTATTTATACCATGTATAATTTATAAAGAACTGAAATTAGTTTCCACAGTTCTGCAGACCAAAAAGCCTAATAAGATCATGATGTTTTCTGGTATGGGTCTGTCATGATTTGAGTCTGAAATGTCTCCCAAAAGCTCATGTATTGAAATATGGTGCCCAAGGCAGCTGTGTTCAGAGATAGGTATTTGGAAGGTGATTGGATCATGCCGTCTCTGGCCTCATCAACAAATTGATCCATTTATGGATTAATAACTTAGTGGGCTATTGGAAAGTGGTAGAAACTTTAGGACGTGGAGCCTAGTTAGAGGAAGTAGGTTATCAGTGTGTAGATTGGAACTCTGGCCAGTTTGTTTCTCTTTACTTCCTGACTGCCAAGAGCTGAGAAGATTTATTGCACCACACCATCCCAAACATGGTATTCTGTCTCACCACAGGCCCAGAAACCATGGAACCAAGTGAACGGAAACACTAAAACCGTGAGCCAAAATAGACCTCTTCTCCAAGTTGATTTTCTTTTTAAGTGTTTTGTCACAGCAACTGGAAGCAGACAAATATAGGGTATTCTTATTGCATTTTTACAAGGTGGTTGGTAGAAGGTCAAGAGAATGATGAACTGTATCCTCTCATGGCAGAATAGCAGAAAAGAACAAACCAATACCTGTAGCCCTTTTATAGTGACAAAAATTCATTCATTTAGATACTTTCCATTAGATCTTACTCCCTAACACTATTACACTGGAGATTAAGTTTTCAACACTTTAATTTGGGGGACACATTCAGACCATAGCAACAACTGAGAAGAAAAATGTATAATAATTATTATAATTGGCTTTTATTGGGAGCTTACTAGATACCAGGGCTTTATATTAATTCATGTAATTCTTTTAATCACTCTGTGAGGTCAGTGCTGCTGTCTTCATCCTCCTTTGAAGCAAAATAGGGCACACAGGGGAGAATTTTCCCTTCTGGGATATTCTTCCTCGCTGGGAAGGCATGCTTCTGAGCAGCAACTCAAGTCAACCTCTCCAGATTCTAGGGTTCATCATAGTATAGACAAAATGGACATCTTAAATTCTGCTGAGCATTTAAAATAGATATAATTTTAACGAAGAAGGAGGAGGTAGAAGGAAAAGAGCAAGCTGATTGCATGAATGAAAGTTGCCCCGCAGGGCTGAAATATCTCTGGGCATTGGCACAGATGCCCCAGCCCAGAGGGCACAGACCTGGGTGATAACCTGCATGATCCCCAAAGCAGAGTGCACAACCTTATGCAACCTGCAAAGAACACACGGCCCCTGTCCCCAATCCCTGGAGGTTCTTGTACCTGATGCTACTTCAACAGCAGTGTTAGCTGCTCAAATACTGTAAGGAAGGCTAATAGAGCACTATCTTTACTTTTTGAAGGGGATAGGAGGCTGGGGGATAAGTAGAAAGTTAGAGAAAAATCTTTTCTTGTTAGCTAAATCTTTCTTACAGAAGGTTGAGATATTTAAACCTCATGTCTGTGTAGCATTCTTTTAAAAAATAATCTTGCTGACTGTTTTATTTTCAAAATTATCTTTATCAGATAAAAACCATAAATCAAATTGTGAAATATGATATATTAAGAACTTTGTAATGTTTTGAACGACCAACAATAAAAAAAATCCGTAAATCTGAATCACTAACTTCCTGCAGTACATTTATAGCACATTGTTATTTTTTGAACCCTTTTGTTTAATGTAGACTAGGTAGGTACTTGGGAAAGAAAAAAATGATATAATAAAAATGATTTGGGGGAAAAATTTGACAACAATATTAAATCTTATGTGCAGTTTTCAATAAAATTTAAAAAGTCAAATTCACTGGTACTTGATGTTCACAATCTCACATAAATAGATATAAATAGTTTAGTAAATAGAAAAAATTATATTTTGGTAAGGCAAACTCTTAAATATGGGAAATTCTACTGCAAGTCTAGGTGGACTCTTAAAGAAATCAGAAGCTCAGTCTGTGTTTGGATTCTTTGCTGCTAACTAGAAGTTTGGCAAAATCCTACAGGGAACATGGATTGATTTTATTTTTTGTTTCAGCAGTTATACCATTGCTCTTGTTACTAAAATATATATAAGATATTACTGGTATGATTTCCTGAGAGTTCAAAAAGGTGCCACAAAATACTACAGCAATCTACTTTGTCATAAAACATAAAACTAATACAAGATACTGGGCAGGAAGGGAAAGAGTGCTGAGGGATGCAGTTAACTTTTCTTTTTATGCTTACTCCAAATAATATTGGACTTCCTAGGAAGAATGTTGGAATAAAAAGCTTTCCGATCCTCAAAGAAAATGCTAACTTTTTAAAAAGGAATGGGAAATACCAAACTCTGTCTTTGATGAAATTAAAAAATACTCCAAAGTCTGAGCTGAAAAGTAAAAGCAAAGCTACTACTAGGGTGCATTAACAGTGGACTAGGCAGTAGTGTGTGTGGCAGGGGAGGGGAGTGACAAGAAATGAACTTGGTCTCTAGTACTCCAGCCAAGAGTGCAGAGTGCAGGGCTCTTCAGAGCTGGTAGCCTACAAAGCCTGAGGTAAAGAGTTGGGGTGTTCTGTGAACCATGGATGTTTCTCCCAATTTTGCTGAACCTCAGACATGAGAGACATAGATAGACTGGATACCTAACTCAAGGCAGGCTCCCGTCCTGGAATTGCAACCTGACATTTAGACACCATGTCTCCTTAGACTCCCGTTGACTGTGTCCGTTTCTCAGGTTTGTATTGTATTTGATCACTTTGATAATCTGAAGAGTATCTGTCAGATGTTTTGTAGAATGTCCTTTGGTTGGGATTTGTCTGATATTTTTCTCATGATTAGACTGGGGCTTGGGGAAGTATGCCATAAAGCCACAGTGACATTCTGATTATTTAATGCCAACAGTATAAACTTTTAACATAGCTTGTTGCTGTTGAGTAACCTTGTGCACTTGGCTGAGGTGGTGGCCTTCAGAGTTTTACCCTGTGAGCTCCTCTTTCATGCTAGGCTCTGAGGAAGGGCATCACTATGCACAGTCTACACGGGAGGAGTGGAGTTTTGTTACTCTTCCTAAAGAACAGAGTACCTACATAGATTATTTATAATTCTTCTGCATTCTTCTTATTATTTATTTAATCAACCATACTTTGCATTTCTTTTATTTTTTTTCTTATTATTGGTTCTTTTTGGTTATACATAACATTAGGATTCATTTTGATATAATTATAAAAGCATGGTATGTAATCTGCTCTAATTTAGTTCTTACTATTTCCCCTTTCCCTTCTTTTCTCCCTGCTCCTTCTCTCTTCCCTCTACTGATTTTTCTTCTCTTATAGTTTTCTTTTAAAATTAGTGTCTTCTCGTGTACATAATGATGACATTCACTGTGGTGTATTCATCTATGTATATGGGTAAATTAGGTCAGATTCATTGCGTTGTTGTTCCCTTATCTGGTCCCTCCTCTCACCCCCTTAATCTCCTTTATCTACTCTACTGATCTTCCTTCTATTTTGATGAAATCCACCCCCTCCCCCACTGCACCCCCTTCCCCCTTACCTGGACAACCTTCTGCATATCAGAGAAAACGAAAAGTAGAAGGTCAAATGCAATCAAACACTTTTCCATCAGTATGGATTCATGACTTTTTTATACTTTGAGTTATTGTTCAATATTACTTTATTTATTCTGTTGCTCAAATTGTTTTATCTTTCGGAGTTCCCTCAGTTAGCTCCCATCTGTGTCATTTTGACACATACCCCTCAGTGCATGTTTGTTTATTTTTAGCACTTCTTTACTTTCTGGCACTATAAGGTGCTCCTGGTTGATTTTGTACATTGCTTGGTCCCATTGTACATTGTTACATGCTTGGTCCATTTTGTATATTGCTTGGTCTTAGGGCTTGCCATCTCCTGAGAATGGTAATAAATCTGGGCTAGATGTGCTCATTGTTGTGGAGGTGCCATTTATTCTAGACCCTCAAAGAGATATGTGTGTATACTAACCCACACACATACTATAAATATTTTCTACATATCTTTTTGTATCTATATTAAGGTAGACATGAGCCAAACTGATTACTTCAAATCTAAACTATTTCATTCTAGATCGTTCTAGCTTTCTCCTTTTGCTTTTTTTTTTTTTAAATCTCCCACTCTGACAATGAGTTACCTGGCTTCTACCACCTGTGCTTTTACTTAATTTACTTATTTGTTCAATTCTAGTATCCATATATAATGATTTCTCAAAAAAAAATTGTTCACTAGAGATCCCCTGGGAAAATGCTTGAATCAACTTGATTATAGTGCTTATGTGCTATTCTTGCCTTTAGTCTCACATGTGCTACTCGTTTTCAAACTTTACTTTAGTCAGAATGTTTTCTCCTGTTCCCTTTGAGATTGTTTCATATGTTTGTAATACTACTAGAGTTTTTAAAATCTCAATCTGAATTTCATCCTGGGATCTCCCAACCTCCTGAATGATCTTTCTAAATTTTATATATTAGGGTTAACTCTTTGTACCATAAGGTTCTATGGGTTTTGGAAAATGCATAATGTTATGTGTTTATCAATATAATATCATAGAGGATAGTTCTACTGCCCTTAAAAATTCCTTACACTTCACATATTCAATACTGCTAAGCCTCCAAATCTTGGCAACCATTGAACTGTTTACTGTTTCTATAGTTTAATTATGTATACATATGTAGTCTATTCATAATAACTTATTTCCCTTGGCAATGTTCACTTAAGATATAAACACTTGTCTTTGGATGATTTGATACTTCAGTTTTAAAACTCACTGAATAATATTCTATATCTTATGACCAAATATTTGTAGCACAATTTGTTGATTCATTCACATATTAAAGGATATCTTGGTTGCTTCCAGTTTGGGAGCAATTTAAATAAAGCTATTATAAACACTCATATGTAGGTTTTTGTGTTGTAAGTTTTCAGATTACAATGTGATTACTCAGGTAATTTAGGAAGTTTAGATGCTTAATATCTTTTTGTCTGCTTATATGCCATCCATATATATTTTTTTGCTAATATATTTTTGGTGAGATGTCTCTTTGGATCTCTTCCTCATTTTTTGAATGGATAGTGTTTGTTTTTTCTTATCTTAGAGATGCTTTTTATAGGTATGTTTGTTATTTTGGTTTTCTTTGGGTGAGGAAATGCTAACCAGACCTGGCATTTGTATTCTAACACCAATGCAGGATTCACATTCATAGAGGGTTCAGAGGCACCTTCTTGGATCTTATAGGACACGTAATTTGCACACCTGCTAGTTATTTAACTACTTCAGGTTGCTAGGCTGGAAAAGAACCTGTTTCATCTTCTGTTGCCTAGTTCTATGACATGTGGAAAGAAATTGCTCTTGATAATTTGAATCCATCTGTAGTTTTTCCTTGTTAGACTGCATATGTGAAGAAAACCAGCATTCTCATGTCTTTTCAAGTCTTCTCTGCCCCTTTCTCTTATGACCAACAAATCCCAATGTTTATTCTGAGACCTAACATTGACCCTTGCTTGCATTACATTACTTGTAATTATAGTCTATGAGTAGATGAAAGAAGAAAGTTGTTAACACATGGGATAGAAAATATTCCATTGATTGCTTTAGAAAACTGGCTCACCAGAAAAACTGTGACCACCAGCTTCTGTAACATCCAGCATCTCCAAAAATAGCAACATAATAAAAGAAAAAGTCTTGCAACCCATAAGAGCTCCCATTACTAATCTCTTAAAATGAACTTGGCACTTTGTTAAACACTTTCCATATACTACTGTATTTAATTCTTACAGCAACCCTCTGAGACAGGAATAATTATTCCCAATTTGCAGAAAATAGAATATAAGATTTAAGGAAACAGCTGAGGATACACTGCTAAGGAGTGGGAGAGTTCAGACTCAAGCTTGAGATAGACTAACACCAAAACCTACGCTTCCTACCAGCATTTTCTTCATTTGTGTTGGACTTTACACTTCTGGGTCAAGCCCATGTTTATGTTTCACTTATTGGAGATTTTTTTCTGGAGTCTGGAAGGTTATTGCTAATGTTCGTATTTCTAGTTCCATGGTAATTTTTTTATGTTTTTATGATTGAGAAATTGGAACTGAGTGAACTATGAGTTGCTTACTAGCTGCCATCTTTGCCTCAGTTAACATTAGAAAAATGAAGTTATAAAAACAGGTTTGAATTTTTAAATGACATTCTGATTTGCAAAGCACCCCACTGGTCTGCTTTACTGCAATAAATGAAAATACTTTAAACAATTTCCATTGATATAACACTTTTTATTTGATAACTTTATTATTTATCTCATTTATAAATTATCAAGCCATTTTGGGAAATGGGAATTCATAAATGATCCTTATAAAATTTGAAGTTAAAATGCTGAGTTCTTTGATATTTTAAAATATTTCTATGTTATCAATAGAAAAAAAACAGTAATTTTTTCAAAACAGGAATGAGATTTAAATATCTTGGGTCCTAATTGCCACTTCCTTTCTTTTATCTCACCTCCTAAAACCATTATGCTAAATGTTTTCTTTAAAAAAAAAAAGGTTAATACCTAAATGTTAAACATATCACTTGGATTTCTAGAACAAATACAGCATTGACTTCAGCCAAGTTGTCTATTTATGTTCTTCCTATTATTAACCTAGTGCAGGACTTGTCTGTACCAGGACTATTGCAATAATCTCCTAAGTGTACCTACCTCTAAGGTCCAGTTATCTTCAGAACATATGTGCATACAATATCGTGCTTATCCCTTTTGGTCTCTTTTATTTTCTGTAGGGAAAACAGTCTAGTATTATCTTCCACAGAAAGAGAATATTGTTTGAAGTCAGATAGACCTGCATTGGAATCTTATGTGCTTTGCTGGTTAATTCTGAGAAAATTCTTAGTAAGAATAAGGAACAAATTATTTAGTGTCTCATTCTTTGAGGGAGGCTTGAAATGTTGCCGTAAAATTAAATGAAATAAAATAGATGAATAAATGTTCTCATTTCCCTGTTGGCAACTAGAATCCTACAGAACCCTATAACTTTGTTTCCTACACTACTGGCCTTGAACTATCTACCAGTGTTCAAACTAGTTCTGTCTTTTCTTCTGTATTTTACCATATATTTTCTCTTAACTGGTATGCACTTCCTTCCGTATTTGGACCTACCAGGTGTTAGTTCTCTGCTTATCCAGTCTAGCTGCTGGCACAAAGGCCCTTCCAAGAGCACATTTCCTAAGCTAAGCTCTTGGACAGGGCAAGCCATAACATGATTAATTTGCCATCCTCAAGGAATATACATGGTAACTTATGAGCATGCATTTCCACCACAACATGGATGATTTTTAACTCCTATTGTATTTCATCATTACGCAAAAGAGTTGATTCTAAGTTTCTTTATAGCACTGTTAGAATTGCAACCTAACTCTGGGCTTCCATCTACTTGACTCAGATTGTGATGCTCTGAATTCTTCACAGCTTCTGTTGTTAAAGGGCTAGCTCTGCCTCTGGTTGGGATTTTAATGCAAAGATAAACCTTCTCTTTATTTAGGAACTGGTGAATGGAGTGGTGATAAAGGTATGATGAAGACTTGAGACATGTTTTGATTTGTTTCTTGTCCTTGTTGACACAGTGGTTCATATCTGGGAAATAGAGACATGAAACCTTTGTCCAGATAATTTGAATTACCTCAGCTCAACAAAGCATTGTTCAGATGTCTCTCTACCTTCCAACTGGCCTTTAGTGAGTCTCCTAGCACTTATTTATGCACTATGACTTTTTCTGATCACCAAATGAGGTCATCTGAGCCCTTCTCATTGGAATACTCTAGAACCAGAAGGCAAGGGTGTGACTCCTAGGAAACCATTATGTTTTTTGAGAGGACAAGAGAAAAAACACAAGCACTTTCTCCTTGAGCTGTTTCTGGGTTTGTAAGCAGCTGATTGAGTAGCTGTGAGCCATGCATGAGCTTTAGCATTTCTTCCAAATGAGACTGAAAATAACATAATTTCTTGGGAAAATTTTCACTGTCAATTATATCTTACCTCCTGCAGAGATTAGCCAGACACACTCCATTGACAATATATAAAAGAAGCATCTTAAGTGCCATTGAACTGTCCCTAGAGTCACACATAATACTTCCTCAGGACTATAAAAACATCCCCCAAATTATTTTATCTTTTTTTTTAATTGAAGAATTCTTTGACCTTTCTCTAACAGCTGTTCCCTAGAAATTTCTTTTAGTTGAAGCCATACATTACCCTGGCCTTCCAAGTTAGATAATTTTTGTTCATACAGATTTCCTTATATTCATTTGAAAATGTAGAAAATAATAACAGAGATTTTTTGAGCCATAAAGTTATTTTCTGGATTAACTTCCAATTCAATTAGAACAAACAGACTTGCACTGTGATCACTTATGTGCCTTCACTTATGTGCTGTATCCCCAGGCAAGTACTGGACAATGTTTACTTACTCCAGCAAATTTTTGGTGTTCAACTTCCCATATCCCTGGTTGAGCACAAGCTCAATCTTAGAGGAACCCCTGCACTTATATGCGCTGTTTATAGCCAGTTTCTGTTCTGCTTGACAGGTGTCCATTTTAGATATTTGGAGTATCACCCTTGTTTAACAGTCAGATTTGAACACTAATATGTAAAATTAACAGTTATAAAGTGTTTGCAAAGTACCACAGTGTTTGGAAAATGTTTTACTTCCTGTAGTAGGGTAAATCAAGTCTCAGTCTTCAGAAGGAATGGGAAAAGGACGAACAATATTATGCCACATAGCCACTTAGGGTTTTTTTTCCCTCCCACTTCAAATGATAGTTGTTGGGAGATACAAGCTGCCATGGACCCTGTGTGTCCCCACATGTTCCTGATGGATGTACCAACCAAGAACACAAGGTCCTGACCACTGTTTACTAGACTATTTGTCAGAGTTGTGTTTGCAACAAGTGACCTTGAGAAATGAGGTGGTATCTCTCTCCAGATCAAAGGCAGTCTTGCTTCTGCTTGCTCTAAGAACAGTGAATTGCCAAGCTCAGCTTTCCTTACTGTATGTGCAACCCATTGTTTTTGCAGGTATCCATCATGAGCCCTTTGAATTACCTCCATGATGCTTGGGAAGTATGGGACCTAAAGCAAGTGATCATGAAGCTGGAGCCAAGGCTTTTGTTGTGAGTAATAAGGTCTTTTTATCTCTCTCCCAGGAGTCTCACCATGGCTTCTGTCAGTATCCATGAAATAGTAACACTCATTTGTTCATTTGGAAGAAAAACAAAATCTGAGCCCTTGCAGAGTTCCTAACAATTTGGAAATATTTCTGTTTAGACTCATAAAATAGGTCCTATAAAGGTTGTTCATATTATTTCAAACTGTTACTGACCATGGCTAGTGTAGAATCCTGGTTTTTAGTCTTGGCTATTACTAAGTAAATGATCTTAAGTAAGATTTTTTCTCTGAACCTCTGTTTCTTCATCTGTAAAATGAGGGGTTCTACTGTGCACTAGGGAGCCCACACTGAGTCACTTTAAGGATCCTCTCGTTAATCCCTGATTGCAGGCTGTTAGCTTCAGTTGGAGGTAACGATAGAGCAGTACTGACTGGCCTGGTCTTCTCCCTCAGTGAGGCCACCAGAGGTGATGTGGTCACTCTCCCTGACTAGTTCCTTTTCAGACTCTCTTCAACTATCATTTCCTCCATAGTTCTTTCCATAATCACTACTTTCTTGTTTCCCATTTCTCAGAAAAAAACAAAAGGCAGATAATCAGGGCATTCTTCTTCACTCTGAAACTGCTGGCTGCTTTCCAAGATGCTTTCTCTAACAACTAACTAAACAGGAGAAAGAAGAGTTGGGCCTTTACTAGAGTCACTAACTGTCATGATTTGCTGGAACTGAGAGTAATCTCAGGATGTAAGACTTTTGTATTTTAAATGAGGAGAGTCCTGGGAAAACTACTGATGTATTCTCAGTCTGCACTTTGAGGTTCTCATTATGCACGCCTCGCCCCTGACTGCCAGGGTACTTGGGATTGAATCCAGGGTTTCATACATGCTACACAGGTACTCTATTATTAAGCTGTATAGTAGCCTTTCTCATCATGATTTTTGAAGCTCGAAAGTCAAGAATTTCTTTTTCAACTGGGTTTTGCTGTTATAATCATATCCCAAGGCAATAAGAACCCCTGAATAAATGAAAGAAGATAAAAAGATATAGTGTAAAATGTTTAACATAAAAGGTTTTATCCTTTTATAGCCATCTTTAATAAGTTATAGATGAAAACAATTTCATTATTATCTCTTTCTAATGAATTTCTAAGAAGTGAGGGTGAAAATACTTGTGAAAATGTACTTAGAGCAAAGGCATAATACAGTAAAAAAACAAAACAAAAACAAAGAAGGGGCATACAGAGAATGTCTACCTATATAGTAAAAACAATTATTAGAAAATAAAATTAAATATGAATAATGGTAGTTATCTTAGTGTTATTTTTTATTTTAATGTTTATACTTGGGATTTTTTTAGATTGTAATAACCATATTATTTTTATAACTGAAAATTTTTTTATTAAATAAAGCTTGAAAGTGAGGAAGAAAACAAAGATATGTCATGACCAAACTGTGAAAGGACCATGTTAAGAAATGTTAGGGTTCCTTTCTAGAGAGCTGGGGGTCCATTGGTGATTTTTAAGAAGAAAATAACACATTTGATCAGGTTTCTATAAAGGACCCTGATGGTAGGCAGGGAACTCTTTTCCTCACTGGGCTATTTGGCTTTTAACAGAGGTCTTTCAAAGCAATAAAACAGCAGAAGTCAGAAACCTCTGACAAGTGACTTGGAGCTTCTTTTGAGGCAGAGGACCCAGCCCCATTCCTGCCAAATATTTTGATATAGGTGAGCACTTTTGACTTGTACTCCAGCAGGCTGCTCTTTTCTTCATCAAAATAATTTAAAGGTCAGCTAGAGAGCTTATTGAGTTTGTCAACTTCTTTTGCCTCTGAATTTCTGGTGATCTGAGAGTTTCCGAATTGAGGATCCTTTTCTCTACAGTCCAAGTTTTATACAGTTGATTTCTTATGATTGGATGTTCTCATTTGCTGTGGTATATACTACTGTAGTGCAATGAAGAATTATGCAAAGAAGCATGGGATATTCCCATTTATTTATTTATTTTTGCTAGATAAGTTTTTTAGGTCTGAAGCTTTATATAATTCTGTAATCCTGTATAAAAGAGAAAAATTTGAGTAAAAAGACTTTTGAGTAAAAAGTCTTTCTGTAGAAGGATTTCATCAAGAAGTGTTCATGGGCACATTACTTACAATGACTTAACTCCAGAATACGGAGGAAATTATGAATTATTCTTAATTCTCTTTGGTTCTGTTCAGGCATGAGATTTAAGGGATTCAAGGTGTGTGCTAAAGAAGCAAGCTCTTGGCAACACTGTGAACCTGTGAATCACCAAGTTTTCCTGAGGGAGCCACAAGCTCTTCTACCTGTGGGGTTTACAGTACACAGTTGTATTGCATGGTTCTTTGCTATTTGGCATTTTCAACAAGCATTGTCCAAAAGGACTCTCCAGTCTGTTGCTTGCATGCAATGTTGTTGTCATCTTACTAAAACATGAAATGATTTAAGCTTCACAGCTGCTATTGTTTTCAATGGAGCAGCTGCCCAGCACTTCCCTGGACAATGCCAGGTGCACATGGAGGCTATCTATGCAAATTATAGTGAAAAGTTGAGCAATAATCTGGTGGATTTGATCATTACAGGCAACCAGTCTAAATAATTCAGATGCAAAACCAGTGCAAAGTTGTTTGATTGGCCAGAAAATGCAGCAAATTGCTTCAGTTTCTTCACTTGATTTATCTGACTTCAGACAGGCTTAGTTATTGAATTAATAACCAAATTCACAAGAGACTGAAGTGTGAACCCAAATGCCAATTTACAGCAAGAAACACAGTTCATGCAAATGGATTCTCTCTTGGTAGGAAAATCCGTGTGTGAAATAAATATGTAATCAGAAGATTTGCTTATAATATTCTAAGCAAAGACTATTTTGTTATTTTAACCAATAGTGATATCTGCTATTGGGATAAAACCACACAGTGAGAGATCCAGGATTTGAACCCAGATAACATGACCACAGAGCCTCCTAACCATTACATCATATTGCCCAAAACATATTTTTTCTTGTTAGTTTTAGACTTGCTTCCAGAATTCTATTTTATACATTTTGTTTATTTCCTAAATCTGCCACCCAGACACACATATATTTACAACATCCTAAATCAAGTCTTTAGAAGGCAACCCTATCATTCTATCTAATGGGGTCTGATTTTCATAGGTTTAAGTTCTCAGGAATTAAGGCTATTGGAAAATTCTGAGGACTTTGAGGTTGGACACTAAGAGTAGATGATGTGAGGGTTTCAGAGCACAGTCATTAAAGACCTTAGAAGTGCGATGGAAAGAAAAGTTACTATGAGTTGAGACATAGAAAAGTAGGGACATTACCTGATCCTTCAAAATTGTCATTTTTAAATGCAGGATGAGAGCTCTGGAGACTGTGACTAAAACAATTTGCCTGGATGCAAAGTTAATGCTGCCGAGAAATCCAGATAAAGTTGAAAATGCACATTGAGAACGGATTATGAAGGTTCTTAAGTGCCAACATAATAAGTATAGAATTTTTCCTAACAACTTTGGTTTAAGAGAATGGCATGACTAGTACAAAGTTTGGGAAAAGTAAGTTCTATATTTTGTAGAAGAGAAAAATGAAGAATAGAAGCAAGACAACATAGGTAAGAGAGTATAACCCTAGTCCAGACGGCAACGAAACTGGAATAGCCCAAAGGATGAGAATAGAGGGGTTGGGTTCTGACTTAGTGGTAGAGCATTTGCCTCACATGCTTGAGGCACTGGGTTCGATCCTTAGCACCACATAAAAATAAGTAAACAAAATAAAGGTATTATGTCCATCTACAACTAAAAAGTATATTTATATATAAAAAGATTGGCAGTAGAGACTTTTAGCTTCCTATTGCTGCTGTTTAAACACACACACACACACACACACACACACAAGCTTAGTAGCTTCAGCTAGCACCTATTTCTTCTCTTATAGCTCTGGGGATCAGAGTCAAAAATCATGGTGTTAGTAGAGCTATGGCCCTTTTGGAAGCTGCAAGGGAAAAAATCTGTTTTCTTGTCTTTTTTAGCTTCTAGACACTACCTGCATTCTTGGCTCACAGCTTCTTACTCCATCCTTAGGTTGCATCACCTCAACCTCTACTTCCTTTGTCCTATCTCCTTTCTGCTGTGAATCTTCCTACCTCCCTCTAACAAGGAGCTATCTCATTGCTTTGAGCCCTCCTGGATAATCCTCATTTCAAGATCCTAAGATGAAATTTGAAGACCAGCAGCAGACTTAAATTCCAACTCTTGTTATATTATATACTTTTTAAAGATTGTGAAATTCTCAAAATGCATATGGGTTAAATTTTAATATACTGTATGATGAATGGATGAGGCTGTCCATTATACCGTTTCCTTCAGGCATGGTTTGGCAGTGCAAGAACTCTGTATCATTAACAAATTCAATAAAAAGTAAAAGTATGGGAAAAAATCCTTAGTTGAGTCATATCTGTCAAGTCTTTTTTAAACATGTGAGGTAACATAGTTATAGTTTTTGGGGGATTGAAATATGATGGCATTTTTGGGGGAGAGGCACATTGTTCAGCCTCCTACAGAGACACAGAATCACTCTGTCTGACGACTTATATCCAAAGCACATCTTGCTTTTTCTTTTTGCTGCTTTCAATTGTGCTCTTTTCTTTACCTTCCTCAATATCCCATCTCAAAGACTTCCACCTTCCAAATCATCTTGCTATTCTTCTTCCTTTCCTCCTTTCAACCTATGAATTGAGTTTGAATTCTTTCTCTCTTGTCTTCCATCTGTATTTTGTATTGCTTTTTACTATTTTTTAATGCAGACCTTTTATTTTGAAACAATTTCAGAACATTGCAAAAATAGTACAAAGAATTCCATACACTGTTCACACAACTTGCCCAAATATTCATTTATTTATTACATATTTATACATGCATACGATATAACAATATAGTATGGCCAATATCACTCCCCGCACTCCCCCACCCCCATTCCCCATCTCCTATCCCACAATTTTCCCAAATCTTTTTTTTTTTTTTTTAGTGCTCCTGGGAATTGAATCCAGGGTGCTTTACCACTGAACTATATCCCCCAGACTTTTTTTTCCTTTTAATATTTATTCTTTAGTTTTAGGTTGACACAATATCTTTATTTTACATTTATGTGGTGCTGAGAATTGAACCCAGTGCCTCATGCATGCTAGATGAGCACTCTACCACTGAGCCACAATCCCAGCCCCCCCAAATCTTAATAACTTAAATTTTCATAACAAAATGATATGAACCAGGACATTAACATTGATATAATACCATGAACTAATATACAGACTCCATTGAGATTCCAAAAATTGTCTCTCGGATGTCTTTTTCTGGTCCAGAATCACATATTGCATTCAATAAATGTGCTTTCTTAATTTTCTCCAATCAGAAATAGTTTTCCAGTTTTTCTTTGTCTTTCATTACCTTGGCACTTTTACTAAACTTGGACAGTTATTTTTTAGAGTGTCTCTTAATATCTGAGTTCATCTCCTATTCTTTCCTGATTAGATTCAGGTTGTCATTTGTGGCAGGTGATGTGCCTTTCTCAGTGCATCATATCAGGAGGTGAAAGATGTTGGGAGGTCTTATTGTTAGTGATATTCAATCCTTAGTTCAAAACGGTGCCTGATGGGTCTCCTGTTGCTTTTTACACATTTATCTTGGTATTCTATATTTTTTTCAATAGCATTTTAGGACTGGAGATGATCCAGGAAATGACTCGAAAATAATATTAAAAGTAACATCATAACAGATCAGATATACTAAAGATGTATTACACTCTGGGAACTACCTGAACTAGTTCACTTAATCCTCAAAATACTTCCATAAAGTGGGCACTTTTTACCTTTGAGAGGACATTACTGAGAGAACATTACTGGTTGACAAGTAGTGATTTGAGATGAAGAAAAACAACTTTCTCATTTTTATCCCACATACACTCTAGCACAGTGCTTTAAACAGAGTCAGGGGGAAATATTTGTTATGGTAATTTAAGTTGAATTTAAATGGAAGGTAGAGTTTTTAGATTGTGTAACTGATTAAACATGCAAGCAATGCAGGGAGGAGTCCTGGGTACTTATGTGGTACTGAATCTGGAGAAGGATACATACAGGTGGTGATTTGATTTCAAAGGGGAAAGCTAAGAAAGAAGAGGAAATTTTGTTGACCAAAGCATGAAGAATGGCTTTAGAGCAAAGACTTGGGGAACACTCATTTTTATTTGGCAGAAGGAAAATCAATAAAGAAGAAAAGGAACAAAGTATGAACAATGTAGAAGAAGCAAGACAGCCCTGGGTTGATGAACATTAAATGGAAATATGCATAAGGTCACTATTATATTCCAATTAATATTTGGGGAAAAACTGTAAAAATATGTTTTTAAAAGATGTTATTGATTTTTAAAAAATTTAACCATGTAAGTGGAAAAGAACAACAAGCATAAGTCAGAAAATGAGTAATTCTGAACGTGTAAATTGATTATAAAGCACATTGTGTATGATTTCTAAGGCAGCACATTTTCCTTTCAATGACTGCTAAATTTATATGAAGAATAGCTTTTATTTCTTAGTACAAAAAAAAAATGAGTGGTGGAAGGGAACAGGAATTTGAAAAGTAGTCACATTTTTATGGTTGAGGGCTTATTAAAAATATGAGATTGCTTCACATTGTTCTGTCTTTATCTACCTTCAAAATTTACAATGAAGGAGATCAGATCATTGGACCAGAACTCAGACCTAGTTCCTATTCTTAGCTTTGCCACTAACTCTGTAGTGCAGGAAGGAATTTTACACAGGCCCTTTGTGCCTCAGCTTTCCCACCTAAAGATGAAGAAATGACTGTATGATTACATTATCCCCTCTGGAGCTAAATCTCTGTAATGGGTCTTGTTGTTTGGGAGTTACTTGCTAAATAACTGGTTTGCATTTCATATACATTTTCTTTATAAAATTGTTTGATATGTGTGAATTTTTCCTTAAAAGCAGTTTCTAGAGAAAACCTAAATGGAGAGATTCATTGTCAGAGCTATATAACATGGTGATGGTGGAATTAACAGTTACAGAAATAGCTTTTCATTAAAACAAGCTTGGCATTTTCTATTTGTTTGGGGTTTTCTCCATAGTATTGAGGATGGCTCTTGCCAATTAATTCTCGCTCACTGTGTCCCTGAATGAGCTGCTTTTGTTTGAGAGATTGATCCTTGGAAGCCCAAGGCAGCCAGGAAGATATGAAGCTGGAGTGCCCGGCAATCCTTCATGGAGGACAGATGGAGCTGGGTTAACTAAAGAGGGGAGGACCCTGACAAAGGAATTAAATTAATTTAGATGAGACCCGTGGAGATTGGACAGAGTTAAATAGTTTAACAGTAGGAGGCTTAGTTTGTATCCAGAAGTAGTTTTCTTCTGAAAAAAGAGCCTTTTACAATGGAATACATTCTTTCTTCTTCCATGGCAATCTGTTTTGAGTATTCTAGCCTTCCCCCTCCTCAACTCTGCCTTTCTCTCCCCACTTCCTTTCTTGTCTCTCCTCCTCCTCTCTTCTTAACAGGTCTTGTCATGATTAGATTAATTTGTTTATCCAGACGAGGGGAAGAATGAGAGTTTGCACACTGGTAAAATTAGGCTTCCTTTCCCAGTATACAGTAAAACTGAAAATATAGAACTCCCCTGCTGCTCTTTAGAAATTGTGAGGGAGAGAAAAAGAAAAAAGAAAACATCTAGTCCTAAAAAAAAAATAATTAAATCTTTATCTTTTAAAATTTTAGACTAATAAAATTCCTTCTGAAGTAAGGAAGAGAATTGGTTTGTGGCTCTGAGTGTGTGCGTGTGCTCGTGCCTGCAGACTGCAAGAACTGATGAGCTCTAATAAAAACTGATGCTGAGGCCATGGGGTTGAAAGAAAGCAGGGGAGGTAGCTGAACTGAATGTATGCTTCCAATAGGACATTTTGATACTGCCAAGCATGTGTGAGTCTAGAATGAAAGTCTAGAGCAAAGCAACTTCTCCACCCTGAGTCTTGGCTTCTTAAATGGGCACATTTGTATTTTCTCACACTATTATTTGGAAAGGTATAAAACAGATCATTTTTGTGCTAGTGTGTAAGGAGCTATGTGATATTAGATGTAACTTTGAACAGTAAATTACCCATCTGTAAAATAGGAATAGTAATACTGAGAGGGTTTTCATGAGTATTTTAGGAGACAAAAGAGCCTGGCATTAAAAAATGCCCAGTATTTGTTTATTCTCTTACTTTCCCTTAGGTGCTGGTTATCTTGAATATTGGCAAACAATAGCAACTTAGTTTTTATTATTGACTTCTAATACTACCCTAAAAGCATAGTTAAGAATTCAAACTTCCTGAAAATTACATAATACATTCCAAAGTAGGGAGGAGCATTTGATGTGATTTACTGCATTTGAATGATCAGTTAGTCATTGATTCAAGTAACTCAGTGTTGATGCTATACCTACAAATGGTTATCAGAAAACAGTATCTAATCATATGATCAGTTTACTTTATAATCAACTGGTGTCCTATGGGCACCAATTCAAGCAGAGTGGATATCTATCATAGTACTGGAACAAGGCCCCAGAGCACCCTATTATTACACATTAAACAATAATTCTTCAGTACTAGACCCCATGGAGTTTGGGGATCTGGGGGAATCAGGGGTTTCAAGGGACTTGGGGTAGTGACTCTTTATAAACTTACATGAAAGTATTTAAATATTTTAAAAATGGAAGTGTTGAACCAGGGTGGATAACTGGGTATCCCAGCACATCTAGAACTCTCCAATAATCTAATGCAACAAATAAAAATATCCCTATGTCACCCTCTCCTAACCCCAAACAATACTTGTTCCATTGTAATATTTGACTGACAAGTTTCTGAATGGACTTTCAAGTCACCAAACTCTATTCATTTGACAAGTCAGCAGAAAGGAGACAAACTCTTAGATGGAATCCCAGAATAGGCCTAGAACAGGTGGCTGGTACTAAAATTGTGTATCTTATTCTTGACAGTTTCCCACTAATTAGAAATCAATTTTCATAAGTAGTGCTATGAAGTCTAAGCCTATCAATCATTCTACTTCAATGGGATTTATTTAGTTAATTATGCTGAGGGCCTGAAGACCTTGATTGGTATCAGGTTATAAGGAGAGAAAAGAAGTTATTTTGACAAATGAATCACTTTAGAAGAAGGCAGATGTGGTAGACACTACATTAGAGTGTTTGGACATAATGAAGTATTTCTAAAGTTGCTAACTGCCTAGGAGTTATGGGAGAAGGAATTCCAAGAAGTAGGAAGCACTAAGAGCTCCCTGGGGGCTGATCCTTTCCACGCATCCCATTCTTTGGGCATGCATGGCATCAATTGCCATCAGGCTTCAGAATGAGAGACAGGTCCAATGCACATGGCTATTCTTGATGAACCTATAGCTGTGCTGGGTAGCACTGTCTACTAGGAATGTGCCTGCAAACATAGAAGAAAGAATGGTTTTGGGAGGTAACTAGAAGTTATTTTTCTCTAATTGGGAATAGAATCATGAACTCACTTACAACAGTTAATGACCAAAAACTTGAAGCGGGAGGTCACTTGAAGGACAGGGAGGCTGGGAAAGAAAGAAGACAAGAGCAAGTCACACAATCCTAGCACTGTTTCAGTAGAAAACTTCTTGGGAGATAGTGAATGGCTAACTCACCAATATTCACTTCTAAGCCACTGAGATGGCCTACTTGGAGGTTACCTGCATAAGGATACCTGTTTGGTAAGAGAAAACTGGGATTATAACTCAGGGCACAAGCTTCCAGCTCAAGTCCTTAGTAAACAAAGATACAAGTGTAATTTTGCAACCAAGGTAAACTGTTATCCTTCATAAAGTTTATGAACTGGGAAATGTAACTTGGTAATAGTGCACTTATGTAGTATGTGCCAAAGGCTCTGGGTTCAATCTCTAGCACCAGGAAAGCAAAGTTTATACTTTTGAAGTTCTATTACATTTTCTTCTAATGTTATCCAGACTTTCTGAAAAATGAAAGGCTATGGTTAATGGGATTTTTTTTAATGAATTGCCTTTAGTTTTACATGGAGAGAGAACAATTCCTAAGAATCAAAATCTAATAAAATATACTTAACAGTCCAGTAATTCTTTTGTGATTTAAAAAGCCCTTGAGGGACAACTCATATTGCTAATGCTTTTCAATGGCACCAAATCCAGGATGTCAAATATTGGTCTTGATCTTATGTCATCATTAGTGTATTTTAGGAACTGATTTTTAAATGACTTTAGAAAGATTTTTCTTTTAACTTTCTTGAAACAAGAGTGGAAAAACTTCATTAAAATTATCAATAATATATATGTACACACATATATACACATACACATACATGATATGTATTTGTGTATATGAATGTATAATTTATCATTTGTGATTAACAAAAATGTCAATTCTGTTTTCTCCAGAATTTTTGGTTGTGAGCTTATTTGACCTGAAAATGTCTTGAACAAGATTTGAAACATTATTTTCTGATTTTTTTTTTTTACTAACTAAAAAAGTTAGTAAAAAAAAAAATCCAAAGAGTTTCTCAACAGAACTCACAACATAGTATTCTCTCTTCTAAACTTCCATTAAGTGGAAATACGTTCCAAATAATTTTAAGAAAACTATTTTTAAAAATCAAGGCAAAATTTGTATATAGTGAAATGCACATATCTTTAGTTTTATAGTTTGATGACTTTTGACTATTTATATTATACACCTCTGTAAACACTACTTTAATTAAGATTTGGAACATTTTTACCACCTAAGAAATTTATGTGCTTTACCAATAAAGCCCTGACACTTTTCCTGTCCCAAGACAAAACTCTTCTAATTTCTCCTGGATTAGTGCTCTGTATTCCAGTACTGCATATCAGTGAGATTAAAGTTGGCCACACATTCTTTGACATCTCTTTCATCAAGAAGTGGAAGCTCTATTATCTAACGTCTGCTCTTAGAAACTAGCTGGCACACTGTCAGGAACCCCAAGGAGTCCATAAGGAGACCTTTGCATAGAGAAACCAAGGGCCTAACAGTCCTGGCTGTTTACAGTCAATATCCAACACCCATTTTCTAGCCATCTAGGTGGACTATCTTGGAAATGGTTCTGTCAGTCTTAGAAGAGCTAGCTAATACTGTTTGAAGCAGAGATGAACCATCCCCATTCATTTTTGTTAAAATTACAGATTTGACAGCAAATTGCATAATTTCATTTCTTTAAATCATTAAGTTTTGGGATGGTTTATTATACAATAGGTAACTAAGACATTTATATAAATAGAATCTTGCTATATGTACATTTTGTTGTTGTTGTTGTTTTAATCAGACTGTAATACTTAATTTTGTATGTCAACTTGATGGGACCATGAGGTGCCCAGTCTAAACATTATTATCTATGAAGGTGTTTTGCCCTCTCTAATGTGGGTGGATAGTATCTAATTCATTGAGGGCCTGAATAGAACAAAAAGTGGAAGAAGGATAAAGTCATCCCATTTTTTTCTTGACCAACTGCTTGAGCTAGGACATTTCATATTCTTCTTCATTTAGAATGAGATTTACACCATTGGTGCTCCTGGTTCTCAGGCTTAGGACTAGGACTGAATTATATTACTTGTTTTGAAGATCATGGGGCTTTTTCAGCCTCCATATCATGTGAATCAATCCCTCAAAATGAATCTCTTTCTGTCTCTATGTATATGTGCATGCGCACGCACACACACACACACACACACACGCACAGATTGATAAATAGATATAGATGTACATCTTACTGATTCTATATCTCATTTTTGTTCTGTCTCTCTGGAGAACCTCAATGAATACACTGACCTTCTTAGCTTAATAATTTATTAATGATATACCCATATATTACATGTATTTATACTTTATTCATTTACATTAATACCATATAATCATGATTAAGATAGCTTGCAGCAAGCCTTGAAATCAAGTAATATAAGGCCACCAACTTTATTCTTTCTTTCCAGATTGTTTTGCCATTACATGTCTTTTGCATTTGCATGTAAATCTAAAATTTGTCAGTTTCTAGATTAAAAAAGGCTTTCTTGGATTTTGATTGGGCTTGTGTTGATTCTTTAATTAAGGAAGAATGAACAACTTAAATCTTCTGATTCATGAACATAGTATATCTATTTATTCAGATAATTATTTTATCTCATTAAAGTTTTCTTTTAAAGCTAGAGGTTTTGAGACTCTTTCATTTCATCTTTAAATAACAATTTAAGAAATTGTTCAAAAGTAGCTATTGAAGCATCTATATGTCATATACTGTTTCAAGTGCTTCAGATGAATGATCAGCAGATTCCTTTTTCATTCTAGAAAGAAAACAAAAAAAGCAAATATGCAACATAGCCTCATGTAGTAATAAAGCCTATAATGCTTTTTAAGGAATAGAGCAATGAATAGGGACTTTTCTGATAAGGTAGTCAGGAGCATCTCTCTGAAAAAGTGACAATTGAACAGAGGTGTAAATCACATTAAGAAGAAAGTCATAGTGAATATCTGAGGGGAGACCTGTCTAGGCACAAGGTTCAAGGACAGAATAAGCTTGACATATTTCAACAATAACAAGAGGAGTTGCTGATAGTTTTGCAATGAAATTTTGAGGTCATCTCATCTGACTTATTTTATTTTCTGAAGGAATAAGAATTGAGAGAATCATTTGAGTCTAAATGAGATATTTTTTGGAGAGAGGAAGTGCAAAATATATCCTTTGAGAAATGAGAGCACAAGAGACTCGTGGCAGTATTACTTGGGCACTTCAAAGTGATCTTTGAGATTTGGATCTCAAAGTGAAAAGTATTTAGTAATGATTCTGTATTTTACTTCAGCCAAATTTATTACTTAGAGTTCAGATGTAGAACTGGTGTGTGGATGTGTTTAACTAGCAACTAACATTTTCTTGGAAGATTACCAGAGAAAGAATTGAGAGGAAGAGTTGAGAGTACAGGCAAAAGAAAGATTGCAGTATTGTTTTATATAAGCTAAACTGGGAGAAGTGATAATCTTTATAAAGAAAATGTGGGAACTTTTCAAATTTGGTTATGAACTAGAGATCAAGATATCTTTGGAGTTGGGATACTAAAATAGATGTTATGCAAAGGTAGAAATTGATAGGGATTAGACTGTAGATTATGGGAGTGGTGCAGTGAGCAATTGGTAATGAAAAGTTCTAAGACAAAACTTTTGGATTGGATTGCTAAAGTGAGGAGGAGATAACAAACTGTTGGACGTAAAGAAGTCAAGGGATGAGAGGCAGAATACAGAAGTATTCAGAATACAGAAGTAATGGTAAAAGGGATAACAATTGAGAAAGGGATCTAAAGGTTGATGGTGATAACAAATAAGAATGGTACCTAGGGATCCAGTCTGATGGAATGTGCTTTAAAGGGCTGGGAGTTTTCAGGAAGAAAGGAAGTAAAAGGACCAATTTTCTGAAGCAGCAGTAAAGATCAGGCAGGATACCTTTCTATCTATCTCCCCATCTGTGGTGTCACATGGGGAATGAGATTTCAAAAAGCAGCCATTTATATCTACAGGAGAAGCAGCTTAATCAGAGAATTAGCTAAATTTCGGCTAGACGAAAAGGTGGAATTAATATCTAGAGAAGAGTTAGAAGATCTAGGGAAGAGGTAGATGAGTGAGCATCAGTAAATACAATCAAGTTTGAGAGACCAAAGGTTTTAGGTTAGAGTATGAAAAGAGTTCTATGACAGATCAAATGTGGGTGATGAAAGATGATTTGAAAAGTTCAGATTTATGTCAGGGCCTGAGATTAATGAAGAAATGAGGTGTGATGAGTTTCCTTTAAATGATCTCTTAGGGGAAACTATGTGGTCCGTTCTATCTGTAATGTTCTCAGAATTAGTGTCGCGTGTCATTTGTGAGTAAGGGAATGTTGAGGTTGGGTGAGGGAGACACAATTTGAGCAGGAACACTTGGAGCTCTGTAGGTCTCTCACACATTTACAAAATGCATGGTGAATGAAGCAAAATCTTACAGACCCCAAACATTCGTCAGCGGATATAAAAAGAAAGAGGGCCATTAGTCATCAGCTTGTGTCCATGGGTTTAAAGATGATCCCTTACTTCTAAAAGAAGCAAGGCTCAGGCATGTGTGAACTTGAAATAATCTGAGACATTTTATTGGTCAATTGTTAGAATGTTTGTCTTTCCTTTTAACTACTCCAAGTAATTAAACACCATTGGAAACAGCATAAAAGCTCAGGGCAATAATCTTACAAAAATGAAGACTCATAATAAATACAATTATATACATTTATATGCACATATTTGTGTGTGTGTGTATATATATAATTAAAATACATTATGTCTTCACATAGGCCAAGCCTATTGTTTATAATATAATTTTTTAAACTTATAAAAAATGATAGGTGCCCATAAAGATTTTTAAAAACACATCCTATGTGCTTATGTTTATTCAGAATATTAGAATCTGTTTCTTCAAATGTTTAAGAGTAGTTTTAGTCCAAGAGACACCTTTATAATTCCAGATTTACTCTTTGGATTTTCTTTGTCATCTAGAGAGATATGACAATAAAAAGGAAAAATATACATAGTAATAAGGAGAGAAGAAAAAACTATCTTTATTATTACCATTGTGTCCTAGGCTGGGAAACTGATGTTCTACCTTTGGAAAAATTAAAGAAAGCCCTCCTATATGATCATACCCTGGGAAGCAGTAATCTCCCTATTATCTTCTGCCTCCTCCCTTGTTGGGAGAGCTGCTCTTACAGTTATACCACTATCTTTTCTGCAGTGCCCTGCAAATTTAATTATCTGCTTAAATCCCCTTTCTCTCAGCTCAGCAGCTCCTCTCTACCTGACACTCAGATGCATCAACTGAGATGCTTTCTTCTCTTTGCAAGTTAAACATGGAAAAGACAAAAATAGAAAAGCTCATTAATCGATGTAAGAAAAACATGTCAGAGTGAGAGAATAAAGTTATAAGGGCAAGCACAGTGTTGATTTTTAGCAGGTCGACCCAGGATCATCCCTCATTAAACAGCTGTAATGTAGTTCACAGTTTGGATCATGCAAATATTATGAAATACTTATCTGACTTATCCATTTATTATTAATGAATGATAATATTAGTAATAGACAAACTAGATTCAGCTGCTTCATTTGGCAATATAATGTTAATAAACTCTATGTTCAAAAAATAGGGGGGAAAAAGCAATAAAAAGCAATTGCCAAAGGACCCATTTCCCACTTGATATGAGAGCTTTCTTAGTTTGTTTTCTGTGCCTTTAGTCATTTATCCCAACAGTTTCTGGTTTTCAAAGTAAACAAGGCTACATGTAAAATTGTAATTAAAATTTTCCTTAAGTTCAGTCACCAAAGATTTGGGCTTAGAGGCAAAGCAAATATTTAGAGGTATAGCAAGTTCGGATCTTCTTAATTTATTCAGAAGAATACAATAACCTTTATTTGGAAAATTTGAAGTGGGAGAAGAAAGTATAAGCTTGTTAAAGCATGTCTCACAGGTCAGTAAATATAATAGAAAATTCATTTTCTTTTTTGTGATGTTTAGGGCAACTTTTTGAGATATTAATTTGTTATTTGTTCTCTGTATTTTGTTTTCTTTTTCTCTTGTTCAATTCTTAGAAAGTAGCAAAGCTTTTGTACTTCTTTGCCTCAGGGAGGGACTGTGTCACAGGGTGAAAGGTGAAATTGCTTACAGACTACAAAGCATGTCATGGAGATAGAAAAATCACATAGAACTTGAATAATGGGAATGTCAGTAATAATTGCAATGGTTGTGAGTGTAGAGGGATCTGTCCCAGTAACCTATGAAGGACATTGGGAAGAGAACTCCTCCATATGCCTGAGATCAAATCCTCCCCACACCCAGCTTGGGGGATGGAAACTTCAAATAGAATTAATTTTATTTACTTATTATTATTGTTCCAATTATTATTATCATTTATTTTTTCCTAATCATAATCTTGGCTTATTACACACTGTCTTCATGGCCTCCATTTATCTTATATCATATATTCATTCATTATCATAATTTCATATTCATTCATTATTTTAATTTCATATATTCACTCACAATATGATGAAATTATATGAATCCACTGCCTGAGTCAATAATTGGAAACTTAACTAATGTACACATACATGCTCCTCCCTATTCCATTTGTTGTTTGCCTTTGGAATGGCTATTATTTTGAATTTTATTTTTTATTATTATCCTGCCTTAAAGAAAAATTATTACATTTATATACATGTATATCCTAAAGAATATTCAGTCACTTTTTGAATTTTATAAAAAGGGTATCATAATATATGGATCTTCATGGACTTGCTTCTTGCACTCATAATTTTCATAAAATTCATTTATGTGTTACATGTAGCTTAGCTCATTAATTTTCATTGATGTTGCATATTTCTGTGATTAAACTAGAGTTTCTTGCCATTGGGCATTTAGGTTGTCTCTAGATGTGTGCTATTGTGAACAATGCTAGTAGGTATTTTCTGGTACATTTGCTAAACTGCTTTTGGATAAATAACTAGAAGTGAAATTGCTGGTTCAGTAGGTGTGCAAATATGCAACTTTATAAGACAATCCAAACTGTTTTCCAAAGTGCATATTTTAATTCACATCCCATGAGAAGTGTGGGGGCATGGTCTATAGTCTCTATAGTACTTGGTATCATCGGATTTTCAGGTTTTGCCAATTGAATGAGTGTGAAATAACATTTCCTAATCTTGTTTCACATTTCCCTGGGTACTAGCTAGATTGAGCAATGTTTTGTATGCTTTTTAGTAACACATGGTTTCTCTTCTCTGAAATGTCTGTTAGGGTTTGTCCAGTTTTCACTTCTTCTTATTGACTTGTAGGACTTTTTCACATATAAATGATATCACAATTTTAGTCTCTTTCCTATCAAGTGCTTTTGTGGTAGTTTAAGAAATCATTTTCTGCCACAGTGTAAGAAAAATATTCGCCTGCATTTTTATCTTATAATTTTAAGTGCTTTATTTCAACTTCACGTAAATCCTTCTATTCAACAGTGTGTAGAAATTTTTACCTAGTTCCATAGATAAAGGAATTAATTAAAAGTAAAATTTTAGGGGAAAAAGAAAAAGAAAAAATAACTTTGATAAAGATCATATATTTAAATCATGTTTACCATATTTTGTTAAATATCATGTGCTATTATAATTAAAAATATTATAAGGTTAGGAAAGGAGGGGGAAACCCTGCCATTTTCAAGTGATACAATTATCTATTTAAAATCCCTCAAAATTTAATAAACAAATAAGAATAATAAAGTAGCTTAAAAAGTAGCTAAACATAAGATCACATACAAAAGTTAATTATACATCTGTAAGTCAGAAACAATTAGAATAATAATAACAATGAAGATACCATTTATAATAAAATATAAAGTACAATATTTAAGATTGAATCTAAAAAAGAATTTACAAAACCTGTATGTAGGGGCTGAAGTTGTAGCTCAGTGGCAGAGTTTGCCTCACACATGTAAGGCACTGAGTTTAATCCTTAGCACCACATAAAAATAAATGAACAAAAAATAAAGATTAAAAAAACTTGTATGTAGGGCACTCTGAGACATTTTTGAAGGATTTTTAAAAAGATGAATAAATGGAAAGGAATCCCTTGTTTATCAATGGGGAAATATCACAAAAATCTTAATTATTCCCATATATATCACAGATTCATTGTAACTCTGGTCTAAATACCAAAAGTATTCTTTGTGTAACTCAATGAAAATCTAAAACAGCCAAAATATACTCAATGAAAACCTAAAACAGCCAAAATATACTTCTTGAGCAAATGAAAATGTGAAGGTAGAGTTTCTCTTATAGATACAAAGACATAAAGTTATGTTATTTAGCATATGTTATTCACAGACAGATAAATGCATACATGAAATAGAATATAAAGCTTAGCAAAAGAACCATGTGTATATAGAAATCTGATATTTGATAAAGGTGGCATGGAAGATCACTAGGGCAAGAATTTAGTATTCAATATTTACAGCTAAAACAGTCGGTTATCTACATGGAAGAAGAATGAAAAGCAAATGTTCACCTCACATCTTACACAGAACAACATTCCATGGATTAAAACATTAAATGGCAAAGGCAAAATTTAAATTTTCAATAGAGTTAATTTGTTTTAGAGAAAGTAAAACAATGTGACAAGTCTACACATCAAAATTTGGAGTAACATATCCATACCTGGTTTATTTTTTAGTACATATTAAAAATTGGATAAAAAGTCCAGAGAATCCATGGAATAAAATTTCCTAAGATTTTGTTTCCTTATATAAATTAATGCCCACATTTTCTCCATTGTTTCCCCATTTCAATCTTTCTGATTGAAAAAAATCCTAAATTTCATATTTATATTTTAAAGCTTTACAAATATTTCTTTTTTTAAATAAAGTACGATATAACTGGGAGAGAAAAAGGAGGAAGTTGGAATAGTGCTGAGGAAACCAAGAGGCACTATTCTAGTCAAAACTTTACAAATCATACTTACTAATTCATTTGGGCACCTGAGTACAAATATTAAAATCTTTGAATTCTGAACATGTGTGAACAGTTCTTATGTATGACAGATACATAATTGATTTCTTTGACAGCCATGCTCACTTCCTTTAACTTGTCTTCTTCAATTTTGGAAGCTCTAAAACGAAGAGCTCATCTATTTAAGATTTTTTAAACTGAGAGGCAAACATGTGATTTGGTTCTGGCCAATGAGATATAAACATTGACATCTGTTGGTGCATTTCTTCTTCTTTATCCTTTCTGCTGCTGGAACAGTCAAGCTATCCTCTAGTTTTAGCAGCCACTACTCAGGATGACACAGCAGAAGAGCAAAGGGCCTGCTTTCTTTTCCTTTTTTTTTTTTTTTTTTTTGATCTAAAATATTATCATTTCTTTTTCTTTTACATTTTTTTATTTTTCATTTTTTTCTAATAAGTTATACATGACAGTAGAATGCATTTTGACACATCATACATAAATGGAATATAACCTCTCATTCTTCTGGTTTACATGATGCAGAGTTACACAGGTCATGTAACCACATATGCACATTGGATAATGTCCAATTCATTCTACTACCTTGCCCCCTTCTCTCCCTTCACTACCCTCTGTCTAATACAAAGTACCTCTATTCTTCCCCAGACCCCACCTGTATTGTAAATTAGTATCCACATATCAGAGAAAACAACCTAAATAGCAAAACACTTCTAAAATATAAAAGCTTTTCAATTAAATCTAGAATAAATGATAGCTAGCTCTTCTATACTGCTTACAATGTATTAATTTCACAGAAATCATATGTGATAGATAATACCATATTCCCCATGTTGCAAATGGGGTTCTTTGGGATTGACTTCTTTCTTGATGGCATCCATAGACCCGCATAAGTGCCCTATACCTACCTACATACCTACATACAACCTTTTGTAACATAAATAAAATAGACGTGGTTCTGTTAAGTTATTGGGATTTCTTGTACTGTCTACTGAATATAATTCTAGTCAAAACTTTATAAATAATACTTATTAATTTATGTAGGCACCTGAGTAAAAGCACAATAGATTATTCTTGTATGAATATACACCTTCAGTGTACCTCTATCAGCAATTCTGATAGATTAAGATTAAAGAGTAAAGATATGGATGAATTGAGTCATGCAGTTAGCACATTTAATTTAATGGATATAAATAGATCCTTATAAAAAGAAATGATTTTTAAATTTTCTGAAAGTTCTATAAAAATGATCATGAAGTTGACAATAAAAAAGTTAAAAATTTTAATGGTATTGATAGCTTTTTATAGATCACATTCTTTGATTATATATCTGTAATATTTGAAATAAATAATAAATAGGTAAACATTCTGACTACTTAGAAACGTTTCTAGAAACATTATGTGGGGTCAATGAGGAAAAAGGGAACTATATGCTATATGAGAAGCAATGGCAATGAGAATATTCATCCTCAAAGCTGTGAAACAGCAAAAAAACTATGCTACAGAGAAAAACAACAACTTTAATTCTTTCAATATTGGAGAATAAAAATAGAAAATAAAACAGTGAAAAATACTAAAAGGAACCAAAAGAAAGTAGAAAGATGAAATTAAAACAGATATAAACTGAATTTAATGAATTAAAACACCAAAATCTACAGTAAAAGTAAAAAAGTAAAAGTTCTTTTTTTTTGTGGGGAGGGACAACAATATAGGTAAGCCTGAATATAAAAAAAAAATAAAAGTATATGAAAGATTGCAAATGAGAAAGTAGATATAAACATAGAAGAGATTTAGAAGGACTATAAAAGACTACATGTATTTTGACATCAAATCTGAAGACTTAGAAAGATAGCTGATTTTATAGCAAAAGATAAAATATCATATTTGACCTAAGAAGATGTAGGATCTAGGAACAGACCAATTACCAAAGACAAGATTGAAAAGGTGAATAAAGTTATATCATTCAAGTAGACACCAGAGACAGATGGATTCTCAGCCAAGTTTTATACAACCTTTTAAAAAAAAGTTTATTTCAGGTTATTTAAACTATTTTAAGCCATAGAAAAAGCTCCAAACCTTCTTTCTTAATCTTATAAATCTCACAAACTTAGTGAGAAAACTTTATCAAGAATCAATATAGTACACAAACAAAACTCATTTATTAACATATACAAAATTCTAAGTAAAATATGAGCATATAGAATATATAAAAATGCAGTATCACTAAGAGGTAATGCCTTCAAAAATTTAAAAGCAATTCAGTATCACTATAATTGTGAGATTAATCAATTAAGACAAAAAGACCATGTGGAAATATAAATAGGTACTGAAAAATCATGAATTAAAAAAACTCAGTAAAACTGGAAAAAAAACCTATTTAAAATGTATCCACAATTCAGTATATTCCCACAACAAATAACAATCTAAATAGCAAAATACTTCTAAAATATAAAAGCTTTTCAATTAAATCTAGAATAAATGATAGCTGGCTCTTGTATACAGCTTATGATGTATTAATTTCACAGAAATCATATGTGATAGATAATACCATATTCCCCATGTGGCAAATGGGAAAACTAAAGCATAGAGAAGTTAAATATTTTCCCCCAAGAGCACACAAAGCAATCTGTGAATGTGTGATGCAAAGTCATGCAGTTGTCCTCCCCAGATTGTGCTCCTTGTAGACTCACTCCTAGGTGCATCATTTCTACAACTAATTGGAGATTCCTGTTACCATTGTTACTATTCAATATTTTTTTGGATGTCCTAGCTACTGTAATAAAACAAGAAAATAAAATAAATGTTAATTTTGAAAAACAATGGCTAAATTAACGTTTTACAGATCATATTCCTTGAAAGCAAAAGAACATATAGCAAAACAGCTGAAATTAGTCCAGAAATTCAATAAAGTAGCTGGGGGGGAAAAAGGTAAACAAATTATTTCCTCTACTTTTGCATGAAAGTCCTAGAAATGGAAATAGGGAAACTATTTCAACTCATGACGGTTACCTACATAAATATAGCTACAGAAGCAGAAATTTTAAAACTGGCAAGAGTTTGATAAGAAAAGCACTGTATTTATATAGAATATACAGACTGAGAAAATATGCAAAGATTCAAACAGGTGGGAAAAAAATTTTCAAATGGTGCTGTGAACTGTTCGTGGGCCATGTATGGACTTTGTAGGCATCGCAGCCTAGTGAATAGGAACATCTGGTGTATGGGAACTTCCAGTGCACATTTCCTCTGTGTAAGACTGCTCAGAGATACTGTGAATTCCTATTCGGCTCTGCCATGTCCCACATAGCAACTGAGATGGGTGTGACCTGCCAAGATGCCAATCAACCTGCTGACTGCAAGACATCAGGAAGCAAGACTCCACCCTTGAGACCTTATACCTGCCTTTGATGTAACCCCTCAAATAAACCACTGGAACCATCTTCTTTTGTCTAGCTCCAACCCCCCTGTGGACTAAGCCTATCAGGGCTCTGCTTCTGAAAATATATTTCTGACTCTTTGTCTTTTGTTCTTCACTAATTATTCTAGACTTTAATTTCTCAGGTGGCTTACACCCTCCTCGGCAGAAAGAAGAACCCCCCAAAAGTCTCTGGCCATAAAATGGAAAGACTAATTATTATTTAATACTTCATTCTTTAAAATTAATAGGTAATTCTAATACTATTTTAGTACTAAAATGCTTTTGGCACTGGACAAAATCTTCTTAAATTGTAGGTAAAAGAATAAATGCCCTCCCCCAGGATGTTGATAAAGAGTGAGGAGAAAATTTTCTTACTAGGTACTTAAGACATATAATCAAGGGCTCAGTAGCAAGCTAAGGTGTTCACTGTAGCCACATCAAGGAGGAAACTAGTTGAAAACCACAAGGGGCACCTTTGGATGTGACTATCTCTCTTTGACAGAGGCTTCAATTAGAAAAACCACCAGTGATAGAAACTTGCAGCCCAAAAGCTACTAGTTATTAGGGCTCTAGGGCCCAAAGTTTGAGACCTTGCCATGGCTTAGTAGACAACTTCCAAAGCAACCTGATAGTTTGGGTCCTCAATCAAAGGATGATGCTATATACATACACCCAAATAGAATGTCCTGTATACTGTCTCCAATTCCAAAGTCCAATTAAATGTTGGTGGTTGAAGGGCAGAGACAGCATCTTATCTTTGACTGAGGAAGGGACTGAACACTGCAATTGAACGTTTTGCCTTCATAGCCCCAAGGAAGTTTATTCAGCAAAAAGACCCCTGAATTTTTTCAAAGTTTATCTTCTACCCCTGCTGGCAGAAGTGTGATAACATTATAGTTAGAGTAGTTAAAACTGGCTCAACTAAAGAATATTATCTACATAGTGAAAGCTTTGGATATCAGAGGGTAGAGGCATTTGTATGATTTTGACCCTCCCACTGGTAGCAAACGGTAAGGGAGTTTAGTTATCCCTGGGAGAATACTGGAATCTGATATTGGAAGCCAGTGAATTGGTTTGGGTTCCAGGGTGCCAATGAACTCATATAGAAGGTGCTGGCAATATCTAGGAGATCATACCAAGCGCCTTCAGTTTGTGCAGTGGATTTGATTACAGTTACAACACCTGTAACTTTGGGAACAGCTGAATTCAGCAGTTCTCAAGTTCCCATTAGCTTTTATCATTGTCTGTTTAGGGCTATTATATTGAGATATTGCATTTTTTTACTACCCCTGCTGCTTTTCAGTTAAGGCTTCATGGCTGCGATTTCCTTTTTTCCTCCTGGGATACTATATTGTTTCTGTTAGGCCTGGAGGGAAAAAGGGAGATGATTTGAGGAGCAATTTACAGTTCTCTTTATCACTTCACTACATGTGGCTCTTCCCAGTTGGGGGACTCCCTCTGGCATTTGTAGGATAGGGAAGTACAAGAGTATAACACCTCAATTCTTACTATACATTTGGATGTCGAACAATAGTAGCAGCACATTCAATTACCCCCAAGTTCCCTAAGGTGTTGCAGTCCTTTCTTTTCCAGTGTGAATCCAACGCAGACCCCATTAACTGAATTTAAGTGCCTTTTTCTTGTCCAGGTCTAAGCAGGATAATGACCTAGTTGCCTAGAGCCAAGATAATGTCACAAGTTTGAATCCCTTCCACCTTGAAATTCCATGGAGTATTCGAATGGGTATGTATGGCCTTTGATTTTCTCTTGGGGACAGGGAGAACTTGGCTGCACCCCAATAATCTTTCTCCTAAAAACCACTGAGGAAAGGGTTCAGTACAAGAATGATCAGGGAGTAGAGGGAGAAAGTAGCTCCATGACATTAAACAAGGCTTTGCATTTATATTTGATTTCAAACAGTACAGCAGCTAACTAGACAAACTTCCAAGCCCTATGTTGAATAGCAAAGTCATATCAGTGACACTGTCCATTTCTGCTTTGGGTACACCTTGACTTGACAACCACAGCCACATTCCTTTTTGGATAGAAATGTTGGATTTGTAACCTTTGCCTCCTTGTGCTGAGCTCACACACAATAACTTTTTAAAAAGAAGCCCACTTTAATCTGAGTCAATTACTGCACAATTACTATGTTAACATCTCTTATACTTTTTTCCCAGTTTTAATATAAGGGTTAGGAGAGTTTTCCAGATCAATGAGGCTGACCATAAGAATATATGCAGAGTCCTTTTGGTTAGTATATCACTTTCCATTGATTAATCAGATTTTAAATCTAATCTGGGGACGGAAGACCCTGAATACTAGTCAATGACTCCTCTGTGATTTCCCTGTGGAGTTTTGTCTCTCAAGGAAATCTCCCCAAGAAAGTCAAAGGCTTCTCATAGCAGGCAAGAAAAACTGAGACCTTCTCTGTCAGTTTGAATGGGTCTGAGGTTGGCTTGATGGCCTTCAGGAGAGACTGAGACAAATGATACCCAACTGTTGCAATTCCTCTCTGAAAGGTGTGACATATCCCACACCATGGACTCCTAGATCATCCTAAAACTAAGAATTAGCTTGATTTCTGTCACACTGATGACAAATTTGCCTTTTTTTCCCATCCAAATAGAGGTTCATTTCTGTATTTGTTGTTTGAAAGGGTGGAGCCTTCCACATATCCAGAATGGATCTTAGTGCTAGTTGCCATAATGTGGAGAACTTAAGGTTGACAGGCCAACTAGTAAGAAAATTTGGTCATCTGGAGAACAGTTAACAACACCCTTTACATCTTTGTAGAGTCTTTGACCAATTTCCTAGTAATTGGCTTAAAACCACTTCCTTAATTCTTCAGTAATAAAGTGAAGAACCATTTATTGATGAAACATATTTGGACACTACTCACTACTAATCTTATGGACTTCCTCAGATTTTTCAAGTAAAAGTATATTAATTTTTAAATAATTTAATTTTTTCTTTATTCATCCCCAAAGTTTCTTCTCCTTCCTCTTCCATTAAGTCATGTCTCTATTAGCATGCCATCCTCATCACAAAAATTGACAAGAACTGTGGCACATCTAAGGATTTTACCTTACTTTTAAGATAATATGTTAGCCTTCCAGATTTTTATGGATGGTGATAGAAGACATATGACTCCTGGGACAGAGATTAGTCAGATTTATTGTTCTTTTTCCATTACTATAATGAAATGCCTAAGTCTGAGTGCTTTGTAAAGAAAACAGGTTTATTAGCTCACAGTTTTGGAGGTTCAAGGACATAAATGCTGACATCAGCTAATCTTTGGTGAGGATATCAGGACAGATGACATCATAGGGTGAAGCACATGTGTTAGGGAAGAGGTGACATTACCAGACAAGATGCCAGACAGGAGAGAGTGGCCAGTCACAACCTCCCAGTGTGCTTCATCTCTTTAAGACCCTACCACTTCTCATCACTGGGTACTACCTTTCTAACACATGAACCTTTGGGGGATAAACCATATCCAGACCATAGCATCAGAGTGGCATGATTTTTTGCATGGATACTGTAAATTCCCATATCCCATATCTGGTGCAAAGAGCCTCAGATAATATTTGTATACTGTACGTTGCTGTATAGCAGGGAAACATTTACCTTTGGGAAACTTACCTTAGGGAACCTTAGTCTTTGATAATGGACAGGAAGTATGCCTGAACTTTGCTGTTGGGGAGATACCATCTTTATCCTCTAAGACTGTAAACCAACTTGCCTTTTGCTTAGGAGGGAGACCTTATATTCCAAGGATATTTTCTGTACAAATATCCCTGGAACTGTAGCCTGGAACAAAGGACAGTCAGTTGTCACTCTGAAGATAGGTAAAAATGTGGAAGACCCATGGAGAATGATCTCTCAACAATGAATGTACATTCTTTGCCAGAATGGAACAAAAGTAAGCAGAAAAGAAAAAATTGCAGCATCTCAATCAGGGAAACATTGAAAAGAACAGTAAATTTAGGGAATTTATTTGATGAAAACTATTATGATTTACAAAGTATGTTGGAAATGTCAACAATTTCCATGTATTATCTTTGAAGAAATTTTATGCATTTTGAAGACTGCAAGCAATTTTGCACAAAGGAAATTGATCCTTTTTTAATTTTATTTATTTATTTATTTATTTTGATCCTTTTTTTAGAAAAAATTCCTATAAAACAGTATGTTTGAACAGATACAGCTCAGAAAAAACTATTATTTAGTCTGCTTGTATTATTTTAAATATTCAGATAATTAGTATAAAAAGTTTTGAAATATTTGGTTTAAATGTACACAGATATATCATTTTAATTTTCATAAAGAATTTTATTTTGAAAATAGGTTCTGGATGGGACCATCTATAAATCTATAATTATAAAAAATTTATAATCAATAAGCATATGTTTTCCAAAATAGTATATAATTTCAATTATTTTAGGGTCCTGGGTCAGTACCAAAAATGTCCTAGTTTGGATGACAGACTTTTCTCTTCATCTTGAGTATGAATGAAGGTTAACCTGGTGAGAGGAGGGAATTGAGTGATTGTAGGAGACCATTGAGGAGTGGAGACATTTTACAAAGCTTCCAAGAGAAATGTGAAAGTGAACCCATATAGAACATGCACAGAACAGTGCCGTTCAATTCATTTATATTTTCACCAATCATTTAGAGGATCATTGAACTTAGATTCTGACTTGGTTAGAAGGAAATCTAGAATTCATTTACCTTAATGTTCAATTTAATACCTTTTTGGGTTTTGAACACCCTTGACAGGTTTAAATTTTATTTTAAAAGTGATAAATAAATTTTAAAATAATTTAGGGGGCATGTGAAAAAATAATATGTCAAATATATTCGATATAAAGTGCATTCTATTCATACTGCTTCTGTTCTATTTGAAGAATCAGCTGTATTCTCTCTTAGGGTTTAATTTTTTCCTTTCAGCTGAGTGGAGTTTTGTGTGATTTTTTTC
This sequence comes from Spermophilus citellus, assembly GCF_964194105.1. Lineage (NCBI taxonomy): Eukaryota > Metazoa > Chordata > Mammalia > Rodentia > Sciuridae > Spermophilus > Spermophilus citellus. The sequence continues at coordinate 92,295,753 of NC_138186.1, read as the reverse complement.
AATTAAATATCTGCTTTGATTTGGGGACATTTTCTACATCTGCAATAATGTCAGTTTCTTGATGTCTTCTTCCTTCCCATAATTGCTTTGAATCTTAACACCATTTCTGGCTGCCAGATTCTTTAGTCATAAAGATTAATATGATAGGAATATAGCAAAATTTAAAAATTGAGCTTCTGGGGTCAGTTGGAACCAGGCTTAAGCTCTAGTTCTATAAGTCATGTGGCTTCAACTTATTTTATCTAAGTCTCAACTGAGTTACTAGTAAAATGGGGATAATCATGACAATACTTTCTTGCTAGGATTTGAATGTGTCTCAGAAAAAAATCATATGTTGGCACTCAATCCCCCTGCAGCAGTGTTGAGAGGTAGGGTCTAATGAGAGATATATAGGGGTTCGGAGGGCTCCACAGTCATGAATGAATTACTGCTATAAAAGATCTGAGCACTCAGGTTCACTTCTTCTCCCTCTCTCACCTCCTGCAATAAGATGATGCAGCAAAAAGGCCTTTGCCAGATGCTGGCATCTTGATATTGTACTTAGCCTCCAGAATAGTGAAGAATAAACTTTTCTTCCCTATAAATCACCCAGTCTTATGGCAACAAAAAACAGACTAAGACATTTCCTCACTGAATGGTTGTGAGGATTAAATGAGATAATAATGTCAAAAGCTGAGCTTAGTGCCAGTGCATAATTAATTGGTGATGAGTGTGACAATGTCAACATAAAACAAAAACCCAAGGTCTAAGAAACTCAGTGTAGTCTTAATAAACAATAGGCTATTAGTGTCAGAGTTTAATTCTCACTTTATTTATTAGTTTATATATTGGTTCACATTCATGGGTTTATTTCAGGAGGTGTACTTAATATCATCTCCACTGGGCCATTTTCTCACCTGAGAGAATTTAGTATGTGGGAGAAGAGTATGAATGATATAAGTGGAAAGGATGGATTTGGACAGATAGGCAGAATATTTGGATAGACTGAATAGGTACATCCTTTGCCCAAGTGTGATTTTTTTTTTTTTTTGTAGACTGATAATTTTTTAAAGCAGTTTGCAAAGCTGGGATAACTAATCTGACCCATAGCCCTATTAGTAAAGTCAATATTTTTATCCCTGTTTTACAGATAGAGGAACTGATCCAAAACATGGTAAATGTCTTTGCCAAGGTTATATAGAAAGTCAGGCAGAACTAGACATTTATTTCAGGGTATTGATTCCAAAATCAGATATTGTATAATTCTGGCAAGGCAAAGATAACTGAGAACATACTCTATGTGGTGGATGTTTTAAAAATAGAATAATGCAAATGTAAATTTTTCAAATCTCCAAATCAATGTCACACCTGTGTGATCACTTATTTCTAACAATATTATGCTGGTGGTAGTTGAAGCATGAAAGAAGATGTGTCTGCACAAGGAAACTACTCATTGTGTTGATAAAGCAGCTTTTGGAAAGGGGCTGGAGAGCGAGGTATCATGGAAAAGAATTAATTTAATATATTTAACAAATTCATCCCTGATATATTTTAATATTTAACTGAAATTCACGAGAAAATATTCTTGGTGGTGTCTCCCATTGACATAAATGAAAGCTCTGGATTTCCTTCTCCTGCAACTCCAGCTCATCTGGGTCTCTATGGCTGCATGAAAGAGGGAATGAGCCAGCAGAGCGAATTCATCAAAGAATATAGTAATTCTTGTCCAGCAGAAAAGAGCTATTTATTTCTTCTGTAAAGCAGGGTGTGGATAGATACTTTAATTAGAAGTTCATCTAAATGCCAGGGATAACTATATTTCCTTTCTCTATTTTAGTCCTCTGTCTTTTGCTGAAATGTGCGATCAAGCATCCCCTGGAAACCATTTTAAATTGGCATAGATGGATCTTCCTTGCCTAAATTTAGCAGGGTAGTCAAAATTTTAGTAGTCTGTCTCACCCACTCTAAGTTAATTTCCCACATAGCATTTGTGCCTGCTAACTGGCTGTTGTTTGTGTAGAAATGTATAGTTTTGCTTTCCAAGAGAAAAAGAGTTTGGAGTGGAGTACATTCAGCTCTGAAATAGTTCCTATTCCAGGATTGACTTTATTTTCATCTTCCAGGGAGAGATAAGCCAGGCATGTACAGACATGTCCTCTAGGAGTCCTGTCTATAGAACATATCTACTTTCAGTATTGCTATTTTAGATAAGTTGCATCACCAAATACTTTTTATAAAAATTTTCCAGTTGCTAAATTTGGTTGAAAAAAATGATATTTCATTTGGATGGGGGATAAAAGGATATCATCCTGGTGACATCTGATATAATGAAAATAGTTTCATGTGGATAGTTAATTTAAGAAAGAAAAGCCTGTCATGCTTTGGGGCTAATAGCAAATACTGTTTCTGCTCTAAACAAAGGCCATATCAACAAGCCAGTCTCTATAACTGCTTAGAATAGGAATTTGAAATTTACTTGGTCAGGAAATCTATGTTGGCTATTAAATATCACATCAGAGTCCAAATTGTGCCCTGCTATTCCTTGTCTATTTCCCCTATTAATCAAATGATACAAAGAAAAGAAGCAATCCCTCCTCCACTGAAACCCCCAGCACAGTCTCATTCCCTCCTCCTGCTCAGGATCCAGACTTCTTGTCTGCAGCCCCTTCTGCCGCAACTCACCCACTAATGCCTCTTGAACTAGCCACATTCAAAGAGTCTGAATATGGACTTTTTCTCCTTTCCCTAGGAAAGTTCCTTTGGTTGGGTTTCTGGGTTGCACCTTCATGGCCCTTATTTCTTCCCTAGTTACCTTAATTTATATGTAAGTAAATCTTCTTTAATAGGAGGATTTGACTAATTCCTTCTACCTATTTCCCCAGAAATAAAGCAAAAAAATATTGTTTGAGGAGCATATACTCCAATGTTAAACAACTACAACGAGGAAACACAAAAAGTATTTATAGGAGTGAATGACTGATTAAGTAAATATTAGGAGAACTTCTTCCAGATTAAGTGTCTATAAAATGCAGAAGAGATGCCTGTGTCTCTTAGTGGCCTCACTTAGGTAATGGGAAACAGAAGAGGCTAAATCCTTGAAGATGAATTCCTCCAAGCTCACAATTTTGCTTGAGGGCTCACTCCGTGGCTTGGAACAGGTTTACATCATTAGTGTCAGATTTATATCAGTAATATATTGTGAAGACCCTGATCTATAAAAGAACTTTTTCCACAGGAACTTTGCTGGTAATGGAAGTGATTTTTCTCCAGCAGGGCTTGATAAACTTAACTACAACCCAGAGTTAGAGAACTGAGAGGAGCCCCAAGAGAGAGAGGCACAGCCACATGGAAATAACTTTAGAGGAGCAGTGTATACATGAGATTTGGGCTCGAGGGTCACAATGGGGGAGTTTTCAGGATGTCTCCAGATAGAGTCACATTCTGAGGGGCTTAGAGTTTCAACTTATGAATTTTAGAGGAAACAATTCAGCCCATAAACAGGAATGTTAATTTAAAAATGGTGCATGGGATTCTAAAAGTACCGATCTGAGGAACAGTGTCATTCTTTACCCCTTCCCTTGAGGAAGGTTATTGGACCCTTGCTAGTCCTTGGCAGAACCAGGAACCTCCGGGCTCTTGCTGTTCTAAACTCATTAGACATATCTGCAAGTGTTTTAACTATCCAGGACAAGGAATGCCATGTACTTTTTAACCTAATGTGATGACTCTTCCCTATAAACTTAACTGTCTCATTAAGAACTCGAAGAACATTAAAACAATTTAACTCTGGAGCTAAGGAGTATTTATAAGCATAATTTCTATTCTGCCAGACTAAAGACATGGTTTTCTGGAACTAAGAATCCCTAATTGAAACATCAACCTTCATCCATTCATTAACCAATGTCTATCAAATTTCCATATACAAAGAATTCAACCTGTCATCAACATAGTCTAGCTACTAGTTTTTTGAGCAATCATGACACTCAGAGTTCAATGTATCCTATGGTCTGACTATCCCCAATTCATATGTTGGAATTTATTGTCAAGGTGATAGTGTTAAGAGATGAGGTCTTTAGGAAGTGATTAGGTTGTGTAATAAGGTCTGTACCAATATGAATGGAATTATTGCCCTTATAAAAGAAGCTTCACATAATGTTTGTCATCTTTTGACTTTCTACCTTCTACCATGTGAGGACAGAGTAATAAGGAACTATCTTGGAAGCACAGAGCTATCCTTTACCAGACACCAAGTCTGCTAACACCTTGACCTTGGGTTTCCCAGCCTCCAGAACCAGGAGAAATAAATTGATATTATTTATAAATCACCCAGTTTGTGGTACTTTGTTAGAGCAGCAGGAATAGACTAAGCCAGTATTCTTGTCAGATTTTGTAATCATGGAATATTTCTTTATGCCTATGAGATAGAACCAGCCACATTATATAATTGTTTAGATATTTGTCTTCTTTTTCAGCTGGTAAATTCCTTGAGAGCATGAGCAAGTACTAGACCTTATTCAGTTTTATTTCTCTAATATATTATCTGACATAAATATTTGTTGGAGAGATGGATGATGAATTTATTTGAAAAATATCTTTAGGCTTGAGTGTTGTCTGAAGAGGTACTTCGTCATCTCTTTCCTTTACTAACATGTTTGTCAGTTTAATTCTCTGCCTACAGAGTGAAAGAAGAAAATATCAGTTTGTCTTTCCACGATCTCAAGAACAACTAAATGCAAACAAATAAATGAATAAAATTCAAATTTAGATACTAGAGAAATGATGATGCAGAAAGTAAGCAGATGAAGAGATGACAATGATTCAAAAGAACCAAGTTAAAGAAAGGGTATCTAAAGAGTATACCATCTCACAAATCAAAATTTTATAAGAAGTTTTTGATAATTCTAATGGAATTAGAATTTGAAATTGAAAATAACTTATGGATGTCTGTAAAAGAATAAGTCTTTTTATATTAAGAGTAGAAATATGATAGTTGAGGTAGAATAAATGAAAGTCTATATCATGGCCACTTTCAAGTACCATAGCATCATGAACCCATATATTCTACACATATTGTAGCATAATGTCCCTCTTACCCCACTATTTATTTCCTTTCTCATTATGAGTGGGGAGAAGGTGGTTTGTTTGTTTAGTAAAATAATGCATCATATGCACCTTGAGAGGCGATGGAGATTAGCAAGAGAAGAGTGATTAATTTTTTTTAATACTCTGATAAACATGTGCTTTCCCAAAATGGATTCAGGAATGGCTTTTCATGATTTGAAAACAATAAGTGAGAACTGGAGAGAGCCAAGATTCTATTGAAGAATGAAGTGAAAATAGTTTTTTGGGTGCTGTTAAATTACAATTTGGGAGGGCATTATTTTGAATTGAGCTCCTGCATGAGACCTCAATAGACCAGACCAAATCAGAATGGAATTACTTGTGCTAGGTGCCACATAATCAAACTGAACTCACTTCAAATTGGGCCAGTTTAAAAAATAATAGGAAATTCATAGCAACCAATCATCAAAAGGAATCCAGTCAACCTTAACTGAGATGATAAGAATATTCCCTCTGCATTATCTATAAAAGGAAAGTAATATGAAGTAGCCTGATGTTAACTACTATGTTTTTTACACTATGTTGCTTCTTTTTCTTTTCTTTCTTTCTTTTTTTATATAAAAACTGAAGGTGGAATGTCTTTCTATGTCATAAATAGGAAGCTGCCCATTGCCTAGTAGAGCATCTTTTTATTTCATAGACAAGATGCTGCCCAACTCATGAATTGCTAATAAATGCTAGTTAGAGTTTTAACTCAATTTGTTGAATTCTTGTACATTGACAGTTCTCTACCCTATATAAATATGAACAATCTGACAGGGACCAAAAGGGAACAATAGAGGAATGTTTTGCCTATTTTAAAAATATGGAATATTTGCAATTGGCTGTTTGTAAGTTTGTTTTCTTTCTGATCCTGAAATTACTGGCATGAACTTCTGGGTAAGTGGGTAATTTTGACAGAGCTATATTTGCCTTGTTGTTCAAAGTATCCTTTATTACATAATACTTTTTAAGCACTCACAAACAATGGCATGCATTTCTTTCAACATATTTTAGAAATCAGACTCGATTTTTTTTTTACTGGTTTTGTTTTTCTGTTAGACTTGCCCATCTCTGAACTCCTATTTTTCCAAAATTTCCAAATATTTGAGTCCTTCACTCTTTCCTAATTTTCCTTGTCTACTTACCTACTCTGACTGATGTAAGATTAGGATCAAGTTACTTCACAGTAGTAAGTCTTTGTTTTACATTCTTCTTATACTCTCCAAAGAGCTGCATATAAAACAGGAACATAAAAGTGCTCAATAAAAAGATGTATTGTTTCCTCAGAATTTTAAAAAATCTAATAACATAAACCACACAAGTTTCTTCGGACTTTTAACTCATTCTTTTAGCTTTTCCTTAATCTCTTCTTTAGAGTTTTAAGGGAAAAAAATGTGGTTATTAAACTATCAATTTCTTGGGGGGAAAAAAGACCTCCATTTTTTTTCCAGAAGAAAGAGTGTTACTAACATGAACTCACTGAATTCTCGTCTCCATCACTCAGTAGATCATTATTTATAAGTTAGTCATTTTGTGAGCTTTATTGCTGTTCAACTGATAAATGTGTGACACATTTTGTTCAGAAACAGCTACTCAGCAATCTGTAACCCACTGTGTCTCTTTGCTGCATATCAGCCATCCCCCACAACCACCAACCAAGAATCTTCTTAATTAACACCCCCTGCTTCTTCTCTACCATCACATACAGTTCAGTAATAGGAAACAATAGCTTTCATCTTAGGGAAGAAATAAAAAGTTCCTTTTTTTTCCCCCTCCTCTTCCCAACACTTGGTGTTCCCATAGGTTGGCCCACCACTGATCATCAAGTCTACTAATGTGAAACCGCAGCAGTGCCTTTGTTATATTCTTTCATCATCAGTCCCAGGTTGTATCGAGTTTATTGGAATATGTACACCATTGCTCTCAAGAGAAATATAATGGGCCTGTTTAAAAATAACCACCCTTTCCCATGCTGTGCTAGTTCATTCTCAGTAAACACTCTACATGAGAAAAGTTTTTTGTTGTTGTTGTTGTTTTGTTTCGTTTTTATTGTTTTGGGTTTTTAAAAGAATTTTCATTTTGTAATGATTGTATAAGGAACAATTTGGCAAACAACATATTTATTATTTCTAACAAAAATATGAAGATTAACTATTGTGTTTCCCTTACGTAATTATTATAAAGGTATTAAATTGAAAAAAATATAAAACCACTGGTCTATGTACTGAGAAACTAGATCTTTGGAAATGCCAATAAAATTAGGATTTTTTGCTTTACATAACTTTCTCATTAGCTTTGTGTCATAGAATCACAAAATCTTAGTCAAGAAATGGCCTTATAAACCCTGTTATCTAGCTCCTTCAATTTTAGCCTGAGAAATATTTAATAAAATATTCTCAATAGTATCTTATACTTCTTTTATTTTTAAGGTTAAAGAAACAAAATAGACATTTCATTGTAAATATGTTAGATTTACAAAAAGTTGCAAAATAATAGGGAATTTCTATATTCCCCAATAAAATTTACTATTATTAATATCTTGTCATTATTAATAAACCAATACTGGCATGTTATTATTTACTAAAATAAATACTTTATTCAGATTTCCTTAGTTTTTATCTAATGTCCTTTTTCTATTCCAAAATCCCATATTACATGCAGTCATCATGTTTTAGACTACTTTTTGACTATGCCAATTTCTCAGACTTTTCTTGTATTTGATGACCTTGACAGTGTTGAGGAATATTGGTCAGATATTTTATAGAATGTCTTTAATGGTGTTTATTTAATCTTTTTCTCATGATTAGGTTTGGATTATAAGTTTGGGGAAAGTAATTTCTTTTTTTTTTTTTTCTCTTTTCATACCAGGGATTGAACCCAGGGGTGCTTAACCACTGAGCCACATCCCCAGTCCCCGAAACTTTTTTATTTAATTTTGAGACAGGTTCTTGCTCAGTTGCTTAGGGCCTCGCTAAGTTGCTGGGGCTGGCTTTGAACTCACAATCCTCCTGTTTCAGATTCCCTAGCCACTAGGATTACAGGTGTGTGCAATCATGCCCAGCTGGGGGAAATAATTTCTAGCACAAATGAAAGATACATACTCTCGAAATGGTTTAGTGTTGTTGCTGTTGACCTTGATCACCTGGCTGGATGAGTGTTTGTCAAGTTTCTCCATTATAGTTGCTCATTTCTACCCCTTTTCATTCTGTGCACTTTGATAGGAAGTCACTATGCATCTCTCTACATAGATTGCATGGAATTCTTCTGCATGGGAGATTTGTCTCTTCTCTCTCATTTGCTTGTCAATCTATCATTTTGTATCAGTATATTTATGCATCCATAACTCTTTTATACTTAGAAATATTACCCATTACTACTTAATTTATTTTGTTGGTTAAATTGTTTCACCTTTGACCACTGAGCGCTTGCTTTCAGTTGGCTTCTGTGCTCTTTTCATATAATCCCATTGTTGTGGGGGCTTCAGTCTTTGAGCATTTCCTAACATTCTGGTACTACAAAGTGTTCCAGGCTCATTTTGCATACTATCTGCTATCATCTTAAAATTAGCTGTGTCTTCAAGTATCTCTTGTTCCCTTATTGGAAAATGATGTTAGAAAATTATATATGGGCACCAGTTTTACTCATTATTACTAGAGTGTCATTGCTTCTAGTTAATTCTAGACACACATCTGGAAGATTAAGGAAGTATGTGTTTGCATACTATGTGTTTATACTCATATCTACAAATATTTCTGTTATTTTCTATATCTACATTTAGCTAGACATAAGTTCCTGTTGATATCTCCAACTCTAATCCATTACATCATGCATAGTTCTAGATTTCTTAAATTGTGTATCTGTAACCTCCCATTCCAGCTGATAAATATGGCTTCCACCGCCTGCCATACATGTACTTAATTGTTTCATTTATACTGATTTTAGAATTATTAACCCATATTCATGGGGCAAACAACTTTATCAACTGTAGGACTGTGCATTTTATTCTGTTTTCAGTCTTATAGACTCCACTATTTTCCAAAATTACATAAAGCAGTAACATTTTTCTTATCAGTGAGTTTATTTTAGGTATTGGATAGATATATTTTTTGTTACAGTCTGTGTTTCATCATGAGATAGTTCAACCTCATAAATGATTTTTTAAAATTTCCATATAATAAGGCTCACTCTTTATGCTATAAAATTCTATAGGTTTTTTACAAATACAATGAGTCAGGTATCCACTTTATAGCATCATATGGAATGGTTTCATGACCCTAAAACATCCCAAAGCATCACTTATTCAACCCTTGTCTACCCTACCCCTTACCGAATCCCTGAAACTAATGATCTGCTTATCATCCCTGTAGTTTTAGCTTTCTCAGAATATTACATAAATAGAATGGTATAGACTTCTCTTTTGAGACTGGCTTCTGTCATCAACAATATACATTTAAGATTCTTCCATGTCTTTAAATGGTTTGATAGCTCAATTTTGTCTACTGCTGGATAGTGTTCCATTATATGTATATACCGCAGTTCATTTATCCATTCATCTATTGGAGAACTTCTTGTCTGCTTCCAGTTTCTGGAGAATTACAAATAAGAGTGCTATGATCATTCTTCTGCAGTTCCGTGTGGGCTGGGTAGGGGTGGTGGTGGTGGAATTCTTCTTTATACTATCTTTCAAAGATCCAGGTTGATAAATAATCTGCCATATTTAGAGTGCAGCTCTTAAGATTTCCCTGGTTGTTGTCAATCAACTGGAAATGGAGTAGCAGAGAGGAAGTAGAAATCTGTTCCATAGATTCTGAGACAGGTCTGGATTTTGGGCACATATCGGTTCTGCATATATCTCTCTAATCAGAACTCAGTTGAGTGACCCTATTTACTGTAAAGGAGGCTGGATTATACATCCAGGAAAGAGGGAAATAGGTTTGGCAAATATGTAAAATTATCTCTGCCATACTACCCCTATTTGGACACCAAATATCTGCTTTATTTTTCCTCCTCTGCAGAGAATACACTTATATTCTTCCCAAGCTACAAAATCTAAAGTCCCATCTAGCTGCTGCATCCAGTTCCAAGTTTAGGATCCCAAGCTGGTGTGGAGTCAGGATGTGGCACTTCATGGTGTGGTGACCTTTGAACTCTGAAGCCATCATACAATGATGGAGCAGGGGAAGATAGGTGTAGTCAACACTCCATCTGAAAAAGACATTGGTCACTGATGCAGAGCAATGTGGGAATCCTGCGGGTTCAGTGTTGCAACTCTGCCCTGGTAGTGCTGATTCTGCTCTCTGGCAGGGAATTCTTGGCCCCTGAATTCATTCTCTAGGAACAACTTCCTCTTTTTCCCCTCCTCCTTAGACATATTTGAAATGAAGGTTTTGAATGCCCTTGCTGAAAACTATAGCTCTTTGAATGTGGAAAATAGAAGTTTCAAGGATAAGTCACAAAAAGTCAGACGTTTGTTAAGTCCACACTTCTTTGGTAATACAATTCCCTTGAACACTTAGTAGGCTTCTGATCCATTTTATTTTAGTCATTTCACATTCCATAACTTTATCACAAATTTTTTACTAGGTACAATTCTCAGATTTATTTTATTTTATGTTTTCTTCTCTATACTTACCTAGTCTTATTTCTTCCAACTAAATAATGGATATTCTGAAGCCATTCATCTTATAAAGGAAAGTAACATTATTAATTTGATTTTTCTGCAAGTTTGAGTTTGAAGATTTCTTTGACTCAATGGCTGTATTAACCTTAAATCTTTAAATCTGAAATTGGGATGTAGAAGCAGTTGGTTTTCCAAAACTGGCCAATTCTCTCCTAAATACATCTTGTTCTTGTACTATTGTGCCAAACTCAGCCAAGGTCACCAACACACGCTAATCCATTATATTTTTCCAACCAGTTTTCCAGACTGGCTACTTCAGTCTGCACATGGCCTGTTTTCCATGTTCTTGTAATTCACAAATGTTTTTCCACACTATAACATTAATTACCATTGTTCTGGCATTGAGTATTAGTTTCCTTGCTAATGCCACATATTTTAAGTTTGTGTTACAGTAGCACCCTGCATCAGTAGGTGAGATAATTATCATTGCTGTTCATTCTCAACAAGAGCCCCAAAGTAAAAATCTCGGTAACAACCCATTAAAATATATTATATATTTGCAGGAGAATTGTCCCATATAGCTGTTTAGAGAAACAGAATGATAGACACATTTCCATCTTCCATCTGCGACTAAAAAGGTCATCTTGGGCATCAATATCTTCAAACACAGGTGACTGCATTACTTCTGCTTACATTTTGCTGACCAAAATTCAATATACTTTTACTTCATTGAAAGGCAGAGTAAGAAGTATGGTCTAGCTCTGGGTATGATGGTTCAAGAGGAAAAAGAAGTAGATTTGGTTAATAGTGAGCACTAATATTGTCATAATCCCATTGAATTCCTGTCATCTCATTAATAAAATTGGGCTGTTGATAACCTACCTCACAGGGTGTTATATGTGAATGCTATAATTTATGTAAGCAGCATTTAAGTTCCTTGCACATTTCCTCATATATATATAAAACATGGGGATAATCCTACCTATCTCCTGCCATCTCTTCCTTACTTCCTTCTTCTCCACTCTGCTGTTCTTCATAAAAAGTAACTTCAGCCATGCCCTTCACATTAGTGAAGTGAGAACTTAATAATCTTTTACTGTGCATCATCTGATCAGTGGCATTACATGGTAACTGATTATAATTCAGTATTCATATTTATTTCTCTCAATGTCTTTTATTCTTTAGCTATATTTCTTCCAAAAATCATGTCAATTTCCATATCAAACTAATTAGGCTTCACGTGCATGATCATTGCAGTTTTCTGATATATGGACATGAAAGATGAAGAAGGTCATCTTGGTCTTGTTCTTAGATCCCTGGACTTGTGTCCTCATCACAGATCATGAGCATCCTGGTACACAAACTGCCCATAGTTGAATTCACCTAGACTTATTAATTTATAAGCCAAACATTGAAGATAATGATCACACACAGATCATCCAGATCTGTCAGGCAGCTCCCGGTGATAGGCTTCAAGAAATTACTCTCTTTTCCCAAGATAGGTACCAACATGTCAGGCTCTTTAAACTAATACATCATGATAATAAGTGCTTTTAAAAATACTGAATGCTGCATAATAAAGATACAGAAACACTCAGCAATGCTTCACCCTAATTGTCACACAACTGAAAGCCTGGAATCCCCCAACAGCTGGAAGCTGCTGCCATGGAAACCTTAATGTTCCATCATCTGGAGATTAAAAATTGAGACTATTAATGGACCCGACAGTAGTTTGCATGTTTCATTAGTAAAAAATGCCATTATTCCAGGGCTTGGGGGAATTGGGCTTTTGAGTGATGTTTTTTAATTCTCTATTAAAATGGTCCAGGCATAATTTGGATGGTATAACAAAAGAAAGAAAATAACTGAGGAGGAATTAGGACATTTCAGCAAAAACAATTATACCTCTTTTTCCTGACCTTATGCTGACTGATTGTTTAACTGAGCACAGGTGGGGTTAGAGGATGGGCTGTAAATTATAGAGTGTCACCAATTTCTGACTACATTCTATTCCTGTGCAGATTCTTCATGAATTGCAGTGCTCCACCACCCTTGAAAAACAGAAGGGCATAACCCATTATTAGAATGGGTCATAAGATCCAGTGAGTCTCAACTAGTATTTATTAAAAATCGAATGGAGGACTGGGGTTGTGGCTCAGTGTAGAGTGCTCACCTAGCATGCATGAGGCACTGGGTTTGATCTTCAGCACCACATAAAAATAAAGATACTGTGTCCACCTAAAACTAAAAAAAAAAAAAAAAGAAGAAAGAAAAAGAAAAAAAATTAAAATTGAAATGGAATAGAATAAAAAGGTAAATACTGAAAGATGTTCCACATTTTTAGGATATATGCTAGTTTTTAAGATTCTTTCTACTACTTTCAATGCCAAGTTATTTCCTATTGTGAATCATGACTTTAAAAGTTTGAAAAGCATAACTATAGAGCATGATTCAGAACCCAGGCTATAAAATCCATCTGGATTTGACTCAAGATTTCACTACCTGCTAACTGTGCTGGTCACTTAATCTCTGCACTCATCTATTTGCATGTAATACAGGAATGTTAAGAGTAGAACCATAAGATTTCTGTAAGGAGCAAATTATTAGGCCATGTAATACACTTAGAATATGTCTGGAACTTAGAAGGTAAGAGTTAGCTATCGAAAACACATCATTAATTACTCGGAAGAATTACATCTTTTAGTCCCTAAACATGCCTATCTTTTCATATTTATGTTTGTGAAATAAGGCTAATTCTTACTGGTCTAGAAAAGCATCATTATAAATTACCCTGTTAGGCTACTCAGTACATCACATCTCCTAAATTGCTCTTAAAACCATTATGCAGGTTTTATTCCTGTCTCTTGATACCAGAATCATAATAGGGTTCTATTCCATCATGAGGTCCTTAGAGAAATGTTGTAAAGATGAATGCAAATATTGTAGATCTTTCTTTCCATGGAAATAACAAAGTATTTTGTCCAGTTTCTCCTTAAGGGCTGCATCCTATCTGAATGGACCACTAGGGTTCCATTTAGTGTGTCAAAACATTAATCCACTAAATGGTGCCTGAAGGTTAATTCAGCCTCTAGAAATGAGTGACCTAATCCCAGGGGCCTTTCCTTGGAGAAAAAAATTCTCCATGTTGAACATGGAGTACCCCCCGGAAGTACCAGTCAGACCAGAGCTGCATGAAGTCAGTGAGGCTCCTCTGGTAAATGGTAACCTTCAGGACCTGGGTAGAAGGTTTGCCTTATTTCCTATAAGGAGAAGATGTGAGATAAATGATTCCCAATGTCCTCTTTTGACACACTGAAACTTTGTTAAGTGGAACTTATTGGGTCAGAATTGTTCTCACCACTAAAATGTGTGCTAATTTTTGTGTGTGTGTGTTGGAATCCTTTACTTTTGCTGAATCTCCAGACAGGCAAGAATGGATCCAAAGTCATGGTCACATTTTAATATCCATAGGATAAGTACAAATGAAGTGATATGTATAGAATGCTAGAGGTGGAAATGACCTAACAGTACAACGTCCTCCTGCTCTATTTTTAAAACAAGGGAACGGGCCCAGAGAGTTTGGATGGGGTAGGGAGGTGATGATAATGGAAGGTGCCATTTCTTGAGCACCACCCCTTTGTAACTGTACCAGGCACTACACTGAGTGCTTTCTGTTGAACTCATTGAATATCCACCATGACTCTGTAATGTAGGAATTACAACTCATATTTTCCAGATAAAATTGAGGCTTTGAAAAATTGAATAAATTCCCAAAGTTTATATAGCTGGTAATTATTCTAGCATGTTTCTTCCATTGACTGATAATAGAGATTTTAAATATGTTGACCCATTGCTTTTTTCACTGTTACATACTTCAGTGAGTCCTTACTTCTAAGATTCTAGACTTGCTGTCTTTTCTTCTTCCTTTTATTTTTAAGTCATTCTCTTACTCTTGTCCCTCTTCCCTACATTGTGTTTACCAGGACAAAAGTTAAGTCTGGTTATACCCAATGTTCAGCTTGCCCTACACCTGTCTTTGAGCAGCCTTCCATTATCCCACATACCTGACTCAACAACTAGCCCTACTGATCTTTCTCCAATATTTAAAACTTTTCCTTTTCTTTCTCTCTTTCAGGCTACCCCCAAGTTCAGCCACCATCATCTCTTACCTAAACTGCTGCAGTAACCTTTAGGCAATCCCCCCTAATTTCACTCTGCTTCCTATTATTCTCTGAACAGCAGCCGGAATGATATTTTAAGCAGTTACTCAACTCAAGATCTCCATGTGCATCTAACCTGCTAGAAGTTTGCCACTGATTATGGACTAAAACCAAGGGTCCACCAAGTCCGAGGCTGCTTTTTGACCTCAGCTCAAATTGTTCTGTGTGCTTCTCAGTATACCTTAGTGAGCATGCTGGCATTCTTTCTGTTCCTTGAACATTCCGAGCTTGCTCCTGCCCCAGGACAATTACTGTTTCCCTTACCTAACAGCTCTTTTGCCAAAAATCTCCCATATCCAACTCCTTTTTGTCGTTCAAGTTTTAGCTCTGATTTCACCTCCTCTGGGAGGCCTTCCCTGGACACTTTTCACATGGTAAAGAGGTCAGAGAACCCTCCAAGGTAACACGGAGAACTAGGGATTGAGTTGAGGCCAGAATGAAATCTTTTTCACTCCTAGTTCCATGTTCTTTCCAAATATATATATATATATATAAAAATATGGTCCAAATCTTTCAGATTATCACATTGATCAGGGATTATAAAATTCCAGTGGCACCAAGGGCAGAATTTCTTTCCGATGCTCCTTGTTGTATACTCTGTACTAGAGGATAGGAGGAGCCAGGAAAGACCTGCTTTCAGCTGGCTCTCCACTCCACTGACAGGCAGCTTTGAGGCCAGCTGTACAAACATGCATAAAATACTTGCCCAATGCTGTACGGAGGAGAAACTTCACGCCCCACTGATGTATCTGCATTCTTTATCTTCACAAAGTCAACACTAATGTCAAAATGACCAATTGTGCACTCGATGTTTATGTGTACATAATCAAAAATAAGTGCTGCTTTTTATTGAAGGTCTGTTCTGAGCTAGGTGATTTTACATATATTATCCCTAAGGTTCAGAGAAGTGGAAAAACATATTAAAGTTGCCATCTGAGTGATGCAAGAGCCTGTGTTCTTTCTAGAACATTTTGTTGCTTTTCAAATAATATATGTATCTGAGGAACTGCCCTTTAGGTATAATTTTCAATAATGTTTCCCATCTTGGTTCTACCCCTTTCCTCAATCTTCCCATCTCTCACATAAACAACCCAAGGCTTGTACCTGTTTCTTAACTAGTCAATATATGAACCTTGCAAATAAATGTATTATTATATAGCCTACCCAAAAATGGTTGAGAAGAAAAGAGGCAGGTTTTTATTTAATTTTATTAGAGAAATGAACAGTCATACCAAGAAGGGACATGAGAATTTTTGAGGATCTCACTATGGGTGCCTCAAATCTCATCATGTAAGATGTCACTTCTACTTACTTACATGCTAACTCCTTTTCAGCAAATATACTCACATCCTCGTCTGAATTCTGTTGTATCTGCTTGCACCAGATCCTGATTCTAATGTGTAAGTAATCGTGAGGATTCACTCTGATTTTAGTTTCATAAACACAAACTCTAACTAGTTTGAGTAGTCACCTCAACCTAGTGTCAGGAAACAGTCTTAATAATGTATACCTAGTAGCTGTTAAACACCTGAAAGAATATTCTCCTCATATGACTTCTCAGCTCTTTTCAAGTACAGAATGTTATTTAAGAAGTATGTAGGAAAAGTCATGACTAATTTTTTTTTTTCTTTCCTAAGTGCACAATGAGACTGCACTGCCTGGTCATTGATCATGCTTCTGAAAAGTTGTTTCCTATGTCTTCTGGGCAATAATAATCACTCATTCTCATTTTCTTGGCATGGATTTTATTTGCCGGAGAAGCTATTCAGAAGCTCCCACACCCTCCTCAGTGACCCAGATAGGTAAGAGAATATCAACATCTCTGCAGAGCTCTTTACCGGAACAGCAGTCTAGCAGCACGGATTAGTAGGAAGGGTAGGGTGGCGTTTTAAAATTCTATTTCAGATGTTAGAATCCTTTCATTTTATAACACTTTAAACCATTTTATAAAATAAAATATGGTATAGAAACTGTTAATCAATTCTGTAATCCAGGTCCATAATGTCACTTATAATCACTTATGGAGAAAAAGCTAATTATAAGCACAGACTATATAGATGATTGTTGTGCTCCTAGTGGGAAAACCACTTTGCATAACTGGAAATGATTTCACTTTTAAAAGGGTTGCACAATGACTGTAGAGGAGATTGAGTGCTTCCTCACTTTATTTCCTTCCCACGGTGAAATGGGCTTTGTGAGGAGCTAAAGGACCAGCTTATGTTGTTTTGTAGAACTTTCACCTTTTGTGCACTTCTATTTTGCTGGTTTCTCTTTAAGGAGCTTTTATGGAAGTCATTTCCCAAGGAATCAAGGACAACACATTCATTCACTCTTCAATTAGAGATCTGTTCATGGAACTCATCTTTTTTTGATCTTATAACATGCTAATGTTTCCAGGCTAATGATATCCTCCCTGGGATTCAGATTAAGAAAATATTGCTATCTAATAAACTCTCTGGAGGTCTGAGTATTCATATGAAATATGTAAGAGGGAAAAAAAGACTGGTAGACATATTTGGAAGATGCTCTCCTACTTTTAACTTAAAAACATCCTCCCAAAAGAAACCAAAGATTTAAATTTTAACCTGAAGCCCTGATCAAGTTTCTGTTTTAATCTATAAGAAAGAAAGAAAAATTTCCTATGCATTTCTTTTTATTGTTTGATTTTTATGGGTTCTTTTTAGTTATACATGATAGTAGGATCCTGTTTGACATAATAATTAAAGCGTGGAGTATATCGTGTTCCAGTTCAGATCCCAGTATCTCTCCTTCCCCACCCTCTACTCCTTTCTCTATTGATCTTTCTGCCATTTAACCACAGTTATTTTTTTAATTAATTTCTTGTGGATATACTTAACCAATGAATTTCTTAAGCAAAGAGTTTCATTTACAGAGGAATCTTTCTCTGAACAACGGCTTAGAAGGGGACAAAGTCAAGGAGATGGCCTTTCCTGTTGGCTGAATTCTACATATTGAGATGCCATGTTACATCTTTGAAGTGATCATCATGTTGATTGGGACTGAGCTCTATCTGCTTATAAATATTTTCCATGGTCATGGGCAATGTGAGGTCCATGGTTGAATCATCTCTCCCGGCTTTGCCTGCAGAGTTTCCAAACTTACTGTGTGGTTTCCCTCTTTCCTATGCAGAAACTCCTCGACACCTGCATTACTTTTTCTTTTTCTTCTTCTTCTTTTTTAAAAATATTTTCTAGTTGTTGATGTACTTTTTTTATTTTTTATTTACTTATATGTGGTGCTGAGGATCGAACCCAGTGCCTCACACATGCTAGGCAAGTGCTCTACCACTGAGCCACAACCCCATCAACACCTGCATTTCTATGAACAAACTTATAAACTACTTTTGATCAGTTTGTATTAAGGCAGTTTTAAATAAATAACACTGATAATTTTCTAGTGGTATAATCTTGAACCTTGAACTTTCCATAATAGCAGCAGCTTTAAGAAATAGATGAATTGCCAGCAAGTCCTATTTCTTAAAAAATTCATCTGCCTTGATTCAAGCTACATCAGATCAACCTGAAGTGTCTTCATAGCTCCTCACAATTAAACCCACAGCAATGACAGCATCTGAAATTCAACAAATATGTGTTCCAAGTCCAGATTTACAAATACTTACAAGTGTGTGTAGTGTAATATCCTGTGTGAGTAATTACAAAGAATTTGCAAGAAAGTCTCACTTGTTTTCTGCTTTTAGAGATTTAATGTCTGAAAGGTCTAAAAGATATGGAAGACATATGCTGCATGCTAGGACTGAAATATTTCCATGTGGCTCTTCATTGAGATAGTCATTTTTGTAGCAGTTAAGTTGCCTGGTTGACATTTGGGGCAGAACTCTACAGGTTCTAGACCACTGCTGTGTTTTTGTTTTGTTTTGTTTTGTTGTTTGTTTTTCAGAAAATTCAGACTTTCCCCAGGAGAATACACAGTAGGAATGGTTGAGTAGAGGCAGCCTCTAGAGTTAGGGATTGAAAGCTATGGTACAGGGTGTACCACAGCTTCTTCACAGTTTAGGAATGAGTGTGCTTATTTGTTGGAAAGGAAAAATTGGGGTGAAGAAAGGATTTTTACTGAACAAGGTGTCCAGGAGTTCTTCCAAACATAACATTTTTTCTTCTGATGTCTACATTTCGCTGTTTCATTTATGTGGCATTTGAGCCAAAATGATTTTCAACTTTGAATTTCTCTTCTACAATCTGTGAATTAAAGAAATTGTATCTTGAATGGAATGGTAACTTGACTTCTCTTTGGCAAGTCTCATCATATGCCAGAGAGTGACAAGAGAAAGAAAAAGATGAAGAAGTGGAGGAAATTGTCTAAAGGGGGAAAATGAGCAAAAAATTCAAGGTTTTTGTAGTCATGCCTGGGCCCTGGGTGATCAGAACTTTCACCTCCTTCAAATCCAACACATTAGGGATTACTTGTAGCTACAGTAACTATAAGTTTGGAGATTGGTTAAAGGTTGATGATAGCAAAAACTTAAAAATAAACCTTCTGCTAAAAGATATAATCTTTTCCAGTTTCTGAAATCTTTTGGTAGAATCTTAGAAATACTTTTTCCCATTATGTTCTGTCTTTTCCTTTAAAGAATGCACTGAATGAACTGAGTTCTGAAATATATATATAGTACCAAATACAATCCCAAAGAGAAGTAACTCAAGTCTCCATTCAGATAAGAAAAATAAATAACCATATCCTGCCGTTCTCCTGATGGCAGTCTAGAGTTACTCTTGCTGAGTGGTAATCATAAGGCAGAAGAGTGTGGGAAAATAAAACATTAGGAATCAGGGAACCCTAATATTGGACTTGAAGGACTTGGAATGATGACTGTATTTGTTTGGGGTTCATTGATGAGCAGTTATTTGACATCTATCTCCATTTCCTGATCTGTAAGCAGCATAAAAAATACTGTTTTGATAACTTAAAATGAGATACTGCATGAAAAGTACGTGGTGAAGTGCACACAAGTGCTTGATAAATAGTGGTTATTATTACTGTTTGTCATTATTAAACTTACTTTTTGAGAATGCAAAATGCCCTTTGTCTGCTCCTGAATTTTAAAATTGTATTAGAAATATTATAATAGCAGTGTTTTTACCCCTTTAGATAGAAATGCCATCCATTCATATGTATCTTTATTGATTTGGAATAATTTGCTAGAAGGTTAATCTTAATGATTAGTAATTAGAACTACAGATATATTAAAAGCAGTGCAAAAGAGCCATAGTAGATATTTAAAATATTAATTAAATTGAAAAATAAATAGTTGAGGAAAGCTGTTCCCTTTAAATCCTATAATAAGTAGGTAATGGCCACTTATAACTAGTACCTTTGGATTTGCATTATTCTATAGTTTTTTAGTTGTTTTCTAATGAAAATAATTTTTAATGATGTTAAAAATGCAGAATTTGCATGAGGGCTGTAACTCAGTGGTAGAGCATTTGCCAAGCATATGTGAGGTCTCAGCTTCCAAAAACAAAACAAACAAACAACAATACAGTACCAAAACACACACACACACACACACACACACACACACACACACACACACACATCTTGGTGGATGTAAGATCCAGTGTTTGCTGACAACAATGCCCTGAATAGGTAATTGGCCATGTGCCTCTAGGTCTCTCCCTGGCACCATTTAAGTTTTTACCTTAGTGTTTCTTGACTTCTAGGCCCTCCAAATCACCCCTGAAATTAAAAGACTTATTTTATAACCTTATTGAGATAAATTCAGTTTGAAAATTTTGACCCTTCTTATTCTTATCCAAACCAAAAGTACACATCCAGTGTCTAATTTCTTCAGAACTTTGCTCCTTTGGTAACTCATAGACTGATTCAAGCTACAATATAAAGTAAACCATAAGAACTTTGCACATTATATGTCCCAGATTCTGCCTGTATTTATAGAGCTGTCATTGGTGTATTTATAAAATTTTGGATTTTAGTTGTCTTTCATTTCTTTAAAAATTGTCTTATTTTGATATAATTTTAGATTTACCAAAAAATTGCAAAAATAGTAAATGAAATGTGTGTGTGTGTGTGTATATATATATATATATATATATATATATATATATATATATATACTCCTTAGTAAGCTTACCACAATGTTAATATCACACATAATATAATTACCAGGGTCTGGGGATGTGGCTCAAGCGGTAGCGCGCTCGCCTGGCATGCGTGCGGCCTGGGTTCGATCCTCAGCACCACATACAAACAAAGATGTTGTGTCCTCCGAAAAATAAAAAATAAATATTAAAATTCTCTCTCTCTCTCTCTCTCTCTCTCTCTCTCTTTAAAAAAATATAATTACCAAAACCAAGAAATTAATATAGATATAACATTATTAATAAATCTAAAAACCTTATTCAAATTTTATTAGTTGTACCACTTATGTTCTTATGTGGTAGAGGTTTCAATCTGTTCTCATTTTGTATTTAGTTATGAATTTTAGTCTCTTCACATCTGGGACATTTCCTTAGATTTTCTTAACACATGATCTTGATACTTTGGAAAAGTCTGGTAAGTTACTTAGTGAAGTATCATTCAATTTGTATTTCTGTGATATTTTCTCATGATTAAATTCAGGTTATTCATTTTTCTCTTAGGAATACACAGAAGCAATGTGTTTCCTCTCATCATATCAGGAGGTCCATGATGTCAGTGTTATGTAATTAGTGGTGACCTTGACTTTGTCTCTTGGTTAAGATGATATCTGCCAAGTTTCTTCACTGTAAAGTCACCAATTTCCCCTTTGTAATTAATAGGTATTTTGTGAAGGAGTTACTTTGAGATGATGCAAGTATCTGTCTTCTCATCTGTTGTCTACTATTTATGCATCTGTCAATGATTCTTGCCTACAAGTATACTGTGGTGTTTGCCAGTTATTATTGTTTCTATTTCACTAATTTATTTCACATTTACCAATTAGAATTTTATTGTTTGAAACAGCTGTTCCTTTATTTATGCGTTATTTAATCATAATGGTGTAGATTAATGGGAATGTACTTTATTAGACTATAATCCATTTCTGGTATTTATTTTTCAATAAATAATTGCGCTCTCTCAAGAAGGCCCCTTCAATGCTTTTGACATGCCTCCATTGTTAACATTTTTTGGAGCACTTTCTTACTTTTGTGTGCCACAAGGTGTTCCAGGCTTATCTTGTAATATTCCTGCAGTAGGATTGAAATCAGAAACATTTCCAAAAAGCCCTAGTTCCTTTTATTGGAGAGTGATATTTAGAAGTCAAGATATGAGTACTATTACTTTGAGACCCTTCTTGGAGGAAAAATTATACACACATATACATACACATATATGAATATATATATGTATTGTATAATATTTAATTATATGTGCACAGATGAACATGTTTTATATGTCCATATTTACATATTATTAAATACCAGTTTTTCATACTGCCTTTGGTTTGCATTTAACATCCTAGGGCCTTCCTCATCCTTATTTATAATTTTTTAAGGATTTTTTATGTGATCAAATTTATCAATATTTCCTTTTCTTATCTCTAGATTTTGAGTAATGTTTAAAAAAGCTATTTCCTACACTAAGATTAAAAAGAAATTCACCCAATTTCCCTAAAACTTACATGGTTTCATTTATTCCATTACCATTCCTGATATTTGGAGTTTATTCTTGTGTACCGAATGAACTGTGAATCCAATTTTATTTTTGCCAAATGGCTATCCTTTTTAAAAAAGTTAATTTTTGCTTCAGTAATTTGAGATTCACCTTTATCATATACTACATTTTCCTAAGTTGATAGATCTTATATTCTGTTCTTTTGGTCTCTATTCATGTGTCATCAGTACCACAATGTTCAAATCCCAGAGAATTTATAACACAGCATGCTTTCCACAGAGCTAGTTTCCTCTCACAACTTTTTTCTTTTTCACTGCTTTCCTGAGTATACTTGCATGTTTGTTTTTCACATGAACTTTATTATCAACTTGTCTAACTCCATAAAAAGCTGTGTTGGTGTTTTATTGGCATTGTTGTAAATTTATACATTAACTTAGGGAGAGCTGACATCTTTATAATGTTCTACCCAATAGCAGGGGAGGTCTTTCTATTTGTTCAAGTCTACTTCTGTGTCTTTCAGGAGATGCCCTTAACATTCAAGTCCAGAGAAGACAGGCCCAGAGTCACTGGGCACCACTTTCACACATGACATGTCATTAGTTGCATCCTCCTTGGTATCCATTCAACTAATACTTACTAAGCAATTATTTACCAACCAGATGGTGGGCTCTGTGCTGCCTCCAGAGGATACAAAAATAAAACTCCTTATCCCTACCCAGGAGCCATTCACAACCTAGACAGGTGAACAGGTTATTAAATTGACAGTAGCAATTACTCTTTCTTGTTAAAAACAGCCTAGTCTTTCCACAGAGGAAGAGAACCAGATTCAGTGTCTGTGACATCAAGGAGGATGTTGAAATTGGTTGTATGAAATTTAGCTGGTTATGTGTTTATTGATGTCATTTATGCATGCAATAACTTTTGCCCACAACTGAGTCTTACAGAAGAGAATTTAAAAGTCTAATTGTGAAGTGTTGAAACCCTTCTTGTTCCTGCATGTGTATCTGGTGCGCAAGTGGAATGTTGTAGTTTGTTGACTTCAGTAGCAGCTGGTACTCAGCAAGCTTCTCTTCTCAAATCACTTCAATTTCCTGTGGCCATTAATAATTCTGTTGAAAAGGAAACGAATCCTTAAGACTTTTATTACTCTTCTCCAGATTTTTTTCTACCAGTTCTTGCCATTTAACACTGTATGTTTGTCATGGCAATGCTGGGTATCAAACTTTTAACAAATTTAGTTGCTACTTAAGTTGAGTAGTCACTTCATTTTTTTTTTAACTAGACTTTCACGTTTTATTGACATTTTATTTTGGACCTGTGGAAAACTCATGTAGGATCTTAAGAAGAGTATGAAACAATGAAAAATCAATTAACCTTTTCAGGATTGTCAGTATTCCTAGAAAAATAAATAATTTATTTGGCTAAATATCTAGTATAGATTTTCTAGTCTTACATTCTCTTGCTAGAAAAGAATTCCCAGTTTCAGAATGGAACTATGATAATGAGAAGATGCTAATGCAGGTGAGTGTCTGGCTGCAGAACTAGGAAGAGTGGTTGCTGATACTAGAAACAAGGATGACCTAGGAGAAGGAAAGAAAGAATTTTCGTTTTGATTCTTTCTCCTCTCAGCTTGAAACAAAAAGGAGTCTTATTCACTGTAGCTTTTCAAAAAGAAAAAAAAAATTCTGCAGGGAATCTAAAAGTCCAAGGCGAAAAGTTGAAGGACTGTGCACTTAGAAACTTTTCAGAATGAGAAGCAAGTTCTTTTATACAAATATAAGCTGAACTGACCATATGTGGGACTTGCTCAAGAGTATCTCCTTGAATCTTACTAATAGAGGTTTTCCTTATTAATTTTATCCCTCCTCTTTTTCTGCACAGCACAGTCATTCAGTTAGACCTATTTATTTCCAAACTCTGCCCCTCACCATTCACTAACCTCTATCTCCATCCCACTTGGATGTTTCCATGTTTATTTTCATTCTAAAGTGGTGCTAGAGGAGAATTATGTGCTCTGTATGCCTTTTTGGTTCATCACTAGCCTCAAAAATCTTCAAAGCTGTTCTTTTTTATTCTTACCCTCATTTACTTAAGGACAATGTTACATCCAAAGATCACCTAAAATTACTAATCAAATAAATTAATGTCATCAATTTTCCTCCATCAAACAAGAGTATTTATTTCAAAATCATAACAAATATTTATAAAATTCAAAATATATAATCAGAAGTTTTCAAAAGCAGGAAAGTTAGGTTACTGTGCCAAAAATTATTAAATAATGACTAAGAAATTTGGACTATCGAATGAAATACAAAAATTCATTACTTAGTCTTATAATAATTATAGAATGAAATAACTTTGGTTTTATCCCCTTTCCTGTAGCCTTATTTCTTTTTTTCAGATATGTGCCAGCAGAAGATGAAGGCATGCCACAGTAGCGTCCACTAGTAATGGTTTCCCCATCATTCCTGCCATTGGAGGACATGACATTCCCACCCTGGCCCAGAACCCATGTGGCCCTCCCAGTTCCTCACTACCATCTTGGCCTCTTGGTGAAGCTGGTGACAACATTATAACCTCATCTGATACAATCACATTCATTGATGAATTTCACAGGTGAACTTTTGCTCCAGGAAATCCATTTTGTCCCATAGTTCAGCTATGAACAGGTATTAAAAACTTCAAAACAGCCTAATCTGCCTACTCTCACCTGAAAGGGACCCAGGCCCAGGGTAAGCCCAGATCCATCCCACCACCAGCAGATACCCACTTGAGCAGCTCCAGCATAGGAACACATCCTCTGACCAATGGACCCCCGATGGAGCTCAGGCCCGGCCCAGATCCGCCTACATGGACCTCTGTGGGACCCAGGCCCAGGGTAGGTCCAAGTGCACTACCTCCCCCGACACACACACCTGGGAGCTCAGGCCCAACCCATTTCCATCTTGGGACACTGAGGACATTGCCAAAACCTTTCCCATGCAGTAGCTTCTACCTTTTGACAATAGACAGAGCCTAGAAGCAGCTGCATCTTGGAACAAGCATCCCAAAGACAGTATAAGGCCCACCATTTCAGCCCCATCTCTGAAAGATATTGCATCCATCTTCAGGCACCTCCACTGCTATCTCAAGATACGTCCACTATTGCTGCCACCACCTTTAGTTGCCATAGCATACATTGAGGGACACCTGCAAGGTCTGGAAGCCCAACATCAAGGTGAGGTACAGACAATCTGCATGGATACTACAAGATTATAGGGTATAAACTGTAATATCTCATATCCACGCTGTTAGAAAGGAAGACACATAGACAACATGAAAAAACTAGGGAGGAAAGTGCCCCAAACAGATCAGGATACTACAATAACAGAACCCACAATCAGCAAAGTTGATGAAATGTCAGAGAAGGAGTTCAGAATGTACATAATTAAAATGATCTGTGGACTAAAGAATGACCTAAATGAGCAAATATAGGCAAAAATTGATCATTCCAACAAAGAGATAAGAGAGCAAATACAGGTATCAAAAGATTACTTCAAGAAAGAGACAGAGACTCTGAAAAAAAATAGAAATCCTTGAAATGCCGGATACAATAAATTAAATAAAAACTCAATAGAAAACATAACCAACAGACTAGATCACTTGGAAGAAAGAATGTCAGATAATGAAGACAAACTATATGATCTGGAAAATAAAGTTGATCACACAGCGAAGATGGTAAAAAAAAAAAAACATGAACAGAACATCCAAGAACTATGGAACAGCATCAAAAAGATCAAATATAAGAGTTATTGGGGTAGCGGAAGGTACAGAATTTCAAGCCAAAGGAATGCACAATCTCTTCAATGAGATAATATCAGAAAATTTCCCAAGCATAAAGAATGAATTGGAAAAAATACAAGAGACTTACAGGACACCAAATGTACAAAATTACAACAGATCTAAACCAAAGTACATTATAATGAAAATGCCTAGCATACAGAATATGGATAGAATCGTAAAGGCTGCAAGAGAGAGGAATCAGATCATATATAGGGGGAGACCAATTCATATCTCAGCAGATTTTTAACCCAGACCCTCAAAGCCAGGAGATCATGGAACAACATATACCAAGCTCTGAAAGGAAATGGATGCCAACCAAGAATTTGATATCCAGCAAAATTAAGCTTTAGATTTAAAAACCTTCCATGATAAACAAAAGTTAAAAGAATTTACAACTAGAAAGCCTGAACTAAAACATCTTCAGCAAAATATTCCATGAAAAAAAAAAAACAATGATGAAAATCAACAGAAGGAGGTTATACTAAGGGAAAAACTAATCAAGGGAGAAACCAAGTCAAGCTAAATTCCAACAAGAAACAAAAAGGGCTAGGAATACAAATCATGTCTCAATAATAACCCTGAATGTTAATGGCCTAAACTCACCAAACAAAAGACATAGACTAGTAGATTAAAAATGAAAAAAAAAAAAAGACTCAACAATATACTGCCTCCAAGAAACTCATAGGAAAAGATATTCATAGACTGAAGGTGAAAGGTTGGGAAAAATCATACCATTCACATGTACCTGCAGAAGTAAGCATATCAAATAAAGTAGACTTAAAGCTAAAGTTAATCAAAAGGGATAAAGAAGGACACTACATTCTGCTCAAGGGAACCATGCACCAACAAGACATAACAATTATAAATATATATGCCCCAAACAATGGAGCATCTACGTTCATCAAAAAAACTCTCAAGTTCAAGAGTCAAATAGACCAGAACACAATAATTCTGGGCGACTTTAACACACCTCTTTCACCACTGGATATATCTTCCAAATAAAAGCTGAACAAAGAAACTATAGAAGTCAGTTATACAATCAATAACTTAGACTTAACTGACATATACAGAATAATTCATCCTTCAATGAGCAAATACACCTTCTTCTCAGCAGCACATGGATCCTTCTCTAAAATAGACCATATATTATGCCACAAAGCAACTCTTAGCAAATACAAAAAAGTGGAGATACTACCCTGCATTCTATCAGATCATAATGGAATGAAATTATAAATCAATGATAACATAAGAAATAAAAGCTGCTCCAAATCTGGAGACTAAATAATATGCTACTGAATGAATGGGTTGCAGAAGACATCAAGGAGGAGATTTAAAAAATTCTTAGTTATTTGAAAACACTGATACAACATATTGAAATCTCTGGGACACTATGAAGGCAGTATTAAGAGGAAAGTTCATGGCATGGGGTTCATTCCTTAAAAGAAGAAAAAGTCAACAAATAAATGACTTAACATTACATCTCAAATCCCTAGAAAAAGAAGAACAAACCAACACAAAAATTAGTAGAAGGCAGGAAATAATTAAAATCAGAGCTGAAATCAATGAAATTGAAACAAAAGAAATAATTGAAAAAAAATCAACAAAACAAAAAGTTGATTTTTTGAAAAAATAGATAATATTGGTAAACCTTTAGCCATGTTAATGAAGAGAAGGAGAGAGAAAAAACTCAAATCACTAACATATATGATGAAAAAGGAAATATCACAACAGACACTACAGAAATACAGATGATAATTAGAAATTATTTCCAATAAAATAGAAAATATCAAAGGCATCGAAAAATTTCTAGAGTTATATGATTTACCCAAATTGAACCAGGATGATATACACAATTTAAACAGATGAATTTCAAGCAATGAAATAGAAGACACCATCAGAAGCCTACCAACCAAAAAAAGCCTAGGACCAGATGGATACACAGCTGAGTTCTATAAGACCTTTAATGGAGAACTAATACCAATACTCCTCAAACATTTTCGTGAAATAGAAAAAGAGGGAGCACTTCCAAATTCATTCTATGAGGCCAGTATCACCTGCTTCCAAAACCAGGCAAAAACACATCAAAGAAAGAAAACTTCAGACCAATATCTCTAATGAACATAGATGCAAAAATTCTCAATAAAATTCTGGCAAATCAAATACAAAATCATATCAAAAAGATAGTGCACCATGACCAAGTAGGGTTCAGACCAGGGATGCAACGTTGGTTCAACATACAGAAATCAATAAATGTAATTCATCACATCAATAGACTTAAAGATAAGAATCATATGGTCATCTCAATAGATGCAGAAAAAGCATTCAACAAAATACAGCAAACCTTCATGTTCAAAACATGAGAAAAACTAGGGATAACAGGAACATATCTCAACATCATAAAAGCTATTTATGCTAAACCCCAGGTCAACATCATTTTAAATGGAGAAAAATTGAAAGCATTCTCTATAAAAACTGGAACAAGACAAGGATGGCCTTTTTCACCACTTCTATTTAACGTAGTTCTTATGCACTGGCTGGAGCCATTAGGCAGACAAAAGAAATTAAAGGGATATGGATAGGAAAAGAAGAACTCAAATTAGCACTATTTACCTAGAAGACCCCCCCCAAAAAAAACTCCACTAGAAAATTTCTAGAACTAATTAATAAATTCAGCAAAGTAGCAGGCTAAAACATCAACACCCATATATCAAAGGCATTTATGTATATCAGTGACAAATCCTCTGAAAGGGAAACAAGGAAAACTACCTCATTTACAATAGCCTCAAATAAAATAAAATAAAATATTTGGGAATCAACAAAAGAGGTGAAAGACCTCTACAACAAAAACTACAGAACGTTAAAGAAAGAAATTAAAGAAGACCTTAGAAGATGGAAAGATCACCCTTGTTCTCAGATAGGCAGAATTAATATTGTCAAAATGACCATATTACCAAAAGCACTATACAGATTTAATGCAATTCCAATCAAAATCCCAGTGACATTCCTCATAGAAATAGAAAAAGAAGTCATGAAATTCATCTGGAAAAATAAGAGACCCAGAGTAGCTAAAGCAATCCTTAGCAAGAAGAGTCAAGTAGGTGGCATCAGTATACCAGACTTTAAACTATACTACGGAACAATGGTAACAAAAACAGCATGGTATTGGCACCAAATAGACTTGTAGACTGATGGTACAGAACAGAGGACACAGAGACAAACCCACATAACTACAGTTATCTTATATTAAACAAAGGAGCCAAAAACATTCATAGGAGAAAAGACACCGTCTGTGACAAATGGTGCTGGGAAAACTGGAAATCCATATGCATCAAAATGAAATTAAACACTTATCTCTCACCATGCACAAAACTCAACTCAAAGTGGATCAAGAACCTAGGAATTAAACCAGAGACACTGAACCTATTAGAAGAAAAAGTAGGTACAAATCTCCATCATGTGGGATTAGGCCCCTACTTCCTTAATAGGACTCCTATAGCACAAGAATTAAAACCAACAATCAATAAATGGGTTAAATTCAAACCAGAAACTTCTTCTCAGCAAAAGAAAGAATCAGTGAGGTAAATAGAGAGCCTACATTTTGGGAGTAAATTCTTACCACACACACATCAGATAGAGCACTGATCTCTAGGATATATAAAGAACTCAAAAATCTTAACACCCCCAAACCAAATAACCCTATCAGTAAATGGGCCAAGGAACTGAACAGACACTTCTCAGAAGATGAAATATAATCAATTAACAAATATATGAAAAAGTGTTCAACATCTCTAGCAATTAAAGAAATGCAAATCAAAACTACTTTAAGATTTCATCTCACTCCAGTCAGAATGGCAGCTATTATGCATACAAACAACAACAAGTGATGGTGATGATGTGGGGGGAAAGGTACACTCATACACTGCTGGTGGAACTGCAAATTGGTGCAGCCAATATGGAAAGCAATAAGGAGAATCCTTGGAAAACTGGGAATGGAACCACCATTTGACCCAGCTATCCCTCTCCACGGTCTATACCCAAAGGACTTAAAAACAGCATACTACAGGGACACAGCCATATCATTGTTTATAGCAGCACAATTCATAATAGCTAAACTGTGGAACCAACTGAGATGCCCTTCAATAGATGAATGGATAAAGAAAATGTGGTATATGTACACAGTGGAATTTTACTCGGCATTTAAAGAGAATAAAATCATGGTGATGGAGTTGGAGAATATAATGCTAAGTGAAGTTAGTCAATCCCCCAAAACAAAATGGTGAATGTTTTCTCTGATATAAGGAGGCTGATTCATAATGGGGTTGGGGGGAGCACGGGTAGATTAGATGAACTCTAGATAGAGCAAATGGAAAAGGAGGAAGGGAAGGGGAATGGGGATAGGAAAGACAATTGAATGAGATGGACATCATTATCCTAAGTACATGTACAACCAGAGATATGAAAATTTGTGCTCTACATGTGTAATATGAATTGTAATGCATTCTGATGTCATATATAACAAATTATAATTTTAAAAAACACTTCAAAACAGCATATAACATATAACATAGTTATGTAATTTTAAAGTACATGATAATAAGATATAATTACATTATAATATAATGATATTAATATTAATTTACATAGGAATATGTATATAAGCTCTAGATCATTATTTTGGGCCTATTTTAGTGTATCTGTATCTGTATCAATTTTGTTTAAATATATGTAGCACTGAAATCTTGGGATTTAATTGGCTAATAGTCTCTTCATACTTGGTCACTTTAAATTTTACAGAATAAATCATTAAATGGAGCATTTCTAGATTTACCTGCCATGTCACTACTCTGTTTTCTTCTGAAATGTCTGTTTTGTATTTTTAAAATGCCAAGTAGAAGAAAGAGAAGAATTATTATAAATTGATTAAATGAAATGTTTGTACTTAAAGTTTTTTTTTTTCCACACTAGAAATTCAGGATTTGGGTGTTATCATGTTTGAACTAAAAGTAGAGCTATACAGTAGTTATGACTTCATGAACTTACTGGTTCATTGTCTTCCATGGAATAGAAGATAACTACACCTTACATCTTAGAGCCCCCTTCCTGCGATTTTAGTTACTGTAATGCTTCAAGTTGACAGCACTGCCCACGTGCCTATACCATGTCTAGCCCAGGGTAAGCTGAAAGAGGGAGGGCAGTTAGAAGACAAAGAGAGACACCAGGAGAAAACAAACACTTCTTGGCTATGAAAAAAAACTACTTCAAAAATACTTCCTGACCCATTTTCACTCTGTTTTGTAATCTTTATTGAATTATCTTTAGGCTCACTCATCCACTTCTGTAATATTCAATCTGCTATTAAGTTCATACAATAAATTTTGACTTCTAATATTGTATTTTTCAGTTTCAAAATCTTCATTTGTTTCATAGTGTTTCCTTTTTTTTTGTTGTTAGAAAATCAGGAGAGGAGGGACTGAGGAGGAAAACTGATTAAATTATGTTATTTACATGTACAGACATAAAATGGAACACACTGATCCATATAATTAATATACACCAATACAAAATATTGTTATGTGGGGTTTCAAAAAAATAAAATTAAGGGAAAATTTCTTTTCTTTGTCCATAATATGTACTTTCCTGTAAATTCCTTGATGAATTTACAATTGTTTTTAAAAGTTCCTCTCTATTAAATTCAATAAATATAGATCTCTGGGTCTTTATTTCTAATATTTTTTATTGATGATCACAGGTTCCTGTTTTCTCACATGTATGTATGTATTCCATAAGACAATATAATATGTACATATATAATACTGTAATGCATACATATGCCAATGTATACACATTATAGTATATATTGCATACATAAAATACACACAACATATATAGTGTATATATGTATATACACACATACACATTATAATACTATATATGTGTATATATGTATGTATAATAGTATGTACATATCTGTATATAAGAGGATTCCAGATATTGCAGATAAAGAAATATTGAGCCTTTTTTATCTTGGAGTTAGTGATGGCAAGGGTTGATTGCAGTCTTGGATGGCCCTGGATCAAATCCCTGTAAAATGCCCAGGACCATGTGATTGCCTTCTGCTCAGCATCCCCTCCTCCACAGCTGCTTTCTCCTTGTGAAAAAAGCTGGGTGAATAGACTTTTGGGGCTGAGTTTTTTTTTTTTTTTTTTTTTTTTTTTTAGATTCCCAGCTCAGCCCTCCAGCCTATTCATTCAAGGAAGCCCTGTCTATTTCCTTTCTCCCCAGATAGTCTCCTGACCTATAGCAGCTCCAATGGGCCTGGGGTCCAGGGATGAAAGCAGGTGCTATTCTCTACCCACGTGTAAAGGGCTTATTTCTCTCTGTGATATAATTTATCAAGGCTTCCTTACTGCCACTGCTCTTCACCAGTCCCTTAGAAAAGTATGGTCTGCCTTCTGCATCCTTCTACATCCTAACTTGAAGCCGAAGTCAATCCTACTTCTTTGATTTTTAACCTGTATGTACCCTGGCAAAGGACCGAGGACAATGAAAAGTATTCATAAAGTCCCCAGAGAATTTTAAGGTATCAATTTCTTCTATTAACCAAGTAGAAAAAAAAGAAATGATGGATAATGGATTTTCCTAGGAAGATATCATTTATAATTGTATTTTACAAATGAGATGACAGAGGGAAGCACAGGAAAAGAGCATGAGTAAGCGCAGGCTCTTGAAGGACTCAGCATCACAAGATCAGAGACTATAAAGATGCCATGTTTATACTCGAATATTTTAGAGAAAGTAGAAAATCTTGGGTGGTCTGGTGTCCAAACTTCTTATTTTATAGACATTGATATTAATTTTGAGGTTCACTTGATAGTCTGGATGATTCTTTTGCTTTTTCCAATGCCCTGGAAACGTGTGATTCATCATCAGCATTTCTTCATTAGATCTATAATGAAGGTCTGTTCTTCCTTTTTCATTTCTCATATCTCTAAATCCCAAGAAGCATGAATCTTTTCTTGAGTTTTTATAAGCAAAGTCATTTAAAAAAAATCAAACTTAGTTTTAATAACCTGGGGCAAAGGGAGGGGGAATCTCACCATTTCTGCATAATGAAAAACAAGCTTTGTTAAGTGAAATTGTCATTTTTTGAGAAAAAGATAACAAGCTCAGCCTACCTTATCTGAAGAAGGGTAGATCAGAAGGAACAAGGGCATTTTGAAATGCATATGAATCCTTCTAGGTCTGAAGGATATCATAGAAAAAAAATGTGTTTACTTAGAATAGACCTCTAGTCCTTTAATACTGACTCACAGTCTCAGAAAAATTCATGCTCTGGGCATGTACAAATTAAAATTAGAACTCATGGCAGTTGAGTAATGCTTCTGCAGTCTAAAGAGACTCCAATGAGTCCTGTTAGGATATGATCTACTATTTGTTTGATTTTCAGTTTGAACTGGGGCTTATTACCTTGCATTCTTTAACAATGTTTCTCAAAAGTTTGAGGAAAAGGTGCTTGAGAGTCACCTTCATGTTCAAGCAGGAGATCGATAGTTATTTCCTAAGGGAATTTCATAGCTTAAATAATTCAACCAGCAATAGCCAAGGAAGGAAAGAAAAGCTGATACCAATGACATATACCCTATTGAGTAATCTTAGAATACAAGAGAAAAAAATCTGGGAGGTGTGCAAATTTTTAGGAAGAGAAAGAATGCAGGTATGGTATCCAAGAGTATGGTCTTTGATACAGTTGTGATAAGGAGACCCTGCTATTCTTGTAGAAGAGAATTTGTTTATCGAACATGGCCAATGCCTTCTTTGGAATTTATGGAAATACCATAAACTAAACCTATGTTAATATCCTTTCTTAGTCTCTCACAGGTAATGTTGATTTAGTTTTTGGAAGAGCTTTTAAAAACAGTGATTAAGTTCTGCTAGCTCCCAATAGAAATGCTTTGGTAATGTGATTTAGAAATCATTGTGACTGTCATCTCTAACCATCTCCAAGACTCGCAAGTACTTTGTGGTCTGGTAACAAAATGTATCACGTGTAAAAATTTTATTGACAGACTATCCCTTTTACTTTCTATGCCTCTCCCTCTCCTGTTCTTCCTTCTGTCTCTCCTCCTCCTCCTCCTCCTCCTCCTCCTCCTCCTCCTCCTCCTCCTCCTTCTTCTTCTTCTTCTCTATCTCTCTCTCTCTCTCTTTGAAAAGCTATTCTATATGTTCACCCCATGTGAAGTCATTCCACAATATAAGTCTCCATGTCTCTGGTCAAATTATTCCATTTTCTCTATGAGCAGTACTACAGCTTTTACTGATCAGATATAGACCTTCTTTTCTAACTGGCTCCCCTGAGAATCATGTTGCTAAGTTTGCTGACTTATTACTCTTATATAAGTTTAAAACTCTTGAATCGTGCTTTTGCATTTGAATATTCTATTTTCTTCTTGAAGAAGGTTTTGTGCTCATTGAACAATGTATCCTTCTATTTTCCTAAGCCCTTTATACCATGGTGGGCCTTCTTTAGTAAGGAAAATACCATACCATGCCAGGTCCCTGAATTTCTAGCTGCAGTCTTCTTTCTTATCAGAATTTCTGGGATTTCAGAATTTCTGAGTCTCCAAGTCCAGAAAAGTGTTATTATCTCTGTAATGAAATGTATAATGATCTTTAAAAAATAAAGCAGGGCTAGGGATATAGCTTAGTGGTAGAACCCTTGCCTAGCAACCATGAGGTCCAGATCTTGATCCTTAGCACTAAAGAAGAAAAATAATCAGTAAAACAACCCATGCTAGTAAACCCCTTGTTTTCAAGGCTACACGCTAGAGCTGGAACAGTACTTCCCATTAGAAATGCCCAGCTGAGACAGCTCAGCAGTCCCATATAACAGATGAACATTCCACTGCAACATCCCACACTCTCAGAAGGCAGCAGAAAGTAGCTCTTTCAAAGTTTGCCTATCGGACCCTTACAACTACAGAGAAGTCTGGTTTCTGCTGGGTGATTTAACTAAAAATCTGTAGTGTCTCCTGTATAACATCATAAATATTACCTTATACTTATTTCAATTTAGTTTATTGTGTTAATCATTGTTCTCCAGAGAAACTAAAGCCATAGAATAGGTAGTCTTTGCATTCTTCTATGTATATAAAATGAAGAGATTTATTTTAAGGAATTGGCTTAATTGATAATGGAGGTTGGCTAGTCCAAAATCTGTAGGATAGTCCAGCAAGCTGGAGACTCAGGAAAGAATGAATGCTACAGTTCCAGTTTGAAGGCCATGTGCTGCAGAATTTCTTCTTGCTGAGGGCAAGTCAGTCTTTTGATCTAGTCAGGCCTTCATGTGTTGGTATAAGACCCACCCATGTTTTGGAGGACAATCTACTTTATTCAGGGTGCACTGATTTAAATGTAAACTAATCCTCAAACACCCTTACATCCAGAATATTTAACAAAATATCTGGGCATCACAGACTACCCAGGTTGTCATATAAAGTTTACCATCACATTTAGTTTACATTTGATTTTAACCATAGGTTAACCACTATGCTCAACTCAATGTGAACATCATGTACCCGAGGGCAACTTGTCCATCACTATATCCACAGTATCTAGCTCAACAGAAGAACAAATGTCTGCATCCTCTTTCTTGTCTCCCACTCCCAGTGGTATTTCAGGCAGCATGTGATTTGATAGTAGTTCCCAGAGCCTTTCTATATACACAGCACTGTACACATGGTGCCTTAGTTACCCAAAGGCCACAGAAGCATATATTGAAAATGATCATCCTAAATACGTAATCCATAACCACATTATTTCTAATTATGGCATTGGCCAAATACCATTACTTTGCCTTGTCACAGGAAGCAGGGACTGTGTTCCCTACTTGGTGAAGTGGCATTTACTTCCCTAAGCACACATAAGCTCTTTGTCACCTTTTTCACCTTTCTTCCTTTTGATCCTCTCCCTGGTTACTTGTCCTTTACACACACACACACACACACACACACACACACACACACACACACACCCTCCTTCTCTATTCTCTCTCCTTTGCCAAACTTTTCCCTCTTTCAGTATTTTCCCCAAGTTAGAATGAGAATCATGTTAACTCTAGGATTCTAACAGCTTTTGGTGAAGCTCTCTTGTCTTTAAGTGAGGTCTGTCAGTTGTTCTTTTGCTTCCTACCTTCCCTAGGATGCACCTCCCTGCACTGTTGGGACAGTCTTCAGCAGCACATCAAGCTGTAGCAGTTGTATTGCTTGTGTAGCTGCAAAAATAATTATTGAGTTGGTGCCCAGAACTTTAATGAAATAATGCAGTAGACCTAGAAGATGCCTGTATGTTTCAGGTCTCCCTGTTTCCTTCTTTTTAGGCTAGCTTTCCTCAAATCTATCTTTAGAGATTAAGTCTGAAGGAGCAGATCAGGTGATTTCATACTTGAAGAAAAAATGGGTAGAAATATTTGGAACAGATTCAAAATTGATGACCACCTCTTGAGTGTAATGGAATGTTCCATATCTTCTCTCCTGCTATGTTTTGTTCCCCATGAAATAAGTGTAACATGTAGAGACACTTAGGCAGAAACAAGCCTGTGAGTGCATACTATGTAGGTGGGATATTTACCTCTTGCTCTCATCATCAAATTCTTGATTAAAAGGATGAGTTAGGACCTATTCAGTTTTTTAAAATTATTTTTCCAAAATATTTATTCTTTACTTTTTAGGGTCATAGATTTTTTTGAAGGCCTAAAGAAGGCTATAACCTCTTACTCAGGAAAACACACGTGTGAATCTAAGATTTTGCATAGAAACTTAGTCTTGATCCAACGTTCCTCTACAGGTCTATCCTGTGAAAAATACCTATGGCAAAGGATTGTGCTTACTTTGGACTTAATGAAGGATTAATTAAGAATGGCTGAGCCCACTCATATTATTAAAAGTGCTGTATAGATCACTAAATTACTAGTTGAACAATGAAACTTAAATAGAGAACAGTGGTGTTTGCCACAAACTTCCCATTCTCCTTCCACGACTTGGTGAGTCTAGGGAATGGTCTCTAGAAGGGTGCAGGACTAATTGCATGGTCCCTCAAGCTGCACCAAGACCTTCTGGTCTTCTGTAGAATATTCTTATGGAACTAGACTCCATAAGTTTCATATTCAGAACCTACTCTTACTCTTTCCTTAGGTACTTGTGTGAATGTCTTTTTAAGTACAAATGCTAAAATATATTGCTAAGGAGTTCTTTCTCTCTCTTAAGAAATACCTGCTAAGACTAAGTTCCCAAAGGACTTTTCTCTCTGTTTGCAGGAAGCTGTAGTCTATGACCTATCTCTGAATTAAATATTTTCTATCAGTCTTCATTCTGTACTCTTTACTGTCCTTGGGGATTGTAAGGGGTTTTGAAACACCTTTTGGTTGAAAGAGTATTTTGTAGTTGGAACTTGAACTAAAAGCAGATTCCTTGCTCCAAAAAAGGGAGAAACTGGGAAGCCATGACACCTCCTGTTTCTCTTCCTAGCATGGGCTGAAGTGACTAAAGGTATGCTGGCTAACTTCATCATGCTCAGTAGGCATGGTAGATTGTGCAGAAAATGTAAGCAGAAAACAAAATTGCTTTATTTTATAGTTATCTAGTCCTGTCTCATACATTTTAATACAGATACTTTAAAATGTTTGCTTCAGGCTGATGTTTTTAATATGTGTTTTTATCTTGTGAAACATTTTGAATCTCAAACCCAGGCAAACAAAATTTAAAAGGCAAGAATGATTTCTAAGTCTTGTAAGTGGAGAGGAAATTAATATACTCATTCATTCATTAGTTAATTAATTATGTGCTATATGATATAGTATAAGGGGAATCTTCTGTCTCTCTCTGGTGTACACACATGCACACACACGTTCTTTTTCTCTAGAGAACCCTAAAACAATCAGAAACCATCAAAGTTATCAAATGCTTTATAAGGACATAACAGTGGCAATACATTTTCTCACTTTCATTTTGCAATAGACACTGTGCTATTGGTGTCTAAAGTACAGTATTGACTTGGCACTGTACTTAGTACTGAATAGGGATCGTAAGTTACTGCTGCAGAGACTTAAAAACTCAAAAAGCAAATTAATTTTACGTTTGTTGAAAAATGTAATGTAGTCCCCAATGCTAGCAATACTCAGTAAAACTGGCACAAACTTAGAGAAGTTGGCAATACACATGGGTGCAATATATCTGGAAAGCAATTTAGCCATAAATATATCTACACAAATGTTTATCTTTTGACTCACATTCCCTCTCCAGGTATTTGTCTTCAGATTTTATCTACAAAATTAGAAAATGCTCTCTTGTTCTCTCTCTCTCTCTCTCTCTCTCTCTCTCTGTATATATATATGTGTGTGTGTGTGTGTGTGTGTATGTGTGTATACTTTTATATCTATATGTATATATAAATGTACATAGATTTTATGTGTGTATATTTTCATATACATATATAACATTTTTCTAATTTTCTAGAGGTGTTATATATTTTCTAGATATATTATATGTAAAATATATATTATACACAAACACACACACACATACACACACAAGGCTAGATTGTGTCCCCCAAAATCCACATGTTAAAGTCCTAGCCCCTGGTATTTGGTAATGAAAATACATTTGGAGATAAAGTCCTTAAAGAAGAAATTATGTTAAAATGATGTTTTTAGAATGTTATCTAATCCAATATTACCATAGTCCTTATAAGAAGAGGGAATTTGGACACACATACACCAAGAGGAGACCATAGGGAAAAAAAAAAAAAAAGAGATGATGGTCAAATGTAAGAAAAGAAGAGAGTTGTCGAGAGTTGTTGGAAGAAATTAACCCTGCTGATATCTTGATCTTGTACTTACAGTCTCCAGAAAAACAATAAAAATAAACACATTTTTATTGCTTAAACCACCTAGTTGGTGGTACTTTGCTATAGCGTTTCTAGAAAACTAATGCTTGTATATATGTGTGTGTGCTTTCAGATTAAGTACAATGCTAAAAAAAAGATCTAAATAATTAAAACAGAAAATAAATTTTAATAGATGCATGAATACATTGGGCTACAGTACAAGTATCAAAATAGAAGTGATGATGACTGCTGGAAAAGGATTCCTACAATAGAATGCAAGCCATAGAATACTCTTTAGCAGTCAAAAGATTTAAAAATCTATTTACCTACCTACCTACCTATATTTCAATGCAGAATGCATGGTGTTGAGTGATTTTTAAAAATTGAATGCAATATGTAACTTAATACCATTACTATAAATTTAAAGGTACATTTATAATCCTCATAATTGCTTAATGTGATTCATGAATCAATATTTTCATAAAAAAGATAAGCAGTAATATGTATTGGAAGAAAACACCTTTTAAATGTATTAGTGTGGGGGTCATGGTGAAATAAGAGAATGGGATCAGGAAAGAAGGGAACTAACCAATTAATGACTAATTAAGTGTCATTAAGGAGGCCATGTGTGGACTGGTAAAGACAGTGTGCTGCTGAATTCAAGTGATTGCATCAATCCAATTCTGTGCACCTGAAGTCCAACTAGAACCCATGGTCACAAAAGCCCATCTACTCTACGGTTACACCCATACACAAGTATTTATAACAAGAACATGAATAACAAAGAAATAGATAAGTTACAGTGATAAAATTGTGGGTATATTCTTTTGCTTTTTAAGCTTTTTATTTTTCTTCTGTTAATAATTTGTCCAAAAAATCAAATTTCTCAGTGGGGAGTGGACATTGAAAGACACTCTAGTTCAAGATCTTTGTTGTAGTATTCTATTTCTCTAGAGAGAGAACATCCTGCTGTCATCAACAACTAAAGAGAAAATTGAATTGTTCCCTGAGTTTGTGGGCAATTGAAACCAAAAGTGATTTTGCCACTAGAGAGCTGCTTCCGCTGAATTTTGTCTTCTTCATTCATATATTCTCTGTGTTTTCTTGTTTATAGTTGCCTTTCCTTCTTTCACCCTGTCCTTTCAACAAACACCTAAAATAAGCTTTCTGACTATTTTTTTCCTCATACCCTGCTGTTAGGGTATGATAGCATTAAAAAAAAGTAAAGAGCAGTTTGCTTCTGCCATCTCTCAGGCCTTCAACAGTCATCTAGTCATGGGCAGAAGAGAAGGCATGTGGGGCTGCCCACAGAAGGCCAGTCACCCCTCTCTGGCCTTCAATGGGCAGCACTTGGAGCTGCCACACAAGCACATTTATGGGTGTGTGCTCTCTGTGGCAGATGGGAATTCCATGGTACAAGATGACTTCAAGTGGAGGTGGCTGTTTCCAGTTCTGGTTTTGAGATGAGATCAGATTTCAAGCCTTTTCATCATAGCTGAGTTCTTTCACTTGAGATGAAAAGCTTCAATACCAGGCAGTGACTCTCAGCTTTAGCTGCGTATTAAAATTACCTGGGAAGGTCTTAAAACATACTTATGTCTACTTCCTAATGCAGATGGAATCAATCAGTCCCTAGGGGTGGGTCACAGGCTTTGGGAAATAAAATGTGCAGCAAGGTCGGTGAACCACTGGGCTAGAATCCTCATTAATTCAGTCTAGCTCTTCTGTAATAAATAGAGTCAATGTGTTTAGAGTTACTGTCAGCCATCCACTGTAACGGATGTCAGGAGACTCTTATATATTTCTAATGAGACTCCCTTATCTGTCAGCTCTGATATTGAAAAGGAGGAGCACAGTGATAGGATTATTTCTTTTCAGAATAAGACCTTGTTTTCCAATTGTTAATGATTTAATATTGAGATGCATGCACTTCTTCTGGCAGAAGGCACTCTTTCATATTATATTGCTAATTAAAAGTGTGTAAAAATGCCATTTCCCCCAAACATTTCTTATTAAGAAACAAAGCACATCAGAATATTTTTTTAAAAAAACTGATTCTCTGTATCCCTCTGAGACAGTCATTAGTAAAACTGTAAATAATATTGCTTTCAGATTTTAACTTAGGATATCAAATTTAGATCTCATTTGTGTATTTCTCTCCCTATTGTATTAATTAATTTAGAGAGACCAAGGGTCAGGAATCCTAGAAAGAAGGCACTTCTTTAATGAGTATAAACATGCTATGTCTTTTTTAAAAAAACAAAACTTCTCCTATATCCTATATCCTTTTCGAGTTGACATCCAGATCTGTAGAGAGATTATTTATAAATGCTGTTTTACCTTTTTATTTCTTCTTCTATTCTCACCTTAACTTTTAAGAATCAGACTCTTACCCTTACATCCTACCAGATCATCTCTTGCAAAGGTCCTCTATAGTTTCCTGGCCTCCAAATAAGATGGCTATATCTTACCCATCTCATAAACAGAATTGGCCAATGGTTTCTATCTTGATCTGGAACACTTCCATCCCTTGGTATCTGAAATGCTATCTTGTTTTGATTCCCCTCCAGCCCCCCTGATGGTTCCTCTCAGTTGCCTTTGGTTTCTCCTCATCTACCTGGTCCTTCATGGATGGCCTTAAAGCTCTGTTCTGGCTCTTTCTCTGTATGTACCCCGATCTACAGTCTAGTGACCTATTTATCATTCTTGTGTTTCCATCCTCGCCAACCCCTTTCTTCTACTCCCTTCATCCCCATCCCACATATAGGAGCACAAAACCCCATATGTAAGTCAGGCCACATCACTCCTCTGATCAAAATTCTTATTAACCTCCCAAATGATTCAGGATGAAAGCTGAATCCTCACAGTGACCTGTAGAGTCCTACAGGACCTGCCTTTGATTTATCCTTATCTATCTGCCTATCCTGTCTCTTTAGCCTCATCCTCTAGAACATGCATGCTCACTGGCTGTAGCACGCTAGCCAAAGATAACTATTATTTTATAAATAAAGGTACGTAGTAATATGTATTGGAGGAAAACACCTTAAATGTGTGAGTGTGGGAGTCATGGTGAAATAAGAAAACGGGATCAGAACAGAAGGGAACAAACCAATTAATGACTAATTAAGTGTCATTAAGGAGGCTATGTATGGACTGGTAAAGATAGTGTGCTGCTGAATTCAAGTGATTACATCAATCCAATTCTGTGCACCTGAAACAATAGATGTCAGAAGCAAACTGGTCTTCACTTTTTTATGCTATCATACCCTAACAGCAGTTTATGAGGAAAAGATATCACAAAGCTTATTTTAGGTGTTTCTTGAAAGGAGAGTGTGAAAATCTTCTTGAATACCCCTCCTCCCCCCCAACATATATCCTCCCTTTCTGAAATGTTCTACAGCCAGGAAACACATAACTCACATCTTTGCCTCCATCTTTATGTGAATGTCACCTCCTCAGAGAAGACCACCCTGACCATCTCATCTAAAATGGCACTCTTCCTTCACTTCCTTCCACTACCTTTTTCCTGACAGTCCTGTTTTACTTCATAGCACTGATTATCAATTGACTTATTGTACATTTATTTATTGTCTGTTTTCCTCACAATAATGTAAGCTCCACAAAAGGTATTTTGTTCATTGCTGTATCCACAATGTTAAAAGGGTAGTACCTAGCAAACAGTAAATGCTCAATAAATAGGTACTTTTTAAATTGTAACTTTGATCTCTTCATTTTTAGGAAACATCTTTCTTGTTCCATCTTCTGAATTTTGATGATTTGATCACTTTTTACTTTGAACTAAAATATGCTAACAGAGTCTACCAAACCCTGTATGAATAATTATTTTGTGAAATATCAGATATTGTCAATTGGAAAGCTTATGATTACTTCACATGCCACTAAGGAAAAAAAATCTGTCATTTAAAGCATGACTCACTATTTACTGTAAGAAGTAACTTTATTTAAGAGTTATTAAAATATGAAAAGTACATGCATCTTAAAATGAATGAAATATGACAGTAAGCATTTCCAGATGGCAGACATTGCCACTCTGGTCCCTATATATGAGGGTACAGACAGGTGTGTCTGTGAAAGTGTGTGACTCAGCTTCATGACTCATGGGAATGGCATTAAAAAAGGAGGGGGGGTTGCCATAGAGATTTTTTGAGTGCTTGTATGCTGGAGGGTAGGGTGAAAACTGATTTTATCTAAATAAGTCTCTCTCATTTTGTGCTTTTTCCCTTCCTTAAACTCATTTTGTAGCTATTAAAGAAGTTTACTTCTTAAGGGATAAACATAGGTGATAAAAATAACACACACGAAAAAACCAAGGACCAAGACAAATAGCATTCAAATTAATCCAACTAATTTCTTTTTAAACAAATAAAGTCTGGTGTTATCTTTTGCAAAAGAAGCAATTTAGTTTGTTTTTATTTCAAAAGCTTTTGAAGTTTTCCCAAAAGGATATTTCTGGTAAAAAAAAAAAAAAAAATAGAAATCCAAGATGAAAAACTGCCAGGTCAGTTACCAGTGAGTTTGATTTATTGCTGAGAGCAGTTGATTCAATCTCTGCATGTCTGCAAGTCATTGTGTCATCTGAAGAGTTCCTCCTGAAATGACTTGCACATAGATACTGAATCACCTCACATGGCAGCTGGTCGTAAAGGATCCCGGGCTTAAGAAACCATGCAATATTAGATTAGCAATCGCGTTTTACTGAGACATTATCACGGAGAACAAACAAAGACAGTGAAGGACAAAGAACAATTCCATCCGCAGCTACACATGGGATTGTTATCCAATAAGTGTTTTCAGTGTCTATGGAGAAAATAAAATCTCTTTTTTCATAAGGCAGATCATTTGCCACAATGTTTTATTAAGCTTACCCTTCAGCCCCCACTTCATATAATTTAGGTTTATCTTCCATTCCTGAAAGTGTTATATCGTATATGTTTAAAACTTGGGAGAAAGAAAAAAAAAAAATTAAAGTGAAAAGTATGTGCAAACTTCCCACTCCTAATTCCATTTCTTGGCTGATGCTCTTTGCCTATTGGGTCTTTACTGGACTGATCAGTATATTGAACTATGGGGAAACAACATGTTTTTAAAGGCAAAACACAAGGATCCAAGGTTCTATGTTAAGAATGGGTTTATGCTGTCTGGGAAGGAAGACACAAGGTCAGGGAGAAAGATACAGAGAGAGAGATGGGGGGCAACTAGAAACCTGATGCCTGGTAACTGTGAGCACAGTAGAGCTCTAAAGGCCCCAGGTAGAAACTT
This sequence comes from Spermophilus citellus, assembly GCF_964194105.1. Lineage (NCBI taxonomy): Eukaryota > Metazoa > Chordata > Mammalia > Rodentia > Sciuridae > Spermophilus > Spermophilus citellus. The sequence goes on along the minus strand of NC_138186.1, from coordinate 92,251,218 downwards.
TATACTGTGGTATGTGCTGTGCACCACCTGGATACATACTACCTCTCTCCACTTCTTGAGACACACACACACACACACACACACACACATACTCTCATTCTTTCAGAGCTTTTTAGAGTTAGGTTTGTGGGGGTTTGTTTGTTGTTGTTGTTGTTGTTGTTGTTTTGCTATTGTGTATGTGTGTGTGCACTGGTATACCAAAATCGTTCTTAGGGTAAATTCAAGGCAGCCCATTCTGGCTTTATTTGAGTGGCATTAGCTTACCTTCCTAGATCCAACTAGATGGCAGGCTCATCTTGGAGGAAAGGTAACATATGCCCCATGTGCTTAGGTTGATCCAGTGATCTCTCCCTCATCTATCTTAACACCTTTCACGAGTTCCAAAACTGCCTACTTGGACTGGCCCACATTCTCACATCTTTCCTTCTGTTCACCAGAACACCATGTCCTGAGTTCTGTTCCATTAAATACAGAATGAATGAGTGGCCAGTTAAAGGATGAGTATTTGGCAGGAGAGTACAGTGGTTAGGAACATGGGGTATGGAATCAAACAGACCCAGGTTTGAGTTGGCTCTGGACCTTCCTGGTTATAGGAAGTTGAACAAGCTTCTTAGCCTAGGCCATTGCCCGCCTCCCAAGTAAATAGAGTGAATACCTATCTCTTGTTGATGGGGTATGGATTCAATAAAACAGAGTGCGCATAGTGCACACCTTTGTCTTGGCCTCCCGAGTGCTCCTTCCTTTCTTCTTCTGGTGACAGAGTCTGTCAATAGTTTAATAACTTATCTCCTGGTATTTAGTGATTTAGTCTAAGCTGGGTGATCAGAGTGTATTCCAGGGACATTTCTCATATTGGAACTAAGGAGAGAGTAACCCCTTTGTACTCTAGTCATGATCCAGACCTGCTGGACACCATGTCCTCTGCTCTGTGGAGAGGACAGACTCAATGGATGAAGCTCTGGACTCCCATTAAGAGTCACATGGCATACACCATTGGGATTGATTTTTTTTCAATGAAAAATAAAGGACATTGTAAAATACATTTTTCATTTTCTTAATATCACTAAAGAGCTAAGAATTTAATGTTGCAATCTAACTGAAAATGGAAAGGAATGGATATAAACTGAAATCCACATCTGCCTAAACCCATACATGATTTCTAAAATTGAGAATATGAGTTTCTATTTTTATTAAATTAAATATGCAGGGGGGAAAATCCATTCCTAGGGTCCATGAAGGTGAGGAGTTGAATAAGGGATTCATTCCCATAAAGGTAAGGCATAGAAGTCCCCAAAGACTACAACCTCAGTGGAAGAATAACGGAAATACACCTAACCCACTACCTTGCCTTCACCACCATCATGAAAGACACAAAAGAAAGTTCTCTGGGAATGTGTACCTCAGGAACAGCAGGGGAAATAAGGCCCTGAGAGTTCATGACCACAAGCTGGTTTTCCTGATTTCTTGTAGAGTTGTTGCCCAAATTCTTATCACCTGAATGATTCAAAAAACCTTTAAGCCCAAATTCAGTTTAAAATAGTCTTGGGCTGGTAAAACCATGTAGTAAAGCTAAAGAAACTCTTCACTAAAGAAGTGTTTTATTATAGGCCTTATGGATTTTCTGAAAATACTTAAAAAAATCAAAGCCCAAAATAAAAAATAATGAAGCACACAAAGGAAAGAAGGAAATATCAGTGAAACTACAACACAATACTAGATAAAAGAAACAAGAGAGACCTCAGATATTAGGTTTAACAGACAAGGATTGTTATGTAAATGTGTACTATAGCTAAAAATAAAGACTGCTTTGTAAGCATTATAAAGTAAATTTTAAAAGATTTATTTATTTATGGGTTATAAGTGCTACACAACCATATAGTTCATGTTCTCAGACTACAAAAAATAATTTAAAGACAATAAAGCCCAGATATTTGAATACTAAGAAACACGTTTATCAATTGAATAGAAAAAAAATGACTGTTATGGTTTAGGTATAAAATGTTCCCCAAAAGTTTATGTGTAAATCAATGCAAAAGGGTTTAGAGGTAGCATGATTGGTTCTGAGACCTTTAGCCTAATCTGTGTGTTAATCCACTGATAGGAATTAACTGGGGGGTAACTTGTAGGCAGGTAGGGTGTGGCTGGAGGAGGTGGGTCATTGGGTGTGTGCCTTTGGGGTATGTACATTTTGTCCCTGGTGAAGGGAGTTTCTCTCGTTCGCTTTCTCTCTTGGTCTCTATCTCTCCTTCTCTATCTCTATCTCTCTTCCTCCCTCATTCCCCCCCCCTCTCCTTCCTGTTGCTTTGTCTTAGTTGCCTTCCTCCTCCACACCCTTCTGTTATGATGTTCTGCCTCACCTCAACCCCTGAGGAATAAAGCCAGCTTTAAAATCGTGATCCTTAAACTAAACTTTTGCTCCTCTAAAATTGTACTTGTGAGGTCTTTTGGAAAAGCTGACTAAAACAATGACAGAAATTAGAAAACATTTTTTACTGAATGACATTTAAAATACTATATTTTAAAACTAGTAGAACACAGCTAGTGTCAATCTTAGAGGGAAATTAGTAGTTTTAAAATCTACATAATAAAAAAGACTGAAAATTAATGAAGTATTCACTCAACATATTAGTAAAGGAAGAGTAAAATGAAATCAGTGAAAGTAAAAGGAAAGAAAAAATAAAAATGAGAACAAAAAATAAAACATCAAATAAGCCTACAACAGAGAGGATTCAATAAAGCTAAAAGATGGTTCTGTAAAAAGACTAATATAATTTATAAACTTCTGGTAATTTTTGTGAAGAAAATATTTCTGGGTTCAAGAATCAGAGAGTATGATACTTGGGTAGATGTGAAATATACATTTTGTAAAAAAGTTTCATAGGACAATATGTTGCACAGCCATATTTGAAAACCACTAACTCAAATGATCTTTTCAATCTTGGCAAGAAATAATTATTTACTATAACAAATTTCAGATACTTTGTAGGTCCCATGTGGCTATGAATAAACTTTTTTGTCATTTTTTTAAAATTATCATTTGCCATGAAATACTGACCTAAGTGACGAGCTTATTATTCCATCCCATTAGGGATATTTCTCTTTAAGTAACATTACTTTTTGTACTATTTTTTAAATTAGAATATTTTAGTTATATCTAGTAGTAGTTGTGTTAGCATTATCCTTTCATTACAATTAACATTACTTTTGGCCTTGCTCAAGTGAAAATGTCCCTGAATAGGTTTCAATACAAAGTCACTAACTAATTTGTAAAATTTTTCTTATTGGATACATTTCTGATACACATAGAAGAATTAAGAGAGAGAATGAAGTGGGGGGGGGGGAAGACCTGAAAAAAGAGAGAAAGAGACTTTCCATAGGGGCTGGTCCTAATCTTGACATATTGTTTAATGTGTGATCCAGATTGTCTTCATTCACTGCAGATATGTTCCGAAAGCCAAATACATAGAATCAGGAGACCACAAAGTTCAGAGTGGCAAGCTGCCGCAGTCTGGCTGGACACAAGATCACGAGCCACTCACAGCTTTGTAGATTCTAACAGCAATTCTTTATTCCCGAACTCACACTGGCCTCTACACACGTTCTGGGGAAATCCAAGTTCTGGGCCCAAATTCACATACTCCACCAGGCTTTGAATCCCAAAATCTTTCTGAATTCCACGAGAACTCAACGGGAACTCAGGCAGCAGGATATGCCCTATTCCCAGCAGGAATAACCTTAAACCTGGAAATGCCCTAAACCCAGATTGTCCTAAACCGGGAACGCCCTAAACCCAAGGAGCGGGATACTTCCTAAAACCTGCAGGATACACCCTAAACCTGGATCCACCCTGGTCCTTGAGCAGGGTCACCTTTCTCAAACATACATGCAATGTCACAGCGAATGTCCAAGGCAAGTCCATTTCCACGAGTCCTTCCTCTAAGCAACATGGGGTACGCTGGCAAGGAAATTTCAATGAGTCATTCCTACTTGGCAATGGCCCTCAGCAGCAAGCACATATCAACCTCAAGGCATGCACTTCTGTGTTTGAATCTAGTGAAATGAAATGATAAATTATTACATTTCAAGGACCTTTGGTGTCACTTGTAATACTTGAAGCCATAAATGTTAAATCCTTGAAAGTCAAAGGTCAACTGTATTGTAAATTGCAATTCAACTGAGCACTAGAAAAATTAAGACTTAATATCAATGCTACAGTCTTGCAAATACAGTCCACAATCTTCTGTATTAAAGGTCTGTGCGATATTTAAATGTCAGCAGAATGTAATAACAATGAATGCTAACTTGTGGCTAAGAATTATTTTGGAATTTTAACACAAAAGTGTTTAATATTTTAGGACATATATATGTTTAATGAAGTAGGGAAAGGCATAGAGTTGAAAATAGTGACTATTCCTATGTCACTAAAAGGTCATTAGAATATTAGACTTAAGCTTATTCACTTAAAAAAAAAAGCTAGACAACAAAAATCTCTGAATTGAGTAAGAAAAATGTCTGTTTGCACACTCATGGCTCAAAATGGCTAATATTTTGGCTTAATAATCCCATAGCACTTCACAGACCAATTCTATGTCCCTATATCCCCGTAGTTGGGACTTTATTAACTGCATGAAAGGTTATGATTCAATTGAAGAGAGATTTGAATAAAAAAGATGAAACATCAGTGGTTATTTTCTGTTCCTCCGTGTCCCTGTTGTCTGTTGTCCTCTTATTTGGGTTATAGTTATTCTCAGGACCTCACAGATTTGAAAGTAAAAGAGTTGGTATGTCTGGGCCATTCTGTCAGTTTTGTTTTGTTTGCTTATTTTCTTGTATTTAAGTTAAAGGAGCCTCTTTAACTTGCCTTGGTGTCTGGTACTTGGACCTTAGGGCTCCCAGATGTTTGTTTTCAAAAGTGGTAAAGTTTAAATGTAGGGAAAATGAAGGAGTGTCTTCAGCGTCATTACTCTGTTTTAAAGTTTTCATCTGCCAAGCACCTTCTTCATGTAATACTCCCTTCTGTGTTGGGATTCTCAAGTAATTTTTAGAGATCTGGACTTCCTTTGCTAGTGTTCCACTTCCAGAAGGATCCTCATCCTGGCCAAATGAACTAATAAGCTAGTATGTTTAAAGTGTTAATAACTAAGATGATTTAGGTACTTTCTCCTTGAAGTTCGCAGTTACTCAACTTCTAGAGAAAGGAGGTTGCCAGAACCTTTCTAAAGTTTTATTTGGATTATGCAAAGAATAGTATTAAATGAAAAATTTCATATTCTGAATTTTCTGGGAAGTCAGGCTAGATATGTTCTATTTGCTGTTATCAAGTGTGACTTTAAAAATTTTAATGAAATTTAAAGTAATTGAAGTGGTTTTAAGTATCAAAAATGTGCAATAATGTAGTTTTCTTGTTTAAGTGTTGGTCCATGAATAACTTTGTCTGACATGTAAAATTATCACAATTATTTCTCATCAAGAATGAGAAATGTATACAAATATGATTAAAAGTATTATCCTAAACATAATTTGTAGATTAACATAAGCAGCACTGAATAAGGTAGGATGATCTTTCCAAGACTGCTTAAGTAAGTAATAGCAATGGATTTACTCTTGAACAAAATCATACAGTGTTGACACTTTCAGGTATTTTATTTGTTAAACTTACAGGAAGTCCAATAGGAGTTTGTTCATTTCATACATGAGGTAATGGAGCCATAAAAAGAAAGGCACAATGACTTTCCTGTGGTCACAAAGGAAGTCAGTGGCACATTTTCAATATATTTGATCTACCCCTTCTCACTAGATCATGCTCCATTTAACCAGCTAAAGCACAGTAAACTCTGGGACTTACTCATATGTATTTTTATTTTTCAAGAAGGTGTGAAAAACAGTGAAGTTTTAAGGTTGGGCAGTAAAGTCAGATGTGACCAGATGGTAGACTATGTATCAACAGCCCTGACTCTAACAAGGTTGAGAGAAGGCTGTAGGACTTTCACTCAACATTATTTTCAAGTTTCTGTGTGGACACAGTAGGAAGGAAGAGCCTCCCTGCCTTCCCATGACAACCCAGTATAAATGAAAAGATGTATTTCCATAGGTCAGTAAAGGACCTGAAAAGATGGTTGATACTGATATATGCATTCTCTGCTTCTGGCTGTTGGTGAGTTATGCACTTTCACTTGTATCTGAAGATCCACATGTGTATGGGGGACATATACCAGATTCTTCACTGTATCATTGTTTATAACAGAGACAGAAGATACAACCTTGCTGCTCATCAGTAGAATAATGGACTGTGTTTAGTTTCATCAGAGACAGAACTAATAGTATAGATAAAAATAACAGGTTCACACACATACACACAAATGGAGAGAGAGAGATTTGTTATTATGAGATTATGAGGAATCAGCTCAGGCTCTTATGGAGCCTGAGAAACTGTGGACCCAGGAAAGCTGGTGTTGTAATTCAGTTCAAGTACAAAAGCCTGAAAACCAAGGTATCCAATGGGGTAAGCCTTATTCCAAAGGCAGGAGAAGATTATCTCCACTTTTTATTCTGAACAAATTGGTTGATGCACACCCGCCCTGGGGAGGGCAATCTCCTTTTCTGTGTCCACCAATTCAAATGCTAATGGCATCCAGAAACACCTTCACTGCTACAATCAGAAATGCTATCTTATCTAGGCACCTTGTGACTCAGGAAAATCAATTGATTAAAATTAACAGACACATGGATAGATAAGGTTGATTCAATAAATGGAAAATCTTAATGTAGTTTATTAACTAGAATTATTAAATATCAAAAACAAAATGAAGAAGTCAAAGCAAACAGAGGTTGTTGGTGCCTTTTGACAATGTCACTAGTATCTTTTTTCTTGTGGTTGTTTAGTCCTAATCATGATAAAATTGTTTTTGAGATAGTCTATAGCTCTGAAGCCTTTGATTTTATATTTTTTAGTGTATTCTTTGACAGTAGAATAAATCTAAATAGATATTTATTAAAGCGATTTATTTCTGTTTTCTCCTTCTGTTAATTGTATTGCCAACTCTCGGAAATTGTGTATGCAAACTTCCCAAGAAGATGTGATACTGGACCATAAGCATTTTTGTGTGTTTAAACAGAAAAATTAAATATAAGGCCTTTATTAAAAAGCACATTTCCAAATACATATTTTAATTTTAAATTAATTAAGCAATATACACAAGTAATCCAAACATTAAAAAGCATGAAAGGGTACACAGAAAATTCTCATATCTACCTAGCCTTTGCCCCTTCAACAGATAAATGCTGTTATTACTTTCCTACTGTAATAGATTTTAAACCAATTGAAGAAATGTGTGACAGGTATGTGATCATAATAATTTATTTACTAGGAAATTTATTTAAATATAGTTATGGAGAAGCTGGTAAATGGAAAGCAATATGCCTTCCAAGATAGGTAATGAAAAACCAGCCTCTATCTCAGAGCAAAGCCTGTCCAAGGAAGGGACATGACCTTTGTCCTTGGAAAGACCCACAGAACACTCCTAGGTACATTCCCACCCTGCTAAGTTGTTTATCTACAAATGAGATCTGCTGCACCAGGTGTCCCTGACCAGTCAGGCTAGGTGGGGACCCATAGCAACCCCCTAAGAGCAACCAATCAGCATGGGACAGGAAAATACCTGGGATACCAGATGACCCTCCCAGTAGTTTATGGCGTTGGGAAACCATGTAATTCAGCATGAACACATGGTTGGCTTAAACCAATAAGTTCAAATGAATATCCCTCTTGTACTAACCAATCACCCCTACCCAACTTGTTCTTGCCAGTGAATGTGCTAATCATGTTTTAGAGTTGTTATTTGATTTTCCCGAGGTGTGTGATGATTTGCTAAGAGATGCTATGATATATGTGGGGGTCCCTGCCTTCTCCAAAGAACGTATAAAACTGCTGCAAACACTGGGCTCGGGGCCTCTCGGCGTCACCAGTTGCTGTGTGTGCTCGCACGTAGGACCGAGCTAGCTCGCAATAAACACCTCTTTGCTGTTTACATCGATCTTGGTCTCTGGTGGTCTTTTGGGGGTCCCGAATTCGAGCATAACAGTAAGACTCACTTCCAGGGATGAGCCTATCATCAAGTAAGGAAAATTAGCAAGTCCATCCATTAATAAAGGCCTAATATGATCAGTTTTGGGTCCATTCCACAATAGGTCACTGTAGCTATAAGCATAAGAGTTGCATCAATAAAAGAACATAAAATTACATCTTTTATGTTCCTTTTATGGGGACTTTTGATGGCCTAAAACAATGGGTATGATACTGATATTGAAGGGAAAGGCATGGACATGTAAATATAGGATACTTTGAGAATTATAGGTAGCCTGTTTGAGTTAAAGAGTATTACATAGCTGAAATTTTGTTATATTTTGAAAAAAATATGAGAGACAAGATAAGAAACCTAAATTTGGGACCATAGCATGAAAAAAAAAACCCAAAAAAACCAAGAAAACCTAAATCCTGGGGTAGATGTTCTGTGTTTTTTGAGCTCATTCAGTATGCATAGACAAGTTATTGAAGGCTTTTCCATAGGGGTTTAACATGACCTGGGCTGGGATCCAGAAAATGATTTAGTGACAGTATAAATTGAATTGGAGAAAGTAAAAACTTAGAAACACACAAAAAAGAGATGAGTTAAGGGTGGATATATATGCATTCCAGTTTTCTTGGGTTGGTTATAGTTTATACCTGTTTTCCTTATGTATTTATTAATAGCACATTATTTTAATATCAAAGTATCCTGATTTAGTTGATAAATTGGTAGGCTCCTCACTAGGAAGTAGACCTTATGTGAATATTATAACTGGAACCTGGAATTTTCAAGACACAGAATTAATCTTATGATCTAGTAATAAGATATGGGGGAAACTGAAAGAGTCTTGTCAAAAAAAAATTTAGGATTTTTTAGCTCATTAAGTGTGTGTTGGGGTGGCGGGGACTAGGGAGGTCCAAGAAATGTTAGGAAAAAGGTCAAATTTAGAGATAGTGTGAGAAATAGCACTGGTGGCCTATCCCAAGTTTTACCTCATTGCTACTTTTTTTTTTTTTTTAATGGGAAAGATTCAAATTTGTTTAGTTATTTAGATTTTGCTACATAACTATTCTCAGAGAATCTAGATTTGTTTAAAATAATCATAGTAATTCTTTCATCACTGCCAATGATTGGCTTGGGAAGAACGATGTGAATTACTTTAAGCCCATGAGATGAAAGGAAATATGTGATAGAGGGAAGATGTCTAGAAAAAAATTTATTTATTTCCACATGCTTTGATCAACTATGGACTGCATATACCACAATGGTTCCATGAGATTATAGTGCCTAGTGATCTTGTAGGCATCTTAGTTAGTGTAGGTACACTTGTTATTTGTATAATAACAAAATCACCTCAGGGTACATTTCTCATAACAGTGTCTCTGCTGGTAAGCCACATGTGACTATATTCTTTCTTATAAAAAAAATATAAGAGGGAGATAGAATCTCTGTTCCTGCCTTCAGACATTGGTATTAAAAATGTGGAAAGCCTAAAGTTGCAGCAATTGTCTTGGGACCGCAAGAATATAGGAAATAATGTGATGAGACAGGTAGAGTGACAAGAAAAAGGGGATGTCAATGATATTGGGACACTGAATTAATTACTTCTGGAGCTTCCCTACCTGCAGATTTGTTTTGTGGGGTAATGAGTTCCCTCATGACTTGGAACATTTCAAATTGTATCTTTTATTACTTATATGCCCCAAATTCTCCTAAATGATAAAGAAGTAAGTACAGGGATAGAGAAGGAAGGGAGGAAGTCATGAGTATGATTTGATTATTATCTCGAGCTAGTGTAAGCCTTCATCACCTGAACCTACATAGTCTTTCATCTGTTCTTCCCATCTGTGTCTTTGCCATTTCTAACCAATACTAAAGCTATCAGAGTAAATTATCTTTCCTGTGAGACTAAGTCTTTCTAGATTAAATTTAATTTGAGAACCACATCTATATCTTTGCGGCACAAATGCCAATACTTACATAATGGAAGTCCTGAATAAGTTAATGTCTTTAATTAGTGTGCACATTGAACAAAATTAAATAAGTTACTTATTCCTAAATGTTAGAAATAGATGTTTTGTCTTGGCAATATTAGTGGGAATACAGGCTGTTAGTCAGAGATGTTTGAGTAAAAACTGTATCTGTCATTTCATAGTCTGAGCTATCTGGATAATTTGAAATTAAAATTTTTTTCAAAATAATTGATCAAAATGTGAAAAAGTGTTTTAAATAATTAAACATGCTTTTCTGGAGAAGTACAAGAAGCAAGAGACTTAATTTCAAGGGAATAGATATACTGGGCTTTCAAATCTTCTCTCTATGCTGATAATGAGGATAAATAAGCTAATGTATGTGAAATCAATTTGAGTTTTTTTGGCAACACTATGTAATATAAATATGTTGTAAATACCAATGATACATATTTGCAGTCTGCCAGATTTTTGGCTGTGTTACATTGATGCTTATATTCCAAAATTATAATTCTTTGATCTTAGAAAGTTAAGAAAAATCAATTAAATATAGAATTTCAAATTATGGTTATTTCTTTGCATGTTTGTCATTGCTTTGGAACTCTCACACTTCATATCATTTTGACATGGAGACAATTTTATGTTTTTGAACACCTGAAACTATTAACACTAATACTTGAAGCAGACTTTGGGTTTGTCAGTTTTTATGTATGAAGACTGGTAAAGTTCCAAAGGAAGCAATAGGTATTAATTTATTTTTTTAAATATTTATTTATTTTTCTAGTTTTCAGCGGACACAACATCTTTGTTTGTATGTGGTTCTGAGGATTGAACCCAGGCCGCACGAGTGCCAGGCAAGCGCACTACCACTTGAGCCACATCCCCAGCCCCAAGGTATTAATTTCTTGATAAAAGGATTCATTTTTACAGATTAGAGAGAGGTGAACTTGAAGATAATCATGACCAAATGTGAAAAGAACCGTAGATAAAGTTACTGATTCACTATTACCAAAATAAAGAACGTATTTTACATTAAAGGGAATCCATGTAAAATAATTTAAACTGTAATTTTTTAAATATTTACTTATTGATCTGGTTTTATTATGCTGGTTTTATTATGCTGATGGACCTGTAAAATATTTGAAAGGTTTTTGAAATAAATATATTATAGAATATATGCATATAATGAATCTATAATGTAAATTAATATTAATGCATTTGTCATGATAATTTTAATGTTATTTTGTTACAATAAAATTGGTATTTATTATAAGTTAATTAATTTACAAATAAAATACTTATTAATATATATTACTTTAGTATACATTAAATAAAATTTTTAACCAATTACCTGAACATGAAAAACACAAAATCAGATAATGTTTGTCATATTTTCATACAAATTACCTGATTCTCTTTATTAATAACATCATCTGAAAAAAATTTTTTAATATAGTCTCTTTTTTTAATAATAATTCCTGAAATCTTCAAGTGTCAAATTATGGTTAATTGCATCTTCAACTAGTTCTTTTCTATAGACCATAATCTTTTTAATACAGAAAATGTTCTTTCTTAGATGCTGGTATATAGGTAAATTCAGGACAAAGTATATCAAATGGAGTATAATATCAGTTCAATTCTTTTTATGTTAAATGTCTAAATATTTCCACAAATATTGTCTTTTTACTTCAATCAAGGTAGAGTATATTTCTTCAGTAAATATTTTATAAGACAAAATTTATCAATAAGTTGCTTACCATTATTAATTTGAGAAATTGTGAAGTATAATATCATAGGTCTTTTCAATTTTTTTCATACTTCCAACTTTTATGAACATGAAAGGGCAATGTTAAACTCATTAATACCAACAATATGATAAACCTTAGATTAAATTTTTGATTAAATACTGATGCTGTTACCAATATTTTTCTTTCTTTGGCATAAATAAAAACTTTTCTAAAAATTAAAACAAAAATGTCCGATTTTGAACAGAACACAACCCTAATTAATAATGAAGACTTATTTTCACAAAGCTCTAATACTATATGAATATTAGGTTGACTTAAAACAGTACTTTTTAAGAAACAAATATTTTAAAAATCCATTTCTAATAGGAAGCTACCAGAGAACTCACATGCTACCATGTTAGTGCTTAAATATTAGTTTTGCCAAAACAAATAAATTCCAATTACATTTCTATGAGTTTCTTAATTTAGTAAAAATATTGGGTTTTTCCCCCCACGATGCTCTATTCACCAAAACTTGTGTTTGTATCTCCATTGTAAAAGTAGTTATTTTTATCTTCAATGGTGGACTTTTAAACTAACTTACCATTCAACATAGCAAGATAAATTATGGTTTTGTTAGAATAAGACTCTAAAATACTTTGTTTCCATTAATTTGATTTAAGAAAACATAAAATTATTAGTGAAATTAAATAAAGCATGATGATATGGGTATCACATGGTGTCATTTAACTATTTGAACTTATTTTTCTAGTCTATAGCCAACATTTTAATAATTAATGCTTCATTTCTCATATAACTTCAAAGCTTTTATATTTGAATAAAGTGATAATTTGTTCTACATGAAAAGTCATGCTCTATGAAGTCATATATACACCCACCAGTGTAGTTTCATGTGTTAGATCATAGTCTTTGAGCACAATATTTCTAAAATATTACTACTTTTTTAGGTAGATACTTCATCATGAGTGTATCTTTTAGTTTCTAAATAATTGATGATGTCATTGTGGCTCCAGTGGTGGTTGAGGAAGGTAAAGAAATATTTTGTGTAAGTCACACATTTATCATAGTCATGAATTTTTAAAATGGTCTTTGCTTTTTAAATGCTGCAAAAGAGAAAAGCACTACAAAAAATACGTGTAGAACTGCTCAGTTTCTATTTTTCATACATATTTCATGACCACCAATAGATATTAGACTTATTATTACCCAATAAGATATTATATTGCCCAATAATAGATTTATTATTGCAACCCAATGGGACATAAACCTGGTAGCTTTGTGCATCTTTGTACTAACCAGGCACAACCAGCAAGTACATCAAGTGGCCACCAGGACCAACAGTGTCAAATACTGCTCCTTCCACCATAGAGAACAAGGAGGTAGATATCCCCAAGTATATGGATTCAGTAAAAAAAAAAAAAAAAAAATGTACATTTTATCAGCAAGAGTGTTGTGTGCTGTCCATTAAAGGAAGGTGTGGCAGATCATTACAATAAAAGTCTGTAATGAAGCAAAGCATGAATTTTTGTGTAAATGCTCTTTACAATGAAACATTGTCATTTCTCCATCAGGCAAAACAGAATCTGTTTTTCCCTTTTCTTTGTTTGTTTGTTTGTTTGTTTTTGGTACTGGAGATTGAACCCAGAGGCACTTTACTATTTAGCTACATCCCCTGTTCCTCTGTATTATGGTTCTCTAGAGGAACAGAATCAATAGGATGTGTGTGTGTGTGTGTGTGTGTGTGTGTGTGTAGTTTTATATATGATTATAAAAAAAGAGATTTATTAGATTGGCTTACACAACCAGAAGCTGAATTTTCCCACAATGGCCATCTGTAGGCTGGAGAGCCGGAAGAACCAGAAAGCAGTGCAGTTCAAGAAGCTGAAACCTCAGAACAAGAGGGATCAATGATGACCAGTTCTGACTAAAGGCCTGGATACTCCCTGGAGAGTGACTGGGCAGAATGTACTTTGGAAGAGTGAAAGAGCTGTAGTCTGATGTCCTCAAGCAATCACAGCAGCAATCAAGAACACCTTCAAGAATTGAGCTTGCATCTGCTGCTGCTTCCTTGTTCTTCCAAAGTTTGTTCCATCCAAGTCCAACCTACTGGATGGTGTAGCCACGTGTGAGGTGGGTCTGTGTTCAGTTTGCGTCCCACATACCAGTCATTCCTAGAAACACCCTTAAGAAGCCTCAATCTTAGGTGTTTTTTAATCTAAGAGGATTGAAAATTCAGATTAACCCTTACAACCTTTTTTAAGTGTTTTTTAGTTGTAGATAGACACAATATCTTCATTTATTTATTCCTAAATGGTGCTGAGGATGGAACCTAGTGCCTCACACTTGCAAGGCAGGCACTCTACCACTGAGCTACAGCCCCAGCCCACCATTACACCTTTTAAATTTTTATTTGGGGATAGGATCTTGCTAAATTGCTGAGGGTCTTTCTAAATTGCCTAGGCTGGCCAAACTTGTGATCCTTCTGCCTCAACGCTCCAGGTTGCTGGAATTATAGGTATTCACCATCATGCCTGGTTCAGAATGTTATTACACTCTCTTTAATATGGGTTGACCTTATGCCTTGCTTTAATCAACAGAATGTGGTGAAAATAATATGTGAGTTCTGGAGACTAAGTCATATGGCTTCTACCTTGCAACTCCAAGAAGTAGTCCAGATCAGAGGCCACATGAGTAGTCAAGACATGTCAGCTCAAAGCCAGTACTAAGGCCAGAGTAAATGAAATCATCCAAACCAACTAAATGCATCCATCTGAGTAAGCCTAGATGAAATCAGTGGAAGAAACACCCAGTCAATCCACAGAATTGTGAGAAGTAACTGTTATTTAAGTCTAATGGTTTAGTATGCAGAAATAGATAGTTGATAACAGAGATATTAATTACATTTCACCCAGAAAAGGTCAGCTGAAGAAGGATAAATTATGACTGGTCACCTGCACATTTATTCATGTGCTAAGTGTTCACATTGATAGTATACATGTGTTTTGTGACCAGCTCACAGTACTGACAGCTGGAAGTTTATCAAACCTATTGTGGATTATTTTAACATCACTTAGTAAGGCATCACTTAAAATCCTTTTAAAGAAGCACTCTGTACCAATGCTAAATCCAGTGAGATTCTAAGATAACAAGCACAAGCCATAACTGTCAGGAAAATGAAACACAGGGTCATATTAGCCATAGGGCAAATTGAATTTCTGATCATCAGGAATTGGGGTTCTACCAATTGTATTCAAAATTCAAATAATAAACTTTATTCAAAATTCCACTGATCCCAATCTGGACACACAAGAAAATTTCTTTCTTACTCATTCTTGACAAACTAGCAATTAAAATTTGACTCTGTGAGCTTTAACCTATACAAATAAAAAAAGGTATCAATTATCCTAATAGCAAATACATCAAGATTTTGTTCTTCATGAGATGAATGGCTTTTTAAAATCTATAATGATATCCTCTATCAATGAGTCCCTAGGAGCCCAAAGCCCTCATGTACCCACATTCAGGACTGCTGAAGGCACTTGGATGCTCTCTGTACCACATTTCTGAAATCTTACTTTTTCTGATGCATTTTTTTTTTGTCCTGGAATGTTGTATCAAAATGGAAAGTTCAAGATCCCAATTGATTTTTGAAGGATGAAAAGGATATACTAATGTCTTTAAGGATGTTTATTATTCCATTTCCTGTAAGTATGTGATTTTGTTCTGTGAAGTAGATGACATTATAAAAAAAAAAAACTAAGGAATTTTGGAATTGCTTTTGCCTTGAAACAAGTGTCAAGAACCTTGTTTTCTATATTATACTAGTTGGGAAGTACACAAACACATTGTAGTGCGTGTCCACACACACACCCACACAAGCATACTTTCTTCAAATGAGTACTTAGAGAGGAGTTAGTAAAATCTTTTTCATCTGAGGGCTGCCGCCATCTCTGGAAACATCTTGTATCTGCCCACATAGAATGTGTTTGTAGTACAGTGTTTCTGGCAAATGTAAGTCTTCAGGACATAACAGAAATAGGCGGGTGCTTGCCCACTGTGACTGCTGGAGCAGAGAAACCATTCACAGTGTTGGTGATTGCTTCTTATTTTTCCTCGGACAAAGCTCTTTAGACATTTATATTCTTGATTCTTATTAGGAAATTATACAGTAAAGGCTCTTTTTAAATAACTAACTTGGTTTGTATTGTTTATCACATGGGAATGTTTTGGAAATTTGGCATAACTCTTCCTATTTGCAATTTGTACTTTCCTTATTCTCTTTTAAATCTAAGTACTCTTTAAGCATACACAGAGAGACTCTAACACACAGGAGGAAAATCCTTAATATTAAAAGCTGTTGATAGCATTACTGGAATTCAAAATCCTTAACGTGACCAACTTAAATTATTGTATAGATGATAAAATCTAACTTACATGGGACAAAGAAGAAGGTGAAAGATGACAAAAAGTAGACTTGCTTTTAAAAACCCCAAACTAAATTCAGTAGTTGAATTTAAAGGAGAGTACTACTAATTAGGGGGAAAAAATCCTCCAGGGGGAAAAAACTGTAGGATGAGTTTCTAAGCTCAAAAGAGGAACTGGTGTGATTTGAGATGATAACCTAGAATAGGACCATCATTCCCGGTTACTGCCAAAAAAAAATAAAAAATAAAAAGAGCAGTATAAACACTTCTCAGGAAATCGCTAGAAAATTCTTTTGTTTTCAAAAGAAACATGTTCTTTCATCAACAGATTAAAGATATCATAAGCCACAGTCTATTAAACAGATCATCCCTTGGCTCTCATCCAGTTCTAGTACCAATTTCCTCTGTATGTTTGAACAGATGCAATCCCTAGTGTCTGTCTGCCCTCAGAGCACAGAAATCTGTTATTTAGTTTGCAGTAATAGTCATCCTGAGCATGTACCTCTAAAGTAATGCCCTGACTTATGTGTTACATAAATTTTTTGAGTCTCGGTCTATTTGAGATCTTGTATTGGGTTCCATTATGTTTATACTCCTTTATTTATAATATGCCAATAACAATTATTTGTTGGGGTTTTTCACTGCATTTGTTTAGGCCACTACTTCCTTTGTTTTCCCCTAAACTTTCTTCTGAAACATTATTACTCCATTTTACATACGTGGAAATCACACTCAAATTGGAAATGCATATTGTTATATTTTATATTTGAAATGTCAGTGATGATTGACTACTTACCCTTATCTCCTCCTAAGAAAAACTGCCCTGTCCACTCTCCCTGATGCATCCATGGCCATGCCGTATGCTAATAGGTCCATTCTCTACTCCCATCCCAACCCCCAGCCCACCCACACATAACTGCTTGGTTCTGACACACTTACCTGCCCAAGGGACTTCTAATGAATAGGCTGCCAGGAGTAGTAACACTTCCTGGAATAAATACTTACCTTAGCCAATCAGATTCTTGCTTTTATGAATCAGAGTTGGGCCACAGAGTCAGTCACAGGAATAGCAGAAGGTAAACGTCAAGATCAGGGCCAGCTCTCTGGAGTGTGATTGCTCAGATGCCAGAGTTCCAAGCTTGGAAAGTCTTCAGCCTTAGTTGAATGCTCTGCTGTCACCATCTTGAAATTCTTAATGGTTTTGGAACAAGAGGCCCTGAATATTCATTTTACACTGGGCCCAACAATGACATGTCTGATGTGAGTCATGACACAGATATTCTCAACTGGAAGAATGGGTTCTAAAAGAAATACCAGTATTTAGGAGGTAGGGATGGAGTGGGACAGGAAGGAAGTGAAAAATTTGAGAAGACATATTCAATTTTATAACTTATGTTTTATTTTAGAAAAATATAATCAAACTATTAATTTTATAATGTTGTTAGGGTCTGTAAACAAGTCAAGATGGCACCTGGCAAAATGCCAGAGGGAGTGGTTTGTGAAGTAATGCCAGGGAGCCATTAAGTGTAGAGATTCCTTATTGGTGGACTGCTGTATCTAGTTTATGTTAATTAGATAAGCTGTGTGGGATGTATAAATACCTCTGTTGTCCTACAATAAATGGCTCCCACTCCTGCTGTATCAATGTACACAAGTTGTTCGTCACCCCCCGGTTATTTTGCCGCAGCCGGACTGCGACATAATGTTACTTTGAGAAAACAACAATAATAACAACACAACAACATTCTTTGTTGCTGCTGTGTTACAAAGAAAATACAGATTCCTAACTGGAGTTTTTCCTCCCCTAATTCTGAGGGATGTGTTATAACTTCTGGCTAAGTATGAACAAGATGTTTATGTTTATGAAAAGCTGGTATTCTTTAAGGGTTGAGAAACAATGGAGTAGAAAGTGTTACACCCATGATGCAAAGTAAGAGCTGGTTATAAGGAGTGAAGTGAAGTTCAGGCATTGGTCTCTTCACTCAGCACACTCACACAATCATCAAGTACCTGAGCTCCTCTGTCTGCCCCTCTACTGCTCATTTATATGAAGAATAAGAAGGCAATTGGTGTCTGGTTTTTAGTGAAAGGAGGGGAGGGGGTAACTGGGTAGAAAAGGTAGTAGGATGAATCAGACATAATTACTCTACATGACTGGTGTGATTCTACATTATGTACAACCAGAAGAATGAGAAATTATACTCACATTTATGTGTGATATAGTGTATTCTACTATCATGTGTAACTAATTAGAACAAATAAAAAATAAAAATAAAAAAGAAGACACTTGATTTTAAGAATACGAATCTTCTTTTCTTCCTTACATACAATTACAGAGATTGTTATTTCTAAAAATCAAAAACTTTTAGCACCTAATTGGTGTAATTATGTTATATCTCAGCTCTCGGTACCTAGAGCTCCAGAATCCCTTTGAACTCCAGACACTCTCTCCTCCTTTCAACTTTAGGAAGAGTGCTATGAGAAACACATTTTGCTTTGATTTGAGAAGAAGCTTTCTTTTGCGAATGGCCACGAACCTGCTTCCAGCTTCTCCTAGCGGCAACTTTGGCATTAATAGAATGGAATTCTTAAGACATCAGGTTTTTACCTGTAAGTATGAAAACACAGTCTCAAATGAAAGAAACAATCATCAGGGCTTTTAGCCATTTCAGATAATCTATTTATGAAATAATTGTAAATTCTGGAAAATGTGGGGTTTTTTTCCTTTCATTTCAAAACATGTGAGGCATTTTATGTTTGATTTAAATGCCAAGATTCTGCGGGCATAGAACACAATTACTTTGCAATTCATTTGGGAACCAGCATGGAATGGAAACTTAAATATCCTATCAGTAACTTCCAGTTATTTTGTTTATTTCAATTCTAGACATTCCTTTTCGCCACTCTGGAAAATTTCTGCACTGTAAATATGTATTTTCTCAGTTGAAGTGACTTACCATATTATTTTGAGGAACTTTTCAGAATTGAATGGCATCTCTTGAAATAGCTAAAGACCCCTGGGGTGCTACAAAATTCAAATAATAAAAGCATTAAAAGTAGCCAGGAAAAGTATTAGAAGCAAGTAGAGATGAAACTTTGCTTTGTTTTGGAATATATGTATATACATACAACACACACACACACACACATCTTTTCCTCTGCAAATATCCACTCCTGTGCTCACTTTCAGACAAAATTTTTATCTTTCTAGAGTTTTAAACATTTAAATAATATTTTCATTACATTGTACTGGTAACGATTTATTTTATAGAATTAGCTGATTTTTATAATGTGACTTTGGTAATCCTCAGATCCTGAAAGAGAATAAGAGTATCTGAAATGTCATAATGAAGAGGAATCATGGTGGTGGGGGAGAAACTTGCTTTTTCTTCTATTGAGAAATGACAGCATTTTGGCTCAATTTTAAAAAAACAAAATGCAAGCCAGAATTTTAAGAAAGAAGTAGTGAGAGAAAGGTGAAACACAGTGGCTTAAATGGTTAAACCAATTGGTATTACTCACTGATAGATGTTTTAAAAAATATTTTCCTCTTTTAAGGTCTTGCCCTTGGGAGAGTGAGGTAATAAACTGAAACTTAAAATCTTAGCATTAAAATGAAAGTTGGAAAGAATTTAAACCAGTGGTTCTCAACCTGTGATCCTTGGGCCAACAACATCTGTATCACTGAAAATGCCAATTCTTGGGATCCTCTTCAGACCTATGAAATCAGAAACTCTAAGAGACTTAGTAAATTAAATGTCTGAGTGAGCTGTACTTTCACTTACTCAGTCTTCATGTTTCAGCATGATTGACCAAGACCCTCCTCCAACTTCTGAGGAGCTCTCTGCCATGGCTATTCTGAAGGAAGATCATCATGAATATGATATCAGATGTCAACTGCTCCAATAGGAGCCTAGAATGTAGTAGACGTTTAATATACTGTCCTGAAATAGTAACAAAAGTACAATAAAAATAACTCTTAGGATTGTTGTACTTGAAAAATAGCTTGAAAAATCGTGGATGTACTTACTTGCAATCAATACCCACTGTTCCAGGATGTATGTGATTGTTAGAAAGTATGTTCATGTTCAGTTACACATTTACCTCTTTGTAGTGGTTGCTCCTTGTCTCAAATTCAGACTTCTAGGGAGCAGATTCCTTAGCCCTTGACCATGACTTTGCAAACGTTCAGATAGAAACAGCTTATCAGTAGAGACATAAGGATCATAAAGACCTCATTAAGTTTAAGCCCCTTCACTTTATATAAGAAAAATCTGAGGCCTCAAATAGCTGATTGACTTGAAAGCCAGTCCGCATGTTCATCATTGTCTCTTCTTTTCCAGAATAAAATTCCAAGCTCTGACAATCTTTTTCAAATTGACCTGACAGCTTTAACTCTGTTTGCTTCTTTCTAAACAGTCCATTTGTTAATATCTCTTTTATTTATTTTTTTTAAATTTTTTTTTGAAGTGAGAGAGAGAGAGGGAGAGAGGAGAGAAAGAGAGAGAGAGAGAGAGAGAGAGAGAGAGATTTTTTTAAAGAGAGAGTGAGAGAGGAGAGAGAGAGAGAGAGAGAGAGAGAGAGAGAGAATTTTTAATATTTATTTTTTAGTTCTCAGCGGACACAACATCTTTGTTGGTATGTGGTGCTGAGGATCCAACCCGGGCCGCACGCATGCCAGGCGAGCGTGCTACCGCTTGAGCCACATCCCCAGCCCGTTAATATCTCTTTTAATATGTGGTATCCATATTTCACACAAAATCAAAATATGGTTTGAATATTGAAGGGTCAATGGGAATGTTTCTTTCCACAATTTGGGAGCTTTTCTTCAATATTTAGTCCTACTTAAATATTGCATTTAGTTTTTAGAAGGTGGCTAATTCCCCATTTACTTCACAGTGATTCACATTCACTCTGATGGATCTTCTAGCTTTCAAACTTTTTAACTGCATAACCATGCATCTCCTTTCTACCATCATTATCAAGTATATCGTGAATGTCTCAGTCTAATGTTTTCTGAAATAAAGGTATGCTATAGTTTTTTTTTAATCAAATTATGTGAAATGATAATAGATGAGTTTGAAGCAACTCATTTTTTTTAGTGGACTTAACTATAGTTTTCACATTATTCTATAAGTTTCCTGAAGGCTGATGTCAAGCCTACTGATTATAATTTTTGAAATTTTAACATCTTTTAGTGTTTTGAAGACTGGAGCCATTTTCCCATTCTCGTTTTCTGCAGACAATTTTTCATGCTCTGTGATTTCTCAACTATGAGTGACAGTGGCTTTTTTGTGGTTAACTAAGCTGTTTAATCAGGCTGTTATATCATTTTCTGGGTCTGAGGACTTGATTTTACTCAAAGAATTTATGAGGCAAGATATTTCCTATCTTGCCTTGATTTCTAATTTTCTCTTAATCTTGTTTTGCCATTTCAAGCTTAGAAAAAGGAAATATTCAATTTTCTGGAAAAGGTAGTTACAAAATAACCTAGGGATTCTCTCTATCATCTGTAAGCCTTATTTCACCTTATGCAAAACATCAGCAAAACATCAGTGTTGTTCTTTAGTGGATAGGAGCTCAGATTTGAAGTCATATCAAAACATGGCTTTATTGAGAAAACCTGTATTTGGAACCAGATGAGAAATGAAAGCAAGATTGGTGAGGCTGATGGGAAGCAAACACATCATCTGTCTGATTGATAGAGTTAATATCAGAGAATTTGATATTTCTGGGAACTAGTGAGCTGGAGCAGCACCCCAGGACCTGACAGAACTTCATAGTCAGTTGCAGACAGCTCTGGACCACTGCAGAACTTCTCCAAGGTAGCAAGGACTTCACCTCCAAGATATTTCAAGGCTGAGAGTATCTGAAGACAAACTTGTAGAGACACAAGAGAGATGGAGGAAAGGGCTGGCCAGCACAAAAGTTTCCAGGCTTACCAATTAGGTCTTACTCTTCTACCACAACAGAGGAGGAATCAGAGAGAAGCATGCCAGGATCAAATGACATTCCTCTGTGGGAAGAGACTTGGGTAAGGAATACAGGTTCTTACCTAGTTTGAAATCTCTGTTCCACCACTTATGAAATCTATCACAGTGTCTGGTTTTTGCACCTCATTTTATCCCCTAGAAAACAGAGGAAATAACAACATGCATTTCATGGTTTGCAAAATGGGACCTATAGTGTGTTATTTTTAATAGGCGGTAACTATTTTTTTTTCTATTTCTTAACTCAGAGAGTTTTAAACAATGTGTGGTGTCCGCAATGCTTTCTCTTGTCCTCAGGTCTCTCTGCTCACTTCAGTCCTTGACATCCCTGACATTATTCCTAACAGGTCATGCTGTTGTTCGTGCTTGTCTTTGCTCACCACCTTCATTTGACTTAGGTCTTTAAAAGCCTGGGACTGTCAGAGAGCTCCCTACAGAGCTGGTTGCTCCTGATGTCCGTCCCCCTCACCCCAACCCCACCTCTTACTTGAATTGCTTAAAGTAACAGTCAGAATGCCATTGCTTAAGATCTTTGATCTCTATGAGTCATTTTCCCCTTATGCCTCTGGCTGTTGGCATCTACTTATTCTCCTGGGACTTTTTGAAGTGAGTTTGGAATGTGTGTCCAGAAATGTTCAGCACCTCATTCTCTTACTCTGATGAACTCCAAGATGACATGGTCCCTTTTTTCTGTTTCTGTCATTCCCATGTTGTCACCAAAGACTTTGTGGATCAAATTAAGTCCAGAGAGGCACTTCATGTCTTCTCTTACTTTATGATATTTTGCTTGAGGGCCAAGAATGTAAATTAAAAACTCTGGGTGGAAGTAATTTATTTGGCCTTGAGCTGTGTCAATGTCAAACATTCATTCATTATTTAGATTTTTATCATGTTTCGTCTCTTTATCCAGCCTGCCACCATAATTCCTTAAAAAAACATTCTATAGGTATCTCATAATTCATCTCAACACTCATCTGTCACTTTAATGGCCTATTTTTCAAATAAATAAGCACTTTATATATAAGAAGATCTGGATTTTCTGGCAATGGGGTTAGTACTCCCTGACAGTATTATGATTGATTGAAACTTTTAAAAAGTTAAAAATCTCTTTTGGCTCATATTTATGAAGAGTTACGTTTTTCCTAAAGTGAATATACTTAGAAGGAAACATCATTAAGAAAACAAAACTGTTATTAAGAAAAATGAATAAGATTTTTTTCCCCAAAAAAATAGATACTAGTGCTCAAGGACATTGTTAATGTACTAAATAAACATTTTTATACTGTTCTGTTTTCATTGCCTTAAATAATCAATCAATAATTACTGCAAAAACCATTATGTATTTAGGAAAAGTATAAAATTGCATAACTGAAGGGCTATGGATTCAATATGTATATAATAGTTAATACAGATTAAGAATAATGCGATTACTTTGCAGGCTAATAAGGCATATAAAATTATCATGGATCTTTCCCAGAAATTATACATGTTAAATTACAAATAAATTTTTTCATAAAATTCTAGCTTCTTCAAAATCCACTTGAGTGGTTATTACGTGCCAGATACTTAGCTTATGTGTGTTGATTTTTCATTATTTGAGAAATTGGACTATTAATTTCTGGCATTCAGACTGTTTATAAAAAAGAAGTATTTGGTTAGTTTTATACCTTAAATTAGCATAATCATTTAATGTACACCAGGCACAGCTAGTTGAGAATACACATGGGGATAATTAAAATGTCTAAACAATTTAAATTTCTCAGTTTTGCCATTAGTTTTATTGTTCTTTTGGCCAAACTATGTAAACTTCACAGATGGCAAGAATTGGGATGATTTAAAAATCTCAGCTTTTCTAACAACTAGATATTCAACTTACTAAGAAAGAAAGAATTAGAATTGAAATAGAGTAGGCAGGTTGACTCTGTGTCTGGTTATCCGAGTGCCTAGAAGGTGTTACGTCACACCCCATTCTGTAAGCCTCCTATTCCTTCTTTTCCTCCTGGCTTCTCCCCTTTACTATTTTACCTACTAAAAAGTCTCCTGGGAAGCTATTTACTTGCTAGGTTGGGGGAGTCCATTCTGGGGTAGTCTGTTGAAGAAGTAAGTGTGTGCTGTTCTGAACTCCTCAGCATCTTTTGGGATTGAGGAATATGATATCAGGACTTGACAGGGTTAAAACAGGTAAGCTCCCACCAGGATTACAGGAAATCTGTAGCTGGCTGAGTAGGAAGGAGGGTGGGGTATGACAAATAAAAGAAGGTGTTGTCCTAGCAGGGAACAAAAAGCCTTCCTGTTCTTCCAAGGAGGAGAGGAACATGTGAGGCTCTAGAGCCCTGGTATGGGGTAGAAGAAGCTCAACATTTGTGTCATCTGCCAAGTCTCTACATTAGATACATGGAGGGCAGATGTTAGCAGAGGCTAGGACAACATGTTCCATCAAAGCTCCATCATTTCCCCAGACATCAACCAGTGATTTCATTTAGACCTTTCTTGCCCCATTCTGCTTGGTAGTGGACTGCTGAGCTTCTTGGAAGGTAATATTTCACCCAGAGTTGTCCCCAGTCTTGGACATTCTCTTCAACTTGCTACTGGTGGCATCTTTTTTTTTTTTTTTTTTTTTTTTTTTTAAAGAAAGAGTGAGAGAGGAGGGAGAGAGAGAGAGAGAGAGAATTTTTAACATTTATTTTTTAGTTCTCGGCGGACACAACATCTTTGTTGGTATGTGGTGCTGAGGATCGAACCCGGGCCGCACGCATGCCAGGCGAGCACGCTACCGCTTGAGCCACATCCCCAGCCCGTGGTGGCATCTTTGGGGTCAGTAAAGTCCTCAGTAAATTGTAACTTTAAAAAACTATTATTTTAATGTTAGTTGCCATTTTGGCAGACAGAGGTCTTTAAGAAAATAGGGAGATTGTCCCTTTTATTTCTGTCGATGAAAGTCAAATTGTTTCCATGTACAAGATACAGGAGCTTGTATGGTTTAAAAAGTTTTGCCCTTTCCATTCTTGGTTTATGTACAAATTGGTGAGTGAGTAAGAATAAAGCAGTGTGTCAGAGATGTCCAGCTCCTTGGGAGAAACTGGATACAGACTATGACCACTTATCTTTTCAGGTTTATTATAATAAGATCCTCTCTGTTGTGCTGGAATAGTCTTGCCTGAGTTTTTCTAGCAGGAGAGGACACAAAGGGCCTCTTGAGGGATGTTTCCGAAGCAAAAAGAGTCTGGTATAATACAATTACATGCATTATGTTCTGAAGTGGAAACCTGGCCAGGCAATCCCACCTGCAGACTTACATCATCACCTGTCAGACTAGCACAACTTAAAATGTGTATGAGAACACATTCTGCTGGAAAGGCTGTGGAAAAACAGGTGCTCTCATTTATTGCTGGTGGGATGCAAACTAGTTTAACCATTTTGAAGAGAATTTCGCAATCTCTAACAAAATTACATAGTCATGTACCTTTGGAGCAAGCAATCTCACTTCCGTGAATTTCATCTGCAGATACACTGCCGATGATTCAAGACTGCACTCTTTCAAGAAATCCCTATGGCTAACGTGGGCTGTGGATAACTGCAGCAGGCACAAAGCCTCTGGAACCCAGGAGGCCACCTTTCAGTAGCAACATCTGACCTCCATCCAAAACACAGCAGCTACAAGCTGGGCCACGGCTGCTGTGGAATATATATACCACATTTTGTTTATCCATTCATCTATGGAAGAAGGACTCCTAGGATGCCTAGGTTGGTTACATAGTTTAGCTATTGTAAATTGAGCTGCTATAATTAAGTATTACATTGGTATTATATTAGTATTATATTGCACAGGAATAGACCACCCCCCCAAAAAAAAATGCTGGTGTAGAAAATCAAACCATTGACTCAAGCACATAGGGAGATTTGATAAATGGAAAATGTAGCATCTCATATTGTCAGAGCACAGACAGACTTTTCAGTAAATAGTTCATAACAACTGGTTTGCCTTTGGGGGAAAAAATGAAAGGATAGCTTTATATCACACTGCAAAGAGGATGAATTCCAAATGGATCATAGACCTAGATGTAAAATATATGAAATCATACAAACTGAAAGAAAAATGGATATTATTCTTTTAACATACAAAAATAAAAATTTCCTGTGACTTCAAATCCAGTTGTAATAAAAGATTAATAATTTTAATTTCAAGAAAGATTTTAAAAATTACATGGCAAGAAAAAAGCCCACCTGTAAGCAAAGTCAAAAAATCTGATAAACTGGGAGAAAACATTTGTAACAAAACATGAGCCAATATCCCTAATATCTAAAGAGCTGTTTAAAAGTGAGGCAGGAAAACAAAAATAAAAACAGAAAATCCTTGGGCTAAAAACATAGTTTACATGCACATTCTTTCTCTTCCTTCCTCCCTCCCTCCCTCCCTCCCTCCCTCACTTCCTTCCTTCCTTCCTTTCTCTCTTTCCCTCCTTTCTCTCTCTCTCTCTCTTTATATGTGTGTGTGTGTGTGTGTGTATATATATATATATATATATATATATATATATACACACACATGTATATGTAGTATACATATATGTATATATAAACATATTTAAAGATATTCACCCTTACTCAATTTGAAAACATAAAAAAAATAAGTCACAGAGATACCATTTATGACCCATTTCGACTAACAACATTGTAAAAGTATGGTAATATATTCCATTAGTATGACTGAGAAAACCAGATATATATTCATACATTTTGGTGGGAATACAAATGAGTATAATCCTTAGGAAAGGAAATATGGAAATATATAATGACTGCACATACAAATTTACCTTTTGACTCAGTAATTCCATTTCTAAGAAATTACCCTTAAGATATAATTTCTTCAATATAAAAACACATTGCAACATTGTTTATAATTGCAAACTATTTGAAACAAAGTACTCATATATATATATAAGGATGGTTAAATAAACTTGTTATATCCACAAATGGAGAACTAGTGGCTGTAAAAAAAGAAAGGGAGATATATATGAACTGACATGGAATGATTTCTAGAATATTGTTAAGTGAAAGAATCAAAGTTAAAAAAGTATAATGTGCTACTTTTGTGTAATAAAAAGGGGAGGATAAAATGACATGGGGATAGAGGGATGAGAATGAGATAAAATAATGAGGGAAGGGATGATTCTTTGAAAATACCATTTTTACACCCATCTAATATTTAGAATCATGTTAATATGTCATATACATATGTCCACAGAAACATACATACACACCCCAAGACAGGGATAAGGGTGACCCTCAATACACTAGAAACAGAAACAAATGATCCAACTCTTTTCCAAAGGAATAACAATCTCCTTGAAGTGCAGGTGAGAGATGGTTAGAAAGTATTTTAAGTAACTTTTGAAAACTTAGCATTAAACAATTGACCATAAACAGACATTATTATTTTATGTAAAATATATGACTGCATACCAATGTGATTCTACAACATGTACAATCAGAAAAATAAGAAATTATACCCCATTTATGTATGATATATCAAAGTGCATAAATGTATTCTACTATCATGTATAACTAATTAAAACAAATAAAAAATTTATAGAGTATAAAATAAAATAAAAAATACATGGGAAGAAATAGGAAGCCTGATCAGTATTATGCATACAATCAAAATGAATGAGTAAAGACTTTGCAGACAAATATTCAGACTCAAATAGCTTCAATAGGGCATTTCTCCAAATACTTAAGGAAGAAATGGCACAAATATTACCAAACTCTTCCAGCAACTTATAAATAAAAGAATACTTCCTAAAGTTCTCTATTAGGTCAGCATCACCTTAATAACAAAGTCTGACAAGGATATAACAAGAATGGAAATGCAGCCAACATTAGTTTTGCTCCTAGAATGCAAAAATCACTTAACATTCAAAATTCAATTAATGTAATTCATCATGTCTACAGAATAAAAACTAAAATATAATTCTTTTTAATAGATACAATAAAAGCACTTGGTGAAATTCAATACCTAGTCACAAAAAAGAAAAAAGTAGAACCTCATTTAGCAAATCAGAAGAGAGCAATCTCTCCTAATCTAATGATACTATCCACAAGAGTAAATGGAAAATATTGTATCCAATGATAAACTATTTAAATCATTTTTCCTCAGTTTGAGAATACTACTTCTATTTAACATTAGTTCCTAGTCAGTGCAATAAAGTAAGGAAAAGAAACAAAGCTTATAAAGATTAAAAAGGGAATATAAAATAAACCCTACTGGTAGACAATTGTGAACACAAAATACCCAAAAAGATCTATGGGTCTGTTATGGTTTAGATTTGAGGTGTCTCCCAAAAGCTTGTGTGTAAGTCAATGAAGAAAGTTTAGAGATGAAATGATCAGATTACAAGAGCCTTAACATAATCCTCTGATAGGAATTAACTGGGTGGGGACTGTAGGCAGGTAGGGTATGGTTGGAGGAGGTGGGCATTGGGGGAATGCCTTTGGAGTATACATTTTGTCTGTGGTGAAGGGAGAGTTCTTTCTCTGCTTCCATGTCCTTGTCCTGAGGTGCTTCCCTCTATCACACACTTCTGGCCTTGAGGTTCTGCTACATCTCAGGCCCAGGGCAACAGAGTCGGCCATCTATAGACTGAACTTCTGAAATGTGAGCCCCAAACTAAACTTTTCCTCCTCTAATTGTTCTTGTCAGCTCCTATGGCCAGAGTGGTGAAAAAGTTGACTAAAATAGGGTCTGTGGAAAAGCTTGTAGAATTTGGATGATAATCTGGTGTCAGTTTCAGTCTTATTTCCTTAAAGGGAGGCTCTATGTTGTATTAGTTAGTTTTTGATCACTGTGACAAACATCCCTAACAAGAACAAATCAGAAAGGGGAAAGTTTATCCTCAGAGCTTCAATCTGTGCTTGTCCAACTCCCTTGCTCTGGGCCTGAGGCTAGGCAGAATATCATGGCCAAAGGGCATGGCAAAGGAAAGCTGCTTGGCTCATGACCCCATGGCCACTGAGAAAGAGAGAGAGAGAGAAGAGGGGGGCGGGGAGGAATGGGCCAGGAGAGATATAGTTCAAGGCCATGCCCCCAATGACCTACTTGCTCCCCACCTGCCTTCAGTTACCACCCAGAAGTCCTTTGGGCTATAAATAATGAGGTCGGAGTCCTAACCATTACATGAAAGTCTCACCTTTGAATTTTGCTACATCGGGGATCATACTTTCAACACATAAGCTTTGGGGGGACATTCCAGGTCTAAATAATACCATGTCAGTGGTGATGGCCAGGCTACCTATGAATATCCACAGTAGTTTTTGCTAATTCTCAGGCAGGGCCATAGTCCACTGAGGTCTCCTTCAGCTGAATAATAATTCACATGCTTTTATCTTCATTTCTATGATGTTCTTTAGTGATCTTTCCCACATTTAAAAAAAAAAAAAACCTTTCATGGTCACAGATACTTGTGCAATAGATGTCTCTATAGTCAAATCCTTCTCCCTCTCCTGGAGTACTTCTAATATTTGTTTACAAAATAAAGAACTATAGGGGAAAAAAAGTACTTTTCACAAACTTTTTTCAAAAAGCAACATGAAATTCTTTGAAGCTAAGTATGAAGCACTAATATACTTATTTGCAGCTTTTAAAATTACAAATAAACAAATAAAAAATGACTTCAATCTTGTGGCATTTGTAGTTAAAAATAAACAACAACAACAAAAATCTCTTGAGTTAATGTCTTACCTCTTGAAAGGGCACATTTTTATGCATGTGATGAGAAACCAATAAAATGAAACATATTTAAAGTTTAGAAGGTGGTACATATAATTGTTTTAGAATGAGATTTAAATTTTTTTTAAAAAAAAAACAAGTGGTAACACATTCTTTGATTTTTAGATGGGATTATTTATCATAATTTTGTATAGATTCTAAAACAAAAACCTTGCATATCTTATTAAATGAAAATTTTTTTTCTAAAAATATCACTAAGTTTTTGGTTAGCTAAATATATCTCGCTCTTCTATATAATTGTACAAGTTATGAAAAATAATAGATGCTAAAAACATAGTTCTTTCCATTATAAAGTTAATAAATCTTCATTAAAGAAAATCTGTAAAATTTAGAAAAGTAAATACCAAATAGAAAAATGTGTACTCTAGTCCCAAAACAAAACCAGTTGTAATAATTTGTGTATTTCTTTCTATTCATCTTATTTTTTTCTCCATATTTTATTGGTGCATTATAGTTGTACATAACAGTGGAACTTATTGTTAACATATTCACACATGCACACAACATAACAATATAATTTGTTCAGTGTCATTCCCCAGTATCCCTTTCCCTTTCTTCTTCCCTCTTCCTCGTTCCTTTCCTCTACTCTACTGCTCTCCTTTAGATTTTCATGAGATTCCCCTTTCTTTTTCATTTACCTCTTTTGGACTTATTTTGCTTAACATATGTTCTCAAGTTTCATTCATTTTCCTAAAAATGACATAATTTCACTCTTCACTCTGAATAATAACACTCCATTGTATATACATATGTGTGTGTGTGTGTATATATATATATTACATTTTCTAGTCATTTTATTCTTTACATAGCTACTATAAACATAGTTATAACCACAGAATTATATGTATATGGATATATATGACTTCCATATACAAATATATTTCACTTGTATATATGTAAATTTTGTGTTCTTCCCATTTCCCAATATTATTTGAAAATATATTTTCAAAAACAGATATTAGGGCTGGGATTGTGGCTCAGTAGTAGAGCACTTGCTTCACATGTGTGAGGCACTGGGTTTGATAAAATAAAGGTTCATCAACAACTAAAAAAAAAGAAAAGGAAAGCAGATATTAATAGTTGCAAAGCACTTCATCCAATGAGGACAATATAGTTCATAACCACATTCCTGTGTTCACGTAGTTCTTTTTTTTACTATAAATAATGACACAGCATATATCTCAATACAGCTATCTTATTCATATTTAGGACTATTTTTGGTGATACACACCAGAAGGAAAATTACTGGATCCAAAGGACAGGAGAATTTTGAAAGCTCTTGATTCATTCTTACATGTTGCTTTTCAAATGGGTGATAACGCTCTGACTGCCAAGGCCGATGCTCGCAGTGTTCCTTCAGTACTGTCTGGGCAGTGCAACTAAGTGCTGCTGCAGAATAATACAGAAAATGTAGTAGTGGAAGTAATAGCTCTAAATATTAATGTATTTGACACAATATGATTGACTAATTATATGGTTATCTTATTTACCTTGGGTTTTAATGATCTGCTGATCAGTTTACCCAACAAATACTTATTGGAGTATATGATCAAGGCACTAAGAATATATTGTTCAAGGATGTGAAAATACAGTAGTGAACAAAACACAAAAAGTCCCTGCCATGGGAAACTTGTATTCTATTTATTTTATATGAGTGATCCTTATGTAATAAATGTAAAACTATCACTAGTATCTACTATGTGCTTAGCATTATCTCAAATTTCTATTTATTTATTTAATTTAAAGAGCAAATGAGAGAGCTCTGTCACTTCTTACTGGTTGATGAGAAAGAGGAGGCACAGAGTACTAAAGTAACTAGCCCGAAGACATGCAGCTAGTCATTTATAAACTTCATTCTAGGTCAGTCTTTAATTCCAGAGTTTATGTTCTTTCCCCTATGCAATACATATGATATCTATTGTTTCAGACAATTTTGGGGGTTATATTTAATAAATTATTTTCTACTTTATTATTGTCTTTCTTTTTTTGAAGAGAAAAAGTTTGACGGCTCATGGTTTCAGAGGTCTTAGTCCATAGAAGGCTAGCTCCATTCCTCAGGACTTGAGGTGAGGCAGGACATCATGGAGGGAGAATGTGGTGGAGGGAAGCAGCTCACATCATGATCAGAAAGCAGAGAGAGAGAGCTGTTATTGACTTTTAAATTTTTGTTTGCGTTTCAATATACATGCAGAATTTTAAAATTTTTATGTAATTAAATTGAGGAGACTTTTTATCTATTAATTATCTTCTCAGAAGTTTGTTTCTTTTTTATAGTTAAAAATTTAAATGCTAAAACTATCTGAACTTTATTTTACTGTGTATCATAAATGAGAATCTATTATTACCCAAACCATGAGTACATTTATTGATTATCCTTTGCTTCCCATTGCTTCCCAATAATTGTTAATGAAAATAGAGCTTATTTAGATTGAAATACTGGAAAAGTCACTCAAAAAATACCAACCAGACCACTTTTAGGAGAAATATTTTAGGCATTTTCTTATTTTTTTTTATTGGTTGTTCACAACATTACAAAGCTCTTGACATATCATATTTCATACATTAGAATCAAGTGGGTTATGAACTCCCATTTTTACCCCAAATACAGATTGCAGAATCACATCGGTTACACATCACATTTTTACATACTGCCATATTAGTGACTGTTGTATTCTGCTACCTTTCCTATCCTCTACTATCCCCCCTCCCCTCCCCTCCCATCTTCTCTCTCTACCCCATCTACTGTAATTCATTTCCCTCCATGTTTGTTATCCCATTCCCCTCATAACCTCTTATATGTAATTTTGTATAACAATGAGGGTCTCCCTCCATTTCCATGTGCTTTCCCTTTTTTTCTCCCTTTCCCTCCCACCTCATGTCTCTGTTTAATGTTAATCTTTTCTTCCTGCTCTTCCTCCCTGTTCTGTTCTTAGTTGCTCTCATTATATCAAAGAAGACATTTGGTATTTGTTTTTTAGGGATTGGCTAGCTTCACTAAGCATAATCTGCTCTAGTGCCATCCATTTCCCTGCAAATTCTGTGATTTTGTCATTTTTTAGTGCTGTGTAGTACTCCATGGTGTATAAATGCCACATTTTTTTTATCCATTCATCTATTGAAGGGCATCTGGGTTGATTCCACAGTCTAGCAATTGTGAATTGTGCTGCTATGAACATCGATGTGGGAGTATCCCTGTAGTGTGCTCTTTTAAGGTCTTCAGGAAATAGTCCAAGAAGGGGAATAGCTGGGTCAAATGGTGGTTCCATTCCCAGCTTTCCCAGGAATCTCCATACTGCTTTCCAAATTGCCCGCACCTGTTTGCAGTCCCACCACCAGTGTACAAGAGTACCCTTTTCCCCACATCCTCGCCAGCACTCGTTGTTGTTTGATTTCGTCATGGCTGCCAATCTTACTGGGGTGAGGTGGTATCTTAGGGTGGTTTTGATTTGCATTTCCTTGACTGCTAGAGATGGTGAGCATTTTTTCATGTACTTGTTGATTGATTATATGTCCTCCTCTGTGAAGTGTTTGTTCATGTCCTTGGCCCATTTGTTGATTGGGTTATTTGTTGATTTCGTCATGGCTGCCAATCTTACTGGGGTGAGGTGGTATCTTAGGGTGGTTTTGATTTGCATTTCCTTGACTGCTAGAGATGGTGAGCATTTTTTCATGTACTTGTTGATTGATTGTATGTCCTCCTCTGTGAAGTGTTTGTTCATGTCCTTGGCCCATTTGTTGATTGGGTTATTTGTTATCTTATTGTCTAATTTTTTGAGTTCTTTGTATACTCTGGATATTAGGGCTCTATCTGAAGTGTGAGGAGTAAAAATTTGTTCCCATGATGTGGGCTCCCTATTTACCTCTCTTATTGTTTCTCTTGCTGAGAAAAAACTTTTCAGTTTAAGAAAGTCCCATTTGTTGATTCTTGTTATTAACTCTTGTGCTATGGGTGTCCTGTTAAGGAATTTTGAGCCCGTCCCCACAATCTGTAGATCAGAGCCAACTTTTTCTTCTATCAGACGGAGAGTCTCTGATTTGATATCTAGCTCCTTTATCCACTTTGAGTTGACTTTTGTGCATGGCGAGAGTAGGGGATTCAGTTTCATTTTGTTGCATATGGATTTCCAGTTTTCCCAACACCATTTGTTGAAGATGCTATCCTTTCTCCATTGCATGTTTTTAGCTCCTTTATCGAATATAAGATAGTTGTAGCTTTGTGGATTAGTCTCTGTGTCCTCTATTCTGTACCATTGGTCCACCCGCCTGTTCTGGTACCAGTACCATGCTGTTTTTATTACTATTGCTCTGTAATATAGTTTGAAATCTGGTATCGTTATACCACCTGATTCACGCTTCCTGCTTAGAATTGTTTTTGCTATTCTGGGTCTTTTATTTTTCCATATGAATTTCACAATTGCTTTATCTATTTCTACAAGAAATGCCATTGGGATTTTGATTGGCATTGCATTAAACCTATAGAGAACTTTTGGTAATATCGCCATTTTGATGATGTTAGTTCTGCCTATCCATGAACAAGGTATATTTTTCCATCTTCTAAGATCCTCTTCTATTTCTCTCTTTAGGATTCTGTAGTTTTCATTGTATAGGTCTTTCACCTCTTTTGTTAGGTTGATTCCCAAGTATTTTTTTTTTTTGAGGATATTGTGAATGGAGTGTTTTTCCTCATTTCCGTTTCAGAAATTTTGTCACTGATATACAGAAATGCCTTTGATTTATGTGTGTTGATTTTATATCCTGCCACTTTGCTGAATTCATTTATTAGTTCTAGTAGTTTCTTTGTAGACCCTTTTGGGTCTTCTAGGTATAGAATCATGTCATCCACAAATAGTGATAATTTAAGTTCTTCTTTTCCTATTTTTATGCCTTTAATTTCTTTCGTCTGTCTAATTGCTCTGGCCAGTGTTTCGAGAACTATATTGAATAGAAGTGGTGATAGGGGGCATCCCTGTCTTGTTCCAGATTTTAGAGGGAATGCCTTCAATTTTTCTCCATTCAGAATGATGCTAGCCTGAGGCTTAGCATAGATAGCTTTTACAATGTCGAGGTAAGTTCCTGTTATCCCTAGTTTTTCTAATGTTTTGAACATAAAGGGATGCTGTACTTTGTCAAATGCTTTCTCTGCATCTATTGAGATGATCATATGGTTCTTATCTTTAAATCTATTAATGTGGTGAATAACATTTATTGATTTCCGTATATTGAACCATCCTTGCATCCCAGGGATGAATCCTACTTGATCATGGTGCACAATTTTTTTGATGTGCCTTTGTATCCGATTCACCAGAATTTTATTGAGGATTTTTGCATCTAGGTTCATCAGAGATATTGGTCTGTAGTTTTCTTTCTTTGTGGTGTCTTTGTCTGGTTTCGGAATCAGGGTGATGTTGGCCTCATAGAATGAATTTGGCAGAGCTCCCTCTTTTTCTATTTCCTGAAATAACTGGAAAAGTATTGGTATTAATTCTTCTTTAAAGGTTTTGTAAAACTCCGCTGTATACCCATCCGGTCCTGGGCTTTTCTTGGTTGGAAGTCTTTTGATTGCTTCTTCTATTTCATCTATTGATATTGGTCTGTTCAAATTGTGTGTATCCTCTTGACTCAGTCTGGGCAAATTATATGACTTAAGGAATTTATCGATGTCTTCACTATCTTCTATTTTAATGGAATATAGGTTTTCAAAATAATTTCTAATTGTCTTCTGTATTTCTGAAGCGTAGGCATTTTCTTATATCATGAGAATTTAGGCTGTATTTATTAAGTTATAAAAGGTTTGCCTCTCTGTGTATGATTGATACACACACACACACACACACACACACGCACATAAACACACAATCTTAAATTCCAGACACAGAAATGTCCATGTTGTGTCTGAATTCAGATTAAATTCCTTAGTTTTATTCCTAATTTTATTTTCCTTAGTCTATTTAAGTAGTCACTGAACTTATCTCTGACTGTAAGTTGTATATGTTTAGGTAAACTGTGGAATGCATATATACATCTAAATCTCAAGTATGACCCTTATCTTCAAGGAATCTACCTCCCTACCTCCTAGCTGGGAAAAATAAGATATACATGAAAAGTCACCATGGGATGCAAGCAATGTTTGGAGATGAAAGTAGTGTTTGACAATGTCAGGTTTGCTGGCACTGCAGAATCACAGGAAAGAGTGACAATGTCTGTGGGCTGGGTAGAGCAGCAAACTGCACAGAGAAAGGGAGAAGGAGGGAGTTACCTGAGCCCAGATGGATCAGTAGGAGTTTGACAGCTCGAGAGGAAGGGGTACAAAGAAGATAGAATGAGCCCACATTCTGAAGGGACATGTAAGTGGGTGTTGGAGTAGAGAAGGAAGAGGTCAAAGAAACACCCAGTACTGGACCAGAGCCCATGATGATAAGAAATTCCCTCATTCTACAACGCAGCAAACACACTAGAATGAGGAGGAAAGAGCTGTGAACATTAATAGCTCCCACTGTAAGTTAGCTGTAGGTGATCAGGTGGCAGTCTGCCTTGTATAATACAGTGCCCCATATTTATACTGGATCAGCCTTCAACTGTAGTGACTCCCTTGGTTAACCCCACCTTCCAATTCCTTTTGATTATCTTAGTGTTTAAATGAAACAGAAGTTTTGCCAATTTGGAATATTCTTGCATTCAAAACAAAGAATTTTTGAAACATTAAATGAATCTTCACAAAACAAAGAATTTTTGAAACATTAAATGAATATCAACCATGCATCTACTTTAGCTGGTTAGTTTTACCTCTGGACTGAGATCAGCTTCCCCACATGTGTGGGTAGCGATGTTCTTTTGCGCGTATTTAAGTGTGTCAGCAAGGTTCTTCAGAGAGACAGAAACAAAAACATGTGTAGAGAGACCTAAAGAGAGAAGTGGGGGCAAAAATGTATTTTAAGGAATTGGTTCACATGACTGTGGAAGCTTGTAGAGACCTGGACAAGTTCAAAGGCGGTCTGCTGGCAGAATTCCCCTTTCTTCTAAGGAGGTTGATCTCTATCTGTTAGGGCCTTCCTCTGATGAGATGGAGGGTATTCAACTTTACTCAAATTCTACTGATTTACATATTAGCCACATCTAAAAAAATTCTTGACAGAAACATCTAAGAAAAGATTGGGCCAAATATGTGGGTACTGAGGCCTAGCTGAGTCATGCAGGACACAAAGCATTGCAATGAGTAACGTGAAACCTGGTGGTGACCAAAGCCCACACCAGCACGGGGAAGGCTAAACATAGCCTATTTTCAAGGTCTCTCAGGACAAAAACTGGACCCAGGAACAGGGCAGAGGTGCCTCTCTCCCTTTCTGTAGCCCCAATTGCCTTCTAACCCCTCAAAGCTGTTAGACAGAACTAAGGCTGATACTGTCCTGACAGTGGTTAGGTCCATTCTTGGACTGAACAGCTTTTTGGTGGATTTATCTAGGGACCCAACCATGGCATGGTTTACAGGAAACAAATAATTTCCAAGTTCCAAGTAAATGACTGTTAATGAGGGTTTAGTTTTTAAGTTAGAAACTCTATGTCATTATGAAGATGGCTTAGTGAGATGCTTAGACAAATATCCCAGATTAGGATCAGGATGGGCTTCAAAGCCTCATGATACTACTTCCAACTCTAGGCCTTGGAGAAACCTTTGGACTTGTTTTCTTATTTTAGGTAGATAATGCCCAGATACAGGACTTCTTTAAAAAATGAGAAAATGAAACAAATCATATGCAAGGTAAAACATTATTATTTCTATGGTCATTGTAGAACTCAATCCAAACTAAGCCTGCCTTGAACCCTACAAAAGGGATTCTTACAAGTATTTTCATAGCATCTGCCTGTAACATAGAAGGTGCTAGTAAATGAATGTCTTTGTGAAATATTCTCAAAAAAGTTCTTTTGATGCCATCATGTTAACATTTCAGAATTTGTTAAATTCATCCAGAGCCTCTATCTTCTGCATTAAAGACCCCATGATATAATTACCTTCTGAAAAATAGCACTGATTTTATTGGGGGAAAATTACAGAAAATAATTACCAAAATAATCCAAACACCAAGATCAACTATTTCTTTCCCTAGAAAGAGCCTTAGGTTTTGTTTTTCGTTTTTAAATTTGTGATAGACTTTCTCTCCCTGACTTACAACAAGATCCATCTCAAAGGAGGAAATCTTTTGCAAGAGAAATAACCTTTGGAAAGAGCTAAAGCTAATAGCCCCAGGATTCTTTTTTTTTTTAACCATCATTTAATAAAAGGCTTTGTTGAGATATATTTCACATACTAAACATTCACCCACATAGTGTGCAATTCAATGGTTTTTGAGCATATTCACAGATATGTGTGACCATCACCACAGTTGATTTTCAAACATTTTTATCACTTCAGAAAGAAACCCCCTATCTTTTAGTTACCACCCCAATTATCCTCCTCATTTCCTAGGCAACCACCAATCTACTTTCTGTCTTTACAGATTTACCTAGCTGGACATTTCATATAAATGGAACCATGTAATATATAGTCTTTTGTAACTGGTTTCTTTCAGTTAGCATGTTTTCAAGGTTTATTTATGGCATGGTATGTTCAGTATTTCATTCTCTTTTATAGCTGAATATTATTCCATTGTATGGACAATTTTGTTTATCCATTCATCTGCTGGTATGCACTGGGGTTGTTTTCTCCCTTTGTTAATTTGAATAATACTGTTAAGAATATTCACACACAAGTTTTTGTGTGGAAATGTAGAGCCCCAGGATTCTTGAACTATATCTGAGTTTTGATATCTGGAGTAGTTATCCAGGTCCTCTGCCATTTCTCCTTCCATTATGCCCAGATGAACTAGTTCTTCAGGCCAAAAACTCCTCCAAAGTAGTCCTAGCTTCTCCTCCCTAGCCTCAATTTTAAGGACCAACTTAACATTCCATAACACATATTCACCTCTGTAAGACTACTTTCTTCTTTACAAGATTAATTTTATTTGGGCTTGACCTTAGTGCTTCTTGATAATTTTATGAATTGAGCAATTCTGTTATCAGTGTTTTTTTTGGAGGTAGAGTGACCCAGCATGCTGCAGTTCTGATCCTTGCTTATTAACCAATAGCATACTGTGCCACTTTCACTCTGTTTAGCTGCCCTTAAACAATCATTGAAAACAAGCTCTATGGATTTGGATTTATTCCCTAAGGAGTCAATTTTACACTTTAAGAATTTTTTCCCCTAGATACCTTCTGGTTTCTGCCTTTTTATTTTAAAACATTATTATTTAGGTGTGATTGTCAAAAGTATCAAATTTGATTATTTTACCTTTGCCTTTGAGGAATAAAGCCATGAGACAGAATTGATATTAATCTACCTATCTTTATTTATCTATCATCTATCCATCTCTACCAGGTAATGTACAGAGATTAAAATAATGAATGAATATTATAATGTCTTTGCCTATGAAATATTTCTAGTCTAGTGGAGAGACATAAAAAAAACATACAAGTATAATGCAGTTTCTTGAAAGTCATAATAAGGATAAGCATAGGAGAGCCTGATGAAGCACAAAAGAATAAAAATATTAGAAAGGTATTGGTTAATAAGATTAAAGTACTTTTTCCTTTGGTCCTGGTTGCTATGGTTTGAATGTGGTTTCTCCCCTGCAAAACTCATGTTGAAATCAACTGCCATGATGATAGTGCCAAGAGGTAAGATTAAAAGATGGTCAGGATATGAACCAAAGTAAACTTGTATTCTTTATAAATCACTCAGTTTCAGGTATTCTATTATTGCAACAGTAAAGAGACAAATACAGCTATATGTAAGGATAGTGAGATAATTATCTTGTGAAAATTGCATAATCTACCAAAACATCACATTAACATCAAATCATAATTGCATATGTGTTTTTCCAAAGTAATACTGTACTTCATAAATAAGTATAAAATAAGTTTTAGCATATTACTTATACATGAAGCATAAATGTTAGGGTCTGTAAACAAGTCAGGATGGCGCCTGGCATTTTGCCAGAGGGAGTGGTTTGTGAAGTAACGACAGAGAGCCATTAAGTGTGGAGATTCCTTATTGGTTGACTGCTGTATCTAGTTTATGTTAATTAAGATAAGCTGTGTGTAATGTATATATACCCCTCCGGTCCTACAATAAACGGCTCCCACTCCTGGTGTATCAATCTACACAATTGCTCGTCACCCCCCCCCCCCCCCGGGTTATTTTGCTGTAGCCGGACTGCGGCACATAAATGTATATATGATCAAGATGACATTTTAAAGATCGTTCAATATACTGCAATGATAGTCATAATCACTATATATTAAAGGGAAAATGACACTTATAGAAAGAAAAATGCTTCATTGATAGTCTGACGACTGGAAAATTTTGAAGGGTAGATCCTACAAGATCAAGTATTTTTTGTTTGTTTTTGTTTGGTTTGGTTTTGGTACCAGGGATTGAACCCAGGGGTGTTTGAACCACTTGCCACATAAATAGCCCTTTTTATCTTTTGGAATGTAGAAACAAAGTCTCACTAAGCTGCCTAGGAGCTCACTAAATAGCTAAGACTAACTCTGAACTTGCAATCCTCCTGCCTCAGCCTCCCTTATCACTGGGATTACAGGTGTGTATCACTGTCCCTGGCAAGAACAAGTTTTATCAGAATTTCTTTTTTTTTAAGAGAGAGAGAGAGAGAGAGAGAGAGAGAGAGAGAGATTTAAAATATTTATTGTTTAGTTTTCGGCAGAAACAACATCTTTATTTTATTTGTATGTAGTGCTGAGGATCAAACCCAGCGCCGTGCGCATGCCAGGCAAGCACACTACTGCTTGAGCACATCCCTAGCCCAAGAATTTCTTACCCTTCAATATCTTCTAGATGATGTGAGACTTTGTGTCTTTAAGCTTTTCAAGCATTTTTTTCAAGTGTGGCTGCTTTGGAACACTGACGTTCATTTTCCCTTTCCTCTAATAGGTAATGACACCTCAGCTTATTATAGCTATTGAGATTGTTACATTATGCAAAGTATTTTCAAATATTATTTGTATATATTTGGTATGTGTGGCTGTGTTGGTTTAGACATGTATCTCTGGTACCTTGATCCAAGTGGTGAGTCAGATAGGTGAGATGCATTTAGTAACTGAGGACTTTTGTCTAGTAGAAATTTTAAGCCTGTAACTGAGTTGACAGACACTAGAAGCATCTACCATAGATTAAAAAAAAAAGAAGAAGAAGAAATTGTGAACTTACAGATTATTAGATCACAAAGTTAAGTGATATCATATTCAACTTATAGATACCCTAATGGGAGCATAATTTGTGAATGTGCAAATAATCATGTTGATGTATTTTTTCATATTCAATTTTTAAATATTTGTTAATTTCTTTGAAATAATGTTGATAAAGAAAATAAAATAGGTGAACAATCATTTTGCCTTTGAAGATATTAAAAAAAGTTTACCTATTCAGACAGATGTAATGAGACTTGAACATTTTATAGTAAATAAGATGAATAGAGGTGGTAGTTTTAGTTTTCTTCAGAAAATGGTGATGCAAAATAAGATCATAAGCTCTTTGAAGCAAAGACTTAACCACCTGTCACTGCTAACTCCTGAAGGGGACATTCAAATCTGCCCCAAGGACTTGTAAGAGTCCTACCTGAGGCTGAAAATCATGGTGTTGTCAATTTTTGCACTTGTGAGAAAAATTTCTGAGACCTGGAGTTGTGCAGTGACTTGCCTGTATCTACATGACTTATGAAGTGCAGAAGGAGAAGGCAGAGTTTGGATTCTGGCTTCCTATTGTCGAAAATTAAGATATTATTTCTCCTTTCCAGTAACTATCTTTCCTCTGAAGGAATGTGAAATTGAACTATCCTGAGAAGACAATAAATAGGTTTCCCTTTAAGGAGAGGTTTTCTATTAAAGTTGTATATGAAAAGTAAATTACTTAAACGTTCCAGAATGCTTTAAATTTCCCCCTTCACATAACACATGACACTGCCATCCTGCAGATTCTTGTATAGCCTGAGTTTCCCAAAGTTCTAATGGTGATGATGCAAGTTGTTTAAAAGAACAATTAACCCTAGAGGACAGGCAGAAAAACAAAGGATGAGGAAAAGAATAAAAAATACACCTGGGGTTCAGTTTACTTTTCCTGTTAATACAACATCTTAGGTCAAAAGCCCATTTAAAAATGAAAGAAAGATAAGGAGAAAGAAAGCAAAGGGAGAAAGGAAAGAGGAAGGAAAGAGAGAAGAATATAGCCCAACTAATTTTGAGAAGTTTTTAAAAACTTTTTTTATTATTATTATTATTATTGTTATCATCATCATTATCATCATCATCATCATCATCATCATCATCATCATGTGGGTACCAGGGATTGAACTCAGAGGCACTTGACTACTAAGCCACATCCCCAGCCCTATTTTGTATTTTATTTAGAGACAGGGTCTCATTGAGTTGTCTTAGCACCTCACCATTGCTGAGGCTGGCTTTGAACTCTTGATTCTCCTCTCATCCTCCCAAGCCGCTGGAATTACAGGCATGCATCACCACACCTGGACTAACAGTTTATATTTTTAAAAAATTTTAGGAATAGGATCATACATAAGAGGAAGAATTTGATTCAGTGCTGGCTGAGAATTCCTTGATGTTCCATAGCAACTTATTGCAAGCTTACCTGTTAGTGGTAAAAACAAGTTGGTTTTCATAATTTGGATTTTGAGAATAGAAAAGTGGGAAATTTTGAAATCCCATAACACTTGTGATGTTAATCAATGTGTCAAGGGAAAGGTTAATCTGATGTATATAAATTATGTAAAATTAGGTATGACACTGTCTTTGGGTATTTTTTTTCTTGATTAGTATATCTTATCTTTTTCCATAGCAATTATTCCGTCCATTTTTGCAGTTTCATAAAGTAAACATTTTAGGAAAAGAGAATCAAATATTGTTGCCTTAAAATATATATAGGTTTAATATACATAAGATTACTGATGGAACAAGGCTTATCTGAACCTAAGATTTTAAAAAACCCCACAATGATAATATAATTTTGAAAATAAAACATATAAATACAATATTATTGCATGGTATTCTTCAGTTGTTTTTCTCATGTGATATATTTGATATAAAATTATCTTCCAAATATTTTATTTGGACAAATGGAGTTCTCCCTCTACCCCCCTTTTTGGAATCCAGCTGGTAGGGGCATTTATTTACATAAAGTTTTAAAGGTGTTTTGTAAGTAAAAATGAATATAAGTGAATTAATCAATAAAAGCCCATAATAAATGGACAGATACATTAATATGAGTAGGAGTCATGTAATCACAGCGGAGAGATGTTAGGAAAGTAACAGTAAGTTATCCTTTTCACAGAAACAGTTTAAGCATAGGCCAGCATCCATCAACAACTCAGAGGTCAGAAGTCCTTTTAAAAATGAAAGAAAGAGAAAAGAGGAAGGGAAAAAGGGAAAAGAATGAATGACTTTCCTTAAAACACCTAATTTAGTAGAAAGCATACTCCTGGAATAAAGGATTTAGGGATCCATGAAGGAAGAAATGGCTGATGTAGTCACTGAGGAAATAAATTCACAAAAGACATGAAATAAGAACTCAAGGCCCCATTTTACTATAAAAGTTGTTCAATATAAGTAAGTAAGAAAACTATAGACACAAAGGTTGATACAACTCAACTAAATCTTGTCACTTGTGGAAAATAAGATATTGAATATTACTCATAATAAATGTTATATCCACTTTTTATGGGTCTCAATATTACTCAAAATTCTAGTAAATTTTATTATTAAAATTCTCTTATTCAAATTACTAGCCAAGTGAGGGTTTTAAGACCCTGATATACTTACTTTCATCCTCTTCATATCATCCATTAATTCATTCATTTAATTACTTTTTCAGCATTTATAAAACCATACAATACTAAGTAATCAGAGGATGCAAAGTTGGTCCAGATACAGGTTACATAAGGAGCTTACATTCTATTAAGGGATAAAAGGTTCCCAAAGAATTTTACTAAGAGGTAGAAAGAAATTGACATTACAAAGACACATATGCAGTTAATTAGGAAAGAAATCTTAGGAGAACTGAGGTGCTTTTCACCTTGAGGTGTTGGGAGGAAGTGTCTGAAGAAAGTGACATTTGA
This sequence comes from Spermophilus citellus, assembly GCF_964194105.1. NCBI lineage: Eukaryota > Metazoa > Chordata > Mammalia > Rodentia > Sciuridae > Spermophilus > Spermophilus citellus. The sequence goes on along the minus strand of NC_138186.1, from coordinate 92,207,057 downwards.
ACTGGAATATCAAGGATGTAATCACATAGAAACAGAGATTCCAGGAGAAGAAAAACAAAGTAAAAGAAATGGGGAAATTGTAATCATTCTATTAAGCAGCCCCATCAGTGTACAAAAAAAAAAAATATTGGGAGATGAAGGAAGAAGTAATAACAGAAATTTGAATTCATCACTTTTTGTTAAAATAATAAATTACTATTCACAAAATAAATTTCAAAAACAAGTGTGAGCTCTCAGAAATGCAATGTGAGTGTCACTAATATCAACAGTGCAAAGTGATATACAGGAAAGAGCATTCTTAAGGAGACTGATAGACCTAGATTACATCTGCATTCTACTTTTCATTAGTATGTAACCTGCATATACCACCCAAACCCTCTGAGTTTTAGTATTTTCATTAGTAAAGTGAATACAAATTATATTCCAGAGTCATTGTGAGCCTAGAGATAATACATATGATATGACCGATAGATAATTGGTCTTCAGAAAATGGTAGCTAACAAGATAATTCTGTAAGAACTGGGATTCTTTTGATTGCAAGTATATAAACCAGCCCAAACTGATTTAAGCCAAAGGGACTTTCTAGGCTTATGTTGCAGGAAAGTCCAAGAGCAGAGCTGGGCTTCTTAGGACAAGAGTCATCATGGTGCATGGGCACCCTGTCTTTCCTTAACTTTTCTAGTAATTTTCCTCTTAACTGGCACCATTCTCTTCTCATCCAGGATCTTTTCATGTGATGACTATAAGGATCGTTGGTAGCTCAGAGATTATAACTTACCTGTTTAGCAACTCTAGCAAAGAAAAGAAAAAAGATGCTCCTTTCCCAATAGCTGAAACAAGTAAAGCGATTCCTGTTGATGTTTGTCATTGGCCTTTCTTGAATAATGAGCCCATCTTGGAACCAATAACTACAGCCAGATGGTCAAGGTAATTTTGATGGTCAGAATTTTGGTCACAGAGCCCTGTGGGGGCAGAGATGAGGATCAGTCCCTGAAATTTAAGAATGCAAAGGAAGGCATATCATAGGTTTAGAGAAAAAGATATGCCTAATATAGGCAGTGACTCAGCCATTGCTAGATTTCCAATTTCATTGACCCACCATTTCTACAGTGGAGTTTAAGCAGTATGTGGCAGTTTGAATGTCTTCAGATACAAGTAACATAAAATCTGGCCCAAATGATAAGGAAATTTATTACTTAATATCAATAGCAAGTCTCCAAGTAGAGAAGCCTTCAAAATTGTTTGACTCATTGGCTTAAGATGTTCTTAAGGGCATGAATTCTTCCATTTCTCTCCTTTGGCATCTTGGTGAAGCTTTCTTCCTCAAGTGGCAAGATAGCTGTGATTTCATACTCACAGCCAGACCTGAGAGCATCCAGAGGTAAAAAAACAGAGACTCTCTCTTATTGTATCTTTGTTAGAAGGAACACATCTCTTAGAAGATCCCTCTAGCAACTCCAGCAAACTTCTCTCACATCTCACTGGCTAGAATTGGATTATACACCCCTCCCTAAGCCAATTGTTGACCTGGATTAGGATAATAATAAAAAATGGAATGAAAGTCAGGAAGGCAATTCAATGTTTACTTCACATTGTGTGTAGCATGTGAACTGGATGTAAACAATGAGCTTCAGAATGTTGGTTGAGTGTGAGCACAATACTCACAATGGAAGAATGATTCTTGAAGACTAGGCTTGTAATCTTGTTCTAGAAGTTGAAGCTCTTTTGAGTGCTAAAAAAAAATATAGATGAAAATGGGCTCTACCTTCCCAAGTTCTGTAGAGATATGCATTACAGAATATGTAATTATGCCATTTAATGTGTTGATAAGACTGTCTAGCACCCCTCGAGCCCAGCAGAAAATTTCTGCCACTTATATGAAGAAAGTCTAAGATCAAGTAGTGATTATATATATTATATATAATTATATACATATGATTCTAATATATATATATATAATATATTATATATAGAACTAATAGCCCTACATATTACAAATCCTCCTTAGCTATTTCTTTATTTGAAAAAGTTAAAACATGCCCCAAATTTATAGTAGACATCTCAAGATGGCACTATAGCAGCTAATACGTATGTGGGGAGTAAATGGAGCTCCCCCAGCCCCATCCTCTCCAGAGAAGCAGACCTAATGTGTGAGTAAATTGGATAGGGGGAACCAGACTCCATTTATCCTGGCTGAAAATTAGGATTAGTGGACTTTCATTAACTCTCCTGATGGCAGCTTCTAATTTCCCCCATGAATCTGCCTGCCTCAAATGGCTCATGTGCTATTTATCTTCATCTGCATTTGTACCACATTTCTGAATTCATGAATTACAATTACTTTATTTGACTTTGAAGGGATTCTATGGAATGTTAAATTCATAAAACTAACCCAAGGCTTCTTCGTCATACCCCCGGTACGAAATTTTTTTTTTAGTTCAAAAAACCTTTCTCCTTATTTTAGCCAAGGCTTGGGTAAATCAAATAGAAATTGGTGTATGCAGTTATTCAATTATCTGACATCCTAATTTCTTCCTGTAGTATATTTTAATATATGTGCTGAAATTCAACAATGCAGTCTTAATTTGTTCCATATTTGCAGGTCTTAAATTCTTGATGTATAAATATTTTTACACAAGAACATTGTAGATTTAGAACATTATGAAGACAATCTTTATCTCATTTTTATAAGCACTTATTGAATTTCCTACTATCTGCTAGGCAGAGACATAAAAATAGAACAGCTGCTTGCCCCCCCCCCCAAATCTTTACAACACAAAGTCAGAAAAGTACACAATTTCAGAACAGTGTCATCTCTGCAGTAAGAAGCACAGAACGGAAGTACAAAGAAAGACCACCAACACATTGAAGAATGGTACTGGGGAAGAAAGCAGGAGGTGGCAATATCCAAGCATAGCACTGGTATTTGCTTCCTGGGGCCACCCTAACAAAAATCCACTTAAAATAAAAGGAACTTACTCCCTCACAGTCCTGAAGATTAGAAGAATGGTGTTGAGATGTTGGCTGGGCTGTTCTCCAGGAAAAGCTCTAGACAGGAGTTCTCTCTTGCCTTTTCCTAGCCTCTGACAGCTACTGGCAATCTTTGGTATTCTTTGGCTTGCAACTGTATCACTCTAATCTTTGCCCCTTTTGACATGTAGAATTCTCCCATCTGTTTCCACATCTCCCTGTTCTTGTGAAGAGTGGAGTCATTGGATTTAGAGCCCACTTAATCCAGCATGACCTCCTTTTAACTTAACCTCATCTGAAAATTCCCAATTTCCAAATAAGGGTACATTCATAGTACCTGGGATGAGGACTTCAATGTATCTTTCATGGTGGAACAATCCAACCCATAACAGTATTGTAAAGAGTAAAAGGAGTTATCAGAAGATGAAAGTGTCCATGGTCAAAGGCACAAGATAAGAGAAAGTTTAGATCTGTAATGAGATGAAACAGGTCAAGCTTCTGGGCATCCAGTAACCTCCATCTATTACATCTTCTATCACTTTTTCTCTTTTGCCTTTAACACCATCAGGAGTTATTGTCCTTGAAATTTCCTCTTCAGGAACTTTGAAGGCGATTATTGTCTCTTATTGCCTAGATAGGGTATTGACTGATTAATCTGATTCTTGGTGATTGTATCTTAAAGTAGGTGCTAGAGGATTAATTTCCACCCTAGGAGATGGTATGGGTCTCTTTTAACAGTACTTCCTGGTCTGTTTCATGAAATAAAACAATGTGATCATAATTAAATAACAGGGGAGAAAACTTTTACTAAAAAATTGCTACTGTGTTTTTTAAACCATTTCCTCTGCCAATCATTTCTCCTGCCCCCGCACTCCTTCTCAGAGAATCTGCCCCCTGAAATCCCTGCTGAGTGGCTAGCCAGCCAGAGGGTGTCAGGCTGATGGACACTTAACTCAGGATGTACTTAGGCTCTTAGGTGCCTTCTTAAAATAATGTGGATTTGGGACACAAAGGCTCCAGGGAGCCTATGAAAGCTGTAGAATTGGAAAAGAGGTAGAATTGAATCTGGTAGCCATGTTTGGTCTATGCATTTCCATATATGGAAAGTCAGTCTATGGAAAAAAAAATCAGAACTCTGAGATGAGCAAAGATGAAAGGCCATATGGTCTGGAAAGACAAAGATCTTTTCTTTTGCAGAGGTGGCTCTATTCTTCTATGAGACCAAGAATGTTTCTTGCCTTTGAATCTTTAGACGCTCCTCTCTCAACTTATTTTATGCTCACTGGGACAAGTTTCTGCCTCTGTAACCAAGTGATCCTTAACTAGAAGAGTCCTGCACCTTTTTATCTATCTGTATGTAGAAAGGGCTCTGAATAGACTGCAAAATCCTGAAATCTTCAGCTATCTTTCAGTTTTGGAACATTAGCCCTCCTCAGCTGCTGTCCATCAACCTTCTTTTACACATTGCCTCCTCAGAATAAATTGTAGTTTTTGTCAGACAGATTGTAACCATGATTTACTCAATTTTTCACCATTGTGTGAAAATATTCAACTTGAGCAAGCAATGTATCTGACTTAGAAGTAGGAACTTTCCGATTATATAAAGGTCCCCATAGGAGAATCGAATATATTATATCAGCATCACAAGTATCATGTATATACTTTTCTTTCTTTCAAGAAAACAGTTCTCCTTATTGTTCAAATGACAAATGACTTCAAGGTTCAAAACCAAAGACTTCAGAGTAAATTATCATCTTACTGTATACCTCCCATAAATGAAGCTTGCAAGATTAATTGCTGCTCTGAATGTCATTATATTGAAGCATATTCACTTTTCTTTGGCCTAGAAATATGACATAAGTCATGTCCTACAAGCTTAAACCTAAAAGGAAGTGTGGTGAAGTGGTAAATATACAGCATCTAAAAGAGCAGTAATTTATACAGAAATTTGTGTAAGGTTATTGGGACTTCTCACTTGAATCAAGAGCATTTTGACAATAGTAAGAACAAATTGAGTTTGAACTGATGGAGTTGGCTGTCTTCTGTCTTAAAACTGCAGCAGAGTGGTTAGAGTAAATCATGGTTACAATCTGTCTGACAAAACTACAATTTATTCTAAGGAGGCAGCATGATTAAACTGTCCACCTGTGGAGAAGAGTTTGGGTCCAAAATACATCTTAATTTGCAGCATATTATCCACTTCCAGGTCCCTTTTTCTCAGCTTAAACATTCTTCTCCAAATTTACAGGCCTGAAAATCCAATTTGATTTATTGCAGACTGTCTCCTTGCAGAAGTCCAACATAAGTTAGGCTGTATCCAATTGGACAACTGTTTTCTGTCCCCTCTGTCACCTCCCTTTCTCAGCTCAGTCCTTAAATAGATTTGTTCCCAATCCCTGTAGGGCTGGATATAAGAGGCAGCAAGGGAAGACATGATGGTTGACCTTACAGTGGTCGTTTTCCTTACTGGTCTCCAGCCACAAGGGGGATTCAGCTCCAGACAGCTACAACTCCAAGACCTGTGATTTGGCGGGGACTCTAGTTCTATGTCTATTCTAGTAATACTCTTCACTCTGTCTTAATCTACCCCCATTTCATGCCCAAGACGCAAATAAAATAGAAACGCCTCATGACACTACAAGGTGCTAATCTCACATTCACTCCCTATTTATTTCCAGGAATTAGCACATAAGAGGCATTCAGTAGTGTTTGCTGGATTTGTAAATTATTTTTCTATTAATTCTTGTGTCCAGACTCATCCTCCACTTTTCTGACCATTTTTAAACACAGGCACCTTTCAGACTCCACTCATAATGCTCTAACCTTGACCATCTTTGCATAGCTTCTACTTTGACTCAGTCCACAATCCTGACTCCTTTTTCCTTAGTGGAGTCCCTACTATAGCTTGTGACTTCACTGAATCCCTTCCTAGTTAAAAGAAATCCCACAGCCAATTTCTCAAGAGCCTTTGTATTATCGGGGGTTTAGTTCAGAGACAATTTGTAATTTTGGATTAAGATAAAATTAGATCAGACTTCAGGCTCAGAGATGGAGAATATGAGCATATGGTTATTCTATTCTATTCATTTCCATGCTGTTCTTCCATTCTGAATTGATTAGATGGATGTAGTAACCAAGAACAGAAACCAACCATATGATGGAAAGGCATGCAAATGAATTTAATCTTTTTAAGTCCTTCTTTTGAAAAGTATACATTTTGGAGAAATTATAATAGGAGTTAATGTGTATTGAAGGCTTACTATATCCAGGCTCTATGCTAACTACTTTACTACAATATTCTCCCCTGTAATTCTCACAACAGCCTGGTAAGTTAAGTACTATTATCACTCTCCAGTTTTACAAATTTGGAAGCTGAGGCTTAGAGATTACATAACATGCCAGTATCCTGGGAAGCTGTCTTGTACAGCATCAGGAGGTAAGTGGTTCTACACTTACACTAAGTGATGATGGGCTCTAATCCAGGAGGCACACTTGTGATGATTCTGCTGTGAACGTGTTCCTGGAGTTGAACAAGGCAGCCGCCCTGTCCACAACAGCAAGGAGCAAAATGAACCTAAGTCTGCTTGGCTTCAAAACCCAGGCTCATCACCACTAACCTACACTGAAATAAACATTTGTATTTTAGAAATATGATCTGTCCTTTCATCAAGCAATTAGAAGGATAAATGAGGATGTATTCTATTACAGTTGCAGGTGTTTGCCATTTTTTGTGTGTATGCAACACTTAACACAAAGGATCCCAGGTCTCTTGGAGCAGAGCCATTTCAGGCTTAATGACACTCAGTGGAGAAAAAGTGTCACTATTGTAGGATAGAGAAGATAAGTGTCTGCATGCAAATAATGGTCCATAAGTGGATTTGGGCTTATGTTTATATAGGATTTATAAGGATGAGACCTTTTCCCGCTGGAGAAAACAATAGCATCATGCATTTTATCCATCATACATTTTTAAAAGCCTATGTTTGTAATGAAAACAAGAAGAAATTTAAATATAAAACCAGGGGAAATTTTAAGAAGCCAAAATATATCTAATGAGATGGAATTGTATGCTATCACTATGTAAAATACATGCATATAAAAAAATACTGGAAGGGAATATACACACAAAAAAATGATAATAGTTGGGCTGGGGATATGGGGATGCAGCTTAGTTGGTAGACTACTTGCCTCACATGCATAGGGCCCTGGGTTCAATCCCCACCACCATCAGCACCAAAAAAAAGAAAAAGGTAATAGTTACTGTGTTGGAGTATGTTATTTGTTTTGCTCTGTACTGTTACTCCAATGTTAATATTTTTTAAAGCAAAACGAATATAATTTTAAAATGCATTTTGTATATGAAAGAAATATAGATTAGCTTTAAACATTTATTTAGCAGCCCAATTTTCCTCTAAAAAAAAGAAGAAAAAATTCAATCAGAATTGTTCATTACATAAACTCATCCCATGCTGCAGTTTTAAATAATCTAGGTGGTGTAATGACCAGTTCTTCTAAAAATTGCTGCCTTCATAAGCACATTATAAACCATAAATTATTGTAATTTATGAAATGCAATCGAACAGGAAGATTATGTTTGCTTTCCTAAGCATCCATCAGGGAAAATATTGGTAATTATTTTGCACTCAATTTGTAATTTGATTTTTAAAATGGGTGCTTCATTCAACATTTGTTTTTTGTTTTTTGATGTTCTATTTTGTTAAACTACCACTTTGAAAATATTTTATTCTACAGCCCATCATATTCTAAAACAAAGGGAATTACCAAGAATTATACCTCATGTTTTATTCCATTTAGATTGCTATAACAAAATGCCATAAACTCAGTAGCTTATAAACGACAAAAAGTTATTTCTCACAGTCCTAGAGGCTGGAAAGTTCAGGATCAAGGTGCCAGCAGATTTAGTATCTAGTAAAATCCCATTTCCTGGTTCATAAATGGTGCCTTCTTCCTGTGCCCTCACATGGTAAAAGGGGCAGGGCAGCTTTCTGGGGCCCTTTCAGAAATGTACCTTCCAAATGCCCCCACTTCCTAATAGCCTCACAGGAGCAGAGGGATGTGTTTTAGAACTTCAATATATGAATTTTGGAGGAACTCAGACATAGCACCTCATAACAAAGATGACCATTTTTAAGATTCATATTGAAGACCAAAGAACATTTTCTCTTTTCTTTTGTGATGATTGTCTTTGGTGCTAAAAGCTTTTGCCTTTTGATTGTTTTTGTTGTGTTGCTGTTTTTTTTTTTTTTTAACCTGAATGATAAAAGTAGTCAGCCCAAGGCAAAATGAATTAATCTTAGCTCTATGAGTACTATGTCAGCCTCTCTTCTCTGTTCCTTTCTACTTGCCTTTTCTGCAAAGAAATGTTATTGAGAAATGAAAGGGCCCACTGAAGTTAAATGTTTGTCTTCACTTGCCCTCAAAAACACAGAGGCAGGTGGAAGAGAGCAGGAAAAAAAATGCATCAAAACAGGGGGTACAAGAGTGGTTAAAATATGTCATTTTAGGGGCCACAGTTATGTCACCTTTATTTGAAATGTCCTAAACTTGGATCAAATGCAAGTGCAGAGATGGATTAGGACCTAAATTCAGTGGCCTGGGTTAGAGATCAGGTTCCCTTGACCTCCATCTCTAGCATGGGATACGCTTCACTTCTTAATTCCTAATCTCTGTAACAGTTTTATTTCTCAAGAGAAATGAAAGTGTTTTTTTTTTAAAGTAAACATTCCATCTTGGTTTATGGTAAGCATGTATTAGATGATCATGTATTTCCACCATGTATTTATTACTCACTCCCACAATTCCCAGTGGAAACCTTTCACAAGCCGAGGCAGGATTGCCATTAGAATGAGGCACAATGGCAGCACTAACATGCATCTCTGTCAATATCTGCCCACTACCCAGGATGATCATAGTCAGAGAGTCACCCAACACAGAGGGTACTCCAGCAAACAAGGATGGAAAACAGTGCTTTATGTCACACAACAATGTCCCAGCCCTGCTCCCTCTTTTTTTTATTTTTAAAGACCAATTTTATCATTATTTAAGAAAATAGTTGAAAAATAGTCAACTTAACAAAATTCACTTAAAGGATAACAGACCTCAATGCAGTGGAAAATCAAGATCAGACAAAATTAACAAACAAATTTTATCTTAAATGATATGAAAGTTTTTTTCCCCAAGAAAAAAAAATAGTTTCTAACAGAAAAAAAATAATGTGTTATCAAAGTGATATAACCTAAAGTCTGCATGTTGAACATGCAGAGTTCTATCTTCTCTGTGGTACTGAAATGTAAGGACAAAAGAGATCAAAAGCCTCTGTGGTGATAGAGTAATACAATGTACTATAGTGTGTACTAAACTCTATATTGGAAATTGATTCTTTTGTCTTCCTTTTCACTTCTGCTAATTGTTTCACTCTAAAAATCATAGCTCACTTCTCATGGCTTCATTTCATAAACTGTGCTATGCAGGATGAATTAGACAATCTTCCCAATCTTTCTGTTTCTGTGCTAGGAATCATTCTGGGAAGAATCAGATCTGACAAAGGAAGGGCCTGCCCCCTCTTGTAAGAGCAACACGTCCATTCATCCTTTTTTATCTCTAGGGTCTCTTCCCAAATAAAATACCACTATCCTTATTTTAGACATACATACTTATGTGGAAATAACTTTTGGGGCAAAAATATCACAGCTTTGTACTCTCTTCCATCAGTAGCAAATGTAGTAATCATATTTCAGTGTTATTCCCTGTACACAATTATAGTACACACTGGTCTGTCTCAGTTCACTGTGCCTTTTCCAAGTAATTTTCTCAGACTTCCTATCTTGGTCTCATTCTCCAGACACTCAGACTTATAGATTTGAGTCCAGTTGATTCTGGCATCCAGCCGGACTCCCTGCTTCTGGCCCACACTGTTCATCTCCCACTTGGCTATTAGCTGTGCACCTGACCCTGACAGAGGTGTCTGCATTGGCCTCATTAGACTTGTGTTCTAGGCTTGTGCCTGGATCTAGGAGGCCCTTCTCTCCTCCTTGCAGCCATGTTAATCCTACCAATGGAGGGATGTGTGGAATAGCACCAAGGTGAGGAAATCAAGAAGAGCAGGTTTTTGTAAAGAGACGACTGAAAAATATCTAAACATGTGTAGGCCATATTGAGTTGGATATTCATGTGGAGAGATTTAGGAGGCTGTTGGGCTGGAAAATATGGATTGAGATATTATAAACCTCTTAGATGTTTAGCCCAGAGTGTGACTGAGACTGCCCAAGGAGGGTGTCAAATGAGAAGAGAAAGGACAGCATAAGGGAGATGCCAAGTAGATTAAGCTTCAAAATATATTCATTAGATTGATACAGTAAGGTCATGAGTAACCCTGTCAAGAGCAATGTCCAAGGAGAAATAAGAATAGATGCATCCAGATCACAATAGGAATCAGTTGACTTGGGGAAGGGAGTATCTTTAGAGTCATTTGTCTGCTGCTGTCTGAGGTTTTATGTGCTAGCTAACCAGTCATAGTGGGAGGGGCAGGAAAGATGCATTTCACATAAAATGAAAAATAATGGTGATAGGACTTAGGAAATTTGGAAAATCTCACCTTGAGATTTGAAGAAAATTTATAATACCTGCATTATTTGTTTAAATTCTAAATCATAGCAAGTCTATTGTATGTTCAGTGATTTTTCAAACATATTTACAAGACTCAAATGATTTGAGCAAAGAAAATATTTATAGGACACTATTTTGAATTCATCACTCATCAGAAAATGAGAAGATCTTAACTTTCCCACGATTTTCATAAAACAGCAGTGGTGTGTGTGTGTGTGTGTGTGTGTGTGTGTGTGTGTGTGTGTTTAGGGGATGGTGTGGGTGGACAATAGAGACACAGAGAGGGAAAGTATAACTACTTGCTAACTCTTTTGAGTCCAGTGGGAGTGCTAATAATATGACATTTCCAAAGCAGCAAGAAACAATATGGGAATACAGAGAAGAATTTGCTATAATACCTGAGAATATCTGAACAAAAGGTTTTATGGTTTAGCAAGTAAGTGTCCCCCAAAGCTCATGTGTGAGACAATGCAAGAATATTCAGAAGTGATATGATTGGGTTACAAGAACCTTAACACAATTGGTGAATTAATCCCCTGATAGGGATTAACTGAGAGGTAATTGAAGGCAGGTTGGATGTGTGCCGTTGGGTATATATTTTATATTTGTTGAGTAGGGTCTGCTTCCTGGAGTGACATCTTGAAATAAATTCACATTGCCAATAATTGTCTCTTTTCCTATATCTCGATGTGGTTTTCCTTAGTCATCTCTCTTAGAAATCATCAAAACAAGGATGTTGATTCTTAATCCTTAACAGTTCAGAAGATCTTCCCAGAGCTGGAGTTTCTTACTAACTGAAAAGGGAGGACTTAGGAGGTTGAAGGTAGTAGCTGAGTTTTCTTCAACAAAACATTTATATACACACACACACACACACACACACACACACACACATATATATGTGTATATATGCTGAGAGCCACAGCCGAGTTGGAATGGCCCCTGGCATTTTGCCAATAGTATTGGTTGAGAGGCGAGCCATTAAGATGATGCTGGATTGATTCAATTGTATATTAGACCTTTACTGTCCGCCTCGGCCTGCTACTTTGGAGTTCTCACGGGGATTCCCTGAGAGTTCCCATTGGTTGGGGAAGTGCGGGAGGAGGGATTTCCAGAGGAGGGAGTTCCGGTTGGTGTGTAGTGTGTCCCGGGAGAAGGTCACGTGTGTGGCGTTCGGGGGAGTGCAGAGAATAAAGGAGTTCCTGTTTTGAACCTACAAGGCTGTGTGGCAGATTGGTTATTTTGTGCCCAGCCAGACTGTGGCATATATACACATATATATATATGTGTATATATACATATACACGTTTATATATATTCATAATATATATACATTATATATACACATATATGTGTATATATACATAAAATATCTAAATGTATATATACATATATACATAATATATGTGTATATATATGTGTGTATATATAAAATATATACATATATACATATATTTATATTATGTATATATATAATGTATATTATATATTATTATGTTTATATACATATATATAATATACATATATATATATTATTTTAGTTGTAGGTGAACACAATACCTTTGTCATGCCTTACACATGTTAGGCAAGTGCAGCCCTATAACAAAACCATTTCTAAAGGTAAAATAAGGGATTGGATTCCTTGTTTCCAAAACTCTGTATATCAGTTGTTGCAATGTTACATTTAGGGGTTCAGTAAAAGCAATTATTGAAATCTTTCCTGTAAAGCAGGTCTTGGTTTTTGCAGAGTGCTGCCTAATCAGGTTGGTAAAGAAATTTATGCTTATTTAATAAAGGATCAAACAAGTTTCCTAAATAAGTTGTATAATGGAGGCATCATTAATTGCCATCCTAGCTCAAAGGATTTGAAGTTGCTCCACCCAAACACTTTGTTGTTGTTGTAGGGATGTCCTGAGATTTTAACAAGGAAGCTGCCCCCTCAATGTGAAGTCTTATAAAGTCTGGGCACACAGACAAACATCAGTCCTGGTAGGCAGCCTCTGTGGAGGTGCTGGGTAATTACAGGTCAAAAAAAGAACAACAAACAGGATCCCCAGGAATGGATTGCCCATGCCCATGCTTGCAAGAACGAAGGGTGGTCCTAAGGATGGTAGAGTACTTCCTTCCAACATGGGCATTTGAACCTACCCCTCAGGGTGTATTCTGGGGCTTCCATACCCTACTTGGAGTTCATGAGTCCTTCTACCAACATGTTTTTGTTTTTGTTTTTTTGTAGTCCTCTTTTCTCTGACCCCAGCCAAAAGGAATATTTCCCTCCTGATTTCAGCCTGAGGGAGGAGCCCTCCTCTTTCTGGATTGCTTTCGAAAAACATGGGTTTTGTTTTTCCTATAGAAAGATCTTTCTTTCTTTTATTCCTTGCAGTGCTGGGGATCAAACCCAGGGCCTCATGCATGCATGCCTGCTAAGTAAATGCTCTATCTCTGAGCTACATCCTGAGCTCCCAGATCTTTCTTTTAGGTTCTCTGCTCTAAGAAGAGGCTGAACACCCAAGGAATTTTCAGGAATCAGGTTTACTGGCTGCAGCCAGCGAGTCCAGCGTGTGGCTCATATTCTCTGAGATATTCTCTGGACAAAGATTTTGGAAATTCTTTGAACTTTATACCCAGTGGGGGTTGGGGGGATTGGAAGTTCATATGACAAGTGGTCTCTGTTTCAATCCCTAGACCAGACACAGGTTTCACAATTTTTTTTTAACCAAGAAAACAGAGATAATATTTTTTTGTACAACAAGTTTGCAGACTCTATCATACCTTTTGTGTAATCTTTCTGATGAGAGAAGATGCTTAATTATGGCAAGGGTCTTCTGGGTGGGGGGACTCTGTCCTGCTTCAAAACAAAACCAAAAAAAAAATACTTCTTATTATAATACCTACTACTTAATCAAAAGTCAGTTGTCCTTTTTATAGAGGGCAAAGACAGGTTATACTTTAAACCCTTCAAGAGTTTGGGATTGGGAAAGGGAATTAAAAAAATAAAAACAGCTAATTGCCATTTTAAACAATTAATGTTAATATCCTTCCAAGATGACAAAAATTTTAATTTTTGTGTTTTGTCAGAGCTTAAGCTTATAAAACACCCAAACAAATCAAACATTTAAGAAAAAAATAAAATTTTCACTGGAGAGTATACCTAAATTGGTTTTCTGCAGGCAAATGTGCAGGCTACGAATTCAGCTTTTTTCTCCATGACCCACAGGTAAGCACCATGATGGTGGTCTTGTTTTTGTGGATTGGAAATAAAGGTCTCTATTTGAATCACCCCTGAATTTTTTTTTTACAGCAAAATGTTAAAAATTTGGGGTTAATACAGCTTGGTACATCTGTTTTATTCCCCTCAGAGTAAAAAGGTTTTTCAGGAAGGATTAAATGCCATTTAGACTAAAGTATGAAATATGAGTGTTTGATGGAAGACACCGCATCCTGGTGTACCGCTTGCTTTAATACTGATTCAACAGTAACATTCATCTTTAATTTTTAAAGTGTCAACATGTAATTCTGATAGTAGAAGCAGTTTGGAGCCCAGTGTGCACTTGATCTGTGCTCTGCTTGCAACGGACACAATTTCCTTTCATAGGCCAATTTTGGTTTGGGCAGGCAACACATATCCCTTTCATTGTGTCAAGGATTTTTATCAAGAAGATTTTCACCATGTTGAGCAGAATAGAAAGAAGAGTATTTCTCAAAACTCAGGGAAGGGCATTTTCTTCATGAATGCTCTTGCTGTTTGATGTTATTTTTTTCTTGACCTTTCTACCTCCCATCAAAATACTTCTTCCAGGTATATCCATGCTTAGCTCAAATATCAATTTGGCAGTCATGCTTTCTTTGACTACCCCAGAGTTAAGTCAAGGAATTAACTTAGGAAACTATTAAACTAGTCCTGTCAGATGTATTGGGTAACATGACTAGGGTGGTAGCAGTAAAGGTGAAGTGGAAAGAATCAAAGAACAGACTACAATTTCCATTTGTTGAGCATTTACTAGGTGTCAGACATGATGCTGTTTACATCTTACCTCATTTACCCTTATAATGAACTTAAGAAGAGATATGGCATCTCCATTGTATGAATGAGGAAACTGACCTATTTGAGGTTCTATAACATGCCACAAGTCACACTTAATTATTGGGGCAGAGATTTGGATTCACGTCTGTTTGTCAAAAGAAAGAAAAAATAACATATATATACACAAGTCTCTCTATAGTTATGATGGTTAATTTTATGAGTCAAATTGGAGGGTGTTTTGGATGAGACTAACATTTTAATTGATAAACTTTGGGTAAAGCAGATTGCCTTCCATAACTAATCTATTTTAGTCAGCTTTTTTGTTGCTGTGACCAAAAGAACTGACAGAAACAATTTTAGAGGAGGAAAAGTTTATTTGGGGACTCACAGTATCAGAGGTTTTAATCCATAGATGGCCAACTCCATTCCTTGGGACCTGAGATGAGGCAGAACATCATGGCAGAAGTGTGTGGTAGAAGAAAGCAGGTCATGCATGATATGATGGTTACAAAGGAAAGAGAACGAGAGCGAGATCGAGAGTGAGAGAGGACTCCACTATTCAGGGACAAAGTATATACTCCAAAGGCACTCCCCTAATGACCCACCTCCTCTACTTGCTTACAGCTACCACCCAGTTAATTCCTATCAATGGATTAATGCACTCATTAGGTTAAAGCTCTCATAACCCAATCATTTCACCTCTCAGCTTTCTTGCATAGTCTCACACATGAACTTTTTGGGGGATATCTAATATTTAAAACACAATACCATCCAATCAAAGGCCTTTAGTAGAACAAAAAAGATTGACTTCCCTGAATAAGAGGGAATTATCCAGAAGACTATTATGTACTTTATCTCTTAGATCTCCAGGCTGCCTGCCCACAGTGTACAGGTGGACTTGCCAATTTCTGTAACAGTGTGAGACCATTCCTTATAATAAATCTCTCTTTCTTTCCCTGTTTATATAAACACACATATCTTATTTTTTCTATATCTCTGGAGAACCCTAAGACATTATCTATCTATGTAGACAAAAATAAGCAATTGAGAGACCTATGACTAAGAGATGACAATGACATTGAGATTAAAAGGAACCAACCCTGGACATAACTATTGTAATGAAGTATGAAGAAAATGGCCAATTAAAATGTTTATCTTCCATTTGAGTACGTTCTTTCCTGAACATAGGTGGTTTTCAATTTTGAACATGGTTCTGTATGATACATTAGATACCTTACATAATAAATATGTATTTTTTGAGATAAATGCCACATATACACATGCATCTGTGTATGTGTGCATGCAACACACACACACACACACACACACACACACACACACACTTGATAAGGATACCCATAAATATCTATAGGAGAGATGTAGACTTGGGCATATTGTTGTCCTTTATTATATCTAGGGTGACATGGAATGAGTTTGGCAGTTCAATTGAGAACTTACAGATAGGTAAACATTTCTTTACTGCAGACACCATGGCAAAGGGAACATTTTCTTATTTCACAACAGGCTGCATCTTTGTTCTAGTGGCAGGGGCAGTAAGATGCCTCCCTCTAAGAACTTGGGGACTTATATTATGAAGGCCTAGCCAGCTAGGCAAAACAGAGCTTGGTGAACAGCACAAATGTGCTACAGCTCTTCTAGCTCAAGTGGCTCTAGTTCTAGGATGATACCAAAGGGACTAAATAAAAGGATATTAAAAGACTGAAAATGTCATGGTGACATTATCTTTTGGAAATACCAGACCATCAGTTAAAGTGCTGTTTCCCAATGGTACAGTTTGCAAGATTTGTAGCTGGAATTTGTGGGTTGTCTATCGCAGTTCTCAGAAGATGTTTTATTGAGAGTTTTATGGGTAAAACTCCTCCTCCCAGAATCCAACTCAGCAGGAATTATATCAAATTGTGCATTCTCTGCACATCTTAGCACAATTTTTAGTGTTGGTAAATGGCCATAAATCAGGCACATGTGACAGCTAATTGCATTTAGTTACAGAAAGAAGTTTTAGAGTAAAAACACATGTGCCTAAGGCTCCATGTTTCCTGTGAAGAGCACAATTGATTTTTATAGGACTATAGAGAATACTTGAAGTAGCAAAGATTTTTATTTCTTTTTTTTTTGAGATTTATAAGAACTTTATCAATAGTGTAGATCCCCTAGCCACATCCAGAGTGTGGAAACACAGGTATATTTTTGCTAAATGGTATAGATTCCTTGCAGCAAATTCAGCTTTAATGCTTATTCCATTTCCCTTTGATGTCCTTTGAAAGTTTGAGATGATTTCCCAAAGGGTCAAAATCTCCTAACAATCTAAATTGCAAACTTTCAGTGAAACAATGGGTAGCCCTGCATTTAGGGTCCATTAAATATTTTATTGGTCGATCACAAGCTCGAACTCAGGTACTCAATCTTCCCTTGCATATCTTTCTAGCTTTTTTTTTTAAAGTTGGTATTATTTCTACCAGAAGCTGTAGTGGGTTTCTTCATAAAACAAGAGCTAGAGGAGACCACCTGTCTTGTTTTCTACAAACTGAAAAATTCAAGAACTGATGATTGTTTATTTTTTGGCATATACATTAGACTTGTAACATTTCTTTTTTGGCCAATATCATTCCTTCCCTGTGTTTAATACGTTTTCTCCAATACTACAGATATTTCCGCTAGTTGTTCATATCAACCATATTGTTGTCATTATTTATTTTACATAGAGTTATTGGCAGACAAGCAAAGGCCAGATACTGCTGGATACTGGGGTAATGTAGATTAAGAAACAGTTCCCTACTCTCCAGGAACTTTCAGTCTACAATTAATAATATTTAATTTCTGATTAATACTAAAATCTGTATGGCACTTCACAATTTATAAAACACATTATATAAATTATCTCTTTTAAGATTTCCACAACCATTTCAACAGTAAGTAGGTTAAGTATTTTATACCTCTCAGAGAAGTGAAGTAACTTTCCCAGTCCTTGCCCATGTCCTCAATGGAACATGCTGGTTCAAATCCTACATTCTTTTCATATTTAGCACACCTTTTTTTTTCTTATATTAAACAAGACTTTCTCTTTCTCTTTTGGTCTAGTCTGTGCCTAATGGAGCAGTCATTCATTTCAAATATAGCAAATAGGTGCTACTATACCTAGAATATAGAGGTTCTCAGCCACCTGTGATGGCTTCTGTCATATAAAAGCGTAATGACAATTAAACAGAAGAGATTCTAGGTTTGCTCTGTGACTCATTATTTTAACATCCCATAGTAAAAAGAGAGATGGAGTTGTAGCCAAAAGATATAAACCTAGCCTAAGCATGTGGAAAGATAAATGATAATGTCGTCTCTCAATGTAGTGTAGCAAAATAAGTGTTGAGAACCATTATATGATAATTTCCTCCTTCAGCTCTCAGATTTTAGAATGCAAATGATATGCAATGAATTAGTTCCCTACTTGCTCAGTGTAGAGAAAATTGAGGTTGTTTCAACGACATCCATTCTAACTTTCCCCAGCCTTGTGATCTAGATAAGTTTAGGTAGGACTGACCTCTCTGCTCACCCCTGTGAAGATGTGTTCTGAAGACTTAGCCAAACAAAGAACGTGCCAGTGTGATTGATAAAGGATGATTCAGCTAAGCAAAGGTTAAGACACTTATAGAACTGTTAGTGGAGAAAAGATTCTTATTTCTCCAGTTTCCCTGTCCTTTCTCCACAAAGCCAGAGCTGATATGAAAAAGGAAGCATGTAATGAAAGCATGAAGGTAGCCATTGTTGGGATGATGCCAACATGAAGCAGTGTTCATAGAGCTGAGGAAACTGCAAATGAGGCCCAGAGTCCTGGCTGAACTGTGACTGATGTAGTTTACCCTCCATTTGGATTGTTTTTTTTTTTGTTGTTGTTGTTACTACATCAATAAATTGCTCTAATTATTTAACTCCCTATTTTGGGTTTTATTATTTGCAATTAATAGTATCCTTACTGAAACCATTCAGAATCTGTAGTTGGAAATGAAGGATGTCAGAGCTGAATATCATTTGTAAATTTGAACTCAACTAAGACAAATCATCCTGTGTGCTCATTTTTAAAGAAACAAATAAAAAAGATATAGAAATTATTTATGGACCTTCAAAAATGAAAAATTCAAGGGGATTTTAACTAGGTTCAGTTTCCTTTAAAACTAAAAAGTTTCTCTACGACAACAAGATTTTACCCAGTAGGTGGCCTTATTGCTCAGCATTAGTACATCAATCCCACTGAAAAATGAATGTTTAGGTCCATCTCAGTAGCCTAATCACTGTACAAATTGGTGTACTTACGGAATGATTGATTTCCTGCCACCTTTGGGATAGCATTCTGAAATATTTATTCATAAACTAATGCTCCTGCACACAATGTTTAGCTTTCTTAATAAAGACAGCCACCTATTAGGTTAAGTAAGAATTACAATTTTCTTGAAAACTATCATTTTATTAAGATCTTGATCATAGATCTTTGATTAAAAATCCAAGAAATGAACAAATCCCACAAGTAATATTCAAGCTTAATATATTGCTAAAGTACAAATGATTCAAATGAAGTAAGAAAAATCTAAATTTAATAAAAACTGTCTTTCACTCATAATAGAAGTGAAAACAATTGATAAATATTTACAAATTGTGTTCTGATGACCTGCAACACCACATGATTGATTAGGAGGGTCACCAAGCCATTGTCTATACAAAATATTTCTACAGGCTATGAATGATACAACTATAAGGAAAACAATTCACTACATCCTACCATCTGTACCTTTCTCTATTATTCCAGAAATGGATTTGTTCTATGCTCCACTGCTACGTTTATATCTTGGATCACAGAGATATAAGGGTAGAGATATCTTCTGGAGAAATTTGTTCAGCTCTCTATTTCTGATAATCTTCCTAAATAGAAAATGCATCCTAAGCTGCAAATTTATTTTTTTATTGATTATTTAAAGCATTACATAGCTCATGATATATCATCTTTCATACATTTGACTCAAATTGTGTTTTGAACTCCCATTTTCACCCCAAATACAGATTGCAGAATCACATCTGTTACATATTCACATTTTTACATAATGCCATATTAGTGACTGTTGTATTCTGCTACCTTTCCTATCCCCTACTATCCCCCTTCCCCTCCACTCCCCTCCCATCTTCCCTCTCTACCTCCCCTGCTATTGTTCAATTCTCTCCCTTTTTTTCCCTCCCCCTTGCCCTTCATAACCTCTTATAATTTTATGTATCATTGAAGGTCTCCTACCATTTCCATATGCTTTCCCTTCTCTCTCCATTTCTCTCCCCCCATTCGTCTTTGTTTACTGTAGTCTTTTCTTCATGCTCTTCCTTCCTGTTCTGTTCTTAGTTGCTCTCTTTATATCAAAGCAGACATTTTGCATTTGTTTTTTGGGGCTTGGCTAGCTTCGCTTAGCATAATCTGCTCTAATGCCATCCATTTCCCTGCAAATTCTATGATTTTGTCATTTCTTAGTGCTGCATAATACTCCATTGTGTATAGATGCCACATTTTTTTTTATCCATTCATCTATTGAGGGGCATCTAGGTTGGTTCCACAGTCTAGCTATTGTGAATTGTGCCGCTATAATCATTGATGCAGCCGTATCCCTATAGTGAGCTCTTTTAAGGTCCTCAGGGAATAGTCCGAGAAGTGCGATAGCTGGGTCAAATGGTGGATCCATTCCCAGCTTTCCCAGGAATCTCCATACTGCTTTCCAAATTGGCCTCACCATTTTGCAGCCCCACCAGCAGTGTACAAGTGTACCCTTTTCCCCACATCCCCGCCAACACTTATTGTTGTTTGACTTCATAATGGCTGCCAATCTTACTGGAGTGAGATGGTATCTTAGGGTGGTTTTGATTTGCATTTCTCTGATTGCTAGAGATGGTGAGCATTTTTTCATGTACTTGTTGATTGATTGTATGTCCTCCTCTGAGAAGTGTCTGTTCAGGTCCTTGGCCCATTTGTTGATTGGGTTGTTTGTTATCTTATTGTTTAATTTTTTAAGTTCTTTGTGCATTCTGGATATTAGGGCTCTATCTGAGGTGTGGGGGGTAAAAATTTGTTCCCAGGATGTAGGCTCTCTATTTACCTCTTTTATTGTTTCTCTTGCTGAGAAAAAACTTTTTAGTTTAAGTAAGTCCCATTTGTTTATTCTTGTTATTAACTCTTGGGATATGGGTGTCCTATTAAGGAATTTGGAGCCCGACCCCACAATATGTAGATCGTAGCCAACTTTTTCTTCTATCAGACACAGTGTCTCTGATTTGATATCTAGCTCTCTGATCCATTTTGAGTTAATTTTTGTGGATGGCGAGAGAAAGGGATTCAATTTCATTTTGTTGCATATGGATTTCCAATTTTCCCAGCACCATTTGTTGAAGATGCTATCCTTCCTCCATTGCATGCTTTTAGCCCCTTTATCAAATATAAGATAGTTGTAACTTTGTGGATTAGTCTCTGTGTCCTCTATTCTGTACCATTGGTCCACCTGCCTGTTTTGGTACCTGTACCATGCTGTTTTTGTGACTATTGCTTTGTAGTACAGTTTGACCTCTGGTATCGCTATACCTCCAGATTCACACTTCCTGCTAAGCTGCAAATTTAAGCAACAATTTCTGCATGTGAATAATTCCTGTAAGTATGTATAAGCCAATTTGTAACAAATTTTAACCATATTCTAAACTAATGCATTAAGTTATACATACTTATATATATTCAAAGACAATATTCTCAGATACAATTAAGTTTTATCCATTTATAAGAAGTCAGGATTTTTGTTTGGTGAAATTTTTGATGGTTTGCATTATAATAAGAATTTCAAATTGACAATGGATAAGTCTTAAATTCTTTGGGCCTCAGTTGTTTTTTATCTAAAAAAGTGGAATGTTTAGAATGATGATCACTAGGGTTGTTTTTATTAAAAATTACAAAGATAATTATAATACTATCAACAATAAAATCTAATCTTGATGATTCAACTAAACACAGTGGTAAAATATATAGACTGGTATTCATTATTGCCATAAACTACATTCAGTAGCTTTGTGATTATTAATAAGTTTAAATAGATTGATATTACAGGATTTTACATATTCTTAATATTTTAGAAGTTATTTTAGGACCCACAGAATCTTTTCTCCTTCTTCAGAGACAAGACCCACAAAGGAACATTTCTCCTTGTTTTTCCTGGAACAGAAATAAGTGTCCAGGATAATTCAATAAGCAAATTGAAAACAAAAACAAAAAAAAAACAAACAAACAAAAAAAAAAAAGAAGGCAGACTATATTCCCAATAGATCACTCTTGGTAAGATACAGTTCTTTAGTTGGTAATGGCAGCTCTATCCAAGTGGTGGGGGTTAAGGAAGAAAGCTTTCCAACAGAAAAAGGAAAACACATTTGGTGGGTTAGAAATGGTCTATTTATAGCCGTGAGCGTTCATTGCCACCAAATTGAAACCATCCAGATACTTTTTTTTTAAACTGAAGAATTATTTAGATTTCAAAGAATTAAATGGAAACTTGACTTTCAAGCAGTAACAAAATCAAAACCAGTCCCAATTTCTGAATATATAGTTGCATTTCCTTTCTCTACAAGGCCTCAGTGCTCAATCATGGAGGAGAGGAGAGAAGAGAGAAAACTTATTTCTTTAACTGGATTTGAGTTCATATAAATAAATAAACAGAGTCCTGCTTTATTCAATTCCTCTAAATTTATGCATATTGGATATTTAATTATTGCTTTACTATTTTTCTAAATACCTCCATAAAAGTCATCTTACATGCTTACAGAAAATACTTAAAAACAGAATACATTTTACATTTTGAAAAAAATCTAATATATCAATCTTTCTAAAAGTGGAATGGTATTATTGTTTGTTCATCTAACAAGCATTTATTGAGTACCAACTCTGGGCCAAGCACAGTGCTGGGCATGGGAGATAAAAATTAATAACACAGACCAGGTCCCCATTCTCATGGAGCTTACAGTCTAAAAAGGAAGACAAACAAGTGATTCCACAACAATGTGACAGGGGTTAGGTAGTGAACAGAGTGCAACCGGAGCACCTCTACTCCAATCTTTTATCAAGGAGACTTCTCTAAAGAAGTGATATTCAGGCTTAAGAAATTATTTGGGGTTTTAGCTAACAGTAGTTTCTTTCTGATAGCAGATGACTCAAACATAAACATAGTGAGTTTTTACTATTTGCCAGACACTGCTCTATGTGCTTTATAAACTTTATTTCATTTAAGTATCACAAGATGTCTACTATTATTCTTATTAGTCTCTCTCTCTGGCTTAGAGAGATTGATTTGTCCAGTGTCATATGGCTTAATAAGTAGCAAACCCAGTATTAAAATAGTCTGATTTCAAAACTTGCATTTCTAGTATGTTTAGTTGCATGAAAGAAAACTTTAAGCTAAAACATGGGGGGAAATTTAAGTTGATTTACTCCTTAACATAGCATGGTAGTTGTCATCAGAAAATCTTATATTGACTTATCATTGAAGATTGTAGGCTGATCACAAACAATTGCTTCCTGTCTCTGTAGAGACAATATTAAAAATCTTAGGGAAAAATCTCTCTAGAAACCTACAATGATTAATTATATTATATATTAATTATATTTATATATATTTCCACTTAATTCTTTGAAATCTAAATAATAATTCTGTTTAAAAACCATCACCCATGAACCACAGATTTCAATGAGTTTCTGAAGAACAAAATATCGTGATCACAGCTGAAGTAGGTAGAAGTTGAAACCTTACAAAGCACAGAAGTGAACAACCTACATGGATCAGATTTGCCTCTGGGAACTCAAGGGAACTCAAGTGTGGAGTGAGAATGAGAGTGGAAAAGTAGAATTGAGGACTAGCAGTGGGAAAATGGGGTTGATTGGAAATATGTACTTAAACCTTTCTGATATAGAGATTTACTTATAATCAGGAATTTAACTCTAAAGCAGAAGTAGAATATCTTTCTTTGGAGATGCTGACTGCCTCTAAAAACAAGACATTCTAGCATCCTCTAATGAAAGGCCTTGGTCTTGGTCCAATCTACCTACTTTAAAGCTTGTCAACAAACCAAATCAGATTTTGGTGGTTATTTTTAAATATGAGGAATCGACTAGAACTCAGACACTTTAGATAAACTTCCATCATGAATAAACAGTGGGGGAAACAAACAAGAAAGAGTGAAAAAAGAAAAAAAAAAAAGCTAAACCAGGAGCAAGAAAGAAGGAAGTGAGGAAGGGAGGGAGGAGGAATGGACAGATAGTGGGAGAAAGAGTATGTGTAGTGGAGAGAGAGAGAGAGAGAGAGAGAGAGAGAGAGAGAGAGAGAGAGAGAGAGAGAGAGAATATGCGTGTGTGTATGTGAGAGAGAGAAAGAACACTATAATTAGCATTTTTTGAAATGCAAGAACAGATACTGCATCCATAATACACAATCATCTAACATAATAAGAAAGTTAACAGATGATGTCTAAAATTGATAGATCAAGAAACAAATCACATATTACTTGAAGATTTGGGAATAACTCCCGAAAGAAGCAAATAAAAGAATTACAAAATGATTGCCTCTAGAAAGATGGACTTGAGAGTAAGAAGGGCTTTGGGCCTAAAATTATTATTTTGTCACTATAAAGATGTGGATGTTATTCTTTTTAAATATGTGCACATTATTTTTAGTGGGTTTTTTCACTAATGTGACTAAAAGATCCCACCAGAACAATTTTAGGAGGAAAAGTTTATTTGGGGGCTCAAAGTTTCAGAGATCTCAATCCACAGACAGCAGGCTCCATTCCTCAGGGCTCAAGGTGAGGCTGAACATCATGGCAGAAGAGTGTGGTAGAGGGAAGTGGCTCACATGATGATTAGAACACAGAGACTCCACTCACCAGATACAAAATATATACCCCAAGGCCACTCACGCCCCCCCGGGACCCACCTTCTCCAGCCACAGCCTGCCTACCTTCAGTTACCACTCAGTTAATCCCCATGAGGGGATTAATTCAATGATTAGATAAGAGTTTTCATAATTCTACTGTTTCTTCTCTAAACCTTCTTGCATTTTCTTACATAAGCTTTTGGAGGACACCTCATATACAAACCATAACAATGTTTGATTTAGGTCATGTAAATCCATAAATGTAATTCATTACATAAATGGAATCAAGAACAAAAATCACATAACTATCCCAATAGATGCAGAAAAAACCTTTGATACAAGCTAGCACCTGATTTTTTTAAAAACACAAGAAACTAGGTATAGAAGGAATATACCTGAATACCATAAAGATTACATATGACAAACCCAAAGCCAACATCACACTGAATGGAGAAAAACTTAAAACCAGGAACAAGACAAAGATGTCTACTCTCACCACTTTTATTCAATACAGTTATTGAGACTTAAACCAGAGCAATTAGGCATTAGAAGGAAATTAATGAGATACAAATAGGAAAAGAAGTCAAACTATATTTGTTTGCTGACACCATGATCTGATAGTTAGAAAGCACCCAAAACTCCTCCAGGAGACTTTTAGAGATGATAAACAAATTCAGTGAAGTTGCAGAAACAAAATCAGTACACAAAATCAATAGTGATATATACTCCAATAATGAATCCCTTGAGGAAGAAATCAAGAAAATTATTTTGCTTACTATAGCCTAAAAAATGCTTGCAAATAAATCTCACTAAGGAAATTCTACAATGAAATTTATACAATGAAAATTATAAAACACTGAAGAAACAAATTAAATAAAACCTCAGGGTATAGAAAGCCCTACCATTTCATAGATGAGTAGAATTAATATCATCAAAATGACTGTATTACCAAGTGCAAACTATAGTTTCAATGCAATACCCAGCAAAATACCAATAATATTCTTAATAGAATCAGAAACAGTCCTAAAATTTATTTAGAAGAATAAAGACACAGAATAGCCAAAGAAACCCTGAGCAACAGGAATGGAACTGGAGGCTTCACAATATCTGATCTCAATTTGTACTCTAGAGCCATAGTCACTAAAACTGCTTAGTTTTGGCATAAAAACAAATATGAAGACTAATGGAATGGACACAGAAAATACAGAGACAAATCAACACAGGTACAGTCATCTGATCCTTGACAAAGATGCCAAAAGCCTAAGTTGGAGAAAAGATAGCCTCTTTAGCAAATGGTGCTGGGAAAACTGGAGAGACAAGTAGAAGAATGACACTAGATCCCTACATTTCACCTGCGCAAAAATCAACTCAAAGTGGATCAAAGACCTAGGAATTAGACCAGAAACAGTGAAACTGTTAGAAGAAAACATAGGGACAAATCCTATAATGCACTGGTGAGGGCACTGACTTCCTTAATAAGGTTAATATAGCTCAAGAAACAAAACCAAGAATCAGTACGTGCAATAGCATTAAATTAAGAACTTCTGCATAGCAAAGGAAATAAGAACATGAAATGAAAGTCTTCAGAAAGGGAGAAAAATCTTTTCCAGCTACTCTTCTGATAAGAGGTTAATAACCAGATATCTAAATAATTCAAAACACTTAACACCAAGAAAACGAAGAATCCAATCAATAAATGGGAAAATGATCTAAAGAGATATTTCTCAAAATAAGAAATACAAATGGCCAACAAATACCTGAAAAAAAATTCAATATCTTTAGTAATCCGGGAGATGCAAATCAAAACTACACTGAGATTTTATTTCATGGCAGTCAGAATGGCAATCATCAAGAATTACAAATAATAATAAATGCTGGTGCGGATGTGGAGAAAAGGTACACTCATATATTCTTGGTGGGACTGCAAATTAGTACAACCACGTTGGAAAGCAGTATGGAGATATCTTAAAAGATTAGGACTGAAACCATCGTATGACCCAACTATTCCACTCCTTGGTATTCATCCAAAACATCTAAAGTTAGCATACTATAGTGATACATCCATCCCAATGTTTGTAGCAGCATAACCCACAATAGCCAAGTTATGGAACAAGCCTAGATGCCCATCAATAGATGAATGGATAAAGAAAATGTGATACACACACACACACACACACACACACACACACACACAATGGAGTTCTACTTAGCCATAAATAATGAAATTATGCCATTTTCTGATAAATGAATGGAACTGGAGAACATTATGCTGAATGAAATAAGAAAGATGCAGAAAGTCAAGGGTTTATGTTTTCTCTCATATGTGGAAATTAAATAGAACAAGTAATAATAAAAGGGGGATCTTGTGAAATTAAGAGACAGTAGAATAGAAGCAGGTGACCAAGGGAGAGAAACAAGGGGAGGCAAAGGGAGGAGCTGGGGAATAAAGTTAACCAAATTATGTGATGTGCATGTATGTATATATCACAATGCATTCCAATTTTATATATAACTAGAATGCACCAATTAAAATAAATAAATAAATAAAAGGAAGATCAACAGACTAGAGGGAGGAGGGAAGTGGAGGGGATAGTACTGGGGATGGAATGAAGAAAACTATGTTATATGCATTTATGAATATGTCAAAGTTAGTCCTACTATTTTGTATAATTACAATGCACTAAAAATGAAAATATGTGCATGTTACTAACATAAATTGAAAAGTTTGTAAAAGGACAAACATCACCTGTTCAAATCACTGTTAAAAAATCAACATAGGTTTTTCTTTAAATTTGTTACATGCTTCTGGTCCTACAATTCAGAGTAAGAATCAAGGACAAAAAGACAACTCCAATAAGCAGTTTCAGCTTCTTGCCCACCATTCCATTCTTGTGTAGCTCATTTATTTGTTTTGATTCAGATCTCAGAACTCAGATTCAAATTCATAAATTTCAGATTCAAAATCATAAATTGGAATTACGTGAATAATTAAACACAGATTGTGTACGTATGAGGCATAAAAATAAACAAAATGTACCTAACTTCATGTGCAAGTGTTGAGGACTGTTTACCAGAGCTGGTAATTCTACGCAACTGGTTCAAACTAAAAATTACATAAATGAATAGACAGGGAATAAAGACTTAGAAAAATTGGAAATCCTTTTGCCTCTTTACTCTGTGTTGATTTTTTCAGATTTGTTAGTACGTTTTACATGACATTTTTTTCCTCAGCCCTGTAAATTGTTTAAACTAAGAAAAATTAAGACACAGAATAACACTTCCTAGATCAGAAAACAAGTTATAGATATAGTCCTATCACCTACCTCTGAGGGCAATATTGTATTCTGTTTTTGATAAAAATAGAATAAACATCATAATTATTATTTGATATGAATTAATGTAATTATTCACTGCCATTGACTGTATATGTTCTACTAATATCATTCAACTTGCCTCTGAGATATAAAGAATGTGTGTGGCGAACAACTTGGCCTATTGGTTCTGTTTCGGGGGTGCATTTTCATTAATGATAAAATGGTCTTGTTTTACTAGTCAGGTGACCATTTCTCTCCAGCTCTGGAATTAAACTTGAATTTGAATCTTGGCCCAGGTGTTTATCAGATAAGTGATAAGTACATTTTCTACTCTTCAAGAAGAATGTGGTTAGTTATGGCAACTAATTGAAGAGTTGTTAAAACTATTTAAGAAATATTGCTAACAAATTACTACATTTTTAACTTTAATCTTAGCAAAGTGCCTAGAGCATAGTAAATTCCCAATGATTGATAGTTGTTATTGTTAACATTTTTATAGCATTACATAATTAAAAACTAATGGACCAAATATCAGAAATATACACCCTAATCCTCAGTTATTGTATATGGGTTCTCTTTTCATTGTCATCTCATTATTTCATCCCTAAGGTAAGATTTTGTAGTATATGATTCCTAAGGCCTCTTCTAGATATGGCATTCCATAGGCCATGATTTAGTTGTCGATATCCATGATTTGCAATCGTATGTGGTATATTTCAGTAACATGGAATGTGAGTTACAATAAATACTTATGTGTCATAAAATACTAGATTAAGGAGAAAAGTATGAGTGAGAAGAAGACTTGAAACAAGACCATTGTTTATTCTTTGGGAAATAGGCAATGTGCTATAGGACTTAAAGAGAAGAAGGTAGAACAAGTTATTGAATCATTGTTACTGAAATCATATTTGCCTAAGAAAATCTAAGCATTTCACAAAGATGTCACTTTTGTATTTTAAAAACTTAGATTAAAATGTGACAAATTTAATTCAGTTCAACAAACATTAATTGAGGACTTATAGTTTTTTTTCACGAGAACATATGGACTAGTCCCACAGAGAAAGACTAATTTTCATGACAAAAGTCATCTAAATTCTTAGGCCTCCACGTCTAAACAAAAAGAGAGTTAGTTTCTAACCTATAAGGCATTGGAGGGTTCAAACACTGTAGTTGGTTTGGACTCAAAGGCATCCTTCATTTTCTTCTTTAATATTATTTAAATACCACATTGACCACATTAAGCTTGAAATGGTTTTATATTCCATTCAGCAGTGTTTGTGTTCGACAGACTTGTCAAGTTCTCTTACAAATCTTCTTACAGCAGATGCTGAGGTAGCATTTGGCATGGTGTCAAATTTTGGGTCCTGATCCATGTTTCCTCAGTTTCGGAAATCCATGACTTTTGTAGCTTACATCCTCTGTGGATGTTTGCTTTAGCTAGTAAAGGACTAGAAAACAGTCCCAAGTGGAAGTAGCAGGTGTTCTAATCTTAACAATGATCTAGGGCTGGGGTTGTGGCTCAGCGGTAGAGCTCTTGCTGGGTTCAATCCTCAGTACCACATAAAAATAAATAAATAACAATAAAGATATTACGTCCCAAACCTATAAATAAAAAAATATATATTTAAAAAAAACAATGATCTTATCAAAGACCATCAAACTGACCTTAAAATATGTAATTTAAGTAGAGAATCCCAGTTTCTCTTTCTAAAAATAAACAAAGTATAAGGAGATCTAACTTCTTGGAACAGTGCTGTCAAATAAAAATTTCTATTATGATGGAGACTTATACCTACACTAAATATTAGCTATGGGTGGATTGAGCATTTGAAATATATTACTCAAAAATTGCTTTTTAAAAATTTTATTCCAGTTAATTAGCTTAAAAGCCCCAGATATTCATATTCACATTCATTCTTGTACAGTGAGGAAAAGGAAATTGGACTTACCAATAGGCTTTATTTTAATAAGTAATTGTTATTTATATGTATATAAATAGTAATTTATTGATGGCCACAAGATAGTTTATGATGTGCAACTTGAGTCCTTTTATATAGGTAAATGAAAAGTAGGTTTAGTAAGAAATGAACTATATTAGATGTGATAATTATTTTGAAGTAAGGAATGGTTTACATACAAAAGGTTGATTTATTGTGTGGATTTCTGGAGGCTAAAAATAGTTTATTCTACTACCCACTAAGACCCTGGAGGCTAAGCAGTGAGACAACTACTTGGGCCTGATCCTATCCTACATATTGCAGTCCTATTGTTCACCTTCATAATAAATTCATGCAAGGAGAAAATTGTGCTCTACGTAGTAAAGCACGTTGTCTGTGGTTGGAGGTGATAGAAGCCTAGTTATAGGAACTCTGGGCAGAAATTAAAGTGTCATGAAGGGAAGAAACTGTAGATTTCTAATTTTTGGTTGGTTAATCTAATGGTTTGAGAAAGTCGGGGTCTTGATGAAGAACTAGTAAGATTTACTGGTGCTTATATCTCATAGATATGCACTAATATTTATTTGTCCTCAATGTGTTTGAGGATCATTTATGTTTTCTTCTGAGTATATTTATAAGAATAATGAAAATAATTTGACTACAATGAGATACCACCTCACATCCATCAAGATGGCCACTATAAAAAAAAAAAAAAACAAAACCAGAAAATAACAAGCATTAGTAAGAATACAGAGAAATTGGTGTTGTTTAAAATGGTACAACCACTGTGGAAAACAAGAAAACAATATGGTGGTTACTCAGAAAATTAAAAATAGCATTACTGTATGATCCAGCAAATCATTTCTGGGAATCTGCAAAAAAATAATTGAAAACAAGGTCTCTGAGTTGGGAATAAAGCTCACCTAGCATTCTTAAGGCCCTGGGTTATCTGTGTACTGGAAAGAAGAAGAAAAAAAAGAAAGAAAACAGGGTCTCAAAGAGACATTTATAGACCCATGTCCATAGAAGCATTATTCATAATAGCTAATATGTAGAAGTAACCCAGGATGGATATGGAAAATGTGGTATATACACATAACAGAATGCTAGTCAGCCTTAAAAAGAAAGGAAATTCTGACATATGCTACAGATGAATGAGCCTTATGGACACTACACTAAGTGAAATAAGCCAGTAACAAAAAGACAAAGACAGATTCCACTTATATGAAGTGCTTATAGTAGTCAAAGTCATGGAAACAGTGAAGTGGTGCTTGACAGGGGTTGGAGAAAGGAGGAAACAAGCTGTCATTGTTTAATAAGTATAGAGTATACAAGATGAAAAGTTGTGGAGTTGGATGATGGTTGTAGTTGCCCAATACTGGGAATATATTTAATATGGTTGACCTATATATATAATAATGGTCAATGGCAGAGTCTATACATGAATGTCTATTTTTTTAATTTATGTAATAAAATAGAAAAAAAAACACAACATAGTTTGACATTCTTAAGATTTATTTCATTTGACTTAAATTTGGGAAGATATGCTCTATTTTTAGAACAAGAGGAAAATGTTTTTCAGGTCATATTCCCTCTTCTATTAAAACATGTTTACTATGTATTCCATCATCCATCTCATAATTATTACTTTTAATTTCACCTTATGAAACATAAAATGTTTCACAGAGGCTGAGAACAGAACCTTTTTTTGTTGTTTTCATCTTGTTGGTTTGTATCCTCCATGCCTAGAATAAAGTCTGACATATGGTAGGCATCCTGTAAATATTTGCTGAATAAATGAGCAAATTAACAACAGTGTCTTCTTTTAAAGCAGTGTTGGTTTCTGGTATCTTCTTGTTACTTTGATGTTTTTTTTTTTTTGGCAGGGAGCAAGGAAACAACTAGACAAACATGAGCTTGGCTAGACAACTGAAAACTGATTACTTCCCTGTGACTCAGATCAGCCCATGCTATTTCTTAGGCATCTGAAGTCTGGTTGTAGTTTGCTCAAAAATGTGTGTGCTCATTGTGTACAAAGGGATTTTTATCTACAGCCATAAAACCTCAAATGGCATCTCCTCTTTTTGTTTTAAGACTTGGAGCCAAACCATGTTAAAGACTAGAAGAAATTAGCAACTGCCTAACATCTGAAGGCAAAAGAGTTCATAATTGGGAGAAATACAAAGTGAGTTCTAGGGTCACATTTTCTCCTCTACCTTCCCTGTTCATTGCTGGAGGTGCTCTGGCCAGTTAACAAGTGGAATTTATCAAGCTAGACTTGACACAGTACATGATTTCCACTGTGTATAATTCGACAACAGGGGGATATGATGGATAATTTTTCCATTTAGCTTAGGAGAATGTTCCATTTGTCACTTGGAATACTTTCGGTGGCTTTCCTCTACAAGTGTGTTCTGCAGATGGGGTAATAAGAAGCATGACAGGCTGGAGAAGAGTGTTGTAGCCAGAATTACCTAAACTGTATCTGGGGGATGAACATACTCTCCTGTCTGCAAGGAATTAAATCCTGAGGTGATTGGCCCCACTGAAGAGTCCTGTGAGCCACATGAGAAGATTGAATGAAGTAACAGCTGGTGTGAAAATACTTTTGTTCTGCTGAGGTTAAGTCTGGAGTGATAGATATGTTCAGTCAGAATGTGAACGAGAGCTATTTCAGTTTTGCAGCAGGTTTTTAAAAAGGTAAATGGACAAGAGAAGAAAGGTAATCCTAAAAAAAAGCCAAGCACAGTGACTATCCAATCGTAGAAATTATAACCCAATCCCTTTGTTGGCAAGTTGGCTTTACAAACAAAAAACCTTCAAGATTGATTAATTTGGATGTCTTCAGGAGATCACAATTTCCAAGAATACTGTGGAAAACACCAGCAGAGATTTTGCTTTCTATAAAAATAGGGTGGGGGTTCTCAAAATGACTAGAAACAATATTAAAATTTTTTCTACCTTCTTCTGTTATGTTATCTGATGGTCATTCCAGCCAACAGTGACCCCAGTTTTATTACAATGAACTTAAGTCCCTTTGTTTTGCACTATAGCAAGAATCTGCTCTCCTAATTTTAATTTTGATTTGTGTTAGAAATTGTGACCATGAAATAACACACACTTAGAAAAGTCTATAACTATTATGACTTCCATTATAAAAGAACAGCTTTGCATATTTCTGGACTGTATTTTTAATAAATAGTCTAAGAGAGTCTTATGCTCACTGAAGTTTGAGAAACACTAACCTGAGGTTTTAAAAATAAAACAAAACAGAAATCACTGATCTCTAGGCCCTTTAAAAAAAACAAAGCACAAAAGTCATGTGTATGCATCGATCTATAGTGTTATGATCATAAATCACTATTTTTTATTTCATCATGAAATGCCTGCAAGAAAATAAAATACAGCTTGGTATCTGGACTAATATTAATTCAAATATCAGGCAAGTTTACCTGAAGCCAGACACTAAAACTCCTATTATCATAAATAGACCATGATGCATCCTGGACTCAGGGTGTACCTTCATTTGCATGTGCAGGAAATTCATATTTGAGTCATATTTTTCCCTTGTTAGCTATGGTCTATTCTCCTTATAAATTCTAAATCTGTCATTTTTGGTCTCACGGGTAAACTTCATGGTTTACTGTATCATAATTTTAATACTGAATTCAATTTTATCAGGTTTAAGGAAGTGGTACATTTTTCAATGATTGTAAATATAAAAATAGGAACTTTCCATATCCATTTTTCATGGTTTATAAGATTTTATTTTTCATTGAATAAGAAAATAATATTTGGCTGTACTTTGGCCACCTTTCTCTATCCCTTTAGCAATATCATGTAATACCTTACAATAATTCTAGAACACTGTCAAACAGTCCTTTTTGACTTTGTAGACCAACTTTTAATGATCTGTTTACTGGAACCTATTCATAGCTTCTCATCTAGCTGTGATGACTCTATGTATTTAGGTATTCCCTGGAATGTCTGAGAACATTCGTTGAAATCAACATTTTTCTAATTAATTCTACTTTTGAATAAGGCTTCTTTAAGTTTCATGGATCTCCCACTGTGGGTAGCAATGGATACAAGCACTCCCAGGAATGTCTGTGGAGTGGTGTTTGATAGTGTTTCTCATGTCCCTAAGTGATTATCCAAGTCTTTTAATTACCTAAAGTCCCCATTACCATGTTTCTACAAAGAAGGCAAGCTTCCATGGATATCAGTGACCAGAGGTAAGAATCATCAAATCAATTCAAAGAAAAGTCCACTTCCACTCTGACTGATTTCAACAGTCTTTGTGATACATTCAAATGCTGTAAGTCAGGCCATGGAATATGTGCTATCATAATGACAGGGACTGAAAATTTTGCACAAACAATTTACGTTTCATTCCTCCCAATTAAATATTATAAAGCAAAACTGTGACTTAATGAGTGTGGAATTACTAATGCTAAAACCCATGTTACATATATGGATGGGGCACCTGCATATCTTTATAAACATTTCTATTCATTTATGAGAAGCATAATTTATATTATGACAGGCACAGCAATTTGTTTCTATTAATTACACCCTCCTTTTGTGTAATAACATGAAGCTAAGAGGAAGAAAGCTAGTGTCCGCAACTTTCCCAATAACTAAAGCTTGATTTTATATTTTCAAATATGTAAATAATGTGGGTTATTATACCAATACAAAAAATACATTAAACAGAGTCATGAGATGGGAGGGAAAGAGAGAGAAAAGGGAAATTGCATGGAAATGAAAGGAGACCCTCATTGCTATACAAAATTATATATAAGAGGTTGTGAGGGGAATGGGAAAATAAACAAGGAGAGAAATGAATTACAGTAGATGGGGTAGAGAGAGAAGATGTGAGGGAAGGGGAGGGGGGATAGTAGGGGATAGGAAAGGTAGCAGAATACAACAGTTACTAATAGAGCATTATGTAAAATTGTGGATGTATAACCGACATGATTCTGCAATCTGCATTTGGGGTAAAAATTGGGAGTTCATAACACACTTCAATCTAATGTATGAAATATGATATGTCAAGAGCTTTGTAATGTTGTGAACAACCAATAAAAAAAAAGAAAAAAATACAGAAAAATAGAAAAAAAAAGCCACCCTATTCAACCACCCATGGACAGCAGCCATTGCCATTGTGATGTACTGCCTTCTAGGCTTTTCCTCTATACAGTTTTTTTTTGTGTGTGTGTGTGTGTGTGTGTGTGTGGTTCTAGGGATTGAACCCAGGGCCTTGTGCATGCCAGGCAGGCCCTCTGCCACCTGAGCTATATCTCTAGCAATTTTGACTTGGTTGTTATCACTTGGTAAACTGCTGATTTTGTTTGCTATTTATCATGATACTCCCCATTTTACTAAAACACTTCATAAGACAATTTTTAATTATTCCACATTGTGTTAATATAACAGTTGAATTTACAATTTGTTTAACAATTTGCCTATTTTAAAAATTTTTACTGCTATAAATAAAAGTATGATGAACTTCTTTGTTAATAAAATTTATTTTTTATGACTATTTCCTTAGAGAGGATATCATGAAGAATTAAGGTAAGTTAAAGGGAATTATCATTCTAATGTACATTTAACCAATTTTTTTTTTACCCAAAAAGTTACATCAAATGACAAAACTGTGACACAAAACATCCTTTATATGTCTATTGTTGATTCAATCCGGAAAACCCAACCTTAGCTAGCTCATGTCTAGAATCCTTATACATGAAAGTAGTTATATTCTCCTCCTGTCCAGCCTCAACTGCCAAAGAAACCAGATGGAGAGATTTTAAAAGGGGGAAAAATAAAGGAGGGAAGAAAGAAAGGAAGGAGGAAAAGTGGAGAGAAAGAAGTGAGGGAGAAACACAGGCTTGCAGGAAGACAGGAAGGATGGACTTCCATTAAAAGAAACTGAATCTGCAAAGTTTCCCCTGTGCAAAAGATAGAGTTTACATAAGGCAGTTCTTGCCAACATCCTTCTTCTGGTTCAGGACCGGGATTTTTTTTTTTTTTTTCATAAAACAGGTTCCAAATCCTCTCCTTCCTAAACAGCGCTCTTTTCTCCTTAATTCTAAACTTGTAAAAACAGAAATACATTTTAGATTAGCCTATTTCTCATTTTTCCAGGCTACCTGCATTTTCACATGCACCATCTTATTTGTTTCTGCAGTCAATTGTGACTATTATGAAGTAGAGATTATTACTTCAAATCTACAAACCAAAGAACAAACTTCATAACTAGTAAATGCTAGAGCCAGTCCTCACATCCAGGGTTTGTGACTGTGATTTTACTCTGCTTCAAGCCTTCTGTGGCTTCTTGATTTCTATTCACTTATCTGATTTCTCACGTGGGCATTCTTGGAGTTTTGCCTGGGCTTTGCTTTTCTCTTCTGGGCTTCTTGCCTAACTCCTTCAAACTGCTACTGCCCACATTTCAACCTGTCAATTTGCCAACTTTGTATCATTCAATAGTGTGTTCATTTAAGAACTTTCTTATTAGTATATTTTAGCCAATGAGAAGACTTTATTAGAATTTCTAGTGGGGATGTTTCCCTTTAATGTAGCTCACTGGCTTCATGTTCATTTGCAGTTCTGAGCTATTTCTTTATCAATAATCTCTTGTAACATCTATGTCATCATGCTGGGCACAGGAAATAAGTTCTTCCCTGTTGCCTCCATACTGTCAATGAATTCCCCATGTGATCTGGTTGCAATACTATTATGGAAAATATTGATAATTGCTCACCAACCTCATGTCTTCTCTACCTGGATACATGGATTTACATTTCTCATATACCTGGATTCTGGCCATTGGAATGGAAGTGAAAGTCACATTGCCACTTCTAGCCTGGAAAAAAAACATTGCATGTGCAATCAACCCTTCATATTAATTTTCCTTTCACTAGCTTAAAGCCACATGTTGAAGATGGCAGAACCACAGACAGAGAGAACCTGGGTTCCTGAATCAATGCTTGGAAGAAGAGCCAGTGGTTAATGAGGAAAACTATTTTGGACTTGATATAAGCAAGAAATTAACTTCTGTCTTGATTATGTCAGGACACATTTTGGGATTTATGTTTCACCAGGTTAGCTTGCTAATATAGCCATGAACATTTCTGTATAAAATGATTGTTAAATTAAAGATTGATGAGATTTGACAATAGAGCAGAAATACAAACACTAACTTTTAAATGGAAAATTTCATAAATGAGTGTGTATATGTGACTGGGCACTGTGTGTATATGATGGGGTGGGGGTGGAGACAGGGAGAGAGAGGAATGTTTTTAGAAGCTAGGATCATTGCAGTTCCTACAAACTTTTAATCTATAAAACAAAGGCATGCCTTTCCAATTTGCTTTCTAAAATGGCATGTAGCTCATATATTTGTTGATTGATTGTATATCATCTTCTGAGAAGTGTCTGTTTAGGTCCTTGGCCCATTTATTGATTAGGTTATTATTATGTTTTTGGTGCTTAGCTTTTTGAGTTCTTTATATACCCTACAGATTAGTGCTCTATATGATGTGTGAGGGGTAAAGATTTGCTCCCCAGATGTAGGCTCTCTATTCCTCCCACAGATTGTTTCTTTTGCCAAGACAAAACTTTTTATCTTGAGTCCATCTCATTTATTGTTTCTTGATTTTAATTCTTGAGCCAAAGGAGTCTTATTGAGGAATTTGGGGCCTGACCCCACATGATGGAGATTAGGGCCTACTTTTCTTCCATTAGATGCAGCATCTCTGGTTTTATTCCTAAGTCCTTGATCCATTTTGAGTTAAGTTTTGTGCATGGTGAGAGATAGGGGTTTAATTTCATTTTGTTGCATATGGATTTCTAGTTTTCCCAGCACCATTGTTGAAGAGCTATCTTTTCTCACTAGCAATTAGGGAAATGCAAATCAAAACTACTCTAAGATTTCATCTCACTCCAGTCAGAATGGCAGCTATTATGCATAGAAACAGCAATAAGTGTTGGCAAGGATGTGGGGGAAAAAGGTACACTCATACACTGCTGGTGTGACTGCAAATTGATGCAGCCAATATGGAAAGCAGTATGGAGATTTCTTGTAAATCTGGGAATGGAACCACCATTTGACTCAGCTATCTCTGTCCTTGGTCTATACCCAAAGGACTTAAAATCAGCATATTACAGGGACACAGCCACATCAATGCTTATAGCAGCACAATTCACAACAGCTAAACTGTGGAACCAACCTAGATGCCCTTCAATAGATGAATGGATAAAAAAATGTGGCATATATACACAATGGAATATTACTCAGCAATAAAAGAGAATAAAATCAGGCATTTGTAGGTAAATGGATGGAGTTAGAGAAGATAATGCTAAGTGAAATTAGCCAATCCCCAAAAACCAAATGCCAAATGTTTTCTCTGATATAAGGAGGCTGATTCATAGTGGGGTAGGGAGGGGGAGAATGGGAGGAATAGATGAACTCTAGATAGGGCAGAAGGGTGGGAAGGGAAGGGAAGGGGCATGGGGTTAGAAATGATGGTGGAATGTGATGAACATTATTATCCAAAGTACATGTATGAAGACACTAAAAAAAAAAAGCCCTAATATACTATGTAAATAAATAAAGTGTGAGTATACTTTGTATACCACCACAGATATGAAAAATTGTGCTCTATATGTGTAATCAGAATTGTAATGCAATCTGCTGTCATATATAAATTTAAAAAATTAATTAAAAATATAAAATAAAATGGCATATAGATGCACCACATTTAACATAATTTTATACTAGGCGTGGCAGGGAGCAGATTTTTTAGAGTTGATTCTCAAAACCCAAGACACAGAAGCACTCCCAGAGTAATTCGCAGCAGTCTCCAAGAAAATCCACATGTCCATCCATAGTAGTTTGGACATCTAAGGCAGAATGGCCTTGCAACCTGTTCCCATTATTACTGTCAAAGGCAGTGTGTTATAAGCCTGACAAGATATTCTTTCGGTTGTTGGACATATGATAAAGGATTATTAAGAGGCCTTGGTGACTTCTGAGATGTGTACAGGACTTATAAGAACAACAGAGGCAAGAAAGAAATGACTTCCAATATCTAAGTTCAGCAGACTGGAAGAGTGGAGGGTCCATTAGTAGGAATAAG
The DNA here is from genome assembly GCF_964194105.1 of Spermophilus citellus. NCBI lineage: Eukaryota > Metazoa > Chordata > Mammalia > Rodentia > Sciuridae > Spermophilus > Spermophilus citellus. Next base: position 92,168,105 of record NC_138186.1, on the reverse strand, counting down.
GAAGTCAGAAAGAGGAGTTTGTTCCTGGAGGACAAGACAGAGTTTCACGTTGAGGCTGTTGACCTTGGGGCCAGCTGCCACTCATGTTTCAGTTAGTAAGTGTCCTCTTCTCTCTTCTCCTTAGACCCATGCATCCTCTGCTATCTGTCTTTAGCCAAAATTCCCTCATCTCTGCTTTTGACATGTGTTTAGCACATCATCAAGTGATCCTTCATGCATTTCTAAGTATGAACATCTTGCCAGAAACTAAAATTTAAAAAAAAAAAAGCAAGGAGAAAGCAGCCAAGTAAAACTTACTCACATTTTATTTAAGCTTATCCTTAAAAAAAAAAAGCCCTAATCAAATATCTGCCTTGTTATAGGCCCGGAATATAGTCTATATCATTTCTTCTCTCTTGGTTAGACCAGATACATTTTGGAGGTCTATCTATTGTTATGGTTTGGATATGGAATGTCCCCCTAGAAGCTCATGTTAGGTAATGGAGCAGTATTCAGAGGTGAAATTATTGGATCATGAGGACTATAACTTCATCAGTAGGTTAATCTACTTGATGGATTAATAATTTGAATAAACTATTGGGTGTTGAATTTAAGCAAGTGAAATGTGGCTAGAGGAAACAGATCACGGGGGATGTGGCCTTGAGGGACTTTATCTCGTCACTGGCTTCTTCTACAACTCTTTCTGGCTCTCTCTCTCCCTCTCTCTAAGTCTTAGCTTCCATAGCTGAACCTTGCCCTTCCACCATGATGTTCTTCCTCACTTCAGACCCAGAGCAATGGAGTCAACTGACCATGGACTGAGATCTCTGAAACTGAACCAAAATAAACTTTTCCTCCTCTAAGTTGTTCTTCTTGGGAATTTTGGTCACAGTGAAGAAAAGCTGACTAACATCTGTTTTACTAGTTAGCCATCCCAACTAAAAACAACCATGAACACTTGTGCATAATGACATTGTTGATTAAAAAACATCTAAAGGTCAAAGTTAACTATCAAGAGATTCCAAAGTCATTCCACTATAGCTGAGTTGTGGGAAGAAACAAACCCTCATGACACTGGATAAAGGAAAAGTCCACTTAAAAGGTGATTTTAGTATATTCAGTTACAGACCTAAGTAGTCCTGAGACATCCCAACTCTTGAGTTTCTTTTCTCCAGCAACCTTCACTTTTGATAAAGGTTACTTAACTCACCCCATTCCCAGTGTCATACCTTGAGTCACCTCACCTAAATCAGATTCAGTATCCCACTGATCACAGCTCTCATTCTTCCAAAAATCTCACTCCATTGCTCTTGGTATCTGGTATCTGATTACCTTTGAAGACACTGAAGTTTCCAACATTCTGACCACATCTATTTCCTCACAGGCCATCATCCATTCTCCCCTCTCAGCTTCAGTCACATCTGTCCCCCTTCCCTCTGATCCAGCCTAGGATTTATGGTACATTGTTTCAACAAAGAATGAATTCCCTTGCCTCTTCTCCAGCCCTGCTAATTGGAGACCTTTCCCAGCTCTATAATTTTCCCAGTCTGCTGCCATGTCCAGACTCCTGAAGACTAACGTAGAAAGTTATGCTAAATATACACTTGCCTCTCACCTCAGCTGGGCTCCCTGGGCTCCCTGGGCTCCGTGGGTCACTGAGGCACCCTCTGGTTAGCTGTATTTCCCATTACCCAGGTTCAGTTCCCAACCTCCATCATTCTCTCCATCCCTAACCTCTTCTCCCTCAGCAGATGGTACTTCTTCATATTTCACAGAAAAAAAAAAAGTGTCTTTCAGGAAAGATCTTTTCTCACTCGCTTTCCCACAGGGAAGTACTTATTTATAACTATGCCATGTTTTCTTCATGTCCTACCTAAGGCTGGTCATTCCTGTTCTTTAGATGCTCTCTGCTCTCAATTACTCAAGATCTTTGCACTATCAATGATCTCTTCTCTTTCTGTACCATCAGCTTCCCCTCAACTAGATCCTTCCCTCAACACCATGTAAATAATTTCAAGTGTCTCCCATTCTAAAAGTGAATCTACCATTGACCTATCTTTCCTCCTTCCCCTTTCAATCACCATCCCTCATAATATTCTTTGTTTCCTATTTCTACATCTTTTTATTAATCCCTCAACATTTTACAATTTGTTTCTATTCAACTATACTATCAAAATTACTAAGATGATTCCAATGATCTTCAAGTTTATAAATTTAAAGTCCAGTTTTTCATTCTCTTACTGTATTTGATGCTCCTGGCCATTCCCACCCTTTTCAAGTGCCCTGTCTTAGATTCTAGAATAATATTCTTCCTTGTTTGTCCTCTTACTTCTCTAACCAGTCTTTTCCAGGACTCCTTTTCCTATCCATATTTTAAATATGTTCCAAAACAAAACAATATAAGTGAAATAAGCCAGGAACTGAAAGACAAATACTGAATGATCTCACTCATATGAGGAATCTAAAGAAGGTATTCTCATAGAAGTAGAGAGTAGAAAGGGGTCTACCAGAGCAGGGGAGGAAAAAGTGGGGCTGGAGGAGAGAATGATCAGTAGCCACAAAGTTACAGTCAAATAGGAGGAATAAGTTCTGATGCTCTGTTGCCCAGTAGGGTGACTATGGCTAACAATATTCTATTGAATGTTTCAAAATAGCTAGAAGAGAGGATTTTAGATGTTCTTACCACAAAGAAATGATAAGTGTATAAGGTGATATATATGCTAAATATCTTGACTTGATTATTTCACCATGTATACATCTATCAAACATCACACCATACTCCATATAGATAGAATTAATATGTCAATTTAAAAACAAAAGGTTAAAAAAGGAGAGAGAGAATTCTACATTTGGTTCCATTCTCTTCTCCATCTTTGCACACTTCCTGTGTCACTCAGTCACAGATCTGACTTCTGCTGTCAATGCTTCATCTCAGGTGATACCAATATAATGCTGGTTTCATGAACCACTCACTTGCAGAATGAAGTCCTTACTCTTCAACATGACTCTAAGCTCCCTCAAGGCCTGGCTTTTAAGGGTCTTCTAGTATCCTTTGACTTCTCCCTTCCTTAAGCTCCAGAAGGAAAAAAAAAAGATGAGCAGGAGTAGTTATTGTTTTTATTTTTTTTATTATGGGTTCTTTTCAGTTATACATGATAGCAGAATCCATTTTGGAATAGATCTTATTGTAGTTAGGATCCCAAAATTATGGATATACTTGATGATGGGATTCACTGTGTTGTTTTCATATAAGTACAAGGGAAAATTATGTCAGATTCATTCCACTGTCAAGAGTATTTATTGTTTATAAATATTTACCATGTATAGTGGAAGTGCGTGGTTAAGAGCTGACTTAAAACCCAGGTTTAAATCCTGAATATATCCCATAGTACCTATGGGCCCATGATCTCATTAAAAAGACCTCTTTGTGCTCTGCTTCTTCATTTACAAAGTAGAAATGATAACAGTAGCTACCTCATATAGTATGGTGAACGTCCATAAAGTGACTGGAACTGTAGATGACATGTAGAAAGTATTCAACAAATGTTAATGGCTACCTGGTCATTATATCAGGGAACAAACAAAGATTTACCTCCAGGATTGAATGACATCATGAGTGCCACTTGCCTGGGGTAGAAGCCCCAAACTTGCTTTTCCCTTGAAGATAAGCAGGTAACAAAGACAAGATGCAAAACTGATTCCCAAGAGAGCAATGTGGGGACCCAGGCACCATGTGGAATCTGATTTTTGATGATGATGAACAGTGAAAGGCACTTGGATCTAAACATTGAACCTGTAACGGGTGCTTAATGCCCAGTCTCAGCTGTGTGGTATGAAGTCTGCCAAGAGGGGGCAATGGAATTTTGCTGGAGCAGCCCTGTAGCACAATCTGGACATTTTAACTGGCTGGACCTTGATTCCTCCTCCCCAGCTCCCTCAGAGAGTCTGGTGGATTATCCAGATATATTTAAGGGTTCATTTTATGGTTTAAATTAAATATGATGGGATTTATTGTTGGCAACTAAGAGGCCTGGTTGCTATTTTATTAGGTAATGATAGGTACACCAATATATGTATACCAATATATGTTCATTTTACATAGGTTCTGTTGTCTCTAAAACCAAACAAACCAACCAACCAACCAACCAAAAAAAGAAGTTCTACAACAGAAGTTGCCTTTCTCTGCATTACTCTGGGCTGGAACGCTGCCGTCTGTTTCTCAGACTCCTTTGCCAAGTGGCTACAGTTAGTCCCATCAATGGGAAGAGCTGGCAGGAGATGTTAGGTGGCACGAAGGCATAAGCCACTTTTCCTTTTCTGTTTCTAAAGTAGCCTAGGCAGTAGCAGCAGCAGTAGGTGTGTGTGAACATGGCTTCAGAGGTGGCAGGAGCAGGGCAAGTGGCATCCTTGGATCTGGTTCCAAAGAAAACTGTGGTGGGGGCAGATGACTATAGGCTTCTGGGTTCCTGGGTTACTGCTTAGTAGTTGCTGAGATCCCAAAGGCCCCACAGTATTGGTGATTGCTTAAGTAACCCCAGCTAGTGAACCCAGAGTAAAAGTATCTCTCCCCCAACACCAACAGTCTGTGGTAGTGACTTCATGCAGTCACTAATCTCTGGTAACCTCTTTTTGCATCTCCAGTCCTTCTAATATCTTGCAACCACTTCTTTGTATTCAATCCTGTGTTTAAAATACCTAGATTGGTTTCTGTTTCCATGGTTGACACAAGAACCCAAGTGTATAAAATTCATTTTTTAATTCTTGGCAACAACATAAGCGATTATACTTTTTCAAGGGAAAACTGTTTTTAAGTGGTCCTTGAATAATCATTAATTGAATTGAAGTGCTAATCCTTACCATGCATATAACTCATATAAAATTCACATAACATGATTTATAAAGTTGAAAGGCTTTGACTTCATCAGATAATGAGAGTTAGAGACAGATTGCGTAGGCTCACAACTTGGCTTTGGCTCTTGTGTGAACTTTGAAGATGTCATCTCTCAGCCTATTTCTTCATCTATAATATGGAGATAACTTTAGCCTTAGTTGCATGATTGTTCTGACAACTAAACATGTCAATATATATATATAATGTGCTCAAAAAGATTGAATTCTAATATAAACCATGAACTTTGAGTGAGAATGATGTCAACATCAGCTCCTCGGTTGTAATAAATGTTCCTCTCTCGCAGAAAATGTGGATAGTGGGAAGGCTGTGTGTGTGTGTGTGTGTATGTGTGTGTGTGAAGGCAGGATATGTGTGGGGATCCTATGTACCTTCCTATATTGTTGTGAACATAAAATTTCTCTAAAAAAGTAAAATCTTATAAAAAGTATTTGAAAAAAATGATCTTTGAATGAAAAATCTGAACTATAAATACACCTTTTATATTTATAGGTGAATATTTGTCAAAAAAAAACTATGAGAACTCCAGGATATAGAAATAAAAAAAAATCCGGGAATAAAAAAATCTGTCTTCATTAAATGCATCCAGTATCCTCTCAAAAATAGTCCAACAAAAAGGGATGAGATACATTGCTGGTGGGACTGCAAATTGGTGCAACCACTATGGGAAGCAATATGGAGTTATCCTACTCCTTGCATATACCCAAAGAACTTAAAATCAGCATACTATCATGATATGCCCACATCAATGTTTACAGCTCAATTTATAATAGCTAAGCTATGGAACCAACCTAGGTGCCCTTTAACAGATGAATGGATAAAGAAAATGTGGTACATATACACAATGGAATATTACTCAGCCTTAGAGAAGAATGAAATTATGGCATTTGCAGGTAAATGGATGGAACTGGAGAATATCATGCTAAGTTAAATAAGTCAAATCCAATAAAACTAAAGGCCAAATGTTCTCTCTGGTATGCAGACACTGATTCACAGTAGGGTGGGAGGTTCACCGAATTGGAGCTGGGAGAAGGGTGGAAAGGGAAAGGGGATGGGAATGGGAAAGACAGTAGAATAAATCAGATATAACTTTCCTATGTTCATATATAAATATACAGCCAGTGTAACTTCACATCATGTACAACCACAAGAATGGGAAATTATACTCCATGTATGTATGACATTTCAAACACATTCTACTCTCATGTATAACTAAAAAGAACAAATAAAAAAAAGAGACGAGAGAAAAGAGCAAATTTATATTTTGAAAGTATCAATTTAATTATTCCTTCCTGGGTTCTTTTCTATTTTTGAAGACAAATGACATATCTTTAGTCCGATTTATGAGCATCAATGACAACAAATATATTTATTGTGTACTTATTGAATGCCTAATTATTGAGAGAACTTGGGTGAGCACTGTGAGCAAGAGACAATCTGCTCACAGGCTTAAAGTCTAAAGTAATTCTTTAAAAAGATATCTAATGCTATTTTATAAGTTATTGTTATTGTCTATTTTCATATATTAACTTATCATCTTAAATTAAAATTGTCATTTTGAAGTTTAGTCTACTGTAATATTCATGTTAAATTCTTGAGTTATGGCTAAAATTAGATTTCTTTGTATATTTAAAAATGTATCAAATGCCTACTCTGTGCTAGAAAATGTGAAATGCTGCTTCAGAGAGCTTATTTTGTTTTTCAAAATCAGCAAACAGAATGCTCTTACCATTATAGATCTTGTTGAACAGTTTTAATAAATGGCTTTTTTGGGTTTTTCAAGAATTTAAATGTATTACTCTCATATTTGGGGCCAATGGAACATAAAAACATCTTAAAATAACTTAAAATACTAGAAATTATCCCAGGTAAAATCTTTGCACATAGAAATTCTTAAAGAAAAATGTATATTTCATGTTTTAACATACATATAGTTTTTAACTTAAGTAGAATAAATAAAATTTTGACATTTAACTGAGAGAATGAGTTACAAATAAAATTACTAACTCCTGTACTTCCAACACATCTACCACAGCATTATATGTAACACCTAATAAGTCAAAATGTCATTATTAATCACAGCTATATGTAATGTCACAATCACCATCATAAATAATTAAATATTTAATTCTCATACTAGTCTGATATAAACTATATATATATTCCCTTATTCTATACAACAAGCTAAAAGAGAAGTATTTTTAACATGATGTATTGTATAAAAATAACTAACTTAATCTTACTTGTGTCAACTCATTTCATTTTAATAAGGCTCAATAGATGATGCTTTTACCCTCATTTTAAGATGAGGAAACTGAGACACAGAGAGCTGAGTAACTCACCCAAGGTGACACCTCTATCTCTCAATAGGAAAAGGCAGAGAAGAGATTTGAACCCAGTGTGGTTAGGTCAAGGTCCCTCTCTATATTTCCTGCCCTATATTTTAAGATACCAGTTTCCTTCTCAAAATGATTTGTTGCTGTCTCTTATTTGTTAAAACAAGAGATTTTTCCATCACTTTTTAAATCCTAAAACAAATGTTCAAAGCTAAAACCTGCTTCTCTTTCATATTAAGTAATAATGGTTCTGGTGTCCTGGACATTGATTTAGATGCCTCCTTTTATCTCTGTTCTTTGGAAATGTCTATCATTATAATGCCTACGCACTCAGACAAATATATGGGACATACTTAACAAGAGAGAGATAAATTTCCCCCTGGTCTCTATTACATTTTAATAGTGTGAAGAATAATTCTGAGGACAGATAGTGGGGCAAGGAGAGGAACTATGGGAACAAGCTTCTTTGATGTTTTATGGCTGAAGCACCAGACAATAAGTCAGACCCTGTCAATCCTGACCTAGATTTCTGAATCTTGGACCAAAAATTTGAGAAATAATGCTAACACTGAGGTGCAATAGCACAAACCATATGATATACAGTACATCTACTCTGTGCATTATCATAGAGGGGTAGTGGAATATTGTGTTGAACTGCTATAGTGTTTTTTATTAGGGTTTCTTGTGCTTCCAATAATAAATGTCCTTGGGCAAGACACACAATGCGTCTGCCTTATAATAATCCCACAGTATAAAACAATTAGAGCACTTATTGCTCAGAGCAATGAGCTAAGATGTTTACATATTAGATACTATTAGCATAAATAATTAGTGAAACAAAAATGCCATGTATAAAGATACTAGAACCACACTAAGATACATGGTGCGGTAAAATCTAGCTGTTTTCATGGTTTGACATTCTTTGGGATATAAGTGCTTTCCTTTTCTAGTTTATTTACTTTTCAGATAATCTAATAAGACAATTTTAGTTTTATTGAGTTCTATCTTCTTACTGAGGAGTATAATGGAGACAGGATTGGCTCCATGCTCAGGCACTATCTTTGTGGGAGCTCTCTGGGATAGCAGGTAAAGGCCATTTGTCATGCTCATTTATCTTTGTCAGACTTTAAGTCAGCAGGCAGAGGGCGAGACAAGTGACAAAGCCAGGCCTTTCCAGACCTTCTGAGACTGTTCATACTAGTGCAATGTGCAGGAGGACTTGGTGCCCTGGAGCAAAGCAGGGAGCTTCCTACCCATTTAGAAATAACTCTATGGATCACCCCCAAAGCTGTTCTTCTCCTGAGGTCTCCATGGTGAGCATGGATAGAAAACAAGGAAATCTGTTTAAATCCACTGCTTGTTCCAAATGTCACTGGTGATATAATGTTGAACAAAGAAATTTCACTATAATGCAAGTTCAATAACAAGGAGAAAAGACAAGAGATCATAAAGATGTGGGAAAATTTACCTTACAAAATATCTCTAACATTCATAATTTAAAGCACTTTTCAATCTTGAAGTGAGTGCAGTTCCTATTTACCAAAGACAGATATGTATCTTGCTGGTTCTAAACTTTTTTATCTTAATCATGCAAAGTGAAATGCACAGTATTTGATTTAAAGAAAAGAAATACATGTGTATATACACACACATGCACACACACACACTTGCAAAGTGAAATGCACAGTATTTGATTTAAAAAAAAAATACGTGTATACACACACACACACACACACACACACACACATACACCATACACATGTATACATATACAACATATACTCATTAGTTCCTGGTTATTTTACTACATATTGCTATTACCTATGCTTTAAGGTATTTACATGTCTTGAGTCTGTGTGGTAGAAATACTATAAAAACAATACTTTGTTCAAGGAAAATATATTGAAAGCTTGAACACGGAATGGTGGAGTAATATAATACAGAAATGTCAAGTATCCCAACATTTATTTGTATATGCCATAATATGTAAACAGAAATTTTTCACAAACCATTCTTGAAAAAAATTCTTTAAAAAATCGAATTAACGATATATTTACAGTGAAACTTCCTATAAGGTGAATCTTTCACTTTTAAACCCATTTTCATTGTTCTTACAAGGTGCCTTAATTATAATTATAATCTTTTATTGTTATTTAGTATCTTTATTCTCTTACAAGATTTGTATCAAGCATTTTCATGTAATATTATTGATATTATATTAAACAATATTCAAACCCATTGCAAAGAATCTGTTAATTTTGACAGAAGTTAGCTCATTTTATATTGACTTATAAGTTTAAAAAGTAGGTTATTGATCTTAAATAAATGATTCACCTTAGACATTATTTAATTGAATACTTGTCTCTAAATTGACCATCAGTCCTAATAGTATTGAGTTTTAAAAAAATAATTAATTTCTGTATTATTATATTCTTCACCCATCATTGTATCTAACTACTCAACAATGTAAATGCTGTACTATGTGGGGAATGCTGACAATATCAACTCTATGATACACTTCTCTCTATTCTGCTTAGCCTTATTTTTAGCTAATCTTTACAATTATTAAAAATTTAAAACCAGTATCTCTATTTATAAAATCTGATATAGTCATAATTACCCACTATTTTATATTTTTAAAAATTTAAAATCCATATCCATATTCAACACTAAAAAGTAGTGTTTTAAAATAGCTCATAGTTTATGACAGTATCTTGTGTCTGATCTGATTACCTCTGTTGTTCTACCATGGTTCATTTGGAATGTGTAGTTCATGTGGAAACTACAGGGCAAGAGATATTGGTATAAACAAAAGAAAGAATCCTGAGAGCCAGGGACCTGCATTTTGATTTTAGAACTTAATTGCATTGTGATATTTGGAAAATTCTGGGTTTTGAATCTGGAAATTGGAATAATACTTCTTGTCTCACTGAGTTGTTCTGAGTGTTGTGAGTTACGATTTATTAAGTGTCTAACACTGTACATGGCCTCAAACAGGTTTGAGCCCTTTTCCTTATCCCCATGTTATTGCTATAAATCTGTAAAAATACCACTATGTACCACTGAAACTAGCTTGAACTAGCTCATGAGAGCCAACTGTTAAATTTTTAAGAACATGGTGAGCCTATTTAAAAACACAGTTGATAATAAAAATTAAATTATGAAAACTTATAGTTAAATAAATTATGTTAACAGTAGCAATAACTATTCAAAATTCATTACTTCCTGATTATTTGACTACTTATTACTATGATCTATGTTTTTAAGATATTTACATGTCTTGTGTCTGTGTGGTGGAAATACTATAAAAACAATACTATGTTCAGGGAAGATATCATGTTAAAATCTTAAAATTGGCATGGTGGAGGAATTTATACCACAGAAATTGTCAAATTATTTAAATCAAGGCTTTTTCCCTTGGAAAGCTGGTTGACAAGCATTTATTAGCGCTCATTATATCTAACTGATTTTGAAATGGAAAAGCACTCTACACATATAATTTTAGAAGTTCCTTCTAAGTTTACAATTCTAATATCCCTATAATTTCATGCTGAAATATTGTGCAATAAGAGCAATGGATACTATTAATGTTCATGGAACATCAATAGTTAACTATAATGATGGCCATAGCTTTGGGACAGGTGATCCTGAAGATGGGTATAAAAAAATAAGTGGACCTTGGATTTAAATAAATATTAAACATGTAATTATAAACATTGTACATGTGTGTTTCAGTAAATAAGCCTTGAAAATGGCCCTAAATACAATTTTGTCTTTCATTCCAATGATAATCTGCAATTCACTAACTCCACTTTTAGAATAGACCTGATAACACTTGGATATCTATTGTTTATGATGTCATAATGTGTATTTATAAGGTTCCTGTTATGGTTTGGATGTGAGGTGTCCCCCAAAAGCTGGTGTGTGAGGCAATAAAGAAGATTTAGAGAGCCTTAACAGTGAATTCATTCCCTGATGGGATTAACTGAGTGGTAATTGAAGGTGGGTAGGGTTTGGCTGGAGGAGGTGTGACATTGGGGTATATATTTTGTATCCAAGGAGTGATTTTCTCTCTCTTGCTTTCTGATCATTGTGTAAATTGCTTCCCTTCCTCACACTCTTCAGCCATGATGTTCTGCCTCACCTCAAGCCCTGGGGAATGGAGCTGGCTCTCTATTGCCTGAAGCTTCTGAAACTGTGAGCCTGCAAATAAACGTTTCCCCCTTTAAAATTGTTCTGGTTGGGTCTTTTATTCACAAGGGTAAAGAAGTTGACTAAAACAGTGCCTTGTTTATAAAGAGAGGTCAGTTATCTTTGTAAGTGACTCTTTCTAGTCAGGTATGGTGGTATACACCTGTAATCCCAGCAATTTAGGAGGCCAAGGCAAAAGAATTTCAATTTTGAGGCCAGCCTGGTCAATTTAGTGAATCCCTGTCTCAAAACTTAAAAAATAATAATGTAGCTCCGTGGTAGAGAACCCTTGGGTTCAATGCCCAGTATTGGGGGTGGGGAATTCTTTCCGAATACCCACAGCCTTAAAACTGAATTCCACTAAACATAAATGTTCAAGTGAAATCAAAGGTTTTTACCCCTAAACATATCTTTAAAAATTTTCTAAGACTATGTTATCCACAAAGAAAGAATTGGTTATTTACCCCCAGGTTATTTACCCCAAAGTTCCAAGGGAAGAAAAAACTGTATATAGACTAAAACATGTACTAGTGATGGGGTATCTCTATATGTTTTTCAATTATTCTTTGGAGTTCTTTTTCTTCCTAGTTCCATTTTAAAAAGCTCTTAAATCCAATAAACCTCTACTTTGGAACAGAAGTTTACAACTAAATCTTTTTTCATTTGTAACAATAGATTAACTGATAAAAAAAGCAATCTTGGCATGCCAACTTTGAAATAATAAAAAAATGATGAATTGCAACATTTGCAAGAAATACCATAAATTACCATTTGAAAACAGAATCAGGAAAATATAAAGAACAAGTTAACATTCAATTATTTTTCCCCCCTGCAATGACTGTGTTTTATCTCTTCTAGTCTAAAATTTACTTTATCACATAAACTAGTCTATATTACAAGGAAAATTATTCTAATCTATGTAAATTTGGAAAATCTAATTGATAATTTTTATTTCTAAATTTTATATCTTGCTTTTAAATTATTAAACCATTTTCACATCCACATTTTTTCTTATATTAGTGCATAGTGTTCTTTTTAACATTTAGTAATTATGAGGCTGGGTTTCAACTCTATTGCTTACTGATCATGAATAAATTAATATCATTCTTCTGATTAGTTTCCTGCACCCACAGAAATGAGGAGTAACAGAATCTTGGAATCAATTTTACAAATGTTCTTATCAAGAAAATTTGACTTCCACACATATTCCTAACTGAAAATGATAAAGCACTTATTTTCAGACTATGAAGCATGGTATGGAGAACTATTATGCTAGTAACCATTCAAGAGTTTAAAATGTCATCAAGAGATCAGTCCCTGTTGAGACCATTTTAACTTTTTATTAAAACAAAGAACATAGAAACAAATGAAACTTCACAGCACCAAAAGAAAAAAAAATGAGATTAGATGTATTATCCAGGTCAGACTCTGCAAAGAATCTATCTGAATTATAAAAATAATGAGCTGGGTTGAGAAAAACAGCTGAATGCAACTTTTGTATGCAATGAAGAATACCTATAAAATGGTACAAGATACTTAAAATGCTCAATCACACCTCATTTGTCACTGGTCACAAAGAATCAGGTTGTTCACATATTGGAAAATCAGGCAGTCAGCTCTCCTTTTCCTTCCACCCAGTTTTCTCTTCCCTGCCCCTGACCCCTGTGTACTCCAATAAGGACAGATATCAGTGCACAGATGTTCTACTATTTGTCCTTGGGAAAGCCAATTCTGCAGTGCATTTTATACATTTATCTAAAGGACTCCAATGAAATAAACCTCAGTTGTCCACAGCTGTAATGAGTTCAATAATACAACTTTACTCCCTTTCTCTTCTTTCCTCTGCCCCACATTCTCTTACTCCACCTTCCTGGGCCCATGCTGCAGATTACCAGCATCTGAATTCTTACCACAGGCTCTGCTTTCAGAGAAACTCAAACTCAAACAAATTTCCCACTCCTTCCTTCTTTGGCTTCTTTGAATCTTTACTCACCCTTTGGACTTAGCTTAAATGTTACCTCCTGAGAACAAGCTTACCTGACTGCCCCACCTGATTTAGATACTTCTTTCATTATAGCATTATAATTGATAATTAAATGAAGTGTCCCCACACCATGAGATTATCAACCCTGAAATATGAGGATGCATCCCTATTGCATTTTTACTCCAGTGCCTGTTCCATGGTAGGTCCCCAATGTATATAAAATAGGTGATTAAAATGAATGGAGAGCTGGCCACAGTGGAACATGCCTGTAATCCTAGCAGCTTGGGAGGCGGAGGCAGGAGGATCTGGAGTTCAAAGCCAGTGCCCCTGAATTCAATCATTGGTACCAAAAAGAAAGAGAGAGAGAGAGAGAGAGAGAGAGAGAGAGAGAGAGAGAGAGAGAGAGAGAGAGAGAGATATAAAAGGAGAGAAAAAAGAAAAGGGAAGAAAGAAACAAATTTACTAACATAAATTAGGAGGTTATTTCTGATCGTCACAAATGTAGCTTCTCATAATCAAACTCTATTTCCTATTGTTGGCTTACATATTATCCCATGAAAATAGTCCTGAAAAGAGTTTTCACATCTGCATTTCTTAAATGAAAGGAAGGGACTAGGCAAAAATGAAGGTAATCTAAGACTATTTCAGCAGAAGCGGGATAATAAAACTCCCTTCTTTTTTAAAATTTGTTCTAATTAATTATACATGACAATAGAATGTATTTGATACATCATACATAAATGGAGTACAACTTCTCACCCTTCTAGTTGTACACGGTCGTGTAATCACATATGCACGTAGGATAATAATGTCCAATTCATTCAACTATCCTTATTAATCCCACACCCCATCTCCTCTGTCTAATCCAAAGTACCTCTATTCTTCCCTAGTCCCCACCCCCTTATTGTGTAAAACTTCCTTCTCAGTTAAATACAACAAGATATCATTCAGAATGTCCCCCTGCTACATAGTCTCAGGAACAAAATGAAGTCACAGGTTTACACTTGGAAAGTTATTCATATCTCCAACAGAAGTGGTAGCAAACTCCAACAGTGGGGCAAATCCTATGCCAAAGGCTAAACGAATCTTATGTAGTGCTAAGTAGGAGTTGCATGAACAAAAGTGGGCCTGCAGCCTGTCCCCCAAAGCTGAAGAGGAGAGGACTCACCAGTGGAGCACAGAGCTGTGGTTGCCGTGGCCAACATGTGGTGGAATGTTAAGACATATGGAAACTAGGTGGAGCTTTAAGGCAAAAAGAAAAAGAAAAAGCCTGTCCTTTACTTCAGAACAAGGGAAGAGAAGGATAAATTCAGTCTTGCCTGGAATAATCAAGCAAGCTAACTGAGGTGTGCAAGATTGACAATTGACTTCTGTCTCATGGATATGGAAACTTTTAAATCAGGAAAAAAAGAAGGCTTTTGATACAACTATAAATCATAAATCAATATTTTATACACTGCAGTTGTGACCCATCTATGGTATGTAGATCAATGTATGAACCAGTATTGTTTTAAAAATATTTCTAGTTGTAGATAGACATAACACCTTTATTTTGTTTATTTAGTTTTTTTAATGTGGTGCTGAGGATCGAACCCAGTGCCTCATGAATACTAGGCAAGCATTCTGTCACTAAGCCACAGCCCCAACCCCTGAACCAGTATCTTTAAAAATAAATACATTAGAGTATAATATTATTAAAATGCTCATATTTTTTGTTGGCACACATATGTAAATTCTGGATCATAATACAAAATATTTCCTAATTCTAAATTGTGGTTAAAAACATTTGAAAGTCCCTTCTCTGGGATACTTGTTCTCCCAAATGACTTACCACATTAAATTACAACTCAGATAAAAGTGTGGCTTCTTGGCTCCACCTCAAGGATTGTGACTGAATGGCTTTGGGGCAAGGCCCAGGAGTTGACATATTAGAACTGCAAATGATCCTGATTTTTTACTAAAGCTTGAGGAATGAATAATGTGTTAGCTTTCTGGCACTATAACAAAATACCTGAGAAAATTAACTTATGAAAAGAAAAGATTCGTTTTGGCTTACAGTTCTAGAGATTCCAGTCCAAGACCAAGTGCTCCACTTGCTTTGGGCCTCTGACAAAGGCAGCACACCATGGCAGGAGTTGTGGCACAGCAAACTGCTTATGAGCCCAGAAAGCAAAGAGAGAAGGGACTGGGTTCCATAATTCCCTTCAAGGGCATACCTCTAAAGACCTGAGGATCTCTCACTAGGTTCTACTTCCTAAAGCTCCTACCACCTTAAAATAGCACTACCCTGGAGACCAAGTATTTAACGCATGGACCTTTAGGGGACATTCAACATCTGAACTATAGCAGATGATACTACTCTGGAGTTGTAATACATAGATGTAAATGATTGCTTGTTGTTTCATTTTTCTAGAATGGCAGAGGGCTTCCCCATGATTAGCATTATAGAGGAGAACTTAATTCTTGATTAAAAAAAAACTGTGGCATAGTAGTTAAAAGGATTTCTGTGAAGTGAGACAGGCTCAATTTTAATACCAGTTTGCTATTTGCTAGCTGTGAGATTTCTGGAATCTCATACATTTGTAATAAGTGTGGTTAATAACTATACCTACTGCTAGAATTAAAAGAATTAAATGAAGCACCTGGTGCATAGTAATAGAGAATATTTTAGCTGTCATCATCTTTAAGAATCCATCAACATTTTGAGAAAAATACTATTCAACTTAGTTTGACAGACATTAGTCGAGTATACAAAGAACAATGCTGAGTGCTTTTGGAAGTACAAAAATGAAAAACAGCCTCTATATCCATGGACTCAAAATCAAATGTGGTCATAAACTTTTACAGTAGAAAATAACCTTGGAGATTACTCAATACTTCCCTCATTGTACACAGTAAGAAACAGATTTGAGAATCTAAGAAAGTTGACCAGAGGTGTCCAAATAGTTGAGGTATCAGAAATGGAACCTGGGTGCCTGAACCCAGCCAGGGCCCTCCACTAGAGTGAATCTCTGTCTCTGGGTGAGGGGGGCCCAGTCCAAGAGTAGTGTACTGGCAAATGTTAACAACAATTATAAAATGTACAACTTTTTAATTATAAAATCCATATGGTCAACTGATTCTCCCTAAAGACTTTAGTTGATTTTTGCTCAATTCTTGCATCCATTGCCAAGCTGTGGTGGCAGTTAAACTGCAATTTGACAAATGGAGTTGTATCTCAATCCACTGACTCTTTTTTAAACTGTGGTAAAATACACACAACATAATAATAATCATCTGAACCATTTTAAGTGTGTAGTTCACTAGCATTAATTATCTTCACATTGTTGTGCAACCAATCTTCAGAACTTTTTCATCTTGGAAACTTAAAACTCTATACCCACTAAACAATACCACCTTACTCTCTTCCCCTCAGCCCCAAAGAACCATTATTCTACTTTTTATTTCCATGAGTTTGACTACTGTAGTTACCCCACATTAGTGAAATCAGAGTATCTTCATGACTTATTTTATTTAGTATAAAATCCTCAAGAGTCTTCTATGTGAGAGCATGCCACAGGTTTCCTTCATTTTTAGGGATGGATAATAATACATTGTGTGTATACACCGCCTCTGTTGAACTATTGGTCTATTGACGGACACTTGGGTTGCTTCTATTTCTTGGTTATTGTGGCAAATGTGATTATGGAGAAATATATAAATACATAAATATCTCTTTAAGGAGTTTTTTTTTCTATTCTTTTGACTATGGTATACACCCAGAACTGGGATTTCTAGGTTATCTAACTTCTCTGTTTTTAATATTTTGAGGGACCACCATCTTGTTTCAGTGGAAATTTACATTATTTGCATTATTTACATTCTTACCTTGGTGCGTTAAGTGTTCCAATTTCACCTCATCCTAACATCCTTGGTAACACATCTGATTTTTTAACAATGGTTATTTTCTGATTTTTTTTTATTGATAGAAGACATTCTAATGGGTGTGAAATGATCCACTAACTTTTCACAAAAAAGAAAAACTGTCATTGAGTCTGAAATGTGATCTACTATTAAGCTATTTTTCATCCTCATTTGGATTATATTCATTAGAAGTAAAACCTCTTCGGTTCAGCACACTTATGTTAAAACTTATGTTAAAATTTCACTTATTCATCAATAATGTGAGAGATTACTTAGTTGAATCAGATAATCTTTCCAATATTCCCACTGATTGTTATGTAACAATGACTATAGCCTTATGAGTTTAAATTTAACACATAAAAAAGTATTGTATTTTTAATACTTTCCTCATTATATTTTTAAGTGTAGATGAAAGATAGAAAAACTTTGTAAAAATTATCTTTACTTTTTTGTAAAACATAAAATCATTTTAGGCTTTGTGGGCCATCATGACTGTGTCAAAATTACTCAACTCTGCCAGTGTAGCAAGGAAGCAGCCACAGACAATAGTTAAATGCCTCACCATATAATCATCACCACTGCATATGTTTAGGAATATTCTGTGCATTCTAACCTTCCACTAAAGACAGTTTAGTAATAAGTGATTTTTTAAGTAATATTGACACAATTAAAATAAAAAGCTTCACATAATGGTTGCAACCCTCTGTTTTGCAAAAAAAAAAAAAAAAAATTGGCATAAAGTCTGCAACAATTATGCAGCAAAATGTAGTGAATGGATGTGGCTAAGATCCAATCAAACTTTATTCGGAACAACAGATGGCAGACAGACCCTAGTTTGTTGAACCCTGCTCTAGACAATCAACAAAACAAAAAATCAAGTTCCACTGCTTGCCAATTTCTCTTGTATAAATACTCCCACCATGATCACATAAAGTTACTTGAAGTGGAGTTAGGAAGAAATGCACAGCAACATGCCATTTATATAACATTCTACCATATGGATACAAATAGACATAAGTACTCTCAATGGCACAAATAATATTAAAAAGTAATTGAATTATTAGGAAATCATAAGTTGTATTTCTTATTTTTATTTGTAATAATATATTTAATTCTAAACTAATATAATTTAATTTTTAATCAATGGTTGAAATTAAAAACTGGCTCACAAAATCCCTGAAAATTTAACAACTGGCTTGTCACAGCCAGTGTGGGCCAGCTCCAGCTGCCAGTGTTCCAGACTCTAGTCTCCTGCCAGTTCTCTCAGAGATCTGAGAACCAACCCAGGCTTTGCTCCTTGCACCTTTTCAAACTTTAAGAAAATATTCTCTTCTGAGAAAGGTGGATACCTGATTTCTTGGTATGTATCTTATTTCTTCATAACTTACTTTTTTTAAAAAACACCTCCTCTTCCAGTTATTATTTAGGTGGTCTAGCCCTAAAATAATCAAATTTCTGACCAAACCTGTGCTGTCTTGGAACTTACGGAATTAAACAAGTATTCGTGTGTTTGTACTGTGAGTCACATTTGATCTAAAAAATTTGTGTATTCTTTAGAATTTCTAAAATTACAGCATCTTCCAATCTGGGAACCAATAACTTAGGGTAGAAAGTAAGATGTATGTAAGAGAGCATATGTGAACAGAAGTGGAGGATCTATATTTTAACTCTGCTCCAATATATACCATGTAGTCTTCGACAACTGATTCCACTTATTTAAGTCTCGATTTTCTCTCTTCTACAGACTGAGTGGTAATAATATTTGGTGCTCTTAAAGTTTGTGAGGACTGATATTGCTACACAGTGATTTGAGAACATGGGCTAATGGAGTGTTGGAAATGTAGGTCATCATTTATCATCCAGACATGAATTTGAGGCATTAAAGACTGTAATTCCATGAACCTGACATTAACACTTTAAGCTTTGAAAAATGTACTGAGATTGTTAAGGCAAATTGAATCTACCAGCTGAAATTAGCTTTTCAATTTTTATCTGCATTTGCCTTAGCCATGTTCTCCCTTTATCCCTATGCCATAAGGAATTTAGAGGCAAGGCTTATTGAGACCTGTTTTTCTTTGCATATCTTTGGATCTGGAATACCCCAGTCTATGGAAACAAAGCCACTGCTTCGAGTTTTTTTCCTTTCTTAGTCTACATTTCTCATTCTCCTTTTTTCTTTCATTTATCTTTAACTCTTGTTCACTAGAGTAGATGTTTACCAAACATCTCAGCCTGGTATGACCCTTGAATCATTTTGAGGCCATAAAGTTGCATTAAAATGTATAGGGTTCTCCTTCAAATGGAAAGCAACTTGGATTCTAATGTTTATTGCATGCATATCTCTCGGTCCATTATATTACATCATTCTTTTTCTGCTTCCAGATTCTACCTCCAAACTTACTATGGATATGTATTTCCAAAACAGCCCTCCTAAACACTGATGTATCTTTTTAATGATAAAACATGGTGAAGGACAGAGGACATAGGTACTGAAGTATATTCTAGTAAAATTTGCATGATATCTATTCTATGCATTCTATAGTTGTCTCTGATTCCTGCTATAGTCTCATGAGAAGATCAGCCTACCCATGAGTCCTTCCACTGCCTGACTTCTCTCCCTATTATAAAAAACCAGTATGAAATCTTTATGCCTAACATACCAGATCTAATTATTCTTTACTACCATTGTATGTAAATATAACTGATAATAGCTATGTCAAGTTGAGAAGCATATTTTGTATTTTAGTAGAATACCATATGTATACTAAAAAGTTGTGTTTATGAACATTTTGTTGAGGACAATAGTTGTGAAAGGGTTATCCAACCCAAAGTTTTATTTGCCCTTTGTATAAGCATATAGATATGAAGGAGAAAAATGCTTGCTTTTATATCTGTTAAGATTAGCTGAATGTAATTGTGGTTAGCTTTGCTGAAATTCCTCATCCTAATGATGCAAATGAAAATCACAAAGCACAGAGCTTTAGGTTTCAGAGGTGACTCACAAAGTCTAGCAATCCATCTTGGAAGTCTTAGCAGGCCTATTTTTGGGCTGTTCTCCACACATGGCAAGACTGAAGAATCCCAGGTGTTCTTGCTGAGCGCAAAGTGAGAGCATGAGGATTGCCCTGAGAAGCAAGAACATGCTCATTACAGCAGGTTTCTGGTGGGAGACGATTCCGACCAGCAGTTCTGCAGTTCTCCTTGGCTGACCCCCTTTGCTTGTTAGAGAAGGGGTCTGATGTCTCTGTGAGTCTGGGTTTAATGAGCTGCAGTTCACTGGGGATCCAGAGAGGGCAAAAGAGTGCTTGCTCTGTGAACCAAGAACAGTACATTGTTTATTTCATGGATAATACACTGTCTAAATAATGTAAAGGTTTTTTCTTTTATGAGATCCTCTCCTTGCCTTGGGTCTTAAATGGCACTTGTGACGATACGAAAATTACAGCTATGGTATGAACGGACTAATCAAGTGTGTAGATTAATGATTCTCTTATGATAAAATCCCTAAACTCTAAAAATGATTCAATAAGATCAGCACATATTCATCTCTCTATCACAAATGAACATGGAATAATTAGAGAAGCTCTTTTCATTCTTCAGATGTAGGATGGTTAATCAGGAAAAAAGGTCTTTGAATAGACCAGGGAATTAGTCCATCATATTGTTTTAATTGTAAGATACTTATAAATAGCAAGAATTCTTTGTCTTTCAGGGTGTGTTTGAATGAAATGTCAAATAATTGTGTATCTTTGTGAAATCAAAAGTGAATAATCATATATTATTGTGAATATCAAAGTGGTAATTTATATATGATCACAGAATAAAGCTGAAAACAACATATAAAGGTGTGATTTGCAATAAGAAAATGCATGACAACTACTACAGTGTCAAAGCCATTAAGAAATACCAAATATGTATCTTAAGCTAAGCTAAGCATTATCTTGGCATTAAATGTCTTGAATAGGGTATTTTCCCCTTTGGCTTGATATCTTGAAAGACTTTTGCATCACTCAAAAGTAAGTTATTTTTCTTTTGTTTTCTTTTTTTTTTTCTGCCAGTACTCTAGAAATAAATCCAAATGTAGTTAAGGTGCAGGAAAAACTTTTCACTATTATTAGAATAAAAATCAACTGCAAAGGAAAACTGTGCTCTTCCAAATTAATGTCTGAAATGTCTTCTTTACAGAATCAATTACATCAACTGCTTCATGATATAAATTTGTTTCTTACTGTTCAAATTAATGCTAATGCTATATATTGTGCAACTCTGGTCAAGTCCAGTAATTTTTATTTGCTTTGGTTTATCAACTGAAAAGTGAGGATCATAATATCTTTCTACCTCCTTATCATACTTTACAGGGTTAAGTTAAACTGAGCACAAGTAAAAACTACTTTTATATAATAAAAGTGTTACATTACATAAAGATATTAAAATTCATATAATTTTTAATTAATTTGAAAAATGCACACTTTTCTTAATAGATGAAATGTAAATATATGATCTAAATCATCACTTAGCTTATCAGGTGGACAAGGGAAGAAATTGATACAGCAGATGTATTTACTGACCACTTTCTACATGCCAAACTCTTAACATGCACTATTTAACTGTCGGTGACACTTCCAAGGTAAACACTACTATGAGATTTACTTTATAAATGGGAAAACTGGGACTCACAGAAGTCCTGAGCCTATGCTAAATTCATGCACATGAGAAGTGGGAAAGACCAAGATTTGAACCTAGTACTGTTTAATTCCATAATCTAAGTCCTTAGTTACACTATTCTCTGACTGCCTTTCCAAACTCCAGCTTTCTGGATTACAAAATACCTCATAAAGTCCCATTTCAAAGGATATACAGGAGTTAAAGTCAACTTACAATTTCTGAGATCTTAATCCATTCAAAACTTCCACTGAAATACATGCCTTCTGTCATACAAATAAAAAATAAATTTAAGAGACTCCTATCATACAAGCTAGCAGGTAGGAGACATGAAAATATTACATCTTATGCTTTGTTAATTATGTGAGTCTGATAAGAAAATGCATCTTGTTGGGAGATGAGCAAAGTTTCAATTCATGAAAACTTAAAAAAAAATATGCAAATATTAATTTGCCACTAAATGGAAAAAATGTAATCATGGATTATTTAAATTTTTATCTAGAGAATGATATTAGACAATTTTCACCTCTTCTGTGCAGAAAAAAAAATGTTATCATGGACCTAGAAAATGACATATTAGATACATAAGGATTAGAAATAAATAAGCTACTCACTGACCTCATTGGTACTTAGTAAATTTTTCATCTAACTAAATATTTTAATTTTGCTAATTTTTACATAATAGTTTTTAAGGTAGACATATAAATTACATTTTTAGAAAAATAAAAACAAATATATTATACAAATAGGGAATAATGATATATCGTGGTCATTTTTAAATGTTTATTTTCTTAAAATATGTTTTTTTAAAAAAAGAAAAAAGCAAAGTTTTAAATTTATAATAATATAAATGTCTATGGCTTCAGCTAGGAAAAAAAAATCATTTTCACCAAAATATGCTACATCTAGTTGTCGGTACTTCCTAGAACAAGCTAGCTCAGTTTTGTTTTGAATATGCATATTTTTCTTAATGATATACATTATAAACAATCGGTGTCACAATGGGTTCAACTCACTTTTGAAAGTTCTAGTGGAGAACAAAATGGAGAGTTATTTAAACATGAGAGAAGAAACCAAATTATTCAGAAACAATTATTCAGCAGCTTCATTCAAATGAAGATTTTTATGTAGTGTAAATGAACTTTTATTAAAAGTAGACATTTAACATTGTTAAAATTAAGATAAAATTTTCCCAGAAAGTCACAGAACAATTTTTCTTCCTAGGGGAAAAAAAAAATCCCCAAACCCTGATATATTCCATTAGTCTTTATTCTATTATTTTGCAAAAACAATAGAACCTAAAGAAAAATATGGTATGTAAAGTTATATTCTGCATACAAGTGGGCTTCAGAAAGAACTGTTTTCCAGTCTGCCAGACAGTTTCCTCCTTTATTTTAAGTTAACAGTAGTATATATAAAGAATTGAGGAATTCACAAATGTACTGTCTCCTCCTGCTTTGTCTATAAGCATCTTATTCACTTGCAAAAAGGAAAATGTATTAAAGTTTGCACTTAGCATCTCCCAATTAGAAAAGTTAAATTAGTCCTATAATTTTTTAATTCTTTTTAATTGACCCCTGAAAGAATTAAGATAAAGAAAAGTGTGAACAGAGCATGGTGACACAAAAGGGAATTATGGAGGCAGAAAATCTCAGTCCCAAGGCTGCTCAGTGAGTGGTTCAGGAGCAGGAAAGTTAGAGGTGAAAGCAGGCACAACTATGTGTCCTCTCACGCTTCCCTTCTCTCTCCTCCTCCTCCTCCTCCTCCTGTCCTCCTCCTCCTCCTCCTGTCCTCCTCCTCTTCCTCCTCCTGTCCTCCTCCTCTTCCTCCTCCTCCTTCCTCTCTCTCTCTCTCTCTCTCTCTCACACACACACACACACACACACACACTCACACACACACACTCATGCCCACAGGTGCACACCCATGTCACAGGCATGCATGCACATTCATATTCAAAGGTACACTTGCACACATGAACATATACCCAGAATATACCTCCAGCCAGATTGCCCTAGTGTTATTTGGAATGCCTTGAACAGACATCATGCTATACCAAAATGTGGCTAAATCAGGTACATTCAGAAGAGAAGCAGAGACCAATATCTTTCCTGGACAAAGTCCAGGGACAGAAGCCTGTTGTCCTCCTGGTGCCAGATCAAGGAATAGCTACATCTGAGGTTCTACTGCTCACTCCTGCCAAGAATGTGTGTCGCTTAAACATTTGGAACCTGTTTCTCCTTCTCAAAATGGGGCTAATAGTACTCCCAAGCCTCCATGTTGGTTTTACACAGCAAACACCTCTAACTGCTATATAGTCATATGGGAGGAGCCAGTAACATGAGCATTACGAGAGGTGCTAAAAACTCAGAAAATCAGTGGATATAAGACAGTACATACTCAATACAAACTTGATCCCTTGGTCAGTTCCATAAATATACTAAAAGATATATTTATGTCAAATTAAATCTAAGGCAAACTCCCCATATCTTCTTAATAAAAAAGGTTAAGGCTTCTAACAAAATATAAGCACAATTTCAATATCCCTAATGGCTTTTTTTTACTCTGGCTTACTTTAGTAGGTTTTGATGCTGTCTTAATTATTACCACAGCTTTATAAAGTTTAATTGATGTTTTAAATTTTATACTTTTATCTTGAGGCAATTTTATAAAGTAAACAATTTTGAACAAATAAAAAAAAAATGTTACCCTAGCAGTTTGTTCTTCAGCTTATCCCATCCTCAGGTGTAATTGAGCATTTGCCACAGTCACATTTACCCTTGGGCATCCTGCAAATACTTGTTATGAAGTGTGGTCAGGAGCAACAACTTCAGGGATGGCAGTGAATGACAGAAGTCCTCTGGCTTGGGAGCATCCCTTCATATCTGTGTAGCACTAGTCACTAAAAGCTGGCTGAGATGTCCTGTGACACAGAACCACAGAGTTGAAAGGGAAGAGTCCGATGAGGGTTCTATGCCAGAGCAGGCCAGAGGGAAAGTTCAGTGAGGTACTGTTCTGGAGAATGCCTGGTATAAAGTAGACACTCATTAAACACTCAACTTAGATTAAATCAGTTTGATACTGGCAGAAGGGGAGAAAGAGAAAAAGATAGAGAGCTGAGGTTAAAAATTCTGAGTGCTTCTGTGCACAGTGGCACACGCCTGTAATCCCAGAGGCTCAGGAGCTGAGGCAGGAAGATCACGAGTTCAAAGCCAGACTCAGCAAAAGTGAGGTGCTAAGCAACTCAGTGAGACCCTGTCTCTAAATAAAATACAAAATAGGGCTGTGGATATGGCTCTGTGGTCAAGTGTTCCTGAGTTCAATCCCACCCCTTCCCCCAAAAAATTCTGAGTTCTAAAGTATTATGAAATGTTTTTTATTATTTAATGGTCACTCAGCTGGACATCTAATGCCACAGAACCTAGACCATAACATCTGTTTAAGTTGTGTGGCTTGCTACATAAGTGCACTTCTTTCTTTCTTGGAAGTTTATTCTTTAATTATTTTTATTTTGTAGTTAGGGAATTTTTCCTACCATAGAAACTGAGATCTACATGCTAATAAGGAAACGATGGAAATCTGAGAATCTGAAGTGAAATGAAAGTCTCTTTAGGCCAGTAACTGACTGATCAGATTCTGGTACCCTTGTAGCTTATAATAAAGGCACCACTTCCCCTTAAGATTTGTGACATCAGATTTGATCTTTAAAGAACTCTAAACATGACAAATGAACACTGACAGAAACATATTAATGAGTGGTTTGCTGACATCCTAGGTGAGGCAGAGAAAACAGCCAGTCCTCAAAAAAAAAAAAAAAAATCATTTTGCATCTAGCTCTGCCTGCTTTGGAGCTGCCTGGGGGTGGGGGTGAGTTCCCACTTACCAGAAGGAAGCCTGCAGGATGAACCCTGCACCCATGCTTGGAAACCCTGTACTATCTATGTGGAGCCAACACAATGGGCCAGAGGAGTCTGCTCCTCACTTGTTAAAATGCACTGTTTGTAACCACTGAGATAAATATTTACTTCCCTTAACCTTTACTTGTGTTAGATGATTTTTTACTCAAAGAATGGAAAAAATTCTGCCTTGGAGAAATATCCTGAAGCTTTGTGTTCTCAATGTTCAACATTTTAAAAAGGAAAGAAATAAAAACAAACAAGCAAACAACAACAAAAACCTCTATATAATGAGCATCACATGTCTTATTAGTTATAGGATTAGTTCTGTTTTAAGTTTTCTCCCTTCCTCACTTTGGTGTGCTTATGAAAGGCCAGTAACTAGCCTACAAGTCTGCAAAAGGGTACCAAACACAAGCCCAGCATTTGAAAGACATGAGTTCCCAAGAAACTCTCCAAACAGTATTCATTATTTGTTAAGAGTAATTAATGAAAATGACTATATTTAAATTTCTTCAAAGACTTGGGAAAGACCCATTCCAAGTTTCCTTTCTAGCACAAATCCAAAATATGAATTTATACTTCATGTTTGATGTCTGCAGTCTAGACTCCAGTTTAAACTTGTTGTGTCAGACCAACAGGGCTAGATTTGAGGAAATGTAACTGAGTTAAGATCTCACACGTTTTTGCAGTTGTGAACAGTATAGTATTGAATGATGGCCTTCCCCGGTCACAGCATTTCTGACTAATTTAAGCGTATTGAATTTGATCTATCAGTGATTGGAACACATTTTCTTACTTTGAAATGCTAGCAATTCTTTTTTTCTCTCTTCCTCTTTTTTTTTCTCTCTCTCTCTTCTTCTTCCTTGTTATTTAAAGCATAGTCCCTGGCCTGTGGTTTCAGTATTGACTTTATTAGAAAAGAAGAACCTCCGGCTCCATCTCAGATCTTTTCAATCAGAAACTGCATTTTAACAAGCACTGTGGATAATTTGTGTGCACACCACCACTTGGAGAGGCCAGTCCTAAAACACAGATGTGCAAATTTCTTGTAAAGGAGAGAGAGGTTTGCTATTTTTGCAACTGATTATTAAAGTTAAGCCAAAATGTTTTTAAAAATTCTAAAAACTTTTCATATTTGGATCAATTCAATATAATGAACATGACAGACCTACATGACTTTAATAATTACATAAGTTAGATATTTTTCTAAAAATACCTTCATAATAGTCCCAAATAACATGTAATAAACA
This sequence comes from Spermophilus citellus, assembly GCF_964194105.1. Taxonomy (NCBI): domain Eukaryota; kingdom Metazoa; phylum Chordata; class Mammalia; order Rodentia; family Sciuridae; genus Spermophilus; species Spermophilus citellus. Next base: position 92,140,992 of record NC_138186.1, on the reverse strand, counting down.
AATCCCAAGTTACAAACAAAAGAATACTTCTTGATGACAAATATAATAACAATAGCTAGTTTTATGTGATATAATATTTATATATGGACCACATTTATTATTTCATCCACATGTATCAAATCCTTAGTTATCTTGTATGCAGTATTTTCCTGCATTTGTGATGTCAGAATTTTGCTGTAAATTCTCTGGAAAAGTTGTAAAAATCTGTGTTCAGAAAAACGTAGCCTCTACTGGATAGTGATTTTCTTTCTGAAAATCCAAAGTAAAATTGAGAACTTGATGTTTTTACAGAAGAACTCTGCCCTGTTTACTGTGAGATAATCTTCCTTCATTTTCTGAAGTAAACTAAAACTCCTAATGAATAATATGCTTGCATCCTGAAGAACACATTATCTAAGTGGTAATTTAGAGCTTTGATATAACATTTTACTGTCAAATCATGAAATCAGATTTATTTGGTTGAACTGCATGTGCTAGTGACATATTTTCAACTTAAATTTAAATATCTTAATGCATCATCTTCAATCCTTTAAAATTTAATTAGATTGAAGAAAAAAAATCTTAAAGGACAATAGTGGTCTGAAGGTAAGGGAACTATGTTGATTTATTTCTTGTTCCCATTTGTTGAATTTCTCAAACGTTTCACAATGAATAATTTATTAGCTTGTAATGAAAAAAAAAACACTTTAAAAGGAACAAAAAAGGGCTGGGGATGTGGCTCAAGCGGTAGCGCGTTCGCCTTGCATGCGTGCGGCCCGGGTTGGATCCTCAGCACCACATACCAACAAAGATGTTGTGTCCGCCGAGAACTAAAAAATAAATATTAAAAAATTCTCTCTCCTCTCTCTCTCTCTCTCATCTCTCACTCTCTCTTTAAAAAAAAAAAAAAGGAACAAAAAATTGCTTTGACTCTTGGTAAAAGTACAAATAATTGCATATTAAAATAGAATGAGCATCTCTGACAAGGGTTCTTCTTGTCTGCATATGTCCATTAAATCAAATCATTTGATTCTAAAGTTGCTTACATGAGGGTTAATCAAAGGAAAACTACCTGAGGCAATCAAAATCGTTAAGCAGTTAACTAAAGTTTAACCAGCAGTGGTATAAAATTCATAATATTCTGTCCCTCTTTTGGAAATTATATGTTCTTGTTGATTGGATGAAGAAAATTCCAAAGGAGATCAGTATAACCACAAGAAAGTATATATGTAAAATGTGATGTTCTTCAAAGAAGAAAGTAGAGTTTTGATTATATTTCTCTCTATTTAAAAATCCTTCAACTGCTTACTCTTGTTTCCTGTGGGATAAATTCTAAACTCTAAAGAATGGTTACAAAATTTTCCATGTTCTTGTCTCAAATCTTACCAGTTACTTCCACTACTTGTTCTCTTCTTTTTATTCCAACCAAACGATTAGCTCTTTTGTATGATATAACTTTGTTTATTTGTTTTTCTATGCCACACTTTGGAATGGGAAATGTTGACATGGTTTTTGTTTATTTTCTCTCCCTAATACCACCTCGCCTTGCCCCAAACCCAACCATAACACCAAACTGTCTGGACACCTATTCTGTCAGGGAGCTTATACTATCCTATAACAGAACATTCTCAACTACTGTTCTTAGACAAAATACACATTTATGGCCTTATACAACAAGATGTAAGGAGCCATCATTTTAATTTGCTATCTTCAGTACGTTGGTCATTGTTTTCAGTCTTGTTTCCTTACTGACATAAGACAGCTGCCATTGCACTAGGCATCACATTTTCATACAGCTATATCAAAAAGAAAGGGAATGAAATTTCTTCCCATATATTTATTTTTATAACTTATTTTTATTAAATAAGGAAACCTTTTCCAGCATGCTCTTAGCAGGCCTCTGCTAAACTGCAAAATGAAAAGAACCATCCAAAACAAAAAAGAAAAGAACCATCCATATCCATTTCTCTAGTTTCAAAGGTGACAAAAAATATAAGCGAATAGCATTTTCAGTTTCTAAAATGGATAGCCTCTATAATCTTCAGAAGGAGGTTTGGGATGGGATGGCTGTTGTGTAGGCAAGTTATCTGTAGTACTTCTGTCTTCCAATGGCCAAATTCAATGCCATTGGCTCCATGAAGTCTTCCCTAACTCATTCAGGTAAAAACAATCTCTCTTTTGGGGTTTGCACAACACTGTTTCTTTTTGCTTTTCAGTAAGGTTTTCTGTATATTTGTCTAATTTCCACCATAGGAATGAATCTGCTTGTTCATCTTTTATTCCACATATGCTCCAGCATAATCATTCACCTTTGGAAAATCTTGAGTAAGTGTTTACTGAACTGAAAACTTCACTAATAGGTAGACTACTGATTTTTAGCTACATAGGGGAGAGGATACCTAGCCCAAAAGGAAACTGAGGGCTTTCTCCACACTTGAATTTGAAACATAGTCTACTTTTCAATGAGGAAAATACACCGTTAAGAATCAGAAACAGAATTAAAAATACAGAGAAGCTGAGCACATCCCCTCTACACACACATACACACACACACACACACACACACACACACACATAATGCATCCTGGCAAGAAGACTGGCCCACTTTCTACTAAAAGATGATGCATGCGAGGCTCCCCAAGGACTCAGGCTAAAGAGATTCCAGACTCAAGACAATTTAGATCAAAAGGATTAGGGTTGCCAACTAGGCATGGAGAAGCAATCGGCTAGAAACATCCTCAGTTCCTGAGAAGTTGGTAAGCAAAATTGCCATACCACTTCTGGACTTCAAATCTCCACTCTCTATAAGAAATTTACTTCAATTCTGTTTTTTTCTGCCACTCAGTGCTGAATCTAATCCATATTAATGTAGTCAGTCTCCCTGGGAGAGTATCATACTATGACAGTCTCCAAATACCATTGTTAGTAAGAAAGTCCTCTTGAGTCAAACCTCAATCCACTGTAACACTAGCCAAAACTAGTTCTATCCGGTCTAGTACCATCAGCTTTCTGCACTGGGTTCCACTGGCAAAATGCTGCCTGCGTATTAAACTTTTCAAACAAACAACAACAAAAGGACAGTAACAGATAGTCAAATATTTTAAACATTAACGTTGCTGATTATGTTTAGTTAAATGCCATTTTTTCCCTACTAGAGTCATAGAGCTAAATCAATTTGTCCAAATGCCAAAGCAACTTACTTTCAAACATGAGGTAGATGAGATGCAAGAAAAATAAGATTCAATAGTCCTTCACTTTTTATTTGTATTGCTACATCTTTTTCCAAAGATCCTCAGACTAATGCTATGGCAACCTACACAAGCAAATCAGTCAAGTTTAGGGGAAGAAAATTCAAATCAAAAAAAAAAAAAAAAAGAAAAGTCAAGTCAATCTTAAAATGCATTTTTATTTTATTCTAAAGGTCATGTTAATTGAAAGAAGTTGTCTCTTTGGACTGAGCAGTTATTTTGCTGGCATGACCAATAAAGTAAGTTAAAATAATAAGAAGCTAATTTGAACATGAAAATTCAGGTTATTTGCAAAATATTTTAACTGCAGTACATATCAAGGACAGTTTACACAAGTCACAGAGGAATCCTTAAAACTGGGCTTTGGCAATGACACAAGTATTAACACTTTGGAAGACACATGAGAGGGACTGGGCACTTGTTCTCAGCCTCTTCATCCAGAAGGTAAGTGTCCAGCCAAGATTAAGCTAAAAAGACATGACAATGTTTTCTAAACTCTAAGGGGAAAATTTCACAAAGATCTGATTCATATGATAAGTGACAGACCTCAGATCTGAGAGTTAAGATTTTCAAAATATCCAAGAGTTGGTTTGAAATGTCTGACTTATCTATACTGGTCGTATATTGATGGTCAAATTATTCAAAACTAAATTTCACTTTGTAGAAAGTGTTTTCTCAATGAGAAATTGGATGCTGCTAATGACATAAAACTGGTAATTTAATATCACAAAGAAAATCTATGAACCCATCTAGATAGATATTCAAAATAAAATAGCAATATTACTCCTAAGGAAAGTGCTTCTTTTTTAATCTATCATGAGTTTTATTTTTAATTTCAGACATGCAAATTGCATCTTACAGGGCTATTATCCATATATAATAGCTTATTCAGGGCTTTATACTATGATCTTCCTTCACATATATTAAATACCATCAGAATGCAGTGATTTTTGTGTTTATATTTTAAGATAAAAAACACAAGGGCTAGAGATATAGTTCAGTGGTAGAGCACTTGCCTAACATGCATAAGGTCCTGGATTTGATCCCCAGAACCACCAAAATAAAAAAAGAAAAAAAAAAAGAAAGAAAGAAAGAAAAGTAAAGACTTTGAAACTGAAATTGAATTATTTAATTATTTGGATCACTCATCTTATACCACACTTGCTAAGAAAAAATATCTGTTTATATACACATACATTTATCTTATATTTATTTTCTAAATTTTTCTAAGCATCGCTAGCATTGTGATTACTATGCACATGCCAGAAGCAATATAGCACAGTGGTTGAGAATATGGACTTTGGAACAGAATTTGAATCCCTGGCTCTACCACTTACTAGCTGTGTAAATTTGGACAGCCTATTTAATCTCCAGTGTGCCTCAGTTTCCTCATCAGTCCCTACCATATATTCCCATTAAGAGGAAAAATGAGTTACTACTTCAAGTCAAAATTATGTGAGTAGTATTAAAGCCATGTATGTAGCATACAGTATTGCAAAGCATGTGCACATACTTTGTAGTATGTCGTATAGAGTTTATAGCATAAAGCTAACTTAAAACTAACCTACCAATATGTGACCAATTTACTTAAGGACTGTGAGAACACACCATCACCCAATGTTTTACTTAATTAGTATTACATTGTTAGATTGCATAACTCTCTGACGAAGTAATTTTTCATTAGCACAGCTCTCTCAAAGGATGGAAGAGAAAAAGAAGAGATAGAAGTGAAACCCTCTGGCTATTAGATACAGCTGGTCTCCATTTATTCATTCTGAGGCCACAATCAACCGGCCTTAGGAATGAATCTGCTAAACAATGGGAACATCTTTAGGCTTGACCAGGAAAGTCTTTTTCTTTTCCTTAACTGATAGTTAAAAAAAACTAGTATAAAGAACCATCTTACCTTAACTATTGAAATAGCCACTTAAGTCAATTGTCTTGTCTCTCCCATCCTCACTAGCAGATTAGCTTTCCTGGAGCAAAATGGTAATGGAGTCTGACTCCATTTCTGGAGTTACTTTATACTATTCACATAATTTTGACTTGAAGTAGTAACAATCTAATAATGTAATACTAATTACATTAATGTAATACTGGACCTCTGATGCTTTCAAACCCCACACCTTCCTTTTCCCCTCACCCCACATCTGCACAAGTCAATAAGTCCCTGGCCATCCCTTCCTTGGTATAGAGAGGGCAGGAGGGGGGAAGGAGCAGGAAGGGATTTCAAACCAATCAAACATGGAACTCTTGCCTGGTCCTAACACCTAACCACAATCAAAACCAAAGCCACCTGCCTCTCAGCTCAAGCTATTCTAGATCAATGTGGATGTCTGTTCTGTTTCTGCAGAAAATCCCACTATGGGAGTAATAGATTCTTCCAGACCTTCTTGGTGTGTGTGTGTGGTGGGGGACAGGGGACACTTGTGTGTATCAATCTCAAATTAAAGATGAGCTTGAGGTGGGAAGATTAATCCTGCCAAGCATGGTGTAAATGAAAACAACTAAGTAGTGTTGTCTAGTCATGGCCACCACCTAGGAGTCTTTCTGATCTTGCTCTTGGCTTGCTCACTGGCTCTGATGACAAACAGATATGCTTTATCTTAACCAACAGAACTATTACAAACTAACCTAAAATATCCCACAGTAGAAATGGATGCTGTGACTTAACAAATAATAAATTGAAATAAATTATGTCTTTGGCATTTAAGATTGGCTTAACAAGAAGGGACCCATGGAGCACCCCACACAAATAAAATAGTTAACACTTTCTAATATAGATTAAGACATGGCCTATAGAGATTAAAGGTCACCATTTACAACCTATTTAAAAATAACCATCATTTCTGCTGTTTCTCTCTTTTAATTGCCCAATTTGGCCAAGGCTCAAACTTGTTTAAAATGAATGACATCTAACAGTGGATTATCAAAATTTTCATGCCATGGTCCTCCAATTTAAGGCCCTCATACCCAAGATTACTGAAATTACTCTCTTGAGTGAAGAAAGAAACTGAAGAAGACAAAAGAAGATGGAAAGACCTCCCTTGTTCATGGATAGGCAAAATGAATATTGTTAAAATAGCAATATACAGAGTCAATGCAATCCCTATCAAAACATCAATGACATTCTTCAAAGAACCAAGGGAAAAAATCCTGGAAGAACAAAAGATCCAGAATAGTCAAAACAATTATAAGAAAAAAAAAAGGTATCACAATACCTCAAATTATACTACAGAGGTATAGGTACAAAAATGTATGATACTGGCAGAAAAACAGACATATAGACCGATAGAACAGAATAGAAGACATGGAAAAGAACTTACACAGATACAGGAGTCATCTGATCCTTGACAAATGTGCTAAAAAATATACATTGGAGAAAATCCAATTAGTAATTGAAAAATACTTTGCTGTTATATATTTGTCAAATATGTTCTATTTCAACAGCTTCTCAGCATGAATTTTCCTTTACCATTAAAAGGATACAACACAACTTTACCTCACAGTCTATGAGGTATCTCAGTCCTTCCCTCCCACACAGTCTCTGAAAGCCAACATCTTTACTGTATCCATCTTTCTCCAGTCACATAGGTATATGACATTGATGCTATCCCTCTCTCCCAAGATTCATTTGACACACTCACTCAAGAAATACAAATAACCATAAAGGAGTTCACAAAAAGGAATAGCCCATTGCCCTATTAAAATATATGTATATATAAGGCCTGCCTGCCACGTTAGTTAAATTCCTAGGAATTATTTCGTTGGTCAAGAGCTACTCTCTCAACACTGTCAGAAAACAATTATTGACCCTCTAGCACCTGCAATGTTAAAACAAAATACAAAATTTTAGGATTTGAGGGGTTCTGAAGGCAACACTTACACATTTTACTTAAGTTCACTTATGTTGTTACTTGCAAACCAGTACCCCTCAATGGGTTCCCTCTAGCCAAATGCTTGAGAATCTTTCCAAACTTGGCATTTCCTATACTGTACCCTGGAGACTGCTTCCTGGAGTCTCTGGACCACCTATGGTGGCCATATGTTGCCTATAGGTTTCTGATGTTCTCCTCTTCCCCATGTTACATACCATTTACACATCAACTGCTGTCTGCATGCTGGGCTTTTCAGGAGACAAAGTCCTTCAGAGGCCCTGAGCCTGTGACTCCACACCCACCTGCCCCATGGTCCTTGAACCAATGAAACAGCACTCTGAAGACTTGGTACAGTTAACAGAACCTCCCTGTTAAAATGGAAGTAGTACTTACAGAGTAGAATTAAACTTGAGCCCTCTGGCACATCTAACCTACAGGAGGAAGTGACACTTCTCCTGACTCCAGTCCCTTGTCTGACACAATGTCGCTGTAGAAGGCCATCCCTCTCATAGACCCCTGGCTATCTAGAGAATCCCTTAAGATGAAATGAGTAATCTGAAAAGGCAATTCACATAGTTTCATGATGGTAAGATCACCACATCACATGACAAAACCCTTTAGTGAGCCACTGTTAACCTTCCCCTAATTAGGACATCCCTAAACAAGGATGGGTCAACACAACTGGCCAAATTTCATGCAGTCATCTTAGAACTAGAAGAAGCTTGGCCAATAATTGGTTCAATGTTTATATTTGTACAAACTCTTGGGATATCACCAATTATCTGGCCAATTACTCAACAATAATGACAATTTCTTAACCAAGGTTACCCTCTTTAGGCTAACCGACTAGAAATTTCTTGCCTCAAAGACACTCAAAATATAACCCAAGGTTAAACATGTCTGCCCTTACTAAAGCCAAAATAAAAATTCTCATATATTGAGTGCTTACTAAGCCAGATATTAGGCAAAGCCCTTCACATATAAGGCCTTATTTCTTCTTACCTTCTTCAGAGTTTCTGACATGATTGGTGTTGACCAAAGCATGCATTTCACTTCTCAAACTAGTAGTAAAGAAGGCAGCCAATGTTACTTTCACCTCCCTAACTAGCCTCATGCTTTAATCTTCATAGTGTACAAGGACATCTTTTTTTTTTTTTTTTTTTTTGGTGCTGAACTAAGCAATTTGTACATATTATCTCATTTTATGCTCATAAAACCCCCAAAGAGATGCGTATTATAGAATTACCCAGTACTACAATATTAGTGAGGAATCTTTTTCCAGTGCTAGGGATTGAACCCAGGGGCAGGCACACTACCACTGAGCTATATCCCAAGCCCTTTTTCTTTGATTTTGAGACAAGGTCTCACTAAATTGCTAAAGCTGGCCTGCAACTTCTGATCTTCCTGAATAATGGCTTATTTAAACAAGTTCAAAATCAACTAAATGATATGTGACATATTTCAGTCATCAATCAAATATCAGTGGTGCACTGTAATAGAGTCTGGCTGCATTTCTGATGTCCAACTACTAGTAGCTTTTAAGCTCTGTCCCTCCTCCTCTTCTCACATAATGAAGCCAATATTACGCTTCAAATGTTACTGTTCCTGGAACATGACTGGTGGCCAATTGCCTCCTTTCTCTTTGCTTATGCTGTTCCTTCTGTCTTCAGTTTTCTTTTCCATCCAATTTTAAAGTTACCTCTTCTTTAAAATTTCTTAAAATATAACTCCTCCATGAGCCTTTTGCAGATTCTCCCAAGCAGATAAGATCTCTCCCTGCTTTGAACCCATATCACAGTTTGAACCACCAGTTGTGCTCATCATGTTCTTCTTTACAGCAAGTTCATTCACATCTTACTGCTCTTAAAGCTCAAGGGTTGAGAGCATGAATCCTAAGGAGAGACACCTCTCCAAACAACAAACAAATAAACAAAAAATCATCAATAGTTCAAATCCCACATCTGTTCCTATTAGTCCTTGGGCAAATCATCTATCCTCTCTAAGCCTCAATTTCCTTTTCGAATGAGAAGAAATAAGGCCTTCTATGAAAGGCTTTGCCTAGTGTCTAATAGTAAGCACTCAATAAAATGTTTTTATTGTTGCTTATCCTCATTACTAGACAATAAAGCAATTTTATGTTAGAAACTCATTTTGTAAAACCCAGTACAACAATGCCTGATACTTAGAAATCCTTTAGTAAATATCTATAGAATGACCTGGATAACTGGTTCATGGGACCTCACTGAAATTTTAAAGCAAATTAGCAGGAAGATTAAAACAATAAGATCACTTACACGGAATCTAAATTAATCCTCAGTACACACACACAAATCCTCTACAAAAGAAGAGAATTCAGGCAAAGACATGTTTGTCTTGAAAATTGCTTCCTAAAGTATAAGTAGTTAAAATAATTTTCCAGATGTTCCTCTATAGCCTGCAAACCTCTCCCTACCTTGCAGCGTGCGCCCTCCCCCCACCCCCCTCTCTCTCTCTCAACTGAGCTATCAGCTTAGCTGCCTTCTAAATTTACCTTAATAAAAAATAGACATTTATGGATTTAAAAGTGACTAGTTCATTTGAAAACTGGTCAAACTTTCTTCCTGTTCAAATCCTGTCCACAATCATTTCATTACTATGTGAAGTTTGTTACAAAACTCTTAAAATATAAAGTGAACTATCTAATTTAAATAGACATCAAAATTATTTTTAGAGGTTAGAAAAATGCAATAATCCTCCTACAAGCATCTACCATAAGGAAAAATTGTCAGATGTAGAAGCACAGGTAGGTACAACAATGTTCACTAGAACATTACTTAAGATTGCAAGAAGAGTCCTGTATGTATAAAATGGGATTATTTACAATACTCTAAAATAAGATATCAAAAGTTTTTAATGATGGTGAGGACTATAAATGAAAAGGCAAAACACATGTGATATAAAGAAAGCGGTTTCTCTCAATGATGGGGCATTTTTTCCTTAATAATAGGATTATTCGTGGCATTTCCCTGCCCTCTATATTTTTAAATACTTCACAAAATGGGAGTTAACTTAAAAATATGACTTTTAAGTGTTTTATAGCCATGTGTTTGAATGATCCATAAGAATAATCATAGAATGGGTTTAAATGAAAACTAAAGTCTTCTTTGAATACAGTTTACATATTTTAAAAGAGGGAAACTGTCAGAGGCATGTATATTTGAAAACTGACCCACCTAAAGTTTCAGTTATTCTGATCTTCACATTACAATGTTCATCATAGTTTCCTCTGGGGGAAGAAAAGAAATAGTAAAAACAGAACTAAGGAACTATGGGGGTCGTTGAAGGGAGTGTGGAAATCTGTGAACTTCCATTACAGCTTGATAACATCCTCAGATTCTTTAAGATATATTATTTAATATTTAGTTTTCACAAAAAGTATTATAGCTGGTCATATCTTAAGCTTTTGCTTCCTTGAAACAAATGTTACTTTACAAGAACCAAATTAAACTGTAAACCCCAAGTAAGTCCTATTATCATAATAAGTCAACTAAACATCAAAAGGATTTTTATAAACAATTAGATGTAAGTTAGTGATATAATAATCATAATAGTTCATCTTAAACTACACTTTCATTTTAAAAAGCTAAGAAAATATAATTTCCCATGGAATCTATTAAAAGGTACCCATAAAAGAGGCTTCTCAAAATTCATGACAAACTGCAATCTGTGACATGTATACCTACAGCATGAGGTGACTGAGATTGCTGTATGGCCTACCCGTGTAAAGACAGTAAACAGGCACATCAGCAGCAGAGCTGGCAAGTCTGCCTGGTCAGTCTGCTGATTTTCCAGGGTGATGATGAATTTGCATTGATTTAGCAACCCTGTCTGGTCTAGGCCTTTGGAAGATTGTAGCATGCACCTGCAGAGGGTGTGGGCCAGGAGAGCAGACCACAGCATGCAAAGTGGACTGTCTCACCTGGTGATTAGTTTCAGCCATGAACTTGGTTGATTTCATTTGGTTCTTTTCTCATCAGCTGAGTTAACTCATCTTTAAGATTGAATCATATAAGCTAGCACAGCATTCTAGAATTTTTAGCCTTCCTTTCAGAAGAATTATCACCACTACTTTTCCAAAATATTTCTTATCATGTCATAGACTCAGAGGGGCTTTATAGTAATAAGATTCTCAGAAAAAAAATTATTTCAAAAACATTTCAGTATATTCAGGGGTCTAAAACAGTAAAACTTTCAAAATCTGGAAATCTGAAGCAAATTGAAATACTCAAAGCAAAAATGATAAAACAAATAAATTCACCAAAACAAATGTTTTTTTTTTTTTATTTTAACTAGACATAGGAATTTCAAAGGCCTTAAGGTAGGTTATTAGTAATATCAAGAGAGCTAGAAGGGGCACTGGAATCTTGTCCTGACTGTCATTATATAAGTCACAATTATCATTTTCTTATTTGTAGATGGAAAACTGGGTTTGACATGTCTAAGAGTCCTTCCTATTTTGAAATACTAAGAAATTCATATTCTTATAGATATATAAATTATATATTTAATATTATTTTTAAATCTATACATTTTTAAAACCCATGGATAAGATGGAGCTGCTAAAGTGATCTAAGGTAAGACATAAAATTTTAAAAAGCCTGTCTTTTTAAATTAAAAGTCTTTAAGGATTAGAATGAAAAGATAACTATACAAAACAACCTGAAGGAGCTGGGGTTTTTTCCATCTGAAAGGAGACAGGGTCACCTGGACAAAGCAGAATATATTTTCTTAAGCTAATTATTTCTAGTACAGTACTGCAGTATTGCTGATTTTTAAAAGACACTACCAAGTTATTTTTCAGGTTATCTAGAAATAGAATTTCTTCCCCTTTCCTCTCCTTTACTGTTAAAGATCCTTGCACAAATGTAAACCTGAATTTCATCTAATAAATTTCTTCATTTTATGGTGCTGCTCTGAAGGCTGGATAACTGAATGGATTTCGGAGCAGGAAGAAAGCATGTGCCAAATTGTTTTTAGCCTTGCAAATCCTCACAGTGTCTCTTAACATAGTCTTTGGAGGAAAATTAAAAATGGAAAGTAGAAGAAATGGTATAAGAGATAAACTCTTGAAAACTAGAATTGCAAAGCTTATAATATCCTCTACAAGGGAACCCCTACATTAGAACATTAGGTCAAAAGGGACAGAGTAAAACAATTCCTAAAGAAACAATCAGAGTTTATTTGACTCTTCTTTTTTACAGACACTTAATTAAAATGACAGAAAACTAAGAGATGTTATTTCTAATTAAATATTGAGGTGAGCACAATCCATATGCATTGTCAATCAAGATATTTCTAAAGAATTAATAATTTCTAAAGAATCTAATCATAATTTGCTCATTTACTTCAACCCAGCCTTCCCTACCACTCCTGCAAATGTGTACCTACTTGTAAAAAACAAAACAAAACTATCAAATATCTCCCTATTTTGTAAGAAAAAAATCTATCAGCTGCCTTATAGGTCACCAATGAATCACACTCATGACAGCAAAACTAATATTATAGAAACTAATGCTACAAACTGAGTGGTTTCAATGGAAGAAGGGAGTTTCAATTCAAGGTCAAACAGCTATACTATTCTAAAATTTTTATTTTGTTGGACACTTTAATAGCTTTTTTAAAAAGGGATCATCTTTAAGGTATTTTTTCAACTTTCTTCAAACAAAACTTGTAATGGATAAAGGATGCTTTCTGCTCAACACTAAAACTCAGCAATAAAGTATAACACCAACCAAAATAAAATTTTTAAAATGGATTATTTGTAAGTGTTCAGAAATAATAGTGCATAATGGTAAAAAACTGTCTACAAGTCTACTTGTTTTATTTTTAAATAATGTCACAATAATTTTGCTTTTATTTCATGTTTCCTATATCCTCTTATTGGATTTATATAACACTTATCTTCCAAGGATATAGATTGTGTATTATAACTGCACAAATATCAACTAGTTGTCAAACAACATTTTTACCTGAAAAATTTCTATTGCTATCTTTTGGAGAATAGCAAGGAGTGATGTGATAGGAAACAAAGCTGTGGTAAATTGGGAAGTCCGTACAAAGAAGGAGGAGGAGGTAAAAGAAGAAAGAAGTCATAACTTCAAAAAAGCCACCCACCTAACAGACGGAAACCCAGCTCCATTTGATCAGAGTCGTCATTGCTTCAGGGAGGTGATGAGAAAAGCAGAACTTATGAATCTACTGCTTTCCTCAATTGTAGACAAGCTCAATTTTTAACAGAGAATCTTGTGATAAAGAAACAATTCTTCTTTTTTAATAAAAAAAAAAGAAACAATTCTTCTGAATATAGTCTCTATCAATATTGTAATTTGTTTTCTACAATATCAGCAGATGTACCAACTAAAGTTTATCAGCAGCTTACTCTTAAAATGCCATGCTGTTATTTATTAGACACTCACTATTTTTGATAGGCCAGAGTATCTTCATTGTTCTTAGGAAATAATAGCAGTCAGCCAGTGTATGAATCCCTGGTGAACAGGGAATATTTAAAAGAATTATGGAATATTAAGAATCACATATTTAGTCTTTTCTCAGGTAATTATAGGATCTGAAATATAACTCATAAATAATAATGAATACCATCAAGTTTCATAAAATGAGTCTTGTTGAACTTAAGGTATTAAAATGTCTGTTGTGATTATACTGTATAATCTAAACAAGAAATAGTCACATAGAATAGATAGCTCTATTCAGAAACTTCTGAATTTAATTTTTTTTAAAAAAAGGAATTAGCAAACATTTCTAGGACCTAAAGTACTAATTCTATTGTATTTATACAAATATGGAAATATAAATTTTATTTCAAACATAAAGCACTGAAGAGCATAACTAATTTAAAGTGAATGCAGGCAGGCCCTAAGATTTATTGATGTATATTTACCCAATGCTTTAAGTTAGGGAATAAAGGCTAACTTTAAATCACTTAAAGGCTTGGAGATTGATTAATAAAATTTACTTTTCAGATTAAATGGCTGATGATAAGCTTAAAAAAACCCATTATCAATGCTATCAATTGATTATAGTTGCTTTTATTTATGTCTAAATATGACTTATTCCTTATGAAAGTGTATATGCCTATACAGAGCTTAGCTAACATAAAAAATATCCTCAAATTCTTAAATCCTGAACTAGACATTAATATCTCTGATTAGTTGAGATACTTTTACATAAACACAGTCTTTTAACTCTGGTTATTTCCTCAAGCTTAAATTCAATTATGGCAATTTTAAAAATATATTAGCTGGGTCTCTGATGTATATTTCATTTAAATGCTTTAAAAAAACATTCTCAAGAAAATCCAAGTTGTAATTTACTTTATAACCTCAATGAATCCTTTTTAAAGTTACACTTTTAAATCTTTTATTTCTGAATACTGTGTCTTTATACTTTTAAATCTTTATTTCTGAATACTGTGTCTTTATACTTTTAAATCTTTATTTCTGAACACTGTATCTTTATACTTTTCTATTATATTTGTTTTACCCTTTAAACATCCATAGAACAATTTAATTCAGAGTTTTATTAAGTAAATAATATTGTTCTGCCCTAACAACTTCATTAGTCCAGAAAAAGCCCCCAACTGTGAACTGTTTATCATATAGAACTCTTCACTCTTACCAACTTCATAAAGCTCTTACAAAATTGTTTCATGAATAGCATTAACTTTGGGACCATGAGAAATGTAGTCACATAAATATTCAAATACTCTATTTAAATCCTAAAAGAATCCACCACTTCAAAACTATCTTCCAAGACTATTTATATAAGACCTTGCTCAGCTTGCTAACCAATAACTTGATTATCATTTGAACCAAGACCATTCAGTATTATTGCCCTTCATCCATTTTTCAAATACCAAACTTGAACACAGTGTAATTCTTTTAAGAATCTTTATTGAATTTTTTCCAACAATTCAGTCTGTTCAATCTTGATGCAGTTTATAAAAAGAAAAAATTCAGTACAGTTTCATATAAACTGCAATCAAAAAAAGTAATTTACTTTTTGAAAGAAGTTATCTGAAGTTGCAAGTTATTTTTTGTAATATGCAGAACAGTAAAATGTAAGCATGCTCTTGGATGCAGGTGCTCCTGTGCACTACAGGGTTATTTTAAGAGCTTGCTAAGGTCTGCAGGCAGTTCATGGGATGCATGAGGATAAAACTGATATTTATGAATAAAGTATTTTTCTCAAAAAAAGTTGAGGCAGTTTCTGTTGAATGCTATCTGTGTAGGTACACTTGCTACACCTTGAATTGTACTAAGAGAAACAGCAAGGAGTCCATGCTGAAACTTGAAAAATCACTCCACATGTGTTGAGGAGTTCCAAGAAAAGAAAGAGGGCAAACACTATGCACAGTTGTTCATCGTCTTACATTCTTACATTAATAGAACACACCAAGAAAATTTACGTAACAAGAAGCAAAACCCCTTCACTGCTTTCAGTCAAAGTCAGTGGTGTCTATAGTGGAGGGTGGAAGTAGAGCAAGCCTAATACTGGATAAAGCTTAAGTCTACACCTCATGCAGAGTTGTCCTTTTTCCCCAGTCCTCAGACATCTGAATTAGAACTGAGGTTTGTTAACCTGGGGTCCGCATTGATTTCATATCTGTAATGATACCCTTCCATGTGATCCCTGCAGGCATCTCTGATGTTATGCATCCACTTTTTTATCCCCTTCCGGTTCAAATATAAAACAAGGAGGAAAATAGCGCCTATCAGGGCTAAAACAATACCCAGGAAGACATAAGAAGTCTGCAGGGATGGCGGGAGAATAGGGTCACAGTCCAGGTCAGAGCTGTTGAGTTCCAAGAGGACCCGATTCCTCATTTTTTCCGGGAATGCACAGGTGAGCCTGGCTTTGCCCTGAACTATCTCTGTCTCCTTGAGCCAGTCCACCATGTCCGCCATGTGGCAGTCGCAGACCCAGGGATTGTTGTCCAGGAATAACCTGACATGGGCCAGGCCTTGCAACTCCGCCAGGGTGCCATTGTGAAGGACCTTGAGAGCATTATCCTCCAGGTGGAGGCTTTCTAGGTATGTCAGGTTGCGGAAGGACACGTACGTCAGGCTCACCAGCGAGTTGTTCCGCAGGTCCAGGTGCCTGAGGCTGGGCAGTTGAGCCAGCACGTCCCGAGGCAGGTAAAGGAACTGATTGCTGCCCAGGTCCAGGCTACGCAGCTCGCGTAGTGCGTGGCCCGTGCGCAGGGCCGCGGCCACCATGCCCTCGAAGCTTCGGTTCTGCTTCAGTAACTGGTCTGCAGGGGGCACGATGTGGTTCAGGATCAGTTCCTCCAGGGGGCTGGGAACAGAAGCACTGGTGTTGTTGCCCGAGAAGGCGAAGGGGCTGATATTGGCGAGTGGGTTGTGGCTGAGGTCGAGCTGGCGCAAGCTGGGCAGATGATCGAAGGCGCCGGCGTGCACCTCCACCAAGCGGCTGCCACTGAGGTTGAGCGCGGCCAGCTCGGCCAGCGGCGGGCGGCGGGCAAAGGCGCCGGCGGGGAGCACGGCCAGATGATTACCGGTGAGGAAGAGGTTGCGCACGTAGAGTGGCAGGTCCGCGGGCACCTCGGTCAGGTTGCGGTTCACGCACTTGACGGTGCGCGCCGCTTCGGAGCACTCGCACATCGGCGGGCATTGGCTCGACAGTGGAGGCTGAGCAGACACCGCCGAGCCCAGGAACGACACTGAAGAGGTGGAGGAGTACGCGGAGGACGTGGGAGAGGACGAGGAGACCCAGCCCAAGAGGACCAGCGCCAGCCGCGCCAGCCGCAGCCGCCCGTCCCCGGCGGCGGGGCCTCGGGAGCACCCCCCAGACATCGCGGCTCGCGTCTTCTCGGAGCTGGGCTGGGACGGCGCCCGCTCCGAAGGCTCGGAAGGCTGGGCCCGGAGGGAGTGAGCCGGCCGGAAACGTCTGGAGAAAACTTTCCTCTTGTGGGAGCCGAGGGGGACCACCGCAGCCGGAACTTGGCTAATAACCCCCTTGCCACCAAGCGTCCCCCTCCCGGGGCTAATTCCCCCGCCCTTCCCTCCAGAAAGTACGCACGGCGGGTAGGGACGCAGGTCTCCGCGCTCCTCCTCCCGCTTCTCTTCCAGCGCCGCCCTGGGTGGCACCTCCTTGCCTCTTGATATTGGCGCCAGTCGGTGGATCCGCTGCGCGACCTGGGACAAGCGAGAGAGAAGCGTGAAGACCCCGGTGTACGCCCCTCCCCGAGAGAAGTAACCGGTCTCTGAGAGCCAAGGTCTCCACTCTGTCCCAGAGACCTCCTTCCAACCGCCCGCACTGTCTTCTCCTCCCCCAACCGCATCGCACATCCTACCCCGGAGCCGAGCGGTATCTAGTTCCAAGACCCGGAGCGCCAAGTCTGGGCTCGCCCCGGCCCACACTATATATACCCATCTAGCCTCCCGCCCTCCTCCTTCCCCGATCTCACACATCTCCCGCCTCTAACTTCTCGCTTAATCCCCAGCGTCTTCCCAACTAAACTTCTCAATCTTCCAGTTCTTTTCTCCCAACGCCTCCGCGGACCACCTGCCTTCCGGGGTCTCCGCCTCCGCCCAGACCTCTCCTCCCGGTCCAGGTTAGGACCAAAGGGAAGTTTCAGGTTACAGGAGTCCTTTGATCTCTCTTTGAATCTTCTTGGATTAATAGGAAATGGAGGGGCGTAGAACTGTCGCACCCTACCCCCAACTCGCGCCCCTCCAGTCTCTTCGATCCTAGAGGGGGTTCAAGTCCTCTCCCAAGGAGAGAAACGGAGTCCGCGAACAAAGCGGCGGTGGGACCCGGAGCTGGGTGGCAATCAGGACCAAAGCTACTCTCCTGCCGAGGACAGGGAGCGGCCCCGGCGCCACCTCTGGGTTCTTGCTCGGTTTCTGGCTCCCCACAGCTCACCTCCGTGCCCGCCACCTCCGAAGCCAACTCGGAGTCCCACCAGAGTCAGGGCGACTTCCGGGCTCCGCGCTGCAAGCGCCGACTCTCCTAGCACCCCAGTCCCTGGCCCATCCTCCACAGCTGGGAAAAACCAAGCCGGGGGGAGGGGGAGGGCCTGGCCTGCAGGAGGGATTTTGGCCGCTCGGCCAACCTTGGCAGCCCTAGGTAGGGTGGACTTAGAAAGGGAGATTGGGTGATCCGGCCGCGCGCCTCCTCCTGGTGGAAATCTACGGGGAACGTGCCGGAAAAGGTGAGGGAATCCCTCTCTCTTCCCCCTCCCCGGCATCCTTTGGTGGTTCTACACTTTGCATACAGTATTTACCTCGGACAGGAACGAAACCGCTGGGGAATCTCGTGGAATTTATCCTGCTTCGGGCTCCTTTGGCAGCGAAGAGATAAAGGCGTGACGGAGCAGCGCAAAGCAGCAGCAGCAGCAGCAGCAGCAGCAAAAAGAAATGAGCTGAAATGTACAGCGGCAATAGCAAACGCCGAGCAGTGTGTAAGGGAGCTTGAGAAAGTCTCCCCACCAAACTGGTACCTTTGGCTGTCAACTTCAGATTTAAGTGTTGTTAATGCGTTCCCACCTGTCCCGCCCCCGCACGTCTTGGGTAGTTATGGAACTTGTGAAGAGAGAGAACCAACTTTGGGGGAGGGGCGGTTGAGAAAGATTAGTGGAGAGGAGACTCATTCTTGATTCATTAGGTTTTTCTCCTCCAAAAATTAAAAGCAGAAGAAAGAAAACGGCAGCCAAAGCATTTTAGAAACAAAAGGCAAATAGCAACCAAGTGAGTCACCCAGAAAGCGGACCCGCCCGCCCCACCCCCTCCAGATGTGGTGTCAGTGCAAGTAACTTAAGCTGAAAGAACTTGGTGGGATGGGGAATAGACCAGGCTGATCTGGGAATGCAGAAGTTTATCCCAAAGTTCCTAGTCCCAGGGGGCACCCTGCAGGGAGCAGGACTATGGGGTTGGGGAAAAGAACTAAGAAATTGATTGATTACAGGAGGGATCTGTTATTATATTGGAACGATTCTTGGGTCCTGAAAGCCTTGTCATTGCTCTCTCAAAAACTCTATATCCCCTTTGCCCCAATCAAATAACTTCCTCCACAGTATTAAGAAGGTCTTTGTTATTCCAGGTTTCTTCATATTAAAGAGGGGGATAAATGATATTAAGGAAAACGGTTGAGAAAATTAAGATCTGGTACAATAAAAAGGATCAAATAAGTAATGTTGAAGTTTGTTCCTGTAACATGTCTAGTGTGAGGGCCCCAACGCTGCATCTATTCATGGTTAGTAGAAAGGGTCTGCAGAAACAACAACAAAAATGGCCCAGACAAAAAAGCTGCAGAGATTGGAGACTGCAGAGATTTGTGCAAAAAGCCAGTTTCATTAATTTGCATCTTCAGCACATTTATCTAAATCCCTTTCTTTTATTTTTTGCAACATAAATGTGAAACATTTTTTGCAAAAAAGAATCTGAAAAGCTGTAGTCATGTTCTGTATCCCAATTGTGGTGATGTTATATAAATCTATATATGTGTTAAAACTCATGATAGTTTTTACACTATAAAGAGGCAGTTTGAATATATAATTTTAAAAATAAAATTAATTAAAACTATAGTGACGCTGGGGATTATTTAAATCTTTGATTTTATAAAATCTTTTGATTTTAGCAAAAGAGCAACTGCTCTGGTAGAAGAGTGAGACATTTTAGAATATAGAAAAACAATACATATTCTTATCTGTTCTTCAAAACAGCTCAGAGGCAAGGGAGATATCATTAGTATTTATGTCTTGTGGAGGTTGTTATTGTTCTTTCTTTCTGTACTGGGGATTGAACACAAGGCCTGGAAAGCGCTAGGCAAATGTTCTACTACTAAGCTACATCCCCAGTCTTTAAATTTTGACACACAGTCTAGCTGAGTTGCCCAGGTAGGGCTGGAATTTGAGATACTCCTACTTAAGGACCTGCCAAGTAGCGGGGATTATAGGAATGCACCCCCAGGACTGCTTTGTGTATTTCTTTTTCTTAATCTTTAAAATAGGACCACTAAATCTGGTGGAGTGACATGTGCTGAGGCAGGAGGATCTCCAGTTCAAGTAACATAGCGAAAACCAATCTCAAAAACAAAAAAACAAGATACCCTCCCCTAAAAAAAATTAGTACCACTAATAAAATTTTAAGGCATTTTTTCATGAGAATTGAAATAATGTATGAAACATACTTAGCAAAACCACCTGTTGTTACTGTTTTCTCCTTAATTACTTTCCCTCCTGTCATTTATGGTGACCTATTTTATCTCTGCAACTGTTAGTGACAGAAGTACAGGATGTTTAATTAAAGGTCTCCTTAAAGTAGAGTTTCCAAATTTAACAAATAAAAATTACGAGACTCCTAGTTAAACTTGAATTTCAGATACACAATGAAAACATTTCAGTAAAAATATCTTTCATTCAATATGTGGGAAATTCTTTCACTAAAAAACTTGTTTCTAATTGGAATTCAAATTTAGTTTGGCATCCTGCAATTGATCTAGCAACAAAGCAGCTCATAATCTGGTAAACAAACACAGAAATGTAAATTCTCAGTGCAGACTTGGAGAAGTTTGGTGTATACATCTTCACCCCTATTTTTTGTATATATTTTGCTTCTGTTTCTGTTATTTTTTTTAACTGAATGAAATCAGAATACATATACCATTCACAATCTTTCTTTTTTTAAAAACAGCCATACATATTTTTTATGTCCATCCATGTAGGTATGCTTTCTTTGAGATTGTAGAATAGTCCATATTGTGGATTGTTACTGTACAATTTTTTAACAGTCCTATTGAAAGACATTTAGATCAGTAACTACTTTTTAAAGAAGTTTTCTGCAAGTAAGAAAAACTTACTAGGATCAGTTCTATTTTGATTGTCTCAAGCATTTAATTATCCTAAATTATCATACTTTCTTTACTCCTGACAGCTTGAAATTTTTTGTGCATGATGCTATTTACATGCTAAAGCGGGACAGAGGATTTCAGAGCACATTTTTCCCCATTTATTCTTCCATTTCAAAATGAAATAAAGGAAAGAGCTGAATATCCTGACAAATAAGAACCAATTTAGCCTATCTCAATAGGTCACATTGTAGCCTCCAGAAAAATGTCTCTACGCTATCATTTATGTAGATTATTTCTGCAGAAACTATTTTTCTAATGACCCAAAGGAAAGTCATCCACACATTATTGAAATATTGCTGCTAAATCCTGAGAAGGCAAGGAATAAAGTAGATGAAAAATAAAAAAAAAAAAAAAGGCTGGGGGTGGGGGTGCTGGTGTTGTGGCTCAAAGTAGAGCACTCACCTAGAATATGCCAGGTGCTGGGTTTAATCCTCAATGCCACATAAAAATAAGTAAATTAAATGAAGGTATAAAAGAAAAAAGGAAAAAAATGATGAATGATTATGGCCACTCTTATGATAGCTAGCAAAGCAACACCATGAAGCCCAGATATATAATAACCAAGATTCTTAAAACTAGTTTATTTTCATCCTTGCTTAATTAGCAAAGGAGTTGAAAGAGGTGAACATTCTTAAATATGAGAAATACCCCAAAGTCAAGTCCTGGTGAACACCAAGCATGTATGTTATAAAACCATGAACCAACACTAAAAACAACCAATATGAGAGTCACAGTGACAAAAAGAGAAATTATACATATGGAATAATAATTTTTTAGAAACTGGAATAGTTAAAAACAAATCCTATTCTCATGAGCTGATTTCAAATAACTTTAGAAAGAATAGTCATCTGAGATATATAGCCTTAATTAAGTAAAATAAAAATGAGAGAATGGGCTTCAAAGGACATATTTGTCTCAGTCACTACAAGGAGGATGGAAGCTAGTAAAAAAGCATAATAAAGATGTTTTGAAATTCATTGGGGATTAAATAACTACTAGATAAAGAACAAACTAAAAGGCTGTGATCAACTGGAAAGAATAAACTAGCTAGCTAAAGGATGAGAAAATATTGAAAGACAAACAAAAACAATTATATGGTAATATGCAGAGCTCTCTAAATACCTATCACTATCACTGAAATTTAGTCCAGTAAATGCTTTTTTAGATGAGTGTGGAATCCCAGCTACTGAAGGCTGAGGCTGGAGAAACAAGCTTGAGAACAAACTGAGCAACTTAGTGAGACCCTGTCACAAAGTAAAAAACAAACAAACAAACAAACAAAAAAACAAATGCCCTGGGAATGTAGCTTAATGGTAGAGTACTTGTCTAGCATGCATGAGTCCCTGGGTTCCATCCCCAGCACTACAAAGAGTAAACAAATAAATGCTTTTTAAAGACCTCCTCATAAACCTCTAACTATTTGATACACTAGATAGGATTAAAAATCCCTTCCTCAGATAACTCACAATTTAAGGGAAGAGCAGACTAACAGTTACAAAACATAAGATTGATACAAAGCTAAGGATTAAGTGGGAGAATGACAAGAAATGGTTTTACTGGATGGTAATGCCTGAGTTGCCTTTTGAAGTATTAGTAAGAACTTGCCAGAGGCCCCCCCCCCAAAAAAAAAAAAAAAAAAACAGCAAAGTTGGTGAAAAGACTGATTATTTTTTTCAATTCTGGAGACTACATGGGGAAGAGTACAGCTACATAGGAGAAGGTTGTACAGGTCAGATTTGAAATATGATATCAGATTACTGACCTCCATCCAATCTGAGAAAAAAAAAAAATGTGTTTTACCCTATAGTGCTGGGGAACCAATATAGATTTTCAGCAGGGGAATGACATGTAATTCAACATGTATGTTGAATTATAAGCAGAGAAGACTGAGAATAAGGAGAAAAGTCGGGAAGTCCAAATGAAAGATGAGGAAACATACTGAAGCAGAAGTAAAAGATTACCATGCAAGAAGAGATTTTATTGACCAGTGACTCTCCACAGTGAGACACTGCCCCTAGTGGGCATTTCGTATTCTTCTGGAGGCATTTTCTGATTGTCGGCAACAATTGAGAAGAGCTTTTGACATTTAGTAGGTAGAGGCCAGGGATACTGGACATCGTGTAATTAGGGGAGCAATTCCCTACAATCAAGAATTGTTCTGAATCGCACATAACTTTCAAATAGCCATTTAGGTATTCTCATAGATAAAACCCTGAAGTTTCAGCCTAGAAACAACTCCATTTTACATTTAAACTCCAAATACTTTTCATGTGTGTGTGTGTGTGTGTGTGTGTGTGTGTGTGTTTTACACTGGAAATACAACTATGTTGTTTATTAATGGAAGAATGTATATTGTTTTGTTTGGAAATTTACCTAAACTTTATCTCCAGCAGCCACACCACTCATTCTATTTGAATCACCCACAAACCCTACCTGTGTCAGTTAGTTTGCATTTATAGTTATATTTGCCATGATTTTTACTTCCAAATGTCTAATACTGAAAAAAGCTATTCTCAGTAGCTTTACAATATCAGTCTAACATCTTTTAAATCCTAGCTTATTTATAGCATGGAAATATATCATCACTTCCTTAAGGCTTCTAATATACTCATTCCCAAACATTCTCTGTTGTACCATATATATTATTTAATATGTGATTACTCTCCTTTTATTTCTCCTTTAGTATTATAGTTAATATATATATATATATATATATATATATATATATTTAAAATTAATTGTGAAGTCACATTTATATAATTAAGGGACTTTATAAAATATTTGTTTTGAAAGGAAACATTGGTTTTAGAAAATTTGAATATAACCTATATAGATCTTTAAGAGAATCTACAAATCTTGGTGATTTATTTACTATGGAGGTGAGAATACAGACATCTATAATTCTAAAAATTGTAATACAGTTAACTTCTTTATTTTAAATGATGTACAAGAGAAATTCTAATGGTTTGCAACAAAAATTAGGTTTGATTGTGAGGAAGTTGAAATATACCAAGAGAAAGGATAAAACACTGTACTTATCTGTTTAAAGAAGAACCTGTCTTATTTGATTGAAATTGTTGTCCTTTAAAAAGAAGTTGTGGCAAATATTTAAATCAGCAATGTTATTTAATATCCATTTTAATGTAAATTAATTAAATTTTGAAGATGACATAAAAGAGTTTCCATTTCTTTAGTTATTCCCCAAGATGGTTCTAAACCCAAACTGGAATTCAGCCAAAAAAATGGAGCAGTGGCAACCGTAGCTACCATCCAAATTCAATTAATTTTAATTAAATTTACTTAAGTTCAATAAATGTTTATTAATGTGCTTTCTTTTTTTGTAGCATTTACTTTGCTTTCCAAACAGAACCACTCCTAAAGCCAGCAATTCCCTTTAAAAAATGTCTAATTGACAATCTGTTGTGCATCCATGGTAGACATTCAGCAGATAGACTTAGGCCACAGTTTGGGTATGTGATTCCAACTTCAGTAATCTATTTTTATGTCTTACACAGCAAGCTACAGTACAACCTATAGATGACTAGTATCACTGCTTCAAATGTTCAAATCCAATAACTGAATATTTATCAGATCCCCTCTATAAAAGCTGAGGATGAGAATACCAAAAGATGTTATGTATTTTGGAATAGAAATTTCTCATACTATCTTGTCAGTGGAAAAAAAAAAGGTTAAAGAGTTTAACTAGGAAGATGAAAGTCAAGCCAGTGTCAAATTATATGGCTGAATGGTGTGTAGTGTGAATGATGATAGAATGAAGTTGGGTTAGAGAACATGTCAAAGAATGTCTATGCTAAACTTGAATAAAGGCCTTCTGAAGGAATACATGACATCAGGAGGTACTTTAACTCAAGAAATAATAATGTCATAGTATTAGAAAGGGGTGATATTCAAAATAATATAGAACCAGAATAACACAAACACTGACCAGTCAATGTTCAATAATCAGACAGGGCTTCACCTATAATTAATAGAGCTTGAATGAATCAGACATAAGTTTCCTACATTCGTGTATGAATACACAATCAGTGAAACGCCATATCACGTACAACTGCAAGAATGGGATCCTAATTACAATAAATTATACTCTTTGTATACATAATATGTCAAAATACACTGTACTGGCATGTACAGCTAAAAAGAACAAATAAAAAAGAAATATAAAATAAAACTACTAGTTTATTGACAAAAAAATAATTTAATAGAGCTATAAGAGAGAATCGAGAAATTGTCTAAATAAAAGGCCTACAGATTCAGAAAATACTGAAGACATTTAAAGGTTTTCTGGTCATGTCTACAACCATCCTCCATACCATCAGCAGTCACCCTATAATTGTTCCATAATTTCCAAGCTTCATGGTGATGAATTGGAAGCTTTCTAGAGAAGATAACTGGGGATGTGACTCAGTGGTAGAAAAATACTTGCCTAGTGTGCTTGAAACCCTAGGATGGATCCCTATCACCAACAAAAACTAGCTATTGATAAACTGAGTTTATTCATTTATTAAATAAATGTTTTTGTAGTGTATGATGAGTGCTTCTAGATGCTCCCCTGAGAACTGAGAATGCAATGATGAATAAAAGACAAGGGCCCAATATTCAGGGAGTGTGCTGTTTCCACCAATTTATTAAATCAATTGATTCAAGTATGGAAATTTAGCTTTCTTTTTTTAAATGGAATTAAAATATTTTGACATTTAGTATAGAAATACTCAAAGCATAACAATAACTGTGCACCTATTAAGTAACCTTACAAATTCTAACATTTGGTTTCTTTTTCAATTTTTTGTGTATAATTAAAATGTACAGTTTGCTAACTTTCCACTTAGTAAACACTCTTGGAACCATCATAACAATAAAAAATGAACATATTCATCACTCTCAAATGTTTCCTCATACCCTTTTGTAATCCATGTAACCATATGTCACTTGTTCCCCATCCCATATGCAGACAACCATCAATTTGATTTACTACTATAATTAATTTGAATTTTTTAGAATTTCACATAAATGGATTTATATCGTGTATATTTTTTTTAACTTGGCAACTTTCACTCAGTAAAGTTAATTTGAGATTCATGCATGCTGCTACAAGTGTCACATATTCATTCCTTTTTATTTGCTTTTGCTGTGTAGTACTCCATGGTATGGATAGGGGACATTTCATTTATCCTTTACCAACTGATGGACATAGGACTCTTTCCAGTTTGGGGCTATCACATAAAAGGCTATAATTAACATTTACATCTGAGTCTTTGTATGGACATATGCTTTCATCTCTCTTGGATAAGTGCCAAGAGGTAGAAAGGTTGGGTATTTTTGGTAGATTCATTTTTAACTTGTTCAGATATTAACAAACTGATTTCTAACGTGGTTTTCCAAATGATTGTATCATTTTTTATTACCACTAACAGTGCCTTTTATTCAGGCAGGCAGCTTCAACAAAGCTCTGCAGTTATGGTCTAAATTTTTTAAATTTTAGATATTTTACAAGGTATGTAATGACATCTCATTTTGCTTTTAATTGATGTTGTTGAGCACCTTCAAATGTGCTTATTTTTCATCCATGTATCTTCTTTCATGAAATGTCTGATCAATTTATTTGCCCATTTTTAACAAATGGGCTGTTTTAATTGAGTTTTAAGTGTTCTTTACCTATATTTTCCAGCGATCAAGAAATAATTATAGAGTTCTACACCAGACAAAAACTACTGAAACTCCTGATTTTATGGTAAAAATTCTACAAGCAAAACAAACATCCGAATGGTACTTGTAAAGGAAGAAGAATCTAAGAATCTAACTTATTGAGGGTTATGTTTTTTCCCCATACTCTATCAGACACCAGAAAAATTTGGAACCCTATCCATAGCCTGAGTTCTAAAAAAATTTTAACTCCAAAAAAATGATATGACACATTTAAAGAGTTTAAAATTTTAAAGCAACAAAAAGAGAACCAGGTGTAATTGTGTGTCTATAGGTAGTTCCAGGTACTCAGGAGTCTAAGGCAAGAGTATTGCTTGAGCCCAGGAGTTCAAGGCCAACGAGGGCAAAAGACTTGGCTTCTTCATAATAAAAAAAAGTGACAGAAGAATATATGGCAAAAAGTCATATCCACTTCTGTCCCTCAGCCACAAGCTTTTATCAGATATTTTGTATGTATCTTTGCATAAATATGCACATTTATGCAAATTCATTTTCAAAAATAGTCAAACACTACCCATGGCTCAGCATTTTGTTCAGTTTAGTAACTTTCAGAGATTTTTTTTCTCATTAGTACAATAAAGACCTCTTTTGTGGGTAGTGTCCATTGGATAGTGTATTACTTATTTGCTGTACACCAAACCACCTGAAAACTCAGTGGCTTAAAACAGCTGATATTTATTTGGAAGTATGGCTTATGAGTCTATGGTTTGATTGAGGATATTATGATCTGATTTTGGTTAGCAAACTGCTATTCTGGATTTGCTCATCCTTCTGTATATTGATTGGAGGCCCTATTCTAGTCTGGGTTTGACTAGAGCACCTTACTTGAAGACAGCTATGCTCTAAATAAACTCTTGCTTCCTCCCAAGACCAGTGGAATAGCTGAAGCATATTATTCTCATGACAACAGTTTAAGCACAAGAGCAATCAAGCCTAATTCACTTCAGCCCTTTTAAAGATATTGCTTGTACCACGCCTGTATATGCTGTAAACAAGAACCACTCACATGCTAAAACCAAGGAGTAGGGCAATTATACCCCACTCAAAGTGGGTGGGTGCAGCAAAGTGACAATGGCAAAAGACTTATATTAAGGAAAGTCTGCAGAAATGGGTCTATAGATGCAATCTGCCACAGATTGATATACCATAATTTATTGTTTCCCTGTTAGGGTGTTTTGGGTCTTTTTCTATCCCAAGCAATGAAGTAATAATTGAGTACATTTGTCATCTTCTGTATATGCCAGTATATCCATAGAAAAAAATCTTGGAAGTGAAATTATTGATTAAGTGAAATGGTATGGGCTTTTGTAACTTTGAAAGCTGGTACCAAAGCACTGTTCAGAGATGATGGATAATAACACGTTATATCCCTACCAGCAATGTTTGGACCATGTTATCATTTTTGAATGTACTTGACACTTTACATATGAAAAATATAATCTTTGCATAACTCTAAATTGTATTATTCTTGTATTAGTATGATAATTTTTTATGTTTAAAATTCATTTATATTTTCTTTTTGTGATTCCATTTACTCTTATTCTTTTGCCTATTTTGTTCTAGTAGGGTTTAAAAAATATATTTTCCCAAATGACTTGTATGCATTAGAGAAATTAGTACCTTATTTATTAAATTATTTCCAAATATTTCTTCATTTGTTTTTGGATTTGGGTTGAGAAAATTTTTCAATGGATTTTTAAAATTTTGATATTCTAGAATTTATTGCCCCTTCCTTTTATGACTCCTGAGGTTTGTGTCATATTTAGGAAGGACTTCATTCCAAAATTATAACATTTCATCTTTTATACTTATCAGCTTAGATGTGTTTTGTAGCACTACATAACAAAAGGTAAATTTTGTTAATTAAAAGGAAAGTGAAAGCAAAGACTCAAACCAAAAGTGTTTTTAAAAACCAGAAATAGAACAAAATCTATCAAGTATGGCATTAAATGAAATAGGTAAACTCCTCTATTAATAATGAATCCTATGAGCCCTGAAAGTCCATTTCCAACTTTCTGACAAGGTGGCTTTACAGATCAAGGAGCTTCCTTCCGTGTTGCACAGTGGCCCTTCTGCCCTATAAATATGTTCAACATAATGGGAAAAGATACCTTTTCATAGTAACAGTAGCCATAGAGCATGCCTTTTTTTCCCATAAACTGTTGGGAAAATGATAATTCAGAACATTTCATGCATACTATTTATTCTCTACTTGATATTTTCCTCCTAATTAACCTTGTTTCATATTTGCACTATATACCATTAGTACTTTATTCTGATTCCTTTGCACAACACTCACAACTAAATTTTACAATGTTGGAACCAAATCATAGCTAAATAACATTTATAAATTTATATTTAAAAATACTAGAAAGTGAAACTCAGCAGTATATGAAAAGAAGATTATCCCATGGGTAATTAGCGTGTTTTCAGAAATTCAAATTTTATTCAACATTGAAAAACTTATTAATATTATTCATAATATTTACAGAAGAGAGAAGAAAAATCTTAGAACTATGTCAACAAATGCTGAAAAGTCATTTAATGAAATGCTTTGCCAATTAAAACTTTTAGAAAAACAGAAGCAAAGAATTGGGTTATCAAGAATTACTTAATTACACAACAAGCATTCCAGATTTGAAAGGTGATTTGTGAGTATTTTGTAAATGGGTTGGGGTGCTTATTTCATGTAAATATGAGACATTAAGAGCCCTGAAATGTAGCTAAGATGAAAATATGGGTCAAATGCTGGTAGTTGTATCTTCATGTTATAAGCAGCTTTTAAAGAAGACAGTCCCCCAGTCACAAGGTAGCTACTAGGAAATTCAGACCAATTTTTTAAATTGTTTTTTATTCTTTACTCCCTAACCCCATAATCAATTCTCCTCCTCAATCATCTTTAAGATTTTGCTAGTTATAGAGGAGGAAGAAACTGATCTTTGATGAATAGTAGAATATAGTTTAGACTTTGAAGTTAGAATCACATGACTTTTATTCCATTTAATCCTCCTATTCTTATTGAAAGTTCGGTCCTGGACCCTGATATCAATCTAATAACAAGGATAGGATTTTGAGGAAAAAAGAAAAAGAAAGTTTCTTGCTTTGCTAGCAGAGAAGAAGCACAGGGGATTCTTGTCTAAGAGGCTGTGATTCTGCCCATCCAGGGGAACAATGGGTTTTTAAAGAGGTGATTCAAAGGCCATATTCTACATGTTCTGTGTGGAATTGTAATTCACTTGTTAATTTGGGAGATAGGTTTCTGAGATCTTCTGGTGCCATCCCAAAGTCTGAATTACTTCCTTCCTGTGGTGGATGTTTGCTCAGGGACAGATAACTCTGCCTAGGATGGGGAAGAAAGATAATCCTGTTTCCTGTGAGGTTAGAGAAGGAGTGGGATTGGGGAGGAGGAGGAAGAGAGAAAGATACATGTCCTTTTAAAAATAAGACTCAGTGACATAGTGAATATAGCAAGGGCTATATTCAAAACATACAGTGAACAACTGTTAAACTATGTTTATAAATCCTTATCTTAAATAAGGATTAAAAGAGATCATTAATTATTATTGGATTCTCAGGAAAAAGATTCTCCACAAATACCACTCCAAAATTGGACCCCTTTAACCAAGGGTTGAATTTACATCCAATTCAGGGAAGGCATAGTCTGTGTGTCTGACAAGCCATATAAATAATGTTTAAAAAGATACTAGTGAGGGGCTGGGGATGTGGCTTAAGCAGTAGCGCGCTCGCCTGGTGTGCGTGCGGCCCGGGTTCGATCCTCAGCACCACATACCAACAGAGATGTTGTGTCCACCGAGAACTAAAAAATAAATATTAAAAAAAAAAAAAGATACTAGTGAAAGAACTTCTAGGATGGGTTAATCTGCAATAACCCTCTCCTCACAGCAAAACAAGCAGAGCTGACAAAACTGTGTAAAAATCAGTTAAAGTCTCTTGAAATTGTATCAACAGAGAATAGAAAATTTAGAGACATTTACTCAAGACATTGTATTAAAACTGTGAAAACAGTGAGAGTCTGTGGCATTTGAGCCACAAATTGATTTCCCTACAGTCAAGCTTGGTTAAGGAGGAGCTCCACGTCAATGAGTGTGGCTGAGAAGATACGTCTCTTTCCCTCCTCATACAAAAAAAAATAACCATCAGAAAGCTGAAATGGCTGTAATAAAATCAAACACAATAGACTTTAAAATGAAAATAAATGTTACTAGAGATAACAAGGACATCTTATAATAATAGAAGGGTCAATCTATTATAACAATCATAAATATATATGTACCTAGCAACAGAGCCCCAACATAGGTGAGAAAACCCAACACAATTAGAAAGAAAACTAGATAATTCTACAATAATAGATGAAGATTTCAGTACTCTCCTTTCAATAAGGATAGACTATCTAAATATAATGTTTAAAAAATAAATAGAAAACTTGAACAACCATATAAAGGAACTAGACCTAATAGACATTTATAGAATATTCCACCCGACAAGGGCAGAATATGCATTCACTTGAGCACATGGAACATTTTCCAAGGTAGACCATATTCTAGCTCATAAAACAAGGCTTGATAAATTTAAAGGAACTTAAATTGTAGAAAATATTTATCCAATCATGATGGATAGGAATTAGAAATTAGTAGCAAAAAGAAACTGTGGGCATTCACAAAGATGTGAAAATTAAATAATCTATAAATAACCAGTGAGTCAAAGAAGAGAGGAACAAATGAAAATGAAGACACAGCATAATAAGTTTATGGAATGCAGCTAAAACAGGGAAATTTATAGCTGTAAGTGCATCTATTTTACATTTTTAAAAAAGAACATCTCAGGGGCTGGAGTTGTAGTTCAGTGGTAGAGCACTTGCCTTGCAAATGTGAGACACTGGGTTTGATCCTAGCATTACATAAAAAACAAATAAAGGAATTGAGTCCATATACAACTAAAAAAAATTTTATAAAAGGAAATCTCAAACAATAATGTAACATTTTCTGTAAGATACTAACAAAAGAAAAAAGAACAGCAGATTAAACTCACAGTAAGTATTGGAAGGAAATAATAAATGTTAGAACAAAAATAATGAAATAGATACAAGAAAAATAGTAGAGAAAAATCAACAAAACTGGAAAGGGTTATTCAAGAAGATCAACAAAGTGACAAAAATTTAAACCATAAAAAGACTCAAATAAAAAAAAAGACTCACTAAAATCAGGAAGTAAAAAGGAGACACTACCAACCTTACAAAAATAAGAAGAACAATGGAGAATACAATGAATATCAATGTGTCAATAATTTAGATAAATTCAATGAAATGGACACATTTCTAGAAAGACACAAGGTGTTGAAACTGACTCAAAGAGAAATAGAAAATCTAAGTAGACCTAAAATAAGTAAAGGGACTTACTTAGTAATAATATTTTAAAAAGCAAAAAAACTTTCTATAAATAAGTCAACTCAGATGATTTCACTGGGGAACTCCACATTTAAAGAACAATTAATTCCAGTTCTAAAACTTCTCCAAAAAACAGAAGTGAAGTGAACATTTTCAACCCATTCAATGATGCCAGTATCTCCTTGATACTAAAATCTGCCGCAGACATACAAGAAAACTGCAGACCTATATTTCTTATTAATATGGACATAATAATCCGTTTTAACTAGCAAATCATCCAGCAAAATATAAAAAGAACAATACATCACAACCACATAGCATTTATATCCAGAAATACAAAGTTATTTAAATTCTGAAAATCAATTATTGTAATAAACCTTATCAATCGAAAAAAATAGGGCCATCTCAACTGATACAGAAAGACCATTTAAAAAAAATTCCAGCATCTTTTCAGGATAAAAAACAAACATTTACCCATTAAAAATAAAATAAAAGGGGATTTTTTAGCCTGATGAAAGGCACCAAGAACAAAACAAAGCAGAACAAAAACAAGAAAACAAAACCAGAAAAAAAAAACATAGCTAAGATGATATTTAATGCTGAAAGACAGCAATCACTTTTCAGATAGGTCATTGCTAATGAATAGAAATAAAATCACGTTTTGAAGTATGTAATCTTGCTGCTGAACTCTTTTATTAGCACCAATAGGTTATTTTGGTGGATTCCATAGGATTTTGTACATATGAAAAGATCATGTTATCAGAAAATATGGACAGTTATCTTTCTTCCTTACCAATCTGAATGCCTTTCATTTTCTTGCCTAAGTGCCTTGGGTCAACCTCCAATACAATGCTGAATAGAGGGAATAGAGGTGATGAGAGCAGACATCCTTGTATTGTTCCTGAATGCAGGGAAACCATTTAGCCTTTCATCACTTAATTTCACCTCAGCTGTGGGGTTCTGTTGTTCTTTGTGTTGTTGTTTTTGTTTTTGCTTTGCATAGATCAATTTAATAGAACTGAGCTTCCACATATAAACCCTCACCTTTGAGTTCAGTTGGCTTTTGACAAGGATGCCAAGGTCATTCAATGGGGGAAAGAATAGTCTTTCCAATGAATTGTGCTGGGACAACTATATATCCACTTTTTGAAAAAGAAAATAATAAAGGTATTTCATATACACATTCAAAAAATTTAGTTCTAACCTAGCAAGACTCTGAGCAGTTAAGTGAGACCCTGTCTCAACAAACAAACAAACAAAAAAACTGAACTGAGGATGTGCCTCAGTGGTTGAGCAACCTGGGTTCAATCCTTGGTATTCTAAAAAAATAAAATAAAAATAAAAAGGATAGAAAGAAAGAAAAATTATTCCAAATGGATCTCAGAGTTAAATGTGAGAGCTAAAAATGCAAAACTCTTAGATAAACATAGTACTAAATCTTCCTGACCTTGGATTAGACCAAACCTTTTTGAACATGACACTCAAATCACAAGCAACAATAAAAAAAAAAATTAACTGGATTTCATTAAATATAAAACTTGTAAGCTTCAAATGACACTATCAGGAAAATAAGAGAACCCACTGAATGGGAGAAAATACTTAAAAATTATATATATATATATATATATATATATATATATATATATATATATATATAAAATTTTATTGTAGTTGTAGATGGACAGTGTGTCTCTATTTTATTTGTTCACTTTTATGTGGTGCTGAGGATCAAACCCAGTAACTCACATGTCAAGGCAAGAGCTCTGCCACTGAGCTACAGCCCAGGCCCAAAAATTATTTGATAAGCAATTTATATCTAGAATATACAACTCAATGATGAAAAAACAAATAAAACAAAACTTTAAGTGGGCAAAGGATATTTAAACCAACATTTCTGCAAAAAATGATATATAAATAACCAATAAACCAAAGAAAATAAATATTAGAAAAAATCCTTGTATTGTTCCTGAATGCAGGGAAAACATTTAGCCTTTCATCACTTAATGTCACCTCAGTTGTGGGGTTCTGTGCAGGTCATTAGCTATTATGAAAATGTAAACATCAAAAGCCACAATGAGATAACACTTCACCTCATTTAAGAGAGTTGTAATAATAAATGTTAAATAACCCAATCAATAAATGGGCCAAGGACCCAAAGAAACACTCAGAAGAGGATATAAAATCAATCAACAAATACATGAAAAAATGTTCATCATCACTAGCAATAAGAGATATGCAAATCAAAACCACTCTAAGATTCGTCTCACTCCAGTCAGAATGGCAGCTATTAGGAAGACAGACAACAATAAGTGTTGGCAAGGATGTGGGGGGAAAAGGTACACTCACATACTGCTGGTGGGACTGCAAATTGTTGCAGCCAATATGGAAAGCAGTATGGAGATTTCTTGGAAAATTGGGAATGGAACCACCATTTAACCTAGCTATCCCCTCTCCTCGGTCTATACCCAAAGACTTAAAAACAGCATACTACAGGGACACAGCCAAATCAATGTTTATAGCAGCACAATTCACAGTAGCTAAACTGTAGAACCAACCTAGATGCCCTTTAATAGAGGAATGAATAAAAAAAGTGGCATATATACACAATGGAATATTACTCAGCAATAAAAGAGAATAAAATCATGGCATTTGCAGGTAAATGGATGGAGTTAGAGAGGATAATGCTAAGTGAAGTTAGCCAATCCAAAAAAACCAAATGCCGAATGTTTTCTTTGATATAAGGAGGCTGATTCATAGTGGGATAGGGAGGGGGACTACGGGAGGAATAGATGAACTCTAGATAGGGCAGAGGAGCTGGAGGGGAAGGGAGGAGGCATGGGGTTATTAATGATGGTGGAATGTGAAGATCATTATTATCCAAAGTACAGGTATGAAGACATGAATTGGTGTGAATATACTGTGTATACAACCAGAGATATGAAAAATTGTGCTCTATATGTGTAATAAGAATTGTAATGCATTCAGCTGTCATAAATTTTTTAAAAAGCATGTAATAAGTGTTGATGAGAATGGCGAGAAGTTGAAATTCTCATGTATTGCTGTTAGGAATGTTAAATGGTGCAACTACTTATTAAAACAGTCTAACAGCTCTTCAAAAATGTTAAACATAAAGTTTAACATTGTACTCAGCAATTGCACTCCTATGTATGAAATTAGTAACTATGTACACAAAACTTGTAAATGAATATTCATAGCAGCATTATTTACATTGGCCAAAAAGTGGAAAAAAAACCAAATGACCATCAAGTGAAGAGTGGATGAATAAATATAGTCTATTTACATAATAGTTTTGTGTTAGTTTTCTGCTTTTATAACAAATACCTTAGATAAACGTTTATTTTGGCTGACAGTTTGGGAGGTTTCTTTCCACAGTTATTGACTCTACTACTTTGGGGCCTAGGCTGAGGCAGCATATCATAGCAGGTAGTGCATGGTGGACAGAAGCTGTTTATCTCACATTGCAAGGAAACAAAAAGAGAAGGGGAAGAGTGGAGGTTCCAATATCTCCTTCAAGAGCACATGTGCAATGGCAGACCTCCCACTTGGCCCTACCTTTTGAAGTGTCCACCACCACATGAAAGCACCACACAGAGGACCAACCCTTTAACACATGGGCTTTTGGGGGCATTCTAGATCCAAGCTATCACAAGCATATTTCTTGGCAATAAAAACAGAATGAAGCACTAAGTCATGCTATAACCTAAGTGAAACTTAAAGACATATTATATGAAACAAACTGGTCAAAAAAGCCCATAGATTGTATGATTCTACTTATATGAATTATTTATAATAGGCAATTCTGTGGAGACAGAAAGTACATTAGGGGTTGCTAGGGCTGAATTTGGTGATGTGGGAAATGAGTGTCTATTAAGAGATAGAATTTCTTTTGGAGGTGATGAAAATTTTAAAATTGATCATGGTGATAATAATCAATTCACCATAACTCTGAATCTACTAAAAATCATTGACATGCATAATTAAAATTAATTAATTACATGGTGTGTGATTATCTCAATAAAACTATTAAAATTAGCAAATAATAACAAAAACTTGAATTAAAAAGAAATACCACTGTACAAGTGAGTTTTAAGAGCTAACTTGATGTATAATAATAAGCCATAGTTCAGAGTGTCCTGGAACTGCAGTCTGGGACTGTTAGACTTTAAATCATACAGATAAAGTACTTGATATAAATATATGCTGATGTGGAAGGGCAGAAGACATTCCACATGGAGAGCAGGACTATATGTATAAAATCTAGTACTTTGGGTCTCTCCTTTCTGCTATTCATCCTTCACACTGTTACTAGAAAAAATCCTTCTAAAGGCAAAATTCTGAGTAGTTCACTCTGTCCCTACAAGTCCTATTGGTACCTCCTCAGTAAGGTCCAGATCTCTCCTGTAACATTTATAGCCCTTCATGCCATTTGCCTCAAACCTGCATTCCATGCTTTGACAGCAAGAGTTTATGGTTTCCTAAATATCTTTTCTTTCCTTCCTTTTTTCTTCCTTCCTTCTTCCCTCTCTCCCTCTCCCTCTTTGTCTGTGTGTCTCTGTCTGTTTTCTGTACATTCAACACCATGCTCAGAGGG
Organism: Spermophilus citellus; assembly: GCF_964194105.1. Classification (NCBI taxonomy): domain Eukaryota; kingdom Metazoa; phylum Chordata; class Mammalia; order Rodentia; family Sciuridae; genus Spermophilus; species Spermophilus citellus. Next base: position 92,104,221 of record NC_138186.1, on the reverse strand, counting down.
AGGGCCTTCTACCATGTTTTTGCTGTTGTTGTTGTTTATTTATGTGTTTGTTTTGCCTACCTGGTAAACTCATATCTAATACTCAGCTGAACATCACTTTTTTCTTGAAACCTCTTGACCTCAGAAAGTATGCACTACTCCATCTCTGTCCTATCCAATGTCAGCTATGAGGTATGCACTTTTGTTACTGAACTCATCTTACGTATGATTATTATTTGCTTACATGATTGACTTCTACATCAGACTAGAATCCTTTAGTTTCTATATTATCAGTGCCAGGAAAGGCACTCATCAAAGGACTATGTGGATGGACAAATGAATGTAAGAAAGGATAGAAGGTTGGAAATATGAGTAGAGGAAGGGATGGATAAATTACAAACTATAAAGTTTCAATGATCTACTTTATTTAGTCATAGTGCAACTTGAAATATCTAAATAACCAAATACCTAAACTTTTTTTTTATTTGTTCTAATCAGTTAAACATGACAGCAGAATGCTCTTTGATTCGTGGTACACAAATGGAACACAAATTTTTCACTTCTCTAGTTGTACATGAAGTAGGGTCACACCATTCGTGCAATCATACATGTACCCAGGGTAATGATGTCTGTCTCATTCCACCATCTTTCCTAACCCCATGCCCCCTCCCCTCCCCTCACTCCCCTTTGCCCAATCCAAAGTTTCTCCACTCATCCCATACCCCGCCCCATTATGGATTAGCATCTACTTATCAGAGAAAACATTTGGCCTTTGGTTTTTGGGGGGATTGGCTTACTTCACTTAGCATGATATTCTCCAACTCCTTCCGTTTACCAGCAAATGCCATGATTTTATTCTCTTTTATTGCTGAGTAATATTCCATTGTGTTCAGCTGTGTATATATACCACAGTTTCTTCATCTATTCATCTATTGAAGGACAACCAGGTTGGTTCCACAGTTTGGCTATTGTGATTTGAGTTGCTATAAACATTGATGTAGCTGCATCACTGTAGTATGCTGTTTTTAAGTCCTTTGGGTGTAGACCAAGGAGTAGGGATAGCTGGGTCAAATGGTGGTTCCATTCCAAGTTTTTTAAGGAATCTCCATACAACTTTCCAGATTGGTTGCACCAATTTGCAGTCCCATCAGTGATATATGAGTGTGGCTTTTCTCCCAAGGCCCAACTGCACTGTAGATCCTCATCTACAAAATTTGAAATACCTAGCTAATAGGATTTTTTAAAGAACTTTTGAACTTTTCAGTAAAGTTTAGAAATTGTATCATAGCATTTTAATGAAAACAGATTCTTACTCTCTTTTCTCTGTTTTATGTTCTTTTATGAGATGTTCAGTCAGGTGTGACCATAAGAAAGAGGAGAGTCTAGGGAAAGGGAGTGTATTATACGCTGGGTTCCAGAGATAGTCACTGCACACTGGGAAGGGTGTCATGGGGAAAGAAGCTCCAAGGAATCAGGGTCAACCAAACAGAAGGAAAGCATCAAGAGGGAGGATCCATGGGCCTTGTTGGGGTTCAGGGTCGGGTGCACAAGAAAAGATGAGAGGGAATCTCAATGATGTCTTTGTGTGTCACTAGATCATAGTCAGGGGGAGGTAAGAAAGATCCTTTGTGAAAAGGACCATGTTATTACACTGGTATACCTACCTGGTTGCCTGGGTGAGGTGCTCAGAATCCGTTAGTGAGGATGTTGAGGCATTAGGAAAATATGAAGTTTTAAAGGTTACAATGTACCTTTCTGGAAAAGAAAAGAGTAAAAACAAAAAGGATACAGTTTTCATAATATCAATTTAAGACGAGGGGGGGGGGATACTAACTACATGAAGCAATGGAATTTAGGTTGGTACTTGAGAAGGTTGGTGTTAGGAGCAGTTCTGAAATTAAAACAAAGCTTGTCAAAACTCACACAAACAAAAAATTTATAAATGCTAATTTGGAGACTTTTACTGAAGTATATTTTTAAATAGTTATCTAATATATGTTCTAAATATATGATGTGGGAGGTCAATGCAACAAACTGATTTTATCCTAAGGAGTTCATTGTAACTTTGCTTTGAATAGAATGAAAAAAAATGTTTATTAGATTACAGGTTGTATTTAATGTAAAAAGTGCATAATATCTAGTTATTTGAACATTTAAAATATGATTTATTATAATTTCTGAGAGCTTTGCTGAGCTTGATTTTCTATTATGCTTTCTGTTGTAAATTTTTCCATGTGTGTAATCTTATTATAGATTGCTTTTCAGGTAAGAAACAAAATGCATGACATAAAATGTTCCATTTTATGGCAAAATCTTTATTAAGAAAATATTGCTAAGCTCAAGAAAACAGTGATATGTTGCTGTTGATATAAACATTCCAAAAAATTTGTTTCTAATGTTTGCTTTCATAATTCAAATGGTTTATTGCTTAAAAACAAACCCTAAGACCTTTAGAGAAGTACATTGTTTTGTTTTTTGAGGGATTTTTAGATCCCAATATAGTTGTCACTGTGGTAAAAGCCTGTCTCAGAACTCTGTTTTTTCTGTGCCCCAATCTGCTTATTATTAAACTTCAGCTTCATGGTATCATAAGCAGAGTAGGTGTAAAGAAATGACCAGTCTGGGGGTGTGGCTCAGTGGTAGAGAACTTGCCTGGCATGTGCAAAACTGCGGGTGTGATCTCTGGCACTGCAATCTCTCTCTCTCTCTCTCTCTCTCTCTCTCTCTCTCTCTCTCTCTCTCACACACACACACACACACACACACACACACACACACACTTCCTCTAAGAGGGCTCCTTGAAGTTTTAGCATCTCCAGAGCCCTTCAGGGTATCCAGACATATGTCTTTGGAGACCATGCATGTGCACTACCCAGAACCCACAGTTTAGCATTGGAGTGGTGATAGATACCAGTATACGTGGCATATATCGTGGGTTTGAAGCAGCCTTTGTCAGAACAGACATCTCAGCAGTCTGAGGGACCAGGCCCTGGGCTCTCTTTTCTAGGGAGCTAATCTTTTTTTTTTTTTTTTTTAGGGAGCTAATCTTAAGTCAGAGATGCAGACTCCCAAAAGACATACAAGATTATTCTCAAAGTGTAGAAATAAAATATTAGAGTTTTCAATTACATAATTTGTTTAAAAATTGAAAGAAATGATACTTTATTAATGTTTAATACATAAATAGCCAAAATATGTTACTCAATATATCCTGAGGAAAGAGTGGGAGAGGCTGAAGCTGGTGTGCTTCTTTCTTTGCTTACTTCAGCCTGACAAAGTTACTAATTCTGACTCTAATCATAACCATAACCTATCATCAAGTTTAGTTCACCCTTACCTGCTGGGCCCATCTGAGTTTACCTGAAGTAAGATAAACAGTTTGCAGCTTGCGGGTTTCTCACCTCTAGCACCAGCATCTCTCTTCTTCTCTTCATGATTCTCCATCACCAAGGAAGTTTGGTCTGTCATAAAAGGTGCAACCCTGAGGGGAAGTCACCAGAGATAACCATAAAGTAATGGGGAATGAAAGTTGGTGGATAAATGCCCCTCATTGTCCAGGAGGGGTATTCCACATGGACTTCTCAGAGGGTCACTGTTGGGATTGGGTCCACAACATCCTTTATCTTTTCTCCCTTTACCTATTCCCTCCCTTATGCTTCCTGGGATCACCTCCCAAGCAAATGACCTGCCCTTCTGTCTTTGGCTAAAGATCTGTTATTGAGGAAATTCAGTAACACAGGGTAAGTGTATTTATGTACTATACTATCTAGTTAGCCAAACTAATTCTTATAGAATATGCACATGCTTTAAAAGATTGGTGGAAACAAACTCGTATGGAAGGTTACACTTATAGTAAGAGTCAGCAAACAGAAAATGACATTGCCAACAGTTCTCTGAATGCAATTAAGAACTCTGTGTCAGTCAAATGGCAATATATAAATAATGACAATCTAATCAAATGTGACAAAAAGTGGGCAAAAATTCAAAATTGTTAAACTATTTGAAACAGGCATTTTCGTTCATTAAAATGATAAACCTAATCCTATCTGAATATTGTGGTTTTAGAAACTAATTAGTGATAATATGATAATATCACAGCTAATAAGACATTAAAATATAGTTTGTTTCCTTTTTATTACTTAATTTTTGTGTTTTATAACATACTTGATATATTAGCAAAGTGATGCACTTATTAATTTATACATTTCTGAATAATTCACAAACTTGTTCATGTAGCATTTTACTAAATGGGGGTACTTACAAAGATTTCTTTACTAATGAGTCCATGATTTAAAAATTTTAAGACTGCTGCATGAAGGATAATAGGTTTGTAACTAGATAACTATCAGAAGTCACCACATTGAAATCTCTAATTTTACAGATAAAAAAAGTGAACTCCAGATGGCTTACCTGATTTTTCTAGGATCACATTTCTATTGACGGTAGAACCAAGTTATAATGCAGGCGAAATGACACCCAATTCAAAATCTTTACATCTTACTGTAGAGTGTAAGACATGTGATTGACTTTGCCATGATTTGGAAGGCACATTTTTTGCTGGCACAAATTCTCTGCTTCTGTCTGCTCTCATGACACACCCTGACTCAGTTTTTTCATATTTGATCCATTGAGATCAAAGACATTCAAAAGAATAAAATTCAACTTACACCAACATTTATGAGATAATTTAAGAGAATAAATTTGTGAAGTCAGAAAGAATATTCAGAAACGTAGAAACACGAAAAGAGTATAGTTCTATGGAAATGAAGGCTGGAAAAAGTTCCCACAGGCCCAACAGTGGCAACTGATGCTAAGAGATTAACATAAAGACTGAAAATCAGCTGGACATGGTGGTGTATGACTACAATCCCAGCTGTTTGTGAGTCTGAGGCAGGAGGTCTGCAAATTCAAAGGCAGCCTCAGCAATGGCAAGGCACTAAGCAACTCAGTGAGATCCTGTCTCTAAATACAAAAATAGGACTGGAGATGTGGCTCAGTGATCAAGTGCCCGAGTTCAATCCCTGGCACCCTCCAAAAAAGACTGAAAATCAATTCCTGTTCAAGATTATTAAAAAATAATTGTTTATGGTGAATTGGTGGAAGTAATACACATTTTAAATAATAGGCAAGATTTAAATATCACCTATAGGACAGAACTGAAATTTTTTCTAATTTGTCACCCATTCTGTCTGACTTACTGAGCAACAAATGATATTCTCTAAGCATCAGTGTTGCTGTCTGTATAAACAAGGGCTACTAATGACACCTACCTCATTGGACTCTTGGAAGATTGAGATGTGGTAATACATGTAAGGTGTACAGGGCCTAGCACATGTTATTCACTTCACAAATATTAGTTGCTATGATTAATAATGAAATTATTACAGTTGTTTGAGGAGAAAATGGAAGTTAAGACATGAAGGCTTCTAAAGAAATCTTTAAGGATGGAAGAAAAGACCTAAAACATTCACTTTGTAGGAGACAGTGTTGCAGGAGGGATTTCTTGTTTGTAGGACGCAGAGAGTCTTGAGCAGGTTTTTAGGAAAAAGAGCCAGTAATTGAATACAAACAATGCTGTGGCAAGAAATGGAAACTCTTTATTTAGAGAAAATCTTCACATACAGGATAAATATCACAGAGAGATAATGTGACAAGTAAAATAAATCAATAACAGGGCAATATTTGGATTGAAACATCTCTGGATGAATCTCATTTATGAAACCACCTACAATTTGTTGACTGTTCTCAAGGAAAGTGGAAGTTTCCTCCGTGGGGTGCTTTCAATTTACAGTTCTTAAATGCTTCTATGATGCATGTGAATTCTTGGGAGATGTGGCCAAGAGTCTAGGCAGGTTTACCTAGACAGAATACCATCTCTATTTAACAGTTTTTCTAATCACATGAGAATCAGAAAGGCCTGGAAGAGGGAGAGAAAGAGATTGTGAAAAAGCGAGCAGTTAAGTCCCAAGTAGATCTCAGGCTACAGTAGTATACACTGGAGAATACCAATTACTTTCTGGACCATAAAATATTCAGCAAGGTCAAAAAGGCTGTTCCAACATGGATGGAGATAAGTAACCCTACAATGGTCACAGAAATGGGAAAATGGAGAGCCCAGAATACTTTCATCTCACTATATAGCCTGGTTCAAAAAACAGCCAATTACAACCTTATGCTTTGAAGAAGTGTGTTGAGCTATTTTGTCTGCCAGATACCATTTTGCGCCTTTGCCAAAATCATCCTCATGCTTGTCAAACTGAGCATTTAGAAAAATTTATAGCTGCCTCTTCATGATTTTACCTGGGGTTTACCTTGCACGCAAGTGAAGAAGGTTCTTTTACCTGGTTTCTCTAGATCTTTACAGTCCCAGGGCTTGCTGCCCCCAAAGGTGCTGGGGGTAGGGGTGGGGCAGGGGTGGGGGTCCAAGCAGGAGTAGAGGAAGAAATTGCAGAGACTGTACCTCCTGGCACTCTGTTTTCTCAGGGCATAGGCAGCAGGCAGTTTACTTCAGTGAGCTTACTTGGGCTTCTCTGTTGAATTCCCACTTTCTTCTTGGCCATATATTGTCAGCAGGAAAAGAATCTAATAGACCCGTTCACACTGAGTTGCTGATGACTGATAATGGTTTATTATGATATTCCTTTAGGCTATTTACATTTGAGGGAGAGAATTCACAAAAGCATTGACTCTAAAGCTAGGAATTTTAAGTACCTTGGAATGCTCTAGGAGAGATGTGTGAAGACTTAAAACTCATCCTAGCACTTCACCAATTATATCGTATAAACAACAGCCTACTCTTAGCTCTGACAATTCTTGGCAGGACACAAAACTGAGGATACTAAGAATAATAACCATGTGACCAAAGTTCCAATCCTAAACCTTTCCTTGAAAGAAAAGTCTTTGTGACCTTAGGAAAACAAGATGAAATCACCTCCTTCCTTTGTGCATCCCTTATTATGGATTAGCTGTGACAATTAAAGGGGTCTTGTGCTGATTTTTCCAAATCCGTTGGTTAAAATATATTTCCCCAAAAGTTATTCTTATCGGAGAGAAGAAAGAGAAAGAAAGTGGTTCACAGAAACAGTACTCTGTAAAGGCCATCTTTAGGAAATAAAGAATTCTCATTGATGAGAAATTTAGCCCACAAAAACACAGAACAGAACATGCATTAGTCAGATAGTATCATTTTTTAGAAAAGACATTATATGAACTATTGTGAACAAATATAAAGGAGGAGATAATAAGAAACTACTAAACATATGAAAACATAAATACAGGAGAATTTGATATACAATGCAGCAAGTGTGTGTGTGTGTGTGTGTGTGTGTGTGTGTGCGCGCGCGCGCGCGCGCGCGCGCGCGCGCGCGGCGCGTCTGTGTAGAATGTGGATAGGGGACATAAGAAAGTTATCAAACATTGTTTTCAGAAAAAAACAATACCAAATCCCTGCCTTTGTGTAGGACAATCACTTTCACTGATGTTTTCTTCATTTGATTCTTGCAAATACCCCAAGGTCCTAAGAATCATAACACTAAGAACTCAGATACCGCCGAGTTCCAGAGAAGAGTGTTTGGCACAGGTATAGGTGAACACTTAAAGGGAGGGATGTCGGAGAGTCAGGACAAAATCATCCCACTTAACATTATTGGCTTCAGTACAAAACCTCTTGTTTTTTAATAGTGTTAGGGTCTGTAAACAAGTCAAGATGTCGCCTGGCATATTGCCAGAGGGAGTGGTTTGTGAAGTAACGCCAGCGAGCCATTAAGTGTGGAGATTCCTTATTGGTTGACTGCTGTATCTAGTTTATGTTAATTAAGATAAGCTGTGTGTAATGTATATATACCCCTCCTGTCCTACAATAAACGGCTCCCACTCCTGCTGTATCAATGTACACAAGTTGCTCATCACCCCCCCCCCCCCCCGTTATTTTGCTGCAGCCGGACTTCGGCATAATAGAATTACTCAAGTCATCGTTATTTTTCATTTGTTCATGTGCAAAACATATTACTTCAATTTTAATTGTTGACTGCTCCTAGGTGTTTAGCTCGGGGAAAATCCCACACAGGTATGAAAATGACACACGTATGAAAATTCATTGCTGCATCATTTTTAATAGCAAAAGTTAAATTGTTTATTTAAAGTCCATCAATAGGGGACTCCATAAAAAAAGTTATGTCCCAGACATATGATAGATTCCTATGAAACTGACCAGTAGAGCGAAGCAGCTCTCCAAAGATAGAGAAGAACCTCTGTATTGGTTTCTTAAGACTGCTGAAGCAAAGTGCCACAAAAAGTGTGGCTCAAAACAAGTGTAGTATAATTGTAGTTCTGAAGGTTAGAGAGCCAAAATCAAGGTAATGTCTTCTTCTTTTGAAACCTTCTTTTTCTCTTTCTACTTTCCAATGGTTTGTCAACAAGACTTGGAGTTTTTCTGTCTCTCTTAACTGTCCTCACATGCATTTTCCCTGTATGTCTTTGTGCCTTTTCTTTTAAGGATTCCAAGTCACATTTGACTAAGGGCCCATCCTGCTCCAATAAAACCTCATCTTAACTAATTATATTTTCAGTTTCCTTATTTCCAAATAAGGTCACTTTCTGAAGTACTGGGGGTTATGACTTCAATATATCTTTGGAAGGACACAATTCAACCTAAAGCAATCACCAAAATAGATAAAGAAAGCAACATGTAGAGCAGAGTAGAAAGCATAATACTATTGTGTAAGAGAAGTATACACACACATATTAGACAAATGTTTATAAGCCATTAGATTATTTCCAGAATTCATGAAATACTAGTGGCCACATCAGAAAACTGCATTGCTGATAGTAACAGCACAGAAGGATCATGCTTTTCAGTTATTGCTTTTTTTGTGTGCTTTTAAAATTGCATCAACTATTTTTTAAAATTCCTTTTCACAATTCTTCTTCAGTTACCTTGAATCTATTTAACGTCCAATTCCCTCAAATATTAGAAAATATTCATATCTCTATTTTTTCTTTCTTTTCTTTTTCTTTTTTTTTTCCTTGAGCTGCTCTGGCAGATTAATCAGAGAAGGAATTCACTCAGTTTGGTGCCAGTCCAAAATATGAAGTTGGGAGAGAAAAAGCAGAACCAGGATGAGCGTGGGTTTGGGAACTACACAATCAGAATCTGAAGCTAAGCAGAGACATGTGACAATAATGAGCTCAGATTCTCCAACAGGATTACCATGGATATGAAGGCCAAGTGGAAGCCAGGGTCAGGAGTAGCTAACAAGCCCCACAGTTGTGGCTTAGTGCACAGTATTGTCTAAACTTTCCCATCCTAAGAATTATCTTTTCGAAATAAAAATTCCTAGGACCTTTCCCTGGAGATTCTGGTTTTGTCAGTGTGAGGTTCTTGCCACAAGATCTGAAGCTTCATTACATCCAAAGATAGTTTGCAAACACTAAAGAGCAGAGAAGAGAACTACCTTGGTTGTCATCTCTTTTTCTACCTGACTCTACCTTAAAATTAACACTGATTCTAAGGTGTAAGTGAGATAGATATCCACCTGAGGACTATTTGGGTGACCTATCTTATACCACACCATCCCACTATTTACCCTTTATTCATTCCAGCTTCTTCCTGATAATGAACATGGAGATTTCTCTGACACAGGTTTTTATTTCCCCCTGCATCATTTAGATCCTGAACCACAATGGTCAATCTGATATTCTAATAGTTTTGAGAGAGCAATCATGAGAGATCAGGACCCAGCATGGACTTGGTAATGGGAGAAATAAATAAACCCTCAGGATGAAAATTAGACATTTCACAGGTACAGAATTAGAAAACATGCTATGATTTTAAAAAAAATTCTCAAACTACATTTTACTACTTTTTTTTTTTTTGGTGCAGGGGTATAATCAGAGATTGAACCCTGGGTTGCTTAACCACTGAGCCCCATCCACAGCCCTTTTTATATTTTATTTTGAGACAGGGTCTTGTGAAGTTACTTAGAGCCTCGATAAATTGCTGAGGCTGGCTTTGAACTCATGATCCTCCTGTCTCAGCTTCCCAAGCTACTGAGATTAAAGGCGTGTACCACTGTACATGGCTGCAACTTGTTTCATAAGGAGTTAATAATATGCTGTCTAAATAGGACTGGGAGTAAGATTAATTTAGAAACTACTAGTAATTGTTTCCTTCTTAAAATTCACAATGAATATTGTTATATTTAAAGCTCTAAGAAGTCTTGATATATAGAAATTAAACCTATTTAACTTACTTGAGTTTAGATCTTTTCTTTTGTTTTACTTATTGACATGTTCTTACAAACCTGAGGTCTAAAGAGCATAGTTCTATAAATATTTCTATAAATATCTTATATCTTAATTTGTCAGATTTGGGAAAGTTAGCTGAGTATATCAAACAGGGTTATTTCTGGACACATTTACATATTTAACAAGATTTATCAAACACCATCTGGAAAAATAAACTAGACAAATTTTTCCCCACAGAATATAACATTGAAGAAATTCAATTAATAATAAAGTTTCTAGAAATAAAGAATCTAAAAAGAAAAAAAGGAAGAAATTATTAAAGAAGTAGAACAAGCAGATTTTCCAGCTGTGAAAAAAATATGAACTTTCAAATTGAAACAAATGCCTAGCGCATTAATACAATAATCATAACTGACATTAACAGAAAGCATGTTAAGTATCAGACACTATTCTAGATTTTTTAAAAGTCTTACTGCTATGTTCCCCAAGTCCCATGATGTAGATATGAGTATTATCCTCGTTTTACAGCCAACAAAGGCACAAAGATGTTGAGTAACCTACTGAAGTTACAGAGCAAGTTGATGAACCCAGTAGTCTGGCTCTAGAATTTGTATTCTTTTTTTATTATTCTTTTTTATTTTATTTTTTAAATTTGTTTTAACTATTTATATATGACAGTAGAATGCATTTTGACTCATTGTACATAAATGAAGTGCAACTTCTCACTCCTCTGGCTGTACATGGTGCAGAGTCACACCGGTAGTATAATCATACCTGTATTTAGGGTAATAATGTCCATTTCATTCCACTGTCCTTCCCATCTCCCACTCACTCCCCTCTGCCCAATCCAAAGTTTCCTTTATTCTCCCACCCCCCAATTATGAATCAGAATTTACTTATTAGAGAAAACATTTAGCTTTTATTTTGGGGGGGGTTAGTCTTATTTTTCTTAGCATGATATTCTCCAGCTTTATCCATCTATCTGCAAATGCCATAATTTCATTTTTCTTTAAGACTGAGTAATATTCCATTGTGTATATGTACCACATTTTCTTTATCAGTTTATCTGTTGAAGGGCATCTAGGTTGGTTCCATAGTTTAGTTATTGTGAATTGAGCTGCTATAAACATTAATGTGGCTGCGTCACTGTAGTATGCTGTTTTTAAAGCCTTTGGGTATAAACCAAGGAGTGGAACAGCTCGGTTAAATGGTAGTTCCATTCCAAGTTTTTTTGTGGAATCTCCACACTGCTCTCTGTAGTAATCGCACTAATTTGCAGTCCCACCAGCAATACATGTGTACATTTCCCCCCACATCCTCGCCAACACTTATTGTTACTTGTATTCTTGATAACTGCCATTCTGACTGGAGTGAGATGAATTAGAGTAGTTTTGATTTGTACTTCTCTCTCAATAATTGGGATGGATTCAAATGAAAAAGCTTCTTCTCTTACTGAGAAGCAATCAATAATGTGAAGAGACAGCCTACAGAATGGAAGAAAATAATCTTTACCACATGCATTTCAGATAGAGAACTAATCTCCAGGATATATTTAAAAAAAAAAAAACAACTTAACATCAGAAAAAGAAAGCAAAGAAAAAATAACCCAATCAATAAATGGGCTAAAGAAGTGAATAGAATTTATATTTTTATTTACCACACATTTCTGCCTCTCCACAAAAACAAAACAAACAAACAAACAAAAAGCAATAACAACTCATGAAATCTCAATTATTTTGAAATTTTAGAACCCTAAGGTTTATAACAACAACAAAAGTCTGTAAATCACATATCAAGGACTAGGAATAACAATAGCATCAAGATTCTCAATAGAAATACTGACAACCAGATGGCAAAGGACCAGTGACTCCAAAATTCTGAGGACACAAATATTTCCCACCTAAAATTCTGACCTCGTCCTACCCACCAAGAATGAGAATAGAGTAAAATCCATTTTCACTCACTCAAGGTTGCAAAAACTGACTTCCTGTGCATCCTTTCTCAAGCAGCTTCTAGAGAACTTCTTGAGAAATCAAGAAAGAGGAAGATGTGATAGCCAGGAAAGGAGACTCACTCCAGAGAGAGGCAGAGGTGACTCCAGGGGGCCTTGGACAAAGGTCTGCTGCAGGCCTGGGAAGCCACAGGAACTGACTAGAGCAAAAGGGAATGCTGAGAGAGGAAGAAGTGAAGGAGAAGGAAGAAAAACCAGAGGGTTAACTGATATTGAGAGCAGTTTTATAAATTCTGAGGGAATTTTGAGGAAGGAATTAGTACATGGAAAATAAGGCAATTTCATTCTCAGAGAAAAGAAATAGTTGTACAATAAGAGAAATAGAGCCACAGGACATTGTATACCTCAGTATAAAGTAATTTTCTAGTCGTACCAATCATCAAACATTCATATTGGTTTTAAAGAGGGAGGGGATACCGTCTTTCGCCAATTTTTCTTTTTGAGTTTTTAATTTTTCATGTTATGGGTCACTTTCTGGAACCATTCATTCGATTATTTGGTTACTTGTTTATTTCTTACCTTTTCACACCAGAATATTAGTTTATAAGTGTGGGAACATTATCTTGCTCAATGGCATACACCAGTACCCAAAACAGTTAATGCAGAAAGGAGCAGGGTGTATATAATTAAGCTAAACCTCCAGCCTTTAGAGAAGAAAATCAATAGGCAATGTCCTATATTAAGAAATCTAGAAGTAGTGGTGTAAGCATATCATTTCACATAAAACCAGTAGATACATCTAAAATAGTTGAAAGTTATTTCTTCGGAGGAGCAGAAATTAGGAATGTGGAGGGATGAGGCAGAGGAGAGCTGTATGCCTGGGGATGTTTTTTATTCTTAACTATTGACATGTATTACTTTGACAAACAAGTAGTAATTAAACTTTGAAAAGAACAAAAAATATAAATAGACACTATAAAGTCATATTTACTATAGCAACATGTAGTTTATTTCATACTTAAAAGATTTTATAGTAGTGTTGTAGAATCACTACTCTTACAAAAATATGTAGCCTGTACTGAGTGAGGTAAGAGATTAGAGGAACGAAAACCAGAAAGGAGACTTTGAGATAATTTAGACAACAGACATGAGATCCTAGGTAGGTATTCCTGAAACTGTAGAAACAGTGACAGGGAGTATATTGTGAAAGTTAGGGGGAAAAAAACTATTTGAAAAGATATCTAGGAAAGACCATATATTCCATAGCTACCATTAAAAGTCATTCTAAAGCAATTTTTCATGACTAGAAATAGTGCAATTGTGAATCTTAAATGCTGAATTGAAAAGAAATCAAGAGTTACTATTATTTATTGCAATATTCCTTTCCAGACACTTTTAAGTTCTACTGCCCATGATGAGTGGTCTTTATGATTCTTTGGTACACAGGGTAAGTTTTGAAGCCAAAACTGGAATTGCAAAATCGTATGGTACTATCTTCAATTCTACAGGTTCAGAACTCACTAGCTTTCAGAAGTCAACATCCTTTGATTATAAGGGATCATCTGTCATATTTTTGATCAAGTCTTCAAGTTCTCTCTCAGACCTCTGAAATACCAAAACGCTTTGCTTTACCTGCTCTGTGACATTTACCTTAGTCTGCCTTGTGTAATTTTGAATTGCTTTCATGCTTTCTATTGAGTAGATAAGGCCTCTTGAATAGGGATTCGCACCATAGGTAGGTGCTCAATAAAGATTTTCTGGGTTGAATTGAGCATTCATATTTGTACATGGTTATGGAAATTTAATTATTTATTGCTTTCAAGAAAAGCTCCCTATCTTCCCAGAATAAGGAATTAAATAAGTTCAGTCCTTTTCTGAAGCTGCACATTAGAATTAAAAAAAAAAAATTGAGGCCCAATTCAATAAAATATCTAGGATTACAGCCTGAGTAATGTAAAAAATAAATAAATATATACCCCTTGATTCTAATGTGTAACAGAGAATGAGAACTACTGCATTAGAAGATCTATAGCTTTGGCTCCCAAACCTGGTTGGATAACAGAATCACATTGGAAACTTCCTAAAAATGGATCTCTTCCAGCCCCAAACTCTGTGATTATAACTAAGTGGCACTCAAACCACTGCTGTTCATTTGTCTCATTCAGTGAATTAAATTTGACAAGTTAAACAGGCAAATCACTTGCAGTAGGTGGTCCTCTTAGAGGCAATCTTAAGTTTGGGCTTGTTTACAGGAAATTGAACTACCAGGGAGAATACAATCATCATTTATGTCTAGGCATGTTCCCCTTCTCTGCAGCATGTCTCTCTCCTCCTTACACTTGGCTTAATTCCTGCCTAGAATGGAGATTTGGGGGTTGGAGCAAGTCAGTGCCTACAAGCTAATTTTGAGACCCTGGGGTACACAAACTAAAGAACAAGACTGAAATGCTTTCTGAAATGTAATGCTTACCAAAGGCTATGTTGCTCTTTCACCAGAAAAGTAAATATTTAAAGGTAATATTTAAATGTAAATATTGTGACCCAATAGTTTTAATACTATTTTCACTATAAATAACACAACCATTATCAGATAATATGTAATTAATTTAATCATTTTATAATTATCAGGTCATAGAAGACTTTTAACAATGTGTCAGGTATGTTGGGATATAATTCTAATTTACACTTAAGCAATTAATTAATTTACACTTCTGTTACCTGGTTTCAACTCCAGTGCTCTTTCTACTCTAATATGTTCAATTCTTTTGGGAGTAGTGAAAACATTTTTCTTTTTTTAAGAATGTCAGATTTCAAGTTCTAAATGTGCAATTTATTTTTTGATGTTCCCATTTGAAAAAAGAGAACATCTGGGATAGTTGATATTCTTAGCAATCAGGCCAGTACAATTTGTGTGATAATTCTATATGTCACTCCTGTTTGTATTTTTCTACATGCAAATAAATGGCCATGTTTAAAATCTATAAATTTCTTGCAAAACTGCCAGCAGCACAACTTTGAAATAGACTTTTTTTTTATCCTATAAAAATGCAGAAGAGTTTGTCAAAAAATAGAGAAGAGTTTGTCAAAGAATTGTTTTTCCATGTTGGCATTGTAGGTACTTAATACTGGGTTCTTTGAAATTATATCTGGGTGTTAGTACTCATGATACATGCACCTTATTCATCATGTATGCATCAACAAGTCATAATTCATCTTTGCTGTGCAGGAAAAAGAAACAGAATTTACACAGAAAAGTCAAAAGGAAACTGGCATTGGTTACACTAAGAGGTGTAGTTACAGGTATTTAAAACATAAAATCATTGTTTAGACTCTCTGCAGAGAAAAAGTTGCCCTCTATCAGGTCCGTTTTTCTCATGCTATTTTCCTACTTCTGTGAAAATCAACTCCTTTGTCACCTTCCAAAATGTTTCAATAGACTTCAGCTATACCTTGAGAGACAATTAGAAGTCCTAGAAATCTACAAAAGGTTAAAATCTATGAGAACTTTTCTAATTAATCCTTCAATTTCATTTCATTTTAAAATGTAAAACAATAGTGGCTGAACAGGGAGTTAAGACCTCCTTATTTCCATCCCTCTTTCTGCCAAAAACTTGTTATATAAGTCTTGGGCACTTCTCAGAGCATATATTTCCTCACCTGTAAAATGAAGGCATTAAACAAGAATGATCTTCCTTCCCAGCCTGAACATTCCAAATGCTACATTTCTACAGTTCTCTAGCTTAATCTTTATTCAACACTGACTATATGAAATCTAATATTTTATGTAAATCTTCTTTTGAGAAATTGTTTTGTCACCACTGACACCGCTTTTCAAATTGTGGCCCTCCACTTCCTTACAAAAGAATCACCTGGAATGCGTATTTATAGTGCATATTCTAGGGCTCTTCCCATGACTACTAAATCAAAATGTTTAGAACGGGAGGAAGGATTCAAGAATATGTATGTCCAATGA
Source organism: Spermophilus citellus (assembly GCF_964194105.1). NCBI lineage: Eukaryota > Metazoa > Chordata > Mammalia > Rodentia > Sciuridae > Spermophilus > Spermophilus citellus. The sequence continues at coordinate 92,088,073 of NC_138186.1, read as the reverse complement.
CTTTTCTCAAAAGAATACAAGCAAACGGCCAACAGATACATGAAAAAATGTTTAACATCTCTAATCATCAGAGAAATTCCAGATATCAAAAGGTATTCTTTTGATTGGCTATTATAAAAAAAAAATGAGTGTTAGCCAGGATGGAAAAAAAGAGAACACTTGTACAATGCTCGTGGTATTGAAAATTAGTACAGTTATTCTGGAAAATATTATGGATGTTCCTCAAAAAACTAAAAATGCAATTACCATATAATCCAACAATTCCACTTCTGGATACATATTCAAAGGAATTGAAATCAATATGTTAAAGTCACATCTGCATTCTCATGTTTATTGCAGCATTACTCACAATAGTCAAGGTATGGAAGATAAGTGTTCAACAATAGATTAATAGATAAAAAAAATTCTCTCTCTCTCTCTCACACACACACACACACACACACACACACACACACACAAACACACTGGATTTCTACTCAGTCTTCAAAAGCAACGACATGGAAGAACCTAGGGAATATTACACCAAATGAAATAAGCCATGCATAGAGAGATGAATACTGCATGATCTCATTTGTATGTGGAATCAAAAAATTTGGACTCCTAGTAGTAAAAAATTAAAGGCTGTTTACCAGAGGCTGGGGGGAAGGTTGGACAGGGGAAGGGAAGATGTTAGTCAAAGGATACCACATTTCAGTTGGGGGAATATTCTGGTGTTCTATTGCGCAGTAGAGTGACCATAGTTAATAAATGTGTATTGTGTATTTCACAATAGCCACAGTAACAAATTTTAAATATTATTACCACAAAGAAATAATTATTTGAGGTGAGTTATATGTTAAACTGAATTAATCATTACTCAATGTATTTATGTATCCAAATATCACATTGTCTCCCCCAAATGTACATAATTACCATTTGTCATTTTTTTTTAAAAAAAAGGGTAGATATGTCTGAGTTCCTTGTTTATTGCCATTTCCTCTAAAGTTCGAAAACACTGCAAATCTGAAAATAAGCCTTAGAAGAAGGGAGAAGATGATGATACTGAAATAGTGATAATTCCTCCTTAGAATTAGATAATTCCTCTAATCCTAGTGTTGGATTAGAAAGAAACAGAAAGAGACGGGACCAATCTGAGTGGACAGCGAACTCCTGGAAAATGCTTTTCTTTTGTTAACATTTGCTACACCGGGTTTCTTATGTGGGCAGATTAAGATCAACTCCAGCTATGAGAGCTATTTGCGCAAAAATGCCCTGCAGTTGTGGCAACCACTGATACATTGAATCTTGAACTTTTGTTTTCTGTGATGTTCAGAACAGACAATCAGGTTGTGTTATGTTTTATGAATGAGGAAACAGCCTTCCTGTAGAGGCAGAGAGAAAACTGGAGTAATTATAACCATTTGGGATTTTTGAATATTTTTTTTAGAGCAGAATAAACCCTTTGGTGAATTAAAATATATTCTTTTCACACTTGGGATTTTGCTTAAATTTTATTTATTCTGTTTCGGGATTGTCTGTTATTCTGAAGCATTTACATTAGATCTTTTGTGAGAATTCGGGGGAAAACACTCTTTACAACATGACTCTATACCATGATTTAAATTATACTCCAATAATCATTGTCTCTGTAGCTTCTCTGACATTGTTGCCTTTTTAGCACAAACACACAGACAATATAGCAATAGAAGGGAAAAAAATCTCGATCTCACTATTCAGTGTTTTAACCACTGACAAATGAATGACATTGAATTGCCTGAAGTGTTTGGATAAGTTTAAATCTCCACACCTCTTCAAGAATGAGTTGCTCAGGTGTAGAAGCTGGTCTGGCTCAGAAGCATCTTTAAAGAATTATGGACATGCAGGTGCACCAAGGCACAGGACAGTACTACCTAGGAAGGAACTGCAAACCTAAAAGGATGAGCAACAGCAATGCTTCTGGTTTTGGATCGGTTTTTCTACAATCATGGTAAGATGTTCCTGGCGTGCCCAACCTCCCAGTCAACCATTGTCCTAATGAAGAGGAGACCAGAAGTAAAGAGGAAAAGGTGAACACAAGATTTCATGTCTCTTCTCTGTCGCTTACTAAACCAATAAATAACTTTTCCCAGAGGCCTTCCCTGTCTGTACATCCTTTTCTCAATGTTTCACCATAGTACTTATGTTTACTTTGTCAACAAACTGTATCCACATCATGAGAATATAAGCTTCAGGAAGGCATGGAGTTCTGTCCACACTGTTAACTGCTTTTCATTGATGTGAACAAAATATCTGACAAGAACATTTTAGAGTAGGAAAAGTTTATTTTGGTTCATAGTTTGAGTTTCAGTCCATGATCAATTAGTTTAATCACTCTGGGCTTACGATGAGGCAGACCATCATGGTGAAAGGGCATGGTGGAAGAAAGCTGCTCATCTCATGGCATTCAGGTAACAAAGAGAAGGGACAGAGCGAGAGAGAAAAGAGGAGAAGAGAGGAGAGGAGAGGAAGAGAGGGGATGAAAGGGAAGGGAGGGAAAGGAGACAAAAGAGAATCCAAGAATAAAATATAACCTCCAAGTGCTTACCTCTAGTGACCTACTTTCTCCAAACATACTCATCTGCACAGTTACCACCCAGTAATCCATTCAAATTCCTAATGCATCCAAAGGATTAACCCACTGATGAGGTCATAACTCTCATAATCTAATTATTTTACCTGTGAACATATCTGCATTTTCTAACACATGAGCTTTTGAGGAGATACCCCATATCCAAACCATATCAAACACCAATGCCTAGCAGAGTTTCTGATACTTAGAAAGTACTTACTAAATACTTGTTGAAAGATGAGTAAACTTCTTTTGGATTATTGACCTTCCACATTTGATTATAATGAAAAAGATTCATATATTTTATGCAGTAGAATTGTATCCCCAAAGAAGAAAATAAAATATTTAGAGAAATGGACCAAGATGGAAATGAACTTACATTGTGTTCTTGAGTTAGACTTGAATTTTTGGAATAGGTAGCTGCATGACACTTAGGAGAATTGGAAGGTATAATTTGAGCACAGGAAAATAAAAAAGTGGGAATAAAAGATGAATCACCCTTCAGACAATGAAATCTAGATAATAAAAGCAACAATATAATACTAACTATTGTTTATTTAATGTTTTATTTTAGGTCTATCTGTCCACTCTTCTAACTATGTATCTACTCATCCATGTGTGTATGAACATATACATATGTAAGTATGTATGTATGCATGATCCAATCACTCTCAAGAGTTTCACTCTCAACATTGTTACATTGAAGACAAAGCCTTTCATGAGCCTTAGGGTGACATACCAGATCCAAACCAGAGCAGTATCTCAGAATTTTTCTTTTATCATATCTATCTATCCTACCATAATTACTAGACTCTAAGCTTCATTAAGTATTGAGCTGATTGCTTTACATGAATCACCTCAAAATAAATCTTGAAAATGCATACTATAATGTCCCCCATTTTATAGAGAAAACATGAAGAAGTCATGGGTTAGTTAAAAAATCACACAACTTGCAACTGGCAGAGCTAATATTAGAACCCAATCCTGTCTGTCTTCAAAGCATTTGTTCCTAACAATCACACATGCTGAATGAATGTCAAGGGGTTTGTAAGGAGGGTATTAAGATGCTAGATCATAAGAATCATGAAAGATGTTTCCAGAATTATTAATTCAAATACAAGAGTGAACTAATTAAACAGGAATCTTGGTTGGAAGTGACAGAAACTTAGTTCAAACTAGCTTAAGTCAAAGAGAAAAAAGGGGGAAAATTATTGGTTTATTTAATTTAAAAGTCCAAAGGTTGCCGGATTCCAGAATAGAACAATGCCCTTAAATGAAGATTCCAGGACTCATTCCCTATTAACTTCATCTGTTAATTCTGCTGTTTTCTTTTGATGTTTGTTTTATTTTGTAGGCTGGCTGTCTGATGATGGAGAAGATGATTTCTGATAGCACATAGTCCTGGTAGTTCAGGGTCTCCAATGAATAAATAACCCTTTATTCCCCATCATTCATATCAATCCTTGAAAAACACTCTGGCTCCATTTGGATAACATGCCCATCCTTGGACCAAATACCATTTGAGGGTAAGTACAATACTCTTGTTGGATTACCATGAGTCACAGGCTCACCTCTAGCAGGACTGATGAGGCCATGTGATTGACAGCTCTAATTATTTCCAAACCAAAGGAGGCCGAACAGATGTGAAGAAAAAAAAAAAGTAAAAGAAAATAAATTCACAACCAAATGAACAAACAGGGCAGTCTCCAATTGTGGGTGGCCAAACGAAGCATATGAGCAAGAGACAAGCATATGAAAAAATGTTGCTTGCTACCTCATTGAGCAAGAAATACAATATGTTAAAAATAGCTCTCTTGAGAAGACTGTGCCACTTGAACAAAGAAAGAGATATTTTCCCTGTTCTGTAAACCAATACTATTGTAATAATGGTAACTTCCTTCCCTAAAGCTTTTTTATTTTTTAAACAAGGAAATCATGGATCTATATAGACATCTCACTAATGGTTCTAAAAACAAAAATTATTTTAAGAATAAGAATGATCATCATTATCTTATAGGGGAAAAAGAGAGAAAATATCTTTATGTGAAGACAAACTCTGATAGACCGAAAACAGACAATCTTCAATTTAGCAAGTCTCCTGACAGATTAATATATGGGTGCCTACTGGGGGGATGATCTTAGTTTTTACCCTCTGGATTCTTCTCTCCACTTTCCTTCTTCTGAATTGTCATTCTCAGGGGTCTTGTACAAAGAACTAGACTAAGGCATCTTTTCCCTTCTCCATTCTGTCCTCTCCTCTCTCCATCTACCTGGGAAACCAAACTTTTAAACTCTGTTCAGCCAGCATCTCTTTTGTGTTTTCTTCTGTTAGAGAACTCTTTTTGCTTTGTTATCTGTTTATATACGCATATATTTTTATATGTGCATTTTCCCCCATTTTCTTCCATCTCTCCCTCATGAACAAAGTGATTAAGCTTATGTTTAGTCATTTTTGTGTTCTTGGGAGTTTTTATTCTGCCTAACATATAGTAGGTACTCAATAAATGTTGGCTGGGTAAATGAGAACTTGACTATTATTTTTAAAATAGTGATTGTCTGGATTGTTAATAAAAGAGAATTTAGGCAAATTTTTATAGAACTCAAAGAACTATGGACATACCAAACTTATATAGCTAACTGTATAATTGTACACTTAATTGTGCCTCATACTAGATTTTAGTATAGAAAAGTAGTAACAGCATAAAAGGTGTAAGGAAGCAGTAAAATGTATAACTTGAGGTGAGCTTTAGAGACTAAAAAGATTCAGGTTCTACTGCTAGCTGCTCTGGTTGTTATTACTGTGTATTGAAGCATCCAACACTTAAGTATAGAACAACGAGATAGTACTCACTTAAAGTCTCTCATGTGGTTATAGTCACACATGAGATTGTAAGCATCTGAAGGCTCTGTTGTCTGGACATTTAATTGGTTCACTTGCATGATTGACAATTGATGCAGGGCTATTGGCCAGAGTTCCTACATGTGGCCTCTGTAGCACAAAGGCCTCAGGATGATGAGATTTCTTACATAGCCATTGGTTTTTACTTAAAAAGGCATCATAAAAGAGTGAGGTGGAAACTGTATGACCTTTTCTATTAGTTACAAGTTAATCACTAAGGTCAGCTCAGTTTCAAGAGAAAGGAAATGTTTAAAATTCACATTAAAAGCTCTCCTTCTAGTATTTGAGGAGCCAGGGGAAATTACTGATTTGAATTTTTCTCTCTAAAAAAATGTGATCCTTGTGAAGATTAAATGAGATGATGAATGCAAAGTTTTCAAATATTCTTTTATTATTAAGAGAAAATACATGAGGAAAATCTTTAAAACCAAGAAAATAATATCCATCCATGAATTATATTACAATGAATATTTGGGGAACAACATTACTCTCTTGTATTTTTCTGTAAGAATTCTTTATGGGACACCAGTGTTCCATGGGAGTTTTCCCCTACTCCCAGTATTAGGGATTGAATCCAGGCCTTTGCACATGCTAGGCAAATGCTATACAACTGAGCTATATTATCCCTATCCACCCATATAGTATATTTTTTGAAAGATCTAAGTTCTAACAATATTTTTATGTGCAATCATTCCCAGCTCTGATCAACAGACACAATGTTACCTTATGGAGAACAATTCATGTTCATAACTGCAAAGTAGTCTTCATATATATATGCATGTACATTATTTATTATTATCTGTAATGTTATACAACTCTGTTATTCTTTCAAAGGAATAAAAGAAAAAAAGTGTTTAGTGGAAAAATATCTGTTAGTCATTGAATGATATGACTTTTTATTAGGTTAAAAATACCAGTAAAGAAACTAATGATTATTCTTCATTTAGCAAGAAGTTTTAAGACTATCAGAACCTGGGCTAAAATACCACATTGATTCTATAGCTAGAAACACAATTTAGTAAAGAATAGGAAAAATCACTAACATTGTAGGGTTAGTCATCCTTGTAATCAATCTTTTATAAATTCTTTGTGAATAACTAGTTTTGTATAATAATACCCAGTGTCTTCATTCCCTTCCTGTTCTTTCTTTTCCCCAGAACAATGAAATATTTGAATTCAGTACAAGAAATCATGCCACAGAATTATATTAAAAAGTTTAATTAACAGAAAACTCTATATAGCATAATCTACCAAATGCAGAATTTTTCTCCATAGAGATCCTAGAGATCTCTGGGCAACCTATCTATAGAGCCCTTTCCTTCAATCACAGTCTCTGACACATTGTCTTCCTGAGAATTGTGGCAGGTCTCAGTTTGCCATTATTTTACGTTCAATTTTTTAGGACTTTCTGGAACTCTCCCACATATAAGAATCTTGAAAGTGACCAGAAATGTTCTCTTTGCTCTTGGCCTAATCATCTTTTCTCACCTCTAAAAGCCTTTGCTCCATTTCTCTGGTTGTTATCTATTCACTTATTCACCTTCCCAGAAGCTATTGAACAAGAGAAATAGTTACCTGTGGAATCCAGAGAGTCACAAGAACTCTCTCTGCTGTTACTAAAGGGAAAGGAACTTAGGCACTTTACTGGAGATCACAATCTTGTTTCTCTCTATGATACTATTCTTATCTTGGGCAGAGTAATGTCTTTGTTACTCCAACTGGATCTTCCAATGGCCATACTACATTTCTCATTCTTCCAACGCTCCCTTACAATTTGTCCCTTCCACACAGTCTCATTTTGGGAAGCTGTATTAAGACATGTGCAAATGGAAAGGACAATTTCATCTCCAATAATAACCTGATGTCAATGAAGAAAGATCATAGAACAATTCAGTCAGAGTTGAATATTGACGAAGCACAAATAAATTGACCAACATGCAAACTCCATTTTTAGCTCTCCTGCAAAGATTCTGATCTTTGTGGTCTTCCTTGAATCCCCAAATATTTATGTGTTTCCTTTTGGGCATACAATACCATTTTGCTTCACTGTGTTAACTGAAAAACCACTCAGAGATTTATAGAGGGCAAAATTCCCTCCTTTCTGTCCATTTTCCTAACAAAATATTTCCTTGATTAGATTTAGTTTTATTATTCACAGGCATCTTTCCAGATATATGTGCATAGAAGCATAGGTGTATATGTATGCTATACCTACATATATGGATTAAAGAACTGATTATTATTTCATGGAGTGTAAGTACTTTTCCTTTTACTAGCTGTGTGATTTTTAGCAATTAAGCACAGATGTGTGTTTAAATTTTCTTACTTGTAAAATGGGAGTAGTGATAGTACCACCCTCAAAATGGGATTGTGAAGATTAAATGAAACTTGTTGGAAAGTGCCTGATATATAGAAAATACTCAATAATTTTTAGATGTTATCATTGCCAAAATATTCTCTCACAGTTTTACTCAGTGGCATCCAATACAATTATTGTTTCCAAAGGATCTTCAGATCAGAGCCGCTAGGTCAATACTGTTCATGTATACTGTGTGCTTTCTATTCATATTCCAACACTGGAAGTTTATTTTTCATTTTATCTTAACACCAGAAGACCACTTATTTGCTGCCTTCTACTCATCTCACACTTTCCCTGAACATAGGAAATGAAGAAAAAAAATCAATATTTGGAAAGTTATAAAAGAAGGTAAAGATTTCTGTAGTTCTCAAAGTTGGTGTTCAGTGTGTATTGATCCATGAGCCTAAAAGAGATTTGAAAAAGATGCCTTTGCCCCCCTTTTCTGTGGTGACTGAGGTCAGGAGGAGAATGTGAATGGGTATAAGAAAAGTAAAGTTCTTAGGTAAAGGTTTATTTGAAATTGTCAGGCAGCTACCATAAAAAAACCTCCCTGGTTCTGAGAAAACTTCTTTGCCCAATTTATTTATTTATTTATTTATTTATTTATTTATTCATTCATTCATTCATTCATTCATTTCTCTCTTTCTTTAATGCAGCATACAAACTTTGTTAACATATGTAACATGTAATGCCAAATAGGCACTTATATTAAAGAAAAATTGGCTAGAATAAATTTTATCTTAAACACCTTACTATAACCCAGTTGCATTTAACTTGAGCTCTGTTGCTGTGTAGAATATAGCTTAAACACAGGTGTTTGGATGAATGATTAGTATATTTTTTAAGTATCCACTGAATACTACCTTATGTACACACATACATTAAATTTGCAAAAGATTTAATGGATGATTCCAGATATACTTCATTTTTGTTGCTCTTTTGAGAGAAGTTGTCTAAAGAGAAGAATATGAGGTTTTGGCTCATGAATTGTGTAATGAACCCAGCCTAGACACTAACTCTGTTGAACACCAAGATTCCTCAGCTCCTCTTCAGACATTAGATGAGTTTCGGGTACTTGTTTGAAAAATTCTCTGGGTAACATGATGTGCCATTACTCCTAGCAGTGTTCGAAGAACTCATTCAAGTAGTAGAATGGCTTTGGGGCCGCCCTGCCCATGCACAGCAGGGAGGAAACCAGGGAAGCAACAAAGAGTAAAGGCCCATTAATGCATGTCTCTCTCAAGTCAGGGCAAGGACTCCTCTGTCCAATTTCTTACCTGATATTGCTACTTGAATAAAGATAGAATAAAGTAAATAAATAAAAAAATAGATTTTAAAATAAGTGAATTAACCATATGAGCAGCAGAATAAATTAAAGTAACCAGAAAAATTACACAAACTTAAGCAAAGGCTAGTTAGGTTGTCCCATCCCATGTAGTTTGGTGTTGCTGGGGTAGTGATGTTTTTCTGTTTTCAGTCCTTTTCAGATTAATTCTTTCTGTGGGAATTCATGTTTTCCAACAAGTTTGGATCTCCTTTATTTCCACAATAAAGGACATCTAGAAAACCAGAAGTACAAATGTTGCTTGTGAAAAATTTTCTTGCCTTGATATTAATGAAAATTTAAAGATATGGTTGATTTATCAACATCCAACTAATCTTGATATAAAAATTCAGTCATATTGCAATTTTAATTAAATTGATAGCTAACTTTATTTCATATTATTTCATCTCAGGAAATACAAAATGTCAACAGTGAATACTAACTACAAGAAAGCTTTCATTCTTAATACACTTAATACAGTATAGATCATTAAGTAGTTTCCAAATATAAGGGCCAATAAATTTTAAAATCTTGGAACAATGATTTCATTGTCAGAAAAACCTTCCACGGATAATTTTAAGTCGAAAAACTCTAAATATAATTGAATATTTGGAATTACTCTAGAGACTAACAAGATGTTTCTTTTATCTTTCAAAAGTTGTGCTTACAGAAATAAACAGGTAATCTATGGTACTGAATCAAAACCTTAATTATAGGCTTCCATTGTTTCTCTGAATAGAACCTTGTGTGTGTGCATGTGTGTGTGTGTTGACTCATTACTCAATTCTGGTTTTCCCCTTATTTTCTGTATCCAATTCTTAGACATATAGTCAGTAAGAGACATGGAGGGCAAGTACATAGAAAGAAGCTCATTAAATATTTAGATAAGTGAATTATTTTCTTTCAATTTGTTTTCTGAAACAATTAGATTTCTACTTTTTTTCTATTAAGATTGCATTTAGATAAGATCTAGTAAAGATGTCCTGCAGTCATTGATTCAAGATTCAAATTTAGTTTTATTTGGACATGTAATAAGGACAATGTTTGGCTGGTTCTCAGTAGTTCTTGTTTCTAAGTTACTATAAGGCTCTTTATCATGTTTACACCTGGCAGACTCAGATCAGAATTTCTTTCAAAACATGGAAAAGATAACTCATTCAGTATTAATGTTGAATCATTGTGCTTAGTGTGAGCATCGGAAAGAAGACTATAGTGTAGAGGATGTCCTCTGCAAAGAGAAAGAAGAAGAAAAAAAGTCTCTTTCCAGAGGAAGATAGAAGTTGGATAATCAAACTTTTGGGGTGGAGCTTTGAGGGAGGATGCTGGTGGAAGCATCCAGAGAGGCACAAGGGACTCTTCAGTACTCTTCAGGGGACACCAGTCCAGAGACCACTTCAGATTATCTACCAGATGGCAAAGATCAATAGAAAATGATTTAGGAAAGCCAAGTCCCTGCATTATCAAGAATACTTTCCCTTACAGACTCTGAGTAGAAAAGCAAAGAAGGAAGAAACATCCCCAATAGGGACCCTTAAACTGATAAGATATTTAACTGAATGCAATTGTTTAACCTAGAAGTTATTTTAATTGGCAAGTTAAAGTGCCTGTCATTCTGCCATTGAACTGTATACTTAAAAATAGTTAAGATGCTATGTGTATTTTATTACAATTTTTTATGTATTTATTTATGATTTTTGATTCAGGGCACGTTTGATGGGCATGGAGGCTATACAAAGGCAGGGCCACTGACACCTCAAGTGAAAGCAGGCTATGCTGTCCCACAGTGTGGGTGCTCTTCCTCCACCTCTGAAAAGAATGAGGGTGAACTCTTGGGGAAGAAGGAATGAAACTAGCCTATCCCCAACCCCTGGTCTCTCTTTTAACCAGGACTCAAAACGGAAGGGGGATTGGTGATAGAGAGGGTACCAAAGTTCTCCACGAATCTCTGGGCTTCAGTTGAAACCCTGTTCCTTCAGATGACCCTATTTTTATGAAAACCCTCTATAATAAGATTGAGGCACAGAAAGGATAAGTTTCTCCTTGTGCGGAAATGAAGGAAAATTGCTGTTATTCCCTACTTCTTCATGCATGGCTTTCTCCATCGTTTATGTATTCAGCAAACATTAATATGGAACCATTTAAGTACCAGGCGCTGTGTTAGATGCTGGGGAATACAGAGAGACAACACAGTCTAGAGCTAGATTAGATAACAAACAAACAAACAAACAAAAAACCCAAAGATTACACTGTTTATGAAAGCTCTAACAGAAATACAGTCAGGACACCTGAGAGAGAAGTTAGGGTGATCCACCATCCCAGTTTATCTGGTGCTATCTCCATTTAGCACTGAAGATCTGCACAATTCTGCACAAACTGGAACAATTGGTTTACCCTTGCTATGGGACATAGCAGGCTCCCCTAATACAGCCTGGCCTAGCTGGTGGAAAGTATAATCATGTTAGAATTGATGTCCAGCATAAACTTAATGAAATACTGGATGGATGAAGACATTGGGAGCATTTGTTAAGTCAATGGATTTAGCACGTGGGAACTAGATTACACTGAATGATTAGACAAGCCCTTACAATATGCCCCCAGTTCATGTGGAACATTATTTCTAGAGCTGTTTGGAGATTAAGTGATGTAAATATATCTGACAAAGTCACTGCCTACAAAGAACTTTTATTTCAATAGAGAATAAAGCTATATGTACAAATCATTATGAAATAAGTTATAGAACAACCTGAAAGCAATTCAGTTAAAGGGCAATGGGATTCAGAAGAGTATGTCATTGTGTCGGCCTGGCAGGGAGGATTGTCTTCAGGGCCCAGTGTTGGCTTCCTGGAATGTCAAAGGAGAATCCCAGAGGGATGGGAGAGAGGGTGCTCAGGAGGAAAAGCAAGAAGAGAGCGAAGACTACACCTGGTACCTCCAGATAGGGTGGAACAGGCAAAGTTGTGGGATAGGGTGACCCATTCTAGTCTCTTCCCATGTTGACATTTTCTCTCTCAAGATAGTTTGCAGAGATTCTGCAAAAAAGTGCTCATTTGGAATTATTTGGACCGTGGCTATTCTTTTTTATAATTAAAGTCAATGTGTCAATATTTTTGTTACACCTAAGTTCACAGTGTGAAGAAGGTATTAGTGGACACTTTGATAACTATCCTTGACATATCTATTCACCATTTCTTTTTCAAGCTGAAACTGAATGACAATTGATAGCAAGATCCTTGCTAGTACCTCCTAGTCTCTCACTCTGAGCCCTCATAAATTTAGTCACACTGTTTATCCGTGTTCTCTCTCAGCTCCCTTCCTCCAGCTCTTGCTACCAATAAAATGCAGCATCCACGTCTCATTTCTCAGCAAAATTATGAGACGTGTTGAATGAATTCACATTAATAATATTTTAGCTAACAACGCTTTGAAGAGTCTACAGACCATTTACCAAGGAAACTAAATTATTTCAAATACTTGTGTCAAAATAAATGAACCAAGGCTTTCCTGAAGTAGTAGCCTAACATTTTATTGTGGGAATAAACACAATTCACTAATCTCCCCAATTCAGCAATCCTTATTAGGTTCTTCCTTTGTTATTGAGAGTAAAGAATTGTTCCACTAGAGATTTTCCTATAACTTTTAGTGGTAGAATAAGACATTGCTTTCCTATAGTAATTCAAACTAACCTGAAACCATTTTCTAATATAAAGCTATCTTTAGAATACCTTGGAATTATTGCAATTGATAAACAGAATTTATTAAGGTTATGAATCAAAAGAGAAATGTTGTGTGTTCTTGTCATTAAAAAGAAATTTGGAGGTTAATCTTTCTTTCTTCTTTCAGCTTAGCTTTTTGAGTTTGTTTTTTTTTTTTTTAATTCTCTCTTAATAGGTTCTCTTTGGTTCCAAGGTACTCCCAGCTGCTGAGAGTCACAAATTCTGTCTGAATAGCAGGGTGACCTTTTCAGAGAGGAGCCAATGTTTGTAAGCTAAAATACAAAGAAAGGGGGAAAAGGTTTACAAAATGACTGTGCTGGAAGAAGAAAGCTCCTTTAAATCAGCCCTCTTTCACCCCAGCTCCCACCCCACACCTAAGTATCCTACCTCCTCCCTTTTCCATTCCTCCCTGACCTTACTAGACCAGGAGGACGGCCAGCTACAGAGTGTGGTGGTAGTCCGCCCAAGCTCTTTGATGTCTTTAAAATTCTCCTTCGTCTCTGCTCATTTCCTGGGGGGGGGGGGAGCAGCATATGGCACCTCAGCTCTGTGGAACATAGCCCACTGCTCCCGGGAAGGGGAGTCAAGAGGCAGTGACCTACCTCAGGAAGGCAGGTGACCTGGGTTACCCTCTCTGCCACCAGTCACACAGGCAACATTTTGTCTGGATATAACCAGATGTCTTCAATTCCTTAGGCTTGAGTACACTTAACCTTGCTTCTCCAAACTGCTTTGCATTCTTTACCCACCCCCTCATCCCCTCCATTCTTAGCTCTTAAAAAGAAAATCACAGATGCTGCAGTTATCATCTACTGACTTTTCATCATAGCTTTGCATGCTCCTTTCAAATATTCTTTTCCTTTCTCCCTGTTTCTTTTTAACCTGACAATTTAGCTTTTTGGCGACTCACCAAAGATTTCTATGCGACTTAAAAGAAATATTACCAGACGAACTCTCTCCTGGTATGAGAACTACAGAGTTATTTGCATATATAATCTCTTCTTGTGCCTTCTGCTGGCATGGGCCTTTTCATCTCCAAGCCTCATGACATGACAAAAGAATAAATTATGTTACTACTGATAGAACATTAAACTGACAATCTTCCAAGGCTCCGGCAATTTTAATAGAAACCAAAGAAAATTCAAGATTATACATTTTCTTGTAAATGTATTTCTTTTTCCTGTACTTCTACCATATTATCAATTTTCTTGCCTTCTTATTATTCAATTTCCTATATGGCAGATAACAAACTTGCCAAGCTACTTTTGAGTCATTCTCCTTTCAATGGAACTGCATTTGTTGATAAAAGAATAAGGTATTGACAAATCAGTTATAAGGAGTTCAGGTTTATGATTAAAGATTTAGCTAAATTAATAAACTATTGCAGTTTTTAAAAAGACTACATGGATTTTCCTTACCTAATATTTTGCCTCCTTCCCAACTCCTTGGGAAGCTAAAAGGACTGAAAATAAAGGTGTTTATATAGTGCCATCTAGTGACAGATGGTTTAAAAAACTCTGTGTCATTTAGGGATTGCTTAAAAGAGCACAAAAACCAACAGGCTGCCATAAGGGTCTGGTATGGAATCTTCAGATTTAATTCTAGATTTGTTTTTCCTCCTATGGGGACAATCCAATCCTGGGATCTGTTGGAGCTACTGAGTGTTTTAAGGGTTTATTATGCTTTTCGAAAAGCCAAAATCAATGAAAACTTCAATATCCATAGGAATTACCGCCTTAGGCTCTGTATTTTGGACTTTTCTGTGCTACCCTGTTCCTGTCTGTCACACTAAAATAAAACATTGATTTTGCTGAGATTAGGAAAATGTTAACAATCCAGAAAACCCCAAAATGATTGCACCTCTTAAACTACAACACTGCTGCCCTCTTAAATGTATCATTCTTTAATTTTACAAATATGCATGTGAAAAAACAAAGCTGTCTTCAGTTAATACTTATTAAGGAGATTTACATCTACAAGAACAATAGCCAGAGTCTTAGAAGTTGGTCCACTATAAGCAGTGTTGAAAATCAAAGTGCAACCCTTCCTCTACACATATGGAAAGAAATAAAGAGTTAACAAATCACAGACAAATCATAAACTACTAACTTAAATATTTGTGTTTCCCACAAATCCACTTGCCCTTTCAAAGGCTAATCTTTAACTGTGAAATACATTCAGGAACAGGTCTTTATCCTGCCCCTCTCTTACCAGCTGCTCTGTTTCCAAAGCACTTTCACCTTTCCTAGCTTGAACTCTTTTACACAGGCACTGACAGGCTGACCAAATTTGCATGTGTCAATCATGGCCTGCTTCCTGCTGGTGACAGAGGTAAATTATTACCCTGTTTGCCTCACAGGCCTCAAGTTTCCAGAGACTTCTTTTTTCCTCTTGTGCATTCTTTCATTCTATCATGATCTTGTAAATAACTGATAGGTATAAAAGCAAATCAAAATATAAAACATGCTGGCAAGTCAAAAATGCTTTGTTTAAAAGAATAAAATTAAACAACTTTCAGAACTCATATGTTGTCTGCTGAAATATCATACATCGGCTGGGTCACAGAGTCAAATACCTAATTTCTCAATACAACCCATCAATTAGAGATTTCTCCTCTGATAAATTTGATTTTGGCTCCTTAACAGATATGAAAGAGCTTCTTTGGTCTTAATTTCTTCATCACTGAGATTTAAAAATGAATGCAATTTTTCAGGATGTAGGATTTTAGAATATACTTTCACCGTATTATTAGAGTAACCAAATGAGGCATTCCTGCCTAAAGCAGTTCAGGTTAAAAAGGACTCAACACCTCTGATCTTAATTTCAGCTAAACTACTTCAGAATTTTCTTTTCAAACAGGATAGTGATCTCTTGATTTCTTTGGTTTCAGTACCCTCCCCTGACTCCCAATTCAAAGACTCCTATTTTATTGATGGCATTAGCAGTGATTTCATAATTGCTAGTTAGAACTGACATGCAGTGAAGTTCAAGTGGTTGTTGGGATCCTTGTTGATTAAAGATTTTTAAATTAAATACCAGTTCAGTACTTGG
Source organism: Spermophilus citellus (assembly GCF_964194105.1). NCBI lineage: Eukaryota > Metazoa > Chordata > Mammalia > Rodentia > Sciuridae > Spermophilus > Spermophilus citellus. The sequence goes on along the minus strand of NC_138186.1, from coordinate 92,072,140 downwards.
TGTTATTTGAAAGGGCCAATCTTCCACAGCAGGAATGTTTGTGGAAGAAAGCCAAGCAATGTTCGCTTTATGTCTCTCTTCCAACCTTCTCTAGTAGTGCCAAGTTTATTATGGGTTAGAAACTGAACAGGATTAAGCAGCCCATTTCTAAAATGTAATCATTTAATTTTCATATAATTATATGCAGTCAGTTTAATTATTTTATAATTACATAACCAGAACATGATCTGATGCAAGGTCGTGGTGTATAAACTATATCTAGACTAGAAGTATGGCAAAAATCAAAAACAAAAAAATGTAATCAAATAATTTATGCAAATTTAATTAAGGTAATTCATAATCTATGTTGTTCTCTCCCTTTTTCTCCTTGTTGAGTGGGCATTTACTCAGAATTTTCTGGAGCATGTAGTAAAAAAGAGTTATCCTCTGTGTTATTCTGGTTTTATTTAGTTCTTGAAATTTCTAGTAACCTGTAAGGCACAATTTTGTGTTGGTCTTAAAGAAGAATAATGAGACCCAATGGTGAGATAGGAGAGTGGCCCAACTTAGAGGACCTTCCTCTTGAAATCTGTCTACAAATGTGTAGCCTCTGCTCTTGGCACTAGTGTGCAGAGTGAATGGTACAGATATTGGGGATTGGGCTTTGTACCTTCACCTCACTTAAAAATAATAAAAAGATGGATGTCTGTCACATCCAAAAGAGTATCTAGATTTCTTATTTAACATTTCATGGATCTTTGTAGATGCAATTAAGAGGAAAAAGGACATGCATCTTATGAGACCAAGTCTGGGTACTCCACAGTACCAATGATTTCTTGTATTACCATCCTCCTTATCCTCATGGGAATTTTTATACTTTGAATACTAAACAGAACATGATTGATAGGGATAAACGTGAATACATGTTTATATCTTTATGTTCCAGAATCCAGGTCTGTAGAAGTATTATAACTCTCTATTTTTTTAAAGGGCAGACTGATTCCTGTGTTTTAGGGTAAGAGGAAACATGGGTATTATGAGCTCCATTAAGAAAGAGAGAGGAACCTGATTGGATATCATGCCTCTTCGAAGAGAGACCTCAGTCGGAGAGAATTTGGAGTGTCACTGACTACATGGGCACTCAGGTCGTGCACTAGGAGTCTACTTGAAGTGTCTGGGGAGTAGTGGGGAGGGTATGACTGCTACTAGACAATCTTCTGAAGGAAGATCTATGTAAGTGTTGAGTAGAGACTGGACCAGAAGATTCTGCAATCTCATCTGGTATCAAGGGCAGAACAGCATAGCATCAGCTCTGACAGATGGATTACATGAGGCCAAGCCATGGTGCAAGAGCTATTCCTGCAGACTATAAAATCAATGCTCAAGGTTCTGAAATGCAGAAGAAGTTTCCAAATGACATATAAAAGACTCATTCCCTAATGGGATGATTATAAATGAATAGGTAGATAAATACATGTTTATGTGTATATATATATATATATATATATATATATATATATACACATATGAGATGACTTTTTCTGGTATTTTTTGGTCTCTCTCTCTCTCTCTCTCTCTCTCTCTATATATATATATATATATATATATATATATATATATATATACACAAACACACATATGTTTATCTTTATATTTGATATATAAAGATATTTATAAGTATTAAATACTTGTACTATATAAAAGATAAATATGAAATATTTATTATATATATATATATGATATACACTTTTTTTTCAAATAAAGACTTCATTTTCATTTAAAAACCTAAGACTAAAAACAGTCTCCATATTCAAAGCTTTAGTTGCAATCATTGTTGGTTTGAATATTAGGGAGGAACAATTATGGAACTCACAGAATCTTAATCTCACCTTTCATTTCCACCCTCAAATTCCCATATGTTCTACACAGCTTTGAGGTGTATTATATTGCTCAAAGAAAGAGAAAAATGAAAAGATATATTAATAAATACTTGAGAATTATATGTTGATAAACACGTTTATGTTAAAGAATAATATTTTAAATAGGATATAATCATGACCCTCATCCAAATGGAACATGGACATATGCCAAAAATTTTATGTAGTTCATTAATTAATTAATAAGGGAAGTAGTAAGATGCTAGAACTGATTCATCGGAGAATTATTCAAAATCTCTCTCTCTTCTTCTTTTTTATTATCTTAATCTTCCATCTTCCACCATGGGAGACATAGCAAAAAGCTCCTTTAGCAAGAAGCAGATGCTTTAATTCTGGACTTCTCAGTCTCCAGAACTGTAAGGAATACATCTTTATTGCTTATAAATTATCTAGTCTCAGGTATTCTGTTTTAGCAACACAAAATAGACTAAGCTAATCAGCAAAAAAAATAATTTATAAATAAATGCAAAACTTACTTGTTATATGAATGAAGGTAGGTAAATCAGTCATACTTCCATGTGACGAAATTAGTTTGCATGCCTGTGTGCCTGTGAACAGGAGTTACCTGAATTGCTATCACTTACCGACAATTTAATAGTTCAATAACAATGAAAGCCCCAGTGACCCAATAGAATCAGCTAAACCATATAGCTTTTCGTTGAAATCATGTAGTCATTTCTTTGATCCGTTCCAGTCTTCCACAATTTTTATCTATGTTGACCATCATGGAAATAACAGATCGATTTCAAATGCTCCACAAAATCCTATTCAGTCCTCAATTACCTCACAAATAACTTCATTTAGAAGTTTTTCCTGATCCCCTCAACTGACTGCATTCTCTCTCATATGTAGTTCCATAATTCCGTGGTCTAATCTTCTATGATAATATTTCTCTTTATCATTGGTAATACTTAAGAATCTATCTTATTTCCTATACTAGATTTTAAGTTGTTTTTGTTGTGGTTATTGTTTTGATCCTCTACAGTGGGGATCAGGGTGCCTATGTATGCAATATACTCAATAGATATGTTTTATTGAATTCTATGTAATTCTTGGGTCCATTCAGCTAGTGCTGATTAGTTTTGCTTACCGGTAAGATAACAGTTTCCTACAAAGTAAGATCTGAGGAACTGATCTTTATATAGTATTTTATTCTATGGCAATCATATAAATTAAAGAACTCTAGGCAATGTTTTTGTTAGATCCAATCTATAACCAAATCTATCCCTCTTAAATTACTGTCTCTGAAAACATTTCCACCACTGGATTTGCTAGTCAATTTAGTGAATTAAAGTATTATCTCTGAAAGGGTATTTCAGTAACTTACTAACCACTTGCTGCATTAATATTAGTATGGAACAATTTCCCAGTTTGATAGATCCCAAAAGAATGGTAGAAAAGGAAGTAGGCTTTTTTCCCCTTTCTTCTTTTAAACAGGATGAAGAACTAGAACACTTGGAGTTCAGGATGTGCTGGGTCTACAGTTAATAAAAATGAATGAAGTCCCTCAAGGTTATTCTTATGAGATGACTATTTCTGATATTTTTCCAGTAGAAATAGAAATCTAGAAAAATATTCATTGTAAAGCAGTAATAAAAGTTTTAAAAACTGTTTTTTTTAAAAAGGATGCCTTTTATTTTTTGAAATGCAGTTCAGATCATGGCAATTAGCTAAAAGTTATGGGTTGGTATTACATTGACATCTTCTTTATGTCATTGGGTATATAAATAGAGAAAATTTAAAATAATGCCATCATAATTAGAAATGATTGCATTGGGACCTAGAAACAGTTGGTATCCTTGCATGAAAGACAGTTGGTGTCAATTATTTATGAAGTAAATGGGTCTGAAATTTCAGATTAAATTATCCACAGTTTTGATTCAATTAGCTTTTGATTCAATGCCTATGTCTTTAATGACAAAGTTATTCCAGGAAAAGTTGAGTTCTGGAAAAGTTTTACCTAGCTAAGATGCCCCTCAAGGGAGGATGTGAGTCACAGTGTACTTACATTGGCAAATAAAACCACAGTGCATGTCTGCTCCCTGTGGATTTTAATTTGCAGCAACAATAAACTGAAAGTAATGGACCTTAGGTTAAATGGTTGAATATGAGGTTCAAGTCAGAACTAAGAGGTCTTGCTTTGAAAAAAGATAAGGCAAATGTCACAGACCATGTGGTGTGAGAAGCCTATAGAAATGCCCTCCACCCCTTCACATCTAAATAGCCTGATTTTGTCCACCCCCCCTCCCATCCCTGTTGCTTTCATGTTTTTTAAAAATATTTAATTGGTTCTCTCAACTCAGGTTGTACCTTGTACCCTCAGCTGTAGGGGAAAAGAGCAGAAAATATGATCAGGGCAAAATTTTAAGTTGTTAAAGCATGAGTTTCCTGTTGGTGCCTCCTGTTAGGGGATAGACTTATACCTCCAAATACAGCATTCATGCTGCTTTTCCCCCTTCATATATTCATTAATTTCTTCTTCCTTTGTTTTTATTTTTCTTATTCATGTACATTAATATATTCATCCCTAAACAAAAACCTATGGAGAACCTATGGTATTTCTTAATGCACATGCTATTGGCATTTTTAAAATCTCCTTTATTGTTTTACTAGCTATAATAATTGGCATTTTCGGTATACTAATTCTTTGAAATGAATCTCTGTGGCAGAATGTACATATATTTCATTTTATTTATTTTATGTGGTGTTGAGGATCGAACTCAGGGCCTCGAATGTGCTAGGCGAGCGCTCTACCGCTGAGCCACAAACCCAGCCCTATATATGTATTTCAAAGTATTATCATCTCTGGGCCTCACACACAAAGCAGTCCTCAGTCATTGAGCGCACCAACATCCTGCCCTAATTTCATTCCCAGACATTGTCAAAGAAGAACTCTTCAATCTACAATCTCCCTTTTTGAACATTGCAGGAGAACCTTGGGTAAGGTCCACTGCTGGGGGATAGCAGGATGAATAAGAAAATATTCTGGACCTCAAAAAGTTGTTACATCCTAGGGGAAACATATAAGTAAATATAATGCAGGTTAATACATATTATGAAAAAAAGAAAAGCAAATCAGTGACTCTGGAATTTTCATGATGGCTTCTCTGAGGAAAACACGTTTGAGCTAAGTCTTTTAAAAACATATATAAGTTCAATGAAGGTTTTCATAATCAGAAGAGGTTCAAAGGACATACCAGACTTCAGAGAAATTGTTCAGAAATTGCAAGCAAATTCATCAAGAATGGTGCATGGAACTGGAGTGAGGAAGATGATTATTGACAAGACAGAATTTGTGGATGGGAAACCAATACAGAAGGACATCTCGTCCCCATAAATTTACGGGAAGATGATCCAATACATAGGGCTGTATAGTTCCTTCACATCCTTCAGGATCCCTCCAATCTAATACCATAGCACTTCTATGGGGATTTGTTGCCACTCCTAGGCCTCGAAGCGTTTGAGTGGCTTGTTGTAATGGCCAATGTTTTGGCCATTCTCAACGAGATATGATGCTAAGGTCAGCACCTGTGTCCAGTAGCCCATTAAACTCGTGACCTTGAATATTTAGTTTTAGCATCGGGCGAGAATCTAAATTTAAAGACAACATAGCCCAATCTACACCTGTGGAGCCTAATCCCTTAGAACCTCTTTCTACATTATGACTAGAGAACTTATTATGTAGGCTGGGTATTATTAACAACTGTGCTATTCTATCTCCAGGTGAAATTACTGATATACCTCCTGGAGAACTAGCTATAATTTTTATTTCACCTACATAATCGGGATCAATTACCCCAGGACTTATCATAAGTCCTTTTAATGTAGATGAACTACGTCCCAATAATAAGCCTACTGTTCCTTGGGGAAGAGGTCCTTTTACTCCTGTAGGAATGATTTGAACTCCCATCTCTGGAGTTAATACTGCTCTGGCAGAGGCGCAGATGTCCAATCCTGCGCTCCCTCGGGTTTGTCTGATGAGGGATTTAATGGACAATGTGTCCTGGGCACCACCCTGATGGTGTTGCTGGGTTCCTCCACTGCCCCGTATATTTGTGGTTTTGGGCCCCGGAGCATTGGGCCCCTCACTCCGTTTTTTGGCAATGAAGCCTGATGCCTTTCTCCACGATATCGTGGGTAAATACCTGATCCTTGTCCGTTTTTTGATAATGGAGTACCTTCTATGGTGGTTTGAGAACGGCATTCATTAGCCCAATGTCTCCCTCTACGGCATCGTGGGCAAATACCCGGTATTCTATTCCTTTGATTTCTAGTTTTGTTAAAACCTCCTCTTATAGGGCAACTCCTTTTAAAATGTCCTGTTTGTTCGCAATTATAGCATGTTTCTGGCCTGGCATCTAAAGCCTGTTGTACTGCAGCTGCCAAGACTTGCCCTTGTTCATTAATATCTCTACATAGTTTAATATATGTATTTAAGTCTTCATGTCTCCATGGTCTAATAACCTCTCTGCAGCAATGATTCGCTTGGTCATAAGCAAGTTGTTTTATTAATGGCATTGCTTGATCTGTATCCCCAAAAATTTTGGCGGCTGTTTGAATAAGCCTATCTACAAAGTCAGCATAAGGTTCATTAGGTCTCTGTATTACCTTAGATAGCTGACCTTGTGAATCTCCATGTCCTTGTAAGGTCTTCCATGCCCTAACTGCGTCTGCAGCAATTTGTGCATATATAGCAGGATCATATTCAATTTGTTGCCGTTGACCCTCATAAGGTCCTTTTCCTAAAAGCATATCTAGATTTCTTTGAGGGTAACCGGCTGCTGCATTTCGCCTAGCTGTCTCCGTGCAAAATTCCTCATTGGCAACTTTCCATAACAAATATTGTCCTCCATTTAGCACAGATTTACACATGCTAGCCCAATCTGCTGGCGTCATGTCCAAGTTAGTAATGGATTTGACCATGCTTACCGTGAAGGGAGCTTGGGGACCGTAGGTTGTTACAGCCTCCTTTAACTGCTTCACTGTTTTAAAATCTAAAGCACGGTGAATTCGCTGCCCTCCTACCTGTTCAAGTACAGGGCATGCTAATCTTTGAGGTCCTGTCTCAGCATCCCACTTATCAACTACGGGGTTTGAAGGCCACTCAGCTGTTTCCATCGGTGGGGCTGTTGGTTGAATTACGCCCTCTGGTAATAAAACGGAGTTAGTAACAGCCTCTTGTTGTGGCCTTTTTCCTAATAACCCCTTTTCCTTTAAATTTTCTTCCTCTGTCTGACTAGCTCGAGAGACCTTCTCTTTTGCTTGATCTAAAATGTCTTTCTCCATGGTCTGAATCTCTAACAATTTACTTAACACCTTTTCAGTTTCTTTTTTACTAATTTCTAATCTTATATAAAGATAACGCAACCCAATAAGATAACACAAAACAAAACCGCAACTGAATGAAACAAAAACTAAATAAAAAATCGTTGTATCAAATTTCTCTTCCTCAGGGCGGACAAACTTCAAACCTTGAGCCATCCATTTTTCCCAGTTTGCCTGAGATATTTCTAGGGACAGGCAGCTTGAAACAAAAATGAAATAAATCAAAACAAGAACACATTGCCTTTTGAAATGGTCACCCATTCTCAGGGGCGAGCAATTACACTTACCTCCAAGTTTCAGACGCTCCGCGTACGGGCCACCAAATGCCGCAGTCTTGGCTGGGCACAGAATCACGAGCCACCACACAGCTTTGTAGATTCAAACAGCAATTCTTTATTCCCGAACTCACACCGGCCTCCACACACGTTCTGGGGCAATCCCAGTTCTTCTGCCACCCAATTCACCTACTCCACGAGGCTTTTTTCCCAAGGGAGCTCAGGCAGCAGGAACGCCCTAATTCCAGCAGCAATAATCCTCAACATCGAACTTCCCTAAAATCCAAGGTCTTAAACTGGAACGCCCTTAACCCAAGGAGCGGGATACTTCCTCAAACTGCAGGACACACCCTAATCCTGGATCCTCCCTGGTCGTTGAGCAGGGTCACCTTTCTCAAACACACATGCAAGGTCAACAGCGAATTTAACATGGGGTACGCTGGCAAGGAAATTTCCTACTTCGTAATGGCCCTCAGCACATATTAGCTGGGGATGGAGATGGTCAATATTTTGGGTATTGCCCAGTGATCTTGTTCCTGACTCCCATTACCAGTGGTTTACATTGTAGGCAGACTTCAAGTGATTGGCCTTGAGGGGAGAAAGATGAAGCTATAGTCAAAAGGCTTTGATTTAGGTGAGGTTTGTTTGTTTTTCAATTTCATGAAGAGAGATATTTTATCAAGATAATAAACTGGGGGAAACACTGCATAGAGAGTTTAAAGTGAGGGAGGAAAATAACGTAATTCTGAAGACATTGGAGATTATGAATTTTGATTGGTAAATTTCACAATTTGATTTTTTTCTATTAACACCTATCAGCTAAGATGCAGGTAAGTAGAGGATATGTATTAGTTATTTCTGGTATCTATTTCCCTCTTTCAAGTAACTGCTAATTTCTATTTGCATATCCTTGTGATTCTAGGGAAATTAATTCTATTTTTCTATTCTAATGGGGAACATATGGACAAGTTTAAGCTTATTTTATTCTATTTCCCTGACTAGAAGGATGACTTTTCATAGTAGGCACAAGACTAAAAAGACTTTTATTGTGAATACTGGGGCATATTTTTGCTTTTCCCTGCTGGATATGAATGCAGAAGGACTTGGTAACAGGCATCTTGAGATCATCAGGGCCTGTCCTGAGAATGAGACCAAACCTGAGAAAAAAAGGCAGAGTGAAAAGACAAAAAGTAACTTGGTCTCATTCCCATCATTTGACCTGCAAGATAAAACTTTATTTGAATCCTGTTTTACCTTGGGACTTTTCAGTCTGACTACTCTACTATCTGAGCAAGTCTAAGATACTCTCACTGTTGTCTGTAACTTTCTCTCACCTAACTAACATAAGAAATGAAGAAGGCTGACTTTCTGATTGATCCAAAGATATGGTTGAAGTGGGCATGTGCAACAAGATGGCTGAATTTTAAGATTGTTGGAAAATGTATGGCCAAAATGATGGTGATAGACTCAATAGGCAAAAAAGTACCTTGCCTACTTCCTCTAAAAATTTCCTTTCCTCTATCTTTTCTTGGTAGGGTCAGAGTCTGTACTTTCTATGTTATCATCTAATTTAATTAGATTCAAACAAAAATTAACATTTATCAGAATACTGTGCTAAATTTTGTGAGAATACAAGTCTAGACTCCTGTTTATAATATAATAGTCAGGCCACATAATTGGGGAATTAGCATGTGCTTACACACACATGCACACCACTCACCCATTTGCTTATTAAACACTTTAAGACAAGACGAGGCAAAATATGAGGAAAAGCCCAAGTGACTTTTACGATAGCAAGTGCAATGGGATTTGAGAAGTAGAAGGCAATCTGTTATTCAGCTAATGTGGGGTGATTAGAGGAAGTTCCCCAGGGCTCACTCATCTCTCAGCTAATGTGTTAGTATTAGAGAGGGCAGTGGGCCTACTCTGCCCGATTGAGGTGAGGAATTTTTTACTAGTTCCTGTGTCATTCACCAAGTCATTTAACCTCTTTGAACTTTTATCTTTTTCATTTAACAATATTTTAAAAATTAAAATGATTTAATTGACACATAATAATCATACATACTTATGGGATATAATTCGATCATTTGATATATTTGTACAATGCATAATAATCAAATCAGGGTAATTAGTATTTCTGTCTCATTAAACAGTTAACCATTTCTCTGTGTTGAGAATCTTTTCCACAGAACGCCAGAACTTATTCTTCCTAATTGCACTTTGGTATCTATTAATGTCACTGTATTCCCCTCCTGCTTTCCATCCCTAGCCTCTAGAGACCTATATCCTAATGTCAACTTCCAAGAAATCAAGTATTTTAGCTTGCACATATGAGTGAGAACATGCAGTATTTATCTTTCTGTGCCTGCTTTATATCATTTTACATAATGTTCTTAAGTTTCTCCATGATGCCACAAGGTGCTTTTTTTATGATTGAATAGCATACCATTGTGCATATATACCACATTTCTTTTTAATTAATGGGCACTTTGCTTGATTCCACATCTTGGCTATTGTGAATAGTGCTACAATAAACATGGAAGTTAATGTATCTCTTTCATATGTACTGATTTCATTTCCTTTCGGTATATACCCAGTATTAGAGTGGTTGGATTATATAGTGGTTATATTTGTGGGGTTTTTTTTGAGGACCCGCCACACTGTTTTCCACAATGGTTATACTAAATTTATATTCCACTCCATATCAGAGTTCACTTTCTCTACTCCTTGCCAGCATTTGTTAATTTTTGTCTTTTTTTTTTTAAGACCACCTGTATCTGTATGTGTATGTCTTAGTGTCTTCTGTTCTGTTTTATTGGTCTATGTGTTTTTATTTATGTAAAGTACCAAAAACCTTTTTTTTAAATTATAGCTCTGAAGCATAATTTGAAGTCAAGTATTGTGATGCCTCCAACATTGTTGTTTTGGCTTAGAGTTGCTTTGAATGTTCTGGGTCTTTATTCTTCCAAATTAATTTTAGGACTCATTTTCTATTTCTGTGAAGAATATCATTGGTATTCTGACAGACATTTCATCAAATTTGTATATTGCTTTTGGTAATATGGCCATTTTTACTAATATTAATCTTCCTATCCATGAACATAGAAAGCCTTTTCCATCTTCTAATGACTTTTTCAATTTCTTTCTTCAGTCTTCTACACTTTTCAATATAGAAGTCTTTTTCCTTTTTGGGGAGATTTTTTTTCCCCCAGGTATTTTGTTTTACTTTTTGAGGCTATAATGAATGGGATTTTCCCCCTGATTTCTTTCTCAGCAGATGTATTATTGGTGTTTAGGAAATCTACTGATTTATACATGTTGGTTTTGCAACTTGTTACTTTGCTGATTTTTTAAATTAGCTCTGTCTTCTGGTGGAGTTTTGTGGATCTTTTAAGTAAAGGTTTATATAATCTGGGAACAAGTGATATTTTAATTTTTTCCTTTTCTATTTTTATTCCTTTCATTTTCTTCTCTTGCCTAATTACTCTAGCTAGAATTTCTAGTACTATATTAAATAGAAGAACAAGAGTAGAACTACTTTACCTGTTCTGGATTTTGAAGGGAATGCTTTCAGTTTTTTAATCATTCACTATGATGATGGTTTTGGGCTTGTCATATATATAATTTATGGTGTTGAGGCAAGTTCCTTCTATCTCTGGTTTCTTTAGTGTTTTTATGATGATTGAGTGCTGAATTTTGTTGAAGTTTGGACTCTTTCTTGCTACCTCTGGATGTAAAAGATTCTTTGTGCTTTACTATTTATTTATTTTTTGGTAACACCCTTTTCTTCTGTTGTTTGGGGCTTTTACTCCTTTCTTGATATCTAGCCTCTTATTTTTCAAGGACTCCTCATAGATTTTGGATGATAAGTGCCTTATCTTCTTGTTTACCAATGCATTTATGGGATTAACTATTTAAAGCATTTCTTTTCTGCCAGTTCTACAGATTTGTGCCATGAAGAAGACTCCAGTGTATATCGAACATTTTTCTTCTCTTTTCTCCTCCTCCTCCTTCCTCTCTCTTTCTTCCAACTGGTATTATATTGTATTCGATTACTTAGCTAAGTAGACAGAGTAGACAAGCAACACTACATAAGATGGTGTGGCAAAAGAACACTACACATTGTCAGTCAGTAAAGAGGAGAGTTTTGGGAATTCAGAGTGATTTGATTATAATAGAATGAAACATACTTAGTTGATAGGACTGATTTCTCACAAACTTTTACTTGTTTCATGCAGGCTCCGAATTTGCCTTGAATTTCTCCAGTATTAGCCTTGAATTTCTTAAATTTCTTAGTGAACTATGCTTTTAAGAACATGCAGTTCTAAAATTATATTCAAACACTGCCACCTTGTGGGTCATCCCTGGTGTCTCCCCATCACACCGTTCAAACACTTGGAAATGGTCCATTCAGAAAATTTTGGGTTATGTTAAACAAATGTTAAGAGCTTTACATGTATTCTATCATTTAAACTTTTAAAGAACTTAATGAAAGAAGTAATATTAATCCCCTTTCAGAGTTGAGCACATTAGGCCTAAAGTAGTTATATAACTTGCCAGAGTGAGTTATAATAGGAGTAAAAGTTTGTAATCAGGCAATTTGTCTCCAGAGTCTTTGTTTTTACTGGACCCATATAAAAAACTAATATATTTTTTTAAAGTGTGGCACATAAGTTATAGAAGTAGAATAATGTAAAGGGAATGTTGTTAGGAAAAGCCATTACAGAAGGCTCACAGATTTGTGAGGAGGTGGCCTTTTTGGAGGGAGGATTTGAAGGATAGTCACTATATAGGAAGAATGTAGCTGAAACCATATCCTCCAGTTCCAAGAATACAAAAATAGCCTATTGCTTAATTTCTCTCTTTAGGGTTCTGTAGTTTTCATTGCAGATGTCTTTCACCTCTTTTGTTAGGTGGATTCTCAAGTATTTTATTTTATTTTATTTTTGGGGGCTATTGTAAATGGGGTAGTTTTCCTCATTTCCCTTTCAGATGATTTGTCACTGATATACAGAAATGCCTTTGATATATGGGTGTTGATTTTGTATCCTGCTACTTTGATGAATTCATTTTCTAGTTCTAGAAGTTTTCTGGTAGAATTTTTTGGGTCTTCTAGGTATAGAATCATGTTGTTGGCAAATAGTGCTAATTTGAGTTCTTCTTTTCTTATCCATATTCCTTTCATTTCTTTCCTTTAATTGCTCTGGGCAGTGTTTCAAAAACTAAGTTAAATAGAAGTGGTGAAAGAGGGCATCCCTGCCTTGTTCCAGTTTTTAGAGGGAATGCTTTCAATTTTTCTCCATTTAGAATGATATTGGCCTGGGGCTTAGCATAGATAACTTTTACAATGTTGAGATATGTTCCTGTTGTCCCTAGTTTTTCTAGTGTTTTGAACATGAAGCGGTGCTCTATTTCATTGAATGCTTTTTCTGCACCTATTGAGATGATCATATAGTTCTTATCTTTAAGTTTATTGATGTGATGAATTACATTTATTGATTTCTGTATGTCGAACTAAACTTGCATCCCTAGGATGAACCCCACTTATGGAAAGATCTCCCTTGTTCTTGGATAGGCAGAATTAATATTGTCAAAATAACCATACTACCAAAAGCACTATGCAGATTTAATGCAATTCCAATTAAAATCTCAATGACATTTCTCATAGAAATAGAAAAAGCAGTCATGAAATTCATTTGGAAAAATAAGAGACCTAGAATAGCTACAGCAATCCTTAGCAAGAAGAGTGAAACAGGTGGCATTACTATGCCAGATCTTAAACTATACTCCAGAGCAATAGTAACAAAAACAGCATGGCATTGGCACCAAAATAGACTGGTAGACCAATAATAAAGAATAGAGTACATAGAAACTTACCCATATAATTACACAGAAACTAACCCACATAATTACAGTTATCTTATATTAGACAAAGGTTCCAAAAACACACATTAGAGAAAAGACAGCCTCTTCAACAAATGGTGATGGGAAAACTGGAAATCCATATGCAACAAAATGAAATTAAACTCCTATCTCTCACCATGCACAAAACTCAACTCAAAATGTATCAAGAACCTAGGAATTAAACCAGAGACACTGCACCTATTAGAAGAAAAAGTAGGCCCAAATCTGCATTCTGTTGGATTAGGCCCCTACTTCCTTAATAAGATGCCTATAACACAAGAATTAAAATCAAGAATCAGTAAATGGATGAATTAAACATAAAAACTTCTCAGAAAAAGAAACAATCAGTGAGGTGAATAGAGAGCCTACATCTTGGGAGCAATTTTTTACCATTCACACATCAGATAGAGCATTAATCTCTAGGGCATATAAAGGACTCAAAAAGCTAAATACAAAAAAACACAAATAGCCCAACCAATAAATGGGCCAAGAAACTGAACAGACACCTCTCTGAGATAAAATACAATCAATCAACAAATATATAAAAAATGTTCAACATCTCTAGCAATTAGAAATGCAAATCAAAACTACTCTAAGATTTCATCTCTTCCAGTCAGAATGACAGCTATTATGAAGACAAACAACAATAAGTGTTGGTGAAGATATGGGGGAAAAGGCACACTCATACATTGCTGGTGGGACTGCAAATTGGTGCAGCCATTATGGAAAACAGTATAGGGGATTCCTTGGAAAGTTGGGAATGGAACGACCGTTTGACCCAGCTTCCCACTCCTTGGTCTATACACAAAGGACTTAAAAACAGTATACTACAGGGACATAGCCACACCAATGTCTGTAGCAGCACAATTCACAATAGCTAAACTGTGGAACCAATCTAGATGTCCTTCAGTAGATGAATGGATAAAAAAAATGTGGTATATATACACAGTGGAATATTAGTCAGCAATAAAAAAGAATAAAATCATGGCATTTGCAGGTAAATGGATGGAGTTAGAGAATATAATGCTAAGTAAAGTTAGCCAATTCCCTAAAACCAAGTGCTGAATGTTTTCTCTGATATAAGGAGGCTGATTCATAGTGGGGTTGGGAGGGTGAGCAGGGAGGATTAGATGAACTCTAGATAGGGCAAAGGGGTGAAAGGGGAAGGCAGAGGGCATGGGGGTAAAAAAGATGGTGGAATGAGATGGATATCATTACCCTAAATACATGTATGAAAACATAAATTGTGTGAACAACCAGAGGTATGAAAAATTGTGCTCTATATGTGTAATGTGAATTGTAATGCATTCTGCTGTCATATATAACAAATTAGAATAAAAAATGTTTAACAAAAAAATAGAATAGCCTATTGTTAAAACTATCTTTGTCTGTCTGCGTGCCATACCCTGTCTTCTTTGGGGGAATTACTCCTTACTCTGTTTCATTCATATGAATTCAGAGATTGTTAATCATGATATACTTGACTCTTCATTTAATCCAAGCCAATAGGAATACATTAGGCTTTGGAATTTTTGTGCTTGAGGCAGATGCCTCAATGCTACTTTCTCTAACGGCCAAAGCTAAGATGTCCATCAGGAAGTTATAGCCAGAAGTATTCTCTTGTGAAAGACCATCTGAAGAAGAAATTAAACAATAAGCTCTCAGGCATTTCTAAGAGGTCAGTTATACTGGTGACCCCGTTCTTGCAGAACCTAATCAGGTTTGGGTTTCTATCTATTGGGGCAGCTGTGTAATTCCTTACCCATGCAACTTGAAAGACAGTCCAATCATATAATGAGGAAGTAGCATTTTTGATTATGAAGAGTAGTGTTTGAAAAAATATGGCATCTATGGAGTTTATTGCAGATGCTGTGTGATTTAATTTTCTGTTCCACTCCCAATGCCTAGATTATTCTTATAATTGTCTTCTCTCAATCACCACAATCTTCCAAAGCCATCTCTAATTTTATTTCTTCTGTTAAGTCTAATCTATAAATTCTAGTCAATTATTTTTCCAAACTTTGACTTTTCAATCACCCAAGTAACAATTATTGCAGTGAAAATTACAAAACAGAAAATGACAGAAATTAAAAATTACCCATTCTTGCACTACACAGAATTAAACATGGTTGTGGTTATATTTTAACCCATTCAATCCCTTATGTGTAAACACATTTAAAAAAACCAAAATGACCAATTTTTATTTCTTCTCTCCTAACCACAACTACATTTTTTTATTCAGCTGTATTTCATTTGTAGTTTCCTTATTATTTCAATACTCTGCACTGCAAATAACAATACCTTTGAAAGGTATTGAAAAGCACCTTATTTTACAGGGAAAATAGGAGCAATTCCACATTTCTTGGCCTCAGATGTTCATTTCCTCATTTACCTAGTTATCTCCTGATCATTCTTCTGATGTTAATTCATGTGATATTTCTTTGGAACGTCAGATAAAATCTATCATGGTATAGTCTTTGGCATACTTGTAAAAGTTGCAATTTATTTTTATGTTTAGGATTATCTGAGTCTATCTGATCATTATTGGATCCTCAGTGCTTATAAGTGTCTGAAACTTCGCAATTTTTAAGTGAAGGATGCTTGGAATCATTAAGCTGCTAAGAAAATATTTATAAAAGTAGCAATGTTTAGGAAGTGTTATTGTGTGCTAGGCACTCTGCTAAGTGCTATATATTTCTATAATTGCATTTTTACTATCTCAAAATGCATCAATGTTCTCACTCTGCAAATGAGGAAATTGAGATTTCAGAAAAATCAATTAATTTGCTCAGATACAAATAAGAGACAGATAAATGTTTTGAACTCAGATCAGTGCTTTTATTTACATCTTTAGCTTTGTTCACCACTACTGGCTTCTTTATTCGTGAGTATGAAGTCAGCATATACAGCTTACTTTCAAAAATCACTGTTTTTACATTACAGATTGGTTTTTGTTATATGCCAAAGTAGTAAGTAGGGGAGCAAAGAAACGACAGACTTTGTACTGGGAGAAGCAGGAGAGCTGGATCCCAATTAGTCTCCCTTCCTTCTTCACTAACTAGCTTGTGTAGGTTTGGGCTAGTAACTTGGCCTCCCACAAAGGTTACAAAGTAGGAAGTAAGAAGACATCTAGTCCAACAGTGTTTAATAGATGAGATTAAGAGGCTTGTACAATACACAACGTGGCAGAGGTTCAGCTAACTGCTGACTTCTATTGTTTGTTTTGAGTCATACTACCCCTCCTTGAACAAATATTTACTGAGTGCCTACTGTATTAGGCACTAGGCAGAAGTATTTTTACCATTCGATATTGATTATTGGCTCTTTCCTAATACTTCTCACTAAGCAACTTTAAAAACGGCCCTTAGATTCAGAGTTACATGGGGGAAAAACTTCCTGTAAGCCTGGCGTTAGGCACAGGGTGGCATGACTCAAGTCAGCAGCTGGTCGTGCTAGTGGCGATCTAGGAAGGGAGTGACGCCTTCTGACTCTGGGATAATCCGAGTGTACCAGAGGGTCAGCGTGGTTAGGCTGTGTTCGGGAGACGACGCTTTGGTTTTCCAGTGACCCACACTGCTAATGTTACACGAGGAAACTCCACTTTGCGTGCGATCAGATGCCCAAGGCACGCGGCCAGGTCTCCCCGTATCTTCGCTACCCCGGGTTTGTCTTCCGTATTGAGCTGCCGGGAAAGCGACGTTTCTATATGAGCAACAGCTGACCTCGAGAGGAACACTTCCTCAACGCTGCTGGCCTAGAATCCACCCCGCCGGACTTTCGCCACTCTCGGCCAGCCCGCAGCCCCAAGGCCGGCAGGGTCAAGCAACTCCGGGATGCCAGGCAAAGGCCACAGTTGGGTGCTGCCACGTTAGGCCTTCTGGGCAGGCACCAGCCAATGGCCGTAAGGCATACATGAGCCCCAACCAATCAACACCCATCTTGTTCCCGGGTCCCGCCCGCTCCGACCCTTTCTCCCAGCCCACCTCCCGGTGCCCGTAGTCGCGGCTGTAGCTGCAGCCGCCTCTAGAGCCGACCGGGGTCTGGGGACCGGCACCTCCTGGCGCCGTTCAGTTTCTCCTACTGCCTTCACTGAGGATGAGTTCCTGTGTTGCTGTGCGTCCACCCCGCGGAGACCACCGGCGCAGTTTCATCTAGCGACTGGTGAGGGAGGGCTCCGCGCGGCCCGAAGCTGTTCAGCGGGCTGAGGTGACGGCGTCCCGCCAGTCACCCGGCCGTGGGAGAGCTCTCGCCTCTCAGAGGGTGCGGGTGACCGCGGACGCTGGTGGCGCGAGTCGACCACGGGGAGGGGACTCCGCGCCCCAGAGGCCGCTGAGGTTCTTGTGAACTAGCGCGGGCCGACCCAGTGGCCCTCTGCCGTCGCCTCTCCACCGCCCCCCTCAGCTAATGAATGGCCTGTTCAGGCCACTTGCTACGTTGCATTTCTGCCTGACACGCCCTCCAACATTGTTGCATTACCAGTGTCACTTCTCTTTAAACCCGGGATTGGAAACCATTCCTGGTGGCGCCCTTGGCCCCTTTACCCCCTTCGTGGAGTTCCAAAGTTTGAGTCCACTCTGGGGACTGTCGGAGAGCAGGTCGTGAAGTTAGGTGGGAATTGACAACTATGTTAAAAAAGGAACAGCGGCTTGTTTGAGAAGTGCGGAAGACAGTGCTCTTATTAGCTTTCAGGTTCTAGAAGCGTTGTTGTTCTGATACAAAATAGAGAACGCCCGTCACAGGCCATCCTTGTCGCTTGTTTTCCAACATAGTTCTAGAACTTAAGTTATGTTATCCCGACGCTATGTTTTTCAGGAAGCCGAGGTTGAGTAGCACCTTCTTTCGTATGCTTCGAAGTGGGGCATTTGAAATTGAAAATTCATCAGAAGTAATGAAAGGATATTTCTTTTATCAGTGGGTAGTGTTTCTCTGCTTATATTGTGCAAGCATTGGCTTTTTTTTTTTATCATTTCCCTTTTTTTACTATTTTGGATTCCTTGATTTTTGTTTTAAAATCTGGAGTAAGGTAGGTGAGGACAGAAAGAATGTTTTCTAAAAATAAAAAAAAAATCACAAAACAGATATTCAAAAACTTTAGTCAACATATAGTTCAAAAAAAGATGAAAAATGGCTGTGTTCTATTAAAAAATTGACAAATATTAGAGACTTTCAGTATGCTAAGTTCTGTGTAAGGCACTTACTACATTTTTAACTTAAAATGTTTCTGGACTATAAATTCAGCACTCTACATGTGAATGTATCTTTAAACTAAAGAAACTCAGTTTACTTGATTAACTGTTATAAATGATACAAAACTAATTTGCCATCACCAAGAGGGGAATAATTCTTTGCCACATTTAGAGATGTGCTTGCCCCCTAATATTTGGGCGATTTCTGTATTGCAAAACTAGATGATGCACTGATGAAGTATTGAACTGAAGTTTCTAGATCTTGTATCCAGAGAATATTTGAGAAAACTGTAGAATAAAATAAAATTTTAAAAATCTAAATTACTAATTTGCTAAATTGTGTCTGTATTTTAAAAGGTAATTTTAGGGTCAACAGAAAATGTTTTAAATTCTTTGATTATGAGTCAGTAATCGGCAGCTTATAACATTTATTTATATGTATACAAATTTATTGGGAGAATATTTTGGTTTTAAAGAGCACTTTAAACCAGTAAGCCTGCTTATTGAATGTATTTTGTGAGAAATAAGTATAGCATTTCTCCCCTCCTTTCCCTTAAGATAAGCTTAAAATCTTTATGTACATATGGATTTGTCATTAAACAGATATGCATTTGAATTCCAACTCCCTAATTATTGGTAGTATAATTTTAGTTACTTATTCAACATCTCTGATACATAATTTCTACACTTAACAGACAGTTTATTATTATCATTTCACAAATGAAGAAATTGAGGGTTAGGGAGCTTAACATACTTGCCCAGGGTTTTGCATGTAGCAACCCAATACATACAACCCAAAATTGGGATAGTTTTTTCGTACTGCACTATACTACTTTTTATTAAAGAATTCTCTTTCACTGCATTTTGATAGAGCAGCTTGATAGGGTGAAATAGGCAGTATGTAGAGTGTTCATTTTCTTTCGGTGTGATTTTTGGATAGGCTACTTATTTCCTCCTTGTAAAATGAAGTAGTCATATTTATAGGGGCAATGATGAGGCTGAAATGAGGATCATTTAATATAAATAAAGCTGTGAACGTGTTCATATGAAAGCTCGAAGTATTATGTTTGTAAGCCATGAGGAAGTGTTAACCTTATAAAGATTTGGGTGAAAAGCATTCCAATCAAAAAGAACTTTCATATAGTTACGGCATTTTGTCATCTTGCTTACCAGATGCGTGATTTGTCACATTTAATTTTTAAAACCAAGTTAGAAGTTAAATAGTTGTTTTCTCCTTACAAATGAACTGAAGTTTCAAGAAATTAAGTTATGTGCCCATGGTTTCTTATCTAGTTAGTGTTGAACCTAGTTGCTAGCTTAGGTATTCTGAATTTGATATGCTGTATGATCCCCAGATCTAACTGAAATTTCTTGAGGTCCTGAGGCTATTTTTAACACATGAGATATGAGTATTGTTTCATTTTGGTCTTGGATATGTTAGGGAATAGCATGATCTGACTGATGTTTTAGGAAGTTAACTGAGCTGTTAAACAAGGATAAGAAACTTTGTGAGCCATTGTTCAGGGCTCACTTTCAACTGGCTAAAACCTTTGTGGTAGACCAGTATTCAAGGTTCAACAATTGCCTCCTAACTCAATTTTCCTTCAACACTTGATCATGTGATAATAAATTTTCACCTTTAATGTTATTTGTTCTTTGCTTAGGTTTGTTTTATTTTTCTGATTTCCAAAATATTTGCCTGTAACTCCTCCTCTTAGTTGGCCTATCATCCAAGCCAGAAACCAGGGTGTTATCACCACACCTTGTCAACTCAAGATTCTATTTATATCTTTGAATTGCCTGCTTTCTTTATCCCCATGGAAAAACACATGAAGCTGTTCAAAATCTGACCCATCCTTGTATATATTAGGACTCAGTCTTTTCTGACTTTTGAATTATTTGGAATTTTTAGAATAGACTAAGATGATTCTAGTCTTTTATGTGTACCATTCTGCTTTGAGAAATAATCCCTCCTAAAGTTTATCAGGCAAACACATACTCATCTTTTAAGATTTATTTATATACCTATAGGAAATCTTTCCTGTATTCCTTTTCTCCACTCTTCATTCATATGTCACTTATTTTATTTGACCACAGGTTTATAATATATGTTTTTTACTTGTTTAAATAGAAAGGCTCTCCTCTATCAAACTATGACCCATTGATGGTAGGAATTGTGTAATAGATAATGAATTTTGTTCACTCAATAGTAAAATAGCTATATACTCATCTAAATATTATCCCTGAAACATTTTTTTTATATAAAATATTTATGCCTTGTTTATTTTTGTATTTCTAATGTTACCTGTGGATACACTGGAGAAAGTAGTGGATTGCAACAGAAATAGCATGGATTTGTCATTAAACAGATATGCATTGAATTCCAACTCCATAATTATTGATAGTATGATTTGGGTTACTTATTCAACATCTCTATACATAATTTCTAGCATGTATTAGGTATTTAATAAGTATTTATCTGCTTCCTTACTCTTCAAAAAGCATTTTTTTTATAACACATAGATAAGATTTACAACAGGTATTAGGAATATGGGCCTGGAATTCTGGAGAAATGTGTGAGCAGGAGAAATTCAGGGATTAGAAGCATGCTGGGTAGAATTAAAAAGAGAACTAAGGATTAAACATTGAGAGAAGCTGAGGTTTTGAAGGTCAGGGTAGAGGACAGTATCCTAGGAAGAAGTGGGTGGGAGAGATTCCATGCTTATTTGTTTGGCTCACTTCCTCCCCTTTTAGGATCCTTTTCTAGACTCCTGAAGAGAATTACCAATGTGATTCTGCAACCTGTACACTCAGAAAAATAAGAAATTATACCCCATTTGATTCAAATGTATGATATGTCAAGATCATTGTACTGTCATGTGTAACTAATAAAAATAAATTAATAAATTTTAAAAAAGACTTAAAAGCAGAGAAAGCAAATAAGATGAAAACTGAAACTATCTAAAAGTATTTGGCTATTTGGAGGTTATTAGTAACTTTTTATGAAGTATGATTTCATTGGGGAATTTTGCAGGTAGCAGTGATATTGAAACTCAAACATGAATTTTTACCTTTTTGTTACTGAAGTATTTATAATAGTGAAAGTCACTATTTGTTGAAGACATGTTTAGTGCCAGGCATTATGATAGGCAGTTTACTTATTTTTCAGATGAAGAATAAAGAATTGGGAGAGATTATGTAATTTTTAGTGTTACATAACTAGTAACAGCCCACTTTCTTATATTTAAATTCAAATATGTAAGACTCTAGGACACCCTAACCTCTGATTATTTTTGTTTTTATATTCATAGTATTGTCTATATACTTCTCTCTACATAAGGATATATAGATATGATAGCGTGGTATGATTATTTTAATATTCCTTTTTTCCCCTTTTAAATGTTGAAAGTATATAAAGTAACAAATGAGAGAACTCTCTTCTGTTCTATCCTAATTCTTTTGGGGTTTGAGGGATTCATCAATCAATATATCCTTTCAGGTGTTATGTGTACACTGAAAGTATAAAGATGGTGGGGTTTTAGGGCCTCAAAAGAGTGAAATTAACTACATATGACTTTTGCCATATGTCATTCTTTTCTGTTTTAACATGCTAAACTACTTGAGGCTTTGGTTCCTTTTTCTTTGTCATTTTTGGTCCAATCAACATTTAAGGGGGGGATGATTTTTATAAGGACTATATTGAGTTTAAAAACATAGAAAAAGACCTGGAATTAGAGTTCAGTACTTTCATTTCCAGATGAGGAATCAGAATAGTTAAGAACAGAACATTAGTTAAATCTCAGACTTCTGACTCTTCATGTGATTTGAAGTGAGAGTGGAAAACATAGATTTGGAATGTTTCATATTTGTATCTGATGCACAGAAATTTCCCCTTTACATATATAAATTCATGTGTGTATCTCTGAGTAGTCTTATATCTCTTTTTTCCTGCTCCCAAAGACTGTATATTAAGGATTTTCTCCTATTTTTCTTTGAACTTTTTTATGTAGTTTTTAAACTATAGAATTTATTCATTTTTTTATGACTTTGGACTTCATATCATACTTAGGCCTTTGTACTTTGTAGTTATAAAAAAAACAGTCTCATGTTTTCACCTAGTGCTTTTATGATTTCATTTTTTTTCTCTTTATGGCATCTATAATTTATATTGGCATAAGGTAAAAAGTGTCTTAAATATTTTTTTTCCCAGATAGCTATCTCATTGTCCTAATACTCTTATTTATTTTCTGTAGTGTAGGACTTTTCAGGAAGAGAAAATAATGTTATCAGTGTGCATAATGCCTGCTACTTGGTAAAAACTGAATAACTGATAGTATTGGTTATTGTTGTGATGTGGTGATGATGATAATGATGCAGCTTTGGAGGTAAAGGTTTTGGAGGAGATTACCATAAAGGTGGTAGATTTAAATGTGTTTATAGATTCTGGGGAACATAACTTGTAAGAACATAAAAATATTGGAGAGAAAGAATTAAGGTTCTTGAAGGCGAGGTCAACTCCAGGTACAGACATAGAGGTTAACTTTAACTATGAGAGTGGAAAAAAAGGAGGTAAGTATACAGATATGAAAAGTCTTTTTTAAAAATACAAATTAAGGGAATTTAAATGTGGAGGTAGTTGTAAAGTACTTCAAGAGAATGACCAAGAGATTTTGTATTTTTACCTTTCCTTTTTCCTTCTCTTATAGGTCACCCTCGCAATTATGGATATTTAAAAGGATCAGACAGTGTGGAGGGGGAGTTCCCCTCCTCACTCCCCCTTGGTGCTTGACTCTAGGAATAATTTATAAACTGTGGAATTTTTTTTTTAATGAAGAACTTGTATTTGATATGAACTTTATAGTTATTTATAACTTTTTCTGATTTAAGTGCCAAAAAGATTATACAAAGATACATATAGTTTTATACTGTTGCCACGAGGATTTAAACTATAATCCTAAAGGGGTCATTTATTTTCTTTCTTCTTGGAAATCATCTTCGTGTGTGTCCTGGCTTTTTCATTTTTAATAATTAGTCTTCAGTGACTATTCTGAACAAGTAAGCAGTGTAAAAACAATTAGGATGAATTCTCCCATTCCTGACTGCACATCAAAATGTCAGTCTCTGAAGCATGCTTTGGATGTCCTTTCTGTTGTAACAAAGGGGAGTGAAAAGCAGATTAAGGCTTTTCTCTCCAGTCATTGTTACAATGCTACAACTATCAAAGATGCCTTTGGCAGGAATGCTCTCCACCTTGTTTCTTCCTGTGGAAAGAAAGGAGTATTAGATTGGCTTATTGAGAAAGGAGTGGATCCCCTGGTAAAAGACAAAGAGTCTGGCTGGACAGCATTGCACAGAAGCATTTTTTATGGACATATTGATTGTGTTTGGTCTCTCTTGAAGGTAAGTGTCATTTGTTTATTTAAAACCATTATTAGTCAAGGTATGTTTTTTTATACATCCCACTTTCTAAGAAATATTTTTCATTTGTTTTTACCACTTGTTTATCTCTGATACAATTCCTCTCTGAAATTAAAATCCCATATATCTTTTTAAAAAATGTATACTTCTTACAGATATTAAAATTTTATGGATTATTTTACATAAAATTTTAAACATCAAAATTTATGAGATATA
This sequence comes from Spermophilus citellus, assembly GCF_964194105.1. Lineage (NCBI taxonomy): Eukaryota > Metazoa > Chordata > Mammalia > Rodentia > Sciuridae > Spermophilus > Spermophilus citellus. The sequence continues at coordinate 92,047,897 of NC_138186.1, read as the reverse complement.
AGGAATTATTGGCCAATTTGTGTATATCAAGTATTGTTTTGAAGTAACTCCCACTTTGTGATTTAGTCAATACTCTTGTTGTTAAAAGAAAAACTATAGAAAAAACAAATTTAATAGTGTTTATTTGAGCAAAAAAATGAATCATGAATCAGACAGCACTTAGAACTAGAGAAATCTAGAGTGCTCTGATGCAGTAGCATTGCCAGTGAGTTTTATAGGCTAATGCAGAAGACAGAGAAACTACATTTTATTGGTCATAATGGAAAGACTCTGATTAGAAGTTAGTTGATAGTTTCTGATTGGTAATGTATCTAGTTTCATTTTACTGTTTTTATTGACTTTGACTTGCTTACATTGGAACTTATATTAGAGCTACCCCAGTCCAATGGCATCCCAAGTAAATTATTTTTAATGATATCTTCTAGTATCTAAAAAAATATGGTTTACTCTTAAGTAATTAAGGGCATTGGTTGTGAACATCACTTAGGGACTGTGTTTTTGAGTATATGTTCATTTCTTGTTTAACTGAGATAAAATGTTTATATTTCTTAAAAAATATGGATAGTTAAAATCATTTTAATTTTATGAAATTTCCCAGTTTTGTAGATGAAGTCTAGGTTTGTTGTGTAAATTGCCAAATAATGAAGTATTTTGAGGCACACCCCAATGTTATTTCCCTGACCAAAACTCACAATTAGAAGTCATGAATTATAAATTTAACAATTTTGTTTTATGTAGACATTTTGTCATGTTTTCACAGACCCTAGAAAAGAATAGCTCCTGTCCTTAAGCAACTTGTAGTCAGATTAGGAAGCTTTAGTCTCTTCATCTCATTTTGAGTTTTAAAAATTATTTACATGGTAGCTTTTATGTGGTAATATTTTCTGGTCAAAATGTTTTTAATATATATATTAATAGTAAAGTATTCCTTCTTTGGAGCTAAATTGGCTAGGCCTACTACTTAACTGAATCTCATTAGCTAATTTCCTGAACCTTGGACCTCAGTTTTATCTATAAAAAAGAGAATAAGTAATAGTAAATAGTAATAGTACCTTCCTTGTTTTTTCCCTATGGAGCATCAGTAAAGAAAAACTTAATTCTTAAGTTTATTGATAATATAGTAAATTCCTCTTATATCTAAAATCTTTGTTGACTTAATTATCTTATTATAATCTCTTTTTACAGGGAAAACTAGGTTAGTAAGAGTTAAAAAGCATCAATCAGCTTTGCTCTTTTTCTTACCTGTAAAACCTTGACTTTTTTTCTGTTCTTTGCTGGAATATTGGATAGCTTTCCTTGGATTTTTCTATTATCCAAGGGTTTGCCATTCATGTGTCAGGATTTGAAGCTTTAGTTTGAAATGGTTGTGAACTGGCCAAAAAATTGTGCCTTCCCTGCTTGCCCTTAGTTTTACTCTCTTATATTATCATTAAAGCCTTACCAAGCTGTGATAAATATCCAACTGTGGGTGAATTCCACTGATAAAACATTTTCACAAAGGCTCCTTTAAGCCATTTAGTATTCTCATATTGGAAGCTATCTGCATTTTTTTTTTTTCAGCACATCTTTCTTTCTTTTGGCCTTGCAACTCTCCTGTAATTGCAAGTGATAGTGCTTCATCGAAGGGTCCTTCATGTCTGTTCCACTTCTGATGCCAACTATATAGCACTTCAGCTGTTGTGAATTGGCAGGAAGAAATTATACACACATAGGCATTTCAAGTGAATTTGCGTTTGATAAAACTTCATAGCTACAAAATTTTTAAGTGCCAAAATAAATTGTATAAATATAGACCCATACTGTTAAGTTCCTGATTGCCAAAGATACAAAGCCTTATCAGAAACTTGTTGCGTATAAAAAACTACGGTAGGGATAGCATATCTTATGCAGCTTTTCTTTGGCTCCCTCATTCTATTATGAGATGCATGCTGGCAAAGACTTAATGCTTACAGTGTTCTGCTTTATTTGTTGTCTGTTGTCATTTACCATTGTTTTCCCCCACCCCCACCCCAAGCCTTGGTGTTTTTCTTACTATTCTGAAAGAACTTGCTATGATTTTATCCCCCATTGGTAAATCGGAGTCATTAGAATTGCAAGGTTTTATGGAAACAAATGCTTTACAATATGAAAATATATGGAGCAAATTATTTTGAATATCTGATAACATTCTAGACAATAATCTAGGCACTTGGGATATTGCAGTAAATAAGCCAGAGTCCTTTCTTGGAATTTTCATAGTAATAGGAGGAATAGACCACAATCAAGCAATTAAATGAACAAATAAGAAAGTATAATAAATGCTGGTATATTAGAGTTCTTTTTGCATGCAATGGGAGCTAACTCTGGTAACATAAGCAAAAAGATTTAAAAGGATACTAGAAGGACATAGGATACTTCTCAGAATAGAGGTTCAGGTCATGAACCAAAACACCCAATTAACTGTTAAATTATAAATAAATCAAGACTTCTCAAACTAAAATAGAATAACTATAAACTAATTAGAGTAATTAATCTGAAATTTTGTCCTCTCCACCTCCAGGTATAAATTAAATAGCAGAACCTGTTCCTAGTTTGTGATATTAAAGCCATGTCATTGGAATATCAGAGACTGCTTACTTTTCTGTTTCTGTAGTAGGAGGGCATCTAGCCAGTTTTCCAAAAGTACTATCAAAGTATTGAAGATTAGCTTTGAAAGAAGCAGAGGAGAATACATCCCCATTTTACCATATAGAAATTACATATTCTCAGAATATTTCTTTCAGTTTTGACTTTCTTGGCAGTATATGGGCAGGCATAGCCAGAGAGCTATATTAAACTCATTCAACTTGGCTTGTAATCAGTTAAAAAGATCAGTGCATTAGATACTCTTGAGGAACTACTTCATGTCATTATTGGCTTTAATTCCACCACAGCTTTAGTGACCAGTTTTGAATAGGTTTCTAGCAGCTTTGGGTGGGTATAATCTTCATCTTGTTTCTGATACTACTGCATACCTCTTATTTTATGTCCCAGAGTTTGGCACACGTATATGACTAACAGAAAGTATGAGAGTTATAAGTTTTTGTAGAGCAATTCTTGGGTAATGGACAATGGAGCCCAGTGGTAAATATTCCCTTCTTTTATCCCTTGATTGGATAACTGATTATTTTGACATATTGTCTAAGACTTCCAAACATCCTGACAGAAATCTCCTTAGTAGCAACTTGATAACACATTCTTGTACTGATCTTTTCTCCTTTCTTGATTTTTTCTCACTGGTTTATCAGTACTGCTTTCTAGAACTTCTCAAGGAAATTACCAGCATTCAGGTCGTGCAAGTCTTTATCGTATATTCTGCTTTGGGGTAATACAGTTGAAACAAACAGTTTTATGTTATTTCCTGACAATCGCCTATAGTAGTGTTACCAGTGTTTTGTAGTAAAATAGTTGTGTTTAAAGTCCATGTGCTGCTTGTAGAGTATTGTCATGAAATGCTCAGGCTTATAACTATTATAGACTCAGATGTTACTTAGTAAATTAATTGGCCACCATTTTGGGCATATATAAAAAAATTGATTTTTAAGTGGAAAAGACTACACCTAGGTTCTTCTACCTTTAGAGTTTAAAATAAACATTTTAGAAAGTATCAGCGTTCACTAAGGAGCTAAAAACAACAAAAGTCTCTAGTCCTTTGTGCAGTTGGGGCTGCTTAGGATGTTGCATCTGTCTTTAGTTTTAATAGGGTTCAGTTGGTATATGTAAAATTCAGGACAAGTTTATAAAACTGGCCAATAAAAACAAAAACAAAAACAAAACCTTCCAGGGATCTAAGTTATTAACTTCTCACTTGTCAGAGTCATAATTTGCAACACTTTGCCTCAGAATCTACCCTTCTTACCCTTATGAAGGTCAACCTTAAGTCTTCTCACAAGGACTTATCTTTTTTTAACAATTGTGGGCAATGTACAATTTTAAATTTATTAAGATATTAGACAGTCACTTCTGCATGGTTCATTTTAGCTTATGACTATCCAGATAAACTGTGTAAACAGGCAGTGGTGACATGTACCATGTAAAATAGATAAGTCTGAATATTGTTGAAAATCCTATAAACTGTCAGCAAATAAGTTATTCTTGGCAAGGAGTACATTTTCTATTTAAAACATTGAAATGAAGTGACAATAATCTGAATTTAATTGCTCTCTATCTTGTTTCCCACCCCATTTAAAAGGTGCTGACTGGGCTTGGGTGTGCTGTTAAGTGATACCCAAAGTGTTCTGTTTCACATTGGAAATGTGGAGATAAGAATTATAGATCACTTTATTTCTCCTTAAGAAAACATACACACATTTTGAATATATATAAAATTTGTAATCTATATGTGATTTACAAAAGACTGCAATTAATGCTCTAAAAATTTAAGAGACAAAATACTGTACAAATGGATATAGAAGGATATAGTCTCTTATGTCAGTAATAGTTATAATTGAGTTCCAGGCAAAAAGAAATGAGACATGGATGATCACATTATAAACACTAAATTCAAAGGTAAGTATTGTGCTGCTACAGCCTTGGAATCTTTGCAGCCCTTACCTGTAAAAGAAATGGAATATGACTCTTTTACACTTTGACATGTTAGTGTAAACATGTATACTCATACAGATACAGTCATAGCAATAGGGCGTGACTGTATCTGTATGAGTATCTAGGCAATCAGACCTGCCTTACTGTTAGTCTTTTCTATTACAATTACAAAATATCTGATATAACTCAATTTACAAAGAGGAAAGTTTGTTTGACTCACTTTTTTGGAGATTTTATACCATGACTGATATAGCACAATATATAATGGCAGGAAGAATGTGGTGGATCCTGAGGTAGCACGGTGTGTAATTGGCAGGGAGCATGTGATAGAGCAGACTGCTCACCTCATAGTTATCAGAAAGCACAAGAGGAAGAAACCAATATCCTATAATCCCCTTTGAGGTCATGCCCCCAATGACCCAAGGCTTCCCACCAGTCTCCAGTTAGAGGATCCAGCACCTCCCAGTAATGCCACAGGATGAGGACCATGCCTTTGGGCCTTTAGTGAACATTACAGATCCAAATTTTAGCATTTACCTTATAAAACTGTCATATCAGGTTCATCTTAATTAAAGTGTTACTTATTTTATTTCTTCACATTTTCTGGTGAAGAAAAATTAGTGATTTTTCTCAGTTCTGTGTGAGAAATATGTATGAATATGAGATTATTACTAAATGTTTAATTTTATTTTTTCATTGTATTAATGGGATTGATTATCTTTTTGATTCTTTAGAATAGAAAATTATAAGCAAACAGATAAAATGTGTGTTTGTTTCTTTTTATAGCATGGTGTTAGTCTGTATATTCAAGATAAAGAAGGCTTGTCAGCTTTGGATCTTCTAATGAAGGATAGACCAACTCATGTAGTATTCAAGAATACTGGTAAGAAAATTATGTAAATATATTCCATTAAGGTACAGCTTAGAAAATTTCCTATTATCATAATGGGAAAGATTTATTGTGTGTGGATATCTGCAAAGAACTATTGCTTAGGTATATGTTAGATTTTATATATTATATTTTTTGTTTTATTTTCAGAACACTTTGTTTTATTGTGAATTTTCAATTTTAATTTATACTTATGCCTATGAGAATAAAAATGCAACCTAAAATGTTAAGGCATTTAGAATTGTAGCTATTATAAAGTAATTAATGTACACCTGGAAAACAATATCAACTTGAGGAGAGGTAAAATGAATGCTCTGTGGGATTTAGAAATAAGAATTAGTAAAAAAGGAGAAGAGATTTAAATGGTATATTCTGTAGTTTTCATCTAAGCTAAGTAAGGATGCACTCTTCATTGGAAACTACATTTTAGGTAACAGTTATAATTCCATTCTGGGACTTCATCAGGCTTCTAAAATGAAAGTGAGGATTTATGTCATAAACTTGTGTCATAAACTTAGCTATTAAGCTTTATCCCACTTCACTGGGATCTTACCCTAGTCACAAGTGCAATCTTATCCCTATTAAGAGCAAACTATTCAAAGTTAAAGTTTCAGTAGATATGTCAATATCACATTTGCTTCATTTAGAGCCTTTATATGCAAGATTAATAACATCTTGCACTTAAAATAATGTGTTATTTTCATGGAAACTAAGTAGATATGAAAGGTGATGGTTTGCTCATTTGCATTTAAACTTCAGCTGCTAAGAAAACAAGAAAAAGGCTTTTGATTACTTATACTGAGACAGATTTGTACTGCAATTTGGGTTTTTTGATTTCTGCAGTTTTCTAGAATTATATAATATATTATTAGAAGATTCATAATTTTAAAATATTGGTTGTTATATTCTTGTCAGAACTCATGTTTTAGATAAATTGATTAGTACAGTATGTATTTTAAAATAAAAAGTATAAAAACTAATTTTCATTTTAGATCCTACAGATGTCTACACTTGGGGTGATAATACAAATTTTACTCTGGGTCATGGAAGCCAGAATAGCAAATATCATCCAGAGTTGGTGGATCTGTTCTCTAGGAGTGGTATTTACATCAAGCAGGTATTTTGAAATACAATTTGTATACTTTTGGAGATTAAAAATAACTTGTTTTGTATTTAATAGTTTGCCTATGGGTTTGTTGATTTTGTTGAAGGTATAGTAATAATTTAATGAAGAAATCTATCCATGGAACTTTACTAATTATGTTTTTAATTTTGTTAGCATTAATCTTACTTAAACTGTGAAAAATGATTTCCAAGTATGAGATGTTTGTGCAAGGAGTGTTAGAAATTAGAAGCTGCTAATGAGTTTAATTTTAAGAAAGTAGAACTTCTATTGATTTTCTAGTGCTTGTTCACATTTAACAAAAATTTGAATTTTTCAAGTTACTTTTTAAGTGACTTTGTTGATGTTTAGTGTTATTTTTGATAACAAATAAGTTTCTATGTGAGTAATGGTACAAGTTTAGTTGATATAATTGTAAAGTTTTGTTTTTGGTCTTATTTCCTTCTGCTGGATGATACATTCTACTTTCATAGATTCTGCTACTGTTAGCATACTCTCTTTCTCTATAACATTGTACATGTATTTGTGTGTGTGTATGTATAATTTATACCTTTAGCCTCAGCCTTTTTCTTGGGCTTCATTTTAATTGTACTTTGGGCAGCAATTTAAGGTGTTTAAATTTAATGTCTGAAATCTTATTTTGGTCATTCTTAAAACTTTCTCTACTTAATTTGCTTTAATATTTATTTTTTAGCTGTAGGTGGACACAATATCTTTGTTTTATTTTTTTATATGATGCTAAGGATTGAACCCAGTGCCTCATTCATGCAAGGCAAGCACTCTACCTATCACTGCACTACAACCCTAGCCCCTCTAATTTTCAATGGTGTAAATTTCAGTTTTTAAATTCTACAGATTTTATCTCAGAACATATCTATATAGTTCATCTCTGTCTTATGCACTGGTTTTGTCAGCTTTGTTATTTTAACAAACTACTTGAGATGATCAACTTAAAAAGAGAAAAAATTTATTTTGATTCATAATTGTAGAGGTTCCAGTTCATGGCCACTTGGCCCTGTTGCGTTTGGGCCTATGATGAGGTAGCATAGCATGGTGGGGACTGTGTGGTGGAGAAAGCAGCTTACCTCACAGTGGCTGGGAAGCAAAGAGAAAAGAGAGAAAGCTAGAGAGAGGACCTATAGTCCCCTTTGAAGACATGCCCTCAGTGATCTAAAACCTCCCACTATGCCCTAGCTGTTAAAGGTTTCTGCTACCTTCCAGTAGCACCTAGCTGAGGACCAATTCTTTAAATACATGAACCCAGCTGCCAGGCCTTTTCTAAGCTCATTCTTGGATAGTGACAACAGTGTCCCGACTTGACTCTTTAACTTCATTCATTTTCATCTTCTGTTAATATCTTTTTAAGAATTATCTTTAAGAAACAGAGCTAATTATGTTTTGATCTGCTAATTCATCTTTGAATAAAATCTAAACTCTGTGGCTTGGAATGTAAGGCCTTTTAAAATCTTTTTTTAAATTCTAATTTGTTATATATGACAGCAGCCTTGTTTAATTTTCCTACACTATCATGTTAGCTCATTCCCACTACTTTCTAGTTGTTTTTTATGCATTTTGATATTCTTAAAATGACTTGTCTCAAATTAGGAGCTTGTTTTTTTATTAATATGTTACTGACACATTGGAACTTTTACCTGATGTTCATGTCTCATACAAATATTTAATTAATGGTTTGAGATTGAACTCTGTTTTTAAAACTACTTTGAGCTGGGTGCAATGGCACAGGCCTATAATCCCAGTTAAGGCAGAAGGATTACAAATTTGAGGCTAGCCTCAATAATTTGGTGAGGCTCTCAGCAACTTAGTGACACTGTCTCAAAATAAAAAAAATATAAAGGGCTGGGGATGTGGCTCAGTGATAAGCACCCCATGTTCAATCCCCAGTACCCCATCCCCTAAAAAACATTGTGTGTGTGTGTGTGTGTGGTGTGTGTGTGTGTGTGTGTGTGTGTGTGTGTGTGAAGAGAGAGAGGGAGAGAGAGAGAGAGAGAGAGAGAGAGGAACTACATTTTCTTTTTAGTACTAGGGATTGAACCCAGAGTTGCTTTACCACTAAGCCATATTCCAGCCCTTTTTTAAATTTTATTTTTTATTTTGAGACAAGATCTTCCTAAGTTGCTTGCTAAGTTTTTGCAGCTGGCTTCAAACTTGTGATCCTCCTGTCTCAGCCTCCTGAGACCCTGGGACTACATATCTGTACCTCTACTCTAGTCGAACTGCTATGACTGTTATTTGCCTGATTTGCCTAGGAAAGATTTGGTTTTTGATTCTTTTCCTAGTGTAATTTGTTAATATCATTCCCTTTCATTCTTAAAAATATTTGGATGACAAATTATATGAATTATATCTTTAGGGCTCTGTAGAACACTATAGAGTTTACAGTTTACAGTTACAGCAGGAGTTTCTGCCCTAATGCAATCCAGAGCCTTGAGCTCTGGACTATATATGTATAAATATATATATATATATATATATATATATATATATATATATATACACACACACACACACACACACACACTATATATATGTGTATGTATGTATATATAATATATTTGTATTTTAGAAATTAAAGTGAAAAGCCATGCTTAGTAGTTTTCTTTAAAAATATGGTGGTTTAATAGAAGTCAGAAGTTGTATAATGGCCTTCTAGTATAAATTTAAATAAAATATTTTATTTTCTTGACTCAAAATGATCTTTCCTCTACAAATTTTAACTTTAAAAAAAATACAAGTTTGTATTTCAGACTCTTTTTTAAAGATATTTGTGGTACAGTTAGATGAGATAATAACCTGTATATCACCTTTAATTGACAGGCATGTTATGTTTATATAACTCTGTGAGTGGCCTAAGGATATGAAAATACAGTTCAGCTTATAATTTTCTTATTTTCCAAAGGACTTTGACTTTCTGGAAAATTATGTTGAACTTTCTTTATTTCTTACTCATTTTTTTAATATCTGAAGAAGTATAAATACAAATATTTTTAAAATGAATAATAAAAGATATTTAAAATAACATATTAAGGTAGAATGAATACAATAAAAATAGAATTAGAAAAATATAGCCTGGAAGTTAGGTATGGAATTATACACACATTTGCTGTTGGTTTCCTATTAGTGCTTTCTGATGATATATAGTTCAGTCATTTCAGTGTCCTTGACTTCTGGAATATGTGAATGAGTAAGTGTGTTTTAGGAACAGGAAGGATATTGGGAATCAGGCAGATAAGGAAAAAGAAGGTGGGAAAGAGAGAAAAACTTAAAAGTAAATATAAATTATTTTAAGTCACAAAATATTAAAGATACATTAGATAATATTAGAAATACGAAAAGGATGTACTTAGCCCATTGTTATTTAAAAAATACTCTTTAGACATTTCTACTACTTTTATTAATAGTGTATATGATTATTTGTTAATCGTTATGCTTTGTATTGCACTCTGTTCATTTCTTGCTATTTGGTATTTCATGAAATTAGAAAACAAAGAGCCATTATGTTTTGTAATCAAAGACTTAAAAGTTAACATTTTTCTTCTGTAGATAATGCATAACTGAATTGTCTTCTTTGTTCTTTTTTCAGTGTCATCATTTTTAGATAATTTAAAGTAAAGCATATTTTTTATTTATTATAGAAAATTTTAAGTGGAATTGTATGACTCCCCCTTATCCATCATCCAGCTTAAACAATAGCAATATTCTATGTGTTTTGTAAAATAGAGGATATTTTATTCATAGAAGATTAATAATGTTCTTTTGTTTTTCCTTAGGTGGTGCTTTGTAAATTTCATTCAGTGTTTCTGTCTCAGAAAGGGCAGGTTTATACCTGTGGTCATGGTCCTGGAGGGCGTTTAGGCCATGGAGATGAACAGACTTGCTTGGTAATTGAAATGTCATTACACAGTTCAGGTAGCTTCAGTAAAACTTTGACAGATTGGAAGTTTCAGTTAACTCAATTTCCAGCCCCCCCAACCGCACTGGGAAAATAATATACCAATTGATAATAAGTTCTAAATAAATCAGTATTATCATCTTACATAAAAATGAAGATAATAATTCCTGTATTCATGGAGCTATTGTGAAACTTAAAAGAAATACTAATGGATGAAAAAATAATAATGACTAGAAGCAATAAATTATCTCCTCCCAAACAGAAGTTATCATTAATCTTTCTCTCCTTCTTAAAGCATCCTTTGATAGATAATAAATATACTAATAGTCCTCTTAAAAAAATTTCTAAAAATAACTGAGTGACCTAATTTTTTGATAGGTAGTAAGTTTCTTCCAATTAGCACCAAGTTTCAGTAGCAAAAATAAAATTTTGTGATTATAAAATGAAAACTTTTCAACTGTCAGTATTTCATTAGAAATATAAAATAAATAAAACCTGTTCTGTTCCAGATAGTGTTTTACATTAGTCTGCCTTCATAGTTCAACCCTGGTAATAATCATAAAGCTTATTTGGATACTCTTCTGATTCAATATTTGCTATATTTCCTTTGATACTTTTGTTTTATATCTAAATACTTAAGTTAAACATCGTATACTAGGAACTAACTGATTAAAAATTTGAGTAAGATCAAATAGCTAGTGAGTGGCAGAAGATTTGAACCCAGTGCAGATAACTCTGAAGGAGCATGATACTGTATGGTTGGTTACTCACTAAAGGGAAGCATTGATTCTTTTATTTTGTTTTTTTCTTTATATAATTTCATTTATTACTTCCCTTTATTCATACGAAACAAATCTGTACTTTGTATTTGGTAAGAACTTAGAAATAATTTATTGAATTGAATTATTTTTTTGAAATTTCTTGTTCAGCTTATGTATTTTGCTCATAAACCAATGACCATATAATTTTAAATTAAACTGCCCGTTGCCGAAACTTAAAGTTTACTTATGTTAGATACAGTCATGTCAGTTATAACATTTTGGATAAAGTATCATCAGATTCTTTTGTATTTTCATATAAATGATTTAAATAATAAAATTTATTTTATAGGTTCCCAGGCTTGTGGAAGGACTGAGTGGTCATAATTGTTCCCAAGTGGCAGCTGCTAATGATCACACTGTTGTATTAACTGAAGATGGATGTGTTTATACATTTGGTCTAAATATTTTTCATCAATTAGGAATTGTTCCTCCACCTTCCAGTTGTAATGTACCCAGACAGGTAAACTTCTCTTTTTTAAACAATAAGGTGACATTTGCTTTTTTGCTACAAAACCTACATGGACATTAAAGTGTAATGTATTGACAGAGCAACTTTTTTTTTTTTAAATTTTATTTATTTAACTTCATCTTCAGTGTTGTATGTGTATCCTGTTAAGGAGAAATTGAGTAGTGCTGGTATGTGTATGTTTGTGCATGTGTGTGTGTATATATATATTCTCCCATCAAAAAGAAATTAAGCATTATGCAAACCTGCATTTGTTTGGAGCAAGAAAGAAAGCACTAGGGAAATCAAGCACTTGATAGATTAGCTACCAAACTATAGATTCAATCTTTAAGTATTCATAAGCAGAGGATGAACTAGATTTGGGGCTTATTTGTTTGTTTTTGTTCCTTGTGAGTTTTTTTTGTTTGTTTGTTTGTTTTTGTTGTTTTTTTTTTTTTTTTTTGTTTGTGTGTGTTAGTATTGGGAATTGAACCTAGCCTCTCACATATTAGGCATGTGCTCTGCCCAGTGAGCTACACCCTCATCCCTAGATTCTTTAGGTTTGAAACTTCAAACCATTTTTAGGTCTTCTTTAAGAAGAGGAAATTTATCAGTACAACTTGGGCCTGTGCAAGTGAGGCATTAAATAACCTAATTTACCAGCTATATTAAATCTGATCACATATGTGACAACTGGTAAGTTGATGTCATGAAACGTGGGTCCATAACCCACCATGTTTTGTTCCACTTTTCCAATTCTGTCTGTACAACCATTGCCAGAAGATGCCCTTTCCTCACTTTTAGCAACCTGGCATATAGAATTGGGACTAGTGCTCTAAATTAATATTAGAATCATCACCTATAACAAGTGTGTTTCAGCTCATACAATTTTGCATTTTAATGTTAAAATTCTTCAGCAATTTTCTTGATTTAAAATTCTTACTACACATACATGTTTTATTAAGTATTTGAATCCAACACCTTCCTATTCTGGATGACTAGTGAATTAATAAGAACTATTTCAAAATATTTGGGAGTAGTCTTCAATTTTTCTCTAACTGGGATCTGTGGATATTTAATCATTTCATAGACTTCTCTAGGAATGGCAAATAAATTTTACTCCCATTTTTCATATTGTATATGACTTGGAGCTGTGAGTTGATACACATGTGGAGTATTCTCAACTGGGAGCAGTTTTGATTCCTGAGGCTGTTTGGCAGTGTCTGGAGACTTTTAGTTATTAGAACAAGAGTGTGGCTGGGTGGTGGTGCATGCCTGTAATCCCAGCAGCTGGGGAGACTGAGGCAGGAGGATCGAGAGTTCAAAGCCAGCCTCAGCAAAAGCAAGGTCCTATGCAACTCAGTGAGATCTTGTCTCTTAAAAAAAAAAAAAAAAGGGCTTGGTTGACCACTTGAGTGCTCCAGAGTTTAATCCCTGGTCCCCCCACCAAAAAAACAAAAGGAGTGTATGTACATCAACTATACACACTAGTGAGTGGAGTCTGGGGATGCTTCTAACCATCTTATAGTACACTAGATGATTCCTCTTAACAAGGAATCATCTGGCCCAAAACGTCAGTAGTGCCACTGTTGAAAAAGACTCTGTAAATGTCAAATTAAAAAGTACCATTCTTTTTGCTAATGCCTATTTGCATATTGCTTATTAGAAAAAAATAAATAGGCAAAAGTTTAATGATTTGGTTTTTATACCATGTCAATTTTTTGTGTTAAATCTGCTTAGTGAAAGTGCTGCATGAGAATATCTTGTGTTCTGAGAAGGGTTTGGGTCTCAGTACAAGTGTTAAGATCTATTAGCAGTAATTGCCATTAGCACTTGTGAGGGTGATAGCAGCAAGTATGCCATGTATATTTGCTACCCTGGTCTACTGGGTCTTTGAAAAAAATTGTAGTAGATCATAGATATATATAAAATGCAGTCTCATTTGTCTTTTTGAACAGATGCAGGCAAAATATCTTAAGGGAAGGACTATCATTGGTGTAGCAGCAGGCAGATTTCATACAGTGCTGTGGACTAGAGAAGCTGTTTATACCATGGGACTAAATGGTGGACAACTGGGTAAGAAATATTTCTTGACAATTACTAAAAAATCAGTGGGGGCTTAAAACAGATAATTTATGATTTGTTTATTTGTATAATTTTTTTAGGATGTTTACTAGATCCCAATGGAGAAAAGTATGTAACTGTTCCTCGTCAAGTCTCTGCCCTTCATCATAAGGATATCACTCTGTCTTTGGTTGCTGCAAGTGATGGAGCCACAGTCTGTGTTACTACCAGGGGAGATATTTACCTACTTGCAGACTATCAGTGCAAAAAGATGGCATCTAAGTATGTGTAGAAGAAACATATCTTTAAGTTTCATATTAACTGTTCCAGCAAGTATGGAATGTCCACTTTATATTGTGCTCTGTAAATGTTAAGTGAAAAATTGAGAGGAAAGTCAGGAAGTTTTGCCTTTGATGATCCTTTGTATTTTGACAAGGATCCAGTGACTATATGTAAAATATTTTTGTAAGTTGTAAAACAATATTTAAAGTTATATTTAACATGTTTAAATATGACTTATAATTTTTTTTCTTTTTTAATGCATCTGGTGCACAGAACTAGATTAATCATAAATCTTGGCTTGTGCTACTATTATCATTGGTTTATCTGTAGCCTTTTATATCTTATTAATTTATATATTTTTAAAGAATAATTAATGTGTACCATAAATCTTTTATCCATGCTTAGTGTTTTATCTAATTGATATATATTTTATTATTTGTATTTGTAACTTGTTATGTTTTAGTAACATGCAGTAAACTAGCAGTCGGTTAAAAAACAAAAAGTTAAAATAGAGAATCACAATGTGTTTAGCAAGGATACTTTTTCCAGTTGGAGTTTTCTTTAGTTTATAAACCACACTCCTAATGTTTTACCTGTGATTTTTTTTTTTTTCATTTTGAATGATGGAAGGAGCAACTGCTTAAAAATAACTGTGAAGTTATGTAAATGCAGAATCCTGTACTTACATATTTCAGTCTCTTGTAGTTGATTAATGCATATCTGATTTGATAGCATTGTGCTGCTGCTTGTATTCATTGTGTCATTCCAAAGTATACAACTCTTATGGAAAATATTTTTCAGACTAATATTTTATTAATTTAGATAATATTTTATTATATTGTACAATTATAGAAATAAATACAAGTACAGAATTAATTTTTTGCACAAATGCAACAGATTCGTGGGAAAATATAGTTCAACTAATGGAAGCAGTTGTGGGCAAGAATTCTAGAGAACAGCCATTTAACTTTTAAGGCAATTAGGGACTTAACTTTAAATGCAACAAAATATACTTTGTTCATGTAAAGAGGTGGTAACTTAAACAGATACCATACTTGAAATTAACTCATGATCAGAAAATGCCAAGCATCAATTTGTCATAATTTATCTTCTCTGTATAATAATTAGAAAGTTACTTTTGACATTAATTGTAGGTCATAGTTCATTAATAGAAACATGAAAATATGAACAAATGTGTTCTTTAAATTGACTAGGTTGTTTTATTCCTGCCATGAGGTAATATTAGTTAGTATTTTTAGTTAACATTTATAAAATTGCCCTTGTACCATTAAATTACATACATATATCCAGGTTTTCACTAGGACAGTTCCTTTGTTGTAGATTATTAGGACATAGTAATTTTGAAAATAATTTTTTTAATGCAGGTAAACTATTTGAAAGGGAAAATAGTCATTGGGATAGCAGAAGGT
The DNA here is from genome assembly GCF_964194105.1 of Spermophilus citellus. NCBI lineage: Eukaryota > Metazoa > Chordata > Mammalia > Rodentia > Sciuridae > Spermophilus > Spermophilus citellus. The sequence continues at coordinate 92,032,370 of NC_138186.1, read as the reverse complement.
AGTTTTCACAATGATGCTGTGCACATCAGATATACAGATATAGTGAAGTGTGTGACAAATGTATAAATTTTTAATTAGCAGTAGTGATGAGTTCCTATTTTAAGATTGACCATATTTAAAATTAATCATGTCTCATTTTGAACTTTTTTGTTTTTTGCAGAGCTGGGGATTAAATTTAGAGCCTTGAACATGCTAGACAAGTACTGTACCACTGAACCATATCCCCAACCACTAATTTTGAATTTTACATATTTTTCTATTCAAATGGTTATACATATAGGAGATTGTAGCCTTACTTAAACTCTAAATGAATGTATGCATTAGCAAGTGGGGTTTAGGTATTGAATGTGTATGTGAGTAGAGGCTTTGAGAGGGAAGAACTTGCCTTACGAAAGTCAACCACCAACTTAAAGAAAGGAGAGACTGGTGATTCCAGAGACCAGATCATTTTACTTCATCTTTCATAATAATTGCCTATTTATTATTATCTGATTAGTTATAGCTTTAAAGTTAATCATGTTTATTTTAGAGAATATATTAATTGAAGAATTTTTTTCTTTTCCATCCAGACAACTAAACTTGAAAAAGGTTCTTGTGTCTGGGGGTTGTATGGAATATAAGGTTGATCCTGAACATTTGAAAGAAAATGGGGGTCAAAAAATCTGCATTCTTGCAATGGATGGAGCTGGAAGGGTGAGTGTATTTATGTAAAAGCTCATTTGACAGGCATAGGAGATCTAACAGTGTGAGAATGTTTTACCATTTCTGTGATGATTTCTGTTGACTTTCTTACTTATTTTTGACATCTGATACTATTTAATATAAGCTAGTATTTCAGAGGAAGTATGACAACATTTAATCTAATGTTCACAGTATTGCAGTGTCAAACTGTAAATTAAAATTCCATTTATTATTCTTAAAATGAACATAAAGAATTTTGATGAATTATTAGGTATGCACACTGAGTATTGATAAATGGTGTCGGATTGCATAGCTAAGGGATGTCATGTAACTACTCTTAAAAAGTAAAGACTCAGCAGCCAGTATTGCAAATTTGATGCATAATTGGAAAATTTTCCCTCAGATTTAGTGTTATACAAATGTTCACATTATATAAATGCATAGATTATAACTATTCACATTATGTATGTAAAAGCTAGTATTTTTCAGATCATTATATATAAAGAATCTCACCCCTTAGTTTTAATTTTACTTCCCTGTACAAATATAGCTGTACATTTATCTAATAAGATGGTTAATTTGAAATATATTTTCAATTTGTATGTTTAAATGTATACTTAAATATGCATTGATATTTGTATACCATATATAATATTTTAAATTTATAATAAAACTTAGAAGTGTCTAAATTAAAAATTACATTTAAAAAGAAATGCATTGGTAACACTGAAAAAATTATAGACTTTGGCCAAAAAATTCATAGTTTTCTTTCTTTTTTTGCTTATGAAGTAAAAAATAGGAATGTTTTCTGTCTAAAAGTGCTGTAAAATTAGACATTTTGGAAATTGAAGAATTAATCATAAATCTCTACGTCTGGTTCATTATTGGTATAAATTACTGTCATTGATAATTCTATAGATTTTTCATGAGAGTAACATGTATGATCTTGGTGGTTACTGTTTGTGCTTTAGTTTTTAAAATTTGATGATGAGGGAATTAGTTTCAAAAATCAGCAGTTTTAATTTTTCAAATGAAAGCATACATGGAATGCCAGTATAGAAACAGATACAAGAGTTGCTTCCCTGCATAAAGCTGGATTAGGAAACCTAATAAACTACCTTTCCTTATTCTCTCTGTCTCTTAGCGATTGTCCCAGATCCACTTCTTAGGACCACTGGGTTTTGCCAGGACCATTTGAAACCATTGAACTCTTTGATGATTTTTCTCTCTCTCAAGATTGTGTTTGAAAGTTACTTGTCTGAGTTAAGCACACATGTACTTGTTTTTTTTTTTTTTTTTTTTTTTTTGAGAGTTTACTTTGGATTTTCATAGGGTGATTTTCAATCTTGCAAATAGATAGCTATAGTAAACCTGAAATTCAGGTTTTAAGACTTTGTTTTTCTATAGCATTGTAGCAAATCTATTTGTCCCCAATAAGTAATACTGAAAATTCTTTCTTTTTTTTTTTTTTTTTTTTGGTGGTTCTGAGGATTGAACCCAGAGCCTTGTACATGTGAGGCAAGTACTCTACCAATTGAGCTATATCCTCAGCCCCAAATTATTTCTTATTAAGAGGAGTGTCTTTGAAGTAATTTTTAATGCTTCATGTTTGCTTAATGTATTTTCCTGAAAGTTCTTTCAAATCAGCTTGATTTTTATAGTATTTATTCTGTAGAAAAATGAGCATTAAAACATACTATTTAGAGCTTTTATTTTGACAATATTGTTCCTTGACTTCAGATTTTACTTGTTCAGCTGCTGTGTTGCTTTATATTCTGATGTGATTTGGTTTTATTTTAGGTATTTTGCTGGAGATCAGTCAATAGTTCTCTGAAGCAGTGTCGATGGGCCTATCCACGCCAGGTCTTCATTTCTGATATTGCTTTAAATAGAAATGAAATTCTGTTTGTCACACAGGATGGGGAAGGATTTAGAGGGAAATGGTTTGAAGAAAAAAGAAAGAGTTCTGAAAAGAAAGGTTAGTTCACATATGTGGACAGCACATTAAAGTCGCTTTCAGTTAACTTAACAATATTATTAGGTTTTACCTTTAGTCATTTATGCAGTATCTTTGTGATTTGTTTCTTAATGCTTGTCTCCTATTGGACTGTAAGTTCAGTGATGACAAGGGGGCACATTCCACTGTACCTTTAGCATTTGTCCTATTTCCTGGAACATTGTAGTTCCTCATTAAGTCATCTGTTGAATGAATAATTTAGTTATTAAATGCTAAAAATATATGTAATAAACATTTTAATATTGGATAATTTATTATTTTTTGTATTTTATTGATTTATAGATTATTCAAATCTGGTAACATTTAAAGTATATTTACTGTGTGCTAGAGACAGGGAGAAGTTTTTTTGTTGTTGTTATCAGGGATTGTACCCAGTGGACTTAAACACTGAGCCACATCCCCAGCCCTTTTTGTATTTCATTTTGAGACAAGGCCTCACTAAGTTGCTTAGGGCCTCGCTAAGTTGCTGAGACTGACTTTGAACTTGCAATGCTCCTGGCTTCAGCCTCCTGAGCAACTGGGATTACAGGTGTGTGGTACTGCTCCTGGCCAGAGAAGTTTTCATGATGTGAAAATATGAATCCCTGTTCTCAGGGACTCCTAAATTTGTATATACATGGTTATATATAAATAGGCACGTAAGTTTCTTAAGAACCTAGAAATTGGTGTTGGGGGGGGGGGGGACAAGTGTTTGAGAAAAACTAGTAGAGCTTCCCTAAGATAGAAATAGAGGGAATTTGAGAGAGTAACTAGAACACAGGTTTCACTTGTAAATACTGAAAATTCTTAGAATTGTGTCTTAGGCAATGTTTAGTAATTGAATTCATGGTCTCATGATCCCATGTCTGGTTTTTAGTTTTAATAAATGGTTATTTTCAACACCCCATATTCTCTCTCTGGCACATCTAATGAGTTACTGAATTTTGTTTCTTCTATCTCAAATGCTTTTGAAATCTTTTTACTTTTCTGTACATCAATTGCTGACAACTCAGTCTATATCATTTATTCATTTTTTGGAATGTAAAGTAATACAGATTCTTTATTCTTTGTGTACTTCAAAAATTCTTCACATTTTAGCTAGAGTCATTTCTTCATATGCAGATTTTATGACTCTCTGGAAGCACTATATAATTTGCTTTCATAGTTTTGATTTGACCTGTAATGGTACATTCTTGTTTAATATCTTTCTAGATTGTGTACTTACTGAGGGTAGGGATGTTTCTTTCTTGATCACTAAAGTATCCCTACAGGTCAACACATGATCATTGTATCACAGTAGTACAGTATAGTCATTTAGGTATTTGCTGAATAAATGCAAGAAAAAGAAAAAAGAAAGGGAATAAGTAGGCAGATTATGAAGACAGTAAGTTTATATAGTTTAAATGTAGGTTGAAGAGTTTTAAAAACTAAAATATTACATTAGCCTTTTAGAAAGAATTTTGGTTACAATATGTTTTTGCTCAAAGAAATGAAATCATGACCAATTAAGAATTCAATCACTAAAAATTCTCTGTAATACAACAAATATTTGATGTAAAATGTTGTGTTGAAGAGGGTATGTAATGCTTCAAAATAATAAATATAAAAGATATTCCATATTTTTCCAATTGTTTTTCTATTCCTTTTACTCCTAAATCATTTTAATAATTCCTGTAAAGCTTTGATTAATTGTAGCATATTATTTTTTTTTTTGGCAGACGTTTTATCAAACCTACATAATCCCTCATCAGATGGGTCTTATGCTTCTGATACAAATAGTGTGTATGAAAGAATTCGACTTGAGAAACTTTCTTTTGCTCATAGAGCTGTTAGTGTCAGCACAGACCCAAGTGGATGCAACTTTGCAATCCTGCAGTCAGATCCTAAAACAAGGTATACTTGTAATTATTAAATTTCATTTTTAGAAGGAATGATGACTGGGTTTTCTTTTGTTTTCAGTAGTTCCTAGTACACATTTGAATGCTGTGGCCAAGTCCTGTAGAGACCTTAAGACAAACATGTTACCAGGATAATCCAAAGGTGGAATTTGTTCATACTAGATAGGAATGATTAGTGTTCCCTTTAGTTTGTAACCTAATGCCTATTGAAAATATTGAAGATATATATACATGCACATGTATAATTTGTTTTTAGTACTTTATGCTGTGTTCTTGAATTCTCAAATTCTGATAAATGTATTATAAATATTTCTTAGCAGTTTGTGAAAATCTCTGACCCTTGCATATGATGGGAATTGACAAAAAGAAGAGGTGGAGTAGAATCATCAATAGCATAGAATCCCACTGCAAATTTCCTACATCACATTAATAGACAGATAGGTTAAGATAAGAACCAAGGGTGTTGTTGAACAAAGAAGTAGTCTTGGCAGTAGGGTGACCATCCATTCTGGTTTGCTCAGGTCTGTCCTAGTTTTAGCAGTGAAAGTCTCATCTCCTGGGAAACCCTTCAGTCAAATCAGGAAAGTTAAAGGGTAAATTGGGAATGTGTGATTACATTGATGTATTTGTAATTGTTTGTGTATCTTAATATTTATTTTGACTTGAGTGTGTAACATATTTTTTGATTTGGGACTTGAAGTGTTCACTCAGTCCTTGGTTTGTGTTTCTTCACTTGTAAAATAAGATATTTGAAAGAGGAAAAATTGAGAAAATACTCTTTACTCATTTTTGAATGTTTTTAGTTATGTTCAGTAATTTAAAAACTTTATGTGAAACATCCATTTGAATTTACATTGCTTAGCATTTCATTGTAGCAACAGGGAATATTGCTTTCAAAGGAAAACTTAATTCTTGTTGTTTTAGTATGAAAGAAAAATACAAATAGAAAAAGGAACAGAAAGAATTAAGGTTGGTACAATTTCTGAGTCTTTGTGATATTTTTATATTTGAGGACTACCAAATTTAAAATTTTCTAAGTTTAATAAATAACATGTCATTTGATTTTCAAAGGAATCAATCAGGGATGCTTTTTTCTCCCAATTTTCTTTAAAGTAAAAATTATTTTTGTTCTACTTCTAGCCTTTATGAAATTCCAGCTGTGTGCTCATCATCCTTTTCTGAAGAATTTGGCAAACTGTTGAGGGAAGCAGATGAAATGGACAACATTCATGATGTAACATTTCAAGTTGGGAACAGAATCTTTCCTGCACATAAATATATTTTGGCAGTGCGTTCTGACTTTTTTCAGAAATTGTTTCTTTCAGATGGTACCACTTCAGAATTTTCAGATGTTTACCAGAAAGATGAAGATTCTGCAGGATGCCCTCTCTTTGTGATAGAGAAAGTTCATCCTGAGTTGTTTGAGTACCTTTTACAATTCATATATACAGAAACTTGTGACTTTTTAACTCATGGCTTCAAACCAAGAATACCTTTAAACAGAAAACCAGAAGAATATCAGGGTACTCTGAATTCTCATATGAATAAAATGAATTGCCATGAAGATGATAATCAGAAGACAGCATTTGAAGTTTACAGAAGTAATCAAGCTCATAGAATTAGTGAAAGGCAGAAGAGCAAACCTAAATCTAAAAAAGGAAAAAGTGCTGGGGAAGATGATCCTGTAAGAATGTTGCAAAATGTTGCAAAGAAATTTGGCCTCAGTAATCTGAGTAGTAGGTATGACTCCTTAATATCTGTCTTGGATCTGAATTCTCCTGTTTAAATATTTTTACCTTTTCTTTTTTGTTTTCTTATCCCCACTGCTCCCACTCCTTTTTTGGGAGAGGTTCATTGATGTGTTCTGTTTTCTGGTAGAGACATCTCTGTGGGACTCCCTGGTTTGGACATTAAAGGGTAGGAAGGCTATTAGAGGATTTCTGCCCATTGTGGTACGGCTCTCTAATAGGGATCTACAGTGACAAGCAATGTGGTGTGCTAGAAAGATCTTGGGAATTAGAAAGACTCATGAAATTATGCTCCTTAGTCTACTATTACTGGATTGCTGGCTGGGGCATATTTAATAGTTTGCTTGTATATAGTATATTGTATATAGTAGGGATATTGTATATTGTATATTATATATAGTATATAGTATATACTATTGTATATTGTACATTGTATATAGTAGGGATAATATTCACCTCATGTTATTGGCAAAGTTTTGTTGTATAGCATATGTAAAGTGCCTGAAACAGTATCTGTCACATTATAAATCAGATTCTTTGTTATTCTCTATTTTAAGACCTTTTTGTTACTTGCAAAAGAATAACATTAATTGAGGATTGTGAGAAGGGAAGGGGAGGAGTGTATATAATATTTCTATTTAACAATGTTGAAGGACTTCGTGCTATATCTTTGATTTGCTATTTTCAATAAATATATTTAATATATTTTTAATTCTAATTAAAATAAAAGAAAAATTAATTATTCTTAAATATTATAATGGGGTTTGTTGAGATACTTTTCTAAATGATGATATGATTATGTTCAGATATGGACTAAATTGTTTGATTTTTGTATGTTTGTGTATTAATCTTGGTAGTAGAGTGTATCCACTTGTTGATTTTTTTCTTTTCTTGATAGGTTAGATGAAGTCAGATTTGAAAATGAAAAAATTAATGTTATTGCTAAGAAAACTGGTAATAAACTAAAACTGAATCAGAAAAAATGGTAAGTTAGATAATGAAGATAAACTTTCATGTCTGGATTTTGGTGTACAAATGTAGAAATCAAAGATCTTAGGTAGATATCCTCTTACCTTTTTTAGTCTTCATTTTTGGAAATTTTAGAGAGCTATTGAGTTAATGGATAAAACATTAACTGCTCAATAAGACATTGAAGGAGTTCACTCTTTCTGATGTGAATTTAAATTTTTTTTCTTGCTTGAATTTTATCTTATTGTTAGTAGTATTTGATGTAGTCCTAAAAACCAAATTGTATATTTCCATCATTATGATGACTATTTCCTTTAGTATACTTTTTTCCATGAATAAATATGCTACTCTAAGTATATTTATTATCAAAAGTTTCATTTTAAGTATTTGTAGGTGAAAAGTTTTGGAGAAAAAGAAACTGTGTAGGTGTCCAGACTCTGCTTGGTACAAAATAGGTACAAGTAATTGAATTAAAGAACTTTAAACATGGAGTTGCTTTAACTCTTGTTAATACTTTACGTGGAAATAAAAAAGTAAAATCAGGAGAAAGTCTTTTTTGAATATTTATTTGTGCTCAGTTTTCTTTTCAAATGTTATCTTTTTATTAAGACTTAATTGTTTTCCCTGAGGTGGAGGGAGATGAAGTACGTTATTTATATGTATATCCACAAGATGTTTATTCTCTGCCACCTTTATCTAAAATAAAATATAAAGTTAAGCCAAATCCTTTGATATATTTTATTTGCTTAATAATGTAAAGAAATCACTCTTGCTTCAATAAACATTTTTTTTTTCTTTTGGTACCAGGGTTTGAACTTTGGGGCCCTCAACTACTGAGCCACATCCCCAGCCCTATTTTGTATTTTATTAGAGACAGAGTCTCACTGAGTTGTTTTGTGCCTTGCTTTTTGCTGAGGCTGGCTTTAACTCGAAATTCTCCTATCTCCGCCTCCCGAGCTGCTGGGATTATAGGTGTGTGCCACACCCAGCTTCAATAAACATTTTTATTTTTATTTTGCAGTTCATTTCTGTGTGATGTGACCATGAAATCAGTGGATGGAAAGGAATTTCCTTGTCATAAATGTGTTCTTTGTGCTAGACTTGGTAGGTATAATTTTTGTTAACTGCTGATTTATTTGTTTTAGTCTTGTTTCACTATTCTTATTACATCAAACTTTTTCCCTTTCAGAATATTTTCATAGTATGCTGAGCAGCTCGTGGATTGAGGTAAGACTTAAATAGAAAGCACCTAGGCAAATAACTAAAATTCTTTACACTTAGAAGTTAGAATTGATGATAAAAGGCTTTTGAAATCAAAATAGTCTTATTTTTATCTAGAAATGTGTTAGGAATGCTAGTGTGTTCCTTGTTTTCTGAAATTTTCTTTGTTCATTTTTTTGTTATTTTAATATTGAATGTAATTTTAGCTTTGTGTTTTATAGATTTATTTTTTGCTTTTAATGTGATTTCTTATCCAGAGTTTTTTATATCAAATAACTCAAGTTAGAATATAGTCGTACTTTATTTTAAACTTTACAATAATGTTTAAAATTGTTTTCCTTTATTTTATCTTAATTTACCTAGGCTTCCAGTTGTGCAGCTCTGGAAATGCCAATACATTCTGACATACTGAAGATTATTTTGGACTACCTCTATACTGATGAAGCTGTGGTGATAAAAGGTACTTTTAGAAAATTTTAGATTGTATATAATAAAATAATGATAAAATAAACATGAGACTTAATTTTGACACTACTTTAAATAAGCTGTCATTAGAGGCTTAATTTAAAATAAGCAGTAAGATGATTACTAACAGTGAAAGAACAGAAAGAGTTTTCAATATCCCTTGAACTCTTTGAAACTTGTATGTAATATTGAATGGTGTATGGATTGAGGTCAAGACTTAAATAGAAAACACCTAGGCTTTCTATTATATTTAGCAGTTCCATTTTCAGGTACTCTACAATTGAGATGAATGGAGAACAGGGAATATAGTTTGTCAAATTCCTTACTTAAGTTGTTTCATGCCTATTTCCCCCCGTGTAATAACACACCAGAAGTGAAAGAAGTAGATGAAGAATTGAGCCAAAATTTATGAAGAGACTACATTTATATGCTTTGTCAGGCAAGACACCATATTTTAGTTGTACAACATCAGGTTTCTTTAGTTGTTGGAGTGGTATTGAGTGTTCTGTGATATTATTTTACCATTGTTTTTTAGCCTTAGCTGTATATTAAGGATAAAAAATTTAAAGTTCCTGCCTTTATTTTTAAGAAACCTACAATCTAATGTAAAAAACAACTACATAAGAAAACAAGTATAACTAAACAGAGTAACCCTCTAAAAAATGGGTACATTTTTGAGAAACTAACATCTAAATTATATGTGGGAAAATCTGAACAGTGTTTGTAAAGGAGGTAGTATTTAACTGAGAACAAATTTTCCAAAGATTTGTGTACTTTAAGAGGATAGTGGAAACATTGGTACTTTTCCTCTATTTCTGTCATTTTTTAAAAAAAAATTATTATATACCATAAAGTTTATTCTTCTAAAGTGTATGATTAAATGGTTTTTAGTATATTTCAAAATGGTATAGCTCAGCATTTTCTAATTCTAGTGCATTTTCCTTACTCTAATAAAGAAACCTTTTACTAAGTAAGCAAATACTTTCCACTCATCCACATCCTGGTGCCTGATAATGACTAATATACTTTTTTTCTTTCTCTTTGCCTTTTCTGCACATTGCATAAAAATAAAATGAAACATTATGTGCCCTTTTGTGTTTAACTTCTCTTACTTAGCATAATGTTTTCAATTATTATGTTATAGCATATACTAGCACATCATATTTTCTATTGCCAAATAATATCCTTTTTGTAGGTATACCACATTTTATTTATTCATTCATCAGTTGATGGACATTTGAGATATTTTCATTTTTTAGCTATAAGGAATTATTTTTGTGGGCTTGTGTTTTTGTTTTTTTAAGCCATATACCTAGAAGTTGAAGCGCTGGGTCATATAGTAACTCTTAAGTTAGTTTTTAGGAACTGCTGAACTTTAAAAAGGGGCTCTTTTAACTTTCTTACTGGCAGTGCACATCAAAGTTCCATTTTCTCCACATCCTTCCGATACTCTTTAATGTTTGTTTTCTTGTAACTTCTAGTGGGTGTAAAGTAGTATAACATTGTGATTTGGTTTTGCATTTCTCCAGTGACGTTGAACATCTTTTCATGTGTTTTATGACCAAATGTGTATCATTTTTGAAAAATGTTTAAAAATTTGGGCCATTTTTATTTCAATTAGTTGGGTTTTTTTTTTTTTTTTTTTTTTTTTTTTTGGTGCCAGGGATTAAACCTAGGGGCACTTGACCACTGAGTCACATCCCAACCCTTTTTACTTTTTATTTGGAGACAGGCTCTCACTTAGATGCCTAGGGACTCACTAAGTTGCTGAGGCTGGTTTTGAACTTGTGATCCTACTGCCTTAGCCTCCCGAATTGCTGGGATTACAGGCTTGCGCCACTGTGCCTTGCTTGTTTTTTATTATGTTGTAAAAGTTCTTTATGTACCCTGGGTACAAGTCGATTATCATATGTATATATTTTTCTTGTTCTCTGGATTATATTTTCATTTTCTTTGTAGTCTTTTAAAATATAAAAAGTTTTAATTTTGTTGAAGTCCAGATTATCTATTTTTACTTGCTGTTCATGCTTTTGTTGTCATATTGAGAATCCATTGTCAAAGCTGGGGTCATGACAATTACTTCCTGTATTTTCCTCTTAAGAGGAAATCATGTCGCTCACATTAGAGTCTTTGATTAATTTTGCTTAATTATTCCCCCAGCTGTATTGAGGTATAATTCACAAATATGAATTGTGTATATTCAGATATACAAGGTAATGTTTTGACATATGTATTACTTGTGAAATTATTATCATAATTAAACTAATTAATATATGTATCACCTTAAATAGTTAATTGTTTTTTTTGGTGGGGGCAAGAATGCTTAAGTTCTCTCTTGGCAAATTTCAAGTGTACAACACGTTATTATTAACAAATTTGTCACCTAGCAGACCAATAAGTCTCTAGAACTTACTTGTTTGTAGTATAATTTACAATGTTCTGCATTTCTCCCATCCCTGGCCCTAGGTAACCACTTTTGTAATTGAGTTAGTTATTTTTTTGTGTGTTGTGGGTTAAGGGTCCAACTTCCTTCTTTTACATGTGTTTATCTAGTTGCTGTAGTATCATCTGTTAAACAGGTTTTTATTTCCCCATTAAATTGTTTTGGCACTTTCCTCAAAAATCAGTTGATTGTAAATGTAAGATTTTATTTTTTGTTTCTCAGCTCTGTTCCATTGATATATTTGTGTCTTTTGTCCAGTACCACACTGTCTAAATAACCATTGCTGTGTAATAAGTTTTGAAGGTGAGAAATGTGAGTCCTCCTCCTTTATTCTGTTTCAAGATTGTTTTGGATCCTGACATTTTCATATGAATTTTAGGATTAGTTTGTCAATTTCTGCAAAAGAGGTAGCTGTGGTTTTAATGGTGATGGTGATGAATGTGTAAATCAGTTTGAAGATTCTTACCATCAACCATGGTTGTCTTTCCATTTTTTGTCTTTAATTTTTGTCAGTGATTTTTAAGATAGCTTTCAATGTATAAGCCTTGTTTTTCCTTTATTAAAATTATTCCCAAGTATTCTTTTTCCTGCTACTTTTAAATTGAAATGGTTTCAAATTTTCATTTTTGGATTGTTCTTTGCTACTGCTTAAGATAGCAGTTGGATTCTTTTACTAGTTCTGAATGTTTTAAGTGGATTTCTTAGGATTTCCTTTATAAAATATCATGTTATCTGCAAATAGAGATGATTTTACTTCTTCCTTTATAATCTGGATGCCTTTTTCCTGCCTAGCGACTCTGACTATAAGAACCTCTTTTACAGTGTTGTGTGGAGTCTATCCTTGTGTTGTTCCTAATCTTAGGAGGAAAGAATTGAGTCACTATTAGTTAGTTAGTTATAGGATTTTTTATTTTTTTGTAATTGTTTATCAAGTTGGGGAAGATTTTTCTATTCCTGGTTTGAGTGTTTTTATCATGAAAGGCAATCAGTCTTCATTAAATGCTTTTCTGTATCTCTTGAGATGATTGAATCACTTTTTCTGTTCCATTTTTGTTCATTATATTGGTTGATTTTTATATGTAGAATCTTTCATTCTGGGAATATTCTACTTAATCATGTGTAATTCTTTTTTATGTTACTGGATTCAGTTTAGTATTTTTTGTATCTATAATCATAAAATGGATATTAGTCTTAGTTTTCCTGTGATGTTTCTGTTTGGCTTTAGTATCAGGACATTGTTGGCATCATTGAATGAGATGGAATTTGTTCTAACATACTTCTGAAGAATTTGGGGACAATTGGTGTTAAACGTTTGGCCAAATTTGTCAATGAAGCAATCTGATCCTGCACTTTTCATTGTACAAAGATTTTTAATTACTAATTTAATCCCTTTATTTATTGTAGATCTGCTCAGTTTTATATTGAATCAATTTAAGTAATGTGTGTTCTACAGATTTGTTCATTTTATCTGGATTTTTGCTTTGTTAGCATACAAATCTGTTCATAGTTTGTAGTGTCTGTTAACCTTTTTTATTTCTGGTTGGCTTGTTATCAAGTTACTTTTTTCTTTCTTGATTTTGGTAATTAAAGTCTTCTAGTTTTTTATTGATCATTTTCCTAAAGATTTGTCAATTTTATGATTTTTTTTCCATAAAACAACTTTGAGTTTTGTTTGTATACCTTGTTTTTTTTGTTCTTGTTTTGTTGATTTCAGCCTAATTTTTATCATTGTTTTCTTTCTGCTTGCTCTGTGTTGGCTTATTCTTCTTTTCTGTAGTTTCTTAAAATGGAAGCAGACTATTGGTTGGAGATCTTTCTTCTTCTTTATTACTGTCCCCTTTTGTATCAAATGGATATTTTCTCCTTTGCTTTTGAAATGCTCTTGTAGAAGTAATTTTTTAATGGTTACTCTGGGCACTGTAATTAATATCATAAGTTAAAACAATCCTGTTCGTATTAATGCTAATTTAATTTCAGTATCATTTAAAAAATGTTGTTTCTTTATAGCACCCTTTCCTTCCTACCCCTTTGTGCTGTTTGTCATTCATATTACCCCTTTGTATATTACATGCCCATCAACATGGATTTGTTGTTGTTTTATGCAGTTGTAAAAAAAAAAAAGGTTACGAAGAAGAATACATTTTTATTTTTATACTATTTTTTATTTATTTGTGTAATTAGGTTTACGGATGTTCTTGATGGATTTGAATTATCTTTGAAGTGCCCTTTTAGTTCAGTTTGAAGTTCTACTTTTAGCATTTCTTGTTAGAGCAGATTAACTAGAGACAAATTTTCCTTTTTTGTTATTAATCTGTGAACATCTCAATTTCTTCATTCTTGAAGGATAGTTTTGCTAGATAATAGAATTCTTGGTGATGGTCTTTTTGTTTTACTATTATTAATATGCCATCCCATTGCTTTCTCATGTCTTCATGGTTTCTGATGAAAAAATCAGATCTTAATCTCATTGAGGATCCCTTACACATGATTAGTTGTTTCTCTCCTGCTGATCTCAAGATTTTCTTTAGTTTGCAACAGTTTATTGTATCTAGATGTGAATACCTTTGAATTTACCTTACTTGGAGTTTGTGTGCTTTTTGGATATGCAGATATATTTTTTAAAGAAATCAAAATTGAAAAGTTTTCGGTCATTATTACTTAATATTCTTTTTTTCCTTTCTCTCATTTTTTTCCTTCTGGGACTTTCATTTGTATCTTGGTATGCATAGTGGTTGTTCCTAATATTAGGTAATCTCAACTGACCTTTAACTTCTCTTTAATGATATTCTAGTTTTATAAGACATTGTCTTCATTCTTTAATTTTTTAAGACAGGGTTTCTTTTAGTTCTTCAGACATATTTAAAATAGGTGATTTAAAGTCTTATCTAGTAAACTGAAGTCTTCCTCAGCAACAGTTTCTTCTGCCTACTTTTTTTTGTTTGTGTGCATAGGTTATACTTGAATTTTTTTCATTTTTCATAAAGTTTTGTTGTTGAAAATTGGACTTTAAATAATATAGTGTAGCAGCTGTGGAGATCCAGATTCTTCCCTCATCCACAAGGTTTTTTTTTTTTTTTTCCAACAACTTTCCTGAACTAATTCTGTAATTTCTTTATTCATCCTTTGTGAACACTGAAATGACTGCTTGGTTAGGTTAGTGATCAGCTAATTATTTGAGAGACATTTCTGTAAATGCCTGGAAATAATAAATCTTCTCGCTTTTGTGTGTTGGGGACTTGTTTTCATTGTTCTGGCAGACAGTTTACAACTCGATTTATTTCCTTTTGTGCACAGTCTCAGTGTAAGCCAGAGGTAAGAGGTAGGGCCTTAAAAAGTCTTTGCTGGGTATGTTTTTAGCCCTCTACTTGTGTATAGCTAGATTCACAGGAATATTTTGGAAGCTTTCAAAACCTCCTATAGACATCTGATTTGGTTTGCTTGGGCTGCCAAACCAAACCAAACAAACTGAGTGACCTAAGTTACATATAGTAATTTTCTCATGGTTTTGGAAGCTAGATATTCTCTAGAGCATGTTCTGGCAACATTGGTTTCTGGTAAGAGCTCCTTTCTAGATTTGCACATATTGCCTCTTGCTATGTCTTCACAAGGCCATTCCTTAATGCATATGTGTGGAAAGAGAGTAAGCAAGGTCTCTGTGATCTCCTCTCAGAGGTATACTAATCCTGTTGAGTTAGGGCTCCAACCTTATAGTTTCATTTAATCTTAATTACTTCCATAGAATCCCTATTTTCAAATACAACACTGGGGATTAGGACGTCAACATATGAATTTTGAGGGGCATTATAAGCATTTTGTCTAACAACATTCTATTCTCTAGTATTTCTTTTTAAGGTTTTTTCTATCTGCTGCTTGTTTGCTCCAACTGTCATCTCGGGCAGACTCAGTGTTAAAATGATTACTGCTAATTATTTTCTTTTTGTATTTTTTTAAAGAGAGAGAGAAGGAGAGAGAGAAAGAGACAGAATTTTTAGTATTTATTTTTTAGTTTTCGGCGGACACAACATCTTTGTTTTTGTATGTGGTGCTGAGGATTGGACCTGGGCCGCACGCAAGCCAGGCGAGCGCGCTACCACTTGAGCCACATCCCCAGCCCCACTGCTAATTATTTTCAATAAAGGCAGATGTTGGTCTCATTAGGGAAGCTTTGAGTTAGGTCAAATAAAGACAAGTTATTCTAGTTGAATTTCAAGGGAAGAGCTGACAGGTCAAAATATTGATAGTTCTTTGATAATATTGCTTCATAACCACTTTTGTTTTCTCCAGCAGCTACTAGGCTGCTCATTTTCACTGTAATTGTGGATCTATTGGTTTTTAGTCCAGGTTGAGTATCATTTATCCAAAATGTTTGGGACTGTATGTGCTCTTTATTTATAGTCTCAAAATTTTTGGAATATTTCTGTATTGTAATGAGTTATCTTTTGAGATGGGACCAAAATCTAAACCTAAAATTCACTTATGTTTCGTACATACCTATTACAGATAGCCTGAAGATAACTTTACACAATGTTTTTAGTCTGTTTCTGTTTTGACTGTGACCTGTCTCATGAGCTCACGTGTGGAATTTTCAACTTTTGGTCCCTTATAAGTACTCAAAAAGATTTGGATTTTGGATTTTGAATAGGGATGCTTAACCTGTTATACCATGTAGAAAAGGAGAGGAGGAATTGAATAGGAAAAGCTACAATATCCCAAATGTCACTGTTCTTGGAAAAAATTCAGTCACTTTTCTTGAGTAAACATACCCCCAAATTACTGCAAGCCTTTGATTTCTAGATAAAGTTGATTTAGATAATTATTGGGAGTCTTCTCATTGCTTTTATGGAGGAAAGGATTTCTAAAAGTTCTTAGATTATCATTCACAATGACCTTCCCTCCTCCATTTTTAAAATCCATTTGCTATTCCTTCCTAATCCTTTTTTCCCTTTTTTTCCTCCTATGTCGTTAGAGATTATTTTTTTCTTTTTCTTCCTTCCCCTTTTCTCCCTGTTTCTGTTGTTACTTGGCTGTCGCCTAGGAGCATTTTATAGACTATTGGTAGTATTTAGACAGGGTCTTGCTAAGTTGCTGAGGGTCTTGATTCGTTGTTGAGGCTAGCCTTGAACTTGGAATCTTCCTTGCCTCAGCCTCCTGAGTTTCTGGTATTATAGGCGTGCATCACTGCACCTGGCAGGTGTTTTTTAAAGTGTTGTTAAATGATAAATTTATTTTAAATATGAGCAGAGATTTGACTTTATCTAACAACATACGAGATTGTAAACAAGTCAGCTATTTTGTAGCTTTCTAGTAGTAGTTGAACATTTTATGGTCTCATTGAGCCAAGGCATTTTAGTGTATTTTTTCAGCTTTCAACCTAAAACTTTGAAATATTTCAATCTATTTATTTTTTATTTTAATTCTTATTCCAACGTGTGGAAAGTAATCATGTTTCTCTTTCCTAATGTCTTATTTACATCACTTTTTCCCCTAGGAAGGTATAATTGTTATAGCTTAACAGAGTAATGCTTGTTTTCTTTTTCTTTTTAGAATGTCAAAATGTGGATTTTATTTGTAGTGTTCTTGTGGTAGCTGATCAGCTTCTTATAACTCGATTGAAAGAGATTTGTGAAGTAGCATTAACTGAAAAACGTGAGTAATTTTAAATTAGAATATTAATATGTTTTCAGATTGATGAATAACTATGACTCTTTATGTTTACAGTAAAATACATCATTTTTTTGTACCTTGAAAAGTGTCAAAACTTTATTATATGTATAAGTATATTCTTACCTCAGAAATATGTTATAATATGCATCTTTGAATTGAAATATGATGTTAATTTTTATTGCAGTGTCATAAAATCATGAATAATAATGTCATTTATTTTGGAATTTCAGGAATAAGAATTTGAAAGCTAAATTTTTTTTTTTTTTTTTTTTTTGCTACTTTGCTGGTCTTGGGTATAGTTTTTAGCTATTCATTTTCTACTGAAGGTGGAAGTTTTACGTGATTCTTCCATTAATGTATCTCAACCTGGTTCATCTCTCAAACTTTTTTCTATCCATTATTTCAGTTAATTTCATGACTTTTCCTGAATACTCCAACTTTGAAATTCCAAATTATTTGTAATTTGTCCCTTATGCCCAGATTCTTTAGCTATCAAAGCTGATTACATTTCCCTCACCTTTTGATTCTCACTGTCACTATGCTAGTTGAGGTCACTGTTAATCATCCCTTCTGTGTAGTATTCTAGTAGTCTTTAAAATGCTTCTCTCCCTTCTACTTTCTTTAATCTTTATATAGAAAGTAACAATGTTTTTTCTTTGTTTAGATATTTTTAATTGCTTTCTCTAGAATGCAGATTGAATTTTCTTAGCCTGATATGCAAGATTTTATTACTTTCTAAAATTTTCTATTTGTTTTGCTTTATTGATGCTTTAGTAGTATGGAGGTAGTTAAATTTTTCTACTTTGTACTTGCTAGGAGTTTTCTTAGCCTTGTTGTTCTTATTTGCTCACTTTCCTTGAGCACCGTGGATCATCTTCTCCTTGGTTATAAAAAAGAGAACAATAGCCTTGATCTTTTTTTAATAGTAAGAAAAGAAAATATGTTAAAATAAAGAACACAACATATAGTAGGTATAAGATATACATATAGGTGATATTTTCACTTGTTCAGTTGACTTTCCTGAACTTCCTTGGCTATTCTGCATAGTTTCCTTTATTAATTCTTTAATACTCCTAGAACCTAGCAAAAGAAGTGTTCCATAGAAGTTTGGTCTTTGATTATTGGTCAATCTTTGTTCCCAAATAAATAATTTTAGAGAAGTTTTATATGATCCAATTTTATTATTTATGAGAGATGTGAGATGTTTTTATCATTAGCTGAAAGGTTAGTCTGGTAAGGTAGAGACCTTTATTGACTGCCGTTTCAATTTTTGAGAGTATAACAGAGAAAGAATTAAAAAAGCATGGAAGAGGCCATGTGTAGAAAGCACTTGTGTTCATCTGTTGGCTGCAGATCAGAGTAACTAAGAAAAAGAATAGAGAAGTTCAGGAAGCTACATAGGTAGAATATCTTAGCAAAATAGGGTTCTTCATACATCAAGTTCCTAGTATTATAACTATCTAGAGTCTTTCACAGAATATATTAGATTCAGCACTAGCATGAATAAGGTAAGATTTAGATGCATTTTCTAAATATATACATATATTCTGATAGATTAATCAACTTAGTGCATTTTACAGAATTATTTTGTCAGTTCCTCTTAGTCTTAATACCATTTTTACTTTTATAGAAGACAGAATGACTACTCTGCTATGCAAATGAAAAGGAAAGTTGTTCATTAATGAAAGTTAATAATAAAAAATTATTTGGTGGAAGATTGTCAATTCTTATATATTTGCTTTTAGGTGGCACCCAGTGTTTCTTTTAGATTTTGTTTTGCTTAAAATTTTCATTTGTGTGTGTTTTTCCTTATAACCAATCTTTTGAAATTACTTTTGCATATTTGGGTGGAAGTTAAATTCTGTATTTTGCCCCAGAAAAAAATTTTGTATTTTTGGTAAAACAAAATAACCATTGTTTTCTTTGTTTTGAATGTTGAAAGCTTACAAACTTAAGTGTATTTATTTGTTTGTAGTAGCATGCCTTTCATGTAATTTTGTAAATCTTTTCTTTCTTTGTAGTTACCCTTAAGAATGCTGCTATGCTTCTGGAATTTGCGACATTGTATAATGCTGAACAATTGAAACTGTCTTGTTTACAGTTCATAGGACTGAATATGGCAGCTTTACTAGAAGCAAGGTTAGTTCTGTGTACATATTCTATGACTTTTGCAAAAATGAGTGTTTATATATAATAGTAGATATGTTAGTAATTTAAAAGTGAATAATAATAATATTTACTTGGAAATTTGAAGTAAACAAAATTGAAAATGCTAATGAGTTAGGAGTCAACATTTTTGAATTAGGGGGATTTGGAAATTTGTCAACTTTTTAGCAATTTTTTATTGAAAAAATTAATATTTTTTAAAAAATATAAGGTCAAAATATTTTTTTTTCTTATTATAAAAATCAGTAATGGGGAAAATGAAGCTTTTCCTGGTGAACATAGTTACTTAAGATTAGAAGCCATATTTTTAGTTTTAGTTTAAAGCTTTATCATCTAGTTTCAATAGTACTGATAATAAAAACTAATACTTAGTGTCTCCTGTGTACTAGGAAGTTTTCCATAGATTACATAGATTAATTCATTTTATTTTTACAAAAATCTTATAAGTAGATTTTGTTAATATCCTTAAGTTGCAAAAGCGAAAACAAAGGCAATATTTTTGGGAAAGAATTGAAAATTTAGATGTATATACTTGTTATAAATGATTTCAACTTTTTAATGACTTAGTTTTCAAAGTCAGAATGATCTTAAATTAATTCAAAATCATGATTAATGAAACATTCTAAAACATGATTGAAATACAGTGTTTTGGTTTATGGAAGCAAATCACAAAGAGATTATTAACAATTGCCAGGTAGGGTTCAGTTTAGAGAAAATTCTTTTGCTATTTCAGTTTTTATTATTTTTTGGAAAATTCTTTTGAATGCACATTAATGTTTTGAGATACTAGACAATGTCATTTTAAAATGCATTTGATATCCGAGTGTCAGAACCCAGCTAGAGTTTCAAGCTAAATTTAATTCCATTGCTGACATTACATTAGTAGTTCTCTTCATAGCAGTTTATTAATCTGTATCTCCAAATTAAGCTCATTCTGTTTGTCAACCAAAAAAAAATATATAACATACATCAACTCTATCTAAATTATTGTATTGGAAAATGGTGTCAATATCTTTCAGCTACTAGGTTGAGACAGATGTGTCAACTGAGCCACTTAAGGACAATACCTGCTATGGTGATATCTCTACTTACATAACTTAACATGAGGAGATGCACACCCTGCATTAAAACAAAGATTTGTGCAAAATTAACTGTTCTTTGTCAAACATGTATTTGCTAGAAATATAAATAGTATGTGAAGAGATTTAGGAAACTGAGGGCTGCCCAGAATTGACTTAGCATCACAGATTAATGCATTATATATCTCCAAAGTGTTGACAACTGATAGGGTATATACAAGTTATTTATTTCTGATTGTAGAAAAAAATTTTTTAAAAGAGTGTTTGTATTAGAATGTAAACTTTGATTTAAATTTTCACTGCTATCTTAAAATACCTGTTTGAAACTTGAGAGGTCCTTGAGATTTGTCTTAAGCAAAAGTGAGTTGCTCAGATTATACAGTTAATTGGTATAAGTGATAATTCTTCATAGAATCTAGATACTTAACCCACTATTCTATCAATATAGCACTCCTTTTGTAGTTAATTATAATTTCTGGAAAATGAAGGTTATAAAATGAGTATTTGCTATTTTGTAGTGATAGAAACGATTCTTTGTACATTTATTCATAACAGTTGCTTGAGATTTATTGATATTTGTATAATATGTTTGTTGTTTACTTAAGATATATAATACATAACTGCACCCATTTCCAAAAAGAATCTGTAGAGGCTAGTACATATAAAGCTTGAAAAATAACTTTATTACTTATTTGGCAATATGTAGATGTACTTGATAAGTATTAAGTCATTTGAGTCTTAAGATAGAATTATACTTCCTATCTTTTAGGTCTCTTGATGTTTTAAGTGATGATGTTTTGAAGGATCTTTCTGTATTTTACAGAAAAATGGTAAGATTTATGTTTTTCCATCGAAGATTTTAGTGGCTATAATATTACCATCTAAAATAGTATATTAGGTTACACTTCTTAATGAAATAATTTTCTAAGTAATTCTCTTTAGGATCCTTTAGAAATATTGAAAAGAAACCAGTCAGAACTTTTGGAAGTAAAAGACGTAGTCAATCAAATTAAAAATTTTCTTCAAAGCATCACCAACAGTTTAGATTGCATAGAAAATAGAACTTCAGCGCTTGAAGACAGAACCTCAAGCCTGAAGAAAAGATACTTGAATTTGAGTAGAATATCATAAAGGGGAAAAAAAAATAGAACACGATCCGAACACACAGGAGATTTGGGACACCATCAAGAGACCAAACTTGAGAATCACTGGGTTAATGGAGAACATGGAGATACAAGCTAAAGGCCTTAAGAACATTATTAATGAGGTAGTCACAGAAGACTTTCCCAATATCAAAAAGGAGATAGACATCCACATACAAGAAACAAACAGAACCCCCAAAAGACCTGATGAGAAGTTCTCCAAGATACATCATAATTAGAATGCCTACCATAATATTAAAAGCTGCAAGAGAGAAACATCAGTTCACATTTAGAGGCAAACTAATAAGGCTCACTTCTGACTTCTCATCTCATTCCAGGAGGGTTTGGAATGAGATATTCCAAACTCTAAAAACAATTATCAACTGAGGTTGCTATACTCCGAATAATTCCCTTTCATATTCAGTGGGTAAATAAAATTTTCCATTACAAGGATAAACTAAAAGAATTCATGACAACCAAGCCAGCACTACATAGAATTCTCCAAGGTAAACTGCTCGTAGAGAAAGCCAAAACAAATCCTAAAACTCCCAAATAGATGATGGTCAATAGAAGACTAGTCATCTAAATGAGAATCAAGATAGAATTAAACATAAGAAGAAGTCAAATGACAGTAAACCACATATCCATAATAAGAGTGAATGTAAATGGTTTCTACACCTCAATTAAAATATATAGGTTAGCAGAATGGGTCAGAAAGCAAGAGTCAACTATATGCTGTCTACAACAGACTTACAGGTAAAAGGATGAAAAAGATATTATATGTGAATGGAGTTTGTAAACAAGCTAGAGTAGCTAGGCTCCTATTTAAAAAGATGCAAAAATTAATCGAAGGAGACACAGGGGCTGATAATGGGAATAAGCCAGTAAGAAGATATAACAATAATATGTATATGTACGCCAAATGTCAGTACACTCAATTATATTAAAAAATGCTTGATAGTCTTGATAGACCCTAATATAATAATATTGGTTGTTTCATTACACTCCTGTTACCAATAGACAGGTCATCAAAGCATAAAATCAATAAAGATATATCCAACCTAAGTACTACTATAAATCAAATGGACCTAGTAGATATCTACAGAATATTTCGCCCCCAAACAGCTGAATTTGCCTTCTCAGCAGCTCATGGAATATTTTCCCAAATAGACCATATTCTAGGTTACAATATAAGTCTTAGCAAATACAAAGAAATTGATTTAATCTTATGCATCCTGTCAGAACCTAATGGAATGAAACTAGAGATTAACAGCAAGAAAAATAATAGAAACCACATAAACACATGGAGATTAAACAATACTGATTTAAGTGAAGAATGGATAGAAGAAGAAATAAGAGGAGAAATTCTTAGAAACAAATAAAAACAAAAATACAACATGTCGAAATATCTGGGACAATATGAAACTGGTACCAAGAGGAAAATTTATTGCATTGAATGCCTACATCATAAAAATTAGAGTCCAATAATAAGCATATGTACTACCTTAAGAAAAAAACAAACCTCCTCAAATCAATAAAAGATAAGAAGCAATACAAATCAGAGCAGAAATTAATGAAATCAGGCATAAAAGAATAATACACAGGATCAATGCAAAAAATAGTTGCTTCTTCAAAAAGATAAATAAGATTGATAAACTCTTAGCCAAACTAACCTAAAGAAAGAAAATACTCAAATAAACAAAATTAGAGATGAAAAAGATCACCACAAGCACATCTGAAATTCAAAGGGTCATTGGAAACTTTTGAAAATTTATACTCCAATAAACTGAAAAATCTAGAAGACATTGACAAATTTCTAGGCACTTATGACCTACCCAGATTGAATCAAGTAATGAAATTGAAACTGCAATTAAAAGCCTATCAAAAAAGAAAAGCACAGGACCAGTTGCATTCTCAGCAGAGTTCCACCAGATCTTTAAAGAGGAGCTAACAGTGGAGTTTCTCAAATTGTTCCATGAAATTGAAAGAGAAGGAACATTGCTGATTACATTCTGTGATGGTAATACAACCCTCATACTAAAATTAAAGACACATTTAGGAAAGAACCACAGATCTATCTTCCTGATGAACACAAATGCAAAAATCTTTAATTAAATATCAGGAAACTGCATTCAAAAACATATTAATAGGATAATATACCATGACTAAGTGGGCTTCATTCCAAGGTTGCAAGTTTATTTAAACACATGCAAATTAACAAATATAATTCACTGCATAAATAGAATTTAGGACAAGAACCATACTATCATCTTAATAGACACAGGAAAGGTCTTTGAGAAAATACAGCTACCATTCATGTAAAAAATACTGGAGAAACTAGGGATAGAAGGAAGGTACTTACCTAACATTATAAAGGCCATATATGATAAACCCAAAGCCAACAGTATACTGAATGGAGAAGAACTAAAGGTTTTCCTCTAAAATCAGGAATAAGACCAAGATGTCCACTCTCACCATTTCTATTTAATATAATACTTGAACCTCTAGCCAGAGCAATTGGTCAAGGGAAGGATATTAAAGATAAAAAAATAGGAAAAGAGGAAGTCAAACTGTTACTGTTTGCTGATAACATGATAGTATACATAGAAGACCCAAAAAAGTCCATAAGAAGACTCCCAGAGCTGATAAATGAATTTAGCAGAGTACCAGGATACCAGATCAGCACTGAAATCAGTAGCTTTTCTATACTCCCAGCAGTGACTCAGTGGAGAAAGAAATCAGGAAAATTATCCCCTTAACATTATCCTAAAAAATACAAACACAAAAATCTAGGAATTAATAAAAACTATAGAACACTGAAGAAAGAAATTGAAGACCTCAGAAGGTGTTCTCAGATAGGCAGAATTAATATTGTCAAGATGGTCATACTTCCAAAAGTAATATATAGATTCAATGTCAATCCCACAAAATACCAGTGACATTCCTCACAGAACCAGAAAAAATAATCCTGAAATTTATTTGGAAGAATAAGAGACTGAGAATAGCCAAAGGAATTGTGAATAAGAAAAGTGGTACAGGAGGCATCACAATACCCCATCTCAAATTATACTATAGAGCTGTAGTAGCAAAAAACGGCATAGTATTGCCATTGAGGTAGATATGAAGTCCAGTGGAATAGAAGACTCAGAAACAAGTCCACATATAGCCATCTGATATTTGACGAAAAACATATGTTGGAGAAAAGATAGCCTTTTAGACAAATGATACTGTGAAAACTGGATATTTATATGTAGAAAAATGAAATTAAATCTCTTTTTTTTGCTTTATGATTCTTAATACACACATATACCATAATTTTTCATATATCTGTTTGTATATAAAGTATGTTGACACTAAATCCCTATCTTTCATTCAGCACAAATCAAAATATTTCCAAGACTAAGGAATTAGATCAGAAACTGTGGAAAGAAAACATAGGGTCTAAGCATTCCATCATATAGATGCAGGCACTGATTTCCCCAACAAGACCCCTAAAGCTTAATGAATAAAACCAAGAATTAATAAGTGGGATGTCATCTAATTAAAAGCTTCTGGGCAGCAAAAATCTTTGCCAGCTACTAACTCTGACAGGGGATTAATATCTAGAATATATAAAGAACTCAAACAGCCCAGTGCTAATAAAAGCAAATAACCCAATCAATAAATAATCAAAAAAACAAAACAGAAATTTCTCAAAAGAAGAAACACAAATGGCCAACAAATACATGTAAAAAATGTTCTTATTTAGCAATCAAGGAGATGCAAATCAAACCTACACTAAGGTTTTATCTTACTGTAGGCAGAATGGCAATTATCAAGAACATGAATGATAATAAATGTTGGTAAGGTTGTGGGGGGGAAAGGTACACTCATACATTATTGGTGAGATTGCACATTAGTATAATTTGGAAAGCATTATGGATATTCCTCAAAAAATTGGGAATGGAACCACTATATTACCCAACTATCCCAATCCTCAGTATTTATCCAAATGCACAAAAAGCAACTACTGTGGTGATATGGATACTAAATGTTTATAGCAACAGGCAATTTATGGAACCAACCCAGATGCCTGTTAATAGATGAATGGTTGAAGAAAATATGGCATATTTACACAGTGGAATTCTATTCACCCAAAATGAAGAATGAAATAGCATTACTAGCATTTACTAGTAAGTGGATGGAAATGAAGAAAACCATGCTAAGCGAAATAAGCTAGACTCAGAAAATCAAGCGTTTAATGTTTTCTCTCGTGGACGCTAAAGCAAAATGAGGAAAAGAAGGCAGTGGAGTAGGAAGATCAGATATCATAAAGATGCAAGGAAGATCAGTGGAGTAGAAATGGAGAATGAGAAGGAGGAAGTAAGGAAGGAAAAGAGAAATATGGAATGAATCTAACAGAATGATAATAAATATCATATATATGGGGAAATAACTAATTAAAAATAAATAATGGAGTGAAAGGAAGGTCAGTAGAGTGGAGGAGGGAGAAAAGGGAGTGGGAAGAGAGAATGGGGATTGAAATCTAATTCTTTGTATGTTGATTAATTCCTTGTATGTTAATAATTTTGTCAAAAGGGATCCAAATACTATGTATAATTATATTGCATTAATAAAATTAAAATTATATTTTAAGAAATAC
Source organism: Spermophilus citellus (assembly GCF_964194105.1). Lineage (NCBI taxonomy): Eukaryota > Metazoa > Chordata > Mammalia > Rodentia > Sciuridae > Spermophilus > Spermophilus citellus. The sequence continues at coordinate 92,006,256 of NC_138186.1, read as the reverse complement.
TCAATAGACACACAAAGATGTTCACAAAAAAAGAAATGGAATATTTAATAATAAAAGTAGAGCTTTTTTTTCCGAGGACAAGAACCATACCATCATCTTAATAGACACACGAAAGGCCTTTGAGAAAATACAGCTACCATTCATGTAAAAAATGCTGGAGAAACTTGGGATAGGAGGAAGGTACTTACCTTAACATTATAAAGGCCATATATGATAAACCCAAAGCCAACAGTATACTGAATGGAGAAAAACTAAGAGTTTTCCTCTAAAATCAGGAAATAGCAGTTTTGTGAATTATACTTTTTAATGAAGCTAGTCACATTTTTCTTTGTTGTAAATTTAGGAGGTCAGTAGGCATTCTGAACTTTTTCTAGTTAATATTAGCATAAGTATATATATTTTTTAAATTAAAAAAAAAAACTTGGTACTTAAAAATAACATGGTTAATTCTACAGATTCCCGCAATGGATAGACGAATCATTACACCTTATCAAGATGGACCAGATATTAGCAATTTGGAAATAGAAGATGGAGATATCTTTTTGAATGAAGAAATAAATATGGAACAAAATTACTCGTAAGCTGTTTTTGTCTTATTTTCTGTCCTTTTCTTCCTTCCTTCCTTTTTTCTCCCCCAGTCTTGGATACTTGACATTTTATTTTGATATTTTGGAAGAAGAAGTTGAAAAATTTATATTCTTTCTTAGTCTTGTTATAATATAGAATAAATGTATAATTAATCCTTGCAAATCTAATAAATGTATCAAGTATAAGTATAAAAGGAATATAGGCTTTAGTTTAAACATATTTGATCAAATAAGTACAGTAATCTTAACTATCTCCCAATGTGCTGAGATTACAGTAAAGAAATTTGAAAGGTCATATTGTACTACAGCAGAGAGAAGAAGAAAGGAGCAAACAGTCCTCAGGATATGTTAAGAGCTTTGGAATCTGGAAAGTAGTTCTGAAGAGTAATGACTTAAAAAAAATAAAGCAGTTCTGGAAATGCTTAAGAATTAGTGGTATCAGATTTATGAAGACTAGGGTGAGTACTTGAATTTAAGGAGCATTAGATCCCTGGTCCATTCCTAAGCCCCATTCAGCCAAGGGATTGCCTCTCTGCCATCTTGGTAGAAGAGTAGAGATTTACCTTTGGAGAGATTGAACCAAAGAGGTTCCAAAGAGGAGTGCATCAGCCAGAAATGATGTGCTATTTTCAAATGATTCCTCTCTAAGGAACTTATTTCAATAGATTATAAGCCTACAGTGACTGACAAAATATCCCAGATTCTATATAATCCCTTAGAGTGAGCTGACTTTACCAGCCCTAAATAGAATTTGTAATCACTGTTGTAGGTTAACTTATCGACTTGTTACAGAATTACTCTCATTCTGTTTAGTAAAATAACCTGTTAAAATGAAATCTTTGGGTGTTCAGGTCATTTATAGAGCCACTGTGTACCTCACTGAAAAACTACTCTTGGGTTCCAGAGGTATTTTTTTCACTTATTTCTTAAATTCTGTCTTCCTAGTGTTTGGTAGCATTTGGGATACTATAAGTTGGACATCTGACTTAGATATATTATATTATATTATATTAAAAGTTATAATAAATTTATTAACATTGATATAAATAACTCATTATTTTCTACAAAATAACACTTCATTGCTGACTCTTGTAAGCGGATAAAATATATAATGAGATCTATAATTGTTTGGTTAAAATAGGATAGTTATTTCCCTAATAGTACTTAATTTAGGGAATTAATAAGCATTTTCTGAAATTTTTAACAAATTGTCACCAGATATTTCTAGGTTAAGATCTTGGCTAATAAAACAGTATGTATAAATGTGAACAGTGTTTTACTTTTTTTTCTTTGTAAAGGTTTTATTATGCTTAAGGGTCTTAGTCCTTGACAACAGTTTTCTTCATGGTGGGTAGGGTATTTTCAGCTCTTCTTGCTACCTCTTGGCACATACGTGTTTTCTTGGTGAACTTGAAGATTTGTTGTCCTTGGAGACCTTGGAGCGCTGCTCATAATCAGGAAAGCTATATACCTCTTGGATCATGTCTGATGTGAACTTGGTGTATTTGGTGAGGCACCATGGTAGTGGCTGTGCCTTGTCCTGCTTCTGTTCATAGTCTCTTTGTAGCACTTTTTGAGGCCTATGACTAGAGTTTTACTTTTCCACATATTTTCCTTTTTACCATCTTGTTTTTAATTTTTCACAGAAATGCCAGGATGGGAATAATAATATCACAGTAAGACCCAGTGAAATTAAGTAATTTACTCAGATCTACATTGGTGAATGTAACTAGAGCTTGCCTGTGCTTTCATAGTTTCTGTTTGACCAAAATATACTATATTCTGTTGGTTAAAATGCATAGTTTTTCCACTGTTTCATCTCTAATTCATTTTCACTTTTGTGTGTGCTTTTTTCTAGGGAAATCATGTTTAAAAAGGCAAAAACAAAAGCTAAAAAGAAGCCACGTAAGCGTTCAGATAGTTCTGGAGGTTATAACCTCTCAGATATTATTCAGAGTCCACCATCTACAGGTCAGTGAAAGTGTTTTAGCATATATTTCCAATTTTAGTCTTTGATGTCTTGTTACCTTATTCTATGTGCTACGTGCTATCTGCTGGAGCACATAGAATATAGTCCTTTCAGAAGCTACAAAATTACAGTTTGTATTGTGGTATCTACTCTGAAGTTTGCTCTGGCAGCACAAAAGAGACATTCCAATGAGTTTGAAATCAAGGAATACCTGTTAGAGGAAAGTGATGTCCCAGCTGGAGCTTTAAGATGAAGAGAAATTAACCAAGAAAATGAGGCAGATGGACATACTTAGCAAAGGGGACAATATATTCCCAAGCGGACTTAGCCATGTAGTGATGTAGTGTGTGTGCAGATAGGAGATACGTTGGATAGGGTCAGATTTTGGAGGCTATTGTTTGCCAAACTAAGGAATTTGGAGTTTTATTTTAATGGCTGTGGATGATGAATTTTTAAAACAGGGTATGATTGAATAAAATTTATGTTTTTAGAAAGACTATTCTGTCCAGTGGCATAGAGGTTTAGTATGGGCAACATATGACAGATTATATTATTACGTTGATTTAATTCAGATATGTTAATGCTCCAACTGAGATGCAATTTATGTGCATAAAGAGGTTATAATCTAATCAAATGTAGAACATTTTAAATCTAGGAATTATGTGATTTGAAAATAAAAGGCAATGTTTTTCTAAATTCCTTTTCTCAGTTTTTTCTTTGGAAATCTTTTAACTTACTGAAAAAATGAAAGAAAAATACCATTAACACCTATATACTCAAGTTTGTGCGTATGTGTATAATAATAGATACTTTTTAGTACTGATCCACTTGGAATAAGTTTTAGACATGACATGTTTCCTTAAATATTTTAATATGAATCGCCTAAGAATAAAACCACAACACTATTATCACAACAAGACAATTAACATTATCACTAGTATTATTTAGTTTTACATTCTATATCCAGATTTCCCTGATTATTCAAAATTGTTTTATAGCCTTTTTAGTTTTAATCTTTAAAATAATCCAGTGTTCTCTCAAGTTAAACCCTGCTTTTGCTTATTTATATCTCTTTAGTCTTAATTAGAACAGTATCCCCGGTATCTTTTTGTTTTGTATTTTTTCCCCCAGAATTTTAGGCTGGTAATATTATTGACTGTTGTACATTCTAGGTTTATATGATCTAGATTTATCTAAATTTTTAACAGTTTCTCTAGATAAAATGTGAAATATGACAATAAAATAATGAGACTATAGTATGGCTTCTTTTGTAAATGGTAGGTGTGTCTGTCTATAGCACTAAGACATACCTTGTACAGTTTCTATCAGTGAACTCCATATTAGTGACTTTGAAGAGTAAAAGACAAGAATCATTTCACATCCCTTAGGAAAAGATAGCTGTTATGCAGGGCAAAAAGAGGGTGTTTATTTTTGTTTAATTAGCTATTACAAATGGGGTACTTAAAATGTTAATAAAGCTCACAGGGAATAATATCAAGAGTAATAGTTTTAGATCAACAAAAGATATAAAAAGCATAGATAATATGCCTAAATTGGTTTATGAAGTACTGAAAATATTAATCAGGAGACATAGTAAATGGAAAACATGTCTGAAGACCTTTGCAGACTTAAAACTGCAGTTTTCTATTTTCTGTTGTGAGTTATATCTAGCCCTTAGGAAGAGCCATTGGTAGATGGATGGAAGGATAAATAGACAGTCATCAACTTAGTGATATCCTAGTCACCTAAATGACATAAAAAAGGCAGATATTTGATTTGCTTTTATGTTATTTTTAGTACATGTGTTAAAATCTTAGCATGTCAGAACTCAAAAGAGACCATAGTAATGAAATAATTTATATTCCTTACTTTAAACCTCAGAAAACTTAAGCGATTTGAGGTAGTAGCAAAAAGAAATAGAATTTACTTTCTTGATTCCAATACTATATTTTTCCTGCTGTACCATTCTTTCTGTAGCTAAAGTTGATAATGGTTAGAAGACTAAATTTAAACAAAAGACCTAATTATGGAAATAAATTAAGAGTATGTGGCAAATTTCACTGAAGACTGTTGTGTGAAGGTTTATCATATGTGTTGATGCTTAAAGTTATATGATTGACATTCTGTGAAAGTGTTTTTGACCAAAAATAATTGTTGGCCATTTCAGATATCCAGTTGATTGTCTAGGTTTATTTCTAATTGACTTGAATGTACTGTGTTAGATAAGAAATCTCGAAAAATATTCAAATGATAGTTGGGGAAAAAGAATCTATTTTCAAACCATCTTAGCAGTGATAACATTTAAAAAAAAAAAAGCATATAGCTTGTCAAAGTGATTTACTTTCAATGGAAAGCACTCAATAATGTGTAAGAGATAGTATGTCTTACTTATTTTTAAATCAATTGTATAGCTTAACAACTGAGATAATCTTTATTTTAAAATTTATTTTGATACTTCATCCAGATTCTAAATAATTTGAAATGTTTTAATGGTCACCTGAAATTAAGCAAAAGTTTAATTTATTGTTTATATTTGCAATGAGTATTGTGTTAATAATATGCAGAATACCAAGTGTGAAACAAAGGCAGGCATTTAGGCTTCCTCAGTTATCTAAGAAGTGGTATATACATTTCATAACAGGAGATAAACTAATTTAAAATACTCCCAATAGAAGACATTTTTTACAGGGGGAAAAAAAAACACCAACTCTCAAACAGATTATAATCGACTTCTCTAGGAATCTCTGCTACTAGGCTAGTCTGCTGGATAAAGGAGAGGCAAAAAGGCCATGTGCTTCCTCTGACACAGATGATATTAGTCCTTTTCTGCATGAATGTAGAGATTTCTGTACAAGGAGAGAAAGACAAAGGAGATGAGTCTGGAGTTCCTTCATTTCTTCTTCTTTTTTTTCTTTTATGGTGGATAAAAGGTCCTCAACCATTGCTTCAAAGCAGATCCCAAAAACTATCTTCCTCAGTTTCATTGCATAATTGGCATGTAATCATGATGAATAACACTATTGTTTTACAACCTCTTTCATCTTATTTTTTTCACTTAATCTAATATCTTTCTCCAGTTAGCTTGAATGATAAGATTTTGGTGTGGTGAATATAATTTAAATTTTATAAAATCTGGTTAAGTGGAAGCTTTTAGCTCTCTATTTGGCTCATTGACTGTATTGCATATATGTTTAATTTTTATGTGTTTAAATTTTTTTGGTTTTGTTTTAACTTCTTACTTTAGGATTATTAAAGTCTGGTAAGACCAATTCTGTGGAATCTCTTCCAGAACTATTGACATCAGACTCTGAAGGAAGCTATGCAGGTGTGGGTAGTCCTAGAGATTTACAGTCCCCTGATTTCACAACAGGATTTCATTCAGATAAGATTGAGGTTAGTTTTATAAAGCACTGTTTCCTTACCTTTAGTTTTTAGATCTGTATACAGTTTATCTTTAGTTTTTCATTATTTTTACTCAAACTTTCAAACACTGTCCTGGCTGGTTTATAAGATAAAATTAGTACAATATGTGTAGTGTTAGTTTCTCAAATTTGTATAACCTTCCTAATTTTATTCAGTAGCTCTTTCAAACCCTTTATGAATGTTATGTCTAATCTTTCTACAAGTAAAATAGAGTGTTGATGTGTAAAATATAATGATGTAAAATATAGTAACACTATGTAGACAGTGAAAACTATATTTGTAGATGAATTACTGAATTGTCTTTTGTGAAATGTCAGTTAACAGAAGATAAAAATTATCAAAGGTAAAGTAATTTTGAAAATAAGTCTAAATTCAGATTCTACCAGTCCCTTTCATAGTATTAACTAGAGCAAAACAAGCTGGAATGATTTGAGTTCTTCTAGTCTAGCATAATTGACATTAAGCTGCAGGATTCCTAGTCTGGGTATCTCTGAGGAATGCATTTTTTAGACATCCTGACATTTTATTCCATAGTTTATAATCTATGGGGAAGGGAATTGTCTACTTTATTTGAGATAGACTTATTTTTCTCTAATTCCTGTACATCCCTAAAGCATATTCTAGGGCTGGGGATGGAGCTCAGTGGTAGAGCACTTGCCTGCGCATGCAAGACCCTGAGTTCAATCCCTAGTATTGCCTTTAAAAAAAAAAAAAATCCTAACTTTTAGGAATTCCTAAGACAATAGAACTTATGCTTTCTACCCTGTCTTGTTCTAGGCCTCAAGGATTGATTTCTTTATTTTAATGTAGGGTAAACATTTGGGGTCAATTATTATTCAGATAAGATTGGTCTGGAATATAGAAGGCATATTGTGAATGTCTTATAATAATAGAAGAATTCATTCTGGCAATAGAAATACTATTTTAATAACTTACTTGACCTATTATAATAGCAGTAGTTTCCAGGTCCCTTTTGAAATATCAGTATTATTTGACTTCAATTTTATTCAGAGTCCTTTAATTATGTTCAGAGTGAGTTTTTATGACATTTATACCAAATTTTCATTTTGTTTCATATCTGAAGTTGTGGACATTAATTTAAAATTGCTGCTTCATATCTTACTGTATAGCTTCTATATATTAACATTCTTGTTTACTCTTTGTATAAATATAAGTTTAATAGGCAAACATTATCCCTAAAAATTATTCTCCAAGCTCACAATCATCTGATTGTTTGAGAATTGGTTAAAGCATTAACCTGTAGAAGAATATGAATTAAAAATGTTAGATGGTTTATTATCAGAAGATTTTCCATAATGTAACTAATATTTGTTAAGAATCAACTACATATTAGCTACTGAGCTAGGTATCTGCTCTTATTAACTTTAATGTTTTTTTCCCCTTCCCTTAGGTGAAAGTTAAACCTTATGTTAATGGTACAACTAATACATCTTCTAGGGAAGATTTCAAACCATGGGAAAAATCATCAATACTTAAAGTATCTACTCCACAGCCCATTCCCAGTAACAGAATTGATGTAACAAGTTCTTCCAGCTGGGTTGCTGGCTCTTTCAGGTAGAATTTTCATTTTGTTCTGTATCTGAGAAATATCATTAATTTTAATCAAATAAAAAAATTTTAAAAAATATTAATATACTCTACTATACATAAAATTACCTATATGCATACAAATTGCTAATCAATATAATAGGCTTATCCCCACCCAGGGAAAATATAGTTGTCTTTGTATTATTGTCAGTATATTATAGCATATTTTTCTTTGTTAATGTATATTAATTAAAACTCCCACTCAAGGGGAAGGTAATGATGGAGAAAGACTGATGCATATGTAAGGTACTAAGTCATAGAAGAAAGAAGTTCTGCTGTTCTGTTGCACAGTAGGATAACTATAGATAATAATATGCTGCTTATTAAAAAAAAAAGCTGAAAGAAAAGATTTTGAATATTTTCACCATAAAGACATGATAAATGTTTGAGGGGACAGTTTTACCTTGATTGAAATATTTCATAATATATATGTATGTTGAAAGATCACATGGTATTCCATAAATAGGTATACTTTTTATGTGTCAGTTAAAAACTTAAAAACCAAGACAAAAACAGAATTAAAAAAATACCCCATCTTCCTTTTAGGAAAACCATTTTTTTTTTTAATTTGTAAGTTTTATGCTTTCTGAGCTACCTTTAGGCCATGAAGTAGTATTAACTGGAACATCATAATCTTTGTTCCATATATGCATAATAGAGTGCCTTATTATCTCACAAAATATATTATTATACAGGTAAATGTTTGCACCTTAGTGGGTATTTAAAATCTCATAAAAATTACTGTTCATTGTTAGTATATCTGAGGATATTTATTGAATGTTATACTGTCTTTTTACTTATATTTTATGCATATTTTTCTTTTATTTAGAAGTCAAATGAAGGAATATTTGTAAATAGAATGCATAGGTTGCTCTTTTGTAGGGTTATTGAGCTTGTGCTTCATTTTTATGTAACTACTTTGGTTGATTATAGGCTAACACTTATTGATTATATTATCACTCTGACCATTTGTGCAATGTTTTTGGAATGTGCTCTGTTATGTATTGGAACAAAGTATATGATGTTTCAGTTTATGTTGCTTCATGGTCTGATGGTAGCTCAGAAATTAGTCTGAAATGTTTTGGCATTCTAAGTAACATAACAATTTCTGGGGACATCTGGAAACATATTCTGAGTACTGATGTTAGAATATTTTCTAAAGATGTCTTAAAAATAGTGCCTAGGTATATAAATTGGTCAATATTTTACATATTAATGGATACATAAACATTTCTACATCATTCTGAAGTATCATCTAGTGGGAATAAATACAGAAATATAGTAAATATTTTTCTTTTTGAAAGAAAAAACAGGTTATCCTTCAATATATAGTAATATGACTTTATTTTTAGCTGTGTCATAGATTTCATTTAGGTTAGAAACTGTAACAATCATAGAATATTTTTTTTTTTTATGGTATAGCTAGCTACTTTTGGTGGGTTTCCAATATTGTTGAATATCCTAAGGTTTTCTAGAAAATGTCTGTTTTTGTTAATACTAATAAGAATTTTGTTTCAGCAAAACAATTCTAAATTATACTTTCATTATTAATCTACATATAATTTATAGTTTCATTGAAGTTTGGGGTTGGGCTTTAAAGGTAATTGAAGGCTTTTGTAAAGTAATTCTTTAATTTCTTTTAGTCCTGTCAGCCCTCCTGTCGTGGATCTCAGAACCATCATGGAAATAGAAGAAAGTAGACAAAAATGTGGAGCTACACCTAAGTCAAATTTAGGGTTGGTTAAAAAAATCATAAAAAAAAATTATATTCCTGTCCTAAAAAATTGGAAAGATCCGTTGGATCGTTCCCATTATTTCTCTGCCTTATTATTTCTCTAATAGATTTAAGCCTTTTTCTAGGTAATTTAACCTTTATAATATTTCTTAAATCTGTGTAAAGATTGAGTTAAGTTGATAGACTAGCTTTTATACAAAACAGTATCACATGCTAGAAACCATGTGATCTGTTCTTGAAGAAAAATCAAAGATTTAAGCTTTGTAATGTAAATTATCCTTGAAAAGTATATGAAGGAGGAATCAATCATAGCTATTACTTAATGATTGATAGTATAAATTGATATCACCACTGTTGATACTTTGTGAACATCTTGATCAAATAGTAAAGTCACACCAAATAAATAGGAAATATTATCCTTATCTCTAACTTTCATTAAAGAAATTCATGCTAATTGGTTTAATTTCTAGCAAAATTATTTTTCATGATATTAAACTTTCTCAGGAGCAGTGAAACTAATTGATTTAATTTAATTTAATCTTCAGCAAAATGGTTTCTCCTGGAGTTAAACTTTCTCAGAAGCAACGAAAAATGATCGCATTGACTACCAAAGAAAATAATTCAGGAATGAGTAGCATGGAAACAGTTTTAACCACTCCTTCCAAAGTCCCCAAACCAGTCAATGCATGGTATGTATCAGTTTTATTAAAATTAGCTTAGATCGGTTTATTATATTATAAAGTGATTCTTTTACTCCTGGGGTTTTCCCTGCCTATATTAGCAAATATTTCATTCCTTCCTTTGCTTTTAAGTCAAAAATGGGATTTTTTTGTTTTGTTTTAATTTTTAATGTATTGACATTATATCATGATTTTCAAATGTTTTTCATTGTGAATATAATTTCTTCTTGTTATTCTGCTAAACTTCTCTTGTTAAAGTGACTTAAAATAAGTTTACTTTTTCATTTTATAATAAATAAATTACACCCATAGGACATTTTCATGAAAGCAAATTTTATTTTTAGTACCCTTATTCCTTTGTCCTTTTGTATGCATCATAAATGTCTTTACATAGTTATACAAAGCTTGTTGTCACTTTTTAAAACAATGCTGTTAACATTACATTATTTATGTTTTCTCTATTATAATTTACCCAAAGTGGCATAATTATAGGAGTAATCTTCGAAGAGGTCAGATGACAATTTTGAGATGTGTAAAATAAGCTGTATTCTGCTACCCTTCCATCTGCCCTTTTCTTTGTTATCCACATCAGAATATCTGGAAACCAGTTCTAGAGAAGCACATACAGGAAGAGGTAGAACCCACTTTCTTTCACAGGAACTGAGGGTGATCTTGGTAGCCACCCTTAGTTTGGGAAAATCCTTCAGTGTTTCTAATGCTAAATTATTCTGTTTGTAAAAGGGAATATTTTTCCTACTGAGGGGGAATGACACTCAGTTTTGAGTGTTGCCAGTGGAATTAACATAATGCTAGTCAGAGCTGCTAATAGGTCTAAAGTACAGTTTCTGACCAAAGAAAGTAAACACAAGAAATTGGAATACTGAAGTAGAAGAAAACTGAGGATGACACTTGAGAAACTGGTCTTAGCAGAAATTTTTTGAATTCTTCAGTATTTCTTAAACATCTTCCACATGCAAGACATTCTTCTAATTTCTGGTGATATGACAATAAAGCAAGACCAATTTGCTTATTGCCTTTGTAGGTTTTATGGTGTAACTGTTAACAACATTGAGTTGTGTTTTCCCTGGTGTAGAAAATAGCAAGAGGGAAAAAAGTATTATTGAAATAATCATTAAGATACTAAAATTATTGTAATTTGAAAGCATTAACTAACTATGTTTGGAAGCATTTGGCTTAGTAATGTTGTTTTAGATGTGCCATCAATTGGTTTCCTTATTTAAACAAAAAAATAAATGAAGAAAAAAAATTACATTTGTTTTCTTAGAGGCTTCTGCCTTAGAACCTTGTGTTTTTCTTTGGTCTGAACTGGGTCTTTTCTAGGCCTGTGGATTATCTGCCATCTTGGATTTTCCTTAATTGTCATCTTAGAAATGTCCTTGCTTTCCTCCAGTATTTAATCTTGTTTTCTACGTTTTGTGTTTGTCTGTTTTTTGATTTACTCCCTGTTTTGATGTAGTACAACTCCAGTAGTTTGCTGACAAAGAATATGAACTGCTTACGTTTTTGGAGTTTTTTATACATGAACATTTTGTTGTTTTCTTTTTTATTATTGATTGCTAGTTAGATTGGAACAAGATTCTAAGTTGGGATCCTTTGGAGAATTTATTCCTTTTTGTTATTCCTGTGGCTTTTGGGAAGTCTAATATCATTTGATTTCCATTTCTTTTTATGTTACCCCCCATTATCCTTCTTTCACCTTTGTTTTCCCCCTAGAAATTTATACTTTTCTTTATTCCTAGTGTTCAGAAATTTCAAAATTATGTACTTTCATGGGGTTTGTTTTGACATTATTTTGAGAATTTGGGTTAATTGAGAACAGCATGCCCTTAGGTTTAGAAAAATTGTATGAACTATTCCTTTGATAACTTTTCCTTTTGTTTTCTCTAGAATTTATACTAATCAGATATTGGTCCTCCTGGATTTCTGTAATTAATTTTTCTACTGTCCATATATTTGTCTTCCCATTTCATATTCTCAAATATTTCCTTGATTATTTTCAACTATTAAAATCTTTAATCACCAAAAAAAGGCAACATATATAAGAATGTTTGTAACAACATTATCTGTAATAACTAAAGTTGGAAATAGCCTAAATATCTATCAGCATTAAATGGATGCATTTTTAAAGTAATAGAACACTACCCAGTGATTAAAAAATGAATTATGACTAAATACTATGTGGATGAATCTCACTGATATAATATTGTGGAAAAAAAGCCAGTCAGAAAAAAGAAATATGGTTCCATATATGAAAAGTTAAAAATAGCCATTGACTTATATTCCTGTTTTATTCGCTCTTTTCTGTATATTTCTTGGTTCATTTTAATATTTTATTCTTTAGATTATTGTTTTAAGTTCTGATTAGAAGCACCATGTGCCTGTGTGGAATAGGTATGACTTTAGGATGCTTTGCAATATCCTTAGGGTATCCTTAGGAAGCACCACCCTAATATTGGTTACCTCCTTGGTATTTTTTTTCCTTGGTCTCCATAGGATGTTGATGATTTTTTCCCCCCTCTCTTTTGGTACAGGGGATTGAACCCAAGGGACACTTAACCATTAAGCCACATTCTAGCCCTTTTTATTTTTTATTTTGAGACAGGGTCTTGCTAAATTGATAAGGGCCTTGAAAAATTGCTGAGGGTGGCTTTTTTTTTTTTTTTTTTTTTTTTTTAAAGAGAGAGAGAGGAGAGAGAGAGAGAATTTTTTTTTTTGATATTTATTTTTTTTTTAGTTCTGGGCGGACACAACATCTTTGTTGGTATGTGGTGCTGAGGATCCAACCCGGGCCGCACGCATGCCAGGCGAGCGCGCTACCGCTTGAGCCACATCCCCAGCCCCCTGAGGGTGGCTTTTGAACTTTGAATTCTCCTGCTTCAAACTCCCAAGTCACTAGGATTACAGACCTGTGCCACCATGCTTGGGGGCATGTCAATTTTTTTAAAGAACAGATTTAATTATTTGTTGTGAAGGTCTATAAATTTGGTTGCCAGCATTTTGGAAGCTGATCAGGGTAAATACTTTAGGGCAGAGACTGAAGTTCTCATTGAATATAGATTTTCACTCACTTTACCATTTATTGTATAAACTTGTACAGAAGCAAATAGTTTGCTTCTGCCTTTCTATTTTACTAGTAGTGTCTTTGAATCAGATTTTCCTTTTGATAAGGTATAGGAGGTGCAGTCATGTGACCTCATGAAATTAGGACATTTACTATTCTCAATTATGCCAACAAATAAACTTCAAAAACCAGTTTTCACATTTTTAGCCATGTTCTTAATTCAATATTTGATACAATATATGAGCTTTCCAAGGCTTTTGATCTTTTCACAGTACTACCACCTAATTGGTGACAGGCTTTTTTTTTTAATTCCCACTCTACCAGCTATCACTCTGCCTCTTCATTCTCCAAAAACATGTTGCTATTTTTAGTCTGTCATCTCTTAATATCTTATTCTTTTTTTGGTGTGAGGTGGGCTTACACTCTTCTGGTTGCTTTTCTATTCACTTTAGGTGAAATTTCAGGAAAAAAGTATTAAAGGGAAGAGTAGTTATTTATCTGACACTTCAGACTTTAATGTTCTAATGTATGAAAGACGATATATCATGAGCTCTGTAATGTTTTGAACAATCAATAAAAAAAAAAAAAACAAATTTAGGCAAAATGTTTCTCCAGTAATTATTAGCAACATGAGCTCAGAGAGTCCTACTTTGAAGGCACTTTCTAAATTTTAAAAGTAGTCTATTATGAAAATATTCAGGAGAAGTCTAGAAAGATAGGAAGAAAATGCCATGAAATTTGGCCCAAAACATAAATCAGTGTACTTTTCATTGAGAAGTATTTGGCAACTATTAAATCTAAATAATGTTTATTTTAAAATTATTTTATGAAAACCTACTTGGAAAATTTAAATACAAATAAATGAGTAATGAATTTTGTGGCAAATTACAATTTTATTTTGAATTATTATAAAGGTTAGAAGTGTCTTGAGTTGTCATAAAATTAATAATTATGCATTTTATAATGATAATACATTTTTGTTAAATCTTAAGGATCTTTTAAAGTTGATTTCTGCAAAATTATTTTGAATATATGCATTGTTTTTATTTATACTTATTAAAGAGTGAATTGAAGCAACTTTGTAAAGTATATATGTAGAAATGTATATATAAGTATATATTTAAAATAAATATATACATATATTTTTTATTAGATTATGAGAATTTTATTCTAAGTTAATGGCACAAATCAAAACATTATAAATTTTAAGAACGCATTCACATTAAATATTTAATATTTGGTATATAGGAACTTTGAGGCATGTTTAGTATAAATTGAAATAAAATTATTAGGTTGTTAATTTTCTTTCTTCATGCTATATTTTGTAGTGCTGGGAATTCATAATTTTCTTTCTGAGATTTCTATAAAATTGCAAGGAATTCTAAATTGAACTGTGATTATTGAGTAGATACAATGTGGTGTGCTGGTTTGTATGATTAAAAGTTATTTTAATTTTATATTATGTATAGAATTATCTTTGAAATTATGAAGCAACCACAGTATTATTTATAATAATAACACTTGATTTTTACTATGGTACACAGAGTACCTGAGTAGCACATATGCAATATATGCTAGAAATTCCTGAGAACATCCCTTAAACGCCTTGGTTTAAAAACTCACTGAAAGAATTTAAACATTTTTCTACTTTAATAAAATAAAAAAATTGATCTGAAATTAGCATTTTAATCTAATTTGTGGATTGTGTTTCAGAGTCTTTTCATGATTATAGTATTTTAAATATTTCTCAAATATACATTATCATCATCTAATGTATCATCTAATCAGAATTTATTTCTTTACAGGATGTTTTTATACTATATCTTAATATTAAAGTTAATGTACAGTTCATCATTTGCAAATCACAGATCAGCCCTCTAAATCTGCTTGTGGTTGTGGTAGGATTTTTGCTAGCCTTTTTACACATTCTTTCACCTAGTATATAAATTCACAATTATAGTTTTATTCTTGTTGCCTATAATTAGATGTGGCAAAGTAAAGTATTAAAGACAATTGTTTTTTGCACAGGAATGGAGTTCTAACCATTTGAATTTTAAATCTAATGTGAAAACATTAAGTATATATGAGATTTGGCCACTTTTCATCTTCAAGTGTTTTACTTGGAGAAGTAATACATTTCTCATCAGTCATCTTGAGTGGAAGAATACACAGTCTTCATGGCCTGGCTTGATATATGAATGCAAATTTTTCCAAATTCCATCGAGAACTAGCTAACATATATAGAGTAGTTTCCAATTATTCAACTTTTTTGAGCTAGAAATGTATTCATTAAAGTTTCAGGGGTACTTTAGCTGAGGAATACAATTTTTGTTAATTTTCATGTGGATATAAATGTCTACAAATATTTTTCCATGAAGTTTCTGTGGCTACTCAAATGGAAAATAACCAGAGCCTATGAGGAAAGTAAAATTGTGTAGACACTGTATCAAATCATGGCATAATCAGTGGAAAGAACCTTGGGATTTCTTTGAAGAATTCTTCATACCACATTTTATAATTGATCACTGTGTGTAACTAATGAATATGTGAGTTAAAACATTTTATAAGCAGTCTTACTTATATTTATTCTTGGAGAGCTTTTACCCTAAGTAACTTCTTAAAAAATAACCTGTGGGATACAAATCATGCTTTAATTAATTAATTCAGATTAACCACTAGAATGAATTTGACAACTTGTACGTTTCAATAGTGATAGTTCCAGGTTTCTGTATTTAGAAAAATAATTTACAGGAGACAGGGAATTTGCTAGTAAGAATATTTGCAAACAGTGTTCCCAACAATTAATGATACACACTGTATTTTATATCATAGTTAACTTATATCATAGTGAACTTTTGAGGGGAGAAAGGATTTGGAAAGGAAATTTGAACTGTATGTGTGTTTGACTTTTGTGTTCTGTATATGTGTATGTTTTGGGGAAAATTTTTGTGATAAGGCCAAAGACTAGTTCTCTTGAAGGAATATTGTTAACATGAAAGCTTAGTAGGTCATCTTCTGATGCAAATCTATAAAGAAAATTTCTTTATATTGTCTCAGGTTTTATGTAGGGTAAATGACTTCTAATATGGAATCAGCATAACAAATTATCCCTACAAAGCAGCTTAAAAGAAACAACAATTATTTCTCACAAAACCTGTGAGTCTAGAATGTTAGCTGTGTTCCTCTTCAAGCTTCCCAATGCTGCCCTTAGGGTTCATCCAGAACTATAATAATTTTAAGGATTGACTTGCAGAGGGCCCTCTTCCAAGCTTACTCACATGGATATAAGTTGGATTGACATTTTTCCTCCTTTCATCACATTAAAGATGTCTTCCCACTTCCAGTGAAGTCTTTTGGACTTCATTGTTTCCATAACAAGCTAGCCATTTTCATATTGTGTTATACTTCTATTATTGCTTCAATAAATTTTTTTTATCTTTAGTTTTAAGTTGTTTGCCTATGATGTCCCTAAGTGTGATTATCTTTGCATTTATCTTGTTTGATGTTTGTTAAAACTTAGATTTTTAAATTTTTTCTTCCACCAAACTTGGAAAATTTTCAGCTGTTGTTTAAATATTTTGGTCTGCCATCTCACTCTCTCTTCTGCTTACAGTACTTTTCATATCCTGTAATTCCTCAAGGCTGACTTTTTCTCACGCCCAAGATTTCTATTGTTTATATGATGCCTATTGACTTCTTAGTCTCCAAAGTTCATCCAAGTGCTAATTTTGTCTTTTCAACATCATTTTGTTCTATTTTGTTTCTGTTCCTGTACTGAGTTTACCAGTTTTTTTAAAATTTATTTTTATTTTTATTTTTTTAAAGAGAGAAGGGGGGGGAGAGAATTTTAATATTTTTTGTTATCAGCGGACACAACATCTTTGTTTATATGTGCTGCTGAGGATTGAACCCGGGCTGCATGCATGCCAGGCGAGTGGGCTACCGCTTGAGCCCCATCCCTAGCCCAACCAGTTTTTATTCCTTCTGAGTATATCTTTGCTCCTGTTGTTGTCTGAGGCATAGTTACAATAGCTATTTCAGTATCCTTGCTATTTTCAACATCTAGATTTATCCTTAGTGGTATTGTCCACTGATTTCTTTTTCTTACTCATAGTTTTGATTGGTTAACATTTGATAGCAAGGATTGACCATTATATTGGAAACTATATTGTTAAATTTTTCATATATATATTCTATGTATGTCCTTTAATTTCCACGAATGCCATTTTACAAAATGGATGTTCTAACATGATCTTTGCTTTCTTTTTCAGGGCATCTTCTCTACATTCAGCTTCATCCAAGTCATTCCGGGATTTCTTACTAGAAGAAAAAAAATCTGTTACTGGTCATAGTTCAGGAGATCATGTCAAAAAAGTTTGTTTTAAAGGAACTGAAAATTCTCAGGCTCCAAAAGTTGTAAGGTAATGAAGCAAAACCAATATATTTTTTACCTTAAACTATTCTATGGTTGTTATATGGTTTGAAATGATAAAAAATTTATGAGGCAGTTTTTTTATATTCAAAATTAAAAGTAGTATTCCTATTCCCTTTCTCCTTATCTTTTTTTTTCCCCGTAAAACAGTATTGAGGTATTTGCCTTACAATAAACTGCATGTATTTAAAGTATACAATTTGAGGTTTTAATATATGTGCATATTTGTCAAATCCTCACCACTTTTGAGATAATGAACATAATCATTCTCAGAATTTTTCTTATTTCCCTTCCCCCGTTACCAGTTTACTTTTTTCAGTAGAGACTAGCTTGTATTTGTTCAACTTTTTCATCAATGGAACTATATAGTATATACCTTTTTTTATAATCTGTCATATTTTATTCAGCACGATTATTTCAAGACTCATCCATGTTTTAACCAGCAGTTGATTACTTTTTTTTCTTTGCTAAATAATATTTTTCTGTATGGATATACCAGAATCTACTCATCCCCTGTTGATTGTACCTTTAATAGTTTTAGATTTTTTTCTCTAGCTGTTTTTGATATTCAGTGTATACATATAAAACAGCTTATAGCCTTTTTTTTTTAAAAGAGAGAGTGAGAGAGAGAATTTTTTTAATATTTATTTTTTAGTTTTCGGTGGACACAACATCTTTGTTTTTGTATGTGGTGCTGAGGATCGAACCCGGGCCGCACACATGCCAGGCGAGTGCACTACCGCTTGAGCCACATCCCCTGCCCCAGCTTATAACTTTTTTACATAAAAATTTATAGGTAAAAATTTTTTATGATAGGCTTATAAATAAAAGTTGGGTGCTATGTAAAATACACAAGTGTTAAAATTGGCAAAAATTTATACCATGTTTTTGTATCAGACATTATGCTAACTACTTAAATTACATATTGGTGAAAAAAAAAATCAATATAGCCCCTACTCATAGAACTGACAGTCTAAAGAAAATAAAAGCTTAAGCAAATAAATAGTTCCATAAAGCATTATGAAGAGGAAGTATTAGACTCATCATTCAGTTTCTACATTTTGTTTTAATTATCAAATATTAAGAAATCTGGTTTTAAATAAATAGTTTAAAAAATGTTTTAAATCTGCTCTTGGTAAGTTTAAGAGCATTCTTCATTGAGAAAGATAGTAGAAGAAGCTATATTCCTGAATTTATATTAAAGTAAAGTAACTTGGCAATAGGAGTGAACATGCTGATGATCTTTGGTGTATTAAAAATATTAGTTTCTGGGGCTGGGGTTGTGGCTTAGTGATAGAGCTCTTGCCTCACACTTGTGAGGTACTTAGTTTGATCCTCAGCACCACATAAAAATAAACAAATAAACAAAATAAAGGTATTGTGTCCATTTACAACTAAAAAATATATTAGTTTAAAAAATGTATTTAAGAAAAAGTAAATACCAACAAATCCTCTGTAATGACCTTGGGTCTCATTTTTCACCTTTATTGTAATATTAAAAAAAATAGAATCTGAAATAGTCAGGGTCTCCCTAAGGGCTTCGAACTTAGGATCCTACTGTTTCAACCTCCTGAGCTATTGGGATTACAGGTGTGCACCACTGTGCTTGGCACCATTTTTTTATTAGTGTAATTCTTGAATTATTATTAGTGTGATTCTTCCCATCTGAGTTTAAATATGCTCAGGTTCCTCCCATGTGGTCTGGGTGGGATAATTAATCCCTCACTCAGTTACCGTATTTAATTCTAATAATTGTCCTTTAAGTACCAATTCCACACTTCCTTTATCACCAGATTTCTCAAAAGAACTGCCCGTTCCCACTCATTTTGTAACTAATTCTGGCTTCTACCCTCACTGTTAAACTGAAAGCAGTTTAGGCTGAGTTCAATAATAACCTTCATATTGCCAACACCATGGACTTTTTATGTGATTCATCTTACTAGAAGTTTAATTACAGGTCATTGATCATGTACTTTCTACACTATTTGTTTAATGAACCTGTGTTCAGTTTATCATGTATATTCTAAAGAATGATTCAAAATAATTATGTCTCCTGCCCCTATCTATCTGAGCTTCAGATTTAGTTATCCAAGTGTCTTGACCTTTTCATCCTATCTGGATGTCCAGAATCAAACTTAACATCAAAAATGTTGACAAAACATAAAACAACCTATTCTTCCTGATTTTTAATCCTCAGTAAATAACATTTGGAAATCTTTTAAAACCTCTGTGTTCCTCACCAATATTTAGTCTTTTATCAAGACATGATAGTTTCACTCTGAAATATTTATAGACTAAACTTTATATCTAGAACCATTACACTTTTATTCAAACTACTATGTTTTTTTACCTGGACTACCATAATGGCCTTCCTAACTGGTCTTGCATGCATAGTCCTTTTCCCTTTCTTCCAATATATTAAACTAGTGTGTTCTTTTGAAAATATGGAGCTTCCTGCTTTTAGGACAAAGGCCAGAACTTGTATTGTGGCCTTTAAGACCTACATAATTGGCTCCTGCCAACCTCTTTAGCTTTCTCTTGTAACAAGATCTCTAAATTCTAACCTTCTTGGCCTTTTCTTTGTTCTCAAATACACTTTCTTTTTTTTCCTCCTTCTTATCCTTTGACTAATTGACTCTTTACTCTTCATGCAGACTCTGTTCTGTCATCTACTTTAGAGAAGTCTGACTTCATTTACTGGCTGAAGTTCCTGTTATATATTTCCGTATCATTCCTTCATTGTACCTTCCACAATTATTATTAGTGTGATTCTTTAATGTTTGTTTACTATAAATATTTTTATGTCTGTACACTTAATTATATGTTCCATGAGAGCAAGGAAGATGTCTTTCTTTGCTAGTCATCGTATCACTAATACTTACAATGGTTCCTATCATGTAGGACCCAGTGAACATTTGGTGAATGACTGAATGAATAAATAAAAACTAGCTATTTCAAATAACATTTGTTTCTAATTTAGTGAGCTATAGTGTTTGCTTTAGATGTATAAATTTTAAAGTATGAAAATTAAGTTTGTTTTTGTAATATTTTACATTTTAAATGTTAAAGATATACGTTGAAATATAAAATTTTTATTTGGATGAATATTTGTCATGGGACTCACAAAACATTAAAAATCTGTGGTTTCATAGTTGATCACTAGAGTGTGCTATAACATCAAGACTCTTAGTTGTGAAAAATGTGCCATTATAGATATATTGCTTTGGAAGTTTGAATTGGAGTGTGTGGCTTAGTCACGTATCCATATGTGTTTAGTATGAGAGTTAATGTTTTAAATAGCTACAGGGATCATGAATAATAATTTTCAAAAAGAAAACATAGCTTATGTTTCAGTTTCTATTTCTTTATAGAAGGTTTGTGAATCATAATCAAAATAAATCTGTTTCTTTGCAGTGTTTTATATTTCCTTATAGATAAATTAAAATATATAATCACCAAATTATGGAACACTTGATAGAAGCACATGTTTTACTGGCTTCATATAAATATAAAACACAGGTCCAGCCTTTAATGTGTTTGAAGTCTAGTTGATAAATCTAAATATATACACAGAAAAGTTAAATGACAGACAAGAATGAAATTATAATACAACTTAGCAATATTAAAGAGGTCACACATGATATGGGATTAATGCCAAATGAGTGGTTCAGAGAAGGAAAAGTGACCACCATGGATTAGAGTTGTTAGGAATGATTTCATTGAAGAAGGTTTTTTTTTTTTTTTAACTCATGTAGTCATAAATATAATTATCACATATTTGGAACTGAATAAAAATATTTATAATATTTAATTATATTTAATTTATAATATAATCATATATAAAATATATAAATATAATTATATTTAATTTATAATATAATATTTATAATATTTTTATTCTGTTCCAAATATGTGATAATTATATTTATGACCATGTGAGTAAAAAAAAAAAGATCAGTGAGGAAAAAAAATCACTTAATTATTGATCCCTTTTATTGTCACAATCTTTTGAACTTGGGATGAGATTTTTAAAAAGAGAGAAGAAAGGACAGTATAAATAGGAAATAGTGGAAATTAAAGTAAGAAGATAGGAATGCTTATGATCCTTTGTGGAGTTGGGGTGGTAGGGGTGAGAGGCCCATCTAAAGAAATTCTACAAATTTTTCATTCTTATTTTAATTGTAGAAAATGTGATTTTTTCCAAGGCTAAGGCAAAAAAGGCAATGTTGTATGAGATGTCAAAATTTAGAAGAGGGGAATTTGTACAGTTTCTATGTGTTTATTATTTTTTATTTTATGTGTTTTTTTTTTAGTTTTTGTTTCACTTAAGATAACTTCTTATGTAGTTCTGGGCAAGAAAATGTGAGCTTGTGTTTTTAATTAGTAAGAAAAGCTATTTATGAAACAAAATTACTGTACAATTATATCAGCTCTAATATTACATAAAAACTATTGTAATCAAACTAGTATACAATTTTATTTTAAAAATGGAGCAAAAAGTAATGTAGTTGTTCTCATCAGGTCTAAATTTGACAATGTTAATTTTCTTCAGTTTGAACAAAAATATTTTATTTATTTGATGGGTTTTTTGTTTGTTTTTTGTTTCTTTTGCAGTACTGGGGGTTGAATCTGGGGCCTAACATATGCTAGGCAAGTGCTCTACCAGTGAGCTGTATCCCAGTCATTTTTAATTTTAGTTTTTAGACAAGGTCTTACTAAGTTGCTCAAACTGACCTAAAACTTGTGAGCTCCTGCCTCAGGCTCATAAGAAGTTGGAATTACAGAAGTGTGCCATTGCACCTGGTTGGAACAAAAAATCTTTCAAAAAAGATTTTAGCTAACCTTTTTTATATTGCTTTTTATTTTCAGAAGGCTAAATATTATAGAGATTGTCTATAGGAATGTCTGTTTGTTTGTTGTTACTATTAAAAACTTATTAATAATACTATTAAGTATTTGTTTGATTTTTAAAAACTGTCAATTTTATTTAATTAATTTGCTTCAATTTTAAGATGAAATTTTGAGACCCCTAAGTTATTTTGAATAAATTTATAATTAATGAGATTGTTCATTAAAAAAAATTATTAGTGGAAAGAGTTCTGGGATTATAATGTTAAGAAACAGATTTGATATTTAGTCTAACACTGTAACCCTTTCTGAACCTCATCATATATCATTTATGAGAATAGTAATACTATCATACATGTTTACTCTAAGGCTATGTCAGATAATGTATATCAGAGTTATAAAACATTACATTAATAAGTTGTACTTGAGCTTTGGTTGTTTCACTTTGATTTTATAAGATCTGTGTAAAATAATTTTAGTACTATTATTCAGTTTTATTAGCTAGTGACATAATATTTTAATTTTTTGCTTTTCTTCAGAAATGTCCCTAGAACAATGGGATGATTTTTTAGCATATAAGTCATTATCTGTTTTGTTCTTTAATTCCCAAGAAAACCTTTGTTCTCTATTCTTAGATTGACTTTAAGACCTACCAAGGGAATTTACATTTAGTCTCTAAAGTAGTTCCCTTAGAATATAGATTTTTTTCTCTATTTATTTTACATTCTTGTCCAGGTTCTCATTATTGCATAACAAGTTTATCTCAACAGCTTTCTTATTCATCTTTTTCACTTCATTTTTTCCCTGGACTGAAATTGTCCTCTATTATGTCCTGGGGGATTTTTCTTTTAGGTATGAGGTAAATTAGTAGGTTTCTAGTCATAGAACTTGGTTAAAACTAAGAACCATATAGCTAGAGATATTCTCACTTTGTTTTATATTTTATACCTATACCTGGAAGAAAAAGTTATGAGTAATTCAAAGCAATAAGGAACTTAAAATCAAAACAAAATTCTCCTTTTGTTTTATCCCATATCAAATAAATGGAAGAACTCTGAGTTGCTGTTTCATTCTACTTCGTTTCTCATAAATGGCTGTGTACTAGGTATTCTGCTAGACATAGAGGTAGAGAGAACAACAAAACAATCCTATGCTCAGAAAGACCAGTCTAGCAGTTAGGACAAACATGTAAGCAGTAATGAGAGTATGTAGAGCTTTATGATAGTGATTGGAGTTTTATAGCAGGACAAAGAAGATGATCTTGAGCCAGTCACTAAGGAAGCATTCTAGATATTTGAAGTAGAATGCATTCCAGACTAAGAGGAATCATGACTATAAAGGCAGCTGTGTGGTAATGGAAAACTCACTGTACTCTGAGTAAAAAAGACTTTGGTTTGAAATATGTCTTTGCTCCCTGATCCAATTTGAATCAGGGAGCTTATACCAGATTCTTTAAGTCTTTGTTTCCTAATCTGTTTGATGTAAATAATACACACTTTCTTCACAAAGAATCACAAGGATTAAATGTGATTTAATAATACACATGAAATAATACACATGAAAATACTTAGGGTCTCAATAAATTTGTTTGCACACATATCAGGTCTAAATATTTTAGCTTTCAGTGTGCCTGGTCTTAACAGTTTTTTAAATTTTATTTTCATTTAAAATCTCCTTTTGTTTTCAGTCCTATCATTTTGTGTTTATTGAAGAGAGTAGCCTGCCTTTGAAAATCTTTAATGGTTCTTTAATGGTGTATTTGTGCAACCAAAGTCATATCTCAAAGCAGCTCTTTTCAACATGAATGTCATTTCTTTGATGAAGTCATTAGCATATACCCTCTTCCATATTATGTTAATCTTGCCTATGAATCCTCAGCACTTTGTACATATTAGTATAGATACCAGTTACATTACTCTCATACATTGTTTTATCATTGTTTAAATACAGCATTTTAAAATATCTCCCACTAGAATCTTTCGAGGGGAGGAGATTGAGTTTTAATCTGCTTGATTCTCAGTATCTACCACAGTCCCAAATCATGCCCAATAAATGTTTGTAAATGAATCAGAAAGTCAATATTTTAGTCCTTATTTGTTTACTCTGCTCATCTAGGCCTCAATTTTCTCATTGATGAAAGGGCATTTGATTCATCTAGATAATGTCTAGAGACCTGTCTAGCTCTAAAATCCACAATTTGGTCAGTCTATAATATCTTTTTAAAGTGTTTTCTTCTTACTTGAATGCTTCCTGCCCCCTCATCATATGCCTCTTTATTATAATCTCTCAAATTCTTTCTTCTCCCTGAGGCCCTATCAAGTTACTAAAATATTTGTTTTTTTAGTCCATGGAGTCAGTTGAACTTGATTTGTTATATACTACTTAAATTCTTTTTCATTCTTTTATATGCCATTTTATATGTTGGTTTTCTTATCCAGCTTATGAACTTTTAGAGCTTGTGTCTTGTATTCCTGTTCTATATATGATCCCTAGCTTATCACAGTATACTAGCCATTCACAAGATTTGACTGATAATTATTTGGTTTCATGTATTTTGAAAATTAATACTAATTTGTAATTTTAATTCATAAAATTTTATTAATGTGAAACACATTTCACAAAGTTCTCTGTACTTCCTAATGTGTTTGATTACTATAAATAGTTATATGACTATTAGAAAAAGTAGATCATTTTTTGCAGTCTTTCTTTGTTACTGTATATGCAGCATTTTAAAAATATCTATAAATTATTTTTTGTACTTGTAATTTTCAAGGTAAGCCTGCTTGCCTACATTAATTTCTCTCCTAAATTAGGAGCTTATAGTTCTTCATGTCTGTTAATAAGCAGCTTTAGTCTCCAGTTTTTGCATTTCTTTTGCAGATGCTCTGTTCATGGTACTGCAGGACCAGAAGGCAACCATATTTCAGATTTACCACTTTTAGACAGTCCCAAGTAAGGTTAATTGATTACTTTTGGGTCTCTAAAGCTGAACTGCTGCTTAAAGAATGTTAATGTTAGTGTTTCTTAGAGAATGTTAAGACATTGGGAATAATATGGTGTTAATGGGATGTATTATTTTTTGAACACTCTGTGCTTCACAATTTCTTCTTTAGTTATATTGTTTCTCCTCCACCCCCACTTTCTGTAATTTTCCAGAATTTCACATAACACTGATCCAAAATAATAATCATCTTTTTTTCTGTTTCTTAATAGTCATCATTCTATAATCTCTGCAAAAGCTTCCAGATCCCCTTATCTAGTAGTCACTGGAAAACAAAAACAAAAAGTGGCATTGCTAAAGAGTATTTCAGAAGAAATTTTGTTGGGCAAAACTTGGGAAGATGAATGAAATTCATTATTATTGTTCTTACAGTCCCTGGCTATCTTCTTCATTGACTACTTCTTCCATGGTAGCTCC
Organism: Spermophilus citellus; assembly: GCF_964194105.1. NCBI lineage: Eukaryota > Metazoa > Chordata > Mammalia > Rodentia > Sciuridae > Spermophilus > Spermophilus citellus. Next base: position 91,980,474 of record NC_138186.1, on the reverse strand, counting down.
AGTCACTTTTGCATCTATTGTAGAAGAAGAGCTACAACAGGAAGCAGCTCTTATCAGAAGTCGAGAGAAACCCTTGGCTTTGATTCAGGTATATAACATCCTTATTAGAGTTTAACTTGGGAAGAACTACACTGCATTTTATCCTTGTGTCTTAAGAAAATTATATTTGGGCTGGGGATATAAGTTGGTAGAGGGCTTGTCTTGCATGCACAAGGCCCTGGGTTCAATCCCCAACACCACAAAAAAAAAAAAAAAAAAGAAAGAAAGAAAAAAGAAAATTATATTTGTTTGAACAGATATATATATCTACCAATAAAATGTAAATGCCGGGCTTGGGATGTGGCTCAAGCGGTAATGCGCTCACCTGGCATGTGCAGGGCGCTGGGTTCAATCCTCAGCACCACATAAAATAAAATAAAGATGTTGTGTCCACCGAAAACTGAAAAATAAATATTAAAAATTCTCTCTCTTTAAAAAAATAAAATAAATTAAAATGTAAATGCCAGGTATAACTACACTGAGGCATTTAATATTTTAAATATTAATTGACGGTATTCAGGATAATTAATTTAGAACCAGTAAATTATGATAAAGCATACAGTTTTGGCTTTGGTAGTGTTTGAGACTGTTTGAGGATTTAAAAGTGACCAATAATGCTCTGGGGATGTGGCTCAAGCGGTAGCATGCTCTCCTGGCATGCGCGCAGCACTGGGTTCGATCCTCAGCACCAAATAAAAAATTAAAAAAAGATGATGTGTCCACCGAAAACTAAAAAATAAATATTAAAAAATTCTCTCTCTCTCTAAAAAAAAAAAAAAAAGTGACCAATAAGAGAATTTCACAGTATCTATTGATATTCTCAGAGCTTCTGTATCAGTAAGAGTTCTTAGATTGTAAATAACAGATACCATCTCTGGCTAACTTAAGGAAAATAATTTATTTTGAGGGATATTAAGATTCTATAGACTCATTGAATGACCAGAGAGTTAGGCTTAGAAACAAACAAGACCCATATTTATATAGAAACAGACAAGACCCATATTTGCATTGAAGAGCTCAGAAGCAAGATGTAAAGGACTTGTACAATACCAGAACGTATCTTACAGGATAAAACAGAATGAGTATATTACAACAATTATTTCCAGTTTCTTTTTCCTTCTGCTTAAGAGTTAAATTTCAAGTAGAGTGAGTATCTGATTACTTTAAAAGTGATAACAAGATACCTGATTTAATTCTCCTGTATTTCATTTATGTAAAATGATAGTGCCTTAAAAGGAAATTGGAAAACTAATGTATCCGGCTTAATTTATGCTTAAAAGAGTAAAACAAGTCATTTTTCCTTCTCTCTTCTTTCAGATTGAGGAGCGTGCAATACAAGATTTACTAGTTTTCTATGAGGCATTTGGCAACCCTGATGAGTTTGTCATTGTTGAAAGGACACCGCAGGGACCACTGGCAGTACCTATGTGGAATAAGCATGGATAGTAATTCACTGTGGAGTTGAGATGCATTTTTCATAATTGTGATTGCTATTAACAACATAAAGATATGCTGTGGAAAAGAGGTCTTAAAGATTTGGTAGCCGATCATTCTAGACAGAATAAGCAATGATCTAATTTCTTCACTGATAACAGTTTATAATGTTTGTATGATTTAAAAGAAATTCACCATAATTTTGATCCTAGAAAATCTTGTGAGAATATTTCAGAGTAAAAACTTAGTAAGTAAAGGTTAAATAGGATTGTTTCTTCTGAATAATCTTATAAATGAAACTGTGAGTGAAGTGTAAAATTTAAGAGTGATTCATTAAAATAAATTTTTCATTTGAGATAAATAATTTTTTGCCACATATCTGTTGTTACTTCGCTTTTATAATATGACATTGATGAGCTTAAAATAGGAGCATCAGTTGTTACTTCTGATCCATAAATGGCCAGAATTTTGTGTTTGCTATAAAAATTAAGTCTCTATTCTTGTTGCTTTTCCATCAGGCTGTCAATGTTTTATGTGTGTTTAAAGCATGACCTGCTTAAATGACATATTTCTGTTTGGAGAGTACATTGTTTCTTTTGCTTTAAGTGATAGATTGCAGTGGAAAGAAAATAAGAACACTTAACTCTTCTGAACAATTTAGTCCAAGATAGTAGTTTCTTTGTAAAATTTGGAATCCTTGTAGATGCGGTTTTTTGTTTGTTTTGGGGGTGTGCAGAGAGAAGACATTATGGAAGCCTAATTGAAAGTCATCAGTTTCTCAAAATGTTAAAATTTTCTGAACCAAATCCCTGTTCATACACAGAAGAATTGAAGAGAGTTGGTTTACAGTTAACTTTTTACGATATTGTATAATCAGAAGTTCTGTGAGTCTGGATTATATGTATGGATGTAAAAATTGTTTTCTTTATAGTATGCTATCTGATTTGCTTTTGAGTGTTTAATTTTTCTTAAAGTTAACTCTGTGTTCCATTATGTAAACAAATTGGGAAGGTTCATGTTCTTGTTTCTGGAAAATAAACATGGGGGAACATATAGGCAATTAACTGCTATAATTCAGTTGATGGAAAAATGGCAGAAGCTTACTCAGTATTTCAAGTTTAGCTCTCCTGGAAGCAGCAGACATGTAAGCAAATGTGCAATAAAAAAAGAAAAAAATCTTTCTTCATTGACTACTCATGTGTGCTTGATACCTTGTACTATGTTAACATCAGTTATGGGAAGAATTACTAATTATTCTCTTGATATTCTATATTAATGTACAGTATATGTTAAGTTGATGTTGTATCCATTCTTAGACTGCTTTAAAAAGGACAGTTCCAATATGAACCTTTGAAAAGTTTTATGTTTGAGAAAAAATGAATTTTATAATGTTTTATTTATGTTGCAGTAAAAAAGCCTTCTGAAGTAATTGATTTTATTTCATTTGGAGTTTTGATATTCTGTGCATATTGGTATCTTTAATATTTAAAGATGCTATAAGATGATGATTTTCTTGATGTATTTTATGCTGCCTGGAAGTACCCTCAAGGGTCTTTGTTGGATGGGATGTAAAGAGGAACAAAGGCTGACCAAGTCTGTGAGGCTTTAGTCCTTTACAAACTAATCAGAGCAGTTGCACTTTATGGTCTGATTAAATAGTGAGCCATTATATAAAATTTCATTTGGAAAAAGAAGATTTTTGCTGGTAAAGTGAAAATCAAGCATAGTTTAAAACGATGTGTCTTCATAAATGATTCTGTGAAGATAACAGCCTATAACATTACCACATAAAGCCCAGGAAAGTGATGATTTTTTTTTCTAACAGTAATATTCTTCTTGCAGTAATTTGTCCATATTTGATTTCATAACCTCAAGAAAGAAGAAAATTGAAAAAAAAATCTAGCAATGGCAAATTTAAATGATCATTTGAATGAAGCAGTCTTTAAGATGGACCAAAATGATTATAGAACTTAAGCCTGAAAGGTGATGATGGGGTGTAATTTCAAGGTGAAGGGATATTAGAAACATAATATGCTTAAAATTTGCAAAATCAAGAAGACTACCAGTTAGGTAAAGTAAAAATTGATAAAATTCTGGGATTCGGAGCTCTGTAAATTCTAAATAGATGACTTAAAATTTTAAGAAAATCCTGCTTCATATAGGAGCAAGAGTCAATTGAGAAAGGTATTACTGGTTATGGGTGGATTGGTTATAACTCTTTTAAAGGGGAGGTGATATGTATTTTTTTTTCCTGGTAAAGGGTTTGACAGCTATTTTATAAAATGTTAAATCTGAAGAAGGCTTATTGGTTAACTGCAGGCGTATTCTCTTACTTCAATAAATTAAAGAAAGTAAACTCCTCCAATAAAGAAAGTAGAGAAAGGGACTACTTAGAATGAAGTCTTCTTTTTTAAGTATGGTTCCCCTACAACTATTGCCAGCTACCTCTTTAAAAGTGCCAATTGTCTAAAGCAATTTAACCAACACTAAAGAAAAAATGTAACCCAGAAACTTCCAAGTTTGGCAGTGTAAGAGATGTTTTCAGAAAAACAAAACTACAACAACCTTCAACTGAGGAATTGGAGACAAATGATTCAGGATCTTCATGCTAATGCCTATCTTTTGCTTGAGATGATGCTTCAGTTATGTGGAAATATCAAAACATTAATTGTTCCTGTACATACATATAAGCTATCAAACTGTATCTCCGCTGTAAGTACAGGTATTTCATTTTCTTTCTTATTTGCCCTTTTCCCTGTTCCTTTACCTATCCCTGCCTTTATTGGCTATCCAGTCTCTTAATTCTGACTTTTTCATATCTTTAATTTATTTCCATTTTTTTTCTTAGTATTACTACTGTATTTTATGTCCTTATTTCTTTTTGGCAATTCTCAGTTTTTGGCTTAGGATCCCTTTACAATCTTAAAAATTATTGAGGAACCCAAAGAGCTTTTGTTTATATAGATTATATCTATTAATGTTGAATGTATTCATAATTGAAATTGACTTTTACAATTTAATTCATTTAAAAATAAATCAACATGCTAACATAGTATTTGTAGCAAATAATTTTATGGAACAAAATCAGTAAGGAGAAGGGGATTTGTTTTACAAGTAAAAATATATCTTTCAGATTTAGGTTGTTACTGTTTGGTTTGAAAGAAGACCTCTGGATTCTCATTTTCCTTTTGTATATTCAGTCTATTGCAATATATGTCGTAACCTCTGGAAATTTTAAGAGATTGAGATTGAAAAGGCAAGTAACATTACGAATCAGTTTTTATCCTCCATCTCCTTAAAGATTGAGAAAGTGATTGAGAATCATTGTATTAATCCATTAGCTACTATACCTTCCTTCATCTCTCTCCTAGGTCCAGTCTTTCTACTTCTCAACCATACTATCAAAAACATATCTCTACATGGCTCTGAAAACTAAAGTTATTCTCTTTACATTTACAGCATGATTTTTCTCTTTTCATGTATTCATGTAATGGTGAAGCCAAACTTGAACTGATATTTCTCACAAATATGATTCAAGCTTTGCTCATGCAGACCTCTAAACTTTTCTTTCTTTTGTTATTGAAATTCTACCTGTCCATGATTAAGACAATCCAAATTTTATCTCCTTAATAAAGTTTTTCTTGTCTACTCTCAACATAATCCCTCACAATAAAGTAAAAGCATAGTATACGTGGATTGACTATGTTCTCATTTCTTCGTAACACTTTATACCTGTAACACTTCATACCTTGTCTCATTCTGCCATTATTTTTGCTTTTCTATTAATCTTTTGCCTTTTACTAAATTATTTAACTTTAAGATCATAGGCATTCTTTTCTTTCTTGTATGTGTATATGTTTACATCTTTCAAAATCTTTAACCATGACACAGATAAGTGCAAAGGACAAATATTTTATCTCAGTGATTTACCAGTAGGTCAAGAAATAGACCATTAGCAGCATCTCAGGAAGAGATACTGGGTTGATTTTCTAATAACTTCATTGAGGAGTTTTACATCTATTATCATGAGAGATTTTGATCTGTGATTTTTCTTTAGCTATCTTTTTCTGACATTGGTATCCGTATAATACTGGCCTCATGGGATGAATTGGAAAGCATTTACTCCTCTAGAAGAATTTATTAATTATTCGTATTATTTATTACTTAAATATTTATAGAATTAACCTGTGAAGTCATCAGGATATGGAATTTTGTGGAAAATTTTTTAATCATTAATTTAGTTTCTACTTCTTTACATATTATGTTCAGATTTTCTATATCTTTTGGAGTCATCTTTAGTAATTTATCTTTCTAGGAATTTATCCAGTTCATATAAATTTTTGGTTTGTTAGCATAAACTGTTTATAGTATTCCTATACACTCCTTTAGATTTCTGTAAGATTGATGATTATGGTGCCACTTTCATTCTTGATTTTAGCAATCTGTTTCTTTCATCATCATATCAATATTGGTCTTTGAAAGAACAACTTTGGGTTCATTGGTTTTTCTCTGTTGAGTTTCCTTTCATTTTTTGCTCTGATCTTTATTGTTTGCTTTTTAATCCTGTTTGTTTTAGCTTTCTTCAAATTGCTGTTCTTTTTCTAGATATTTAAACTTAGATTACTGATTTGAGGTCTGTCTTCTTCCCAAATACAGGCATATTTTTTTCTCTCTAATCACTGCTTCTCTTGCATTGCATAAATTTTTATATTGTGTTTTAATTTTCAGTCATTTCAAAAGGTTTTCTAATTTCATTTTGACTTCTTCTTTGAACTATGGAATATTGAAAAACATTTAATTTCCAAGTATTTGTGAATTTCCCTCAAATATCTTTGTTTTTGATTACTAACTCAGTTTTCTTAAATTTGGAGAACATATTTTATATTATTTCAATTCTTTTAAATAAATTTGAGACGTGTTTTGTAGTCCAGTGCATATCTGTCCTGGAGAATTTTCCATAGGTACATGAGAAAAACATGAAAAGAATATTGACATCTACCTCTCATAAATACTTTATAGGACGTAGTTTCCTGTGTTGAGGACATAAATTTGTTACTTAAATATAGGAATAGATGTTGAAGAACCAAAAGCGTGAGCTGTTGCATATTATCCTATTTGCCCCTCAGATCTGTTCTCCCATTTTTTTCATACTGTTGTGGAGTTAAACCCTAGATCTTTATCAACTATTTCATTTCCCTCCTTGTTATTTGAGTCATTTTTGAGCAATAGCAGAATGTTGGCATATTGGCAGGACTAAAAGAATGAAACTGTGTGTGTGTGTGTGTGTGTGTGTGTGTGTGTGTGTGTGTATTTGCCTGCTTCATACCTCCACGATGTTGCTGTGAATCACACACATGGGAAGATCACAGCTTCTATCAGACAGCTCTCTTCACATAATACTTTCTCTTATCAGGTTCTGGTAATTATTGCTTCTCCTCACCCTTTCAGACTCAGAAATGGCAATGATTCTCCTGTTGTTTCTACCCCAGCTTACTACTATATTGTTTCTTTATGTCCTTCCTACATTATTCTAGAGTCTGTTAAATTTACTCTACTTGCATATGCATCTGCTTCAATTGATTGAGCTGAATGATGGAGGAAAAAAAATGATAACAGAGGTTTTGGTTCAAGAGTGTTTTACCTAGAAATTTGGTTGTGTGCAAATGCATGAGAGTCGTATTGTGGTAGCTAGACGGGACACTTGTTTTATGCTTTTAAAAAGTGGAGGTTTGTACTTCTAGAAGGCAGAAAGAAAAAAGTCAAGGCATATATAAAGAGATTGGAGATGCTGGAATATAGGAAATGATGGCACAATGGAGATGTAGATGAAACAGACTAAGTAAAACTTGTTGGAAAGGATAAAAATGGTATTTTTCTTTCTGAGGGGAAGAAATTGAGGATAATTATATCAGTGGTCCCCAGATTAACATTACCCTAACCGGAAACGTGGAAAAAATACATTCTTGGGCTCCACACCAGTTCTAACGAATCAGAAACTGAGTGGAGCCCACAATCTCTGTTATAACAAGTCCCTCCCTGTGGAGTCTGATATGTGTGGAAGTACAGGCTTTGAAGTGAAAGAAAAGGGAAGATTGGTATGGACAGGCTTTCTAGTGTGCAAAAGAGTTTGAAAAGCATAGCATTTGTTGGTAATGAAGAGAGTAGAAAACAAGATATGCAAATTTAAAACCCTCAAATTTATCTTACCTAATAGGAAATTTCATTAATTGATAGCAAAAGGGGAATATTTGTAAATTGCTTACATTTTAAATTTCAAACATTTGGCAAAGCTAAAAAGGGTTTTGAGAGTCTTTGAGTACACAAAAATTCAGTAATCTTAATTATTTATAACTTCCATTAAGAAAATAAGTTTTCCCAGCTACATTATCTGTTTGAAAATAAAAATTAAGTGGTTCAAACTAAGAAGGTGTTTTATAATCTCTATTTATCCATGTCTTATACATTTAATTATATGTGTGTACTTAGTAGATTTCATACCTACTATAATTTCTTTTGAGCTTAATTTGCATAGAAAAATGAACAGAAAGCATTTTTGAATTCTAATCTTGCATATGAATTTATAATGCAAATATTTTTCAAAATACTATACTTTAGCTATGGAGCTCAATTTGTAATGCATTTGGAACTCCTAAAGGATAAAATTTGATAAATATACCCCTTTAAAATAGATGGTATTAGTTATCTCATATAAGACAAAGGTGCCAAAAACATATTGGAGAAAGAATAGCCTCTTCAACAAATGGTGCTGGGAAAACTGGAAATCCATATGTCACAAAAATTAATCCCCTATCTCTCACCATGCACAAAACTCAAAGACGATCAAGGACCTAGGAAATAAACCAGAGACCCTGTGTCTAATAGAAGAAAAAGTAGGCCCAAATCTCCAACATTGTCAAATTAGAACCTAAGTTCCTTAATAAGACTCCTACTATAGTGCAAGAATTAAAACCAAGAATCAATAAACTAAAAAGCTTCTTAGCAAAAGAAACAATCAGTGAGAGCCTACAGAATGTAGCAAAATTTTTACCACATGCACATCAGATAGAGTACTAACCTTTAGGTGGGATATAAAAAGATTAAAAATCTTAACACCAAAAAATCCTAATCAATAAATGGGCCAAGAAACTGAACAGACACTTCTCAGAAGATGACAATTAATCGATAAATATATGAAGAAGTGTTGAACATCTCTAGCAATTAGAGAAATGCAAATCAAAACTAAGTTTTCATCTCACTCCAGTCAGAATGGCAGCTATTAAGAATACAAACAATAAGTGTTGGCAAGGATGTGGGGGAAAAGTCACACTTCTACTTTGCTGGTGGGACTGCAAATTTATGCAGCCAATATGGAGATTCCTTGGACAACTGGGAATGGAACCATTTAATCCAGCTATCCCACTCCTCGGTTTGTACCCAAAGGAATTAAAAACAGCATACTACAGGGATGCAGCCACATCAACTTTTATAGTAGCACAATTCACAATAGCTAAATTGTAGAACCGACCTAGATGCCCTTCAGTAGATGAATGAATTAAAAAAGTGTGGTATATAAACACAATGGAATATTATTCAGCATTAAAGAATAAAATCATGGCATTTGCAGGTAAATGGATGGAGTTAGAGAATATAATGCTAAGTGAAGTAAGTTAATCCCCCCAAAACAAATGCCAAATGTTTTCTCTGATACAAGGATGCTGATTCATAATGGAGATAAGGGGAGCATGGAAGGAATATACAAACTTTAGATAGGGCAAAGAGGAGGGAGGGGAAAGGAGGGGGCATGGGTGTAGGAAAGACAGTTGAATGAGATGGATATCATTACCCTAAGTGCATGTATGAAGACTTGAATGATGTGACTCTACATTATGTGCAACCAGAGACATGAAAAATTCTGCTCTATATGTATAATATGAATTGAATTGCATTCGGCCGTCTTATATACCAAATTAGAATAAATAAAATTTAAAATAAGATATTTAAAATAGATGGTAAATATACATAATATCTTTTAAAAGGTAGACCGAAAAAAATAAGAGAAGCTTCAGTGCCTTAATCTGCACATTGAAATTATTAAAGATTTGAAGATAGTGTAACTTTATTGTATTATTATTCAGTAGAGGCTTTGGGGGCACAATGTAGTGTGCAATAGGATTTTTAGTTTTAAGATAGCAAAGAAAAAAAATAAGCAGCTTTACCTTTGATCATACTAAGATTTATAAGACTGATTTGCAGTATAAGAAGACAGAATGTGTGTGGCTTAATGATGAGTACTTGGTAAAGTCAAATCAAGTGTCTGGAGAGCATAAAGAAGCCTAGAGAAGTGAGCAGATCTGACCCCCAGAAAGACTCAAGAATCAGAACCACCAGGTGTCATGTAAGGCAAGATGTCAAAACCAGTGTTTTTATTTGATAATCTATGTAAGTAGTTACAAATCATTGTCAGATGTGTACATAAAACATCTTGATTCCCATCAGCAAAGGAAGCATGAGACTTATTCTCTGTAGAACCTGTTTCAGAGGTTTTAGTTCATGGGTACAGGAACAGTTGTAGATGAACTATCAGTGACTGTGGACTCCCTACCCCACCCAGCTTCAGAAAGCTGACCAACTGTGACATGAGTTTGGGCTATCCTACAGAGAAACCAAGTACTGCAAAGAAACACATTGACATTTTGATATTCCTAATAAAAATTTACTTGGTTTCTAGCTACTTTATAATCAGGTTCACTAGTTTAATGGTATTTGTGTTCCCTTCTCCTTATCTGAAATTTCAACTTTGTGGTGCTTAACTTGTAAATATGAGTAGACAGCCAAGGATCACTAAATGTTTGAGGGAAACCTTCAGTGTAAAAAGAAATCCTTCTTAAAAAAATTACTTGGAAACTAATATATAAAGAGCAGAATTAAACTTCAAAAAATCTGTGATTAATATCTTTAAATGAATATGGGAAAATGTTGCATGTATAAACTGAGAAATGTATGTTCTGAAAAAAAGAAAAAAACAGAATAAATTTTGGAGGAATCAAATGTGATAACTGAAGTTTTTTAAATGAATACAAAGTTAAATGATAAAATTGAACTAATCTAACATTAAAAGGAAAAGAACCTAATGGATAATCTGAGCAAAACATAAGAGCCTTAACTTATCAATCCAAATGTTACAGTATTTTATTCTCTTTAGAAAAAGAATAGAAAAAAGCAATAGATAAGAAATTATTAAAGAAATAATTTAAAATATTTCTAGAACTGATAGATATAAGTATTTGGCATTTCAGAAAGGCTTGGTGGTGGTCCAGTGTAAAAGAGAAAGAAGACCCCACCAAGGCCCAACATGGGAATTTTCAGAACACTGGAGATTAAACAACAACAAAAGAAATCAGGTTTCATAATTATGTCAGACTTTTTAACAGCAGTATTGGAAATTAGAGAATTACCATCATGATTTGGAGGAAAAATAATTTTCAATTTATAATTTTATGTCCTACTGTGCTCTCTCCATTATGTACAAAGGTAGATTTTTTTTCAAAAGCAGAATCTCAAATAAACCTACCTTAAAGCCTTTCTTAAGCAATTGGAGATATATTCCTAAATGATGAAATAAGTGAAGAGAAAAGGCATGATATTTACAAAACAAGGTATCCAACATTTATCAGAGAAAGGCACAGGGAATTCCCAGGTTAATAGCAAGGGGGAAGTTTGTTTGTTTGTTTATTTATTTATTTATTTATTTATTTATTAGTTAGTTAGTTAGTTAGTTAAATCAGTTATAATGGCAGTAGAAAGTTCTTTGATTCATTGTACACAAATGCAGCAGAATTTTTCACTTCTCTGGTTGTGCACAAAGAGTCACACCATTCATGCATCACACATGTACCTGAGGTAATGATGTCCATTTAATTCCACTGTCTTTCCTACCCCATTGTCCCCCGACTTTGCCCCATCCAAAGTTCCTCCACTTATCCCATGTCCCCACACCCACAATATGGATTAGCATCCATGTATCAGAGAAAACCTTCGCCCCCGAGTTTTATGAGATTGGCCTATTTTGTTTAGCATGATATTCTCCAACTCAATCCATTTACCTGAAAATGCCATGATTTTATTCTCTTTTAATGCTGAGTAATAGTCCATTGTGTATATATACCACAGTTTCTTTATCCATTTGTCTATTGAAAGACATCTAGATTTGTTCCACAGTTTAGAAATTGTGAATTGTGCTGCTATAAACATTGAAGTGTATGCGTTTTTATCATATCCAGAGAGCAACCTGTCCAGGTGAACTGGGGATGATGGCAGGCTCCAGGAAGGCAATTTAAAGGCAACACTTGGTTTATCTGATCAGCTTAACAGGTGAAAAGCCTTGAGGAGAGAGTTCCCACAGAGCTGTCAGAGGTTGGTTAAATCTTTAGTCCAAAGAATTAACAACAAAATATAACCTTCCAAAAAAATCATCTAAAGGCAAAACAAACAAAAGACAGCAGAGAAAGAAATAGTTTAAAAGAGTTTAAAGAGTTTGGCTATGAGCTGAAGTCAGGGGACAGTGATTTGGGCATAATTCTTTTTTTTCAATGAAGTTTGACTTAACAAGCCCTGCAAATGTATTTTATAATGATTTAAAATTTTACATTAACTATAAACCGAAAAATGTGGTAAGTAGATAAGCTGACTTTATAGAACCAGGTGTCCTTGTTCAATATAAATTTTGACTTTGTAAAGCAAATACCCCAAATGTAGTTAAAATGAAAGCTCTAATTATTAAAACACATTTCTTTCACAAAATGAGCCTCTGCTTCAGAAAATGCATCTATCTTCACCCTGTCTTCTAACAACCATGGATTGTAAGGCAAAGTCTATGGTGGAATATATTATAAGCATTTATAGTGTTTATATATATTAAATCTTATTTCATAGCTCCAAGTGGTTTTTAGACTTTTAAAGGTAAACATTTTGAATTTTATTTGGATACATTAATGATATGAAGAAACAAGTAAATTGCATATTCTGACAAATGACCAAAATATACCATATAGTTACAGCATTTGGAAAAACTCATTTCTATTAAACATATTAATTGCTGAATCTTATATGGACTAACAGGCAGTAATGAAATTGACCCAAAGCAGAATTTTAGCAAAATCAGTTAAGAGTTATGAATGCCTGTGCTGATTTCTACTAAACACTTTCAAAACTGATTTAATTTTTCTGACTTTCCAATATGTAAATCAATGGAAGTGTAACTGATGTGATTCTGCAATCTGTATACGGGGTAAAATTGGGAGTTCATAACCCACTTGAATCAAAGTGTGAAATATGATATGTCAAGAACTATGTAATGTTTTGAACAACCAACAATAAAAAAAACTGATTTAATTTTGTGTTTCATTTGAGCATCAAATTCTCTGAAATCATACAAACATGAATCCATGAAGACTTCTGAAATTAGAAATTAGAGGTCTTTTACAGGTTATAAAATATTCTAAAGTTCAAATTCTCATGCTTTAGTAAAAGTTTTAAAAGAGGCAATATCTTTTAGATTCATAGCAACAGATGGCATATTAATTTAGAATTTGAAATCGTGAATTGTATCAGAATTTTTAGCTTAAGAAATAGGAAGGTAACAGTTTTTGTATTCTGTATGAAAATGTCTAAAGTTGCTAGGTGAATAAGTGTTTAAACAGTGCTGTAGTTTGGATGTCGAATGTTTCCTAAAAGCTTATGTGTTCAATGCTTGATCCCCAGGATGCCACTTTTGAGGTGGGGGAATCTTAGTGGGAGGTACTTGGGTTATAGAAGGGAGATCCCCTCAAAGGGAATAGTGGGATCCCAACCCCTTTCTCTTGTTTGCTTCCTGGTCATTAGGTGAAAAATTTGCTCTGCCACTCTCTCTCAGCCATTGCCATTCATTAACCACCTTAGAGGCCTAAAAGCAATGGGTATGCTTGCTGGACCATGAACTGGAACCTCCAAAACCATGAGCGAAAACAAACATTTTCTAAGTTAATTATCTCGGATATCTTCTTTCAGTGAAAGATAGCTTATTAACATAATAAAATTATATACTGTGGATTTATCATTTATTTTGTGTTTTTGATCACTGAATTGTGACCCAAATAAGCTAAAAACAAGTTAGAAGTCAAAATACAATTTTTCACTTTTAAACAAAATCATGAACTTCAAATTAAGCTAAATGTTGCTCCACTCCAGTGTGTTAAAGTTCTGGGAAGTGGTAAGTTCCGGTATATTATAAAAGTGTATTGTATATACTTTATGTTGTGGTATATTATAAAAATGTATTTTGTGTACTTTAAGTAGTTTAGGACAAAGAAGAAAGAAAAACATTTACCCTCACTGAAGAAAAATCTTTAATAATAAAATAAGAACATAAGAGAATATTAAGTTCAATTTATAACAGTTTATGCCTGATGCCATTACATGTCTTAGTTCAGACTCTTTTAATGTATTTTATATGTAGAAATTACAGAAGGTTCTATTAAAAATGTCAAAGGATCGTCTTAGTTATTCTAACTCAATTGGGCATTTCTTTATACATTAAGTGTTAGAGAAAATGAAGAATTTGTAATTATTGTATTTCTAAAGTGCTATTTGCTACATATATTCTTGACCTTAGGTAAGTCAATATGGGCTTTAAAAATATCTTTCAAACCAATTATTAATTGCACTTATCAATAGAAAGAAAAAACATTCAAGTGTTATAACTCTGGTATTCCTTTTATTTCCAGTCCAGTGAAATGGAAATTCCAGGAAGCTGGAATGAAAAGGTGAATTTTCCTTTTCCCTCTAAGAATAACAGCAGTGACCAGCCTAGGTTTTCTCATTACTAAGATGTGATTACTATAAAATAGAATAATGTATTTGACTCATTTGGCAAATCATATGAGCAATGGAAAACTTTTAAGGGAAAAAAAGCATTTATGATGAATGAAATCATCATTAGATTTTTGTATTTTCTAGTTGATTATCATCACACTTATTACCAAGCATTTGTTTAAATGGCTATTCTATAGAAGGTAGGATTCAAGGATGGGGGAAAGAAGGTATAGAACTGACATTTGAGCTGAAAGTGGTAGAAAATAATGTTTTTAGAGCCATGTAGAGACACAAGAACATAAAGGTACTCTTTGGTGTATGTAAAACATTTATTTTGCATTAGTTAAATGGAACCCTCAAATGACTTTATTATCTAATTTTTTCAGGACAGTTTACAATTCAAAGTGAAAATCAAGATTAATAAGGGGAGTTATGTTCTCTTTACTACCTCTTGTCCTCTGACTGGTGGGTGTAAACTTAGAGCTCCTCTAGGGTTATCTTCAGAGATTAAAGGAATATATACAGATTTAATTTAACCAAGTTTACTTAGGGCTTATTATTTTCATTGGTAACATGCTCCAATGCCATATAAGCTATTTGTAGAGTTTTTGTGAACTCTACCTTGGTACTACTCATATCAGGGTTAGATGGTTTGCAGAAACATCAAGCATTTTAAAATAGATCAGAGAGTATGCTCAGTGCAAGATTCCTTAAAATGTATTCAATGGAATGATAATTATGAGGAGTACTGATTGTGTTATAGTTTTCTAAAAAGCCCTATGGTTAAGTTAATTTGAGAAATGCTAGGTTAAACAAAGACTTCTCCTTGCAGAACTTCTTGGAACCTTTAATATGCTAATGTGCATTGCAACCTCTAAAGAAGGGATGTTTGCAACCTGCTTTATTTTAGAATTTATATTAGATTCATTTAACCAATGAAGCCTGTGTTTGAGCAATATCTCTAGTAATGGAATTCTATGGGAGATTATTCGGGATCACAGTGGAAATTAGAGTTAGATATAAAAGCTCTGGATTAGACAAAATAGCAAGTCATCCTACCTCTTTAAGTTCTGGGATTCTTACCTGTACATTAGTAATAGTAATTCCTACCTAATCAGAGTACTAAATATTGCTAATTCATGTAAAGAACTTAGCATGTCATAAATGAAAAACAATGCTTATGAAAACAGGATTGATTGATGAGACAAATCACAATGTTGCCAATATAATTTTTCTATAGAACAAGTCTAGAAAAGCTGAGATGTATGTCACCAAAGACAACTATAATGTAACTGAAGAAAATTTGATCTATTTTATATTAAAATACACATTTTTCCCTTGGTTCCTGATTCATAATTTGATCTAAAATTGATTTACTGTTTACCAAACTGGATATTTTCATATACATTATCTCATTTATCTTCATACAAATATTACTGAGGTCTTACATTTGTTTTTACATTTAATTTTACAGATGAGAATTTTTTTTTTGCTTTTAATTATTTTTTATTTGTTTTAATTAGTTACACATGACAGTACAATGACCTTGACATATTATACATTTGAATCAGATGGGATATAATTTCTCATTTTTCTGAGTGTACAGGTTGCAGAATCATATTGGTCATGCAGTCACATATATATACACAGTAATAATAATGTCTGTTTCATTCTACTATCCTTCGTATCCTCCCCTCCCCTCCTCTCCCCTCCCATCATTTCTCTCTACCTACTCTAAGGTAACACTATTCTTTTTTTTTTCTCACATCTTCATACATGTATTTTTTATAACAGTGAGGGTTTAACTTTCGCAAGCTCCAACAACTAACTTATGGAGCTTATACTGAAACTGATCTGACTCCAAAGCCCATATTATTTTCAAAATTAATATTTTCCTGTAGTTTAAAAATCAAGTAATATAAAAAGATGAAAATCCACACCTTCTATCCCTGTCCAAATCCTCTCATATTCCCAACACGTTCCCCACAATTTCATTTTATTAAGTTTTCTTCTAATTTCTTTATGCAGATTTAAGTACATTCAAATATACTCTTATGTAAGTGAAGAGCTAGACATGACATCAAAAACATTCTCTATAAATTTAGAAAACTAATAAATTTTAAAAATGTTTGTGCTACAAAATGCCCTGTTATTAGAAAGACAAACTTTTAGAGATTATATCTAAATATGTAAAGAACAACATGACAAAACAATAAGATTACAATATAGGGGAAAGACAACAGATTTCACCATAAGAAAAGATAACAGATGACAATAATTTCATGAGACAATGTTCAATAATAACTGTAGGAAAAAATGCAAAATAAAACTACAATGAGTTATCATTATACACTTCCTAGAATGGCTAAAATGAAAAATAGTGAAAATATCAAATGTTGGTGAGGATGTGAAAAAGCTGAGTCTTCCATTTGCTGGTGAAAAAGTAAAATGGTGCAGCTACTCTGGAAAATACTTGGGCAGTTTCTTATAAAACTGATCATGCCTTACCATATGACCCAGGAATTGTACTCTTGGGTATTTATGCTAGAAAAATTAAAGCTTTATGTTCACATAAAACCTGTATACAAATGTTTATAATATATTTAATTTTAATAAAAAAATACTGAAAGTAACTTGAATATTCTTCAACCTAAATTTCTTACATTATGTGTGAATTGTGTGAATAATTCTCAGTCTCTGCTACTCTTCATTTACTTAGATGGAGGATTGTGTAACTTGTTTCCCTGATTGGGGCAATAATCCTTCCATTCCCACACGTAACAAACTCTCATATATCTGTACAAGGGAATATTCACCATGAAAAGAGATAAACTGTTGATACATGACAACTATAGACCTCAAGGATCTTAACCTTGCTGGAAAAAGTCAATGTCAAAAAATTATGTGCTGTATGATTCTATTTACATAATATTCTCAAAATAAACAAAAAGTTTAGAGATGGAGAACATATTAGTGGTTACCAGGGTAAAAACAGGGAGTAGGGAGGAGGCCAGTGGGAAAAGGAAGCAGAAATACAAAGAAGTAGCACAAAGGAGTTCTTGATGATGATGGAATGGTTTGGTATCCTGATTGTAATGGTTATTATCTGAAAATATACATGGTGTAAAATTGCATAGATATATATGCACATACATGCCGAAAGGAATATGGGGTCAAAAGCAGAAACAGTAAAGCACATATTCAAGTTATCAGTAATATATTGGTATGAATTTCCTGGTTTTGATATTATACTATATTTCTATTACTTTATATTGTGGTATACTTGTAATATTGTACTATAGATATCCTTTTTTTGTTGATGCATTATGATTATACGAAATAGTGGGATTTGTTGTGATGAATTCATATATGCACATAATTTGATTAATTTCATTTCCCATTACCTCCCCTTCCCTCCCTTCTTTCCTCCCTCTAATCCCATTCTTATACTCTACTAATCTCATCTCCCTTCAGGAGTTTTTTTTTTTTTAAATCTTTTTACACTCTAGCTTTTACATAAGAGAAAAAAGAACTCTTGACTTTCTGAGTCTGGTTTATTTCACTCAACATGATGCTCTCCAGTCTCACCCATTTTCCTGTAAATGCCATAATTTCATTCTCCTTTATGGTTGATTAAAACTCCATTGTGTAGATACACCACATTTTCTTTATCCACTCATCTGTTGATGGACACCTAAATTGGTTCTATAATTTGGCTATGAATTGTGCTAGTATATGTAAACATGGGTATGCAGGTATTACTATAATTATACTTTTGACATTGCCATTTGGGGAAGTAGCTTGAAAGCCATATAGGACTCTATACTATTATTTTGCATCTTCCATGAGGCTTTAATTATTTTAAAATAAAAAGTTGTGTTCCTTTTGTCTTAATGAGAGCATATAAGATGATAAGGCTTATTGCCACCAGTTTGGAGACAAGTTACACAGTCCTTCAGCCAAGTGAGTAGATAGTGAAACAAAGATTGAGAATTTGTAATCCTGGAATCAGAAAATAAGAGTCCTGATTCCAAATAATGTATCCATATTTTGTGGAGAGTCAGGGGATGGAGCCAGCTCTAGATGTTGGTTGACAAGAACAATCAAGACCCATCTCCATTAACTTCATTAGCACCTGTCTTTGAGTGTGAAAAGTCTACTGGGCAGAACAACTATAGGCCAAAAAATTAAAGGACACCTAGGCAGAAACACAATCCTGGAAACAAAGCCAATTTGAGAAAGGAAAGGGCAACTGCAGACTCAAGGTGTTTGGACAGAGAATAATCTCAGCAGGGGCAATCTGAGTCACTGGATCTTATATTGGTCAGTGTGATTTATGGAAAATCAGCCTGAGGCTAAGTTAATTCCCTTTCCCTTGAGCCGTTTAAAAACAAAGGCACTAGGGGCCAAGCCAAAGGTTAAAATTGTACAGGCTAGCCCGCAGGCAGATTGTACAGAACAGCATAATACAGGAGAAACATCCCTAATCTTAGAGAGCCCTCCAGAAGAGGTAAACGATCTTCCTAGAGAGGAAAATATGGAAGAAACTCCTAGAGGGGCTCAGGGTTCTTCTCAACCACGTGATTTAGAAACCCAAATTTGAAATGGCGATAGTGCAGAATCTGACCACGGCTCACAGTCTGAAGAAGAATCAGACGTTGAAATGCAGGACTTAGAGAGAAATTTTAATAGGCTACGTTTAACACTGCCTGCCCAAGCTATTCGAATTCGGCCGGTACCTGCTAGAAGGACCAAATTTAACAGGTATGCTGAATTAAAGATGACTTTTCTTACCCCAGTCCAGCAAGGTATTAGGAGGGCTCAAGAAATGGGGGAAGATACTACTGGTTTTCACCTCTTTCCAGTTTTTGAGCAAACTAATGAACAAGATCAGAGAGTTAGAGTTCATGCTGTAATCCCATTTAAAACTATCAAAGAATTAAAAAGTACATGTGAAACGTATGGTCCAAATTCGCCTTTTGTACAGAGTCTAATAGAAAATATTTGCTCACAACCCCTTCCTCCTAGCGATTGGATTTTTTTAGCCAGATCTTGTCTGAACGGGGGAGATTACTTGCTTTGGAAGACTTATTGGACTGATTTTTGTAATGAACAGGCAGAAAGAAACAGAAGACAGGGCATAGAAACGCCAGTAACGATGTTTTTAGGGACTGAAGATTTCGCTGATTTAGAAAGACAGTTAAATTATGATTTTGTAGTATACAATCAAATAACTGATTGTACAAAACACGCTTGGAGGCAAATCGTCCCCAAAGACCAGTCCAATTTAGTTCTTACCAAAATCAGACAAGGTGCCAGTGAGACTTATTCAGATTTTGTAGCCCGACTGTATCAGGCTGCGAACAGGTCCATCGGGGACCCAGGAGCTAGCGAATTTATCGTTAGGCAATTGGCTTTTGAGAATGCAAATAAAATTTGTCAGGATGTTCTTCGACCACATCGTAAAAAAGGAACAATTTCTGAGTATATTCGCCTGTGTTCTGACTTAGATTCCACTCAGTTGCAAACGGTGGCCTTAGCGACAGCATTAAGAGAAACCTTGAGGCTGCAAAATTCAGGTCAAAAGTCCCGCGGTAGATGTTACGTTTGTGGGAAAAATAATCATTTTGCCCGCGAGTGTCGCATGCGCAATTTTAAGTTCAGAGCTCCATCTACTGGCGATAATAGATATTGCAGGACTCAGCGCCACGCGGTGGATTCAGATGGCGCGGATGAGCCCGCCTTCTCGCCCCCGACATTTCCGCCTAGCCGGAACACAAACTTCCGGTCGGCCCGCCCCCGGGACGAAAATGAGGAAGTAGGTGGTCGCGCAATGTGACGTCATCGCGCCGACCATGGGGGCCGCCATTTTTAATTTTACTGGAGCGGAACAACAGTTTCTGTACAAACCCCTAATGATTTTCAAGGCTTTTAAGAGAGATTAACTGGCTAAGACCATCCTTATAACTAACTACTTCTGAGTTAAGTCCTTTATTTCAGATATTACAAGGAAATCCTTCTCCAACCTCTCCACGTCAGCTAACCCTGGAGGCCAAAACAATTCTAAGGAAAGTAGAAATTGCAATTAAAAATGCACAGCTTGGGCTGGGGATGTGGCTCAAGCGGTAGCGCGCTCGCCTGGCATGCGTGTGGCCCGGGTTCGATCCTCAGCACCACATACAAACAACCATGTTGTGTCCGCCGATAACTAAAAAATAAATATTAACAAATTCTTTCTCTCTCTCTCTCTCCCTCTATCGCTCTCTCTTTTAAAAAAAAATGCACAGCTTACTAGAATAGATCCTAAAGAAATAGTGTATTTATTAATATTCCCAACTGAGCATACCCCAACAGGAGCCATATGGCAAAGATTAGGAGTTATTGAGTGGATTTATTTATCCCACTCCCCTCAAAAAACATTAATTCCTTTTCATGATTCTATAGCTCAATTAGTAATTAAAGGCAGAACTAGGATTTTACAATTAATTGGATCTGAGCCTGATATCATAATTATTCCATTTTCTGTTCAACAGACTAATTGGCTTTTTCAAACTTCTAGCTCATGGCAGATAGCCTTTGCAGATTTTCCTGGACAGATAGATAGCCATTATCCTCGTGATAAGATTGTACAATTTGCATCATTAACGTCACTTATTTTTCCAAAAATTGTACGTTCTTATCCAATAGAGGAAGCTTTATCGGTGTTCACGGATGGTTCCAACTCCGGTAAGGCAGGTTTCTTCAGCCGTGTTCACACAGAGGTAATACAAACTTCTTATACTTCTGCCCAAAGAGCAGAGCTTCAAGCTCTGATTTGTGCCTTAGATTATTTTTCAAATGAGCCTATTAATATCTATTCTGACAGCTTATATGCAGTCGGAGTTACCAAAAATATTGAAACCTCAGTTATTGGGTTTACTTCATCACAGGAGTTATTTGAATTATTTCATAATTTACAAAAGACAGTATTAATGCAAAAGTACCCATGTTTCATAGGACACATCCGTGCCCATACTAATCTTCCTGGACCTCTAGTTTCAGGTAATGACAAAATTGATAAGTTAGTAACTTTTTGTCAACAGATGTCTTCGTATGACTGTGCACTAACTTCCCATTCCTTGCATCATCAAAATGCTTCTAGCTTACGTAAAAAATTTAATATTACCAGAGAACAAGCTCGTCAGATTGTAATCCAATGCCCTAAGTGTGTTATTCACACTCCATCTCTGCCATCAGGGGTAAATCCCCGTGGATTAAAACCAAATCAAATATGACAAATGGATGTAACTCATATTCCTCAATTTGGTAAAAAATGTTATGTACATGTCATAGTGGACACTTATTCTAGATTTATTTTTGCCACAGCACGTACTAAGGAAAATACTCAACATGTAATTTCTCATTGCTTAGCAGCTTTTTCCGTTTTAGGGTGCCCTATACAGATTAAAACAGATAATGCTCCAGCTTATGTAAGCTCTTCTTTTCAACAATTTTGCCAAGAGTTTAAAATTAATCATAAAACAGGAATTCCTTATAACCCCCAAGGTCAAGCCATTGTGGAACGAGCTCATTTATCTATTAAGCTTCAATTACAAAAATTAAAAAAGGGGAATAGGATTGTGACTCCCCAAAATAGCCTTAATCATACCTTATTTGTTTTAAATTTTTTAAACTGTGACACAGAAGGTCACACTGCTGCTGAGATACAAATGTCTCCCTCAGTAACAGGCCCCTTAGGCAGAGTTCTGTGGAAAGATTTACAGACTGGTCAGTGGAAGGGTCCAGACCCGGTAATAATGTGGGGAAAGGGTCATGCTTGTATCTTTCCAGAAGGCTCTTTCCATCCTATTTGGGTGCCTGAACGTGCTATCAGACATGGAGGAGATAGAACCCAGACTCAAGCTACTGAGGATCGACCCGGAGGAGCCACTACCCAGAAGGAGGAGATATCGGAAAAAGATGAAGAAAAACCAGATTGAACCAGCCAAAAAGCTGATTTTGTGGAAAGATGTGAAGAAGCTAACAACCCAGGCTTCCCAAATACTTCGACGCCTAGAAAAGAACAGGACCCCAGTCTTGATGGTAGCGACAGTAATTGCCCTACTGGGCTGTCAGGTAAAAGGGAATCAAGTAGACACTTATTGGACATATTTCCCAGATCCACCCCTGGTACACCCAGCTGTGTGGACTGGAGAATCTATTCCAGTATTTACTAATGACTCATTCATGATGGGAGGATTTACAGATACTCATATTACTCCCAATCATGTGACTAGATTTAATTATTCTGGCTACAGTGCCCAATTACCTTTGTGTTGGTCACATGATAAACATGCTGGCTGTCTGAAAGTATCATTTGAAGAAAAGACAGCGATTGATAAACCTAGACTGACAAATAATTCTATTTATGGGGACTTAAAACCTAATACTAGATCAGTAATTAAGATGGGACTTTCCCAAAACAAGCCAGTCATTTCTGCAAAACCTCCACCGATACCCCACTGTCCAAATAGTTCTACAATTGAAATTGGCACCTTTCCTAAATGGATAGATTGTGTAAATACCTTTCCTGTACAACATAAGATGTCTAAAGCTAGTGGGTATATTTTAGGCTGGTCTCCAAAAATTGATAAGAGACAATTACGAAGAAATTCTGCTATGACACCTGCAGGATTTGTTAGTAATATTTTAACTTATAGTGAAGGAGGTGTTCAAAGAGATATTTGGCGTTTAATTGCTGCCTCAGAATATTTACATTTTACAGATAAACCTTTACCAAAATTTGTCGGCAAGAACTGTAAAGAAGGATCTTGCTATGGCTTAAGAACTTGTGTCCAATCTCCTTATGTTTCAATTATTGGAAATGTAAAAGTTAAATGGATAGATGACAGATATATTGTTACTTGTAATAAGTGCAACCTAACTAATTGTATTTCTATGTATAATGGAGAAAAAGGAGTGCTGATACTTCATCAGCCCTCTTTCATTTTATTACCTGCTAATATTTCAGAGCCATGGTATGCTGATGCTGGTTTACAAGTCTTGCAGCAAATTCATGCCCAGCTAACAAGACCTAAATGTGCTATTGGAGTCATAATTGTTGGTGTCTTAGCACTGGTCTCATTTATTGCCTCAACTGTCTCTGCATCTCTGACATTGTCTCAAAATATTCAACATGCAAAATTTCTTAATAATTTAGCTCAAAATACTTCCAAGGCTCTGCGTAATCAAGTAAATATTGATGAAAAAATTGAGACTAAATTAAACGCCTTAGAGGCGACTGTTATAAACATAGGTAATAAACTTTCAGCCTTAAAATTTAAGGAAAGGCTTAAGTGCCATGCTAATTATAAGTATGTATGTGTTACAACTGCCAGGTACAATGCTTCTCTCTGGGATTGGGAGAAGGTTAAAAACCATTTATTAGGTATTTGGCAAAATAGTAATAATAACTTGGATATTCTGGAACTTCATCACCATATCCAAGACGTTCAAAATAATAGAGCTGATTTTTCAGATCCTTCTTCTTTGGCTAACCAAATATTAAAGGAGTTAAATGGATTCAACCCTGGAAATATTCTTAAACACTCCGCTTGGTACATTATTGGATTATTCTCCTTGCTGTTAATTCTCTTTTGTATTGTAACCATAGGATGGCGATTCTTCCAATCAAGAATCCAGGAACTCCAAAGAGTGAACCGCCGCTTCATTGTTAAGAAAAGAAAGGGGGGATATGTGGGGAGCCATTCTGACACGTGATTGGGTGACTCCCGTTAAGGGCCTGAGGCGCTTTGGCTCTGTCAAAGCTTTCCCGACCCTTTCCTGATGAGAGAGCCCATCCGTGTGGGGGTGTGCCTGACCACTGACCCCAGGGACCCAATCACTGACCCTGACCTTGGAGTGCAGCCCCCCCTCAACCTTCATTGGATGGAATTCTCCCCTGAATCTCTTGTTCCCCAAATAAAAGGCTACTCCCCGGCGTGTTCACTCTCTCTCTCTCCTGCTAGCCCTGAGTAATCCTCGCTGCCCTGCTGGGCGGCTAGAGGTGGGAACCAGAGAGGTGAGCCGTCTCGGACCTAGCAATATAAATAAGGTACTGTTTGTGTGTTTTATTTCGATCTCTTCTAACTAACTTTATGCCTAGAACCTCATTAATGAAACCACTGTGCAGGCCGCGTGGTAGACTGCTACCCTTCCTATTCCCCCGTCCCCTCCCCGCCGGTCCCATCACCTCTCTCTACCCACTCTACTATGACACTTTTCTCTCTCTTTTTTTTCTTCCCCTTCACACCATCTTATATGTAATTTTGCATAACAATGAGGGTCTCCTTCCATCTTCCATTCGATTCCCCTTCTCTCTCCCAATCCCATGCATCTCTCATCCCTATTTAAAGGTAATCTTCTCATGCTCTTCCTCCCTGCTCTGCTTTGAGTCGTCCCCCTTATATCAAAGAAGATATTCAGTATTTGCTCCTTAGGGATTGGCTAGCTTCACTCAGCATAATCTGCTCTAATGCCATCCCTTTCTCTGCAAATGCCATGATTTTGTTATTTTTTAGTGCTGAGTAATATTCCATTGTGTATAAATTCCACATTTTTTTTTATCCATTCATCTATTGAAGGGCATCTGGGTTGGTTCCACAGTCTAGCTATTGTGAATTGTGCTGCTATGAACGTTGATGTAGCTGTGTCCCTGTAATATGCTCTTTTAAGGTCTGTTGGGAATAGTCCGAGAAGGGGAATAGCTGGGTCAAATGGTGGTTCCATTCTCAGCTTTCCAAGGAATCTACATACTGCTTTCCAAATTGGCTGCACCAATTTGCAGTCCTACCAGCAATGTACAAGTGTACCCTTTTCCCCACATCCTCGTCAGCACTTATTATTGTTTGACTTCTTAATGGCTGCCATTCTTACTGGAGTGAGATGGTATCTTAGAGTGGTTTTAATTTGCATTTCTCTGATTGCTAGAGATGGTGAGCATTTTTTCATGTATTTGTTGATTGATTGTATATCCTCCTCTGAGAAGTGTCTGTTTAGATCCTTGGCCCATTTGTTGATTGGGTTATTTGTTTTCTTATTGTTTAATTTTTTAAGTTCTTTGTATACTCTGGAGATTAGAGCTCTATCTGAAGTGTGAGGGGTAAATATTTGTTCCAGTGATGTAGGCTCCCTATTTACCTCGCTCATTGTTTCTCTTGCTGAGAAAAAAACTTTTTAGTTTGAGTAAGTCCCATTTGTTGATTCTTGATTTTAACTCTTGTGCTATAGGTGTCCTATTAAGAAATTTAGAGCCCGACCCCACGAGATGGAGATTAGAGCCAACTTTTTCTTCTATCAGATGCAGAGTTTCTGGTTTGATCCCTAGCTCCTTGATCCATTTTGAGTTAACTTTTGTGCATGGTGAGAGAAAGGGATTCAGTTTAATTTTGTTGCATATGGATTTCCAGTTTTCCCAGCACCATTTGTTGAAGATGCTATCCTTTCTCCATTTAGCACCTTTGTCTAATATAAGGTAGTTGTAATTTTGTGGATTGGTCTCTGTGTCCTCTATTCTTTACCATTGGTCTACCGGCCTATTTTGATACCAGTACCATGCTGTTTTTGTTACTATTGCTCTGTAGTATAGTTTAAAATCTGGTATCGCTATACCACCAGTTGCCTTTTCTTTAAAGAAGAAAGATGAGTTTTTGAAATAATTTCCATGTAATCCTACAACAAGGTAATGCCAATATATTTAAGTTTGGGGACTTAAAATTTTCTTGACCAAGTAACCCTCTTATTCTCTTTTCAAGATAGTAAAAATGGTGAATTGCATTTCTTTTCAGTCCCTTCCTGCACCCCAGGGTACTGGGAGTGGACAGGTAGGTTGAATTAGTGTTTTCAGTAATTGTGAATGATCATGTGCATAAATGTTGTTTTATTCACAGTCCCTTCCCTTTACCCCTTCTTTCAGAAGACTATTTCATGTAGAGTTGACTTCACAGCACTTCAGTTGCCCAATTCCATGTTCTTTAGGCCCCACATAGCTCTGACTCAAACCTCTATTCTTGTTTCAGTGTTAGAAATGTTAGGTCCTGGACTTACATTCTTTGTGTTAAAGAAATGTCAGTAAGAAGCATGTCTTCAGAAGGAAGTGTGTCCAAAAACTTACCATGTACATTATCCTGTCTTTATTTTCTGCAAAGGAGGAAGGAAGAGAGAATTTATAAGTAGAATCAGGAGGATGGGAATGACACAGCTGTCAGAGACACTAAAATACTTAAGATCATTTGTTCTGTTCTTCACAGCCATCCTGATGAAGTCCTGTAATTCTCATGCTATTTCTTCCCCCTACTTGGAAATGAAATATATAAAAGAACCTCCACCTCACACATAGAAATTTTAATTCCTGTTGCTGGGGCGTTCCAACAAAAAATACCTATTGGGAGAGCATGCATATGCATGCAGAGCAGTCCAAACACCTTTGTGTTATCTAATTTTATTTATTTATAGAGATAAAAATAAATTTGATAAGAAATTTTTCCATTTTTCATTGACTGAGTAAATAGTACTTCAAAATCTTGAATTAATGTAGGATACTTTTTAAATGCATGCTTTTCAATAAACTTATAGGAAAAACAAAATGTAAGGCAAGTGTGAATGATGGCTTTAGTGAGACATTCACTTGCTTAAATGACCTTATGATTTTTTAAATTTGGAAATTATTTCTGACAGATTATTTCAGTAAGAATATAATAATATGATATCAAACATCACAATATTAACAATGACAATAGTGACTAGAAAGATCAGGGTTTTAGTTAGCAGATTAAATTACATATTAATTAAAGAGGAAGGTGATTCCAAATTTAGTTTTTCTATAACAAAATACTTGAAACTGGGTAATTTATAAAAAATAGTGGTTTATTTAGCTTATGGTGACAGGTTGGGAAGTCCAAAAACATGGTGCTGGCATGTGGTGAGGACTTCTTGCTGTTTCCTAACCTGAAGGAGAACATCACATGGTAAGACAGAGAAAATGGAATGGAAGAGAGAGAGAGAGAGAGAGAGAGAGAGAGAGAGAGAGAGAGAGAGAGGAGAGGAGAGGAGAGGAGAGGAGAGGAGAGGAGAGGAGAGGAGAGGAGAGGAGAGGAGAGGAGAGGAGAGGGAGAACTTTTATAACAGTCATTTCTGTAATAGCACATTAATCTGTGAATAGATTAGTGTATTCATGAGGGTAGAAACCTCGAGATCCAATCACCTCCTGACGTTCCCACCTTTTGCTGCATTGAGGTTCAAGTTGCCAACATATAAATTTGAGGCATACACATTCAAACCACAGTAATCTGCATGCTGCAAGAAAGCAGGAAGTGATGTTTCCCCAGGAGTGCAGCTTTGGACACATGGACTAGAAATTAGGACCAAGGTATAACCCAACTTTTCAGTTGTGCTGCAGTATGCTAGCTGGCATACCATGGCCTCCCCTGCCTTGTGTTGTAATCTTCCAATAAGAATCTTGTAAACACCTGTTCCTTATCTTAGTGGATTGCTATCAAAGTTAGTTTTAAAATAAATACAAGCTCTTTGGATATCTCTGGCACAAGTGGGAATTATTTTCATGTTACATTCTAAAACAAGCATTCTTAGGAAAAGAGGATCAGGACTGGACACAGGGCACAGGGAATAGTTGATTGTCCCCCTCATACATCATTGGCAGATATTAGGTTCCTCTGATTTCTCTGTAGAAAGCATAGCCCAGGCCTGAAACCCCCCAACATGTGAAGCCCTTAGACATAGCCAGTATTATACATTGCTCTCAGAAGAACAAAAACTACTTCCTATCTCAATAAAAGAGATTTGGAAATGTTAGAGAAATAAGCTCAAGAGTTGTGCCTTAAGCAAATATGTTATAACTCTAGGAAGACTAATGCTATTGGTTTGGGTAGTGAGGACTACAAGTGTTTTTTTGTGTTAATTAAGGTCAGAGCATTGAGCATGTGGCTTAAGAAGAGGGTATTCAGATACTGAAGTTATTATATATGATATAAAACATCAGGTCTTCTTATGAATAATCAGTTTCTTCCCCTGTGACTTCATGCTGCTTTCTGTGAAATGTTGAATGGCAGCTTTTAGCAACATGAAGTATTTGAGCACTGTGATCTCACAGTTCATGGTGGCTGCCATGGTTTTCACAAAAGATGGTGATAAAGAATGCTGGAAACTTAAGAACCCAAGAAATTCAAATAATTTGGAGTCTCTAAGGAAGTATTCAGCGGGTCTTCTACTTTGGGCATTGAGCAAAGATTTCTCAATTCTCATTGAAATTTCATAAGTGATCCTGGCTCACCTTAAGAGATGAATATGGAAGCCTCCATTTAGATTTTTCTGAGCCATACTGTGAGGAGAAGGGAGGTGACTCAGACATTACTTTGCCTGCTAACCCTTTCTTGCATTTATGGACATTTGTGAACATTCTGACTAATGGGGTAGAATCTTAGGCATCTTTCCTAGCAACCTAGAAATAGCATCCGATTCTTAGGCTAACTAATCCCAGGTGAGGTGAAGATCTGTGGTAAGCCATGGCATTGTCACCATGCAAAACCAAGACATATGGGAAATGTTTAAATGTGATATTCTTGTGACTGCGGATTATAATTCATGCAAGCAAGACCCTTATTTGCCAAATGAGAGTGTTAATGTTTGGACTTCAAACTGGAACTCTTCCTGGGTTTTGCTTATACTTGGTTTTTCATTTCTTAAAGTAGTTCTAGAATCTGTGGTTGATATAAGAATAGTAATATCATGGTATTGATTTTGCTTTTAAATTGCATCAAGGAATATCCGAAGGTTTTAAAACTGAAAAGTCAATCATAGAGCAGAATAGATTCTATCAGACTCTCGCTACTTTCCCATTGGATCTTGAATCTTGCATCTTGTTTGCATGCATGCACACTGAATATTCTCTGCTCAATTTTTAGCTACCTAGGGCATACCAACTTATCTGCACTTTAGCCTGGTGAGCAGAAGGGTAAGCCTGTGGTTACCTTGAATCCAGAAAAATTGTGATTCTATGGGAACATTTATAATATCATGTTTTCTGCTCCTCTTCTCCTCAAGGGCAAATGAGGGAATGATCCCTCTGAGGCTTTGGCATGAGTCAGTTAGCGTCAGGCTGCTACTTGTGGGCTTTTGGCAGGCAGTGGGCCTCCTTCCCTTCCCCATCCAGGAAGCACATCTTCATCACTGCAGTGCATTCCTACTTCTGTCCTAAATTTGTTTCTTGAAAGGGAGGGGTGTGTGTGTGTGTGGTGTAGTATGTGTGTGTGTGTGTGTGTGTGTGTGTGTGTGTGTGTGTAGGGAGAGGGAGTTAGAAGAATAGGTGATTCACATGTGTCGAATTCCCTTCCATTTTGTAGGAGGATCACATACTATTTCCAAGACAGAGACTTCCTGTGAGAAACAGATTTCATTAGAGAGTCTGAAATGACAGGAATGGTTTAAATTTAGCACTGGGGAGGGAATGCTGCCTCTAGGTAACATACAACTAAAATGATTCCAAATGTTTTATCGGATGCCAGCTGTGCAGCCTTCTGGATAAATCATTTCACGTCACACACTTCAGAGCAGTTGCTGCAGATGTCTCCCTCTGCCGCAGAGGTCTTTAATGGAAAACAAGCAGCCATGACAGTGCTGCCCCCCAGAAAGGAGCTGCTCCCTCCACCCCATCCAGACCGCATTTCCTGCACCATCACCTCATCCCATCAGCTCAGGGACAGGGTTCAATGTGATGCAGACCAATAAACTCTGTCCATCGGGACTGAGTTTCCCTGGGTAGGTGAACCACTCACTCCCAGTTATTTTCCTTGGGACCTGGTGAATCATCTTTTGTGCTCTTACGTTGTGTGACTCATCTCAGGCTATTTTCTGCCCAGTCTCAGCCTGGTGGCTCATTTCTGGAGAAGGCCCTGCCTCGTCTGTTAAATGTCATGGTTCAGAGCACCGCACCTCGTAAGAGCCTCCTGCTCACTTCACTGGAGATTAGTGTAGTTAAACAGTAAGAAGATGACAAAGAAGAAATTGCTTTTGTGTGGGTGAAACTACCCAGGCCTCTGAGAGGCTTATTTTAAGACCATAATTTGCATATTGCATTACGGTGATGACAATGTCGGCCTTCATAATTTTGTTCCCTTTGCTTTTATCAGGAGACATGTGTGTATCAAATGCAGAATGTGAAATCAACATCTGCTTAAAGAAGTTTTCAGAGCAGACGTGATTAGTGGTTGTTCCCATTTTCTAATGGCTTCCCTTCCCCTCCTCCCCACTTCCGTTTTCCTTTTCTACATGTACATTTTGGAGAAAAAAAAATATTTTTCCTTGCATGCCCTTTCTAATTTGTAAAAAAAAAATTGTTTTTCTAGAAGAAGCATTACTAGTTAAATCAGAAAAATAAGAGTTTATGCACTATATGTAGAATTGATAAACTTGACCTTCTCTAGAGATTTGAGGACATTTTTTAGTCTCTTAGATACTAATGAAGCTAGTAGCAATTACTGCTTTGACTGAAGGGCCAGGAAGAGCTCAGAAAGGTCTGCTTCAGGTGTGCAGGGTGAGTGTGGCCATCCCATGGCTGTGATTCCAAATGGCTGGGCTGGCTGTGGCCCTCAGTCAAATGCTGAATTTTCTCAGTAGAACAAAGGAAATATTTCCCCAATTGTTTGATTTAATTATCTTTCTCCTTTGGGAAAAAATTTAGGTTTTTACAAGGGTCAGATCAGAATAAGCTTTTCCTAGATTAGGAAGCAAGTTGTGAAATATTTTTCTGGGTCAGGATAAAAAAGTCCATTACCCAGGGGTATTCTCAGGATCTTGCTCAAGGCCAAAATGCCTCGAAAGTTTAGGTTTGGTCTGAGGAAAATGTGACAGGAAACGCTTGCATCCCTGAGCTGGAGAGTTACCTAATGAACTGAAAGTTCCAATGGAGTCTATGCAATGGTCCTGATGAGAATTGCTTTTAATAGAGTGTTCCTGACCAGCCGTCGTCAGCTTAAAGATTTGCGGCCCCTCCCACAGCTGCAGCACAGAGAATGTAGGGCATGGCATGCTCTTGCTGTATGTTTTAAATTAGCTTAGTCAAGCTATAAATATTTTTAGTAATTTCTAAAAAATGAAATGTTTCTGTCTAAACCAGAAGACTGGGTTGTGCAATACAAATTAACATCTTATGGAGGTGAGGTCTGGAGAACAGAATGGGGAGAGTGTTTCTGACTCTGGATGGCCTAATAGACTTAGTTATAATTGGTCATATTTGCTCTGAGGATTTCTTGGTTACCTCAGGCATGAAATTCAGATTCCTGCCCATAGACTCTAATGACTTCCATCGGCTGACTTCCTCAGATTATTCTCAATACTTACCTTCTCAGGAACTGCTTCTGATTGATTTCGCCTCAACTTAAGGCACTTTTATAACCCGTGTAATTTCTGTCTTCCTTTAGGTCCTTCTCTGTGTTTCTCCCCACCACCCGGCCCCACCCATACCAAAGGAAACCCTCTCATCTCAAGAACATTTTCTGAAGAAATCGAAAGAATTTCTAATCACTTACCCTCACCTCCTCTCTTTTCATTCTGTAAGCAACATTAATCTTATATACAGTGTACCCTTGGCATTCACTGGAGATCCATTTTGAGTGTCTTCAGAACAGGAAACTGCTCTAAACACCATACTGCATTAGAATGGTGATAGTGTTCAAGTAGGTAGAAATGAAATGTCATATACATAACCTTCTTCTCTTTCTGCTTCTACTACCTCAGAGAATGAAAAATAAAAAAAAAAAATGATGAAGGAAATACTAGGCAAAGATGGATTTCTTGAACTGGAAAACCTAGAATGATTGGGATGAACTAGATGATACCAAAATATTTTCAGACTTTGGAACTAGCAATGGTAGTTTAATTGAAGTTCTGGTTAACCAGATCTCTGCTAGGTCCTTGGCAACAATTACCTATTGTCATCCCTCATTTTCACAGTTAAAAGGAACCAAATATGACAAGGCAGATATGATCTAATAATTATTATAGTTTGTTGACAATAATGATGGTTACTAGAATGCGTGGTAAGGATACAAAAAGGAAAGAGTTAAAAGAAAATTTTTAAATTCCGTTCCTTCCAAGATCATCTGTTGGATTGTACCTTGTGCTAAGATGTGGATGCAGATACACAATCATACTCTTTGATCCTAATGATTACAGAGGCCATGAGGCAGTGGGAACTGGAATAAAAAATTTTGAGAATTCATATACAACTACAGGGAAGTGAAATGGAGAAAGCTTGACCTGATTGGAGGAAATGGCTGCCAGGAAAGGGAAAGCCTGGTCTGGGATGGTATCGAGGCTTCCCATTGGGAGACAAGGTGAATGGTGGTGTCGTTCCACTGAGAAGAGGCATGTCATCCCAGGAGCAGTGCTGGAACCTCTAAGGTCTGCACTCACTGGAACTACTAAAGAGACTGCAACGCTAACATGGCCCCAACCAGGACTCTTGATTTCTATTCTCCACCCCCACCCTCTTTTCTTGATTATTTTGCTGTTTTTCAGTCAATGGCATCCACTCAAAGAAACTCAGTTACTCCAAGGAGAAAAAAGAGCCTAAGGATAATTCTTAGTTCTTTTATTATTTGCTATTCCTCCAACCATAGTGTATGTCAATGTATTTCCAAAATAAATCCCAAAGACATCTCTTTATATCTCCACTGCTACCTCTGTTCCAACACCGATAGAAGTTTAAGCCAATGAGTGTTTTCAATGGCATGATTTTAATTCTGTCTTCTCTTTCAAAACAAAAATAGGAAACTACCATCAGAATATGCAGCTCTTGGGTGTTGGGGCTCCAGGCACATCACAACATCTAGTAGCCTCTTCTTTTCCAGCTCTGCACCCTTGAACAATACTCGTTACGTGAGATCTCTTCTTGATAGAGATGAAAGAAGACACAAGAAGATAGTGTGTGACTTTGGGCAAGACACAGTTTCCCCCTATCTATTGTGGTAGGGTTCATGGGGTTATATTTGTAGTGTTTGAGCTACTAGGGGGGTGCCCTCCTTTTCTCTCCTCCATTCTCTCCTTTCCCATTTCCCTTTAGCCCATATTCTTCCAAGGAGTCCCTCTTCTACCATCTTAAAGGGAACCTCAGAGCACACATCCTGTGGTGCCTCCATTTTCAGAGCAGGATATCCATCTGGGAATAATTAGCAGAGAAAGAAAAGAGAAGATTGTACAATAACTCTTTCTCAATCTCAGGAATTCGGGGTAAAGACAATATATTGGACTCTAATCAAATTTTATTACAATTTCATTGATTTCAAGCTATGTAATTTAAAAAACTCTCGATAAAATCTCAAAACACATTTCATCTATTTAATTATAATTTTACCTCCAGTAGACTTAAATATTATTTTTAAGATCAACCTAAGGTGAAGCAAATCAAAATGGTAAATAGTTATGCTATTAACTTTTAATAAAGCAAAATAGCAATTGAGAATTTTTAAATAATATGGCTCTACAACCCCATTTCTGAAAAATCTAAGGTATTTCACAGAATTCCTAAATACAGTTTTCAAAAGGTTAAAAATATAAAGTAAAAAACAATTAATGCTGCTTTATAAAATTAACCTAGCTTCCACAAAGACTTCCTGGAGTCAATATTTATTCTTTGCTAATCCCATTAATACCTGCATAATCCCAGTCTTTCTAAGTTCAAAATGATTTGAACACACTTTCTCTTTCTTTAGTTGTGGCTGAATTTAATAACTATATGATTTTTGATGTGTACTTTTTGAGAAAAATCATATTACAAGTCTATTCATCACTTTCTAGACACTTATCTTTTTGTATCACCTTTAATCTTTATATTCAAAATGATTCTGATTACAGTTAGAAAACTGAGCCTGAAATTGTTTTTTAGGATCCAAGGAAAGAGAGAAAATAATGTACATGACAGAAAGACCTAGGGAATTATAGTGGAAGCAGGCAGAGAAATAAATAGCTTTAGTATACATTTGGGAGATGGAATTAATGGAACTCATTGACAGATTAGATGAAAGGGTAAGGAAAATCAAAAAGTCAATGATCATCCCTAAGTTCTGATCTTTAGCAAGGTGACAGTGATGTCAACTACAGATAAGGAAATGTTGGGGGAGAAATCAGAGTTAGTGGGGCAGGTGGGAATTAGAGAGTTCTTGCTTTGTCATGTCCCATG
This sequence comes from Spermophilus citellus, assembly GCF_964194105.1. NCBI lineage: Eukaryota > Metazoa > Chordata > Mammalia > Rodentia > Sciuridae > Spermophilus > Spermophilus citellus. The sequence goes on along the minus strand of NC_138186.1, from coordinate 91,945,922 downwards.
GAGGTATCAAATCTATAATTTTGGAAGCTCTATGTGGGGATAGTGGTTAACTCCCACGGGTGCTCCTTTCTTTTCCATCACCATTGTGTGGCACCCATATTATCTGGAGGGAATTGGCTCCTCAGTTGGAGACTAGAATTGATATTGTTTTATCTCAATCACAATAATTCTTCCTGTCTCACTGAGTAGTCACTGGTTCAGTAGATCTAGATTTAAGCTACTCTGCACATCGCAGTGCCTTATCCAAAGGAATTAGATTAAGAGCCTGTAAAAACTTTGGACACATGAAACATTCAGAGCACTGAGAAAGCTATCAGAAATCAATCTTCTTTCACATTTTCAATGGCATGATTTGTGGTTGTGAAGTGTGGGACTATCCTGTCACTTTGTCAACAAGGGGACACTGGCTTGAGGATGAAGCGAATAACATGAAAGGTAGGACAGAGAGGTAGAAAGAAACTGATCCCCTGATAACATCATTGAACCACAAGAACCATCTTATCTCTGGACTTTTTGGTTGTGTTAGCCAATAACTTTCCTGTAATATTTAAGACAGAGCTTGATTTTTTAAATTTGTTTGCGGTATGAGAAACCTAACTGATAACTCCTGCATGAGTCATTAGTATGTAATTAGTGTTTAAATCATGAGACTGGATGAAATAATCTGCAGACAGAATGTAGAGAAGGAAGATTGAATTCTGTCATTGTAACCTTAGAATTTGACTAGGAGGAGGAGGAGGAGCATGCAAAGAAAGAGAGAAGAAACTGGAAGAAACCATGAAGTCCTATAGAGAAAATTCTTCAAGAAGAAAAGAGTGGTCATCCTTTTGAGATTTATTGGGAATCTGGGTAACGTAAGGTCAGACACCATCCTTGGAAATGCAACATACAGATTGTTAGTGTGATTGCAAAAGCAGTCAATGGAGAGTATTGATGAAAGACTGATAGGAGATACTGGCTGAAAGGCAAAAGAGGGTTAGGCAGTGAAGACTATTAGTGGATACAAATTTTGAGAAAATTTTCCATGAGGAGAAGAGCAGTAAGCCAGGTATAGAGGCCGATATGAGATTTAGAGGAGCTTGCTTCCCTAGCTATATATATATTTTTTTTTGAGAAAGGATAATATAAACATGACCATGTGCTTATGGAATGATCCATGGGAGAATAGAGGAAATTGTAGAAGTGATGTCCTTGTCAAGGCAAAAGGAGAAAAGGAGATATTTCATAGGCATAGAGACACTTGCCTTATCAAAGAATGGAATAGAGAACATGGGTATGGATAAAAGTAGATTTGTGGATTTGTGGCAAGAAGATAGAACAATTTGTTTTATTTTCTTGTTCAAGGATGAATAAGCTTTATCAGCTAAGATGCAGGGAAAGAATGTGATTAAAACACTAGTCCTTTAAATCATACTCCTTTATAGGAAGAAATTGTATTAGGCTCTTGGGAAATTGTCTTTTATGTTCTTGATGTTCTAAAACCCTTTATAGTAAATTTCTTATTGAGAAAGTGTTCTTTATTATTTTATAAAAATGTTTGCTGGGCATAAATGGAGGTAAAGGAGTATTGGAGGGTGGCTGTTTCTTTTGCTATCAGTTTTCTCTTAAAGCTGATTTTAGTGAGAAGGGAATTTGAATTTTTTCTGCCCAAAATATTCATAAGCTAATGACATTCATTATTTTCATTCCAACATCAAGAATCTATTTGCTACAACTAAGTTAGCTCATATCTGTGCTCCTCATTGACATAGCCCCCACCTTTTCTTTTTTCATTAAATGTCTTCCAGTTCTTTGTTTGGGAGGACTTTGTCAAAACTTGAGAAAATAGTTTCTAACCCTTATCCAAAACTATAACAAAAATATAGTCTCCAAAGACTAGATGATGAATAAAATATATTCCCCTTCTCTAGACAGTTTTGTAATAAGCATCAAGTTGAAAACTACATAATGTTTCAAGATGATTAGCTATGACTTCTAGTTATATGTTAATGGGAGGTTCTTATTACATCTCAATTATAGCTTTTAGATAACAAAATAATTTGAGTTAATTATGAAAACCATGTGGGGGAGGAAAGTGTGTGGGTTATTGTTTTATGAACACTATTAGGTTTGTGCTCATTTGGGGCAGTGTAAAAACAACTTGTTTTTTATATAAAGCCTCTTGGGGACTTGCAATACAACTTCTTTTGTATGCAGCTTCTCTCCTTGCACAATTCTGAAGGGCCAACACAGCCATCAGACCTACCTACAGAAATAGTTTCCAATCCTGATGACACATGGCTAAAAACAAAGACTAGTTTCATTTGAGTACAGTCAAATCTAGGTCAAACCATCTTCTAAGAAGTTTTGGGCCTAGATGAAAATATAAGAATTTTTAGTTAGTTTGTTTAATACACATGGATCAGAAAAAGAATAAAACATACATTCATAAAACATAGTCACTGGGCCAGTTCCTGTTTTTTTCAAAGGGCATGAGTTAAAACTACCTTGAAGATGTTTAGGTCAAATAGAAAATTTCCATCAATATGTAGTTATTTAGATCTAAATTTACACATATAACAGATTATACACAATATATAATAAAAACATAATTTGTACATGAAATAATGTGTTGGGCTGGGGTTGTGGCTCAGTGGTAGAGCGCTTACCTAGCATGTGTGAGGCACTGGGTTCGATTCTCAGCACTGCATATAAACAAATAAATAAATAAATAAAGTTCCATCAATAACTAATAAAAATATTTTTAAAAATATTGTGTTATATATAAAATTTACATATATATGTATAATTAAAAATTTAATATATGAGATTCAACATATAATTTTGTATGTTATATATATGTTTTTATATGTTTATTATATATGTATATATAATGTAGTATTCAATTTTAATGGCAGGGCAGTGGTAGGTGACAGAGTTCAAATAGCTGTGGTTAAATATTTAAAGCTGATTCTGAAAGTGGTTCTCTTATTGCATTGAATGGGTCAGCAGCCTCATGTTGTAAGTGTAAATGAATTTTTCAAAGAATGGAGCTCATTTGAATGATTCTTATTCTGAAAATATTAGATATGGGTTCATTTGGATGAAATTGTTTGTGGGATTATCAGTAAAATATTCAATGTACTTTCAGTTTGCCCCTATGAGAGAGTGAAGATTAGGGTCAGTACTAGTCAATCGGTAATCTGCCTACTAATTTTATTTTATTTTTCTTTACTGAGACAGTTACCTGTCCAAAATGCAGAAATGAAAGAGGTGAGGATAAGAAATGAGAAAGAAAAATAAAGCCCCAATCATTAGCCATGGCTTTGTGTCTTTTCTCCTGCTTCTTCCCTTTCTTCCAAGTAAGGGATGCCATATATACTCTTATCATTGGGACTTGGTAGCCTTTTGCCAACTTTGTAATTTGTTCAGATACAGCCAGAGTCAAGCAGTTATTTGAACAAAACTCTTGGCTTTTCATCAAGTCATCCAGACCAATCTGCCCTGACACATTGGTAGGGCCAAGGAGAGACGCATACATAGTCCTATCAAAAGAGATGAGTCCAGTGTTGGGAGACAGCAGGGCATAGGTGGCCTGCACAAACTTACCACCATGGAACTTGATCCCAATAACAGCATAAGGAAGAAAATCAAACAAACTCTGCTCCCTACCAAGAGAAGCAGATGGTTTTCTATTTTCCCTTGGATATGTCTAACATTCAGAATGTTTAGACAGAACATAATGCAAGATTTAAGGGGCTGTAAATATTTTTTTAAAAGTTTTTCTTTTAGAAATGAAATGAAATTTTGGACAATTATATCATCTTTATTTTATTTACTGTTTTCTCAAATTTAAAGAAAAGCATAAACTGCAAGTTTAACAGATATGTGAATGAAATCTAATATTTCATAGTGACTTAATTTTGAATTGCCTCACAGTCCTGATTCCTTCCTTTGCCACAGAGAACATAGGGTAACCAAAACCCAGAGAGATTTTCATTTTCTGTCCATAATATGGGGTGTCTCAAAGTGCATTCTCAGAACTAGTTCTGCTAACTGCTCCTTGTTGAGGATTATAGGTCTTTACTCTAAGTCCTCACCCTAGGTCCTCAGTTGACAATAGGCATAACCACGTGACTTGCCTCAGCCAATGAAATGGCACACAGGTACAAGGTATCACTTCCAGTAAAAACTTTAAGAACATCACATGGTTCTACTACTTTACTTTCTTCCCCCACAAGACTGGCAACAGTCTTAATTCAAGAGTGAAGAAAATGCTGAGTAGAACCACAGTCAAGTTCAGCTGCCATGCAAAATGAATAGGAAATAAAGCATTGTTATTAGAAACCATTGAGTTGCTTTCCTTTTAAAATTTTGTTACTCTAGCACCGCCTAACTTACACTTACTGATACATTCTTAGAAACAAGTAGATATTGTGTCAAATAAATGTTGGAAAGTTTGAATATGATATCCTACTTAGAGAATAATAAAGTACATTGATATTTTAAAGCCTGTAAAATAATTCTACAAGAAAGAAAACTGCTTACCACTGTGAATCCAGCATTTCCCCAATTATCTTGGCTTAATAATTATTTTTATCTAATATTTAATTACTGTTCACTGAACATATTTTTTAAAGAGCTGTCCTAAAACATTTTTTTTCTTTCATCTGGTAGAGAGATTGATTTAAAAAGCTGGTAGCTTTTGTGAAGTTTGCCAATCATTAACTACTAGTTTCATTCTTTTTATTTTATTTATTCATTCATTTATTCTTTCATTCACTTACTAATGAATAGCTATGCCAGGTGTTGGAAATACTAAAGTTTCCCACTGTTAATCTTGTTGGATGTTCAAAAAATATTACTGTCATTGACATGTATAACTTGATTTAATTTCTGGCTACATTTTTAAGCTTTGACACAGTACCAAGTTTTTGGAGTATGATTACTGCTGGTTATGGCTTGTATGTCCAAACTGGTCACTGCTCCAGTGTCTATTTCCTAGTTTTACATGTTAGGTTCAGGAATGTGGATCTTGATATTATTATTCTAGTTTCTTGCCAAAATTGGGGCAGGAGAAAATCTTTGTGCATGGTTTAGATATGCTTTGAGTGTGTCCTCCAAGAGTTCATACGCTGGGCTAGGTGGGGTGGTGCATACCTGTTATCCCAGCGACTCAGGAGATTGAGGCAAGAGTATTGTGAGTTAAGAGACAAACCTCAGCAACTTAGGCCCTACAGACTTAGTGAGACCCTGTTTCAAAATAAAGCATTTAAAAAAGGGGCTGGGGATGTGGCTTAGTAGTTAAGTACCCCTGGGTTCAAACCCTGTACCAAAAAAATAAAAAGAGTTCATATTCTGTAAGACTAATTCTTAGTGGGCAATATTGGGCATTGTGGGACATTTAGAAAGTGGGCTTAGGGCAAAATACTTTGGTCAGTGAAGGCATTGCTCTCTGAAGGGATTAATGTAGTTCTCATGGAATCCTGTTTAGTTCCTGTGAAAGTGAGTTTTCATGAAAAGAGCAAGCTTGATCTTTGAATCATTTTGCCTTCCTGTCTCACCATGCAATGTCTCCCTCTCACATATGTTCCTACCATGATGCCCTCTACCATGTTGTGATATAGCCAAAGAGGTATCATCAGAGACCAAACAGATTAAACCATCCAAAGGCCAACAATCAGATTTAACTCAACAAAGTCTATCCCCAGATGTATTATAATTAAGCTCTCAAAGAAAAATAAAGAAGATTCTTAGTACAGTTAGAAAATAAAAAGAGGTGTCCTAATATACTTTACAGCAGACTGTTGAACAGAAACCTTACAAATAAGGAAAGAGTGGCATGCAATTTTCACAGTAATGAAAGAAAAAAGAAAGAAAGAAGGAAGGGAAGGAAGGAAGGAAGGAAGAAAGAAAGAAAGGAAGGAAGGAAGGAAGAAAAAAGAAAGAAGAAAAAAGAAAGAAAGAAAGAAAGGAAGAAAGAAAAGGAAACCCAGGAAAGCCATACTTTAAAAATGAAGGAAGATAAAGACATTCTTAGACGGGAGGGAAAAAAAAAGGGAGAGAATTAAACAACAGCAGGGGAGGTAGAGAGGGAAGATGGGAGGGGAGGGGAGGGGAGGGGGGATAGTAGGGGATAGGAAAGGTAGCAGAATACAACAGTCACTAATATGGCAGTATGTAAAAATGTGAATATGTAACAGATGTGATTCTGCAATCTGTATTTGGGGTGAAAATGGGAGTTCAAAACACAATTTGAGTCAAATGTATGAAAGATGATATATCATGAGCTATGTAATGCTTTAAATAATCAATAAAAGAAAAAAAAGAAAAAAAAAAAGATATTCTTAGACAAAAAAAGCTGGAAGCACTTATCACCTCCTAATCTATAAGAAATACTAAAAAGTAATTCTTCAAATTGAAAAAAGAGAGATGCACATTAATGAGAAAGAAGAAAACATCAGATAGTATAAAACTCACAGGTAAGAGCAACTATGAAGATGAATTCAGAATGCTCTGCATTGTAAACATGGTACATGAACTATTCAAATCTTTAATATGAAAATGAACAGCAAAATAATTAAAATAATAATGATACTTAATCTTCTTTGTGGTCAAAGAGGATACTGAATATGATTTAAGTTTCTTTTTGTTTTTAGGCTTGTTTTGTGGCTTATATCTATCCTGGAGAATGTTCCACGCATCTCAGGGATGTAAGAATGGTTCAACATATGCAAGTCAATAAATATGGTACACCACATCTACAGAATGAATTGCAAAAGCCATACAATCATCTCAATAAAGGCAAAAGAAATAAAAGGCATTTGATAAAATTCAACATCAAATGATGAACTAATTAGGTATAGAGGGAATGTTACATAACACAATAAATGTCATATGTAATAAGCAAATGGATAACATTATATTGAATCTTTCTAAGCCTAGTATTTGGAAGTTAGCCAGATTAAATTAGTCAAGAAAAATAAATACATGGCATTCAAACTGGAAGAGACAAAGTAAAATTGTTACTGTTTGCAAACAGCATGAGCTAGTATTTAGAAAACTCCAGGGCTCTACCAAAAATTTTTAGAACCAAAGAATTAATTCACCAAAGTTACAGTATAGAAAATCAACCTACAAAAAAAAAAAAAAAAGGAGCATCGCTACACACCAATAGTGAATTATCTGAAATAGAAATCAAGGAAGCAATCTCATTTAGACAATTACTTTGAAAAGAATATCTAGGAATAAATTTAACCTAAGAAGTGGAAGTTTTCTACATTGAAAACTATAAACATTGATGAAAGAAACTGAAGAATATGCACACACATGCACACACACACAATGGAAAGACATTATATATTGATGGATAGGAAGAATCAATACTGCTAAAATATTCATACTACCCAGAGTAATCTACTGATTCAATGCAATCCCTATAAAAGGGATAATGATAGCCTTCACAGATCTAGAAAAAACAATTCAAAAATTTGTATGGAGTGACAAAACAACCCAGAATATCCAAAACAATCTTAGGCAAACTAACAAAGTAAAGGAGGCATTACACTACCTGACTTTAAAATCTGCTACAAAGTTATAATAGTCAAAATAGCATGGTATTGGCATACAAACAGATACAGACAAATGGAACAGAATTGAGAGACTAGAACTAATCCCACACATTCATAGCCAACTTATTTTTGAAAAGGTGTTTAGAACATGCATTGGTGAAAGAATAGACTTTTTAATAGATGGTTCTGGGAAAATTGGTTCTTCGCATGCAGAATAATGGAATTAGAATTCCATCTCTCACCATTAACAAAAATCAACTCAGAATGGACTAAAACTTAAATGTATGACTAGAGAAAAATGAAATTACTAGAAGAAAACATCTAGATATTGGAATGGGCAAGGGATATTGTGGACAAACCTCAAAAGTGCAGGAAACAAAAGTAAACATAGACAAATGGAATTATAAAAAAAAAACAACATAAACCCTCTGCACAGCAAAGGAAACAATCACCAGAGTGAAGTGACAACATACAGGATGGAAAAAAATATTTGCAAACTATACATCTGACAAGAAGTTAATATCAAAAAACTCAACAGTAAAAACACAAATAACTCACTTGTTCAGGGCAGTAGTCTGAAATAGACAATTCTCAAAAATAAAATAAAACAAAAACAACAACAACAAAAAACCACACACACATATACAAATAGCCAAGAAATACATGAAAAAATACTCAACATCACTAATCATGAGGGAAATGCAAGTCAAAACCACAATGATATATATTACCACATTTTAGTAAGTACATCTATTATAAAAAAAGACAAAAGATAACAAGTGCTGGCAACAATGTGGACAGAAGCAAATCCTTGCATACTGTTGATGTGAATGTAAATTTGCACAGTTATTATGGAAAGCAGTATGGAAATTCCTCAAACAAATTAAGAATAATATTATCATATAATCTAGCAATCCATTCCTGAGTATAGATCCAAAGCAAGTTCGATCAGTACGTTGAAGTGTCATCTGCACTCACAGGTTTATTGCAACACTATGCACATAGACAAGACATGGAAACAAACTGATTTTCCATCAACTGATGAATGGAAAAAGAAAATGTGGTACCTACCATGCAGTGAAATACGATTTAACCATAAAAAGAAATACATTCTTGCCATTGACAACAATATAGATGGAACTAGAAATCAATAAATGAAATAAGTCAGGCACAGAAATACAAATACCTCATGATCTCACTCATATGGAGAATATAAAATGGTTGATCTCATAGAAATTGAGAGGAAAATGATGGTTACCAGAGGCTGGGAGGATGGGGGAAAGGGAGGAATGGGAAAGGTTGGTCAATGGATAGTGTAGTTAGGTAAGAGTCAGAAGTTCTGTTGTACACAGTAGGGTGACATAGATGGTGAATGTGGACTGTATATCTCAAGAAATTAGAAGAAAGTCTTTTGAATGTATTCCCTAAAAAGTGATAAACTTTTGTGAAGATAGATACTATAGATTTGTTTAACCTGATTACACAGTGTATACATGTATTGAAATACCACATTATACTTGAATAATCTGTACATTATTATTATTATTATTACAGTACTAGGGATTGAACCCAGGAGTGTTTAGCACTGAGCCATGCTCCCCACCCCTTTTAGTTGTTTTATTAGAGACAGGGTCCCAATAAGTTGCTGAATCTGGCCTAGAACTTGCAATCCTCCCAACTCAGCCTCCCAAGTCACTAGGATTTACAGTCATGTGCCACCTTGCTTTGCTGATATGTACATTTTTTAATGAATTTTAGAAGCCAACAAATAATAAACTAGGTACAGCTGTGAAGGGATTTTTGCAGATGCAATTGAAATCCAAAATCAGTAGACTTTTAATTAGGGAAATTATTCAGATGGGTCTGACCTGATTACTTAAGTCTTGTAAAAGCAGAAAGACTTTTCCTTTTAGTTTCAGAAGAGTAAGTAAGAAATTTGAAACATGAGAAGGATTTAACACATTGTTACTGGCTCGAAGATGGAATGGGACCTATGGCAGGAAACGTGATTGGCCTCTTGGAGCTCAGAGCAGCTCTGATAGCCAGGAGGAAATGTGGGTCTGAGCCCTACAATCTCCAGAAGTGAGCTCTGCCAATTATAAGCAGGTTTCTCCCCAGTGTCTCTAGACAAGAACAGCCTGGCTAATACCTTGATAATACTCTGCAGAGAACTGAGCTATACCAACCTGGCCCTATTGAACTGGATCTGTAGAACTGTAAACTATAGAAATAGAGAACTTGCTGAAACCATACTACTATGAGCTCATAAATGATATTTTAGGCTGCTAATTTGTGTTAATTAGTCATGCAGCAATAGAAAATGAATATAGGCACCAAAGACTTTTTTCTCTCTTTTGTCCTGGCTGGGGTTTCTATTTCCAGTTTGGAGAAGTCGGAGGGGGAGAGGGAAACCTGTCCATCCTTTGTTTCTCCAAGGCATTCTATTTATACCTCTTTCTTTCATCTCCTTCAAAGCCCTCATATGATGTCTTAAAGGTTTAGATTTTTAGAAAGCAAAATCCAGAGAGTCTTACAAGCCACTTCTGACACAAGCTTTCCCTTCTTCCATCCTCAAAAACACACAGTGCCCTTTGGGAATAAGATCAGAGCCTACTAACTGTTTGAAAGTGGGGAGAGAAAAGGAAAAACTACAAGGAGGGGAAAGTGCTTTGCAGAGTGTTATCTTCACATATTGTTCCATCTCCACAGCTTCATCCCACTTCTGCATGGATTGAGGCATGGCCAAGAAATATTTTCCAGGAGAGACCTGGTGGCACCTGATCATGAGTCAGCCTTGCTTTTATGCACAACTATTCAGGCCCACCCCTTACTACAGTGTTTAAGTAGCACAGGATAAAAGACCACCTCTGCCGAAAGCCATACCCTGGGCTCTGGCCAGTGGGGTGACACTTCAAGGGTCAAAGCTCTGAGATGACAGCATGAGGTGACAAAGGAATTGCAGAGAGGTTACTAATTCCAGAGACTTCCAGTCAAAGGGAGAAATCATTTGGTAAAATTTCCTGCTATCAGACTCTCAACACCTGTGAACCCAATCCCAATTGGCAATTTCACAAATACACATCTCGCTTGGGTCCCAAGAGTTCCTGGAAAATAGGTGGTTGAGAGATTGCTTCTGATAATTATAGGTGAAACAACTCACATCTTTCTTTCTCCAGGAGAAAGAAAATAGAATTAGCAAGCAAATAGAATTAGCAGTTTCCATTTACTCAGTGCCCATCTTTTGCCAGGAAATATGCAATACATTATATAGTTCAGCCCTCACACACCTCCTAAGTGATAGAATCAGGGTCAATCAGAAAAGAAGGATCAGGGCGGGGCTGACCAGGCTCAATCTAACAGAGCTTGCCTCTCACTGCTCCTGCTCTCCACTGTGTAGAGCAGGCTTCCTCTCACATGAGAACTTACAACAAAGTTCTCTGAGTATTAGAGATGGGCAGGAACCCCACGTTGCTCAGGGGCAGTGAGAAAAGGCATGTGGGTGACTCTGTTTAAACTGATTGGCAAAGAATACAAATTGGATGGGAAGTTGTGATTATTTTGAGTGTCTGCAGTGTAACAGGACATACTCCCAACGTACTCCAAAATGTGGTTTTATTTGTTTGCACTCAATATGGCTGTCTGGGGAGCTTCATCAGCTCAGCACTGTTTTAGGTCTTATTGTATGTGACTAGGAAGAATCATTCACTCCTCCTCTCTCCATCCAAAAAAATATTTCATTCAAACTGCTTTATTACATTTATCACATTATATTAAAGTGTGTTGTTACCATTTTGCCCCCACTATTAGTACTTATTCTTCTTTCCCAAGATAATTGTAAGTCTAGTATATTACATATCAGTGGGACTTCAGCAATTAGGGGGAAAAAATCAAGAAATTCTTGCATTGTCCTGGCCACAGAGACATAAGGGTTTATCTTCTAGAATATTCTTAAAAATTTGCCAGGGTTTTCTCCAAAAGCAGAAACTTTTCTGACCTCCTCTCTGGTGCTTGAGCCAAGGGGTAAATGCCAACAGGATATCTGAGACAAGATATCCTACTTAAGGTGGAGGTCAAGGAAACAGTCATCAGAGCAGGGTCTAAGGTGATTCCTGGGGCTCAGATGTGTGTTGCTGGTCTGAAGTGCAGATGAGTAAAGTTCATTTTAAGTAAAAAAAAAATTTTAAACTTTAAAAAGTTCAATTTTTAAATAAAAACAATAACAAAAAATTTTTGATTGCTACTATTCTCCTGTGCTTCCAAAGAAGTCCCTGCTGAAAAATAATTACAAGGAAGTAACTGGCCTCGAAACCTCTGCTTCACTATCTAACTCTCCTTCTTCTCATCTGATATTTCTATCTCTCTGCCTATGTTCTCTTCCTGCTTTCCTTAGACTATTCCTGTAAACTCCCAGGTGCTGCCCATCTGTGGGGTTTGTGTTTATAAGTCTTGCATCAGTAGAGTTTCACCTACTTCTTTCCTGGAGGCTTCCCCTTGGCCAATCCCACCCTGCAGATACTGTGTGCCTCGCAGAAGCCAACTCCTTCAATATCCTCTGAACCAGCTTTCACTGGGACAGGTTTGCTGCACACTGGGAGGAAGGAGTCTTCCTGTTGTTCAGTGGGATTGGAGTTGGCAGGTGCAGGAAGCTTTTGCCACTGAACTGAAGAAAGCAAGAGGATTGATTCATCTGGCAAACCCTGTTTGAACCATGTGATGTGTTTTCTCAGGCTCCATGATTAAGCTTTTGTGCTCCTATAGGCAATTGTGACTAGTGCTATGCCTGGCAGGCTGTGGTAGCCTGGTGGACATCTTTCTATTGAGTTCCAAAGGATATCTTAACAATGAATTCAAATCTGAAACTGTTTGGAAACGGTCTGTTTCTCAAGTTTATCCCAAGGAGCTGATTGTTTTTCTGTGTCTTGATTGTGAGCTAAGTTCTGGTTTTATGATCAGTATAAATAAGAGTCAAATTGCAGGCTGTTGGAAATGAGTAATACCAAGAAAAGAAAAGATTTTTCATGAAAATACTTTTCCCAGAAGCAACGAAGCTGGACTCCTTATTCTCAATAGAAACTCAGATTATTCTGACCTTAGATTTGATTCTTATTTTGAATATCTAGAGGAGGGAAGTAAAGCATGTTGTGGGGCAGCCCAACTGCATTGGCTGTGCACTGCATTCCGGTTTCAGCAAAGTTACTTCCTCCTCTGATACCGTGTTCTTCCAAAGATATTGTGATTAGAACACATGTCCAATGTAGTCTGAGTAGCAAAGATTTTTTAAAATATGTCCATATTGAAGCATTTGTCCTTATTCTTCCTGCCTGATGCTAAATGAAAGAGATGCAACCGTTTTTTAAAATTAACTCAACCCTGGCAAACTTGGTTGCAGATGTTGAGTGAGTTCTGAGGAATGGTTAAACTAAGTTCATATTTTCTTGTGTCTTGCTTCCCATTCTTACCCACATCACCCTTTGATTTGTCATTAAGTGAGTAGCAATAATACTCCTTCTTCCCTTTTTCTTTTCTGACTTTTTGGTTTCCTTCAGCTTGTTGACATTGAAACTGGCTGGAGCAATTCTTCTGTTTGCAGCATGCCGAAGGGGATCAGCTCTGAATTTGGAAAGATTGAGCAGGAGTAGTACCATACTATTATTTTATTAACAAGGCAGTTCTGTTTCTCTTGTACTCTTGAAAGATAAAGTGAGCTTTTCATCATCTGAGATGAGAAAATTCACAAATAGCAATGTCTTTTCCTTTCATTTCTGCACTATGGTTCCTACCTAAATCTTATCTTGGAGTACTGAACCTAGAACGTACAGGAAATAAAAAGCAAAACAAACAAAAAAGCCAAAACAAAACGACCCCCAAGGCTGTCTTGTGCTTTCTGCTAAATTCTGTTCTATACATAACCTCCTACTGGGAGAATGGAGGTGTGGGTCAGAAAACTGTTCAGTGAAAATCAGAAGTTGAAACCCCAAGCTTCTATTAAAAGACAGGCCTGTCTTTTTTTTTTTTTTTTTATTTTGCTTCAGAGACCTTCACAACATCTCTCATTGTGAAAATGGCCCTGAATAATAGCCTCAAATTACCACAGTGGGTAGTTAATATTTATCATGTTAAGTTTTTAAGGACCATTAATCATCTTTAATCACGAATCATATTAGGAATCCTAACAAATTCATGAGGAACCATTTCCTTGGGTGATTTATAAAACCACAGAGACCATCAAATTTCAGCAAATCATTCCATGTAGTGAAAATAATTTAAAATGAATGTAAATCTAAACAAAGTTGGTGTCTGAGCCTTAAGTGGAATATTAATGCAAGTATATTTGGTGATACTATTAAATCATAGAAAAATATCTTTAGGTTTTTATTACTAACAATAAAGGAATTTTACTTAAATATTCATGATTCAGAAAGGCGAACAGAGTCTTAATGATATTATAATGTGTAATAGCAAAGTGAGGGCATGGCCTGTGGATGGAAATAATTTGTTTTGCTTTATAATTGGCCACTTACAAAGTAGGACAGTGACTAAATTTAAAGAAAAGGTATTTGAATCAAGTGGAAACACAAGATTCAATGGATTGTATGTTAGAAAATTTGAACTTGTACTTTTTCTAATTTGTATGCTTTAATGATTAAAAACAAAATATTGCTATTGAACTTCACTTTTCATGGCATCCCTGCCTCCCCCCTGCATCCCACTGCAGTACTTTCCTTTGCAGGTATGTTCCCTGATGGATAAGTATATATATATTTTTCTTACCAAGAGTAAAGTTCTTATTTATTCATTTATTATTTGAGCTTTATGGTTATACATAGTAATTGGGTTCATTCCAACAAACTCAAAGATGCATGGAACTCAACTTTGGTTCATGATCCCCTTTTTCCCTCCCATCCTCCTCCCTTCCTCTATTTTCCTTCCTCTACTATCTTTCCTTTCACCCATCTATTTATTTTTTTTGGTTGGTTCTTTTTACTTATACATAAAGATGAAATTCCCCATTTTTATATATGCCCATAACCTGATTTTTAAATAATTCATTCTGCATTGCCTCCCCTGTCCTGTCCTTCCACTTTGCCTCTCCATCTACTTCTACATTACTGATCTTTCCCGTATCTTTTTGACATCCTATCTTTCATTCAACCTTTGAGGTTCAGAGTCTGGCTTATTTCACATAACATGATGTCCTCCATTTCTGTCCACTGGCCAACAAGTGCCATAATTTCATTTTCTTTATGGCTCAGTAGAACTCCATTGTGTGTGTGTGTGTGTGTGTGTGTGTGTGTGTGTGTGTGTATCATGATTTCTTAATCCATTCATCTATTGATGGGTATCTGGGTTGATTTCATAATTTAACTATTGTGAATTGTGGGGCTACAACATTGAAGTGGCTGTATTACTATAGTATGCCCATTTTAGTTCTTTTTTTTAATTAGTTGTTCAAAACATTACAAAGCTCTTGACATATCATATTTCATACATTTGATTCAAACGGATTATGAATTCCCATTTTTACCCCGTATACATATTGCAGATTCACATCGGTTACACATCCACTTTTTTACATACTGCCATACTAGTGTATGTTGTATTCTGCTGCCTTTCCTATCTTCTACTATCCCCCCTCCCCTCCCTTCTCCTCCACTCCCATCTTCTCTCTCTACCCCATCTACTGTAATTCATTTCCATTCCCATTTTAGTTCTTTTGGGAAAACACCAAGGAGTGGGATAATTGTGTCATATGATGGTTCCATTACTAGTTTTTAGAGGAATCCCCATATGCTTTCTAGAGTGGTTGTAATAGTCTGCAGTCCCAAAGCACAAATTTTATATATATATATATATATATATATATATATATATATATATATATATATATATCAACATCTCTAGCAATCAGGAAAATGCAAATCATAGATTTCATCTTACTCTAATCAGAATGGCAATTATCAAGAATACAAACAATAATAAATGCTGGCAAGGATGCAGGGGAAAAAGTACACTTGTGTATTGTTGATGGGACTGAGAGTAAAGTTCTTTTGCATCTTGAATTTCTGTTAAATCACACAGCAGAACTCCAGCTTGTATGGAGAAGAACATTTCTCTGCTTGTTGTGTTTGCTCTTCAGGCTTGAATTGAAAGGGTAACCAGACAGTTGTGAACATTCCTTTAAAATGTCATTTGTATAAGGCACAGCCTATTATTAAACTGTTGAACTGTTTTTGTTCATCTGCTGGCCAACCTCAAGGTCATGTCTAATTAAAGAGTTTTTTTTTCCTGTCTGGGCAGGGATTCAAAAGAAGAATCCTACTGTGGATGGGACTCTTCTGCTCTTAATACCTGGTCAAGGTCAGGAGTAACCTTCTCCCATTCCAGGGGCAGAATAAATTGGTGAAGAGAAGACAATGAAAGTCTCAGTTTATGTCCTGAAGGAACTCATCTGGTGAAGAAAACACACAAGAAGAAATTACAATGTAAAAAGGTTATAGAATAGGGGATGGATGCGTTTGTTTGGTATGTTGGGAATAGTGCGAGATGGTTTTCTGGAAGGGATATTATTTTAAACTGTGTCTTGAAGATCTATAAGAGTAAACTAAATAGTAATGGTATTCCAGGAACAGCACTGACAACACAGAGATGGAGAGATGGTTGCACATTTGGGGACGACAGATCATTGGATTTTGGAGAAAGAGGAGATAATTGTAGAAAAGGGGAGATAAGTGAAAAGACTCTGAGGAGGAGGACTTTGGTTTGATACTGAGAATCATAACAAACCATTGAAGAATTTTAGGAGAGTGTCATAATTGATGTCTAAAAGATATTGTATTCAAGAGCAATTATAAAAGACTAGAGAAGGGATAAACAAAAGGAAGAAGAATAACAGAAGCAAGAAATACACTAAGGCAGTATAATGGGGGTAGATCAAATACTATCCACTACAATAAAATTTAGGAGTAAATTTAGGAGAACAACTCCCGCGTTTCTGGGTTGTGACTTTCGATGGATGATGATATGATTCATTATGAAAGAAGACAGGATAAGGGACTGACTTTGAATTACATTTTTGGCATTTTTATTTTGAGGCTTATGAAATATTCAGATGAGGCCTTAAGCTTAAATGGGAGATCAGCTAGATTTATAGGTTTGGGAATCAGCAGTATTTAAATATTATATTGACCCTGGGGCCTATTTTGTAGTGTTTAGAAATCTCTGTAATAGGCTGGAACAGATCTCAATAGATTATTTTATATATATTATATAATGTTTTCTAGATATTTATTTTTATAGATATTTAAATTTATTTATATTTTTAAACTTTTTTTATTTTTAATATTGCATGGTTATCACAATTCTAAAAGATGGTAAAGGCATCACTAGTCTTATTTCATAGGGTGGAAACTGAGGTTCAATTTCAATGACTTTTCTGAGATCATACAGTTATGCTGGTCTTCTGACTTCAAACCCAGGACTGTTTCCTATATACCATGGGACCTCTTATATTACAGTGAACAATTGCATAACTAACCACATTCTCCTTCTTGTAGCAGGCAGATGTAGATCCCTTAAGAGTTTTAAAACCCAAAGGTACAATAACAACATGAAGTTTATACCACAGCACCCCAGCATGCATAACACCATGATAGACATCTCCTTATTTTATTGCTAAATGCATTCTGCATGCATGCTTGTTATCTGGAATATACTATAAAAAATGTTTGGTTACATAAATAACTCCAGTTTATAGGTGCCATGGATAACACCTTTCTTTCAGTGTATGGAAAACAGATTCCTGAATGGGTACAATTCTGAGATAGATTTATGCCCTGTTCAGCACATGCCTGTCCTGCAGCTCTGCTAGTGTAACTAGCCTATGTGAGGAGTATCACAAACGCACATGGGTATCTAGTGAGTTCCCTATTCCACTTTTTAGCTGAGGAAACTGGTTGTTGAGAATACTTATGATCCTTTAATTTTCCTTCATCCTACCTATGAATGAGGCCTGGGACCCTTTGTGCAAGCCCCTCAGGATCTCTCTTCAGGGTTGCTCTCCCACTCCCTCTGAGCTTAGCTGTTGTGATGTCCTCAGGCCCTGCCTCCCTCCATACCTGGCCTTTCTAGAGAGGCACTTTGGGCTGCGTGTCCTGGGTCAGCCTTTCAGATCACTTGTGGCCTGCCCTATCCTGCAATGGACAAATAATGCCTCACCTTCAGTTGCTTCCTGAATTCTTGGAAACCGGGCTTGGCCAGCAACTGTGACTGCAACAATGATAGAGAGGAGGGGACAGTCAAGTGAACTCAGAAAGGGAGGGCCCTGAGGGTCTGTGACATGAATTTTGTTTTCCAAATTTCAGGCATGACTGAATATTATTATTTTTTTTCTCACCATAGGAGAGAAATGTGCAATGAGCATTTTCCTGTCATTGAGCATTTTGGTTATTTATGAATTCTGCTTATAGATAATAGTACAAATGTATTTGTCCATTAAATTGTTTTATTCTGTTGAATTTTAATAATTTATTGCTATTGGCATAGGTTTCAGAGTCCTATATGTTCTTAGGAATCCCTCTCCCCTAAGATTCTTTCTGATGACAAATCCACAGACATCTCTATCTTATCTTTCTCACCCTTGTTTCTTACCCTGAATCAATTCCTTTATTATTTTCTTTTGAACTTTTGTAATCACCCTGTATGTGATCTCTACAACTCAGATTTTATAAGAAAACACTTTTACCAGTGTTTTCCTAATAGTAGGAGAGTTTTCATATGATTAAATAGTATATTATCATACTTGGCTATTTCTCTTAGTGGAGATACTTAATGCCCCAAAAGACTGAGAGTCTCCACATAAACAATTACCAGTCTTGGTAATGGATGAGATCCCATCAACTAAACCACCAAGGATTCTTGGAACTAAAGATCATGGCCTCTAATGAATAAAATCCCTGTATAACTGGCTGTTTCTCATGAGTAGCAAATAGGTGGGGTTACCTCAGAGACTGACATCCTGGGCAGTGTTGCAGGCTTGAACCCAACACTACCAACAGCTTGTGATTCCTTATTTCAGTTTTTGAGGCTGACCTTGGACACAATTGATTAAAAATACTCTTCTTTTATCACTATGGGATTAAGAATGCCCCCTTTGTGTAATAATAATAAAAAAAACACTCAATTTTTGCCTATGGCTATGTGAATCCTTAGAAGGATTTTAAAACTATTGCCTCTGTACGAAAAGATTCTCTTCTTCTATGACATTCCTAGCATCATTTACAATCCAGGAACTGAATAGAACCTCATATTATCTGGGAATACACAAATACAGAAGAATGTATTCCAGAAGTTTTTTAGGTTCAGTGACATAACTGTTAATTCCTAGCCTCAAAACTTTTAGTTTACCCTTTCCATGTACTGAGGCTCAGAACTTTGGAAAACCATTTGAATTGTACTCAGGTATTTGAACTTGTGCCATAGCTAGAGGACAAATCATGTCCTCTGATTTTTATTCCAAAATGTCAACCTTAATTTCTATAAGCCTAGGATCTTTAGCATATAGAAAGAAAAACTTTAAGTCATCTCTAGAACACATTCTTCTGTCTCCTCCTGGTAATTCTGATTTTAGCTCTCTCCCTTTGCATATTCTGAAAAATATACATACTCAACAGAGAAAATTGATACAGATTCTAGAACATGCTAGTCATGCATTTAGTTTTATTCCATACCTTGTAAGATGATATGACTTCAGCTCTCTACATAAATGTTTTTCAAATATCTACCATCTAGCAGCATCTCCCTGGCTTTTATGAATATCAGTCAAAGAGTGGCCATGTGAAGGAGAAAGAATCCACACTGTTGATTAAATTGGTGCTGAGGAATAAGCCATCATGTTACCTAGCATCATTTCTGTGGAGACCTGTTTGTCATTACCTCATCTTCCAGAGACAGGGAAGTCTGAGTCCGGAGAGAGATATCCTGGCCCCCAAACTATGGGGTTGAACATTCCCAGAGCCACTGAGCTGGGATCTTCTGACACTCATGGAAAGGCCTTAGGAGAAGAAACCAGGAGGATGGGAGTGTGATCCATTCCAGTCAGTCAGAGTAGCTTTGCTATCATGTTTTGTGCATTGAACCTCTTCAGATGATTTTGTTTAAAGAAGGGGTTCAGTTGCTACTTTTACATTTGGAGACCGCTGGGGCATCAGTTGAAAGAAAAGGAGTTATGATATCAAGGGAGATTAATTTTCAACTCCATTGCTTACTAAACTTCTGTCATTGGCTAGGCAATCAATCCTTTCAACATCTCAGTTTTCTTATCTGTAAAAGGAGACTATTGATAACACCTACTCTTGAGGAGACATAGGATTTAGTAAGATTTAATAAAATAAAAAAGCCCATCACTATCATTTACAGATGATAGTTTCTTCATTGCCCTCCTCCAGGGTTAGAAATTCATAGAAGGCAGTTTCTGAGTCTTTATTTCTTCTTTTGTCTTCACTTCCTTGTACAGTAGTTCTTGAATTTTGGTGTCTATTTAGTATCACTTACTAGTATGGCCCAGCGTCCACCTACACTGAACTAAAGCCTCAGGCCTATAACTCTGCAAATAGCTTAAAAATAACCTAATACGTAATCTGTAATCCACAAATGCTTCAAAGTGAACTCTTGGGAAAGCTGCTTCCATTCATTAATAGTGAACACAATAGAATATGTTATGTTCTTGTTTTTGCTTTTGCTATCAAAAAGTTCAAATTCAGTTTTGCAGTTAAATTGTAGTGGACTTGCTTAGTTTAGGTGGTCTGATATTAGTCTCACCTACCAGCTTTATTATTTGACACTTCAAAAACATTTTTTTTTTTGTTTAGTTTTATGGTTTTCACTATAAGCTAACTCAAAAATTAGCTTGGAAATGTTTAGTGCATAAATAATTGTAAAATGTAAATATAGCCCTTCACATACACTTCGCTTCTGCCAAAATGGAGTTGGCCCTCTTTATGCTTCTGTCCAAAGGGTCCTCTGTTTGAAAAGCCTTTTGTTCCATAGCTTCAGTCCTTGAAATCTGACACCCTCACTCCTCATGTCCCAGGCCTTCTTTAGGTCCTACACTGCCAGAGATGAATGGCATAATACCTGTGGACTCACTTTGGGCATGAAAATGTCAGAAGGGAGATTGGTCTGCTGTAAAATTACAGTGTGAAGGGATTCATTTTTAGGAACATCTACCAGAAGTTCTAAGCTATGGGAAAGCACTCCAATTTTAGTTCTCCTATGAGGCAGCAGAGACAAAGAGCAGAGATCAAAAGGTAGAAAGACAGTGGCTCCTTGGAAACAGATGTAGGTTTGAATCATGACTCCACCAATATCTGTCAGCTATGTGACTTTGATCAGTGAAGCCAACTCTCAGATTGCTTACTCTGGATGCCTATGTCAGCTAGAGGCTCAAATAATTAGAATGTCATTGACCGAAACATATCAGGCCCCCCCCCCCCTTTTTTTCCCTCAGGAAAAAATAAGCCCAGAGGAAGAAGTCTGGGGCTGGAACAAGGGCTTCATCTTTCTACCCAGCCACCCTTAGCTCAGCTTCTCTTTCTCATGATTGTAAGATGGTTTCTCTACCTTCAAACATGGTAAGAAAGAAGGGGAAAGGTGAAAGGGGTCAAGGCCAGCTAAATTTTATTCATTTAAAAAAGTGTCCCAGTAACCCATCTGTCAATCACCACTTACATCTCATTGATCACAACAGTGTCATCTGGAGTTACAAGGGAAGCCAGAAAGGAGAGAGAGCCACTGCTTCTCTGAGACATATTAAGCTTCTATGAGTAAGAAAGGAGGAGAGCGCATAGGAGTGCCTGCACAGGAGTGTCTCTCAGGGAGGGAAATGTGCTCCCTTCAGGACATGGAAGCAAGGCAGCACAGCACAGAGCCCTGGGGCCTCTAACTTCTTTTCCTCGGCCTTCCGGATTATGCAGTAACTCAATTTTCTTCTGTACATCACCATTTCTTTTTATATCATGATTTATAAACTGAATGACCAGGCAATATCATCATTTTGAATTATGGCCCCTTTCACATACAGGATGATTATTCAATTCATGTTTGAAATTCTCAAAGTGAAGTGTTATGGAGCAGCATGGAGAACTCTTCCGTAGTCTTACTGTTTAAAAAAAAATTTTTTGCCTTTCTTTTTGGTAAAATATTATTGTGTTGAGCAGGAAGGAAAACAGCTGATCCTCGAGCACTGCTCATTTGGAAGACTGAAGTCCCCAGCTAGCACAGGCTGGCATGAAATCTGATCAGGAACTGCAGTGCTTTCACACTGACAGTAAATCCTGGAAGTGAAGAATCCCACCACCTCTTTGCTGTGAGCTACCGCAGGTGGCACCTGAGCCAGGTGAGAAAGAAACTTACGCACCATTTTAAGAGAAAATTGCATCCAATGCTCAACACTTTACTCCTTCCTCGTTTCTTGAAGAATTCCTCCTTCCACTGGAGTATCCTGACATTCCATATTTTACCTCCAATGAAGAAGATGCCAGATCAAGTACCCCAGAAACAAGTGAATCAGAGAGTTTTAGGGAGATGGGAAACATAATGAGAGAAGAGGATAGGGTTTAGGAGCACTATGGACTGCAAAGCAGAAGAAGGCCTGTCCAAAGCATGATGGTAGCCAGAGTGGTGGTCCATGCCTGTAATTCCAGCAGCTTGGGAGGATGAGACAGGAGGATCATAAGTTCAAAGCCAGCATCAGCAACAGCAAGGCACTAAGCAACTCAGTGAGACCCTGTCTCTAAATAAACTACAAAATAGGGCTGGGGATGTGGCTCAGTGGTTGAGTGCCCCTGAGTTCAATCCCTGCTACTCCCCCCCACCAAAAAAAGGAAACCATGATGATTGACTCCCTAGTAACCTCTGCCTATAAACCTACAATAAAGAAAAAACTGTCTGAACCGCAGTCATCCTCCCCTTTCAAATTGTATTCTGTTATTTTTAGTTTAACCATAGTCTTTGTGGTGATGGTTTCCCAAAGTTACTTCTAGCCTTTAACTGATAGTATATATGGTTAGAAAAATCAGACCTACTCTAGCCTCACTGATTTTCCTTCAGGTATCATTATAGGATTAACAGTAAACTCCTCTAAAAAGATTGTACCTACAAGAGGGAAGAGGAAAAAGGGAAAGCACAAATTAAACCACATTTCTATTCTCAGTTCTCTCCTTTGGGAAATTTTATTTCTGATTTACAAATGCGATACTCTTGATTTCTATGTTCTATGAAAAAAAAAGCAGTTATATAATATGAAACTAATAAGAATTTGGAAACCGAGATTATAGTCCATTTTCAAACAAAGATGACTTTGACTAGATATTAATGCCAAATGAGCCATTAAGAAAAATTTCACTGAAGCCTGAGCAGAAGGAAAACAACAAAATCAGAGTGGAGGGGAGTTCTACTTGGGTATCTTTTCTGAGCACGTCATTTATTTATTCATTTACAATAATTCATTCTATGAACATTCTTAAGTGCCTGGATCTTAGGGTGATACTACTCATTGGTTCCTCTACATGCTGAGTTGGAAGGTAGTGGGTGACAGGGGTGTGACACCCATTTCATGGACAGGGCAGCTGACCTGAGGTCTCAGTAGCCCCTAAGCAGATAGTAGCTCTCTTGATAAGTGATTTCACTGATTCATTTTCACATAGCTTGTTTTCAACAGAAAATTACAAGTGAATGTGATTTTAGGACTCTTTTCTGAAGGCTGCTGCTATATTTTGTGAAAAAGTGAGGAAAATTATAGAAAATCACTCTTTACTGCAAATGCTCACATCTAATTGTTAATAATATTCTTTTCAAGAATATTTGGACCTCAAACTAACAAAGCAGTCTTCCTTTTATTTCAAGGGAAAAAAAAAAAAACACTGCACTGACAGCAGGAATGTTTTTGTCCATGTGAATGGTTTTGCTTAATGTTCCTCAGCTGAGGGCATTATTGATTTGCCTGCCAATGACTTAAATGCAATTTCAGCTTAAACGTTTTATCTTTGAAATAGGGCATCATGTGAAATATCTCTCCTACTAAAACTTTCAGGCCTGTCTTAGTTTAACCTACTCAGTTGGTATAGAACAAGGTTTGGCAAACTGAAGCCCATCAGCAAACTCTCCTCTCTGTAAAGCTTGCAGGTTACGAATGGATTTTACCAAAAAAGAAGAAGGAGAAGGAGAAAGAAAAGAGGAGGAGGAGGAAGAGGAGGAGGAGGAGGAGGAGGAAGAGGAGGAAGGGTCTTGATCCAGGCAGCATCAACTGAGGATCTCTAGTAGGGGTGATGGGAGATAGAGAAAAACACAGAAACAAAGAAAAGAGACATTTTAAAGTAAAGCTGCTATTCACCACATCAATAGACTTAAAGACAAGAACCACATGATCATCTCGATGGATGCAGAAAAAGCATTTGACAAAGTACAGCATCCCTTTATGTTCAAAACACTAGAAAAACTAGGGATAACAGGAACTTACCTCAACATTGTAAAAGCTATATATGCTAAACCTCAGGCTAGCATCATCCTAAGCGGAGAAAAACTGAAGGCATTCCCTCTAACATCTGGAACAAGACAGGGATGCCCTCTATCACCACTTCTATTCAATTTAGTTCTCGAAGTACTAGCCAGAGCAATTAGACAGACAAAAGAAATTAAAGGCATAAAAATAGGAAAAGAAAAAATTAAACTATCGCTATTTGCGGATGACATGATAATATACTTAACAGACCCAAAAGGGTCTACAAAGAAGCTGCTAGAGTTAATAAATGAATTCAGCAAAATGGCAGGTTATAAAATCAACACGCATAAATCAAAGGCATTCCTGTATATCAGCAACAAAACCTCTGAAATGGAAATAAGGAAAACCACTCCATTCACAATATTCTCAAAGAAAATAAGATACTTGGGAATCAACCTAACAAAAGAGGTGAATGATTTATACAATGAAAACTACAGAACCCTAAAGAGAGAGATAGAAGAAGATCTCAGAAGATGGAAAAATGTACCCTGTTCATGGATAGGCAGAACTAACATCATCAAAATGGCAATATTACCCAAAGTTCTCTACAGGTTTAATGCGATGCCAATCAAAATCCCAACGGCATTTCTTGTAGAAATAGACAAAGCAATCATGAAATTCATATGGAAAAACAAAAGACCCAGAATAGCAAAAGCAATTCTAAGCAGGAAGTGTGAATCTGGAGGTATAGCGATACCAGAGTTCAAACTGTACTACAAAGCAATAGTAACAAAAACAGCATGGTACTGGTACCAAAACAGGCAGGTGGACCAATGGTACAGAATAAAGACACAGAGACTAATCCACAAAGTTACAACTATCTTATATTTGATAAAGGGGCTAAAAGCATGCAATGGAGGAAGGATAGCATCTTCAACAAATGGTGCTGGGAAAATTGGAAATCCATATGCAACAAAATGAAATTGAATCCCTTTCTCTCGCCATCCACAAAAATTAACTCCAAATGGATCAGGGAGCTAGATATCAAATCAGAGACACTGCGTCTGATAGAAGAAAAAGTTGGCTACGATCTACATATTGTGGGGTCGGGCCCAAATTCCTTAATAGGACACCCATAGCCCAAGAGTTAATAACAAGAATAAACAAATGGGACTTACTTAAACTAAAAAGTTTTTTCTCAGCAAGAGAAACAAGAAAAGAGATAAATAGAGAGCCTACATCCTGGGAACAAATTTTTACCCCCCACACCTCCGATAGAGCCCTAATATCCAGAATGTACAAAGAACTCAAAAAATTAAACAATAAGATAACAAATAACCCAATTAACAAATGGGCCAAGGACCTGAACAGACACTTCTCAGAGGAGGACATACAATCAATCAACAAGTACATGAAAAAAATGCTCACCATCTCTAGCAATCAGAGAAATGCAAATCAAAACCACCCTAAGATACCATCTCACTCCAGTAAGATTGGCAGCCATTATGAAGTCAAACAACAATAAGTGTTGGCGGGGATGTGGGGAAAGGGGTACACTTGTACACTGCTGGTGGGGCTGCAAAATGGTGAGGCCAATTTGGAAAGCAGTATGGAGATTCCTGGGTAAGCTGGGAATGGATCCACCATTTGACCCAGCTATCACACTTCTCGGACTATTCCCTGAGGACCTTAAAAAAGCGCTCTATAGGGATACGGCCGCATCAATGATTATAGCGGCACAATTCACAATAGCTAGACTGTGGAACCAATCTAGATGCCCCTCAATAGATGAATGGATAAAAAAAATGTGGCATCTATACACAATGGAGTATTATGCAGCACTAAGAAATGACAAAATCATAGAATTTGCAGGGAAATGGATGGCATTAGAGCAGATTATGCTAAGTGAAGCTAGCCAAGCCCTAAAAAACAAATGCCAAATGTCTGCTTTGATATAAAGAGAACAACTAAGAACAGAACAGGAAGGAAGAGCATGAGGAAAAGACTACAGTAAACAAAGACGAATGGGGGGAGAGAAAGGGAGAGAGAAGGGAAAGCACATGGAAATAGTAGGAGACCTTCAATGATACATAAAATTATAAGAGATTATGAGGGGCAAGGGGGAGGGAAAAAAAGAGAGAGAATTGAACAACAGCAGGGGAGGTAGAGAGGGAAGATGGGAGGGGAGGGGAGGGGAGGGGGGATAGTAGGGGATAGGAAAGGTAGCAGAATAGAACAGTCACTAATATGGCATTATGTAAAAATGTGAATATGTAACAGATGTGATTCTGCAATCTGTATTTGGGGTGAAAATGGGAGTTCAAAACACAATTTGAGTCAAATGTATGAAAGATGATATATCATGAGCTATGTAATGCTTTAAATAATCAATAAAAAAAAAGTAAAGCTGGAGCCAGGTAGGACACTGGATCAGCTGATAACCAGAGCTCATTCACTCTCCATGAAGAAGGAGAAAGAAGGAGAAGCAAGAGGTGGAGGTGGAGGTGGAGGTGGAGGTGGAGTGGAGGTGGAGGTGGAAGAAAAATAAAAGGAGGAGGAGGAGGAGGAGGAGGAGGAGGAGGAGGAGGAGGAGGAAGAGGAGGAGGAGGAGGAAGAGGAGGAGGAGGAGGAGGAGGAGGAGGAGAGAACACTCTGTGAATTGTCATTGGACTATCATCAGGATGGGAAGGAAGCAGGACTGGATAGAGCAAGTTGATTTTCTGCCCTAAATCTCTCCTAGTAGGACAGAGATCTCATCTGTTGATAAGTTATTCCTTCCTACACAACCCACTTCAGCGTTCACCTTATCCAGCAAGTGGTCAAGATCAAGGTTATTTTCGCACTAATGCTGCGCTGATGTCATTGCCTCTCACCCTCCTGGAGTTCGTGGGTATAAGTTTACAAAGGTAGAGAGAGAACAAATTCTGAGGTGGCTGTTATCTTGCCTTCAGGGATTGTGCTTTGTGTGTCATACACGTCCAGTAAATATTGACACAGCACAAGAAATATGATTCAGAGAGGATGAATGACTCACTTGACATTACACATTGAGAATTAATAAAAAATGGATGGTAGATCTTGGTTCTAAACCTTCCTCTACAGTACCTATTTATGCATTTTATTTATTATTGCTAGTTTTTTATTTCTAAAATGGTCATTGAGAGCTGCCTCTTTCTTTTTTATTTATTTATTTTTTGTACATGACAGTACAATGATCTTGACATATCATACATTTGAATCAGATAGGGTATAATTTCTCACTTTTATTGCTATTTTTTTTGTTTCTTTTATTTTTCTATGCTTCTAAAGTCGGAAGCATCCCCTTTTGGAAACAGACATTTATATTAATTTTATCTAGAGATCTTGTACAAATACTACTTGTTTCTCTTTATTCTTCAGAATTTCAAATCTAACATTCTACTGTTGTTTCTGATCAGTCAAATATGTTTTTGTGGGAGGAATTATTGTATCTCCATGTGTAAGACTAAGTAGAGGGTTGAGATGAAGGACTTGATTTTCTTTTTTGCAATATGGAAGCAATAAGGTGGATAAAGTTTCGAATAAAATAATGTGCATGAAGGTATTTTTTAAACTGTTAAGGAACTCAGCAAATATGTTACTACCATAGATTAAAAGATTTATCAATATATTATTCCTAATGATATGTAAAAAAATGTTCTCTGAAATATTGCTTAGCTTTAAAGAAAGTATTTAACAGGTTCTGAGAATTCCAAGCAACTGGTTCTTAATCTGTTCAAAACTGAGCGGGATGTGGTGTGTACTACAGAACACTTTATTTTGCCATAGTTTCCATGTTTGGGAAAGTTGCAAATGATTCGTGGAAAGCTGGAATGGGGTCACGTGCTGAGTTTTAAACTGAAATTTATGACGAAAAATGAAACAATTGTAAAACAGTTGTCAATTTTACTGTTCAGATAGGAACTTACTTCGATTTTGGTACGGTAATTGAGGAACATTATTTTGTTAATAACTCATGGTCACCACTAAGCACTGTTTTATCTGGCTGGTTTATTGATTAGTTAAAATTGAGTTAGGAGTTTGCTATGGTTGGGATATGAATAGTGTTTCTCACATGTTGGAGACTTAGTACTTGGTGTGAGGATGTTGAGAGGTGGTGAGACCTAGTAGGAAGTTAGGTCTTTGAGGGTACTCCTTTGGAAGGGAACATGGAAATTTTTGTGGGACCCCAAGTTACTTTTCACAGGAGCAGTTTAATTAAGAGTGAGCCTAACCTCTGAATCACTGTCTGGCTTCCTATCTCACTATGTGATTTCTCTCTCTGCCATGCACTCTCACCTTTTGTGATGTAGCCTCCAAAAGGTCCTCACTAGAGCTGACACCATGCTCTTGAACCTCCCACATAGAGTTAAATAAACCTTTTTTTTCTTTACAAAGTAGCCTGCTTCTGGTAGTTTGTTATAGTAATGAATAACTATTATTGTTATGTTCAATATTCCTTTTCTATTTATTTATAATACATAATTTTCTATCATTTTATTTATTTAAAAACTCAATCTGATCTAATCTTAAATATAAAACCTCTAATTTCAAATCCAATTTAAATTTTATTTCCTCTCTTCACGTATCTTCCCATCCTATGGTAGTCTCCACAGATGGCCCTCAATGAACTGTGCCCTTTTTTGTCCCTATACTTGTTGATTCTTAACTGAGCCTGTGACTCATAGTCAGCAATATAGTGGAAATAATGCTGTGGCAGTTCTGAGTCTAAGTCATAAGAAGGTCTATAAGCTTTATATTTTCGATTTTTGGAGGTCCAAAATCACCATTTAAGAAATCTGGCATGTTGCCATATCATATAGTGAGGTGACATGGAGATGCAGAAGCTGGAGCTTGCATGGAGAGAGAGAGACCAATTATTTAAAAATACTAGGTGTCTCTGCCAATGGGCCAGGTGTGTACATGAGCCACCTTGACCATGAAAGCCTGGTCAATCCAGATGATGGCAACTTCAGCTCACTTTGTATGGAGAGAGGAACCATCCAGCTGAGTCCAGTCAACACTTGGAATCATGAGAGAAAAGACTATAATTCAGGGTGGTCTATTAGGTCGCAATAAATAACTAGAACATTTCCCCCTTCTGTTTCTATCTGGCCCAGGAAAAGGAAAAAAATGATTTTTTTCATTCTCTTCTTCCTTTTCCTCTTCTAATTCTAGCATTTTGTGTTGAAGACTGGTAAGAAGAGTGTTGTGAGTAAGCTGTGCCATTAAGATAGACCAGACACTTTTGTGTCTATGGTCAGAATATATTGAATAACAATAAATTCACAAACTACATCACTTTCATTGGTTGTACTTGTGGGTCACATGGTAGCCTTGGGCCAGGCAATTTTCTCAGGGTTTTTAATTGCAATCTTTTTTTTTTTTATATTTATTTTTTAGTTGTAGTTGGACACAATACCTTTATTTTATTTATTTATTTTTATGTGGTGATGAGGATCGAACCTAGGGACTCGCACGTGCGAGGTGAGCGCTCTACTGCCGAGCCACAACCCCAACCCTTTAACTGCAATCTTAATGATTAATATCTATAACACTCAAGTCACACATCATACTTTTCAGAGTATGATATATGTAGGTTCCAGTATGGCTAGGAAAGGGTTAAGGCAGCCACAGTCTTTCAGGAGGCTTCACTGTGAACAAAGGCAGAGAAAAGAAACAAAAGAATCACTTCAGGTGTTCGGAGAAGATTATGGACCCAGCCAAAGAACTTGCTCAGGGTGCCCAGCTGTCAGGGTGCTAAACTTATTTTAGGCTGGGGTTCAGAAGGCAGGCAGTTTCAAAGTGGGTCACGTCAAACAGGGAGATTGAGCTGAATGGGGGACAAAATTGGTATTTCATTACCTTTTGACCTTGTGATGCCTATTCACTAGAGGGTCTGATGATGGGTTGGTGTGTACCACTGCAACTAGTGTTTGGGTGTGTTATGGTTCAGATATAGGCATCCCTCAAAAGCTCATGCATGAGATAATGCAGGGAAGTTTACAGGTGGAATGATTTGGCTATGAGAGCCTTAGCCTAATCAGTGCATTAATCCCTTGATAGGGATTAACTGGGTGGTAACTCTAGGAAGCTAGGTGTGGCTGGAGGAGGTGGGTCCCTGGGGGAAGGCCTTTGGAGTATATATTTTGTGTACATTGAGTAGGGCTCTGTTTCTGCTTCCTGGTGCCACGTTGTGAGGTTCCTTCTCCTTCCACACTCTTCCTCCATGATGTCCTGCCTCATCTTGGGCCTGGAGCAGTCAGCCATCTATGGACGGAGACATCTGAAATTGTGAGCCCCCAAATAAACTTTTCCTTCTCTAATTTTATTTATCAGGTCCTTTTGTCATAGCAGTGAAAAACCTGACTCAAACAGGGTGTTTCTTCTTGTATGGGTCCTATGTATGGGGATTGCTTAATTCAGTGATTTGGTGTGTTTGATAAATGCACGGGTCTGGTCATTCTGATGTGAATTTGATAGACCTATGCAACCATGTACTACTGATTTAATTCAAGAGGTTCACAGGTGGTCATTTTTTAGCAGCATAATTTATTTATTAGTTTGTGCCTGCCTTATGATTGTGCTGGGTGGATGGTGGTTGTTTACTTGGACAAGCAAGGTATAGGGTTATTCTACCTTGGTACTTGTTTTCAAAATGGAGTTAACTCAGGGCAAACTGCTGTTTCATTAATATGGAGTAACTCAGAGCAGGGAATGGCCTGTTCTCTACAAGGAGTGAGGGGATAGGTCAAAGTCTTTTGTCTTAACTGGCTCTACACCTGATTAAATTTTCAGAAATTTGATGTGCCAACTCTCAAACATGCCATTATTAAAACTTAAGTTATATAAAATTATAATTAAGTTATATTAAAAACAAAGGTAATAAAGTTTGTGACTTCCTAATTATTTTACTATACCTTACTATAGTTTATCCTCTTACATGTATTATACCTGTGTAGTGGAAATACAATTGTAACAGTACGCTGTCACACGTTTCTGTCTAATGCTACAATCAATTATGTCACACTGGTAACTTAAAAGTCAGCTATGGTGAGAGTTTGCATATAATGAAAATAAGTAAACATTACAATTGGTGCTTTTTTCCCCCCTCTGGATGGATATCTGGTTATTAAACCTATAGCAGCATATGTTCAGCATCGTTGGCCCATCCTGGCTCGTGGGTAATGCTTTCTCTGTGATAAGCATGAAAATATTGCCTATTTTAAGGGGTACATACACGTATTTTTTGAAGTTATTCTGTGAGACTTTCTCAACATCACTCTTCTAATGTGGAAAGTTCATGCTGCACCTCCTCATCTTACCCTTTTGCTACCAGGTCCTTTCATCATGGGATAGTCCTCATTTGTGTAGCATTTGCAACACAGACCAGGCCTCCTGTCTTTCTTGATGTCCATCTGATATCTAGATAAGTTTGGACCTGAATGAAGGAACATGATGATTTGGATAAAGAATTTCCTGTTAGTCAAAATAATAGTGTATGTCCTGAGTTGCAGTCTTCAAGAAGCAACTTCTGAGATGGAGTTAGTGTACAGAAAGGTGATTAAAGAAAAAGAAAACTTGGGCTGGGGGGAAGTTGGGCTGAGGTGCAGTCATAGCAAGTCTTTCCCTACACTGTGGGGAGCTCTGAAGCTGGAATAGCCTTTTAGAGTTGCCATGACTCGGGCTGAGAGGGCTTTGAAAATGCACAGAACCATCATTATATGTGGTCTGCCCAATGGGGCATGACTGGGCAGGGAGCCTTCTTCAGCTGAGGCAATTTTCAAGGAGTTGATGATAGTCAACAACCTTCCCATAGCTGGAGGGATAATTTTATTTTTATTTTGAAGGGAAGGTTTCACTTCATGTTCATTATGGTCCATTCCATGTACATCTTGGATCCACTTACTTCTGATAAATTATGGGGCCAGCTCCTACAGGATTCCAGAGGGCCTCTTTTTCTGAGGGTAACTACTATGATACTGGTTAGTAAGACAAATGATGGCTCCTCCCACCACTGCAGTTTTCCTCAAATTCACAGATGATTCTTATTTTCTCTTTTCTCTGTTAACGATTCAAACCTCCTTTGCTCTTGGCTGGTCTATGGGCCTTTCTTAGTTGGAGATCCAGACTCCTTTCTGTGAGGAGTTCAAACCTCATTTTTAGGAGTGGTTGTTGCATTTATCCTTACCATTATACTTATATTATTAGCATCATAGTTGGGGAAGGGAATACTAAGTGAAGCCCAAGTATATCACCTGAGTGTCAAACTTACCCTTTTTGTCCTCTGGGTAAGCATAGTTCTGCCTCCTTCTGATTTTTTTTTTATTGATTGTTCAAAACATTACAGAGCTCATGATATATCATCTTTCATACATTAGACTCAACTGGGTTTTGAACTCCCGTTTTTACCCCCAGATACAGATTGCAGAATCACAACTGTTACATACTCACAATATTTCATGATGGCATATTAGTGACTGTTGTATTCTGCTACCTTTCCTATCCCCTACTATCCCCCCTCCCCTCCCCTCTCCTCCCATCTTCCCTCTCTACCTCCTCTGCTGTTGTTCAATTCTCTCCCCCTTTCCCCCCCCTCCCCCTTGCCCCTCATAACCTCTTATAATTTTGTGTATCATTGAAGGTCTCCTACCATTTCCATATGCTTTCCCTTCTCTCTCCCTTTCTCTCCCCCCATTCGTCTTTGTTTACTATTAGTCTTTTCCTCATGCTCTTCCTTCCTGTTCTGTTCTTAGTTGCTCTCTTTATATCAAAGAAGACATTTGGCATTTGTTTTTTAGGGCTTGGCTAGCTTCGCTTAGCATAATCTGCTCTAATGCCATCCATTTCCCTGAAAATTCTATGATTTTGTTATTTCTTAGTGCTGCATAGTACTCCATTGTGTATAGATGCCACATTTTTTTATCCATTCATCTATTGAAGGGCATCTAGGTTGGTTCCACAGTCTAGCTATTGTGAATTGTGCCGCTATAATCATTGATGTGGCCGTATCCCTATAGTGCGCTCTTTTAAGGTCCTCAGGGAATAGTCCGAGAAGGGCGATAGCTGGGTCGAATGGTGGATCCATTCCCAGCTTACCCAGGAATCTCCATACTGCTTTCCAAATTGGCCTCACCATTTTGCAGTCCCACCAGCAGTGTACAAATGTACCCTTTTCCCCACATCCCCGCCAACACTTATTGTTGCTTGACTTCATAATGGCTGCCAATCTTACTGGAGTGAGATGGTATCTTAGGGTGGTTTTGATTTGCATTTCTCTGATTGCTAGAGATGGTGAGCATTTTTTTCATGTACTTGTTGATTGATTGTATGTCCTCCTCTGAGAAGTGTCTGTTTAGGTCCTTGGCCCATTTGTTGATTGGGTTGTTTGTTATCTTATTGTTTAATTTTTTGAGTTCTTTGTACATTCTGGATATTAGGGCTCTATCTGAGGTGTGAGGGGTAAAAATTTGTTACCATGATATAGGCTCTCTATTTACCTCTTTTATTGTTTCTCTTGCTGAGAAAAAACTTTTTAGTTTAAGTAAGTCCCATTTGTTTATTCTTGTTATTAACTCTTGGGCTATGGGCGTCCTATTAAGGAATTTGGAGCCTGACCCCACAATATGTAGATCGGAGCCAACTTTTTCTTCTACCAGACGCAGTGTCTCTGATTTGATATCTAGTTCCCTGATCCATTTGGAGTTAATTTTTGTGGCTGGCGAGAGAAAGGGATTCAATTTCATTTTGTTGCATATGGATTTCCAATTTTCCCAGCACCATTTGTTGAAGATGCTATCCTTCGTCCATTGCACGTTTCTAGCTCCTTTATCAAATATAAGATAGTTGTAACTTTGTGGATTAGTCTCTGTGTCCTCTATTCTGTACCATTGGTCCACCTGCCTGTTTTGGTACCAGTACCATGCTGTTTTTGTTACTATTGCTTTGTAGTACAGTTTGACCTCTGGTATCGCTATACCTCCAGATTCACTCTTCCTGCTTAGAATTGCTTTTGCTATTCTGGGTCTTTTGTCTTTCCATATGAATTTCATGATTGCTTTATCTATTTCAACAAAAATGCCGTTGGGATTTTGATTGGCATCGCATTAAACCTGTAGAGAACTTTTGGTAATATCGCCATTTTGATGATGTTAGTTCTGCCTATCCATGAACAGGGTACATTTTTCCATCTTCTGAGATCTTCTTCTATCTCTCTCTTTAGGGTTATGTAGTTTTCATTGTATAGATCTTTCACCTCTTTTGTTAGGTTGATTCCCAAGTATCTTATTTTCTTTGAGGATATTGTGAATGGAGTGGTTTTCCTTTTTTCCATTTCAGAGGTTTTGTTGCTGATATACAGGAATGCCTTTGATTTATGCGTGTTGATTTTATAACCTGCTACTTTGCTGAATTCATTTATTAACTCTAGCAGCTTCTTTGTAGACCCTTTTGGGTCTGTTAGGTATATTATCATGTCATCCGCAAATAGCGATAATTTAATTTCTTCTCTTCCTATTTTTATGCCTTTAATTTCTTTTGTCTGTCTAATTGCTCTGGCTAGTACTTCGAGAACTAAATTGAATAGAAGTGGTGATAGAGGGCATCCCTGTCTTGTTCCAGATTTTAGAGGGAATGCCTTCAGTTTTTCTCCGTTTAGGATGATGCTAGCCTGAGGTTTAGCATATATAGCTTTTACAGTGTTGAGGTAAGTTCCTGTTATCTCTAGTTTTTCTAGTGTTTTGAACATAAAGGGATGCTGTACTTTGTCAAATGCTTTTTCTGCATCCATCGAGATGATCATATGGTTCTTGTCTTTAAGTCTGTTGATGTGGTGAATAGCATTTATTGATTTCTGTATATTGAACCAGCCTTGCATCCCAGGGATGAATCCTACTTGATCATGGTGCACAATTTTTTTGATGTGTTTTTGAATTCGATTCGCCAGAATTTTATTGAGAATTTTTGCATCCAAGTTCATTAGAGATATTGGTCTGTAGTTTTCTTTCTTTGAAGTGTCTTTGTCTGGTTTTGGGATCAGAGTGATGTTGGCCTCACAGAATGAATTTGGAAGAGCTCCTTCTTTTTCTATTTCTTGAAATAGCTTGAAAAGTATTGGTATTAATTCTTCTTTGAAGGTTTTGTAGAACTCCGCTGTATACCCATCAGGTCCAGGGCTTTTCTTGGTTGGTAGTCTTTTGATGGCTTCTTCTATTTATTCCTTTGTTATTGGTCTGTTTAAATTGTGTGTGTCTTCCTGTCTCAATCTGGGAAGATCGTATGCCTTAAGAAATTTATCGATATCTTCACTATCTTCTATTTTATTGGAATATAGGGTTTCAAAATACTTTCTAATTATCTTCTGTATTTCTGTAGTGTCTGCTGTGATATTGCCTTTTTCATCCCGTATGTTGGTAATTTGAGTTTTCTCTCTTCTTCTCTTCGTTAGCATGGCTAAGGGCCTGTCTATCTTATTTATTTTTTCAAAGAACCAACTTTTAGTTTTATCAATTTTTTCAATGTTTTTTTTTTGTTTCAATTTCGTTGATTTCTGCTCTAATTTTAATTATTTCTTGTCTTCTACTACATTTGCTGTTGTTTTGCTCTTCCTTTTCTAGGTTTTTGAGGTGTAGTGTGAGTTCATTTATTTGTTGATTATTTCTTTTTTTGAGGAAAGAACTCCAAGAAATGAATTTTCCTCTTAAAACTGCTTTCATTGTGTCCCATAGATTCCGGTATGTTGTGTCTGTATTATCATTTGTCTCTAAGAATTTTTTCATCTCCTCCTTTATGTCTTATGTAACCCATTGATCATTCAGTAACATATTGTTCATTTTCCATGTGATGTAGGATTTTCCCTTCCTTCTTTTATCATTGATTTCCAATTTCATTCCATTGTGCTCAGATATGGTGCATGATATTATCTCCACGCCTTTATATTTACTAAGCGTTGCCTTATGGCATAATATATGGTCTATCTTTGAGTAGGATCCATGTGCTGCTGAGAAGAACGTGTATCCACTTGATGATGGTTGATATAATCTCTATATGTCGGTTAAGTCTAGGTTATTGATTGTGCTGTTGAGTTTTATAGTTTCTTTATTCAGTTTTTGTCTAGAGGATCTGTCTAATGGCGAGAGCGGTGTGTTGAAGTCACCCATAATTATTGTGTTGTGGTCTATTTGACTCTTGAACTTGAGGAGAGTTTGTTTTATGAACGTCGCAGCTCCATTGTTTGGTGCATACAAATTGATGATTGTTATGTCTTGTTGGTGGATGGTTCCTTTTAACAGGATATAGTGTCCTTCTTTATCCTTCTTGATTAACTTAGGTTTAAAGTTGATTTTATTCGATATGAGTATGGCCACTCCTGCTTGCTTCCGAGGGCCATGTGAGTGGTATGATTTTTCCCAACCTTTTACCTTCAGCCTGTGTATGTCTTTTCCTATCATATGAGTCTCTTGTAGGCAGCATACTGTTGGATTTGTTTTTTTGATCCAGGTTACTAGCCTATGTCTCTTGATTGTTGAGTTTAGGCCATTAACATTTAAGGTTACAATTGAGATATGATTTGTACTTCCAGTCATGCTTCTTTATTTATTTATTTTAGTTTGGCTGGTTTTACTTTTTGGTTATTTTCCTCCCCCTTTATTGAGACACCTCCTGCTGTTAGTTTTGGGCACTATTTTTCAATTCCTCTTCTTGTAGTATTTTGCTCAAAATGCGTTGCAGTGCTGGTTTTCTTGCTGCGAATTCTTTTAGCTTTTGTTTATCGTGAAAGATTTAATTTCATTGTCAAATCTGAAGCTTAATTTTGCTGGATACAGTATTCTTGGTTGGAATCCATTATTTTTCAGCATTTGAAATACATTGTTCCAGGATCTTCTCGCTTTCAAAGTCTGTGATGAGAAATCAGTCGTTAACCTAATTGGTTTACCCCTAAATGTAATCTGCCTCTTTTCTCTTGTAGCTTTTAATATTCTCTCCTTGTTCTGTACGTTGGCTATCTTCATAATTATATGTCTTGGAGTTGGTCTATTATGGTTTTGAATGTTTGGGGTCCTGTAGGCTTCCAGGATTTGGCAATCCATTTCTTCTTTCATCTCTGGGAAGTTTTCTAGAATTATTTCATTTAATATGCTGTCCATTTCTTTGGTTTGAGTCTCTGTGCCTTCTTCTATCCCGATGACCCTCAAATTTGGTTTTTTTATGACATCCCATATCTCTTGAATAGATTGCTCATGGGATTTAAGCATCTTTTCTGTGTTGACTATATTCTTTTCAACTTGATAAACCTTGTCTTCATTATCTGATGTTCTGACTTCTACTTGATCAAGTCTGTTTGTAATATTCTTGTTTGAGTTTTTAATTTGGTTTATATTTTCCTGCAATTCTAGGATTATTGTTTGATTTTTTTTTTAAGATCTCTATCTCCTGGTAGAGCTCGTTCTTTGCCATTTGAATTTGTTTGTTTAATTCGTTTTCAAAATATACTTTTATTTCTTGGACTTGCTGTCTCATGTCTTCCCTAATATTCCTTTCCATTCGAGTTAGGTAGGCCTTGAGTTCATTCCCTATCACTGCTTCTGATGTTTCTATGTCCTCCTGTAGAATTAAGTTGTCCTGTATTGTTTGTACTCCTTTTTTCCCTTGTTTTCTCATGTTGTCCACGTTACTTTCCAGCTCTATTTGATTGCCGTGTTTCTGCTCTCTTCTATAGGTTTGTTTTGGTTCTGTATTACTCTGTTGTTTCTTCTTTGTGTTGTTAAACTGTGCCTGCTAACGTGGATTCTGCTGGGAAGGAATTCCGACTGCCGAGCTCCAGTGACGTCACTACTCTGCTATGACGGGCCCCAGGCTCCTTGCTGGGGTGTCCTAATGGAGCTGTGTGACTAGACTGTCTCTGTTTGGTTTCAGCTCCCCGTCGAGGCAGGCGGGCAGTCTCCAGCCGCCCAGTATCTCAGGCAGTGGGCGGGTGAACGGTCGCCCGCGGGGGAGTGGACTTCAGCCGCCCAGTCGCGCGGGCAGTGGGCCGGCTGTCGCCGGTGGGCGGGCGATCTCTAGGCACCCCGTCCTGCGGTCGGTAGCTGGTGGGCGGGCGTTCTCCTACTGCCCAGTTACGCGGACAGTGGGTGAACTATCGCCGGCAGGCCTGCGGTTTCCAGCCGCCCAGTCGCGAGGGCCTGGCCTCTAGTCCCCTAGTTTCTCCTGCTAGTCTTGGTTTCTCCTGGTAGACCAGATTTCCCCTGAGTGATGGCTCTCGGCAGTTCAAACTGTACCCTGGACCTGCCGTTTGTTGGGTGTGGAGGGTGTCTATTGGGGACCCTGGCACTCTATTGCTTTGTTCCCATTGTGGGCGATAGAACTGTACCGCTTCCTTCCCCCTCTGAAATCCCGTACTCAGCCCGGGGGTCAGTGCGGGCTCATCCAGCAGGATTCCACAGAATTGCAGCCACTTTTCTTCCTGCTTGCTAATTAATCGCTTCTCTGCTGCGCCCCGCCTTCTGTAGCCGTGGGGAAGGCCGGGAGAATCAGTCAGCCCGGGTCCCCAGGGTCGCACAATTGGCTATTGGGATCCCTGGCCCTCTATCTTTTTGATTTTTTCTGCTTGCCCCTCCCCCAGCGCTGGCTAGACAGGTTTCGTTTTGGCTGCTGATGGGAGGGGGATTTGAAGGTCAGGTGTCTCTAGTTTTCCCCTAGTCTTTATGCGGGCTCACTCTGATACTCCCTCCCCCGGAAAGCCCAGGAGAGCCTAGGAGACACAGACCTGTTTTATTGTTGCAGTCTGTCGGAGAGTGGCGGTGGATACTTCAGCTCTCCAAGATGGTGACTGCTGATTGCCTTGGTGGAGTTTCCGTTGTGGGGGATAGGACTGTATCGCTTCCTTCCCCGTCTGAAATCCCGTACTCAGCCCGGGGGTCAGTGCGGGCTTGGCCGGCGGGGTTCCACCGAATGGCATCCACTTTCCTCCCTGATTGCTAATTCGCCTCCTTCTGATTGATGATAAGAGCCCATTACTCTAGTCAAGAGGGTGAGTCTATATATATATATATATATATATATATATATATATATATATATAAATTTTTATATGCATAAAATTTTATATGTATAAATTTTTATATAAATTTTTTATATATATAATTTTTTTTGGTAGCAATAGGTAGAGCTTATCATTTAGAGAGATTCTTGCTAGATTTTTTTCCCTTTTTAGGATCAAAAATTCTAAACTTGCAGAGGTCAAACTTGTGGATATCAGAGAATAATTTCCCTGAAAGAATTGTTAGAAGTGTTTTTTAGCCTTAAATTAATTAAGGCTTTAGCATACATCTTGTTTGTGTATCACTGTACTAGGAATTAGAAAACAGGGAGTTTTATAGGAGAGGAAAAGTTAAATATATGAATAATATCCAATTCCTAAACATTTATAGACAGTGAAACAACATAATATAAAATAGATAATTAAGTGGTGGTTTAGTGTGTATTTTTTTATAAGTAAATTTCAGAAAATAAATTGGCAACACTTGGATTCCAGTACATTGAAATTGAGTTTTTAGCTTCCTTCCTGTATGACTAATCAGCTGGCCCTATATGGGTTAAGAGGAGCCCCTTAAAGAATTTAATTAAGAGAACATCAAGTGTGCTTCTTTGTTTTGTTTTAGTTTTTCTTCCATGTTTTTTGTGCATTGTAGTTGTATATAATGGTGGGATTCATTGTTACATATTTGTCCATGTACTCAATATAGTAATATAATTTGGCTAAAATAATTCCCCAGTATTCTTCCTTTTCCTTCTCTCCTCCCTCACCCGATCTCTTTCCTCTATTCTACTGATTTCCCTTTGATTTTCTTGAGAACCTATCCCCTTTTTCATTTTTCTCTGTAGCTTCCGCATATGAGAGAAAACATGATATTTGACTTTCTGATTTTAACTTATTTCACCCAACATGATATTCTCGAGTTTCATCAAGCTTCCAGCAAATGACATAATTTTACTCTTCTTACAGATGAATAAAATTTCAATGTGCATATGTATCATATTTTCTTTATCCATTCACCCAGTGATGGATACCTAGTTTTGCTTCATAGTTTGGCTATTGCACTGCTAAAAACATGGGTATGCATGTATCATTACAGTATGATGTCTTTAATTCTTTAGGATGAATACCAAGGAGTGATATATCTGGAACATCTAGTGGTTCCATTCCTAGTCTTTTGAGGAATCTTTGTACAAATTTCCAAAGTGGTTGTGCTAATTTGCAATCCCACCAGCAATGCAAAAGTGTTTCTTTTTCTCCATATCTTCTCCAGCATTTATTATTGTTTGTATTTTTGGTGGTGGCCATTCTAACTGGAGCGAGATGAAATCTCAGTGTAGTTTTGATTTGCATTTCCTTAATTGCTGATGATATTGAACTTTTTTCCGCATATATTTATTGGTTATTTGCATTTGTTCATTTGAAAAATGATGAAAATTTGATGACATCCAATTTTTAATTTATTTGCCCATTTATTAATTGCATTATTTGGGTTTTGGATGTTAAGATTTTTAGTTCTTTATATATTCTGATATGAATCCTTGGTCAGAAGAGTAGCTAGCAAAGATTTTTTTCCCCATTCTGTAGGTTATTTCCTCACATCTTAATTTTTCTTGGTTGTGCAGGAGCTTTCAAATTTGATGAAATCCTATTAATATTTTTTTTTATTTTCTGAGGTTCAGGAGTTCTAGTGAGAAAATCATCACCCATGCCTATATGTTGGAGTATTAACTCTGTTTTATTCTAAAAGTTGCAAATTTTCTGGTCTAATTCCTAGGTAGGTCTTTGATCCATTTTCAGTTGGCTTTTGTATAGGGTTGGAGATAAATATCTAGCCTCATTCTTCCACATATGGATAATCAGTTTTCCCAGTAGCATTTGATAAAACAGGCTGTCTTTTTGCCAATGAATGTTTTTGGTGCCTTCGTCCAAGATCAGATGACTGTATCTGTGTGGGTTTGTCTCTCCATCTTCTGTTCTGTTTCATTGGTCTATGTGTCTTTATTTATGTCACTACCAAGAAGCTTTTTTTACTATAGCTCTATAGTATAATTTAAAGTACTATGATACTTATTCCACTTTTTTTTTGGCTTAGAATTACTTTATCCATTCTGGAACTTTTATTCTTCCAAGTGAATGTTCACATTGTTTTTTTCTTTTTATTTTTCTAGTTGAAGGCTTTCTCTGCGTCTATGGAGATGACTTTGTGCTTTTATCCTCAATTTTATTTAAGTGATTAGTTACATTTATTGATTTGAATATGTTAAACCATCCTGGCAACCCTGGGATAAAATCCACTTGGTTGTGATTTACAATCTTCTTAATATATTCTTGAATATGATAATAATATAATTTGGCCAAAATAATTCCCCAGTATTTGTTGATTTTTATTTTTGCATCTACATTCCTCTGGGAAATTGTTCTATAGTTTTCTTTCCTTGATGTGTCCTTTTCTGGTTTTGGTATCATAGTGATATTGGCTTCATAGAATGAATTTGGAATAGTTTCAGCCATATCTATTCTTGGAATATTTGAGGAGTATTGAAATTACTTATTCTTTAAAGGTGGTTGAATTCTACTGAGAATTCATCTATTCTTGGGCATTTCTTTGTTGGAAGGCTTTTTATTAGCGTTTCCATCTCATTACTAGTTATTTGTTCAGGTTTTTATGTCCTCTTGAATCAATTTTGGTAAGTCATGTGTCTAGAAACATACACATTTCTAATATGTTGTCCAGTTTATTGGAGCATACATTTTGAAAAAAATTGATCCTCTGTATTTATGTGATGTCTGTGGTGATATCTCATTTTTTTCATCTCTAATTTTACTAATTTGGGTCTTTTTTCTTTTTCTTTTTGGTTAGTTTGGCTAAAGGCTTATCAGTCTTGTTTATCTTTTTTTAAGAAACAACTCTTTGTTTCATTGATCCTTTGAATTGTTTTTTATTCTCTATTTCATTGATTTGAACTCTGTTCTTAGATTTAATTTTAGAATTGGCTTGTTCTGTTTTTCAAGGGTTGAGATGCCATCATTAGGTTGTTTCTGGGATTTTTCTGATTTTCTTATATAGGCATTTATAGCCATAAACTTTCCTCTTAGAACTACCTTTATAAGGTCCCTGAGTTTCTTGTATGTTGTATTACTAGTCTCATTGAGTTTAAGAATTTTTAAATTTTACCCCTTATTTCTTCTATCACCTGTTCTAAAGAGTATTGTTCAATCTCCATATTTTATGTTGTTTTTGTAGGGTTTTGTCATGTTGATTTCGAACTTAATTCCATTATGATCTAATAAGATGCAAAGGATTTTTTTTTATCAATTTTGGTATTTGCTAAGAGCTGCTTTGTGACCTAACATATAGTCTATTTTGGAAAAGATTCCATGAGGTGCTAAGAAAAAAGTGTATTCAGCTATTGTGGGTTAACATATATATGTTAAGTTTATTTGATTTATAATATTTTTAGGTCTGAAAAGTTTGTCTGGGTGACTTATTTATTGATGAGAGAGGTGTGTTAAAATCACCTAGTATTATTGTACTGGGTCTATCTGAGTCTTTAATTCAAGTAATGTCTGTTTTATGTAATTAAGTACACCATAGTTTTGGGCACAAATATTTACTATCAATATAACTTCTTGTTGGATTATTCCATTTATTAATATGAAGTGTCCTTCTTCATCTCTTCTGATTAATTTTAGCTTGAAGTTTGCTTTGCTGGATATGACAGTTGCTACTCCTGATTGTTTTGGGGCTTCATTTGCACAGGACATCAATTTCCATCCTTTCGCTTTCAACCTGTGGCTGTCTTTACCTTTAAGATGAGTCTCCTGCAAACAACATATATTGGGGTCTTATTTTTTAATCCATTCCACCCGTCTTTGCCTTTCATTGAAGAATTGAGACTATTTACATTCAACATTATTATGAAGACATGTTTTTTAATTCCTGCCATTTTGATTTATTTCTAATGTTTAATTTGGTCATATTTTTTATTTGCTGACCTACTTTTCATATGAGATCTGTTCATTTGTGTGGGCTATGGGGTTCATTTTTGATTTTTTTTTTCTGTGTGAAGTATTTAATTATTTTCTGCAGTGCCATCTTAGTAGTCACAGATCCTTTTATTATCTGCTTGGAAAACATCATTCTAAACCCTTCTATATTTTTAGATTTTGTGCTAAGAAATCAGAAGTAATTATGATTAGTTAACCTGTAAATGTGACCTGATATTTTTCTCTTGAGGCTTTTAGAAGTCTATCTTTGTGCTGTATATTAAGTATTTTGTTTGTGATGTATTGCAGAGAGGTTCTTTTTGGATTCTATTTGGGATTGTGAATGACTTCTGTACCTGTATGTCCATCTCATTTTCAAGGTTTGGAATATTTTCTGTTACCATTTCCCTGAAAAGGTTATTCATGCCATTAACCTGTATGTCATAACCCTCTTCAATTCCAATGATTCTTAAATTTGATCTCATGATGTTGTCCAAGAGTTCTTGTATATTCTGACCATAGTTACTTTTCTTAAGGAAAAATGAAAGAATTGTGTCCATTGAGGTGGTCAAAACAGTTTATGAGGATGTATGTTCACTGCCTATGCCCAAGTGTCCTTTCCATTTCTTCTTGGAATATGTTGTGGTGGTGGGGCATGAATGAACAGGCATACAAGGCCTGGGGGTTATTAACCCTTTCATCTTTTTGCTTTGCTCACAGAGCTCTCACTCAGCTGGAATGGCATAAGACTGATCTGGTTGAAATAGCTCTCAGCTTCCCTCTA
The DNA here is from genome assembly GCF_964194105.1 of Spermophilus citellus. Lineage (NCBI taxonomy): Eukaryota > Metazoa > Chordata > Mammalia > Rodentia > Sciuridae > Spermophilus > Spermophilus citellus. The sequence continues at coordinate 91,902,051 of NC_138186.1, read as the reverse complement.
CATCAGCATAAGGTAGGATAGAATTAGAAGTAATAGCAATTGCAGTTTTATCTGGACAGAGCAGATTGATGTACTCTCAGGGTGGGACAGTTCCAGATTCTCAGAGGGAAGTTCTGGTGCTTGGGGATCAGGTTAAATCTGGCCTTACAGACTTTGGTATCTGTTCTGGAGAGATTAGATCAACACAATCCTAAGGCCACACAGACATCAGTTTCTTCTGGGAGTCTGGATCTCAGGAGCCTCCCAGGAAATCTACTCATGGGGCAGGGGAACCAACCCTCCACAAGTCTCTCACATTCTGTTGCCCCTTAATATGGCCTTCCCAACATAGTTCCTGAATGTATTTATACCTTCCTGTTTATTTTCCCAACACTCTTCAGCTGGTTATGTGAACTGCCAGACTCAATGTGAAAGTGAATTATACTCTCCTTTGTTTTTCTGGATTGAATCCCCTTGGGTACAATCTGCTCTGTGAGTTTCACTCATATTGTGCTAAGTACACTGTAGGCCACATTGTTGGCATTTGCTGGAATATTGTGGCTATGTTTGCCATGATATCCTGGGCTCCCACAGTAGCAAACTGCAGCATGACCTCCTCAAGATGGCTGCCACTTCAGATCTCTGCTTGTTAAGAAATACAGATCCCTTTTCATTCACCAGTTCACTAGATAAGCTAAGTTCAGGTTACTTTTCTTATCTCCAGATTTTACCATGCTATATTTGCCCTTTGTGTTTTCTCTGTTTGTGTTATCCTTCCCCTCTCTGGTGAACCAGTACTTCTACCTCTGCTGCAATGGCTTGGCTCCACTGTACTCTTTCTTGTTCTTTCTTCAAGGCACTCGAATTTCTGAGTCGCTAAGTGATTCTGACTGTCCAACAATCAATTTCAATAAATTCCCTTTTTTACCCACCATGCTGAGAAACAGTATCCCCACTGCTTAAATCCTAATCCATGAAGTAACTGGAAGTGCATCCTTCTTTTTGTTCATCATTTGAATCACTCAAGGTGCTTTTTGATATTTATAAGACAACACAGGTCTTAATATCATTAGGCTTTTAATTTGTAATTCTTTTTGATTCACCTTAATATTCTTTGCTTTTCCTTTCTTTATCTTGTTGAGTGTCTGCCTGTATACATTTTCTTAGGACAAAATCAGTACTAACAATATATTGATAATGGTGAATTTCATTGAGGGCTGGCTGTGCTAAGCAATCTATATATAAAATCTATTTTAAGCCTCACAACAATAGTATAAGGAAAGCTTCAATATTATTTTTATTTTACAAAGAGGATACATTGTCTTAGAAATGGTGGGAAGAATGATTATGACTAGAAGGAAAGGAGAAAACAGGAGGAGCTATAAAATTTCTTTTGTATCCTATACCTACTTTTCATTAGCTGCATTATTTGAGTTAATTTGCTTTAGTAATTGCAGTTTCCAAATAAAAAATTGGGACACAGCTTAATAAATGCATCTTGAGAGAATAGGAGGCAGCCTTGCTGTGCATATAAAGATGTGAAGACTAGGAAAGCAGGTACAGATGTGGGCTGCCTCTGTCACACCTTGGCTCGCCACTGTGAACCTCCTGTGTCATTCTGGGAAAAAGACCCTAAGCCCTTTTATGCCTGCTATATGTGGCTAAGGAAGGGTGTTTTTGACAGGCATGACATCTAATGCAAGGCACTTAATCTAAAGTCCTATTATGAAGCTTTAGGAGTTCTGGGTTGCTTTTGAGATTTATAACCGATTGAGAATGACATGTGTACTATATTTTGAATAATGCAGGACCTATGGTTGTTCTGATTAAGCTTTCCTATGGGGTTCAGTCAGGAATCCAGGACTAGCTCTATGGGTGTGACCAGTGACACTGACCTGGGCTCTGTGTTTAGAGGGCTTTATGCTTGGGGTTTAATGCAGTGTGGTTGCTGTCTTGGTATTTTACATAATTTTTCTTTGAACTTGAGTTTTGAAAATGAAGTCCATGGGCCCATGGAACATGCAACAGGGACTTGGAGCCTGATTCACACGTTGGTCCTCCTGCCATATGGCTTCCTCCCCCCAAAAAGCACTTAGCTCCCCACTCCTTGCCCCTGTTTGGAGACCACTGTCCCCTTTTGCCCCTCTGTGGGGGGCCTTGTAGCAGGTGTCAGGAGTCCAAGGCAATTTCTGAGGCCATGTGCCGAGTTGGAGAGGTTGTGGGCAGAATTGAGGAATTCCATGACTATAAATGTCTGCATTTGCCCACTGAGTATACTGATATCCAAGGAAGTTTGACATTAATTAGCAAATTAAAACACAACAAACAGAAACACCTTGACCGGTTGAAAGAGTGACCTCAGAAAAAAAAATTTTCTTGCCTTTTGAATAAGGAGTCGCATGTTTTCATTTTCACTGGGCCCTGAAAATTAGGAAGCCAACCCTGTAGATACTCTAAGGGAGTGCAGGTTTTGTTTGTTTTACATCTTACAGAGTGTGTGATAACACTGCCAGTGAACTTGTCCAGAACTTGAGCCCTGGTTGGGGTTTCTAAGACCTCTGAAGGCTGTGGCAGAGCCAGGTCTCTGTGAATTGACAGTCAGTCAGTTTTAGGCTCTTGAAGGCCTTGTGACCAAGCCTTACCCTGCCTCCTCCCCAGCCCCTGCACAGTTGTCATGAAACTATACTATACGGTCTAAGTACAGTGTCTATTACTGCTTCTCATTTTAAGTGCAAGGAGGATGCAATTATATTTTTGCAGAATTTACCTGGGAAAGTCAAATTCCAAGAGAATTCCCAATATTATAATAGAGGAATGAAAAATTCAATGAAATTCTCACTGACTTGTTTTTATATGTATTTTTTTCCTATTTCTATAATTTACACATTATTTTTGTCAACTCTAGCTTAATACTAGGCAGAACATCTAGTTGCCATTTTGGTTTGGGTGTTTGGCGTGGTCATCACATCTACATTGTGACTGCCTGGCTCTTTGGAGTAGGTTGGTAACCCACACCTGGAAGCAGTCTCCGTTTCCTTTTCAAGTCCATCTAGATAAATATTTGTGTTCAATTTGACGCAGGTTCTCCCTAGGGAAGTTAAGCTGGGTGTTTCAGTTTGGTTCTGTCAGGAGGGAGTTATCATGAACCTTGACTTTTTCCTCCTTCTTAAGAAAACAGTAACTTTGGACAGTCCCTACCAAGGTTGCTTATGCTCACTGCTTAAGTGAAAAGTCTCATTATACTCAACATAGGAACTTTTAATTACACACAATCTCTCTGAGAGAAATTAAGAGCAAACTGTTCTAGTTCTGAGTTTTACCAAATTGGTTCATCTTACAACACATATTACATAATGTCTACCAAAGAGCCCTGAGAAAGATTCCAATTAAGGTCACAAATCCAGTGTGGCACCTTAGTAGCCTGTATTTGGCTCAGAAACCTGGCTTCTAACCTCTATCTTGTTATTGATGAGTTGTGGAAAAAGAAAAGAGATGACAGATGAGAAAGGGGCAGGCAGAGTCTGGCACAGTTTAGATATTTAACAAATATTTATTGTTAAGTATGAAAATGACCTCCTTTGCATTATTAATTTTTAATTAAAAAATAAATATTGTACATATTTTTGACATACAATGTGTTTTGAAATGTGTATACATTGTGGAAGGGCTAAATCATATGTATTATCTTACATGGTGTGTGTATGTGTGTGGGGGGTAAAAACAGAAAATTTCCCTTGGTGATTTTCAAAAATGATCCATTGTGATTAACTATAGTCACCAGGTTGTACAATAAATTTATTGAACTTATTTCCCTGGTCTAACTGAAATTTTGTGTTATTTGACAAAACTTTTCCCGAATCTTCTCCCTGTACCCTCATCTTCTGGCTTCTTAACTAGCAGCGTTCCAGTCTCTGTTTCTATGATTTGGACTTTTTTAGATTCCATATGTATGTGAGATCGTGAGTTTTTGTCTTTTTTTGTGCTTTAAAAATCTCACATTTTTATTATGGAAGAAGGATATCTGTTACTTATAATATGATTAATGCCATATTTAGGATAATAAATTAAGTGAATATAAGTGCATACATAATTTCAAGGCATTAGGCTCCCATATTACACTCTGTAAAAATTTCACAGGCAGCAACCCTGGAGATTAGGATTTCCCACTGGCAACTTCCAGTCTGCAGTGTGTCTCATACCTTTGCTCTCCAGAAGTCATAAGATTGGATTCTCTGTGGCTCAGCAAGATGGCTCTCAGGACTGCTTGTCAGCCAGGACTCTACCCCAACCACTTAGCAACAAGCAGAAGCTTTAAGCTTAGAGAAAACAATGCCACTGATCATTAGGGAAATTCCGAAATTGACTTGGTGAAAGCAAACATGGCTTCTTTTATTTAAGATGTTTAGTAGTTCCAGGTCTAATGGCTGTGGATGGATAAGCATCATCAAAACATCCAAACAAAGAAAGGTTTCATAACAAAGCAATTTTGATCATCATCATCATGTAGCAAATGTCCTACTTATTAAGTTCAAAATCTCTGTTAAGTTATAGTACTTTGGACAGTACAAAATTGCCAAAATTCAACTGTTTTTGACCTAGAATACAGCAGATTCATATGATTTATAATATTCACACATATTCACCATCTAACAAATTGTTTTGTGGATCTTGTATACCAGATGAATCCTAGAAGTACACATTGCTCCAGCATGATTTCAGTACTGATTTTACATTTGACAGGAGTGTGCCATTGAGATTTGTATCATTATATATCACACATAGTGCTTTTCGCATAGAGGAGTTGTTCAAATCATGCTAGCTACTGATTACCACTAAAGATTTACAATTTGAAATCCTCACTATTATACGCAGAATACTATCTATAATTTGACCAGAATCTTCATTGCTTGGCCTTGCCAAAATTAGAGGGTGTTCAGATACTGGAAAAACTAAATCTTTAATGTTTTGAAACATTCCCAGAATGATAATTACTCAGTCAAGGGCCATCTTATTTGAAGCTACACAAAACTATTTATACTTGATTTTGCTACTGATCGAAGAGACAGGAAAGATGACACGTGTCTCAGAGACTCACAGCACCATTAGCCAGAAGAAGCATCAGCCATTTTCAGTTAGTCAATAAGGGCCTTTCATTGATACCAGAGGCTTGGGACCCAAAGCCATCTTTGTGTTTTCTGTCTGATGCTTCTTTTTAGGGACAGGAAAACTTAATCTTCTGTATCAGACATAAGTGGATGTCATCAGTTATACCAAATACTGGGTAGATGTTATCAGTAAGGTCTAAAGAAAAACTGATGGATGATTTAGTTTGCATTTTTGCCCTACACTCATCATTGGGTTATGTAGAGGTGAAAATCAGTGACTCACCATCTGGGCACGTGACTGTTGTGTTTGTATTTTGCATTGGGAAGTCCTTGATAGAAGCTTCATTGTTTGACACAGTTTCTTCCTGCCGGCTCTTTTTTTCTCTTTTCTTTTTTTCTATAGCCTGATTATCATCAAATGTCTAATCTTGGCCCTCTGTATGGGGGAGAGAAAATAATGCCATTAGAGGAGCCTGAGAGGGTTTATGACATGTTGGTAATGGGTAGGCAAGGCGCTATACACTTCTCTCATCCCTTCCTCCTGTAATGTAGCCCCCAGCATGCTTCCCAGTGACCTGGCATTTTTCATGTCAGAAAGCTTCTTTAACAAGAGGGTTATTCCAATCAATATATCTTTTACTGTGGACAGACAAGTGGCATATGGACAAAAGAAGGAAATATACATAGAGAAATAATCTCCATTTTACTGGGTACTACTGTTTATTGTACACTAATAGATGTAGCTGTCTGATTCAGTAAGTAACCTAATCTCTCTTTGCTGTAATTTCCTTTTGCCTAAAACAGATTCAATAGTACTTATTTCTTAGGTGCTTCAAAAGATTAAATGAGTTAATATATGTGACATTATTTGAACAAGTATCAGCAAACTGTGGTACATGGACCAAATTTATCCAGATACTTATTTTCCATGAGCTAAAGTCTTTTAAACACTTAAATGATTGCATCTGAAATGATTATATACATACCTAGATAATATCTTCAATTTTGCTTTTCGGGTATAAAGCCTAAAATGTTTGCTATCTGACCCCTAGCATACAACAGTGCCTGGCACAAGGTAAATACTTGTAAAGTATTAGCTATTATCAATAGCATACTACTGTGAAATTATTGTGACCTATTAAAAATATACTGCCAATTTTTACCCCATATACAGATTGCAGCATCACATCAGTTACACATCCACTGTTTTACATATTGCTATACTAGTATCTGTTGCAATCTGTATACGGGGTAAAAATGGGAGTTCATAACCCACTTGAATCAAAGTGTGAAATATGATATGTCAAGAACTATGTAATGTTTTGAACAACCAACAATAAAAATTAAAGGAAAAAAAAAGAAAATCTAAATAATCAAATAAATAGCAATGAGATAGAAACAGAAATATATAGGTTCTAAGAAAGAAAAGATCAGTATCAGATGGATTTTCTCTTGCATTCTACCAGACCTTTGAAGAAGAACTAATGCCAATGCTCCTCAAACTATTTCATGAAATTGGAAGGGAAGCAACAATTCCAAATTCATTCTATAAAGTCAGTATCACCCTGATACCAAAACCAGATGGGAACATATCAATGAAAGAAAACTATAGATCATTATCCCTGATGAACTCTAAGTGAAGTTAGCCAAACCCAAAAAAACAAATGGAGAATGTTTTCTCTGATATAAGGGCAGGGGGTGACTCAAAGTGGGGTAGGGATGGAGAGCATGGGAGGAAGATTACCTCTAGATAGGGAATAGGGGTGGGAGGGAAAGGGAGGGGGAAGGGGAATAGCAAGGATGGTTGAAAGTGATGGTCATCATTACACAAAATACATGTATGAAGATGTAAATTGGTGTTAACATACCTTATATACAAACAGATATATGATAAGTGGTGGTATAAAGGTGTATTAAGAATTGTAATGCAAAAAAGAGAGAGAGCTCATGTATAATGGCATAATTTGGCGTGAACATACTTTATAAATAGAGGTACAAAAAATTGTGTGGTGAATGGATAGCTATGAGTGTAATGCATTCCACTATTGTCATGTATGTAAGAAATAAAAAAAATACCCTTAACAAAAAAAAAATATACTGCCAAATTTCAGGATTGTGGTGATAAGGATGTGAATCAGTGTGATGGTAATAGATGTGGTAAATACATACACATATATGTATGCATTTATGTACAGATATAAATATATACCTGTGTGTACATACACTTACACAAGGGAGCATGTATGTGTGTATTTACATGGATAAATTTTTAAAATTGGAATTCCTTAAATGTATCATGTGCCAGATATTATACTAAACAGGTGAATTAGATTATTTAATTTCTGTGGGACGGCTCCTATTTCTGCTCCTGTTTATAGAAGAGGAAATCTTGGACTTAAAGAAGTTCAAATAACTTTCTATTATTTGAACCTGCAAAATAACTTCAAATCTCTTAATCATAGTGCCACACTGACTTGTTATAGTCAGACAAATGTCATCAAGGTGGGGTTGGCAGATCTTTGATAACCACAAATCAGTTCTCAACTTTAAGGAGACAAAGTCTGTTTTATTTGGCAATCCGTGACAGACATAGATTTCAACATTAATGCTAGCCTGAAGCTCGGTTTAGCTGTTGTGTCTGCTCTAAAGTCTATTATGTAATTCATTTATTTTTCAAGGAAAAGTAGTTTTCCCCAACATTGTACTAGATGAAATAATTGGATTATACTTCCTGTTGCTTTTATTTAGGATGTGTGTGTGTGTGTGTGTGTGTGTGTGCGCGCGCGCCCACACGCATCTCTGTGTGTTTTAAGTTTTAAAAATTCGATATCTTGAAGTTTTTATTGAAATAGTTCCTAGTTTTATTCTCCATCACTGAAGTCTTGTAAACACGATTACCTTAAATAACTTGTTTTATTGTCTGTATCCTGATGCTTCAACCTTTTAGGGCCTTGCTGATCCTGGAGGAACTGCCCCTTCCAACATTAGCCAATTCCTAGAGGTAGTGAAAACTCGCCTGTGAGCACAGTTTTCAAATGAAACCAAGCAATCCAAAGCTCACACCTCTACTTACCTCCCTTATGGGATTCTCACACTCTGGGATACTATTCACCTACCTAGCAACCTGAGGGTCAGCTACCCCAAACTAGAGGCAGCTCCTATGTCCCCTTGTCTGCTGAAGTTATTCAAAAGAGCCAATCCTGAGCCTGCTTACCCTGCCTTTCCCATTTCTTCTCTTAAAAACCACAAAAAGCCTCTTTCCTCTGTTTCCCTGCCTCTTTCTCTGCCCCCTGACTGAAGCTGATGTTTCCTTCATTGCTCCCTCCAGGTGGCGTGCCCCCTTCTCTTGGGATCTGTGAGTCACCAACTGTCTTTTCAATGGCAGTTATCTCCTGATCTGTCTTCTCTGCCAAGCCTGAAAAATAATAAAACTGCTATTTTAGAACATCCTGTCTAACCAGGCAAAAAAATAAATACTCTATGGGGGAAAAATATCTTGTAGTCTCTGTTGGGTTTGTATATATGATGGTTTACATACAATAAAAGTCAATAGGATCATGAAGAAGCAGGGAAATGAATTCCACAGTATTGATTTCAGAAGTAATAGGCATTGGATGGGATTAATAGTAGGCTGGACACAGAAGAAGAAAGAAGGAATGAAGTCAAAGACAAATCCACAGAAAATATAGAATTGAAGAAAGAGGAGAAATAATGGAACAAACAGAATAAAAAGTATAAGAGACATGTGGGACCGCTTAAAAGATTAACAAATCCCGGTGTGGAGAGGAGAGACTGGGAGAGAAGCAACATTTGAAAAGACGAGGATAAAAACCTTTTTAAAATTAAACTGATGAATATTTCATCAGTGAAGTTCAACAACATAAAGTTTTTAACTTTGGAATGAGTAAATTAATTCTGGTATATTAATGCAGCAAAAAAGGAGTATATTGCTATACAAAAACAACAGGTTGAGTTGCACAGATATGATGAGTGAAAATACCCCAATTCCATTTATATGGAGTTCTAGAATGGCCAAGATTAATCTATGCTGCTAGAGATCAGATTATTGGCTTACTATTGACTAAGGAGGGTATGAAACATCTTCCTAGGGTGTTGGAAATATTCCACATTTTGATCTTGTTGGTGGTTACATTTGTGTATTTGTGTGTGTGTGTGTGTGTGTGTGTGTGCGTGTGTGTGTGTGTGTGTGTGCGTGTGTATACACACACACACACGCACACACACACACGCACACACACACACACATTTGGATATATATATAGAGAGAGTATGTAAGAGTTGCATGCTCCTTACATTTTTTTTTATCTCCATCAAAATATGAGAGCTAAAACATGTTGTTTGTGTCAATCTAAAGTTGTGATGGGAAAGTTGCTGAGAATAGTATGTAGAAAGAAATTATATATTCTCACTGAAAAGGAGGAGTTGAATAAATGTAATTATTCAAAGAAAAAAAAGATACTGGAGATGGGTTCATTTCCAAATGACTTCTGGATATAAATTAAACATTGTTGGTTGGAACAAGGGCTTTCATTCGCAAAATGGGAAGTAGGTAAATTACGAATAATATCAGCAAGAGCACAACTTGATTTGTTGCTCCATAGATAGTCAATGCTTAAAGCAGTTATACAACTAGAATGTAAACAAAAGCTTCTCTAGGCTGAGAATAAAACACTGTATGTGTTGGCAAGGGAAATGCCAAATGATTCTATGCATACTGTTTAAACTATTTTTTTTTTTGTAAAGATAATCCCAGAGAATGTTCAGAAGTTCGTGGCATATGCATTTGGAGGGTATTTTCAAACTTAGGTGTGAGTAAGAATTCAGTAGGAAAGGCCAAGAATCACAGTCAATTTGCTGGTTTCCTCCAAGGGTAGTGTGGTCAGGAGCAGTCTGACAGAAGTTGCTTCTTTCTTTTGAGAAGTGCTGGCAATCATGTATACTGATGATTGACACTTGTTAAAGTCAAACAGCCACCAAACAAATATAAGAAGGATTTGGTTCTGTGATTTTGTTTCTCAGAAATACTTACTATTAATCTCTGTCCCATGAGATGGGGTCATAATTTGAGGAGCTCAAAAGTTAAAAATTTCAAGGTGATAACTGCAGAGTTAAACCAAGTACGGGGCTCTTCTTCATGTGGGGCCCTGTGCAGCTGCATAGATTGCGTGCTCAAGGAGCTGGCTCTGTTTCTTAGCACTGCATTTGAACCCTCTATGACTTTAGTCCTGGCAGACTCTGCAGCCTCTTCATCTATGTTCCTCCCACATGTTCTCGCTATACCTCTTGGCTTGCAGGTCCTAAGATACTTCATGTTGATTCATATGTCCTTGCCTTAATGCATATGGTTTAATCCAAGAATGGTTTTCAACAGCTAGTCTGTCTGATATATTCTATTCATTTTTTTTTCACTAAATCTCCTCAGAGAATTATTCCTTCCTCCCTGGGGTATGTCTGACTTTGTGAGATCTGTTGTTATACTTTATTATTTTATTGACATTTTTGTTTACTTGTTTGTCTTTTAAAATGTGACCTCACTGTAGTCAGGAATTATATCTTATTGATATTATTGCATTGCACAAAGTAGGTATGTAATAAATATTCATTTATAAATGAACAAAAAAGAAAAATTCTAAAGATACAGAATAGAGAAGGTTCAGCTATATTTAAAATTGTGAGCGCAACTGCTTTTTTCCTATTGAAGTAATGAATAACATTAAAAAATGCAGAAAACATAAAGACGAGTGACTGGACTCAATCTTTTTGGTTCGTAGGGGTATTTAATTAATCCTTAAGGATTTTGACTTTCAGATTAGTGAAATAATTTGACCTTATCCCTACAATGTGGGTTTAGTCTAATTATTTTACTTTTACATTTTTGTCTTTTGCTGCTAGGATTAGTAAGTCTGCTTCATATAAGTAAGATGACAACTGAGTTATTTGGAGTAATGTTTTGGAATAAACTTTTCCCAAAGAGATTATTATATCCTGAATGAATAAATGAACCAGTGACTGAATGCTACTAGTAGTTAGACTAGTAATAATTGCTTTCCCTAATTTTTTATATACAAAATAGTTTTATTGCTATTTCCATACACCCTGGCCAAATTCTTTTTCCCTCACAATAATTTCCACCAACTGCTGGAAATTTAACAGGTATGAGCTGAAATATAAACTGCAGTTCTTCTAGAGTTTTGTGCTGCCTTTTCACTCAATGAGACATTACTTTCCAGCCCCAAGGGTCAAGACCATGAATCATTTTATTTCCTTTTTTTTTCTCTTAAGAAAAAGTAATTCATCTGAGAAGGCCAATATACTCTGGGTAATATAAAAAGCACTGTTTAATAGCAGGCAAGATGAAGAAGGGAGTAGACACCCTTAGCTGAGCAAAGGATAGACTGAGAAGCTTTCTGGCCCTGATTGTAGTCTGGAAGAAAACAGAGAAACAGAAGCAAGTGGAGATATGAGGAGGAGTGAGCACTGGGCAGACAGTGGTCATCTGAAATAAGGACAGTCACATTCAGAGCCACAATCCTCTCAGCATGACAGCTTCAAGTCACAGTTAGTAGACATCTACAATTTCTGAAGATCTGGTCTCAGACTTTTGGAGCCTAACTACTAGGAAAATAGAAGGAAAGAGTAATAATTACATGATGACTTTTCACATCTATCTTGGCCTCCTTTCTAGGCTGGGAAAGGTATACTGGTTATGATTATGGTAGATGGGAAAATACTTCTCTCTCTCAAATTAATCAAGGTAAATTCCATAAGGGAACTGAGGTGGTTTTTGACAAAAAGGAGGTATAAAAGAATTATAATGAGCATAGTGGATAACATGGAAAAACTATTCACAGAGTTTGGGGAAAGTGAGGGTTATTTTTTTAGAGAGAAATTTTCTTATATAATTTTTTTCCTTATGTAATTTTTCTTATATAATATCTGACTTTTGATGGCCTAAAAGTCTTTTCACATGCCAATATTTGAAAAAGAATTATAAAGTAAAATGGAGAGAAATAGTATGAATGGAAGGATATCCTGAAAACAACCTGGGACAAGTAGTATTCATTCATTCATTCAATTGCCTAATGCTTACCAGGAAAAGTAACAGAGCCTATTAATTTATGTTTCCTATTTATTTAATGTAATGTCAAGAAACTAGACTTACATTTAACATCAGGTCTATGGCTACCAGTTCATTGTCATTTCTCAACTAATTTACATCTCTTCTCTTTTCAGTTAATTCCTCTATGGACTATAGGATTGTAATGTAAAATTAAAACTATCTTTGTGATTAAATATATAAAAATATGTATTATAAAATACACAATTTGTTAAATGCTTATGATAAATAATACATAGTTAATCAATGTATACTTAACCTTAATGTGTGTATTGAGGAATAAAAAGAAAAGTAAAATATCTGATTATTTGCATCAAGTCTTCTATGTCATATAAGTATCTGGATGATTAATTTCCCACAGAACTTATGAAGATCTATTTTACAATAGGAAAGATTCTTATTTACACCTGGGAGTAACAACTATTACTGATATAATGGCAATCATAATAATAGCTAAGATATATTATGTGCTTACTCTATGCCAGGTACTACTATTACAAATACTTTAAATGTACTAATGAACTTAATATAACTTTATGGGGGAAGAGCTTCTATTAATCCTATTTGAAGAAACTGAGGCCCCTAGTGTTTAAACCACTTGCCAGAGTGACATAATCAGAGGCTACTTTGTATTTAAATATAATCTGTTCTAACCATCCCTTACCTTCACTTTTTGTGGGTGAGCATCCATATATGAGAGAGAAATTTTAGCCTTTGGTTTTTTGGGACTGGCTTATTTCACTTAGCATGATATTTTCCAGCTCCATCCATTTATCTGAAAATGCCATAATTTCATTCTTTTTATGGCTGAGTAATATTCCATTGTGTTTATGTATGACATTCTTTATCCATTCATCTGTTGAGGGGAACCTAGGTTGGTTTCATAGTTTGGCTATTGTGAATTGATTTGCTATAAACATTGATGTGGCTGTGTCACTGTAGTATGCTGTTTTTACGTCCTTTGGGTATAAACCTAGGATTGGGATAACTGGATCAAATGGTGGTTCCATTACAAGTTTTTTGAGGAATCTCCATACTGGTTTCCATAGTGGTTGCACCAACTTTTAGTCCCATCAGCAATGTATGAGTTTGCCTTTCCCCCCACATCCTCACCAACACTTATTGTTGCTTGTATTCTTGATAATTGCCATTCTGACTGGAGTGTGATGGAATCCTGTGAAGTTTTAAGTTCATTGGATTAGACAAAGAAGAATGAAAGGAAGGGAGTTGGGATGGGAATAGGAAAGACAGTAGAATGAATTGAACTTAACTTTCCTATCCTTATATATGAATACATGACCAGTGTAACTGCACATCATGTACAACCAGAAGAATGGGATCCTAATTAGAATAAGTTATACTCCATGCAGTATGATATTTCTAAAAAATATTCTATTGTTATGAATATCTAAAAACAACAAATAAAAAAAAATAGAAAAAAAATGTACTCTGGATCATTGGAGAACCAAATCCTTAACTCTCACACTAAACTACTTGCACAGAATTAGTGATTTAGCTGTAATACTTAATAAACGTGTAATTTTGCTAGAGTGTAGTACATCATATAAATCCAACTCTAGTACTTCAGGGCAGAGAGATGCGTCTTGTGTACTACCACACAGAGAAATGGAAAAACCACAAACTTTTTACACTGTTCTTCATCCTTTAACTCTAGTCCTTGAGGAATTTTACCATTTCCTTCTTTGGCCTGGGGACCATTGTTATTTTTTGTACTTACAATTGAAATTCCCAAAGGAACAGTATTAAGAGTTTTTTCTTTTCCCTGGTAGTTAGCCAGACAGCTGACAGGAAATGCTAGAAGGAAGCCTAAGAATTTGAAGAAATAATTTCCAAAGTGACCTACCATTCTCTTCATTTAATTCACTTTTTTCCTCTGCTATTCTCTTCTCCCTCTCTCTTTCCCACCTTTCTTCTCCATCTTCTTCCCATTACTTCTGCTGTCCTCTACCGAAGTCATGATGGGAGATTCATCCTCTACTTCTTCAGTCTCCCTTAGACTTATCCTCTTAGTTTATCCTATCTTATTTCCATATTATTCTGAAGAAAACAACAACAAAAAAAGTACTCTCTAGCGTAAATAGCACGGCCACATATTCTTTCAAATGTCAAAGGCCTTGACAAGTCAGCCAATGAACCACAGACTGTGTGAAGGTTTAGTTGTGCCAAGGAATGGTCATTATCAGAGACTAAAGCTCATCACACAGACACCATGAACCATGGTGCAGGCAGGACCAGTGGATGCCAGATAGGAACTGTGGCTTCTACCACGTGCACATTCAACCTTTGTGGGGCAGAGTCCTCAATGCAAACCACGCCCCTTATTCACCATACTGACATCACTAGTTCAACTTGATTTATCCTGGCAGTCAGTGAGTTCCCTTTCATGTTTTCATTTGCACAGTAGTGCTACCCACCTCTGTATCTTCCCCAAAATGGCACTGTGTTCCGAAGCAGGAGGGTCTGGCTTTTCCTGTATTGTAAGTGAAGGGTCAAGGAGGAACAGCTATAGCATGTTGGTGACTTGCTAAAATACAGCTGCACAAGTGTGAGTTCGATGCTTGGTCAGAAGCCATATGGGTAGCTTGAGGGTCTTTTGAATTTAGATTTAAAGAACTGGATTCAGATGTTAATCCTTTTGGGGATATGGGGCCATACGCCAGAGGATTTCTGAATTCTTAAATATTATTTTTGATGTTGTCAAAATGTCATATGTTGTTAACATTCCCAGTGAATGGTACTTATTTGTAAAATAGTATGAAAAGATCAACGTTTGTGGCCACTTCTGCTTGTGGCTATTTTTGTTGTTTATAAAGACTTGGCCATAGGTTGTATGACTTGTGGTAGTGATGTAAACCACTGTGTGTGTGTGTGTGTGTGTGTGTGTTGTGTGCGAACATGCTTGAGGGTATGGTGTTTTCAGTGTCTTGTTCCCAGGCCACAGATTCTGTCTGAGTGCACTCATTTCAAAGTGCTGTGCATGGAGTCATTGCTGAGGAATGATCTCATTTATGATGTGGATGGGAAATGGAAATTCCAGTTCTGTTCTGTTTTTGCTTCAGAATATTTCTGCTTTTTTTAAATTTTGGTTTCTATTTAAATACTAAAACATTTAAATGGAAAACACAAATGGATTTTTTTTTCCACCAATACACCTTATTTAACATTTTACGGCTAAATTACCTTTAGTCAGTAATAACATTATGGGGCAAGGATGATACTTACCTTTTTTGATTAGATTTTATTACCCTGATAATATTTTTTTTCCTTGGTCAGGTCAGTAGTTTAAAACTGAGCATTCAGAATAAAATTTTGCTTATTTGACTTGTTTATAATTTGTTTTTTAAAAGAACTTTTTAGTGATCAATATTGATTTTTTTGTCAGTGAAATCTTATAATAACATAATTTAGTTTTTCCTGAAGGATTCTGAATGGGCCTAAAGAGCTATATTTAGGAAGGGCTTCATGTAACATCTGGGTAGTTATACAGCAGCTGGGTAACAGAACATAAGGAACTTGACTCAAAGCTCAGAGCACTAATTGAGAAAGAGCCTGGTGTTTAATTCTGAAGTCAAGGGGAAAGCAATGTGGGAGGTAATTATCCAATTTGGGATATTGCTTGGTTAAAAGAGTTACTGTGTTAATAAAAATATAATGAGGCCTAGCCCCCTGGGGTGCTGTTTATTTTTGCACATCTCCCTGGGGCCATAGCTCCAGGTGCAAGATGGCTCAATGAGACCATGTTTTACCCTTGGCTTGGACTCAATTAGAGGGTGGGTCTCTGCTTCCTGAAAGTACTCAACCCACTACTGACATGATACTGGGAAAGCAGGTGTTTAGGAGAATCACAAGACAATTCTCCTGCTTTCTTGGCATGGGTGAGTGAGGCTCTGATGTCAGATTCTGGTTTAATCATTACATTTTAATTTTAGGAGACATTAGTGATTAGGGAAGAATAAGAAAGTAAAGATTATAAATTGGGATTTAGGAAAGAGAGTTAAAGGTTTGGGGTGGGGGGATTGCGGATACTAGAACATTTAACTTAAAAGTATACCGTGCCCAGTGACTTGGGAGGCTGAGGCAGAAGGATCTCGAGTTCAAAGCCAGCCTCAGCAACTTAGACCCTAAACAAGTTCAATATATTAAAATAAAAAAATAAAAAGGGCTGGGGATATGACTCAGTAGTTAAGTGCCTCTGGTACCAAACAACAGCAGCAACAACAACAAAACAAAATCTATACTATAAATCAGAAGGAAATCATCTCAGAAGATAGGATGGTTGGAAGTAACCTGGGAAAGACCCCTAGGCTTCCTTATCTTCTGTAAACTTGAACAAATAAGAGTTATTATTATTATTACATTTTTTTGTACAAGACATTTTTAGTATGGGTATGATGGATAAAGAAGTTGTTTTGGTTCATCTCAAAAATTCTTTTCTGTCTTTTCTTTGAAGATCAGTAGAAGGGCTTGTGCCCTCTGGTCTGTTCTGGTTTTCATTACTATAGCATTAAGATTCTTTCTTTTGGTTTATTCTACATTTACAGCTTATATCTTTGGCACTCTCGGGTCCCAGCCTTCTACTTATCCCACCACATCTTCAATATCCTATATTGAAAATATATTTAGAATCTAATTGCTCCTTGCCTTTGACACTGCTGTATGACTGGCCTGTGCTGTAATTTCATTTGGGTTGTGTTAGTCTTCCAATAGGTCTCCTGCTTCTACTTTTGGATTTTATAATTTATTTTCAACCTATCAGTCAGTCATTTAAAAAAAAACATGTATTAGCTAGATTATCTTGCTTCTCTGATCTGGCCCTACAGTGGATCCAATTTTCTGCCAATTAAAAAAAAAAAAGTCCTCACCATGTTTTAGAGAGCCAGAAGTACAAATTCAAGGTGGGGATATGCTTTGAAGGCTAGGAGAGAATCCTTCCTGTTCTCTTCCAGGTGATTCCTGCTGTTCTGTGCCTCATATCAGCATAACTCAAATCTCTGCCTCCATCTTTTCAAGGCCTCCACTTCTTCCTCTTATAAGAACACTTAATACTATAGTTAAGTTCTCAGATTAACTACAGAGGGTCTCATTTTGAGATCATTAAATTATTTGTTTTTGCAAAGAGACTCTTTCTCTGAATAAATTCATATTTTGGGGCTTTGGAGGGTTAGGATGAAGACATATTTTTTAAAGACCATCAATGAACATTCTCCAGATCCCCATCTATAATAGTCCCCTATTAGTGCTTGGATTTCTTTGTCCTGCCACTCTGACCCTTGATCACCTTGTTGTAGCCATACTGGATTTCTAGATTTTTCTCAAACATACCAGGTACTCAAGGATTAAGTCCTTTGTATTGACTGTTCCCCTTTGCTTGGGACACTCTTCCTCCAGATACTGACATGATCACTCATTCACGTTACATTCTCATGAGATTTTTCCTGTCAATAGTCTATTTAAAATTGTAGTGCTCACCTTCCTTCTTATCCTGATCTTATTTTTCACTTTTCTTTAATTTTGGTTGGATGGGCAATTCTGTTTTATGAGATGTTGCCTGGGGTGCCAGGATGCCTGGAAGATCCAGATGGCTTAGACATATGTCTAGCAGTTGTTTCTGGCTGCCAGATGGGAGCTCAATAGGAGCTGTTGGCGAGGCACCTAGCTTTCTGTGTGGACCTCCTATGAAAATGTTTGGGTTCCTTCACTGGTTTGGTGGCTGAGTTTCCATAGGGAACATTGTAAGAGGAAAGAAGTACAGTTGATGATGAGGTTACTGCCTGATAAACTCATTGAAAATATCGCTAAGGTGCACACTGATTGTGTGACTCCCTGACAGCTCTGGCTCACTGTTAGAGAATATCCTGCCATGTATCTCTAATCTGGGAAAAGATCAAAATTCAAAATGCAATGTAGAGTTTATGCTGAATGCATATAGCTTTCACATCACTGTCAAGTCACAAAATCATAAGAGAAACCATCACAAGTTGGGGACTATCCTTAGAAGCTGCTAGGCTGGACTCAGAAGTGCTATTGCTTCCGCTGTACTCTTTTGGTCAAAAGTGGTTGGCCACCTAAATTCTATGAGAGAAAATATAAACTCCACCTCTTTCAAGGGGAGTGAAAATTTTGTGCAGGGAGGGTAGAAACTGATGTAATCATTTTTGGAGACTCTCTATCAAAAGAACGTTCCTGAATTCTTGATGCCATGCCATGGCGTGGCTACCTACCGAAACAGACATCTTGATTTTTATGTTTGTTCTCTTTCTATCCTGCTATTCTGTTACTAAGGGATTGGTTGCCCCAATCTTTAAAAAAATAAACAAGCATTATTTTAAAATTTGAGACACATAGAAAAATCAGGTCATTAGGATCCTCAATGTTCCTTGTATCAAATTTATAAAAACCATTCTGTGTACAGTGAAGTTGGGGGGAATTCCATTGTTAGGCCTTAACAATTGGTTCAAGTTATGGATAGTTTGCCTAAGTTTCACATTCAAAGGAAGTTATTCCTTGATATTATTACTCTTAGTTGATAAGAGTCCAAATTTATACTCATACAGATGAGGCAATTATTATTACAAATCATATTTTTAAGGTCTCAAACCACTCCAGTGTGAAAGGATTTTTGAAATCACAATATATCTGGGTAAGGTATTTCTGCTCTTAGCTGAAAAAAATCAGTGGTTAAATAATATCTTATGGAATCTAAAGTTTACTGATTAAAGATTAGGCTACTTCCATTATGAAATTATATTTCCTTAGACTGAAAATAGTGGGATGACTCTTTTTTTGTCTATATCTACTTTTCTGTTTTGATCTTTTCAGACTGCCACAGAAAACACCATAGACTGGGTGGCTTCAGTGACCAAAACTTATTTCTCTTCCAGAGGCTGGAAGTCTGAGATCAGGGTGCCAGGAATGCTCAGGTTCTGAAGAGGTGATGAGGGCCCTCTTCTCAGCATGCAAACAGCTGCCTTCCTTCTGTGACCTCATATGGCAAAGGAAGGAGAGGGAGGAGGGTAGCGCCCTGCTTAGTGTCTCTTGTAAGACCACTGACCCCATGGTGAAGATCACACTCATGGCCTCACCTAACCCTAATTATCTCCAAAAGGCCCCATCTCCAAACACCATCACATCTGGAGTGAGGTTTTCAGTGTATGAATGTTGGCCCTTAGCTCCATATTACTCCTTTCATCTCTCCATGGAGACTCTACTGATAGAGAATGAGAATAGAACAAATAAAAAAACCAAAAAATACCTTCCAGTTTAATTTCTTTAAAATTCATGTTCCATTCAGCATTATTTAATTAGAGCATTATATTTATAGCATTTGGGTTCCTTTTGACAAACTTATTGACATTCCAGGCATTTGATTTCAATCCTCATTCTCCTGCCTCTTTCCCCTTCTTTTGCTCCCCCTTTTCTACCTCCTCTACTCTACTGATCTTCCTTTCACTCCTTTACTTGTTAATTGGTTTTCTCTATGTATATGTAAAGGAGAGATTTCCTTTAGTATATTTATTAATGTATATAACACAATTCTGTTAGATTCATTCCGTGTTTCTCTTTCCCTTTCTTCCTCCCTCCTTTTTACTATCCGACTTCTACCTCACTGATCATCCCTATATCTTATGATATCACTCCTGTTTCCCTTATTTTGCATTAGCTTCCATGTGAGAGAAAACATTCAACCCTTTATTTTTTGAGTCTTGCTTATTTCACTTAGCATGATTTTCTTCATTTCCATCCATTTGCTGGCAAAGGTGATTATTTCACTTTTTTATGGCTGAGTAAAACTCCATTGTGTGTGTGTGTGTGTGTGTGTGTGTGTGTATTCCATTTTCTTGATCAATTCATCTATTGTCCAGCATCTGAGTTGATTCTATAATTTGGCCATTGTGAATTGTGCTGCTATAAACATTGAATTGGTTGTATGACTATAGTATGCTAGTTTTAGTTCTTTTGACTAAATACTGAGGAGTAGTGTAGCTGGGTTATAGTTTTTTGAGAAATCTACACAGTGCTTCCCAAAGAGGTTGTATTAATCTGCTGTACCAGCACCAATGTATGAGTGTACCTTTTCTCCCACATCCTTGCCAACGTTTGTTATTATTCATATTCTTGATAATTGCCATTCTCTCCAGTCAGCAATTTAAAAAATGTTTTGGTAAGCTTATCTTGTTCAATAGAGGAAATTATTGTTCAGCAGGGGATAAATATATGCATAAGATTGGCATGGTAAAGAGAATAATGTTCTCCCAAAGATGACCATGTTCTAACCTCTGAAATGTATGAATGAATGTATTTTCTTGAAGGGGACAGGTAATTCACAGAGTCATTAAGTGTACAAGACTTTGAGTGGAGAAATTGTACTAGATTATCTAGGTATAATCTAGGTGGGCTCAGTCTAATCCAGAGAGACCCTAAACATTCAAGAAAATAAGTAGGTTAAAGATATGCAATAGGTTACCACTGTTGACTTTGAAGTTGTAGGAAGGGGACCTCTAGAAGCTGGAAACTAATTGTTGGCTGACATCCAGTGAAGAAACAACAATCTCAACCTATAACTTGTAACCACAAGGACCCGAATTCTGCCAACACCCCAAGTGAGCAGGAAATGAATTCTCCCAGGGGGCTTTCAGAGAGGCTCATGGACAGCTAACACCTTGACTGTGATCCTGTGAGACTCACACTAGGTTCTTACCTACAGAACTCCAACACAATAAATCTGTATTGTTTGAAGCCACTCATTTATAGTAATTTTTTATGTCAGCAACAGAAAAATAATACATTTTGTTATGAATTAAAGACTGAAATCTTCGAATTCTATCACCAAAACAAGTCAGACTTTACTTCCAGTCAAAAAGAATGATCTGTTTTAACAACTATTTTAGAACAATCAGGCATTTTTAGAATCACAGTAGCACTGTGTTCTTTGAAAGAATTTATGTCATTTTGGTGAACACTGACTTTTAATAATTTCGATGTGAACCAGGTGATACCTGATCAGATGAAATGGCTGCATTTGTAGATTGGTCATGTTCAAAAGCAGGGTATAGAAGGAGGTGCGGTGATCTGGAAAATTAAAAAATTGTACAGAAACAAAATCCTATCCTTCCTCTGCTAAAATATTACTTAAAGAAAGTGGTGCCTTGGTTTTAGAATATGTCTTTAAAACCAAGTTTTAGGTGGATTCATCTCTGTCATGTATCCCCTTTTGCCCCCCTCTGATTTTCAAGACAAGGTCACTAAGTAAAAGTCAAAGGTAAGTCACATATTGTAACATTGTTTCAATTATTTTGGAATCAAAATAAGCTACCTAAGGGAACTCATTTTAACATATTGAGGGTAGATTTTTTTCCCCATATTCAAAACATTGAAGAAATGATTCAGGCATAAAAAATTTTTAATAAGGAAAAATATTATAAATGATATATTAATTTTGGTAAATGAAAGAGAAATGAAACTAGAATGATGAAAAAGATTGTTTTACTTCTAGTTATTAGAAGTACAGGAAAAATTAAAATAAGACTATTTGCTGAGTATTCATATAGTAGATTATTTTTCCATCAAGAACGTCAGTCTAGGTGATCTAAGCACAGTTGTGATCATGGACATACCACATTCTGAGCTTCATTTCTTATTCATAATAATAACACAAATACTTGTTCTTATTCATAATAATAAACACTTATTCTACTTCACACAGAGGGCTCAGGGGAGAGAAGCTATGTATTAAAATGGAAAGTTTTTAACTTTCCATTAGGATACACCAAAACAGTGTAATTATCATTAGTACAAGACTTCTTGTATTTCATCATTTGTTTAATTTAGTAAAAGGAATTATTGTACTTGATGAAGAAAAGGTTAGCTATAATTGTTTGGAACTTTTTGTTGCATTTTTGTGGTAGAAGAAAATGTTTCAAAGAACGCACTTCTGCAATTACAAGGAGGTTAAATAAAGAAAAACAAATTTCAATCATCAAAATATACAATGTTCTCTGTGGACTGAAAGTGTTTTCGTGAAATGCAAATTATTCTTGTCCATATTGTTTACTCTTTGATAAATGTATTGATAAGTAGCATAGATATGGAAAAGTGTTCTCATTCTAAGCACACTATTCAATGGATTCACCTATGCAATGAACATCCCTTATAAGCAACACCCGGATCAAAAACCAGAATAAACCCTTTCCAGTGCCTGCCTCCCAATCCCAGGAGTAACCAATTCTAACAGCATCAGTAGCTCTGCCAATTTTTATTTTATGTATAACTGGAATCATAAAGTCTACATAATTTTGTATCTGGGTTGTTTCTTCAATAGTAAGTCTATGAAAGTCATCTACACATTTATACACAGTGATGGGGTAATTGTCCACATTGCTGATCAGTATTTTGTTGTGTGAAAATGTCATAGTTTGTTTATTCATTTTACTGTTGATGGGCATTTGGATAGCTGCAGTTTTAGGGCCATTACTAGCCGGGCTCCCATGAACATTCTAGTGCTGTTGATGGTTATCACATGCACACACTTCTGCTGATCACATGATATGTACATGTTCTCTTTAGCTGATATTTCCAGATTTCCAACTAATTACCATTCCCACCAACAGCATATGTGAGTGCCTGCAATTCTGCTTTTTAATCACCACTATTTCCCTTCTGTGTTATTTTAGTCCTTTGTTCTTGTTTACCTCTAGTTGTATCTCAGGGTAGGTTTACTTTGGATTTCCCTGATGATTAAAGGGGTCCAGTACCTTTGCATTCCTTATTGCTTATTTAGATATTCTGTTTTGTGCAATGTCTGTTCATGTTTCTACTTGTCAATTGAATTATCTTTTTCTTAAAATTTTATAGGAAATCTTCATAAAGTTTAATGGCTTCTTTCATTTGCAGTTTTCCTGTTTATTCTACTATTATGCCTTTTTATGAACAAAAATTCTTATTTTAAAATACTGAATTTCATTTTAATAGTTTGTGTTTTTTATTAATAACTCTTTGCTTACTTTATAGTCTTGAGATTTCTACCTATGAAATTGTTTAATAACTGGAAGTGAAGACTAACAATAAAACTATATAAAGGAAAGTGTACATTCAGCTTGGTTAGTCAAATGCAATTAAGCAAATGACTTATGAAGCAATGAACATGAAGAAATGTATATTTTGCTCCACGATTAGTCATTTCAATCAATCATGTCAAATTTTGAGGGTGAAAAAAACATCTTGTTTTTTCCTTCTTCTTATTCATGATTCCATTAATGTCGGGAGCTTATCTGCAATGACAGGCTTCCCCATTTCCTATGTGTCCCCCCAAAGATACAGCCCTTTATCCAATTATAGAAGACACAACTTGCAAATGGAATAGTGTGATCAATTTTAAGGTTATAAGTAAGAGACAAAGAGGAAATATAGTTCATGGTTTGTCCTGGTATAAACTTTTTGCAGATGTACATATATGTTAGTAAAAGTCAATGTAATTGGTCCTCTAGTTTTGTCTGCTGATATTTTTGGTCAGGGCAATTGCCTTTCAGTGTGTAGGGTTTCCTTCTTTCTTTCTGGATGTCAAGTATTCTTAAGCATCAGTTTGAAACATTCCCATCAATTGCCAGTGGCCCAATGCAACTAGTGTTTCTCACAAGAGTAGACTCAAGATTCGATTAATTCAGATTTTTTCTTTTTTCTCTCCTCATGTAAGGCAGTCAAAACAAGCACATACTACAGTATCTAGAGTTGACTGAAAGTATTTGTGGTAAATGAAAAAAGCCCTTGAGTGGTGAGGAATGGTAAGTAGATTCTTTAAATAGACTTAGGGGTAGGAGAACCAATTTTCCTTTGATTTACATGAGAGATCTCAAAAGCTAAAATATGTGCTTATAGTTTTGGGATTCTAAGTTGGATATAAAATGTCTAAGGTTTTTCTTAATTAGGAAGAATAGAGGAAATCTTAATTAATAAGATACTAAGATTTTTTAGTAAACTTTTTGAACTGGTTAACTTTCACGAAATCCATACCTACTTAGTTGGCCTTCTCATTACCAATGGTTTAGACCAAGAGGAACAAGACATCATCAGGATGAAATTCAGTCTCTCTCTCACTTGGAACCTGCCATTTGGAACTGTCCGCTCTTCTGCTGGATTATCTCAGTTGGTTGTCCCCTTTGCCTGTTCTTTATAGACGAATCCTCCCAAAACTTGGGACATTCATTTTGTTTTCCATGAGGAGTTAGTCTGAATTTTTTTGTAAAAGAGAAATTTTTTCCCCTACATCTTCAGGTCAAGAAGGCAAAAGTAAATTGAGTCCCTAAATGGTTTGAGGAAGAAATTGGGAATGAGAATGGACGCTGAGGGTTCTAAATTTTCCTCATTTATTTTCATGTTTGGCCTATCTGGAAAAATCCTGAAGGAGAATGGGTCTTTGGGGACTTCCCCAAATCTGAGCTGCACAATTCATATATTACAGCTAGCTTTCTAACCACTTTTTAACTCAGTGTATCTTCAAATATCTATAAAATTAAAGAAAATAGTTGCATTTTCCTTCTTATTGTGATATACAGAATAGTAGAATAGTGATAAACATTAGGATCTGCATTTTAAAAAAATTGGTTGGTGGCGGGTGTTAAGCAGTGGATCATGGGAGACCAAACACGGTATAACTTTCATTGGGAATTTTAAGAAACAAAGTAGAGCAAAGGCATTACATGCATTGGTGCTTTAATAAATTTTAATAACCAGATCTTGATTACTTTCTGGGGAATGAATTTCAAACAAATTCTCAAGGATCTCCAGTTAAGACCTGCTTCCACCACATCAGAGCAGCAAAGGCCCCAAGTTATTTGGAGTAGTGTTTAGGGGACAGAAATGGAAAACATTTGCATTGATTATAGAAACACATATCTACAAGAGCTTCCTACATCCTCTCCTCACTCTGCTTTATGAGAAACTAACTCTCTTGTGTATAAGCTATTCCTTGGCATCATTTGGGAGGTTGTGACAGTGATCCAATTTAAAATGTGACATTGGTTAAAATCTCTTTACCTTCTGCCTCCAATTCAAAGACCATCTGTGGAGTGGCTGTTGGTGGAGGAGAATTCCAGTGCCAGACAGCCAACTTCCACTGTTCCTCTATTCCTGAGGACCCCTATACCACAGAGCTTGGTGATTCCCTCTTTTTTGTGGGCTCTTTTCAACCAACCTAAGTACTTTCATGTGTGTCTTACTGATGGCGAGGAGTTTGAGTCCAGAAAGAACACAGGTGTGTGTGTGTGTGTGTGTGTGTGTGTGTGTGTGTTGCCCATGGGCACACACATGTGCTTGCAATGACTTTTGTGTTATCCTTCTAATTTGTTAGCTTCTTTGAGTCTTTAATCTGGATATCTCTCATGCTATTTGGTTTAGTGCTTTGCAAATTTAAGGTGATGAACAGTAAGGTATGTATCATGCTTCTCTAATTCATGAGGTAGTGTTTACAGGTGAGTTTAAATGCTTTGTTTCTGTAGCCACAGAGTTTGGATGATTCATGCCTGTGCCACTTGATAGCTATCAATCTTGGAATCTCCCTGTGTCTGGGTTTCCTTATCTTGAGATTGGGGTAGTAGTACCATCTTCCTCATAGGCTATTGTGAGCATTAATTGAGTTATTGTAGATAAAGTAGAACCATACTTGATATGTAAGAAATTGCTGCTGGCTAGCTTTTAAAAATGTTATTATTAGCACTTTAGAGTTTACAGTGATTCATTTGACTCTCACAAGAATACTCTAAATATAAAGGGCATATGTCTTTATTTCATTTTGCAACTCTAAGGACAAGGTCTTACAATTAACAAGAGGCAGGATTAATGGTGGCATGTACCCAAGTCAAGTTTCTAAAACCATCAGTATTGTCACTATCCATACCATTGTCATAGAGGATGGATTAAATACTACATAAATATTGCCTTGTGCAGTGGTGCACACATGCAATCCCAGTGGTCAGGGAGGCTGAGGCAGGAGGATCTTGAATTCTAAGCCAGCCTCAGCAACTTAGGGTCTCACTGAGCTGTTCGGAGATTCACTATCTCTAAGTAAAATATAAAAAAGAAGGCCTTGTTATGTGGCCCTGGGTTCAATACCCAGCGCACATGCACATGCACACCCCCCCCCCCACAAAAAAAAACCAAACTATATGAAACTATTAAATTAAATCACAGATATATCAGAGTATTGACTGTGGATAGCACACATGGAAACTTTTTTGACATAATCTTTGCTATGGACTTGTGTCTCTGACTAGATAGAAAAATAGAGGTATCATGAATTACATAGGTGTCATCCCAAGTCCAAGTGGATGGATAAATATGGCAGTTTCTATAGACAAGAATTAATTGGAATGCAGGCTAGAAGGTCACCTTTAGCCCCAACTAGTCTCAAGAATAGTTCTCAAGAAATCCAAATTGGCTATTAAAAGAATCTCATTCCTGGGGAATGGGGCAGAGAAGAGGCTCTTTGCTACACAGAAGTGTATGCCTCTGAGGTTGTATTACCAAAGTCTTCTCTTTCTCTGTCTGTCATGTCCTTCTTTTGTAATGAATGCCTGAGTTGGAGTTTTTTGTATAGTAAGTGTTCATTAAACAAAACTGAATGAATGTATATCAACTTTCCTTTGTTTGTTTGATGACCTGCTAACACATGAGTACAAAAAATTGTGAAATGAGAAGTTATTTGCCTATAATAATAGCTATTAGACTAAAGTTAGACTAATATTAGCTGTTAATATGCTTAGTTTTAAGGTAAAACAAATTCACCCCATTTGATATTGCAGGCTATGCTTATCCCAGTACTTCTAGTCCACTTTTACTTTTCTTTTTTGTTTCCTTTTTTTAAAATTTATATATGACAACAGAATGCATTATAATTCTTATTACCCATATAAAGCACAATTTTTCATATCTCTGGTTGTATACGTAGTATATTCACACCAATTGGTGTCTTCATACCTGTACTTTGGGTAATAATGTCAATCACATTCCAACATCATTTATAACCCCATGCCCTCTCCCTTCCCCTCCAACCCCTCTGCCCTATCTAGAGTTCGTCTATTCCTCCCATGCTTTTCTTTTCATAGAACTTATGGTCTCCTTCCGCAAAATGGAATTATTAGGCTCTTATTGATTGTCTGACTGTTTACCATGGGAAATCTACTCCCTGGAAGACTGAGGTCTTTGTTTTGCTTGTTGGTTTATTTCAGGATCATACAACAGTTTCTGGCATGTATTAGTTCAAGGAGCATTTTTTTAAATGGTAGCAGCTCCCTCTTTGTGCAAGGCAATGTGAGTGGTATCATGTAGAGGAATCAATAGTGACTAAAAGACCATTCAGTGAGTCTATGTGAGTGTGTTCATTAATACAAAGTGCTTATAATTTTATAGGTGATATGTAACATACAGTAAATATTTAAAGGTATGAATAAACATGGTTCCCAAATTAATGATGGTTTGACTTTATGATGGTGTAAAACTAATACCGTCACAAACTGGAAATACTTCTTCAAATTTTGAATTTTGCAGTATGATTTTCTCATGATGCGTGGCAGCAGCAGTGAGCTGCAGCTCCCAGTCATTTGCATGAGATATTGAACATTTTATTAAAAAATAGGCTTTGTGCTAGATAATTTTGTCTAACTGTAGACTAATATGTGTTCTGAGCACATTTAAGTTACGCTAAGCTAAACTATGATGCTCAGTAAATTAGGTGTATTAAGTTCATTTGGTTTATCTTATTTTCTACTTATGATGGGTTTATCAGAATGTGTAAGTTAAGAACTGACTATTATATTTATCTATCTAATCTATCTTAGCTATCTATCTTATAATGTCTCATCTATCTCATTTATCTCATTTATCTATCTCATCTATCTATCTATCTATGGGCTGTGAACAATTTGACTACAGTTTTGACCTGATCAGAGTGTCTTTGGCCCCTCGAATCTCTGCCCCTTGTAGAAGATGTGCTCTGGGTTGTGTAGGTCACCTCTGCAAGGCCTCACCAGTTGCCATAAGCTTCTCCCTCCTCCTCATGCTCTAGGATGCAGCTCACAAACTAAAAGTCTGAGAGTTGCATCTGGCCTGCACATGTGTATTGTTGGGTTTGCCAAAGGCTTGAAAATTCTTTAAGTCAATTGCCAACATTTAAAAATCTGGAGAATTCTCATAAATATCCAAATTTCCTTCCGCCTTCACTTGCAAAGCCTCAGAGTGTCTGTCAACACAGGGCTGGCATTTCCACAGGACCTTGGTAGGCTGGGGCTCGGCAGGAGCTGGCCCATCAGATGAGACATCTGCTCTTCTGGCTACCATGGTTCCATCTTACCACTTCCCTGCTTAGCTCTGAATAGGCTGAGATTGCAACCCCTACTTTGAGGCTGCCCTCCACTCATCCTCATATCTCTTGTGGTATGAATTGATAGTGGTGCAAACTGCTGGGAAGAGAGGAAGGGATAATGATGTTCGATTCACACTGATTGGTAGCCACACACTCATTTTACACCTAGGGCGCAGCCCCTGCATTAATAAATAACTTGTTTCCAATGGAAAACCGACATCTGAGATTGAAGCAAGGTTTGCAGTTCTTCTTGACTGCATCAATACGATGTGCTCATTAGCTAAGCCATTGAAAGAAGAGTGTTACTTATCTTTTAGGGGAAAAAAAGTTACATCAGGGAAACAAGAGCTCAGGATGCCACTAACCACCTTCCTGAGGATTTTCCTTGTTGTAAAGAAAAACCTGCCACTTAAGCTTGTCCAAACTTGTCTGTTAGGACTATGCACATTTTCACTTTTAAAATAATCCCATATATGTGATTTTGGGCAAAATAGCACCATAGTCTTCCCTGAGGGATTGTTATTTAATATTTGAAGGCAACGAGATAGCCAGCACACTAGTTCAAAACCAAATGAAAACACATCAAAGGAAAGCAGACCATCTTCACATTAGTGGATGAAAGAACACCACTTACTTTGCCTTCTCCTCCCTGAATGAGAAATATTATGTGATAAATCTCCCTTGGTTATTTCTTCATTCTTTCTTTTTCCTTCCTGCTGTTCCTGATGACAAGGCTATAATGTGAGAGCTAATTTGTGTCAGGTGGTATTGAGTGTTTGTAGGAAAGCTTGGTGTCAATGTAAATTTTCATAGCTTTGAAACAATGGTAGGCAATTAATTAAAATGTTGTCACTGATACCTCCACTGCAGTTTAAATAACCCAGTGCTTCATAATGAGGAGCCAGTTTTAAATAAAAGAGAACAAATGGCTGAAAGCATATGACAGAAAATACAGAACATGCACATATGTAGTGAATCAGATGTTGGGGTGTTTGTCAGCAGAAGGCTGGTGGAAAAGGAGAAACTGCTAGGACCAGTGGGCACCAAAGTCAGGGGATCCATCCTGCAGTTGGTTTCTGATGAAAGTGACTCAAAGTCAATGTCAAAGATGCCTGGTGATTTCAGTCCTCTTGGAGATGGGTAGGGTGTTGCAGCTTAAATCTCCAGGAAATGTTCATGGGCAGGTGGGCACAGCAGCCAAGGGCTCAGGACACAGAGTTCAGTGGCCCAGGAATGAGGAGACCATTGAAAAAAGTTGAACTGGGAATTAGGTCCCAGCTGAGAACCTTAGATGGAACAGGGCTTCAGGTCTTGGACAGGGAGCAAAAGTACAGATCAGGAAATTGAGGCATTTGCCCCCAGATTTGTGGACTTCACAAACTCAACATGGCTGGGAAGAATGTGGTTCCACACACTCATAGGAACCTAAGGATCATTTTGGCCACCATAAAACCACAGTAGTAAAGTGAGTTTCAGCCCCTACCAGTTGGTAGAAACTGTATCTAGTGTTATATTATTGGTACTGGACCCACAGGGGTTGGGAAGATCAGGGCTTAAAGGTACTGACACTGGAAAGACATCTGAAAACATACATATGCAAAGATGAACATGCACACTGACACACTTCTCACCTTTTGAGAACATGTATTTCAAGATGTTAACAGTGATTTTTGATTAGGTGAATGAGTTATTTGTTGCAGTTTATTTACCATAAAAATAAAACAGATGGGTGTGGAGGCACATGTTTGAAATCCCAGTGGCTTGGGAGGCTGAGGCAGGAGGATTGCAAGTTTAAAGCCAGCCTCAGCAACTTAGTGAGGCCCTGAGCAAATTAGCAAGACCCTGTGTCAAAATAAAAAAAATAAAAGAAGGACTATGGATGTAGCTCAGTGATTAAGTACACTTGGGTTCAATTCTGGATACAACAGAAAAAAAAAGCAACTATTAAAAAATTTTTCAAAAGGAAAACTATGTTCTTAAATTATGGAACAATATCTGCTTTACTGTAATTGAACTTATACCTGAAGTAGATTTAAAGGTGGAACACATGAGAAAAAACAAAAGAAAGAATGATAAAAGTATTTTTCACACAGAGCCCTTATGATAATTATAATCACACCATCACTCTCAAATCCTCTCTTTCTGACCTTGCAGTGGAGAATGGTGATAATAAAAAGAAGAGAGTGCATCAAAATTCTTTCTTGAGCATTGATCTGAAATGACCTTGAAGTTAAATTGGAAAATAAATTGAAGACAACTGAAACAGGAATTAGAGCATTCAGACATGAGTTGGAACAAAATTTTATCAATTAATGTTTTAGTATCTATTGTTATTCCCTTTATTCATATACTTATGAATAAGTATTTATGGAAATGAGATTTTTTTTAGTGACATTTTACCAATATGGTAATCTAGATTTCAGGAAATACCAGGCTATACATATTCACTGTTTTGTAATCTGAAGAAGGCAGAGAGATTCAAAAACAGCATTCCCTGGGGTCCCCCAACCAATTTCCCTCTATTCTTTTTTTGTTGTTGTTAGAATTACAGCATGCAATTATAGAAAGGGCAATAATTGCTCATAATTGTGCTTTTATATTCAATGAAAGATTTTGAATGATATCAGCATATTCCAGCATCTCAGTATTAGCTCAATGTCAAGGTTTCCTGTTACAATTTATTTGTATCACTCAGTTTATGTGTCTAGACTAGAGATTGGGTAATGGATGTATCCCACAGTTTGCTTTCTTAAAGGGAAAGAAATCGGTCTTAAACTTTTGACTAAATAATTTACCTAGAGTTATAGTTAATCTCAGTCCAGAATACCTGTTAGTACCTGAGAATCAGAAAGTACCCAAGTGTGGAGAACAATGACTTGGACCATGGTCTTTGAGTGCTTCGGAGTTGTGGCCGGGAACTTTCTGTACAAAGGTGCAGGTGAAGATTGCCTAGGGGCTATGGTAAAGCCCTGCCTGAGTAAGTTCTGTGCAAAGGTACAAAACAATAACTTGAGCTCAGACACTAGCTGCTAGGGATAGAAAATTCTGAGCATGACAAGATAACCACAATATCTTGTAAGCACTGCAACCTTCAAGCCTGCCTGCTTTGCAGAAACTCTGGACAATGGGCCTCTTGTGTGCAGCAGGATAATAACAGGATGTTTCTGGCAAACAGTAGGATAGCTACAAAAATGTTTCTAGTTCTGTAACTTTTTAGTGTGCAAAGAACAATGTCCCTATAGTTTTAACTTTTTGATTTCAGACCCTATATGATCAATGTGCTAAGCTAACTCTGGGTCACTTTTCTTCCATTAGAGGTCAGTGGACCACATGGTCCTAGCTTTGTTTCTTTTCTTTTATGTCTTTCTTAATCTCTCATCATCTCTCACCAGTTTCTAGGGTTCAGCCATGCTGGTCATGGAACCCAGAAGAAAAAGATGGGGTCACATTCAAAAGAGACAAGAGTAAGCTTGTGTCAAATCTGGGACAGTGTGAGCACCAGTAAATTATAACTCATTGAATACAATAAGCAAGAACTCATGAGTTCCATACTGAAAATACAGAGATTAATTAACAGGCAAGAAGGGAAAGCTCTTTGTGAAGGTAGAATGCCAACTTGTAAATACAGAAAGAATGGTGGTACATTCAGCTTCAAACTTCACAGGTGTTTGAGGATTATAGTTGGAATAAGTTTCTACTTTCCCCTGGGACCAATCACAACGTGAGATATTCTCTGACCATCCCTCTGCTCCAAACTTTGCTTCAATCACAAAGTGAGATGATTTTCAATTTTATCCCCCAGAGCAGCTAAACTGGTTCTCATTTAGGCCACATAAGTGCCACTGACTACATTGGTTGTCAACACTAGAGTCATAGTTATACCTTGGAATCTCCTAGAGAGGTGACATGAAGACTCATTCATAGTCAAGACCTTGCCTTGCTACATAAAATATCAAGGTCACTCTCCTATCTGGGTGCTTAGTTCCAACCAGTTTCCTGTTTGACCATACCTACTATAGAAATGAAGACAGAAGTTTGATCTTGCCACTGCTGAGTCATGCAGACTGTGATTTGGTGGAGGACTAAATGCCATTAGGATGAGACACTCCTTTAAGCATCTTGTGGTGTTCCCTAGAATCCCTCTGAGGGAAGTCAGGACTTGAGAATTCCACAAGTGGCCTCCAGATCACCCTTGCCTTTATTAGCAATAGCACAACCACTTTTTAAAAATACATTTATGAGTGGGGGTAGGAAAGAGAGAGGAGATCAGGAGTGGAAGAAGTTAGAGGAACCAGGTTACTTTGTCACCCTGCCATTTGTCTGCATATAGGACTGGCTTTTATATTGCTGATTTTCAGGTCAAAATATTAAAATATTCTCTTTACTATTTTTACCTAGAGCACCGAGAGCAAGGAAGCATCAGAGATTTTTTTTTTGGTTATAGGTTATAAAAAAAGCAATTTTATACATATTCAAACCCAGTATCTTTTCAACTACATACCATTAAATAAAAAATAAAACAAACAAAAACCCTCTCAAGTTAATCTTTGTGGACCATCATTAGGAAACTTGCTTCGAATTGTCATCAGGATTGATTTGGTTGCTAGGGAAAGAAAAAAAAACACAATATTTTAACTGGTAAAAAGTGAGGTTGTGTTTTGCACCTGCCTAGTCAATAGTTGAAGTCTTGTCCTATTTATTACCATTAGCTATCAGTTAACTTCTTTTAAATTTTGATTCATTCATATGCTTTCATGTTATTGGGAGGAATAGAGATGGAAGTAATTGCTATCTTATATTACTTAGTCTATTTAGAGTCTAAAATATGACTCATCCATTTAAAAAGATGCACAAGTGTTATATTCTAGAAGTTACTTTTTCAGTTTGCTGACTATCTTCTTAGCTTCCACACCCGTTCCAAATTTGCATACCTTCCATTGCTTCCCTCCATCTAGGGAAATTGTCTGGTCTTGCTTGTTGGTTTCCTATTTTATTCATGAAACCTCCCTAGACCCCTTTATCCTTAGTTGCTCTTGGAATATCCTGAAGCTCCTGCAGAACGTACTCCAACATTCAGAATAAATTCTGTCTTGTTGCTACTTACTTCATATGCACATCTTGTCTTCCTAATGAAACTTTAAATTTTGTTAAACTTTAAACTTCTTAAGCAAAGGAACATCTTATATTTCTGAATCTCCCCCACCCTACCCCCTGCATCTAGCATAGCACTAAATTCTCTACCTAGAATGTAAATGACTGACAAATCTTGGGCTAGAGATTGTGCATTGAATATGGTCTTTGCTGTTGGGACTCTAAGACAAAATTGTATCATGTTTGGGGAAGTGTATAATGGTATGTAGTCATTTAAAAAAATGTTATACCCTTTACTTTTGAGAAGCTAGAAGTCTTTTTGTAAAGTGGACTGAGACAGATTTTTCTAATTTATCATTTCTGTAATTTTTGAATTTTTCACTATGAAGTTTCTCTGTAGAACTAAGAAAAATTGAAAAAAATAGCAAAACCATGATGATGGATGGAGTTTTACAGATGGTATTTTTCTCTTGAATACAGATGGGGATGTGTCTGAATTTGACTGTTCAGTTCCTGAGTTTCCTTCCCAGGCCTCCACCCCTGGAAACAGCTGCATTTTGAGCTGAGTTGAATACTGCGGTTATCAGGCACTGGTGCCCCTTTTGGTCTTAATGAGTCATTACAATCCCTGGTGGTCCAGTGAAGCTTTGGTCTATGACCTTATATGGCATTGCTGTGTATGATTCTTTAAATGATTCAAGTTCTCTGAAGTTTCTTCCATGAGACTTTCCTAATCCGTTCAAAACCTCAGAAGAAATTCTGGTCTGTAATGCTGAGTAACCATGTCTGTTTAACTAAGTATACTTAGTTAACAGATAACCGTAACAGATAAACGAAAATGGGCTCTGTAGATAATTCAGAAAGTTACGAAAATAGAGGATTATAAATTGTACTAAGGGTCCTAAGTATTAGGTGATGTTTTCAGAGTAGCAGGAATCAGTAGAATGTCTCACTGAGTTCTGACACTGAGATAA
This sequence comes from Spermophilus citellus, assembly GCF_964194105.1. NCBI lineage: Eukaryota > Metazoa > Chordata > Mammalia > Rodentia > Sciuridae > Spermophilus > Spermophilus citellus. The sequence goes on along the minus strand of NC_138186.1, from coordinate 91,867,392 downwards.
GCCTATGAAGGATCGTGTGCCAATTTTAATGTGGTTCATACCTTTGCAGCATCCCAAGAATTCTTTATATAAATGACTGTTGATACAACACTGTGTGTCATTTACAAATGTTCTCCTCCTCCTCCTTCTTCCCCACTTTCCTCTTCCTCTCCCCCTTCTTCTTTCCCTACTTCTTCCCCTTCCTCTTTTGAGACAGGGCTTTGCTGTGTTAGGAAGGCTGGCCTGGAACTTGTGATCCTCCAGCCTCAGCCTCCTGAGTAGGTGGAATTACAGGCATGCATTATCACACCTGGCTTCTGAAGACATCTTCTTACTAATCCTATACTTGATGAAAGACAAATGTTATAAGTAGCCTGATATTCCACCATGGCTGTGGAGACTGTGGAACATATGGGATACGCTCATAAGAGGAAGAGGAAGGGATTTGGGGAAGATTTAGGCATCCAGACTCCCACCCTGACTTTTGCAATAGAATCTTGTGATATTTTAAAATGCTAGAATGGTCAGAGGCAGGGATACTAGATGATGTCTGCTAATGAGGTTCACTTAACTATGTTTTCTGTTTCTTGACCTCCGTCAAAAACAAAAAACACAAACAACAACAACAACAACAACAAAACAAATGCCAAGAGTCTCTAGGAGAGAATAAATTCTTGGGGATGGGATACTCCATTCCCATAATTGGACTGCTCTCACTATTGGTTAATGTTCCTTTATATTGGCATATTTGCTGTATTTGAGCCTTTTCTATGCTTAGAACTTTTATCCAGCTTATTTGAGAATCTTTGAGGATATCCTACTTTTTATTTTATGTAATCACATTAAAATTTATCCCATATTGCCCCTAAAATAATGGGAAAATGAACTTTTGAGTCAAAGTTGACAGCTTGAGAAAGTTGAAGGACCATTTATCAATGGTCATAAATACATTTAATTATGTGACTATTTTCCACTTCCCTTTCCAAATAATTTCTCTATCTTAGTTTACATCACATATAAGTAAAATTCAATGACAACATGGGGAAGGAAACACATGTGCCACCCATGTAAGGTAACACAAGGTGCTGGGATAAGGCTTCAGGTCTAACTTCTGGTTAAAGGGGCAAACATAACCTATTAACAGTTCTCTTAATTAGAGAGGAGAAAGCAAACAGTCCTTTAGCAGAAGTTATTTAGCACTGAGATTGAAAGAGATTTGGTAACAACTCCATGTATGCTGAGTCATGAAATAAAAGATCTCCTCAAAAACAGTTTTGGAGTAAACAATAAAAAATATATATTTTTTTCTTCAATGCAATCTTTGATGAAAGCTAGCACATTTATGTTAGCACTTAGTAAGTCAATTTTGAAAGGAGCCGGACTTTACCAAGTGCTTATTATATAAAACTTTGGGAGATACTACTTGATTCTAAGATAGTCTTTATGATTTCTTAAATTACTGAATTAAAAAAACTCACAAATAATACATGTGTATATGTTGATAGATAAATCAAATGATACTTAAATTTGAAATTTGAAATCTCTCTCCTCTCCTCTCTTCTTCTGGAATTAACCATTTTAATTTAGTTTAACTATTTTTATTATTATGTATTAAACCCAGGGGTGCTTTACCACTGAGCTACATCCCTAGACTTTTAAATTTTTTATTCTGAGATAGGGCCTTGCTAAATTGCTGAGTCTAGACTTGAACTTGGAATCCTCCTGCTTCAGCCTCCCAAATTTCTGGGATTACAGGTGAGCATCACTGAATCATGCTGACCATTATAATTTTAAATGATAGTGTATTTTCTTGATTTATCAACTTTAGACTATATCTATTAATGATTTATAAGATGAGGAATTAAAAGAACTTTAACCAACTTCTTTTTGCCTTCTGAGTTTCTAAAATGGGTTAAGTTATAATATCATTTTTAGTTTTTTCTGGATGTTCCCTGTAGAACTGTGTTTCAATATATAAATTCTACATAGGCTCTTTTAACTCATCACAAAAATGAGATTTAGTACAGTTACTTCCTTCTCATTTCTCTTGCTCCTAATTCTATTTATTTATTTATTTATTTATTTATTTTTATTTATTTTTAAAGAGAGAGAGAGAGAGAGAGAGAGAGAGAGAGAAAGAGAGAGAATGAATTTTATTTATTTTTTAGTTTTTTCGGTGAACACATCTTTGTATGTGGTGCTGAGGATCGAACCCGGGCCGCACGCATGCCAGGCGAGCGCGCTACCACTTGAGCCACATCTCCAGCCCTCCTAATTCTATTTATTATATTACTTTAATATTGTCAAGGTTTACATATTTCTATTATATTACTCAATTATATTTGACTTCAGTTTTTACATGTGGTTTCTAAATGTTGAAATGAATAAATAGCATTTAATATGATTAAATTACATATATTAAATTATATATTACCTTATATATGTGCATTTATACACACACACATATATACATACATACATACACACACACACACATATATATAAAACATTACCATGGAAGCAAAAATATGATTAAACACATAAAAAGGAAATGTAAGTTTTAAAGCAAACCATAACCCCTCAATTAAATTTATTAAAGGAGATTAAGCACAAGGTTAAATTGATTCTTTTCTATACTTGGTCTTTTCTGAGTCATGTGCAGAGGACATTCCTCTATTCTCACGTCAGTTGTCATGCTCAAGTAGGTGGCACTGAGGAAAAAGGAGAAGATATCCACAAGTCCTTATTGTCGGAGCTGCTCACTCTGTGTCTGTATCCACTTAAGTCGCCTTTGCTCCTGTTTCTAGCTGAGCTTTCTGGGCTCTGAGCCTGGTCCAACCCCTCTCACTCTGCCTCAGATCCTAGCCCCTTTTGCCTACCTAAAAACATTGCTCCAGAAATTCACCCTTTCATCACTGAATCATCAATTTAATATTCCTCTCTGAACTCTATCTTTCCATTAACCTTCAAATGTAGTGTTATTTATATAATTTTTAAAAAACCTATCTCAATTCCATTATTTCTTTCAAGCTATCTTACAATTTTTCTTTCTTTTACAGTAAAATAAATGTAAAAATTTACTTATACTTATTGTCTCCATTTTTGTCTTTTTTTTTTGCTTATTACTATATAACCATTCCCTAGAGTAGTTTTTGAAACAAACAACTGAATGAACAACAACAACAACAAACCCCAAAGATATTATTAAGTGAATCAATTGTGTTGTCTACTTTCATATATGTCTTTTTCAACTTGTTGAAATATATCCTGGATTCTTTTTACATATGAGATGCATGGGTGATGAGGTATACAAAGGTCTTATTTTTTTCTGGTTTAAGGATTTGACTGAAGAATTTTAGATTCAAGATAATTTTCTCTTAGGAAGTTGAAGACATTACTTTATTGTTTATGACCATCTTTTAGACTGAAGAAAATTGATTCTGTTAGATAATTTGAGTCCCAACCGGAAGCCTTAGAATTTTCTTTATATACTTAGTTAATTGCTTTTATAGACTGCATATCTGGGTTCATGTGTTAAAACTCCTCTCCCTGCAATTTCTGATTATTTGGCTATTAGTAGGTCACTGATAGCTAAAGACTTTATCTCCAGCTTGGAGAATTTTTCTTCTGCGATTTCTCCTTCTGTTCTACGTTGTCCCCACTATCTCTTTTTCAAACCCCACTGTCATTCACATATTTTAATTTCTCATTCATGTTTTACCTTGTTTTAAGTATTTTGTTTGGGGACATTGCCTTAATTTACTCTTCTGCTTATTTACTACTTGCAATATAGATATTTTATGCAGTTCATTCATTGCCTTTTTGTCAGTATGTTTTATTTTTTTTGTGTGTGTTTGTAACTCTTATTTATTTATTTACTTATTTATTTGTTGTAATTAGAGCTTTTCTATAATTATACATGGTAGTTGGGTTCATTCTGACAAACACATGACATAGAATTCCATTTCAGTTCACGATTCCCTTTTTCCTTCTCCTTTTCCTCTTGTCCTCCTTCCCCTCTCCAATTCTCCTTTCTCTACTCTATTAGACTTCCTTTCACTCATCTATTTATTTATATTTGATTGGTTCTTTTTACTTATACATAAAGGTGAATTCCCTGTGGTATATTTATATATGTACATAACCTTATTTTTTAGAGAATTCATTCTGCGTTGCCTCCTCTTTCCCATTCTTCCACTTTGCCTCTTGATCTCCTTCTGTACATGACTGGTCTTTCCTTTATCTTTTATTATATCCTATCATAATGATATCCTATCATTTCCTTTATTTTATTCTAACATCCTCATATGACAGAAAGCATTCATTTGTGTTTCTGGGTTTGACTTATTTCACATGGCATGATGTTCTCCATTTCCATCTATTTACTAGCAAATGCCATAGCTTTATTCTCATTTATGGCTCATAGGACTCCATTGTGTGCACATATATATCAAAATTTCTTAATCCATTCACTATTGACAGGAACTTGGGTTGATTCCATAATTTAGCTATTGTGAATTGTGCTGCTATAAACTTTGAAGTGGTTGTATTGCTATAGTATGACAATTTTAGATCTTTTGTGAAAATACCAAGGAGTAGGGTAGCTAGGTTATATGGTCGTTTAATGCCTAGTTTTTTTTTTTAAGTAATATCCATACTGCTTTCCAGAATGGTTGAATGAGACTGCAGTCCCACCAACAATGTACAAGTATAGCTCCCCCCACCAACCTTGCCAGCATTTATTTTTCATATTCTTGACATTGTGTTTCTGAGTGGAGTGAGATGTAATTTCTTCCTTGTAGTTTTTATTTGCATTTATCCAGTTGATAGAGGTGTTTAAATATATTTGTTGGCCATTTGGATTTCTTATTTTGAGAAGTTTCTGTTTAGTTCTTTTGACCATTTGGGTTATTTGTTTTCTTGGTGTTAAGTTTTTTGAATTCTTTGTATATTCTGGATATTAATCCCCTATTGGAGGAGTAGCTGGCCAAGATTTTCTCCCATTCTGTTTTTCTCCCATTCATGCTCTTAATTGTGTCATTTACTGTGCAGAGGTTTTTAGTTTAATAGCATCCCATTTTTTCAGTTTTTGGTACCAGGGATTGAACCCAGGGGCATTTAACCACTGAACTACATCCCCAACCCTTTTTAAATTTTTTTGTTTTGAGACAGGGTCTGTCTAAGTTACTTATGACTTCACTAAGTTGCTAAAGCTGGCTTTGAACTCAAGATCTTTCTGCCTCAGCCTCCCAAGCTGCTGGGATTACAGGTGTGCACCACCACACCCAGTGTGGCATCCCACTTACTGATTCTTGGTTTTATTTCTTGCGCTTGGAGGTCTTGTTAAGGAAGTCAGTGCCTGCAACTATATGATAAAATGTTGACCCTGTGTTTCTTCTAGTAGTTGAAAAGTTTCTGGTTGAATTCCTAAGTCTTTAATCCATTTCAATTTAAGTTTTGTACAGGGTGATAAGGGTCTAGTTCCATTTTTCTGCATATAGCTCTCCAGTTTTCCCAGCACCATTTGTTAAAGAGGCTGTCTTTTCTCCAGTATCCCTAGCCCCTTGGTTAGATTAATTTCAAAATATTTCATTTCATTTTTTAAGGTTTTTGTGACTGGGATGGCTTTCCTGATTTCTTCCTTGGCTGAATCATGTTTGGAGTATAGGAAATATATTTATTTATTGGTGTTGTTATTGTATCCTGCTATTTTTTCGAATCCCAGTTTTAAGGTCTAAAAGTCTTCTGGTGGAGTTTTTTTTGGGTCTTCTAGATATAGAAAGGAGCATGTTATTGGCAAATTAAGATAGTTTGACTTCTTTTCCTATTTGTATCCCTTAGATTTCCTTTTCTTGCCTGATCACTCTGGCTAATGTTTCAAGGACTATATTGAATGGATGGCCTTGTCTTGTTCCTGATTTTGGAGAATATACTTTTAGTTTTTCTCTATTCAGTATGATGTTGGCTTTGGGTTTGTCATAAATGGCCTTTATGATGTTAAGGTTAAGTCCTTTTATTCCTAACTTCTCCAGGATTTTTAACAAGAATGAGTGCTGATTTTATCAAAGGTCTTTTGTGCATCTACTGAGATAATCATGTGATTCTTTAATTCTGTTTAAGTATTAAATTACTTTGCAGATGTTGAACCAATCTTGTATCCCTGGAATGAAACCCACTTGATCATTATTTATTACCTTTTATATGTGTTTTTGTATACAGTTTGCTAATATTTTATCCAGGATTTTTGAACCTATGTTCAAAAGGGATATTGGTCTGTCATTTTCTTTTCTTGATGTATCTTTGTCTGGTCTTGGGATAAGGGTTATTTTGATTAAATAGAATGTATTTGAGAGTGTTCTCTTTCTTTCAGTTTCATGGAATAATTTGAGAAAGACTGGTGTTCAGTGAAAGTCTGGTAGAACTCCGCTGAGAAGCCATCTGGTCCTAGACTTTTCTTTTCTTTTCTGGAAGTCTTTTAATTGCTGTTTCAATTTCATTACTTGATCTTGGTCTGTATAGATTTTCTATATCTTCCTGATTCCATTTGGGTAGATCATAAATGTCTAGGAATTTGTCAATGTCTTCTATATTTTCTTGTTTACTTGAGTATAAATTTTCAAATTTTCTGATAATCCTCTGTATTTCAGAAGACTCTGTAGTGATATCTCCTTTTTTATCTCTGAAATTATTGATTTGAATCTTCTCTGTCTTTTCATTAGTTTGGCAAGGGGTTTATCAATCTTATCTTTTCAATGGACCAACTCTCATATTGATTCTGGGCATTGTTTTCTTATTCTCAGTTTCATAAATTTCAGCTCTGATCTAATTTTTTCCTGTCTTATACTGGTTTTGGAATTAGTTTATTCTTTTTCTAAGGCCTTGAGAATGGAGCATAAGCTTATTTATTTATATCTCTATTTTTAAATGTCAGCACTTATTGATATAAATTTTTCTCAGAATTGCTTTCATAGTGTTTTAGAGGTTTTGATGAATTGGATCTTTGTTCTCATTCATTTCTAAGAATTTCTTGATTTCTACTCTAATTTCTTCTTTGATCTATTCTTCATTTATGAGAGTATTGTTCAGTCTCCATGTGTTTATGTAGTTTCTATTATTTTTATAGCTGTTTATTTCTAGTTTCATTACATTATGAACTGATAAGACACATGTTTTATTTTTTTTTACTTGCTAATATTTGCTTTGTAATGTGAAATATGGCCTATTTCGGGAAAAGTTCCATGTGCTGCTCTTCTAGGTGTTTTGGGGTGAAATAGTCTATAGATGTCTGTTAAGGCCATTTAATTTATTTTATTATTTAGGTTGGAAATATCCTTATTGATTTTATGCTCTAATGACCTGTCTATTAGTGATAAGAAATCATCCAGTATTATTGTGTTAGGGTCTGTATTGGATCATGGAGAATAATTATTATTTTTTTTAATGCAGTTGGGTGAGCTGACATTTGGGGCATAAATGTGTATTATTGTTATACCTTCTTGTTGGATTGTTCCCTTTGCCAGGAGATAGTGGCCTTCTTTGTCTCTTCTGATTAATTTTTGCTTAAAATCTTCTTTGCCAGATAGGAGAATAGCTAGCTATTCCTTATTGTTTTCAGGGTCTGTAGGCATAAAATATTTTTTCCATCCTTTTTACCTTCAGCCTGAGGGAGTTTTTGCCTATGAGTCTCCAAAGTAAACAGCATATAGATGGGTCTTGTGTTTTGATCCATTCTGCTAATCTGTGTCTTTTAATTGGAGAGATGAGACTATTTGGCATGAGTATATATATGTGTTCATGGTTTCCTGCCATTTTGGTTTTTTGCTATATTTAATAATATCTTTATTCACATCTAGTAGATTACTCTTCTATTGATCTTCCTCTTTTGGGAAGCTTTGGGTTTTGATTTTTAGTTTATCTGTGTACAGTTTATATTTGAGTATTTTGTAGTGCTGGCTTGGTGCTCTTAAATTCTTTTAGTTTATTCTTATAAAGGAAAATTTTAATTTCCACCTCAAATTTGAAACTAAGCTTTTTTGGGGGTATAGTAACCTTGGCTGTTTTCCTTTAGAGCTTGCAATATTTCATTCAAAGCCCTCCTAGATTTTAGGGTCTGAATTGAGAAATCAGATATAAGATTTATTGGTTTGCCTCTAAATGTGATTGGATGTTTTTCTTTTGCAGCTTTTCATATCCTTTCCTTGTTTTCTATGTAAGGCATTTTGATTAGGATATGTCTTGGAGAGCTTCTCATTTAAATAGGTCTATTTGAGTTCTGTAAAACTCCTGTATGTGGATGACTATCTCATTTCTTTGTTCCTCCTTGGGTCCTTATTGTTGGTTTGGGGCTTTTGTTTCCTCCATTCTTTGAGTTACAGTAATGTCAGGGATCAGGTGGGGTTAGATTGTGTGAAACTCACTTTTGCTTGGTTGAGATGTATATCTCAGCTGCAGGATCTCTACTCTGTAATCTTAAAGTCTCCCAATATCTTTCTGGCCCTTTTTAGAGGGATGAGAGAGATAGAGGTGGTACTAATGCAAGAAACATTATGAAACTTTAAGATAAGTATTCAGTATTTGACCTTTATGACACTAATTGCCACCTATATAGGAAAGGAAGAGTCAGCATTTAACAACACTATTAATAATAAAAATCCATGAACTAGATCATGCATTTGACAACAGGTGTCTACTCTGTTGTCCACTATATTAATAGTCACAACATCTTGAATGAGATAGAAATTGCGTAGTCTAATCATTAGTTTGGGTTTTTATCTGTTTTATTCTCTCTCTCTCTCTCTCTCTCTCTCTCTCTCTCTCTCTCTCTCTCTCTCTCTCTCTCTTTGGTATCAGTGATTGAACCCAGGGGTGCTTAACCACTGAGCCACATTCCCTATGTTGCTTAGGGGCTTGCTAAATTGCTGAGCCTGGCTTTGAATTTGTAATTCTTCTACCTCAGCCTCCTGAGCTGCTGGGATTACAACTGTGCACTTTTTGCCTGGACTCTTCTATTATTTGAATTAAAGTGTATCTGAGGATTGAAACTCATTATTCTGTGTGTGGAGCAAAGTGTGTTGTCTTTTGAGTTTAGTTAAGCATCAAAGTGTCTACCTTGTGAACTTATAGTGTACCTGTAGGTTCCCAACACCTAACAGACTAGGATGAAACAATTGTAACAACTGATGCAAACCATACACAGCATTAAACACCCAGTTCCTGCTATGGCATCTACAACATTAATTACCACAAAAAAACAGGAATGATGGGGTCACCAATTGTCAACAGTAAAAACAGTAACCATAAACTGAATCTGGCTTTAAAGCAAACAGCAGGTATCAACTGTGTCATCCACAGCATTAATAATTGCATCAGTATTAATGGTGGAGGTAGAAATTATATAAATCAGTTACTTCTAAAAGATGGTAAAAATACAGTTAATTAGGAGAAAAGAAAATGTTCTAGGAAGGTAGAAAAGAGTTTATAATTTCAAAAAGTGAACAAAGACTGCAGAAGAGATGTAGCAGGTGATGGTTATGAGGAAGGAGGAAAAAATGGGAGAAGCATGTAAAGGGAGAGAGGAAGAGAGAACAGTAGAAGTTGGTGCTTAACAGAAGAAAAGAAAGAAAGAGAAATAAGAGAAATAGACAAATGAAATCAATACAAAACTAAATATATACAAACTAAAAAATCCTAACCCTCAAAACTAGACAAGGAAAAATAATTAATACTAAAAAATGAGAACAACAACAACAAAATGTGTGTATGTACATATGTCCTTGAATCAATCAGCCCATCAGTAAGCATCAAGAAGTCTCTCTCTATCTCTCTCTCTCTCACACACACACAAACACACTCACACACACACATGAAAGAAAAAAGAAAGATTTTTAATGAAAAAATGAAGAAATCATCTATACTGAGTTGTTCAAATAGTTGATGAGAGTAGATGGTCACTGTTTATACCCAACTGTCTTTCTTTTCATTTCTTCTCGAGCTATGTATTGATAGAACAAGGGGAGGGAGGAATGGGAGAACATCCAGGGTAAAGCTTCTGCAGGGTTTATGAAGGGAGTTCTGGCAGGTGGTGCTTTGTTGGGTGGTGCTATGAAGAGATTAGATCAACACAATTTTTAAAGAGATTAGATCAACACACCCCTAGGGCCTGGCAGTTGCTGATCTCCATGGAGTCTGGATCTCAAGAGCCTTGCCAGATTCCACTTGTGGTCAGGGGAACCAATCCTCCACCCACTCGTTGTGCATGAGCACAGGCTTTCCAGGATTAGTCCCTGAGTATATTCACACCCACGTGTTCAGATTCAGGACCTGCTTCAGTTGGTCGTGAACTGCCAGACACAAAGAAGAGAGTTGTGATCTCCTTCACTTTTCTGACTTGGATCTCTCTGGATATAATCTTCTCTGTGTCTGTTTCACTCACATTCTGCTAGATACACCCTAGGCCATGTGGAAGGTCCTTGCTAGGAAAGTCTGACAGTGTTTGCTTTGATCTTCCAGCTGCAGAGCAGCAGTCACAGTGTGGCTGCTTCAAGATGACCCCACCTCAATGCTCATGAGCAAGTTGAGAAACGGCACTTTTCAAACACCAGTGCACAGTGCAGGCCCTGGATTGGCCAAGGTCAGGTTACTTTTCTGATCTCAGGTTTTTTCGTACCAAATCTGTCCATGGTATTTCTCTCTCTGCTCTCCCTCCCTCCCTCTGGGGTGAACCAGCACTGCTGCTGCTGCTGCTGCTGCACTGTAAGTGGCTCAGCTCCACTGTATTTTTTCTTTCTTTGTTTAATGGTCCCAAATGTCTGAGTCTGTAAGATGCCCGAACTGACTAATACTGAATTTCAGTGAATTCCTCTTTCACTCAGCTCACTGAGATGCAATACAGCCACTGCTTGAATTCTGAGCCATGGAGCAACTAGAAATTCAGCCGTCCTCTTGTTGGCCATCTTCAGAAGCCTGCCAATACATTTTAATTACATAAACCTCTTTTTCTCTGATTACTCTTTCAGACCATTTTATGATAAAAATAGTAATCCCCAAATGTATCTGAGGATAATAATGCAGACTTTAAAAATGATTTCTCTAGCCTGTTGTTCACTCAGTGACTAGTTATTTTAACTTTCATCTAAGACCCTGTAACATGTTATTAGTTTTGCTCAGTTTTTTTCTGGTAATCCTTTGTGGTTCATTCCTATTGTACAGGTATGGGTAGTCATTTCCTCTGATATTCAGTCAATTAGGAAAAACTGCATAACATTTATTGATTTTGTCTGTTTAAAAATGAATGCATGCCGTTGCCTAAGAAAAAATATAGATGGAAAATATGTATCACTTAGAGATAACCACTTAATATTTTTGCATATTTCCTTCTTTACATTTTCTACCACACATGTAAACACACTTACATGTACACACAAGGTACCTTCCTCTCACCATTTCAAGACACACTAGCATATGTTGGAAAAGATGAGAACTTGCCATCACGAAGACTACAGTCTAGTAGCAGGAAAAGATAGAGCTAAGATAATCACTTAGATGAGTTCATGATTACAAATCACTGTAAATGCCATGAAGAAAAAGCATAGTTTCATGTTTTCATTTGTGAAGTGACCAAAGAGAACTGAGCTGAACTTATGTGACAGGGATGCCTTCCTTAGGGTATTGTGATTGAGTCCTGGGTAGGACTTAAGTAGGTAAAGAAAGGGGAAGGATCACTTCAGAAAGAAGCAGCACATAAAAATGATACAGGTGCATTAAAATAGGTTGAAAGTCATAATTTATAGCTTATTAGATATTATCATTAATAATATTAATACATCTAACAAGTGAATATTATAACTAATTATTCACCTATTACTTTTCTCAAAAAAATAGACTTTAAAACATACTTATTTGAAAGTTACCATAAGTGGTGTATTTGTTGCTCAATTTAAATATTCTGTTCTGTAAATAGGACAATGGGACATAATAAAAGAAACAAGAGAAAGAAGCCAGAGTCCAGGAGTGTGGGGATTAAGAATAGAATGGGATAGAGGAGCCTGGGTGTGTAGAGCAGTGCAATAATGCTTGCATAGTCTTAATCTGATTAATGAAACATATAATAATGATTGCAGGTATGATTCTTTAGACCTGCTTCTCCATCAAAAAGCAGCTCCACCTGACCCCAGCCTTATCTTCAAGATCTGTGTGTATGACTCTTTATTTTTTTCCAATCTCCTATCACCCCTCACTGGAACCTGCCAGTTTGGCCGCAGTGGTCACGGCAGTTGGTGGCCCATAAGGGTGAACTTATTCAATCTCAGATGAAAAGACCTTTCTGTTAGGCACATACCTATAAACTGAAAGAAAGGCCTCTAAGATAAATGAGATATATAAAAAGAAACATTTAAAATTAACTATAAAACATGGGAATACAAGATTCAAAGAGAAAAGGATGATTATATATCTATTCTTTAAAATATACTTAAAAAAGACAATTCCGTTACAAAAGTACAACTTTTATAATTTATAAAACATATTACTGAAACTTATTCTCTATTTCCTCAAAAAAAATCACAATAAATTTAAACTTATGAGATAAAATTGGCAAACATCTTCATACTAGACTTAAAGCTAAAGGCCTGGACAACTTACCTATACCTACTTTTACTTTATGGACTTTGATTCAAGACTGTCTTAGTCCTACTCAGGTAATGTACCTCAGCCAGCTGCAAACCCTGATCTTGATAACACCATAAAAGATGATAAAAAATTACAAAATATCTTATACCAACAGAACTTTCCCCTTTTCCACCAAAGCTTTCATTGTCTGAAGATAAACAAGATTTAGAAAAAAAGATCTGAGTGGACATACTCAAGATGGAGGAAATAAAGACTCTTAAAAAATTTTAAAGATGATATAGATAATAAGAGAAAACTAATTCATGATTGTTCCAATTTTGCTATAATTGTGACACATGACTAAACCAGTCAGGGTCACTCCAGGTGAACTGGGCTGGCATGAAATAATCACACAAAGACAGACAGATACCTTTTTCTTTGGGTTCTGTGATCGCTCCTCTGACCCAGCTCTCTCAAAAAAGGCAAGGCAGGCAAGAAAGAGAAGAGCACTCCTGGAACCTAGGTTTATTGGGGAAAAGCCATTCAAAGGAGGGAAGGGGAAGGATTACAAAGGAACAGGTGAGTGTAACTCAGCCCCACCTGGTGATGGGTGATGCCTAACTCCTGGAGCCACACCTCATTATCCAAGTGGAGGTAAAGCCCTAGTTATTGCAGGGCACAATAATTGTTCAGTATCTCTCTCTCAGGACTTACGGATGTGTATTTCCAGAGCAGCTCCCAACAGGCGATGGCTATCTCTACTCCAGTAATGTGATCTAAACCCAAAGTAGAACATAAAATGAAATACTTTTAAACCACCACTATTGTCACTAATACAACAAGATCTTAAAGCAGCCAAAACAGCTGAAAAAAATACAGGGTAATTTAAAATATATCCTATTTTTAAACAAGATGATCCAAACAATCATAGTCAGAGACTTTGATCAGATAAGCTCATTCATTTTAAAACCTTAAAACAACTAAAAACTACATGTTCTATATATAAACCTACATCTCCATTTATACAAAGTTTATTAAAATCATTTACCAATAAAGCTTTACCACCTAATGATTGGCATACAGTAACCAAAACCTATTTATCAGCAGATAATTATCTGATAGGGAAATCTAATTGGACTAAACTTTGTTTGAAACAAACAGAAATAAAGCTCATGATATTAATATTACTTATAAAATGTTGACTGGAACTAGACAATTTACTGATATAACTCTTTGATTAAATTTTAATATACAAATCTATTTACAAATAAATACGACTACAAAAAAACTTTAAAAAATTACCAACTAAGAGAAAAAAATTATAAATATCAATAAAAATCAAACAAGGTCCTAATAAACCATATACAAATTTTATTGCAAAACTATATCAAGCTATAAGTCATATGATTGGAAACCCAAAAGCTAGCAATTTACTAATGAAACAATTGGCTTTTAAAAATGTTAATAAGACTTGCCAAAAGGGTATCCATTCTTAAAAAAAAAAGGGGTTTCTGATTACATGCTAATATCAATAATACATATATTCAGAAAAATAACCTTGACTGGGCCCTAAAAAAACAACCTTATAAAAAACCTGACAGCTTTCTTTAAAAAATAAATCTTTCAAAAAACTATGTTTCATTTCTAACCCCATGCCCTATCTAGATTTCATCTCTTCCTTCCATGCTCCCCCTCCCTACCCCACTATGAATCAGCCTCCTTATATCAGAGAAAACATTCGACATTTGGTTTTTTGGGATTGTCTAACTACACTTAGCATTATTTCCTCCAAATCCATACATTTACCTGCAAATGCCATGATTTTATTCTCTTTTATTGCTGAGTAATATTCCATTGTGTATATATACATTTTCTTTTTATCCATTCATCTACTGAAGGACATCTAAGTTGGTTCCACAATTTAGCTATTGTGAATTGTGATGCTATAAACATTGATGTGGCTGTGTCCTTGTAGTAAGCTGTTTTTAAGTGCTTTGGTATAGACTGAGGAGAGGGATAGCTTGGTCAAATGGTGGTTCCATTCTCAATTTTCCAAAGACAATATTTACCTCCCCAGATGGAAAACAAAAGGGGCCAGCCCTGGTTCCATCAAATATTAGGGGCTCTATCACTCACTCCAGAACAAATACACAATCTAGCCCATCCCTTCATTTAACCATTCAAGCCCTCCACAGGGGAATATCAAGAAGTGCAGAACTGGACTTCTGTCCCACCACCACAGATTAACACCAGAAACGGGATCTCAGGCCCTACTGACATTTATCGCCCTTTACCTTCTGGCACAATAGGACTTATATTAGGTTACAGTAGCCTTACTATGAAGAGATTTTTCAAATACTACCTAAAATGATAATCCAAATTTTACAGGAAAAATAAAAATCATGGCTCAAACTACTAATTCTGTTGTTCAAATACTTCCAAAAAACAACATGCTGAAATTCTTCTTCTACCTTACAAAACCACAGAAAAATTTTTTATCATAAACATCTAAGGATGGTAAAAGATTTGGCTTATCTGATAAAACATACTAAACACAATTAATGAAAAAAAGCCCACAATTAAAACTTAAAATAAATAAGAATTTTTTCAAAGTATTATTGGTATAATACAGATATTTCTATTATTTCTGTTACATTAGCCTAAACATTGGTCTTTACATAAGACTTCTAAATTAAAAGATATAGATCATATTTCTCAACTTACACAAAGTGATTACTATCTTAAATGGAAAGATTCAAATAAAAATAAAGGACATTTAAAACCTTATGTCCTTAACAATATATCAATTAATTTATATGATCATAATATCTTAAATAATATGGGACTTTTCCTAATAAGTCCTAACTCCATGGTCATTTCCCAAATTCTTAATCAAAGATTTATTTCCCATTAAAGATTTAAATAAAAATCAACAAGAAAGATATTCTCCAGTATCATAATCTTCCCAACAAAGACCATATGAATTGAAATATACTCCTGATCCTCCTTTATTTAAAGGAACTTAATATCTTCTCCTACCCAACAGACAGCAAAAAAAATTAGTTGATTATCAGAGGACCCTACTGGGTAAACCAATAACCCCTAACTGGGGAAAAACTTTATATAGCTCAAATGCTAATCCAAGAACAGCTTCAAACTAATCATATTAAACTTACTTTAAACACTTGGAACACTCCAATATTGTAATTAAGAAAAAAAATCTAAAAACTAAAGAACTTTTACAAGATCTTAGAACAATTAATAAAACTATAAAATTAATAGATACTTTATATCCTGGACTTCCTTCTCCCATGGATATAATAGTTAATTGGAAGTAGAGGTATAGTAAAAAAATATTATTTATTATAATTTATTATAAAATTAACATAATATTTTTTCACTATACCTCTAGATCCAACTAACCATAAACATTTTTACATTTATCATTCCATCTATTAATTTAAAGAACCAACTAAAAGACTTTATTAAAAAATATTGCCACAAAACATGGCTAATAATTCTACCCTATGTCAAACTTTTATGGCTCCAACAATTGATTCTATACATAAACAATATACTGATACATATACAGATATTCATATTCATATGAATAATATACTTTTAATTCATCCTGAATCAAATGTATTATTACAAATTTATGCTTCTTTAGAAACTTCTCTTAAAAAATATGGGTCTATGCATAACTCCTAAAAAAAAAAAAAATACAAACTTCTCCTTTTCAATATTTAAACAATTTAGTTAAAGATACCATTCAGCCACAAAATTTACAAATCGAAACTAATGTATTACATACTCTCAATGATTTTTAAAAATTACTGGTGGATATTAATTGGCTCAGACCTATTAAAATTATCTACTGCAAATTTGAAACCTTTATTTGCTACTTTATGTGGAGATCCCTCTCCGACCTCTCAACAACTCACAACAGAAGCTAAAAGTGCCTTATCAAAAGTTGAAACTAGTATTAAAAATGCTCAACTTACTAAGATTAATTAAAAATATATATATATACATATTCTTATATTGGCTACTCATACATCTACAGGAGCTATATGGCAATCTTCAAAAATTATAAAATGGCTTTATCTTACTCTCATCAAAAAATTTTAAATTTATTTCATGATCTGGTTGCTCAACTTCTTATTAAAGATAAAATTTATCATAGCACAAGAGTTAATAACAAGAATCAACAAATGGGACTTACTTAAACTAAAAAGTTTTTTCTCAGCAAGAGAAACAATAAGAGAGGTAAATAGGGAGCCTACATCCTGGGAACAAATTTTTACTCCTCACACTTCAGATAGAGCCCTAATATCCAGAGTATACAAAGAACTCAAAAAATTAAACAATAAGATAACAAATAACCCAATAAACAAATGGGCCAAGGACCTGAACAGACTCTTCTCAGAGGAGGACATACAATCAATCAACAAGTACATGAAAAAATGCTCACCATCTCTAGCTGCTAGGAGCCACAAGCAAATAATATGATGCATGGCACTTTCGGTTGTAAGGTGACGCCAGCTAGCCATTGAGATGATATGATTATGTTAAGATTTACATTCATATGGAAATTGGACTCCTGCTGTTCACCTTGGCCTGCTAGGGACTCATGTTACGGGACTCCTGGAGAGTTCCCATTGGTTGGGGAAGGATAGTAGGAGGGAATTCCGGGGGAGGTGGGGCCCCCCCCTTCCGGTAGACGCATGCGTGGGTGGACTGGTTTTGGCTTGCCGGCTTTCTCAAAAATAAAGTTTTGTTCCTGCTTGAGTGGCTCGTGATTCTGTGCCCAGCCAGACTGAGGCATCTAGCAGTCAGAGAAATGCAAATCAAAACCACCCTAAGATACCATCTCACTCCAGTAAGATTGGCAGCCATTCTGAAGTCAAACAAGGGTACACTTGTACACTGCTGGTGGGGCTGCAAATTGGTGCGGCCAATTTGGAAAGCAGTATGGAGATTCCTGGGAAAGCTGGGAATGGAACCATCATTTGACCCAGCTATTCCCCTTCTTGGACTATTCCCTAAAGACCTTAAAAGAGCGTACTATAGGGATACTGCTACAATGATGTTCATAGCAGCACAATTCAAATAGCTAGACTGTGGAACCAACCTAGATGCCCTTCAATAGATGAATGGATAAAAAAATGTGGCATTTATATACAATGGAGTACTACTCTGCACTAAAAAATGACAAAATCATGGAATTTGCAGGGAAATGGATGGCACTAGAGCAGATTATGCTAAGTGAAGCTAGCCAATCCTTAAAAAACAAATGCCAAATGTCATCTTTGATATAAGGAGAGCAACTAAGAACAGAATAGGGAGAAAGAGCATGAGAAGATGATCACCATTAAACAGGGACGAGAGGGGGGAGGGAAAGAGAGAGAGAAGGGAAATTGCATGGTAAAGGAAGGAGACCCTCATTGTTATACAAAATTACATATAAGAGGAAGTGAGGGGAAAGGGGAAAAAAAACAAGAGAGAGAAATGAATTACAGTAGATGGGGTAGAGAGAGAAGATGGGAGGGGAGGGGAGGGGGGATAGTAGAGGATAGGAAAGGCAGCAGAATACAACAGACACTAGTATGGCAGTATATAAAAAAGTGGATGTGTAACCAATGTGAATCTGCAATCTGTATACGGGGTAAAAATGGGAGTTCATAATCTGCTTGAATCAAATGTATGAAATATGATATGTCAAGAGCTTTGTAATGTTTTGGACAACTAATAATAAAAAATAAATAAATAGATAGATAAAAATTAAGTTTTACAGTTAATAGGAATTAAGCCATATTACAGTACCTTTTTTTAACTAAACAATTCTAGCTTTAACAAACTTCTCATGCTTGGCAAATAACTTTTGCTAATTTTCCTAGTCAAGTAAATAATCATTATCCTCAAAATAGACTTATTCAGTTTACTGCAATAACTTCTTTTGTTTTTACAAAAATTGTTTGTACTCAATCTATACCTAAAACTTTAACTATGTTTGCTGATGGCTCCAATTCAGGAAAAACTGATTACTACAGCCTTGCTCATACTAAAATATTTCAAACATCTTACAAATCTACACAAAAAGCTAAGCATCAAGTTCTCATTAATACTTTAATCTATTTTACTAATAAGCCACTAAATATTTACAATGACGATACTTATATAATGGGAGTTGCTATACATATTAAAACTGCTACAATTGGACATATTCAATCTAAAAAATTATTTATTCCTGACCCTACAAAAACCAATTCAAATACATCAATATCCTTCCTTTATTGGGCACATTAGAGTTCATTCTAAACTTCCAGATCCTTTGACAACAGAAAATAATAAAACTGATTGTCTTATTACAGTTTGTGAACAATTAACTCCTTACAACTATACTCAAGCTTCTCATACTTTCCGTCATCAAAATGCTTCTAGCTTACACAAAAAATTCATATTACTCAAAAAACAAACTCATCAAATTGATCATCAATGTCCTTATTATGTAATATATACTTTAGTTTTATCTACTGAAGTTAATCCTCATGGCCTTCGCCCAAATCAATTATGACAAATGGATGTGATTCACATCCCTCAATTTGGTAAACAAGGTTATGTTATATTACTATTGACACTCCTGTTTTATATTTACTACTGCTCATACAGGGGAGTATTCATGTCAAATCATTTCCCACAGTTTAACTACTTTTACAATGTTGGGCCATCCACTACATATTAAAACTAATAATGCTGCAGCCTATACTAGTTCATCTTTTCACAATTTTATGATCAATATCATATTAAACCCCAAACTGATATACCTTACAATCCTTAAGACCAGACTGATATAAAACAAGCTATTTAACTATAAAATTACAATTACAATACAATAACAAAAAAGAAAATGGGACCCCCCCATGATTTGTTTAAATCATGCTCTATTTATATTAAATTTTTTGAATTGTGATGCTGAGGGTCGCATTGCTGCTGAGAGACATATGGTTCATACAACAGAAGGCTCGGCAGGTCTGGTCTGGTGGAAGACTTACAAACAGGACAGTGAAATGGACCAAATTCAGTGATTATGTGGATTATTATATGGAGTATGGTCATGCTCGTATTTTTCCAGAAAGAACAACTTGTGCTATTTGGGTACCTGAAACATCATCCTGGAAAACCTCAAATCACAGTTCAAATGACTAAAACTGACGCTGGAAGTGTTGATTCCCATACCCACCAAGAACAAGAAATTGAGGAAGAAGAGGCAGAGAACTCGACAAACCCAGAAGACAGGCTTGAGAACATGGGGACATTTGAAGAATTTAACCCACCAGGCTGAACAGATGGCAATACAACAGGTGAATATAAAATCTCCTGCCACAATGTTTGTGGCCATGTTGACTTTACTAAGCTGTCAGGTAAGTGTTGGTTTTGAGGAAACTTACTGGACTTTCCAGATCCACCTTTAGTTTACCCAGCTGTGTGGACTAGAGAATCTGTACCTATGGTTACTAATGACACACACATGATGGGAGGATTTTCAGATATACATATTACATCTGTCCATTCAGTTGGATTTATTTATACTGGATTCAGTGGGAGCTTACCTATATGTTGTTTCCACAATGACAATACTGGCTGTTTTAAGATGGTCCCAGAAGGTAGTACAGCATATGGGGGAGCCAAGGTAGCCCAAATTACTGGCCTTTGGGATGTAACTAAATATATTCAGACAGTTAAAAATAGGAATACCCAATGATGTGGCTGTGCTCACTACGGAACACCTACTTTTACCTTATTGTCCTAATCATACTATTACAGAATTGGGTGCCTTTCCTAAATGAATAGATTATGCCAACCCTTGGCCAGTACATCATAATGTCTATGGAAGTTATGAATATATCTTGGATTGGCCTAATAAACTTGATGAAAGGCATTTATATCAAAAATTTATGACCCCTGGTGGATATATAAGTAATGTTTTAACCTCCAGTGGTCGTGGCATACAAAGAGATCTTTGGCACTTGATTGCCACCTCAGATTTCGTTAACTTTAGTGGCACTCCTTTATCTGATCATGACAATAAGGATTGTAAAGAGGCTCCTTGTTATGGCTTGTGAGCCTGCGTACAATCCCCTTATGTTTTAATGACTGGAAATATTATAGTAAACAGGACAAGAGAAAAATACCATCTAACTTGCTACAGCTGCAACTTGACTAACTGTATTACTAGATATAATAAAGGACAAGACACACTACTATTAAGACAACCTTCTTTTATTATGACTCCAGCTAATATTTCTGAGTGCTTGTATTCTGATATTAGATTTCAAGTTTTACAGGAAATTCATGCTCAGTTAAAAAGACAGTACCATGCTCTTGGCCTTATAGTAGTTGGAATAGTTGCTTTGATATCTATTTTAGTTTTTGGCATGACTGCTGCCATAGCTTTATCCAACGGTATTTATAATGCTCCATTTTTTAAGAATTTATCAAAAAATACTTCAAAAGCTTTGCAAAACCAAGCAAATATTGATGATAAAATAGAAGCAAAATTGAATGCTTTAGAAGCTACAGTTATTAATACTGGAAATGATCTTGCTGCCCTTAAATTTAGACAAAATCTTCATTGCCATGCTAATTATATATATGTTTGTTTTTCAGCAGCAAAATATAATGCTTCTCAATGGGACTGGAAGAAAATTAAAAATCATTTATTGGGCATTTGGCAGAAAAATAATGGTAGCCTAGATCTTATGGAATTACCATATCAAGGACATTCAAGAAGATCAAATTGCTTCTATGGATCCTGCATGGGTTGATAATCAAATACTTAATGTTGTAAAAGGCTTTAATCCCTGAAATATATTAAAACATATATTCTAGTACATTTTTGGAATTATATGTTTGCTACAATTCTATTTTTTATTGTAACAATAGGATGCCAAATCTTCTGAAGAGAAATTAAATGACTTCAAGTCTTGATCCATCACTTGCATTTAAAAAATAAAAAAGGGAGAAATGTGGAAAGCAGTGATAGTGATTGGGAGACCAGTGTCTGAGACTGGGGTCTCTGATGAATTCATGGCTGTGGCATGCTTGGTGACTGGGAAAGTCTCTATGCAAAAGTGTAGGATGCAGGGTTGCTATGGCAATGCTCTCCATGGGGACACTCTGTTGTTTTATCAGCTTTGATCTTATTCTCAGGCACTTGCTGCTCCTATGAATGAACTTCCTCGCTAAGATAACCACAATGTTTCACCAGTTGCTGCTCCTGAATCTGCCAGCAAATTAGTAACTTTAAACAGTGGACTTTCTTGAGAGCTGCACAATGCTCCTAACACTTCACATTGCAACTATAGAATATAACTGAGGAAATACCTGCACACTGTTGCTAACTCTGTAACTTTCATGAATACAAAGAATAATGCTTGCATGGTCTTTAATCTAATTAATGAGATATATATATATAAAATAAAGATTGCTTATGTAATTCTTTAGACCTGCTTCTCCATCAGAGAGCAGTGCTTCACCTGACCCCAGCTTTATTTTCAAGATCTGCATATGTGACTCTTTATTTTTTCTAATCTCCCATTGCCCTTTGCTGGAACCTGCTAGTTTGGCCACACTGGTTGCAGCACCTGGGAATCTTCTTAGGAAGTAGACTGTGCAGGGTCTGGAGGCTGTGGTTAGGATTTCTGTCATCTTAAAAATAATGCCAAGACTTTAAGTGGGGGCTTTGATATACTTAGGTTTAACTTTTGAGAAGATGACTGCACTGAGGATAACCATCAGAAGAATCGAGTGGGTGTTAAAACATAAGTTGGGAGGCGTTATAGTCATCCAAGCGAGGAATGATGCCTGCTTAAACTGTTGTGGGGACGTGGGGAATGAGGGAAAGTAGAAGAAATGCCAAAGGTTCCTTGGAGATTTCTGAGGAGCAGGACAGTCAGGGAACATTCCCAGGGGTTGAGTTTACGGGAGGTTTTGAGATTTGTCTTGAGCATGTTGGATTTGAAGAACCCTTGAGATAGTCAAGTGAAGATATTCATAGTTGATTATTTGTTTTAAAAGCTCAAAGAGATGATTGAGCCAGATAGATGAGCTAAATTAGAGTATCTCAGCCTTCAAGGTGGGAGCTGAAGCTATCTATAGCATGAAAGAGATCGCTTAATATATGAAAGTCCTCCAAAAAGGTGGTGCTACTACAGTGCATCAATAGTGGTAGGAGTAACTGCCTCTTCACACTCTTGATAATAATTGGCATTATTAAAATTTTTTGTCTTTTCCAATTGACAGAAAAAAATAGTATATTCCTGTTATTTTGTCATTAACCTTTAAATGATACAGAGCATATTGTTCTATGCTTATTAGCATTAATTTTTTTCCTCTGCTTGTGTGACATGAAAGTACATTTTTTTTTTTCTGAGACAAAGTCCATAGATCCATCAGTTCTCAAATTGATCCTCAAATGATTCAGAATCACTAATTTGGCGTTGTTTTGAATAAGGAAGTTTAACTTTCTACATGTCAGTCTCTCAAATATTTAATCACTGGTATCAAGTCCCACTTAAGCTGTCTCTTCTACAGGTTACATGTTTTCTGCTCACTGAAACCTATGATTCTTGTCTTCTGAAGCTGAGCCTCCCAAGTGTGGCAGTGATTACCTCCTTGGCTTTGGGCTCACCAGTGCAGACCAAGAAAGATCAGCATATTTTACATTCTTGTCCCCTTTATGTGTCTGGAGACTTCCTGCTTCTAACATTTTCCTCTTCAGGAAACAAGGAAGATCTGGTGACGCTTATACTACAACTGACACTCAAGACTGACGTTCGTTCCCTCCAATCTATCAATTTCTAAATACCAAATCCTTCTTTCTAATCACAGAGTAGCATCAGCCTACGTCATCCGGAGCCTGGGAGGAGGGAGTATTTACTTTCCTATCATTATCAGAGCTGGCTCTTTCTCTTTGTTATCAAGGTGGTGTGCTTTAAGTCACAGAAAGGCATTCCTGGGGCTGTCACTAGGGGGAGTGTAAGACAAATTTTTCACTTAGAAAACTCCAGAAAGGGGAATTGATAATGCTGGAGCACAGAAAACAATGAGGATTTAGAAAGAAATATGTGGGGATGTGTCTTGCCTTTTACACTGACTGTGGGTCTCAAAAACCTTGATGGAGGTTTCACCTGTAGACAGCATTCTTGACAGGGTGGAGAGTAGAGGCCAAGGAGGTGGCTGGGAGCAAAACTCCTTGCACTTCCAGAGACAGCAGGGGAAGATGTGCCATGTAGCAGTTAAAGTTTAATGAAGGAAGATAATCCCAAAACATGAGCTCAGGCACCATGATTTCAGAGTTTAAATGATCATTTAGTGAGCCCTATTTAATATAAATCATTATTCTAAATACAATAGATGACAGATAAGAACAGAAAGGAAAAAAGAAGAGAGAGAGGAATAGAGGGGGCGGGGAGAGAGGTGGGTAGAAGGAGAAATTTATTTCTTGGATTAGTAATTTTGAAGCTCGTTTAGAAATTCACAGTATTTATTTTTTTCTCTTGCCTAATTTCATCAATATCTCTTTCTTTTTTACTGTATCTTTCATTGTCCTGACTCCCTGAGTATATACATTTAAAAACAAATTCAAGTCTATTTCTTAAGCAAAAGAGACTTTAAATCTGATCTTATTGCCCCCCCAAACCACTCCAAACCTTACCTTCTCACTCTCCCTATCAATAGCCAGGCTTCTTGAAACATTTCTCATGTCTACCACTTCCTAAGTAATCCAGTACTCAACTTGCTGCACTTTGGGCTCTGCTCATATCACTCCAGGAAACACTTTGAACAAAGATCACAAAAGTTAATTGTTCACTGGAAAGGACCCTCTTTTACCTACCTTCCAGCTGCCCAATTCCCTTGTGTATGTGTGATTGCAGAAATATTTTATACATGTAGAATAAAATGTATTAATATATCCATGTATCTTCTGTTTTTCATAAACATACCACGTGTACACGCTGTTTTGTACTTACAATGTATCTTGGTGATATTTTCCTTTAAGGAAGTTCCCTCTTTAATGTGCAAGGTGTTCTATCCTGTTGAGCTAGCAAAACATATCTAGCCAATCTGCTTCTAATGGACATTCTGTTACTACAAATAATGCTGCAGTGGATAAAGTTGTATATATGTCACTCTACAGAGATGTGAGAATAATTCTGAGATAGAATTGGAATTGCTAATTCCAAGTTTATGTGTACTTGTCATTTTAACATATCCTGCCAAATAGTTATTACTCTTGCCACAGGTATAAACAAATGATTGTTTCTTCACCCGAGTTAATTTTTCTTTTTGGCTAATCTCACAGGTGAGAACCAGTATTTTGGTATCTCTGTTTTTTATTGACTCCTTTCTTATGGACTTATGCTGTTTAAGAGCCTTTAAATGTTGCTTGCTTTTAAAATATGAATTAGGTCCAATCACACTTTCTTGGCTAGCTCCTTATCGTATAGGGGTACACTCAGACTTCTGAGATGGCCTTTCTTCCCACTCCATTCTCCCTAACCACTAACTAGACCCCTTCGCCACCTCTTCTCCACACTCAGTGCTTCAGACTCACTTGAGATTTTCTCTGCTTCTGAAGATTTTCTCTCTTTGCCTATGTTTGCAATACCTTCAACCTCAGGCCTTATTTGGTGAACAATTATTGTCCCTCAAGACTTGGCTCCTCTGGGAAGTCATTTGTGCTGCCCACCTCTGTGTTTAGCCTAGCTTTAACAAAGTACTTGTGATTTTTCTGTAGCATTATTCCTGGAAGGATATTGAACCTTAATACATATTTTTTTAAGTGGGTGAAAGGCTTAACATTATTACAACTAAAACTCTTTTATAATTAAACACACACACACACACACACACACACACACACAGGTTTCTAAGCAGAATTTCAGATGCCAAATGAAAATTTCCAGATGCATTTATTCTTTTTCTATTACTAATAAATTTTCTTTTCTTTTTCTCCCTGAATTTGATAAAAGCCTCTCAGAGTCCATGCAATTTAAAGTCATTTTGTTCCAAGATGTGATGGTTCAAGGAAAGTATGCTTTTTGCTGTGGCTTTGATTAAAGGGATGATCAAATTTTTGAGACACTATTTAGTTCTAAATTTCTTTTAGTGGAAATGGAAAATAGTTGACTTCTTCATTAGTAGGAGCCATTAATACTTATTGGTTTGACATGGCTTTCAAGGCTCAGAGCCTGATTGTCTTCAGAATGAACATCTCTCATGGTTTCAATTTGGCTCCAAGTAAAACTGATTTCCACATCATGCTTTAGGGAGCATCTCTTTTGTACAGAGAAAGCTGCAGTCCTGGGTACCAGCAAGCCTGCCTGCTAGTCTCTGCAAGCCATAGGACTAAAAGTTTTCTCATCAACAAAGCAAAGGTTTCAATCTGGTTGGTTACTAAGCTCTCCATTAGTTCTGATGTTATCTAATTTTAAATATATGTTTTCACTAATATTTTAAACATGGGGGAAATTTGTTTTCTCAGAAATCAGTTTTACTACATGTTCATTCATTTATCCATTCATTTTCCAGATGGTTCCAGCTATGGCTTGAATGTTTGTGTTCCTTCCAAAATTTATGCTGAAACTTATTCCTAATGTAAAAATATTAAGAAGTGGGGCCTTTTAGGAGGTGATGATGCTATAAGGATAGACCAATCTTATATGAGGTCTGGAAGGTACTAACTAGTCCCCTCTTTGGGCTTCAGCCATCTGCCATGTAAAGATGTTGCTACAAGTAACATTGAAGCTGATGGAGTAGCCCCTCACCAGACACTGAACCTGCTCGTGTCTTGAGCTGTGAATCTCTAGTCTCTAGAAATGAGTGAAATACATCTCTGTTCCTTACAAATTGCCTACTGTCACATAGGCAATAACATCAAAAAACAAACCAGGAGTTCCATATCTACTCTTAGGCACAATGTTATCACATTGACAGTAAAACCAAATTTACCAGATAGTGAGAGCCATATTTTTCTAATGTAGGAACTCTTTCCTTGAAAATTCTACCCATTTATTTCTAGGACATGCAAGGGGTTTCTTCCGCGAGTACCTGATCTGCATGGGTCATTCCTGGGTTCCTGTGCCATTCTAAGCATTCAGTAATCTATGTGTTCCCCATCATCCCTGCCTTTGTCTTTATCACGCAGGAGATCCTTTTCCATAAATGTCTTTATCTCCCCTGAGTTGAAACCTCAGGAATCAAGATATGACAGCTAAAACAGAGAACAAAGGCAACAAAATGGCCACCATTTCACTAAGACTCCCAGAATTTAGCTCCTCGCTGACATTTTCAATTACCAACATCCTTACCCCTTTGTGAGGTTGAGGATTAAAGTATGTTCTAAGAAAAAATCATACACTCTGTTTATGCATGCCAAGATAAAGTTAAATTTGGTTTGATTAGTTACAGAATTTATTTATTGAACACCTACCATAAGCCAGGTTCTAGTCCATGCACTAGAACTAAGGGTTTGATTCCAATGGTAGACTTGTTTTGAGAGTTTTTTTTTCCCCCTTAAGGAGATTCTCAATGTCTGCAGAGGTAAATGATGTTTGGACCTGTAGTGGGGTTGGGTTTAGTTTCATCTACCAGCTATATCAAATTTAGTTTTGGACAGCCAGAATTCTTACTACAAAGTTATTCAACAACAAATAAATATTTAAAAATATTTTTACAAAGCTGTTTTATATAAAATTTCTCAGTGATAGAATGCTTGCCTAGCATATGTAAGGCCCTGGGTCTGATCCCCAGTGCTGCAAGAAAAATCCATTTGTTCTGATCACAATTTTAAGGCAAAATGGGATAAACTAGAGTATATAAAATCTAACTACTATTATCAACTACTTATGCTCATAAATAAATGTAAAAAATCAAAATAATGATAAATGTCAAAAGAAAAAGTTAAAAAATTAAGCTCTATCTAGGGAAATATTATTTCTAGAGGCTGGGTAGAAAAGCAGTTCAGGATAGGCTCCCCCCCTCGCCCAGGTAGCTGATCCAGGAGGAAAGAGAAGATCTCCGGCATGTGAAAACAAGGATCAGAGTGGCATCGGATTACTTCAAACAACTGATGTGCCTGAATGAGGCTGCAAGTGTCAAAAGTCAGAGATGTAAAGGAGCCTACAAAAGGATCCATTTTGGGTGAACTGGGATAAGGACAGGGATCTACAGGAAGGGCACATGGTACCAGATTAAGTTCTGAACAGTAGGAAATTAATTTCGTTTATTAATCATTATAAAGTTATGCTTAGGAATTGAGAAAGCAAGAAGTAGTGTAATCATGCTTTAGATTTTATTCATCAGATCACTCATATTTAGAAGTATTTGATAAACGAGTTTTTGTGGAATTATCAAATATATGAACTTCTGAAAACTGTGTGTCGGGCTTTATTGTTTTACTATTTCTGACGCATGCCACTTTTATTTTTCTGTAGACAATTTCCCCAAAATTCACATATGTGGTGTTGGACATCCCCTTGGGATTCTAAACGAGAGAGTACTCTAAGTGGGTAGTGGCATCTTGACCCATCCTGTGGGCAGAGGCCAGGAGAGGCGAGGCATAATTGTGGTGGTCTGGGAGACACAGGCTGTCTCCTGTGGGAGGGCCATGGCTATCACTTAGAAGGTGGCAACTCTCCAGAAGAGCACTGATACACAGCTCAAAGTTATACATTCTACCCACGACATTTAGGAGGATAACAGTTCACTCTAACCTAGGCCATTGATGCTTTGTTCCATGTGGGGATTCTCCTTCTTTGGAGTTCCTGTAGTTGTTTGCTATGACCCCCATGATGTGTTATTTTTATGTATCTTGTACTTCAATGGGGCCTTCACTGAAGGCTTTTCTGTATAGTCATGACTCCATTTCTCCAAGAGCATCTCCTCATTATATAAGCATAATATACTCTTCAAATATTATTATTTTCTTTGAGGAGTTAATTAAACTAATTACATCATTGCATATATGTATATGTAGGTGCATTTACATGAAATTTTCATATATAACATCAAACTCCAGGGGGAAGAGTCTTTCATTCCATAGTTGGAATCTGGGCCTTCAGTATGAATCATGAGTTGCAAATGTGATATCAGGATCCTTTATATTGTGATAGGAAGTAAACCAGAATTCCAGGAAAACTGCCTTCGCACTGTTCTTGGCTTATAGGCAATAAGTAGGCCAATAGCCTATAACACCTCTGTTCCCAATAATCTCAAAGCTGCTCAGTAACAGAGACACATGTATATGGAAGCTGTGAACATCAGTCCAAAGAAATGTAGATGCTATTTCAGGGTGTTTCATTCCAAGAATGTGGTTTCTTTCTGTATGTGGTTTCTTTTAAATGTGCAATACTTTACTTCCCAGGTTTAGTAGAAGAAAAAATAAAGATGGATACATGTAATTAAAATAAAAGTAGGGCCATAGGAAACTGTTTATAGAACAGTAAAATGTTTTTATAGAAAAAAAAATCTGAAAATCTCATCCCCCAAAGGAGAAGCCATTTATTTTTCTTCTCTATAATTTGTCCAATGCCAAAGCTGTATCAACCCTGGTAATGGAGTCTCCAGAGGCAGAGGTGGATGCCATGATAAACACCAAGGCATAATGCTTTCCTCTTGGCCACTGTGCTGATCTTACCTGTCTGAAAGAGCTCCATTTCTTGCTGTGTACTATGGCAAAGAGAATCATTTTCAGCTCAGACCACTGAAAAAACTGAGGGTCCCAAGAAATTTTGTTCAGTGGTATGAAGCAGAGTCTACTGGTTAGAATTGTGTGGGTCATAATTAACAAACTAGATAAAAAGTAGTTGCCACCATCTGCACCTCTCTATTCCACCCACCCATCCTTTGATAAACATAATCCAAAGGTACTGAGAAGGAGCTAGAAAACAAAATGAAAGATTAAAATAGCCCATTTCATCAAGTCAACAAGAATGACATATTTTATCACTGTAGCATTGGAGAACTGATTTGTTTTCCTTAATGTTTGTTTGTTTTTTTTTTTATCCAAGAGTCTAAGCCAACAAAAGCCTATTCTTCTGCACAGTATTTGTTTTCATCATTAGCCAGTTGAGTGGGGGTTATTTTTGCAGGGACTTAGGAAGGCCACCCAAGCTTGTTTGGTATTTTCTAGTCATTTCTTAAAGTGTCTGAATAGTCTTTCCTTCCTCTTCTCATTCTGACTTCCCACCCCACACTGCCTAGAACATTTTTTTGGTTTCTTTTCTAAAGAGTAAATCATTACTTCCAATAATGACAGTTGTCCCAATCTGGGGGAACCACTGGCAGTCCTTGAAGCACTTTCTCTGAATAGCAGGCTGCCCCTGCTGTTCACCTGCTTGCTCCACTCCCGCATGGAGCCCAAAGATGAGGTCATCAAATCTGAGCTTCAACAAAGTCATATGATGCTTTGATAACAGGGGACATTTGGAGACACTTACAAAGTTCCATTGTGAACCCACATGTCCCCCCTACACCCCTTTCATAACAATACTTTTCCTTAAACTTGAAGAGATGAGTCAGAGATAGTGATAGTGAGTGCTGGAAAAAATGAGTCTCCCCAGAGACCTGGCAGTGAAAGCTTGCTTTCAAAGCAAGTTCTTCATGGAAAAATTCTTTTTCAAGACTACCAAATCTATTAATTATGCAAGACCACTTTGGATTGGCTATTGCTACTCAAATGTGTTAGTATCAGTCAGCCTGCCAATGTGTGACTTTTGGAAATACTCTGCACAGCCTGTTTTTCTCATTGGGCATATTGACATACACTGCAGCAGCTTTGTGGCCTTCTCAACTACAAGATGTAAAATATCAGTTAATCTTAGTATTATGTCTTGACCACATTCCTACAAGTCTGGCTTTACATTGCCAAAAGGGAATGCAAATTTGGCCTATTGCCCCCTGTCTTTTACAAATGCTGTCACCCCTCAGATTCTTCTATCCAAACCAAATTCAGACCAAGAAGAAGATGGTCATCTTAGTTTCAGCAAAGGCAAGAACAGTTCCACACATGTACCCCCCAATTTGAAGAGAGGTGCATTAAGAGCACATCCAAAACAACCCAGGAGTCTTTGAATCCTGGAAGATAACATTGTGTTCAGTTTTGCTATCAAGTATATCTTTTGCCTTCCTATTGTCTAAACTGTGATCCTCCAGATGTGGCATGTCCAGTTATGTTCTACAGATAAAATATTTGATTAACTATCTCTGATTGGATAACAACTTTTACATCATTTCAAGCAGGTGTTTTGGTAATCTGGAACTTTATTGACTTTACTGTGAGGAAGAACATAGTTCCCTCTCATGCTCTTAAAACATATTTAACAAAAATCTTTTTTTCCCCTTTCAAAATAAGCTCTTCAAATGTTCAGGGTTATAAAGGACAAAAGATGATATAGGGGTGAATATGTACACCTTCTGGACATATCAAATTTGATAATGTTCCTTATTGGTCCCCAAAACATTTTTCCTTCTATGGTCCCTCTCTGTAACTAGCTTTATAGCAGGCTTGAAATGTCTTGTGGGTTGCCAAATTCTGGCAATTCCAATCCCAAAATCTCTATCTAAGCAGTCACTCTGCTCAGCCGTGGCTTTAATTCAGGTCCCTCCCCTCTCTTGCCCTGCCTATCTCCTCAGTTATTCTCAGCTCACATTCTCCTTGTACTCTGTTGCAGGAATCATTTTCCTCAAGTGCCAAGCTGAGCCTATCAGTGCTCCAAGTTCTCTAGTGATTTTTTTCATTGCCCTTAAAAAAGAATGGCCCAGAAAGTCCTTTGTGAACTAGTTATCTCTTTCGCTTTTACCTCTTGTTGTTCTCTACTGCTTGTACTTTGTTACAGAAAGGTTTAGACAATTGTAATTTCCAAAATCTTTCATTTTGTTTCTTGCTTCCATGACTTTGAACATTCTGCTGGGAATGTTTCTCCATTTTTGTGTTGAATAAACTCCTACTTATAATCAGAATGAGCCAACCTCAGAAGGTCAAGGGTCTTGTGTTTTCTCTCATGTGTAGAAAGTAGAGAGGAAAAAGGAAAAGAAAGGTTGCAGGACGTGTGTGGGGCTGCCTCATAACAATTGAAGGAATTCAGTAGAATATAAGAAAGGGACCAGGGGGAAGGGGATGGAAAAAGGAAATATTAGGGAATGATGTTGACCAAATAATATTGTTATATTTTATGTATGTATAAATATGTAACAATAAATCTCACCATTATGGACAACTATAATGCACCAATAAAACCTTTTCTGTGTGTTGAAACTTGCTTTATTGTATATATTTTTCTATATGATAAATAAATATTAACCATTTTTCTTTAGATTTAAAATCTAATTCTTTAGATTGAAAAAATCATTTGATGAATTTTATAGTAGTTGTTAAATGTATGTTGAACTGAATATGGTAGAAAATTTTTATGAAATCTCTGTTGCAGAGGAAGTACCTGAGAACTTAAATATAAATAATGTTCCCTAGAAGAAGACGTTATTTGGAAGGGGAAACTCAATGTGGAGGCTTAAGCTTAGGAAAACATTACATCTCAGATAACAGCACACTAAGGTCCTGGGTATAGGTGGGTTTGTAGATATGTTTGTAAATAGGTGCTTACAGGTACTCATTGGTAACTCAAAGCTAACATTTTATATGTAATAAGTAATATACTGATTTTTTATGAAACGATTTTTGCAAAAGTTATTAGTACATTCCTATTTAGAAAAACTACTGCTATTTTTAATGTTTTATTACTGAATTGTAGTTATACATAACAATAGGTTCATTATGACATTCACAAATGTATATAAAACATAATTTGCTCCATTACAATCCCCAGTACTTCCCCTTTTCTCCTCTCCTCCTTCTCTTTGGTTGTCTTCCTCTACTCTATTGGTCTTTGTTATATTTATTGTTTTTAAAATTTGTGCATTACACTTATACATAAAAATGGAATGTAAATCTAAACTACACTGGGATTTCATCTCTTTCCAGTTACAGTACCAATCATGAAGAATACAAATGACAATAAGTGCTGGCAAGGATATGGAAGAAAAGTTCCACTCATATATTATTGGTAGGATTATTAATAAGCACAGCCACTTTGGAAAGCAGTGTAGAGATTCCTCAAAAGACCAGGAAGGAAACCACCATGTGACCCAGCTATCCTAGTCCTTGGGATTTATTCAAAAGAGCTAAAAAAAAAATCAGTATACTATAGTGATACATGCATATCAATGTTTATAGAAATTCAATTCTCAATATCCAAGTTATGGAATCAGGCCATCAATGCTCATCAATGAATGCATAAAGAAAATGTGGTATATGTAAACAATAGGGTTTTACTCAGCCATAAAGAAGAATAGAATCATGGCATTTACTGGTAGATGGATAGAACTGAAACACATCATGTTAAGTGAGATAAGCCAGATCCAGATAGTTAAGGGTCAAATGTTTTCTCTTGTATGTAGAAGCTAGAAATAAATAAGGAAAGGGGGAGGGATTTCCCTAAAATAGAAGGGAGAACAGTGAAGTAAGGAAAGGGGATTAAGGGGGAGGGAGAAAGTTTGGTAAAGGAGAAAACTAAGGAATGAAATTCACCAAATGATGCTATGTGCATGTATGCATATATCATAACAAATTCCGCTATTACTATATTTTAATCCTTTACTTTCATTTTCAGTCTTTTAAGCAGTTACATTGGCTGTTTTTTACTTTTGGTCTTTTAAAGTTGAACTCTTCTGTGCTTTTAGGGTGCTAAAATATTTCCTTACTCCCTATCTGTGGATATTCATCAGCGTCACAATTTTACAGCTGGATGAAATTGTTAAAACATCATCTGATTCCTTTTTTTCCCCCTTAAATAACAGAGAAAACTGAGAAGCAGAGAAGTGTTTTGTGAAACCTTGTGCAGCTGGTTGATGACTGAGCCAAGCCCAGCTGGTCTTCTGACTTGTTCCGAACCTGGTGCCCTTTCCTCTGCCCATGTGGTCTCCATCTATTGGCCCATTTCAACCAGATCTCTTCACCCTTCCAAACCTCCTTCAGAGAAAACACTTCACCAGATTAGTATCTGCTCTTCCTGTTTCCTCTACTCCTGGGTATTGAGGTATTGGGGGGAAAGTTGCTGGTGCTTGTTGAATATTCTATTTCCTATTTTAGATTTCACATTTCATATTTCTTCTCTAAAACTTGAAATGCTACTTGTCTTTTAAAATTCATGTGACTTGGACAAGGTTTTTGCTTTCCTTTATTTGATCTTGTGGTTTTTCTATATTCTTACTGAGAATATTTTATGTTTATTTAGACCATCTACTTTTTATTTGTGGGGTTAAAATATGTGACTCTTCTCATTTTTCATTCCTCCACATTTTCTTTAATAGAAAACAATCCTAAATTTTGGTTAGCACATTCCATTTCCTTATAAGATATTATGGTTTACTTTGGGCATGCATATTCTTTACTTAAAAGAAGAGCTTTCATAAAATTCTTGAATATCATGCTCAGAAGATCCATGAGCCAAGCTAATTTCCAATGCTTTGATTCCTCCCTCTCTGTTAAGCCCTTTGCTTGAAGACATCCAAAGATAGGTTTCAGTATTTCCCATGATATTCCAGCTGCCTCTGGACACACTACCTTTTAGAATCTTTTCATTGAGTTGAATCAATCCTCTCATAATATAATTCTGACCTCAGAGCCATAAAAAAAACAACTTGATTTCTACTTTCAGCCAGCTGATCATGTATTTGAGGCCACTTTCATTTCCCCCATGCCTGCTCTGCCTCAGGCTAAGCATTCCCATTTCCTCCAAACCATGCTGCAATAACTTGGTTTTAAGTTCCCTCGCCATCCTGATCCCTTTCCCCTGAATATGCCTGTCAAAGGCCCAGACCAGACTGCAGTTCCTCAGGTATGTTGTTTGCAGAAAGAGACAGCTTTTTGTTTATTCCTGATCCCTGCAGTCATGCTTTGCATGGTGGGCACAGTATTGTTAATTCACACTGAGCTGTTTGTCATGGGTCAAATTCCTAATCCCCAGTACCTCAAGATGTGACCTAAAAACGGGAATGGAAACAGGATCTCTAAAGAAATAATCATGCAAAATTAGATCATTAAGGTAGGCTGTAATTCAGTATGATTGGTGTCCTTATGAAAAGGGGAAATTGAGACATGCAAAGAAGGAAGATAGCTGAACATATAGGGAGAAAATGGTCATGTGACTATAATTCTTCATCTACAAGGCAAGGAATGCCAAGGATTGCCAGGAACCACCAGAGATTAGAAGAAAGAAAAGATTCTCACTTAGAGCTTCCAGAGAGAGCATGGCCTAGCTGACATCTTGATTTTGACCTCTAATCTCTAGAACTGTGAGATAATAATTTCTGTTCTTTAAGACACCCCGTTTTTGGCACTTTGTGATGGCAGCCCTAGGAGCCTAATATATTGTCCTTTCACCAAAGTCCCTGCTTTTTTATTCCCTGTCCTGCAATCTTTATTTTTCCCTCTCTCATAATAATGCTGTGGTTTTTCCAACCCATGTGAAAGGCTCTATTTGTTTCTTTTCAGGACTATTTTTGTTTGACTTGGCTCATTACTTAAGCCAATTGAGGTCTTTCATGTCTTGTTTCTATCACGTAGGTATTTGCTATCTGTCAGTGCAGGCATTCTCAGAGTTGATGAGAATCCCTATTCAAACCACAGGTGAAAGTCTTGAATGGGGTAGAATCATTGCTCTTGGAATTTCCTTTAGTTTGATACTGACTTTTCCACCCCAAGTTTTAAACCCATTCTACACCCAACTGATTCAATGATATTCTCTGTCTTTAATGCAAGACAAAATGTTTTCAGAAGACAGTTTAACATCTTGCTGCAATCGTGATGTGCTATGTTTATATCCTTATTTCTTGCCAGTTTGTAACTACCAACAATCGGTTTAATCTGGAATGATTTATTCCTTATTATACTTACTTTCTTTTAATGCATTACAAACCAAGCTTTTAATAATTTAGGCAAGAATCTTGCCCAAAACATGTATCAGATCTTCTGGTATATAATTTGAGGAATCTGTTTATCTTCTTTGAAAATATGAACCACAATGGCCCATCTTTTTTTCTCTGGCTCTTCAAAATTTATTTCAGAGAACTCTCCCTTTACCTCCACGTATTCATATTTATTTTCTACAGACTATGAGAATTAAGTTCTTTAAAGCTGGTTTTACAATCTAGATGCTTGAGTTTTAGTTCCATGTTATCATTATATCTTCTGACCTTCCTATACTGAAGATTGTTTTTGACAGAGAAGCTGAAAGCTTGAGTTAAATTAAAGGCTTAGGCATATACAAATTTCTGGTAATAATTACATCTTAGAATTTTAACATTGTGAGATAATTAAAGTGCTCTGAACACATTCTGTTCTGGTAATGGGCAACTAACTACTCATATATGCTTTCTGCTTAAATTTTTACTTGACACAAGGTTGGTCACATCATATGTCTTTAGAGCATACTTGGTTTTTTTATGGTTGACTCTAATTTCCCTTGCTAAGAAATAAAGGTTTGTGACCACTTAATATAATTTCAGAATGTTCTGGAAAAGCCTGTTATATTTTTGACTAGCTAATTTTAGAAGACAGCAGAATATGAGGTGGGACCAATATAAAACTTAATGCACTGTGGGTATGAGACCATGTGTCACACTAGAAAAGAAGTTCCACATATAATATGTCAAAACACCTAGAACTTAGCTTTTAAGGAACATCACATAAAATTCGAGCTGATTGATGAAATCAAGTTCAAAATGGTACCTTGTTAATAGTTAGGCACCTGTAAAAAGCACTGGACCCAGGAGCAAATAGTCCTTGTTATGTTTTGGAAATTACTGGTCAGTCCTGTTTATTTCCTCAAATGATGTAGTGGTAGATGGATTAAGACTTGACACTAGCCCTTCCATATTGGATGATGGCCTGACTGGCAGCAAATCTGCAGCTGGGCAGACAAGGAGCAGCATGGAGGGTGGGTGGGAAGTGGCAGTCCTGAGACACTCTGTAGGCAGATGGTTGGCAGGGGTGCCAGAGAACCCAGGTAGGTCATGCTTCAATTCAATATAACAGATATGTATTAGGTAGCTGCTAGGGTCCCAGAAATTGTGCTAAGTTTTGGTAACTGCAGTAGACAATACCAAGTAAGGTACTAGGCTAGGTTTAGGGTCAGATTTCCATTTCCTTTAAAACAATCTTGGAAGGATAAAGGGAGGACCACAAGCCTTTCAGGGAAGCTAGTCTCCCAGGAAGGCATAAGTTTATTATTATATGGTCACAAGGTGAAATCTCAGGGCCAGAGCAGAATTATCAGAATGGAGTCTCTTATGTGCAGAGATATGACTTAAACAGCACAGTAGGCACTCAGACCTGGTCATAGTTACTCCTTGAACCTTTTCCTGTTAATCAGGACGCCTCTGACTTGAACAATGCTGTAAACATTGATATAAATTCTGATTTTTAAAAATTTCTCTCTTATTGTCACAAATTTAACAAACATATTTTAAAAAATCAGACAATATACTCACTGAACCGTCTGTCCTTCAATGTAGGAGGGTCCCTCATTTGAATAACTAACACAATTCTGAAGAATTGTTTGAGAACATATTTGATGAGCAAAAATACATTTTATCTAGGATTTGAGATTATTGCTATTATGCATTTTACAAAAATCCGGTGACTATTATTTTTTAACATGTCCTTGGTAATGATCATAAATTGTGCCATTTTCCTAATCAATTTTACTAATAGATTTCTTGGTTAATCTGATGTTGCTGTCAGAAAGACTCATCATTGTGTTAAGAATAAAAACTATAGACACTTGATTGACTGGCTGCCTTTAATGATTTTGTGCTAGTTAATTACAGTCAACATGCTCTTAGTATTCTTTTAATGAGAGATTCAAAACCAGTTTGAAGCATATTACTTTTTACTATAAATGTACAGTGGGTATTCTTTGGTAAAGGTCAATACTTTCAAACCATCTTAATGTCAACATAATCATTGATTCTAAGCAGAAGCTCTGTAAGTCCTACTATCCACACTCCTCTCTGTCTTTTTACATGAACAGCTATTATCAAGGTCCAACTATTAGAATGTGCACTGTAACCCCTGCTCTCAAAGGGCTTCCACTCAAGTGGGAGAGGCAGCTTTACCAACTAATTAAGAACATGAATTTACAAGAAATGCTGGCTCTTGCTGACTGGCAATCAGGTTCTCTCACTGGTAATCCAAAATCCTTTACTTTGTGACCCTTGCTTGTAGCTGTGTAACAAATCCATGAGCTGCTGGTGAAAGGGGTCACGAAACTAGTTGATTGAGCCTTCTATAATATAGCAGAGCTTTCTGTTATCAACTAGGGCCTTCAGGGCTAATAACTTTGCATTATGTCTCTAAATGTACTTTGAAGGCAGCCTTCCTAACCTTTTCCACTTTTCTTAATCATAAAATCTCAGCTCTGCACAATCTCCCATTCTCTTCTTTCATGAGAGGTCAAGGTCAACCAAATACTTAAGTTCAGAATTTTTCTGTGTCCAGTTTAAGATTTATGTTACAAGGTTGACCCAGTCATTCTTTCATAACAGCAGGTCTCCTTTCTTCCTCTCTTAGAAGTATCTCTTTTTTTGAGAACTCTGTATGTCCTCTGATGTACAGATGTTTGTTCCATAAACCATGTCCCCACCATCTATGTCATTCTTTAATTGTCCTTTCTTTACAATCTATACAGGGCTCTGAGTCTCCTTCACACTTGAAAATAAAAGACCAAAGTAAAGAACAGCAATATCAACCACTACTAACACAAAAACAAAACCACCTGCTATTTTCCTTATACTATTTATCTTACACTTTTCTTAGAGACTATTTCAGCCTGTTCTGATTGCTTCTAATTCTTTACCTCAGCTCCCTCTTAGCTTGTAATTAACAATATATTTTTTGAAGGTGACATTGAGTTAATTCATTCACTGATCTAAGAAAAAATTAATTGCTTTCACATGTCATGCACTACAGTAGGTTCAGAGTAAGATCCTAATCCATTCCTTTGTGGAATATTTTCTCTGCAGTAATAAATATTGGAACAGTTGTGGTATGTACTAGGTAAGGTGAATCCCAATACCCACAGCCTTTTTATTCATTTTAAAGAAACAGATGGTTTTGAACACTTCGTTCTTGAAACACTGCCTTAAACATTCCATGTCATTTCACTGTCAGGATTTTTCCATACCTTTGAAGCACTCCTTTGCTGCTGCTTCTACTGGTTGTTGGACCTATTTACTGCTTTACCCCTTATACAAGATACTGCCCACACTTCCCTCTGTGGTCCTTCTGATACATTGCCAGCATGGCTCTGTTAACGTTAGCAGAAAGAAGATTGGCAAGGGATCTTGCATTTTCATCGAACACCAGGACTAGAGGGATATATCCAGCAGAAAACCCTGAAAAACGTTGAGGCACACAGGCATTGTGTGATAAACAGAGAGAAGGCAGATACTTGTGAACATGCATCAAGAGATGTTACACATGCAGAATCTGAAGATCTTGAGCATTAAGACCTTTTTCAGCTCTCCTGAACCATCTCAGCAGACTTGTATTTCCCTTGTCTCCATATTCTATATTATCAACTCACTACAGAGTTATCTTGGTGAAGCATAGTTCTAATCATGCCATTTTCTTTGTAAAAAACCTTCAATGATGCCTAGTATTCAAAACTTTCCATGGTTTGGTGTTCTAAGCCTTATTTCTCCATTTTCCCATTTGAGTCTCATGTGTTTCAACCAAAGTGTCCTATTTGCTAGTTCATAAACATGCTTCTTGGATTTTTTCCTCTTTGCTTTGCTTTTCCAATGACTCATCTCTCTAGGACCCTTCCCCATCCCCTTTGTCTCTATGTGAAATCATTTTATCCTTTAAAATTTAACCAAATGCCAGCTCTTCCAACATGCTCATCATTTTATCATTCAGAAGAAATTGCATACTTCTCCAAATTCCTAATGCTAAGTTTTCATATTTCCTTTGACATTTGCTACAATAGAAAACACAATAAGATATTTGTGTGTTCATCTCCCTTATTAGGCTGTACACTTCTTCAAGGAAAAAGCCATGTCATCAACATCTTTATATATATTTTTGGTACCCAAGATAATCCTTTGAATATTGAAAGTACTCGATAAATGTTTATTGAATAATATCTTAAATCGTGCTTCTAAGGAAAGTTGTCATTGTTAGTTTGATTTATATAAATTTGATTTATATAAATTCATCTTCCTTACTGGAAATTAGATTTCCAAAATCTGCGCTTTAGACTTATATTAAGCATATAATATAGTTTCCTTAAAAAACATTAAACTGACTATGGTCTATCCTTTCAATCAAATGTGAATTTCCCATTAACAAGAAAAATCACATTTTAAGAAGTTTGAGAATCCTAACACTTTTGAAAGCCTTCCAACTTCACAAATTTAGATCAATTCAAGGATACTTTCTGATGTTGAGTCTATGGCTGTTTTATTCATTGTTAATTGGCACATTCACATTCTTTCTCTAGTCTTGTGATTTCCAACAACTAATTTTAGGGTAAAGAGCTTAGAAAGATAAAGGCTGTTAAGATGGACAGTGGAGCAGAGAGCAGTGCATGCAGGTGGTGTGCATAGTCTTGGAGGTTTAGTTACTCAATAACCTGACCTCCAGGAACCCAAGTTGTAACTAATGGCAGTGGAGGAGTAACCAAAAAACATTAGATTTCTTAATTCAGGAATGTCCAGCTGATCATGAATGAAGAGTTATCATCACTGAATTCTTCAAATCTAAGAGCTGGTAATTCCATGCAAATCAAAGGTAAACAGCTCTTAGCCAGTTATTCACTAATACCAAGTATTTATTATGCTCCCATCTTTAGTTGACATGAACAGACACAAAGAATCATTGAACTAAAAAGGGAAGCATTGTTGAAGCCATTGAAAGTTCTTCTACAATATCAAAGGAGCTTAAAATGAATGAAAATGCCCTATGCTACATGGAGCATAGCCTTATCTGACTGAAGAGATCATAGGACTTCCAATGTCACTTCCCAAGGTTTGGATATTTATGCTCTCCTTACTGTGTATTCTTGGCTCTGTTTGCATCAGCAGTTGCTCTGTGAAGCACTTCTCTGTGCTTCTCCCTATAACTTTGGCTCTGTTGCTTTTATATTGAACATTTCAACCAGAAAAGCTCAAGTCCTCCTTGGGAAATGTAAAATATGTAATATCTGCTGGCTTCTCCCATTAAAAATTTATATCATTTGGCTTCCACTTTGCTCAAACATTGTTTTTCTGATAAAAAAAATCTAAATCAGCAGTTTCAAAACCTAATTTCTATATAATTACAACCTAGGGAATCTGCTATTTCATAAATAAAATAATAATCTACTGAAAATTCATAACATTATTCATTATTTCCTTTTAAATATTTATTTTACTTGACAAATAAAAATTATGTGTATTTATCATGTACAACATTGCATTTTAAAATGTGTGTATATTGTAGAATAGCTAAATCTAACTAATTAACAGAACCATTACCTCACATATTTAACATTTGTGTGTGTGTGTGTGTGTGTGTGTGTGTGTGTGTGTGTTGAGGACACTTAAATTACTCTTAGAGACTTTTTAAAATGCAGTATGTTATTATTGCCTATAGTTACCATTGGCTGTTAAACCGTACAAGATACTTGCTTCTCACTTCCCTTTATAGTCTTTATAGCTGCTGCTTAATAGTTTCAGTCAAGGAGGTGTATTTCCTGTTCCATATCAACAATTTTAATTCTACACTTAATTTCTGGTCAATTGTTCTGACACCTTCAGCCCTTTGTAAGTTGTAGTCACTCCCAATTACCTATTATTTTGTGGACTACAGCTTCTGAGCCCCAAATCTAGCCATGTTGCCTAACAAAAGATCTGTCACTTTCTGAATAAGGGGTAAATTTTGGATTTAAAATGGAGGAATTTCTAGGTTTTTAATTTTTTATACTGGGATTGAACTTAGGGGTGCTTAACAGCTAAGCCACATCCCTAGCCATTTTTATATTTTATTTAGAGACAGTCTCTCTTGCTGGGTTGCTTAGGGCTTGCTAAGTTACTGTTTCTTCTTTTGCTCTTGAGGTATGAACTTTTCCATTTTTTTATACAAGTACCTCAAATTGTCAATCAATGTGTTATTCTCTACCCATAAGGACCCATGGGTAGAGTGTCTTCTCTACCCATGGTATTGGCAAGTGTCACAGGCAGACCAATAGAATGATCACTTCTGGAAGTTTAGTTTGACCAGAGAGTTGAAATAATTTTTAGCCAATTCATTCAAGTAGT
This sequence comes from Spermophilus citellus, assembly GCF_964194105.1. Classification (NCBI taxonomy): domain Eukaryota; kingdom Metazoa; phylum Chordata; class Mammalia; order Rodentia; family Sciuridae; genus Spermophilus; species Spermophilus citellus. The sequence goes on along the minus strand of NC_138186.1, from coordinate 91,825,383 downwards.
TGGGCACTGATGAGGAGCTGCTCTTGGTTCCTAAAATCTTAATGTTGCAATTCATCCAGGTCTCTCTTTTTAAGCCTAATTCTTCCGATTTCCCTTCAGTTATTCGAATTATCTCATATCCTTACCACAAATTCCTTTTCATCTTAGGTTGTCAAAGCCAGTTTTCATTACTTGCAACCATACAATTCAATTATATAACTTATTGATATGGGATTGTATTAGCTTAATTTAGTGGTTAACACCATCCTACTCATTAGGATAATCTTAAGAACATAAACTCTAGAATCAGTATCATGTGTTTAAATGCTAGTTCTATCCTTAGATATTTTAATCAACTTGAGCCTTATTTCCTTGAGCCTCAGTTTTCTTATCTATAGAATGGCATTTATAATAATTCCCCTATCTAATGTGTGATTTTAAGCATTAATGAAAAGAACTCATGCAAAACACTTAGCTTAGTGTCTGGCACATATAAAGTACTAAATAAATGTTAGAGTGGGTAGATATAAAATATACAAGAGCTAGTTAGAATACTAGTAAGTAAACATTAGAATAGAGTGAAAGAAAAAATAGGAGAGTGGAGTCAAGTAACCAAATGGAAAGATCATTTAGGTTAGAACCAGGAAATTCTTTAGAGTGATTAAGAAAGATAAGGACTAAGAATGACAATTGTCATCAGCAGTAGCAACAAACTAAACAACCCAATTAAAAAATGTAAAGAGCTAGAATAGACATTTCTTCAAAGAATATAGTACAAATAACCAATAAACACATGAACAATACTGAACATCACTAGTCATTAATGAAATGCAAATCAGAGCCACAGTGAAATAGCACTTTATTCCCCTTGAAGGGCTGTTACCTAAAATACAGAGTGTAGTAAATATTGCTGAGGATCTATGAAGAAATTAGAAATTTCCTGAACATTGCTGGTCAGAATGTAAAATGATGTAGCTACTAAGAAAAATAGTTTGATGGATTCTAAAGAGTTAAACATAGAATCACCATATAATCCAGCAATCAATGACTCTACATATAGGTATGTAATCAAAAGAATTGAAAGCAGGGAACTAATAAACCAAATATTTTCATACCAATATTCATAGCACCATTAATAATAATAACCAAAAGGCAGAAAAAACCCAAATGACTATCAACCAATGAATGATTAAACAAAAAGGGTCAAATACACACTGTGTATATAAAAAAAAAAAGACATCTTGATATGTGTGACACCATGAGTGCACAGTAGAAACATTATGCTCAGTGAAATAAGCTGGATATAAAATGAGAAATATATTATATGAGTCCATTTATATGAGATACTTAGATTAGTCAAATTTATTTTATTTATTTTTTTTATTGTTGGTCGTTCAAAACATTACATAGTTCTTAATATATCATATTTCACAGTTTGATTCAAGTGGGTTATGAACTCCCATTTTTACCCCATATACAGATTGCTTTATCACATCAGTTACACTTCCATTGATTTACATATTGCCATTCTAGTGTCTGATGTATTCTGCTGTCTATCCTATTCTCTACTATCCCCCTTCCCCTCCCCTCCCCTCCCCTCCTCTCTCCTCTTCTCTCTCTACCCCCTCTACTGTAAATCATTTCTTCCACTTGTATTATTCTTCTCTTACCCCTCATTTCCTCTTATATGTAATTTTGTATAACCCTGAGGATCACCTTCCATTTCCATGCAATTTCCCTTCTCTCTCCCTTTCCCTCCCACCTCTCATCCCTGTTTAATATTAATCTTCTTGTCAAGATCTTCGTCCCTATTCTGTCCTTAGTTACTCCCCTTATATCAAAGAAGTCATTTGGCATTTGTTTTTTAAGGATTGGCTAGCTTCACTTAGCATAATCTGCTCTAATGCCATCCATTTCCCTCCAAATTCTATGATTTTGTCATTTTTTAATGCAGAGTAATACTCCATTGTGTATAAATGCCACATTATTTTTATCCATTCATCTATTGAAGGGCATCTAGGTTGGTTCCACAATCTTGCTATCGTGAATTGTGCTGCTATGAACATTGATGTAGCAGTGTCCCTGTAGCATGCTCTTATTAGGTCTTTACGGAATAGACCAAGAAGGGGAATAGCTGGGTCAAATGGTGGTTCCATTCCCAGCTTTCCAAGAAATCTCCATACTGCTTTCCAAATTGGCTGCACCATTTTGCAGTCCCACCAACAATGAACAAGTGTACCCTTTTCCCCACATCCTGTCCAGCACTTGTTGTTGTTGGCTGCCAATCTTACTGGAGTGAGATGGTATCTTAGGGTGGTTTTGATTTGCATTTCTCTGACTGCTAGCGATGGTGAGCATTTTTTCATGTACTTATTGATTGATTGTATGTCCTCCTCTGAGAAGTGTCTGTTCAGGTCCTTGGCCCATTTGTTGATTGGGTTATTTGTTATCTTATTGTCTAATTTTTTGAGTTCTTTGTATACTCTGGATATTAGGGCTCTATCTGAAGTGTGAGGAGTAAAGATTTGTTCCCAGGATGTAGGCTCCCTGTTTACCTCTCTTATTGTTTCTTTTGCTGAGAAAAAAACTTTTTAGTTTGAGTAAGTCCCATTTGTTGATTCTAGTTGTTAACTCTTGAGCTATGGGTGTCCTATTGAGGAATTTGGAGCCAGACCCCACAGTATGTAGTTCATAGCCAACTTTTTCTTCTATCAGACGCCGTGTCTGTGATTTAATATCCAGCTCCTTGATCCATTTTGAGTTAACTTTAGTGCATGGCGAGAGAAAGGGATTCAGTTTCATTTTGATGCAAATGGATTTCCAGTTTTCCCAGCACCATTTGTTGAAGATGCTACCCTTCCTCCATTGCATGCTTTTAGCCCCTTTATCAAATATAAGATAGTTGTAGTTTTGTGGATTGGTTACTGTGTCCTCTATTCTGTACCATTGGTCCACCCGCCTGTTTTGGTCCCAGTACCATGCTGTTTTTGTTACTATTGCTCTGTAGTATAGTTTGAAGTCTGGTATCGCTATACCGCCTGATTCACATTTCCTGCTTAGCATTGTTTTTGCTATTCTGGGTCTTTTATTTTTCCATATGAATTTCATGATTGTTCTATCTATTTCTACAAGAAATGCTGTTAGGATTTTGATTGGCATTGCATTGAACTTACAGAGAACTTTTGGTAATATCGCCATTTTGATGATGTTAGTTCTGCCTATCCATGAACAGGGTATATTTTTCCATCTTCTAAGATCTTCTTCTATATCTCTCTTTAGGGTTCTGTAGTTTTCATTGTATAAGTCTTTCACCTCTTTTGTTAGGTTGATTCCCAAGTATTTTATTTTTTGGGGGGATATTGTGAATGGAGTAGTTGTCCTCATTTCCATTTCAGAGGATTTGTCGCTGATATACAGGAATGCATTTAATTTATGCGTGTTGATTTTATATCCTGCCACTTTGCTGAATTCATTTATTAGCTCTAATAGTTTCTTTGTAGACCCTTTTGGGTCTGCTAGGTATAGAATCATGTCATCTGCAAATAGTGATAATTTAAGTTCTTCTTTTCCTATTTTTATGCCTTTAATTTCTTTCGTCTGTCTAATTGCTCTGGCCAGTGTTTCGAGGACTATGTTGAACAGAAGTGGTGAGAGAGGGCATCCCTGTCTTATACCAGATCTTAGAGGGAATGCCTTCAATTTTTCTCCATTCAGAATGATACTGGCCTGTGGCTTATCATAGATTGCTTTTACAATGTTGAGGCATGATCCTGTTATCCCTAATTTTTCTAGAGTTTTGAACATAAAGGGATGCTATACTTTGTCGAATGCTTTTTCTGCATCTATCGAGATGATTATATGGTTCTTATTTTTAAGTCTATTGATGTGGTGAATAACATTTATTGATTTCCGTATATTGAACCAGCCTTGCATCCCAGGGATGAATCCTACTTGATCATGGTGTATAATTTTTTTGATATGTTTTTGAATCTGATTCGCCAGAATTTTATTGAGGATTTTTGCATCTAGGTTCATTAGAGATATTGGTCTGTAGTTTTCTTTCTTTGAAGTGTCTTTGTCTGGTTTAGGCATCAGGGTGATGTTGGCCTCGTAGAATGTATTTGGAAGTTCTCCCTCTTTTTCTATTTCCTGAAATAGCTTGAAAAGTTTTGGTGTTAGTTCCTCTTTAAAGGTTTTGTAAAACTCTGCTGTATACCCATCCAGTCCTGGGCTTTTCTTAGTTGGTAGTCTTTTGATGGTTTCTTCTATTTCCTCAATTGTTATTGGTCTGTTTAGGTTGTCTATATCCTCCTGACTCAATCTGGGCAGATCATATGACTTAAGAAATTTATCTATGCCTTCACTATCTTCTATTTTATTGGAGTATAAGGATTCAAAATAATTTCTGATTATCTTCTGTATTTCTGAAGTGTCTGTTGTGATATTGCCTTTTTCATCCTGTATGCTAGTAATTTGAGTTCTCTCTCCTCTTCGTTAGCATGGCTAAGGGTCTGTCAATTTTATTTATTTTTTCAAAGAACCAACTTTTAGTTTTGTCAATTTTTTCAATAGTTTCTTTTGTTTCGATTTCATTAATTTCAGCTCTGATTTTAATTATTTCTTGCCTTCTACTTCTTTTGCTGTTGTTTTGCTCTTCTTTTTCAGGATTTTGAGATGAAGTATGAGATCATTTATTTGTTGTTTTTTTTCTTTTTTTAAGGAATGAACTCCATGCAATGAATTTTCCTCTTAGAACTGCTTTCAATGTGTCCCATAGATTCCGACATGTTGTATCTGTGTTTTCATTTAACTCTAAGAAGTTTTTAATTTCCTCCTTGATGTCTTCTATGACCCATTGATCATTCAGTAACCTATTGTTCATTCTCCAAGTGATGCATGATTTTTCCTTCCTTCTTTTATCATTGATTTTCAGTTTCATTCCATTATGATCAGATAAGATGCATGGTATTATCTCTACTCCTTTATATTGTCTAAGAGTTTCCCTGTGACATAATATATGATCTATTTTTGAGAAGGATCCATGTGCTGCTGAGAAAAAAGTGTAACTACTTGATGTTGGGTGGTATATTCTATATATGTCAATTAAGTCTAGGTTATTAATTGTGTTATTGAGTTCTATAGTTTCCTTATTTAACTTTTGTTTGGAAGATCTGTCCAGTGGTGAGAGAGGTGTGTTGAAGTCCCCCATGATTATTTTATGGTGGTCTATTAGACTCTTGAACTTGAGAAGAGTTTGTTTGATGAACATAGCTGCACCATTGTTTGGGGCATATATATTTATGATTGTTATGTCTTGTTGGTGTATGGTTCCCTTGAGCAGTATGTAGTGTCCCTCTTTATTCCTTTTGATTAACTTTGGCTTGAAATCTATTTTATTAGATATGAGTATGGACACTCCTGCTTGTTTCCGCAGTCCATATGAGTGATATGATTTTTCCCAACCTTTCACCTTCAGTCTATGTATATCTTTTTCTATCAGATGCATTTCCTGTAGGCAGCATATTGTTGGGTCTTGTTTTATGATCCATTCAACTAGCCTGTGTCTCTTAATTGGTGAGTTTAAGCCATTAACATTTAGGGTTATTATTGAGATATGGTTTGTTCTTCCAGCCATATTTGTTTATTAATGTTATTAAACCTGATTTGTTTTCCTCTTTGATTACTTTCCCCCCTTTACTGTCCTACCTCCCACTGTTGGTTTTCATTGTTATTTTCCATTTCCTCTTCCTGTAATGTTTTGCCAAGGATTTTTTGAAGAGATGGTTTTCTAGCTGCAAATTCTTTTAACTTTTGTTTATTGAGGAAGGTTTTAATTTCATCATCCATCCTGAAGCTTAATTTTGCCAGATACACGATTCTTGGTTGGAACCCATTTTCTTTCAGTGTTTGAAATATGTTATTCCAGGATCTTCTAGCTTTCAGAGTCTGTGTTGAGAGATCAGCTGTTATCCTGATTGGTTTACCCCTAAATGTAATCTGCTTCCTTTCTCTTGTAGCTTTTAAAATTCTCTCCTTATTCTGTATGTTGGGCATCTTCATTATAATGTGTCTAGGTGTGGATCTCTTATGATTATGCACATTTGGCGTCCTGTAGGCTTCTAGGATTTGGGATTCTGTCTCGTTCTTCAAGTCTGGGAAGTTTTCTTGAATTATTTCATTTAATAGATTGTTTATTCCTTTGGTTTGGAGCTCTGTGCCTTCCTGTATCCCAATGACTCTTAAGTTTGGTCTCTTTATGCTATCCCATATCTCTTGGATGTTCTGCTCATGGTTTCTTAGCAGTCTTGCTGAGCTGTCTATGTTCTTTTCAAGTTGAAATACTTTGTCTTCATTGTCTGTTGTTCTATCTTCTAAGTGATCTACTCTGCTGGTAGTATTCTCAATTGAGTTTTTAAGTTGGTTTATTGCTTCCTGCATATCTAGGATTTCTATTTGTTTGTTTTTTATTACCTCTATCTCCCTGTGTAATTGATCTTTTGCTTCCTGGATTTGTTTATGTAATTCCTTGTCAAAGTGATCTTTCATTGTCTGATTTTGCTATCTCATGTCTTCTTTGAGACTCCAGATCATCTGAAGTATGTATATCCTGAACTCTTTATCTGACATTCCATCTGTTGCAGCTACTACCTCTTCTAAAGTTGAGTTGACCTGCATTGCTTGTTGGTCCTTTCTTTCCTTGTCTTTTCATACTGCTCGCATTTCTTTCTGCTTGGTGAAACTGTTGTGTTTTTGAAATTTTCCCCCTATTTATTTATATTGCTCTTGTATAGTTGGGAGATCTCTCTTGCAGGGCGGGTAGTGGCTGTGCTCCTCCTCTAATTAGGGTGATCTGTCTACCACGCTGGTCGGTTGCAGGTCTGCCCACCCTGCGGGCGCAGGTAGTGGCTCTGCTCTGCCCCCACTCCAATTGTGGTGACGTGACTACCACGCCCTCGGGTCGTTGGTCCTGATCCGGATGTGGGCAGCGGCTCTGCTCAGCCCCTACTCCAACTGGTGTGACGTGTCTACCATGCTGGCAGGCCTCTAGGCCTGTTCCGCCGGTGTGTCGCAGGTCTGCCTACCTTGCGGGCTCGGGCGGCAGTTCTGCTCAGCCCCCACTCCAAATGGGGCTACCTGACTGCCTCTCCAACGGGTCGCTGGGCCTTTTCCAGACACGGGCGGCGGCTCTGCTCCACCCCCACTCCAACCAGTGTGACGTGACTGCCTCGGTGCTACGTGTCCACCACTTTGGCAGGCTACTGGGCCTGTCCTGCCAGTGGGTCGCAGGTCTGCCTACCTTGCAGGCTCAGATGGCGGCTCTCCATAGCCCCTACTCCAAATGGGGTGACTTGGCTACCGCGCCGTCGGGTCGCTGGTCCTGTTCCAGGCATGGGCGGCTACTCTCTTCGGCCCCAGCTACAGTTGGGGTGTCGTGATACCATGCCAGCGGGTCACTTGGCCTGTTCTGGGCTCATGCGGCAGCTCCACTCTGCCCCTCTGGCCCCCACAGCACCCAGCAGGACCTGGACCAAGATGCAGTTACCGCGGGTTCCCCAGCCGTGGGCCAAAGCAGCTCCGGGAGCCAGAGCCCGGCCGCTCCAAGCTCTCCGAGCTCGGTGCACGCTCTGCTGAGAGCAGGCTCAATGATGCAGTCTCCGCGGGTTCCCCAGCCCTTGGCCAAAACTGTTCCGGGAGTCATAACCCAGCCGCTTCGAGCTCAGTGCACGCTCCACTAGGAGCTGGCTCCAATACACAGTCTCCGCGGGTTCCCCAGCCCTGGGCCAAAGCAGCTCCAGGAACCAGAACCCGGCGGCTCAGAGCTCGGTGCACACTTTACTAGGAGCGAGCCCCAAGGAGTAGTCTCCACAGGTTCTCTAGCCCTGAGCCTGAGCGATCTGTCTGTGAGACGCAGGCAAATACCAGCCTGAAATCACCTGTTCCGTAGCTGAATGAGCTGCGATCAGTAGAAAACAGGGATGATTACATCAGCTCTCCAAGATGGCGGCCGCTGTCCTCCTCCGTGGTCCGACCGGTGTCGAGAACCGAACTGGACTGCTTCTCTCCTCCGTCTCAAAGCCAGAACTCAGCACTAAGCACGACCATTGCATTGCTGGCAGGAGCCCCCAGAATCCGCATCACTGCACCCCCGCTCCGGCACCTCGCTGCTTCCCAGTGCGTGCCGCAGACTCCAGCCGTGGGGCGATCCGCCGATCAGGCAATGCGACCCTCCGTGCGGAGAAATCGCCCGCGTCCGAGCCCCCGCAGCCAAACCTCGCTTGATGGAATTCCCTCAGCTAGATTCTGGAGCACCTCAATTTCGCTCGAAATTCCCAACAAGACAGCCTTCAGCTGTTTCACCTCGTCTTTCTCCCACACAGTGACACGGCGCACGGGGGTGATGCACTCCCTTCGCCGCCATCTTCTGGTTCCCAATTAGATTAGTCAAATTTATAAAGACAGAAAGAACAATAGAAATTACTGTGGGCTGAGAAAGGAAGAGACTGGGGAGTTATACAATGGATATGAACTATTTGTTTGGAATTAAGAAAAATGCTGGAAATTCAGAGTGGTCATGCTTGCAAGACATTGTGAAAGTAACTAATGCTATAGCACTATATACTTCTTTTTTTTTTTAAAAGAAAGAGTGAGAGAGAGGGAGAGAGTGGGAGAGAGAGAGAGAATTTTAATATTTATTTTTTTTTAGTATTTGGCGGACACAACATCTTTGTTTGTATGTGGTACTGAGGATCGAACCCGGGCCGCAAGCACGCCAGGCGAGCGCGCTACCGCTTGAGCCACATCCCCAGCCAGCACTATATACTTCAAGTGATTAAAATGGTAAATTGTATGATGTATATTCTACCACAATAAAAAATATTCTAAAATACACAGTGGTGTGTGCCTGTAATCTCAGCAACTTGGGAGGCTGAGGCATGAGGATCACATATTTCAGGTCAGTTTTAGCAATGTAATGGGGCCCTAAGCAACTTAGCAAGACCCTGCATCAATCAATCAATCAATCAACCAACCAATTAATCAATCAATAAAGGGCTGGGGATGTAGCTAAGTAATAAAGTGCCCTTGGGTTCAATCCTCAATATCAAACCAAACCAAACCAAATCAGAACAAACAAACAACAACAACAACAAAAAACCCAGCAAAAAGAACAATGTGTGTCAAGATGTTATAAGTGACCTTTTCTAGGCAGCTTCAGGATGTAGAGTGAGCATCTTGAGTTAAACGTGTGCCATGAGGAAAATGAGAATCAAAGAAGTAGAATGATCCAGAATAATTTCACTGAAAGAAGTCTGATTGTGAAGGGGATAGGTAGAGTGGGACCTACAGGGATAATGGAAAGTCAAGAGTTTCTTGAATATATATGAAAAGATATGCATATTTTTATGTGTTTCAGAGAAACTGACAAAAAAAGGAGAAGTTGGTTGTATAGCAGAAAGAGGAAGTTGATAGATCAATGCCCTAAAGAAGTAAACAGAGAAATGGAGGAAAAGGAAGGAAGGTTTACTGTAAATAAAGACAGCTTGGTAGAAGTCTGGGGAAGAAATGGAGAAGGCAGATTGTTGGTTTCATCCTAGAACTTTTCAGGGCAGGGATAATGGGACACATGGGTGAGGTAACTAAAATCCAACTTTCATGGCAGAACAATTTCAGTGATTGAGGTCCAAGTTGGTTAAAGAAGAAAATCAGTTTCCATCAACCAAGCCAGAATTCTGTTACTTCTCATGAAATTGATGTAGAAAGATCATGGGACTTAGAAACCAGAGAGCCTAGTTTCTAGATTCAGCTCTGCCACTAGCTAGCTACATTGCTTTGAATAAATCATTTCATATTTTTGGGCCTGGAACTGGTATCAGATGATATTTGAGGCTCTTTCCAGTTCTAACATTCTGGGACTATAGGTCAGGTGATTCATCTGATTAGTGAGTTTCACAGGCCCCTGGAGTAGAAAACGCTTTTATGTGGACTTTTTCTTAACATTTCGAATAGATGTTTCTTTTCTAAAACTTGTCTGTTATTCACTGTCAGAGGAAAATGTAACCCATATGTCAGCTAATAAGAGGGACATTAGAGTTCAAGTATTCAAGATATTTTCTTCACTACTGCTCATTAGTGTTGGTGTCCTGTAGTATGAATCATCTCAGGAAATCTTAGCTGCCTTAATTATGGCACAACCCCTGCATCTTGGTCTGGTATTTACCTTGCTCCTTATTATGGTTTGGATATGAGATGTCCCCCCAAAGCTCATTTATGAGACAATGCAAAAACCTTCAAAGGTGAGATGATTATATTATGAGATTTGTAACATAATCAGTGGATTAATCCACTTGAATGGGTTAATTGGATGTAACTGTAGACAGGTAGGGTGTGACTAGATAAAGTAAGGAAAGGTGGCAGAATACAACAGTTACTAATAGGGCATTATGTAAAATTGTGGATGTGTAACCGACGTGATTCTGCAATCTGCATTTGGGGTAAAAATTGGTAGTTCATAACACACTTCAATCTAATGTATGAAATATGATATGTCAAGAGCTTTGTAATGTTGCAAACAACCAATAAAAAAAAGAAAAAAAATAAAGTCACTGGGAACATGCCTTTGGGGTTTATTTTGTCTCTGGCACTGATATCTCCTTCTCACTTGTGCTTGCGCTCTCCTTCATGGCTTTTATGAACCAAAAAGCTTTCTTCCACCATGCCCTCTGTCATGATGTTCTGCTTTACCTCATGCCCAGAACTGTGGAATTGCCTAACCATGGACTGAACCTCTGAAACTGTGATTCCCCAATGCAAATTTTCCACCTCCAAGTTTTTCTTGTCAGGTCTTTTGGTCACTGTGATGAAAAGCTGAGTAAAACATTTTTCTTCATCTAACTTCTTGGCAATGATCTGTCCTTAGCTGTGTTACTGAATAAATCAGAAGATATTTATCAAGGGCTTTAAAAAGTGCCCTGCTCCATGCTGGGACATTGGGGGTTCAGAATTATGTAAAAACTGTTTAACTCTGTAAAACGTATATCCTGGTTGGGGAAATAAAGCCCAAGCACATGAAGTCTTATGAATGACATAAGACCATAGTTAAGTACCAACTTGCAAGTTAAAGATAAATCTAAAAGTACTTTCTTCAATTTGAAGGTTGGCACTTTCTGTAGTAACAGGTCATCATAGATATGTGGGTGTGGTGGAACTTAAACTAGGCCTTGAGCATTGGATATGATTTGGTGAGAAGGCTCTCTGGACCATAAATTGGCAGAATCAGACTTGGCAGTGAGAAAGAACGTGCTCTGTTCTTAGTCAAAATGACTTCTTTCTTTTGTGAACCTTCCATTCACTAAAATTTTTCTTTCTAAGTTCTGTGCATCTAATTTCTTCCTATATAGCCTGTTTCTCATACTTTATACAGATATTTAGATGGCTGTCGGTGTTTAAAAAATAAACTTAAGCCTATCTTTAGGTTTGGAGGTGAGATTGCAGAGTCAATTGCTTGAGTTTCCATGCTACGACCACTATGGGTCCTGCCAGACACTCTCAGGGATTTACCATGCTATGTTAAAAATAGCTTCTTGTCATCTTTATTGAAAACTTGTTACATATCAATAAGCATACATTTAAAAATAGCATTTTCTTGAATCTACAGATTCCTTTTGGTAATATCACCATTTTGACAATATTGATTCTGCCTATCTAAGAACATGGGGTTTATTTTCTTTTCATCTTCTAAGATCTTCTTCAATTTCTTTCTTCAGTGTTTTATAGTTTTAATTGTAGAGATCTTTTACTTCTTTGATTAGATTTATTCCCTAAGTATTTTATTTTACTTTTTTTGAGGCTATTGTGAATGGGATAGTCTTCCTAATTTCTTTTTCAGCAGATTCATTATTGGAGTATAGGAAAGTAATTGATTTAGGTATGTTGGTCTTGTATCCTGATACTTTGCTAAGTTTGTCAGCTGTAGAAATTTTCTGATGGAGTTTTTTTTGGGTCTTTTAAATTTAGTAGCTTGTCATCAGCAAACAGGGATAATTTGACTACTTTTCCTATATTCATACTTTAATGTCCTTCTCTTAACCAATTGGTTTGGCTAGAGTTTCAAGGACTATGTTGAATAAGGATGGTAGGAATGGGCATCCTTGTCTTGTTTCTGGTTATGGAGAAAATGCTTTCAATTTTTCTCTGTTTAGTATAGCCTTTACATTATTGAGGTAAGTTCCCTCTCTCCTTAGTTTCTCTAATGTTTTAAGCTTAAACTATGCTGGATTTTTCAAATGCACTTTCTGTATCTATTGAGATAATTACATGATTATTGTTGTTAACTCTTGTTGTGGTGAATTACATTTTATGTATGTTGAACCAACCTTGAATCCCTGGGATGAAATTCACTTGATCAGGGTGCACTATCTTCTTCATGTGTTTTTGAATGTACTTTGACAATATTTTATTAAGAACTTTTTTGTTTGTTTGTTTGTATACCTAGGATTGAAATCAGGAGCACTCGATCACGATCACTGAGCCACATCCCCAGCCCTGTTTTGTATTTTATTTAGAGACAGGGTCTCACTGAGTTGCTTAGCATCTCGCTTTTGTTGAGGATGGCTTTGAACTCACGATCCTCCTGCCTCAGGCTCTCCACCTTTGGGATTACAGGCATGTGCCACTGTGCCCAGCAAGATTTTTTCTTTTTCTTTCTTTTTTTTTTTTTTTTAAATCTATGTTCATCAGGGATATTGGTCTGAAGTTTTCTTTCCTTTGGTTATCAGAGTGATGCTGACTTCATAGAGTAAATATGACAGTGTATCTTCCTTTTCTACTTCATGGGATAATTTAAAGACAATTGGCATTAATTTTTCTTTAAAGATCTGGAAGAAACAGAATGAGAATTTATCTATAAACATTCAATGCAAGTTCTGGGCAGTGCTGAATGCCTGTAATTCAGTGACTTGGGAGGCTAAGACAGGTGAATTCATGTTCAAAATTACCTTTGGCAATTTAGCAAAGCCCTAAGCAATTTAGTGAGACTCTCTCTCCAAAAAAAATAAATAAAAGGGGCTGGGAATGTAGTTCAATGGTTAAAAAAATCAATGCAATCTCCCTAAAAATACTGATGACTCTCTTCACAGAATTTGAAAAAAAAAAAAAACAGTTCTAAAATCCTTTTGAAGAATAAGGGTCCCAGACCAGTGAGAGTGAAGACATCACAATTTTGTACCTCAAATTATACTACAGGGCTATAGTAACCAAAACATCATGCTATTGGCACCAAAACAGACATAAAGATCAATTGAATAGAAGACACAGAGGCAAATCCACATAGAGAATGATTTGATACTTAAAAAAAATATGTTGGAGAAAAGATAGTCTTTTTAAGGAATGTGCTGGGAAAACTGGATATCCATACATGGAAGAATAAAATTTGATATCTGTTACTTTGTACTTAAGCCAACTCAAAAAAGATTAAAGAACTAGAAATTAGACCAGAAACTCCATAACTGCTAGAAGAAAACAGGTTCAAAACTTCACCATATTGACACAGGCCTTAACTTACTTAACAAGATGCTTAAAGTGCAACAAATAAAACCAAGAATTAATAAGTGAGATGACATCAAATTAAAAAGCTTCTGTACAGCAAAGGAAACCATTAAGAATGTGAAAAGAGCCTATAGAATTGGAGATCTTTGCTACCTTCTTCTCAGATAGAACATTAATATCCAGAATATATAAAGAACTCAAAAAACTTAACACCAAAAATCAAAGAATCCAATTAATAATCCAAATAATAAATCCAATTAATAAATGGGCAAAAGAACTAAAGAGACACTTCTGAAAAGAAGAAATACAGCTGGGTGTGGTGGCACACACCTGTAATCCTAGTGGCTCTGGAGACTGAGGTAGGAGGATTGTGAGTTCAGAGCCAGCCCCAGCAACTTAGTGAGTCCCTGAGCAACTCAGCAAGATCTCATCTCTAAATAAAATATAAAAAAGGGCTGGGTATGTGGCTCAGTGGTTGAACACCCTGGGGTTCAATCCCCTGTACCCCCCGACAAAAAAAGAAAAAAACAAATGGTCAACAAATTTATAAAAAATGTTCAACATCTCTAGCAATCAGGGAAATGAGATCAAAACTGCACTGAGATTTTATCTCACCCAAATCAGAATAGCAGTTATCAAGAACACAATAATAAATGTTGGTGAGGATGTGGGGAAAAGGTATACTCATATATTGTTGGTGGTATTGTACACTAGTACAACTACTCTAGAAAGCACTATGGAGATTCTTCTAAAAATTAGGAATAGAACCACCATATGACTCAGCTATCCCACTCCTTGGTCTATATCCAAAAGATCTAAAGTCAGCATACTATATGGATATAGCCACATACATATTTATAGCAGTACAATTCACAATAGCCAAGCTATAGAATCAGCCTAGGTGCTTGTTAATGGATGAATGGATAAAAAATGTGGAGTTTTACTCAGCTATAAAGGAAAATGAAATTATATCATCTATTGGTAAATGGATGGAATTGGAGAACATCATCCTAAGAGCAAAAATCCAGATCCAGAAATTCAAGGGTAAAATGTTTTATCTCATATGCAAAAGCTAGACCAAAATAAGGGGGGGAAAGGATGGGTGGGGAGGGGGATATCCCATGAAAATAGAAGAGAGATCAGTGAAGTAGAGGAAGGGAATTGAGGGAGAGAGAACAGAGATGAGAAAAGGGAGGAGCAGTAGATTGAGTCTGACCAAACTTTCCTATGTACATATATGAATATGCCATAGTGAATTTCACCATATATACATATATATATATATATATATAATGAACTAATTAAAAACTATAAATAAATAGAAGAAAGATCAGTAAAGGAAAGGGAAGAGGGTGAGGAAGGAGAGGAGGGAAAGGTTAAGTAGTACTGGGGACTAAATTAGAGCAAATTATATTTCACACTTGTATAATTATATAAAAATTAACCCAATATTATGCATAACTATAATGCACTAATTTAAAAAAAGGAAAAAAATAGCACTTCCTTTACTCATATTTTTCTCTTGTGACATATTAAGAGTACATTGAAACAAGGTAAAATTGTAGTACTAACATCCCATGGAAGGAAATTTGCTGCTGGGTTTGGATGGGATGAGGTGAAATCCCCCTAGAGAGTGACTTGATCAATCCAGGACTAAGGGGACTGTGAGGTTATCAGACTTCGATCTTGGGAATCTCAGAATAAATCAGATTAACTCTATGGTGTAACCTCGGGTACTGGAAGTCTCAGAACCACAGTGTGCTGGAATGATTACTTGACTGCTTATGTCTTCACCTGTTTGTAATTTCCTTAAAATGTTGACTGCTTCACGTAGAGAGTGAATCTGCCTGCACAGCACTCTTTGAGATACCATGTGGGAATGGAAAAGAATTTGAGACAGTTCCCATTTTTATAAAATTAATAGGAGCTGAGGGTATACACATGTAAAAATGACTCAATAAAAGTTATAAACCAGAAAAATTAATTATTTAATAATAGCAGTGATTATGTATTAAGTACTTATTATTTCCTAGACATTGTTAAGTTCATAAGGGTTGAGGAAGGCATAGGATTACAGAGGAAACTGCACTTCTGAATCTGGACCTTTACAGCACTACATTATCATATTCTCTATACTTCCTCACCTGCTTTCATATTTATTCATCTTTCAAATGCAAGAGTACATCTCACTCTCTCAAAGAAGACTAATATTTAGAACTGCATAGTCCTATATAGATGCTACCAATTGGCTATTTAAATGAATTAACATTAAGTACTATGAAAATTTAGTTCCTCAGTTTAATTATCTACATTTCAAGTATTTTATAGTCACATGTGGCTAGTGGCTATCATAGTGAGCTGCACAGATGAAGAATGTTTCACAGATGCGGAAAGTTCTATTGAACAATATTTGCCAGGCTACCAGTCTCTTAAAACATCGCTTTTCTTTGACAATCGTCAGTGAACTTGAAATATGTGTGTGTACAGCTCCTCTCTTCTTGACTTGCTTCCATGCATTCCATAAAGTAGGGACTTTTCTATCTTCCAAACCATGTCATACCTATCACCCAGCAGTGTTTAGTATGTTGGTTGTCTCATGTGCAATAATATTTTTGACCATTCCCCAATGCATAGAAGGAAATTTATAACTGTTTGGATGAGTCAGAGAATGTCTCCTCAAAGAGATAACATTTGGATTGGATTTTGAAGGGAAAATATGAGCTTGCCAGATTGAAAAGGGGACAGACATCCAGGAAAACAGAACAGCATAACAGAGACACAATCATTATGTTTAAGGAAAAGATCAAGTAAAAAGTTCATGGTGACTGGAACAGAGAGCATGTGTATGTGGGGGGAGATAGTCAGGCTGGGAGGAGTAGTCTAAAAGTGGGTTTTGGCAGGAGAGAGGCGGGGGGCGGAGAGAGATATTAAGACAGACAGTGGGGAAGTTTTTGTTACATAATGATTTTAGACTGTTATTTTTTATGAAGGCAACAAGTGCCAGAAACAATTATAGGGAAGAGGATTGGTATGATCGGAGACACTTGTGTATTCATTCATTTATTTTAGGAGCATAATTATGAGAGTACTGTGGAAGATGGACTAAAGAGGAAAGAAACAGGATTTTAGTTATATTTTAGTTGCAACAGATGAAGCTATCAAAGAGGGAGCTGCAATCTGGGAATAGTTCTAAGGTAGAATAGATAGGATCTGGTGGCTTGTTGATAAAATGAATGGACAGAATGAACAGAAATAAGGAATGTGGGAGGAGAAACATTCAACAAAGAGATTAATTGGAAGTCCCTTAAGAAAATATGGTGTGTTAGGAAATTGGTGACAATAGTTCTGGAACTCGGGAGAAAGATCAGGGTTGAGGATACAGACTAATGTATAATCAACTTTTAGATTTGGTGAAAGCCATGGGAGACTCATGAGAGGACTTGCAGTACAATAAAAGATAGAGATGAAAGGATGACACCACAGAACACTAAAATTTAAAGTATTTAAACAGGAGAAAAAGTTAATGAAGCTGAATGAGAAGGACAAATCATAGATGCAAATAAAAAGTTTTAAGAACTAAAAAGTGTCAGAAGTTATGGAAGTATATACATCAACATCAGCAACTAGGGTTGTGCTAAGAAAAAAAATCTGCATTCTTTGAGATAGTAGAAATGTTATTAATGAAATTTATACTGATAGAAATATTTTCTAACACTATGGGTATAAATTTCAATGATTTCTAGAGATCTGGCATTTATATTCTCCCACTTGTCATATAGGCATTCAACACATGAAATCTCACCAAACAGAATTGAGTGCAAAAAAGTAATCAAAAGAGCATACTCAGTCTCTTGGGTGGTCCCCCAGTTGCATGCATTGGTCAAATGCACCCAATCTTATTCATGGAATATGGTTTTTTTTTTTCCTGTGTGTCCAAAAAGAGCAGGATAAATAGATGAAAACATATCCCAGATCTCCAATATGATTCAGAGAAGCAATAGCAATGTCGATTCATGCAACAGGAGTAGTGTTTTGAGTCTTTATTTAAAATTTAAAAAAAATAATATAAACATTCATGATCAGCTTTCTATCATCATAACAAACCATGAGATAATCAGCTTATAAAGAGGAAAGGCTTACTTTGGCTCATGGTTTTAGAGGTTTAAGTCCATAATTGATTAGCTTGTGACAAGGCGGAACATCATGGTGGAGCAAAACTGCTTACTTCATGGCCAGGAAGTGAAAGAGAGGAGAGGAAGGGGCTGGGATCCCGCTCTCCTCTTTAAAAGCATGATCCCAATTACCTAAGACCTCCCACTAGGCCCCACTTCCTAAAAGTTTCCACTGCCTCCCAGTAGCACCATTCTAGGACCAAGCCTTTAACACATGACCCTTTGAAGACATTTAATATCCAAACTATAGCAACATTAAAAAGAAAGTCTGGTGGTTTTTCTGTTGTTTAATAAGAGTTAAAATTGCCTATAAGGAATCTTGACATGTGATAATATTGGAAGGTAACCAATTTTCAAGATACTCTGGACTTAATCTGAGGATGCTGGCAACTTTGGAATTCTATCTTAAGGGCCATTTCTAAGTTGTTAAAAAGAAGATAGACAAGGGTTTGACTTGAGTCTCATTCTTAACCCTAAGATACAGAAAATTACTGGCATTCAAAAAAAAAGTCATAATGGACAGTAGTGAATGGTTAAAAACATAGGTTCTGGTGGTTGCAAACCCTGGTCTGATAGGGGTCCAGCTCTGGGATTTTGGAAAGTTGCTTACCCTCTTTCAAAATTCTAATTTCTTTATCTGTGAAATGAGAATACTAATACCTACCTCATAGAGTTGCCATGAGAAATAAACTAGTTATCATTGTTAGTTCTAGACACAGGTATTAATTTATAACTTGTTTCTCCAAAACAGATATTTCAAAGCACTCACTAGAGTAATTTTCATAAGGATTGGATAGGTTATCTATACATGGGATAGGTAAAAATATTTTGCCATATTCACAGGAGAGATTGAGAAATCAGAAATCATATCTAAAAATTTGTGGCCATAAGTCCACCACATGCACATCCTGAATGCCCTAGATTCATGTCCAGTTTGTCTTCCTCTCCCGCTGCCTTTCAAAATGATGGGGAGAGCTATTAGCAAGCAAGGGCTTGACTCCTCTGGGATGGATGAGTCAGACACAGCAGAGAGTAAAGAGGGGTCTGCTGAGCCTCTGTGACTTTGAGCTCCCCCTCTCAGGTTATGACTGAGCTTTGCCCAGTTTTGCATTATTTCAACATGGAAACAAATGTTCTCAGGAGACAAGCAGGATTTTCTGGCCTTGTTTATCACTGCACTAACATCTGACAGGTGCTATGCAGCTGCCTTGTCTCCAGCTGCCCACTTGCTTCCTTTCCATGGGACAAACCCAGATAGTGATACCAGATACCACTTCCACGATGGACAGGGAAGTTGTCTCCAATCTTGGTCCTTGATTGCCCCCTTTAAATGATAAGACCACTGTATCTCCAGTGAGATGCAATTTTGCAATGTTCATAACCTAGTATTAGACTAAACAAAGGCTTTCACATCAGCTCTTGGTACCTGCCTAACTTCTGTAACGTTCAATTTCTCATCTATAAAACCAGGTTAATAATACCTCCTGTTTATGGAAGTTAGAGGAGATGGTAACTTTGTACTAAGAATTTTCATATGTTAGCTTTGATGATGATTATTATTAAAAATGATCTCTGAAACTTTGAATCTGTTTTTGGAACAACTCACTCTTGATTCCAAATAGCCCTGATAGATTATGAACTCTGAAAGCGACTGGCTCAGGCTCCTGGCTATCTTCTTTCTCAGACCTGGCCAAACAATTGTTTGAATGACTGAATCGTTATCTTTTGTTGCATTTACTATTGCTTATGTGTCTATGGGCTGGCTACATACTTCTGGGACCTGTTTAACTGAGCTCTTATTATGCTAAGGTTGGTCAGAAGCAGGCTGGTCTAGATTGGTTTCACTCACATGGCTGGCTGTCAGCTTGGGTAGTGTGGAAGGCTGGGGTATGTTTTATTCTCACTCAGCAGGCTCATCCAGGCTTATTCACATGCCTGTAGCTGAGTTCCAAAAGAGAGAGGTACAATGTTCAAGGCCTCCTGAATGGAATGTCATCACTTCTATTGCATTCTGTTAGGCAAAGTGGGTCATAAAACCAGTCCAGATTCAAGAGGTGGGAAAATAGACTTCCCCTAGTAAAGGGTCGATCTGCAAAGGCATAGTGCAAAGGGAATGGGTTCAGGGAGTTGTGAACACTTGGGACCATCAGTCCACCACATGCACATCCTGAATTTAGTCCTGGTCTTTAGTCCTGGTCACTGACATGCTTCACTCAAGTAATTGGTATACAACGCTGAGTTATTAATCTTCTGTGTTCCATCCAAGGTCCTGCAATTATTGGCTTCTTACAGTATGTCAGCAAGCATTTTCCTGGCACCAGTGGAAAGGAATATAAACGCTGTGTTCTGAGCCCATCAGAATTTCTGATCATTCCTTCTTTTTGTTCCTCCTTTTCTTCCACTCTTCCACCCCCTACTGATTTTTTTTTTTAACCAAGTGATCTTTTCTACTCTGAAGAATATAAAGCAAGGGTAGAAACTGGTAGAGCAAAATCTAGAAGTAAAATTCACATTTCTAAAAGTCCTCTGTCCTGTTTGTCCTTGTAATATCCCACATTTAAAATAATGCACATTTGTCATTGATATTTAGGGTTGAGAAATGAGTCTCTTTTTTTCCCCCTTCTTCTCCTCTCGGGTACATTTTCTTTCTCTTTTTTTTTTTTTTTTTACATTTTCAATACTTATTTTTCATCATGGTTATTGCAAAATGTTTTCCTACACAGATTACTTTGTTAGCTGTTCTAAAACAAAGAAAGCAAGCAACCTCATTCTTACTTCCCTTTGGGCATTCATGAACATGGTTTTAGGTTTCTGGAAACCAAAAATGGAGCAAGAAGGAAGGGGAAAGCTGTGCAAAGTATATGAAGGAAATACTGTGGCTGCCAGTCATGGGGAATAACTTTTTAGGATAAGTAAAGCAAAGGCAAAAACACATGAATCGCTGATTGGGAATGAAGGACTCATTAACAAGTGTGGACATCATCTGGGAATTAAGATTACAAAGAGACGTGAAAACCCAGAAATGGGATTTCTGCACCAAAGACTTTAAAACCTGGCTGTTTGAGCAGATCTAGAAAGAATAACAGACAATGATATAAGAAAAGAGATCCTTAAGGGCACAATAGGGAGAAGTAACCTTAAAAAAACAAAGAATTATAAGGGTGACCTGGAGTGGCTCAGGAATGCTGACAAACTCTGGTAAGTTAAAAATATAGGTTATTATCTGAACTGACTCAGGATGGTTGGGTTTGGTCAGGGGACAAAGGAGTCAAGAAGACTATATGTGTTTCCTTAATTATTTTTATGGTTTGCTGATTCATAGACTGAGCTTCAGGGTCAGAGGAGACCTTAGATGTCATCTAGAAAAAAGTGCTTTCTTGTCATCCTGTGTTTAAAATAGTTGAAAGCCTTCTTCCACAAACCTTTCCCTCAATCTTTGAATAGACTGGCAACGCTCCAAATCTTACTGTATGGAATATTGACTGTTTCTCTGCCATCAGGCCCTGAAGAAGGCTGAACTATATGCTCTTTGGAGGAAGGCAGTTCATTTCCCAGGTCTGTACAAACCCATCACCTCGGCTTTAAAGCTTTCATTTCACGTCTGAATCAGAGGATGGCCTAAACATGGAACACAGCCCTTCCCTTCCTCTTTTTTCCTCCCTGTCAAAGTGAAAAATGTCTGGGTGGGAGCTCTAATTATGTGGAACATACTAGGCACTGTTTTCATGTCCAAGAAAATTGTTGTAACTGCTGCCCTTGAAGCAAATGATGTGATGCTATGGTGACCAGAGAAATGGACTGGTTGGCTCAGTGGTGGCAACACCACATAGTATTTGCTCTGTGTTTTATAATTTTAATACTTATATCTGTTATCTCATTGGACTTTTGTTTCAATTTAGTACACTTGACTTGATTATAAAAGGCTCCCATTTTTTTCTGATTAATAAACTGAGATTTAGAGAGGTTGAGTAAATTGACTTAAGATAGTAATCAAGATCTTGAACCTAGATTAGTTTCTCTCAGTTCAGTGTTGTTTTTACTACAATGGGAACATTTTTTCTGAATAGATTACCTTATGACTTTTTGTTGGGTAACTTGCTTTCTGTACAGAGCACCCATGCCAAATAAGTCAATATCATTCGTCTTTGTCTTTTTTTTTTTTTTTTTTTAGAAGAAACTGGAAATACTCCAAAGATTTGTACCATAAAGTCAGCTATAATTTTGCTTTGTGAGTACTCTAAGGACCTTTCTGTCCACTATGATCCATTTAGGAATTTTAAGACATACAAAATAGATCTAGGAGAGGGAAAAATAATATTTTAATATTTTAAAATTTAAGCAATCTTTCTTCCTTTCTACTCTAAAAATATGGTCTATTACTTGCTAACGCTGACAACATCCCAGTAAGGTAAGGAGGCCAGGAACACTATTATCTCTCTGTTTTTAAAATTGGGTACACACAGAGGAAATAACTTGCCCAAGGACATGGTGACTCAGTCATTGGAAGAGCCAGGATGAAAACAGCCTTCATTTTTTGACTTTCAATACACACCAGGACCACGATCCAGATGGGTTACGGGATTATGGCCCTTCACAAACAAGCGTATATTAGTCAGACATGGAAATAATTATGTCCCTTTCACATTTTGAACAGAAAGTGAACTCTCAAAGATATTGGCAAAGGGGACAGATTCTCCAAGACTTATTTTTTTTTAAAACTTTTTATTTTTAAGTCATAGATGACTAGTCTGAAAATGGGAAAAAAGTCTTTGGTTGTCTTTTCGCTCAAGTCTGGCCTCAATAACACCCCCTACCACACCCCTGTGGGAAGAAGGATTACACTTTCCACTATTCCCTAGAGTAGATTTTGTTCTTTTAAAACAAACAAACACTTGAAAACCTTTTTTTTTTCTTCTAATATTAGCTTTGGTCTTGAACCAGAATTGATTTGGCATTGAGTAACAAAAAATGGACAAACAGTATGCTTGATGACCAGCAGAAGAGATTCTCTTTTGACAGAGCCTTTTAGAATTATTATTAAATATCATGAGCCCAAACTGGGATATTTTTGACCGAGAGAAATAACAACATTAGAAAAATACTCATTGCCCCATTAGACCAGAGTTACCCAATGATGCCAAAGGGGTCAGATGCCTATTTTCCCCCAACTGGATTGACCATGTACTTGGGTCTAGTTGTGCAATCATAAATTAACATTTAAAAAAAATTTTGAACTTGAGGAAGATTTGCCTGTTTTAATTCACACAAGATTCTGTACAGTGCCCAGTGTAAGTCCTGATCCAATTCTTCCTACCACCATTCTACTCTCTGCTTTTTAAAGTTTCACTATTTCAGTTGCTTCTGTTCCCCCATTAAGTCTGCTTTCTCATAAATTGTTGGAAAAGTTGAATTACATGGCAGGTGTTACTTGCTAAAACGACTCTGTTATTTGATCTCTTTGTAGTGTGTATACTTTTTTCTTACTGATAATGTTTTATCAAAAAATACATTTATAGAATAAACATTTAAGATTAGAACTAGTGGGCTGATGAAGTCCTCTTTTTAGTGATCCAGGAAGGATAATTGTTATAAGAAATTATGAAGACAGTAATTGTGAATGATATTGTCGGCTGTTGGCTAGGGCTGCCATATCAAAATACCACAACCTGGATAGCTTAAAGAACAGAAAATTATTTCTCACAGTTCTGAAGGCTAGAAGTCCATGATTGAGCTGTTGATAAGATGTATTCCATTCTGAGGCCTCTCCTCTTAGCTGGGCACCATCTCACTGTGTGCTCCTATAATTTCTTCTTTTTGAGCTTGTCAAACGGAAGAAAGAGGGCTTTTATTGTCTCTTTAAGGACATTAATCTTGTCAGATTAGGGGTCCACACTTATTAACCTCAGTTAATTCTGTAGAGGCCTTAACTGAGTCTGGAAAACTGCGTGAAATACAACACAGTTTGAGAATTGAATGTAATGTCCTGGAGAATATCCATATGAATAAGAAAATAAATTATTTTACCTGCATTCAAAAGGAGCAAGCTTGAATAATTTTGAACATTAAAACCTCCTCTTAGAAAACATTCTTAAAAAGCCCATTTTTTGAAATATTTTCTCCGTATGCATCCTATTGACTTTAAGAGCTTTGTCCCCTCTATTCTAAAAAACAACATGCCAATAATTTAATTGTATCGAGGCTGCATATTTTCTGTTTACCTTAATTTCTTTTTATTGCTGTATAACTGACATTTTGATTGCTATCCATACTTTTTTTTTTAGAGTGAGAGAGTACAGAGAGAGAGAGAGAGAGAGAGAGAGAATATTTAATATTTATTTCTTAGTTCTCGGCGGACACAACATCTTTGTTGGTATGTGGTGCTGAGGATCGAACCCGGGCCGCACGCATGCCAGGCGAGCACGCTACCGCCTGAGCCACATCCCCAGCCCCCTGCTATCCATACTTGATGTATACATCTTGGTGAGTTTGTGGATAAGTATACATCCAATAAACCATAATCTCTATCAAAGTTATTAGCATATCCATCTCCTCCCCAAATTTCCTCCTTTCCTCTTAATTGTTGTTGTTGTTACATTTTAGTAACATCTTACCTACTGTCTTAGGAATTTTAAGAATGCAATATAATATTGTTAGTCATTGGCAATATGATGTATATTAGATCTCCATAACTGATTTATCTTGTATAACTGAAACTTTGTACCCTTTAACTGTCACTTCCACATTTCCTTCTCCCCTATCCCCTGAAAACCACCATTCTACCACCTGCTTCTCTACATTTGACGATTTTGGTTTCTATATGGAAATGAAACTATGCAGTGCTTGTCTTTCTGTGTCTAGCATATTTCATTTAAGATAATGCCCTCCTGGTCTATTTGTTATTAAAAATAGCAGGATTTCTTTCTTTTTAAAAAGTGAATCATATTGTATTGTATTTATATATCATGATTTGTCACCCACTGATGGACATTCAAGTGGTGGCCATGTGTTGGCTATTGTGAATAACGCTGTAATGAACGTGGGAGTAGATGTCTATTCAAGATCCTAATTGTGCTTCCTTTAGACATGTAACCAGCAGTGGAATTGTTGGATCATGGATTAGTTCTATTTTAAATCTTTTCTGTATGTTTTCCATAATAGCTGTACTAATTTATATTCCCATCAACAGTATACAAGGATTCCCTTTTCTCCACATCCTTGCTTGTTATCTTTTTGTTTTATATATATAAAGTAATAGCTATTCTAAGAGGTATGGAATGATCTTATATTGTGGTTTTGATGTGCATTTTCCTGATGATTGGTGATATTGAGAACCTTTTCACATACCTGTTGGCTATTTGCATATCTTCTTTTCAAAATGTCTTCTTAGGCCCTTTACTTAGTTTCTAATCAGGTTATTTATTATTATTTAGCTATTTACTATTGAGGTGTATGGAATGTTCTGTATATATCTGTGAGATCCAGTTGTTCTACAGTGTTGCTCAAGTTCACTATTTTCTTAATTTTCTGTTTAGATGTATCAATGTTGAAAGTGGGGTATTGCAGTTCCTTACTAATTTCCCTATGTTTTCTATTATTTTAAATACTTATTATTTATTTAATTAATTATTAATTATTGATTCGAAAAATTTCTCCCATTCCATAGGTTGCTTTCTTTTACTAAATTATTTATTTATTCTAATTTGTTATATATGATGGCAGAATGCAATTCATTTCATATTACACATATAGAGCACAATTTCTCAAGTCACTGATTGTACACAAGTATTTTCACACCACTCATGTCTTCATACATATACTTAGGGTAATGTTGTCTAACTCATTCCACCATCATTCCTACTCCCTTGCCCTCTCCCCTCCCCTCCTTCCCCTTTGACCTATTTAAATTCCTCCATTCCTCACATGCACCACCCCCCATCGCCATTATGAGTAAGCATCCTTATATCAAAGAAAATATTCAGCCTTTGGTTTCTTGGGATTGACTTGCTTCACTTAGCATTATATTTTCCAGAGCCTAATTTCAGAATTTTGCATGTGTATATCTGGTTTTCCCATCACTATTTATTTAAGAGATAATTCTTTCCTCACTGTGCATTCTCAATGTCCTTGTCAAATCTTAGTTTAATATGAAAGAGAGGAATAATTTCTGGGATTTCTATTGTACATGGCCTATATTTCTGTTTTATGTCTTTACTATACTGTCTTGATTACTATAGCTTGTATATATTTTGAAATTAGGCAGTATGATGCCTTTAGTTTTGTCCTTGCTCAAGATTCCTTTAATTCTTCAGGATTTATTTTTGTGGATCTATACTAATTTTAGGATTTTTTTTTCAATTTTTGTGAAAGGACATTGGGATTTTTGATAAATATTATGTTAAATTTGTAGTTTGCATGGATGGATGGACAATTTAACAATATTACTTTTTTCAATCCATAAACATGTGATACCATTCATTTATTTATGTTTAATTTCTTTCATAAGTTCTGTACAATGTATAGATCTTTCGGTTAAGTTTATGAGTATTGTGTTTTTGATGTGATTACAGACAGGATTGTTATCTTAATTTCTTTTTTGGAAAGTTTTTTGTTAGTGTGCAGAAACACAATTGGTTTTTGTGTCTTGATTTTGTATCCTGTACCTTTACTGAATTCATTTATTCCAACAATTTTTTGTTGTTGTTGTTGTTGTTGTATTGTTTTTGGTACGGTCTTCAGGTATTTTCATATATGACAATGTCAGGAGAAGAGACAATATTATTTCTTCCTTTCCAATAGGATGTTGTTTTTCTTTTTCTTTTTCTTGGATAATTGTTCTATCTAGGACTTTCAGGTCTTTGTTTAATGGAAATGTGAGAGTGAGCACTATTTTCTTGTTTCTTAGTATTTCTGTGGTATCAGTTGTAATGTCTCCCCTTTCACTTACATTTTTACTTGTATTTTATTTACTTTTTAAGTTAGCTAAAAGTTTTGTCAGTTTTGTTTACCTTTTTAAAGTAAAAACTTTCAGCCTTTCTCTATTGAGTGTGATATTAGCTGTGGTCTTCTCATACAGATGATCTTTATTGCATCAATGTATATTCCTTATATATCTAATAACTTTTTATAGTTTCTAAGACATGATGGGATGTTGAATTTTGCCAAATGCTTTTTCTAAATCTATCCCAATGTATGATTTTTACCCTTTATTTTGTTAACGCTGTGTTCGTGTTTGTTGGTTTGTGTATATTGAACTATCCTTTAATCCCAGGGACAATCTCGTTTGATCATTGCATATGATCCTTTTAATGTGCTATTGAATTCAGTCTACTTAATTTTTCCAGAGTTTTCATATCTATATTCATCAAGAATATTGGTCTGACATTTTCTTTTTCTTTAGTGTCTTTGTCTGGCTTTTGTATTGGGGTAATGCTAGGCGGTCTTCCCTTTAATTCTTTGGATGCATTTGAGGTCTGGTGTTAATTCTTTAAATGTTTCACTAGTGAAGCAATATGGGCCTGTGATTTTCTTTGTTGGCATTTTTTTTTAATTACTGATTCAGTTTCTTGTTATTAGTCCATATTTTCTATTTCTTTATGATTCAATATTGGTAGATTTATATCTCTAGGAATTTATCCATTTTTCCTAGTTTGCCCAATTTGTTGGTATCTAATTGTTTATAGTAGTCTCAGTATTCCCTCTTATGATCTATGTGTTTCTGAGGTGTCAGTTGTGATGATTCCCCTTTCACTCATACTTTTATTTGTATCTCATCTTTTTTTTTTTTTTTTTTTTTAGGTTAGCTGAAAGTTCGTCAATTTTGTTTACCTTTTAAAAAAACAAAACCCGGTGTTGTTCATCTTTTTCAATTTGTTTTCTAGTCTTTGTTTTATTTAGTTCTTTAATATGTGTTTTCTTCCTTCTATTAACATTGTGCTCAGTTTGTCTTTCTAGTTTCTTTACATATAAATTAAGTTGATTATTTGAAATTTTTCTTTTTCTAATGTGGGCATTTGTAACATTAAACTTCACTCTTAGAACTTAATTTTTTTCACTTTTTTTGGTCCTAAGATACTATTTGATTTTCTTTTTGATTTGTTCATCGACATCTTGATTGTTCAGGATTATGTTTCCTAATGGCTACATATTTTTGAATTTTTTAGTTTTCCTCCTGTTCCTGATTTAATATACTGAAATGATTTCAATTTTCTTAAATTTATTTAGACATTTTTTTGTGTCCTAACATATGATATCTTCAAGAAAGTGTTCCATGTGCCCTTGTGAAGAATCTATATTGTGATGCTGTTGGGTGCATGTTGTGTACATGTCTATTAGTTCCATTTGTTCTCTAATAGCTTTTAAGTTTACTCTTTCCTTATTAGTTTTCTATCTGGATGATCTACTCATACTCATGGTTAAAAATGGGATATTGTACTTTCCTACTAATGTTATGTGGCTGTCCATTTTTCTCTTCACTTCTGTCAATATTTGCTCTATCTATTTAGGGGGTCTCACATTGGGTGCAAATATATTTATAATTTTATATCATCTTTAGGAATTAATTTATTAGTATATAATGACTTTTGACTTTTGTGATAGTTTTTGACTTACATTCTATTTTGTCTGATAAGTACAGTCACCTCTGCTCTTTTTTGTTTATTACTTACCTGGGATATCCTTTTCTATCCTTCACTTTCAGCTGCATATACTTAACACTGAAGTGTGTCTCTTGTAGGCAGCATACAGATGGATTTTGTGTTTTCATCCATCAGGCAATGCTATGTTCTTTTGATTGGAGAATGTAACCCATTTATATTTAAAGTACTTATAAACAGGGATTTATTATTGTTATTTTGTTAATTGTTTTCTGTACTTCCTTTCTTCCTTTATTGCTATCTTTCTTTGTTATTTTATTTTTTTATAAGAATGCTTTGATTCCCTTTTCTTTATCTTTTGTGCATCTATTACAGGTTTTTGCTTGTTGATTATCATAAAGCTTACATAAAACATGGTTATAAAAATATAAACTGATAATTTTGACTTTATACAAAACTTCATACTTTTACTCCTATCCCATTTGTTATCAATGTCATAACTTACCTCTTTTTATACTGTGTATCCATTAGAAAACTATTTTAGCTATAATTATTTTAATACTTTTGTCCTTTAACATATATTCTTGAGTTAAAAGTGACTTATCCACCTGCATCACAGCATTAAAGTATTCTGAATTTGACTGTATACTTCCCTTTACCAATGAGTTTTATATATTTATATGTTTTATGTTGTAGGTATATGTCATTTTATTTTAACTTGAAGAACTTCTGTTGGCATTTTTGTAAGGTAGGTCTATTGGTGATGAATTCCTTTAACTTTTGTTTATCTGAAATATTTATCTTTTCTTCATTTCTGACAGTTTTGAAGTGTGCAGTACTTTTGGCAGTTTTTTCTGTACAGTTTAATATGTCACCTCACTCTCTCCTCCCTGCAAGGCTTCTACTAGGAAATTTAATTTACTGATGGTCTTATGAGTCTTCCCTTGTAAGTGATGAGTTGCTTTTCTCTTGTTTCTTTTACAGTTTTTTTTTTTTGTATTTTTTCTGTCAGTTCTGAGTATTAAACATAGGGATGCTCTACACTAATCTACATCCCCAACCCTTTTTATTTCTTATTTGAGACAGGGTCTTACTAAATTGCCAAGGATGGCCTTAAACTTGCAATCCTCCTGCCTCAGCCTCTCAAAATTACAGGTGTGTACCAACCACCATGCCCAACCTTTCTTTGTCTTTGACTTTTGATTATTTGATTAAAATGTGTTTTGACAAAAACCTAATTCTCAACCTATTTATAGTTGTTGGATTTTTATGCATAATGTTCATTTCTCTTTCTAGATTTGGGAAGTTTTCTGTTATTATTTCTTCAAATAATCTTTATGCCTTTTTCTTCTTTGCTCCTTCTGGGAATCTCATAATGTGTATACTTATTTGTGTGATCAGGTCCTGTAAGTCCTTTAGACTTTCTTAACTCTTTTCATTCTTTTCTTTTGGACTGTCTGGATAATTTCAAATATCTGTCTTCAATTTTGATGATTCATTCTTCTTCTTGATTAATCTTATATGGAAAATTCTTATTGAATTTGTTAGTTCAGACATTGTCTTCTTCAGCTCCAGAATTTGTTTGGTTCTTTTGGTATGGTTTATCTTTGTTGAACTTTTGATTTTGTTCATACATTGCTTTTCTGATTTTCTTTAGCTTCATGTGTTCTCTTGTAGCTCCCTGGGATTCTTTAAATGATTATTCTGAATTCTTTGACAGGCAGTTGTACATCTACATTTTGTTGGGGTCAGTAACTAGAATTTTATTAGTTATTCTGGTAGTTTTATATTTTATATATTCTTCATATTCCTTGAAGCCTTGTGTTGCTCTCTTTGAATTTGAAGAAGTCAGTCTTTATTGTATTGACTGACTTTTAGAAAGAATGACCTTCACCAGTGAGACCTCCTAGAGATTTTGGGATTCTCTTGGACTTTTTCTATGGATGCACCAACTCTATTCTTCTTTTTCCCTCTAAGGGAAAGGGGTGAGATCTTAGGGTTGTGTTCCTTCTCTTTATCACACAAAGCCAGGGTATTGTGAAAACTTCCATCTATTTTCCCTAAGGAAGTACCCTAGATGTTCAAGGTTTTTAACCTTCTCCCAAGGTGGCCATTGAGATCCACACCTTCTGTTGAAATCTGTGGTCTGTGTATAAGAATGCATGGATAACAATTCATAGAGGGAATGTGGGGTGCTATGGGCTATGGTTATTCATCAGCTGATTGTGAGGGTCTTTTGGTGGGAGACTGGGAATTGAACTCATGGGTACTTGAACACTTAGCTACATCCCAACCATGTTTGGTATTTTTTTTAGAGACAAGGTCTCACTGAGTTGCTTAGCACCTCACTTTTGCTGACTCTGGTTTTGAGTGATCCTCCTGCCTCAGCTTCGAAAGGTGCTGGGATTATAGGCATGTGCCACCATGCCTGACTGATTATGGAGGACTTTGGGTGAGTCTTCTTGTGGGTTCATGGGCAAGACTCTTGGATGAGAATGGATTAGTATTATGTATGGCCAACCCCTTTTATATGTCCACTCTTGGATTTTGTGTCCTAGTGAGGTATTTAAACCACAGCTATATTTTGAGGCTCCCACAAAGACATTCTTGCCTGTGTGTCATTGCTAAAGTCAGTGTTTCTTTGGGGTTTGAAAACTAGAACCTCTTATTTCACCATCTTGCTGAGCTCTCCTCATTTTAATTTATAACATGTCCTGTAGATGTGACCTTTATGCATGATTGGTAATGCCAAAATCTTTCTTCTCATGGTGATTCATATGGGAAAATTTAGTCTTGATAATTATTTAAGACTCATCAGTTATCCATTCTGAATAATTTTGCTTACTTTTTAGGAGAGAAACCAATATGACTAATCTGAATATGAACTATTATTCTGAATAGCAGAAGATGTTGCCATATTGTGGCTCCAAATACCAATGTTTCCTTCTTGTGTTTATTGTCAAGTTGATTTTTGTTACTCTTCTTATGTATTAAGATTTACAAAAGTGATCATAGGCAACTTTTTATGGCTTGAATTATGTTCTCCTTCTAAAATATATTGAAGTCTTCATTCCCAATACATGTGAATGTAACTGTATTTGGAAATAGGGTCTTTGTAAATGATCTAGTTCAGATGGGGGCTGTGGCATTATAACAAGGGGAGGTTTGGATACAGATACACATTTGTAAAAGGAAAATCCTTGTGCAAATTGGAGTTATGCTGCCACAATCCAAGGAACTATCAGAATGTAGGAGACAGAACCGAGACTCATCTTTCCCTAGTTTGAGGGAACACAACATGCTGACACCTTGATCTTAAACTTCTGTCCTTCAGAACTTGGACACAAAATGTTTTGCTATTTAAGTCACTCAGCTTGGGGCATTTCATTACAGTAGCTCCAGAAAACTAATACAGGGCTTGTATTAACAATTTTATACTTTTCATAGTTGTCCCATGCTTTGGTTTGAATATCTACCTACCCCCAGAATTCATATGTTGGAAAATGAAGTCCCAACACAGCAGTATTGAGAAGCAGTAGGACTATAAGAGTCAATTATGTCACAGGGGTACCTCCCTCATAAATAGATTTGTGCCTTTCTAGTGAGAGTGTGTTCTTACAAGAGAGGGTTGCTACACAGCCAGGTGGCCCCCAATGTTTCCTCTCTTCCTCACACACCTGTTCACACTTACACTTATTCTATCCTGTCATGACGCAGCACAGTGTGCTCCTCTAATGCTGCAGCCCAATCTCAGACTTCCAGCCTCCAGAACTGTGAACTAAATAGGTTTTTTTTAAAAAAATAAATTTCTTAGTCTCAGCAATTCCATTATCTACAGAAAACAGACTGAAACATCTCTCTTGAACACTCTGTGTTGAAAGTTCTATATTAGAAGATTTTAAAAGAAAATTTGAAGAGAGCACAAACTGTATAAGCCATACACCTGGAGGAGTTTATTCCAGAAAGAGAAATTAAAGAGACTCTGGGATGGGTAAATTCGATGTGTCTGGCCTGTGGCAGTTACATATAACTTAAAAGATTAAAACCCTGTTGCACTCAGATATGATCAGAAGGTGTCCATTATTCATTCATTTCTATTGATTAAATCTTCGTGTATTAAATGTGTTAGTATTCAGAGTAATAAGGATGAAGGATGACTAAAAGTCTACTGGGGAATTAATAATGAAAATATTCTTGTGGGTGATACAATTTGTTTCACTTCTTTACATCTGACTGAAGAGTCCTTAGAGACCAGATAACCCAAAGGCTGTGCTGTTTGACACGTACATGTTTCCCTTTCCATCATAATTGCCCTGCTGGCCAGTGCGTGGGTACTATTATTATTATTATTATTATTATTATTATTTTTTGCTCTGGTTTTCCCTCTGGCGGTAAGTTTTCCAAAGAAAGAAAGAGGAAGGACAGCAAAGTTGTTATTTTCTTGAGTGTAGAAATGTTGTTATGAATAAAGAAAAAAAAAGCCCTGTTATTTCTGGTGTGCTGTGTAGTCGCTATTCCACAGCACAGCTTATTTTAATATAGCTAGAAGTACCCTGATTAAACTCTATATCAGGGTGAAAATGCCCCTGGTCACTGAGACACAGTTGGGAAGGCATTTTATGGCAGAATCAAATTTAATCTGAAAAGTGAGGACTGACTAAACCCTCTTTCATCATGCCATTAAAATCACTGTTTAGTGTTATTAAACCAGCAAGATATGAGTCATGATTTTAAAAAAAAGCCTCAAGAAAATGTGCTTGCCAAATTCTGCACCAAATACTTTTTTTTTTGTACTAGAGGTTGAATCCAGGGATGCTTTATCACTGAGCTATATCTACAATCTTTTAATTTTTTTAAATTTTGAGACACTAAGTTGCTGAGGGTCTCGCTAAATCACTGAGGCTGACCTCAAACTTACAATCATTCTGCCTCAGCCTCCCAAGTTGCTAGGACTATAGTTGTGTGTGACTGCATCTGACACCAATTTCCTTTAATGGAAAAAAAAATGAATTTGTATGCATCTCAGACTTATAAATTATGTGTAAAGTCAATCATTAGTGCATACTGGCTATTTATGAAGACTTTGATAGGCCTTGTGAGAAAAATAAGGAAGGATAAATTAGATTTCTGCTCCCAAGAAACTAAATATTTAAGAAACCAGGATGCATATACTAAAAAAAATGCTAACAAAGGTTGGGGTGATATATAATTGGAGCCAAAAAAATTACACAGTAGATAATAAATGCTATAAGAATTCAAAATAAGTAAAAGTTACATTTGTCCATTCATTCTTTCAGTCAGTCAACAAAAATTTACTATTTCATGCCTTGTACTTGCCTGAGTAGGAGAACCAATTTAATGTGAATATGGCACCTAATACACACATAGCATTCTCAGTGTACAGGTTATAGTAACATCCATGATCTTACTTTCATTTGTGCTTTACTTGTACCACATCTTACATGTGAGGAAATCAAGACTCAACATTCAAATAACCCAGCTACCAAAGTCACAAGAAGATTGGAGCTAGATCTGAAGATGTCAGAGATGACTTGAAGGCATGAGATCTGGGTGCTTGAAAGATCTAGTGCATCAAAATACAATCAGGTGAATGAGTACATGTTTAGGGAAGGTGGGGGATTTTGTTTTTAGTTGAGTGAGAATCAATGGTGCGATGTCCATATCTACCATCCACTAAAAGCCTTTGTAGATGTGGGCCTACGTCTCTGACAGCCAAAGATTAGGGAATCATCCTTTTAGGAAAGATGGCTGAGGTATTAAGAGAAGTTGATGAGTTCTCCAAAAGAGGAAGTATAAATGTTCCAGGGCAAGAGCAAAGGTTCTAACCTTGTGAAAAGCCTATGTTTGTTGGTGGGGGGAGGGCGAAAATGATTGACAAGAGTGGTCACTAAAGGAGGGGAAGAGCATAAGATAATACTGCTTCAATCCAGAGGTTCATGGAATATTGGAAGACGAAACGTATTAAAGAGCCACAAAGAGTACAAGGAGAAAGGGGCCCAAACCTGGATCTTTGAGTATGGCAGTGAGGAGCTGCTCTGTGGTGGTGGAGAATTCAGGTTCATGAAGGAGGAGAACTAGGGGAGCAGAACAGTAAGAGATGGAAGCACAGTGAGGAGTGAAAGCAGTGGATATAAACTACTCAATTGGGGACATTTAAAAAACTTAAGTGCAGAATTTTTAAAGTGAAAAAAAAAATCCAATGTTGATCTTGATTCCAAAGAATCTAGTAGGATTAATCTTACCCTGATAATGAAATGAATGCAGCATTCTACTTCCCTGACTCCTGTAATTGCTCTCACTGCAAGGTTGGCAGACTGCTTTGGGGAATTATCTGAAATCTGATTCCCTTTGATTCAGAATTTAGTCATCATTATAGTACAAAGAACAAGGCATGGAAGAACAAGAGCAAACAAACATCCCCCTCTGTGCCAATCAGGGAGGAGACAAGAGATCCACAGAACCCTTCAGCTGCTGGTCAATGTCCTTGTTAGTCTCCTCAGACCCACTGCTCAGCAAGTCTTAGTGCATGGCGGATGCTTAATGGCACTTGCTGACTGGAGCATGGATGTGTTCACGTGGAGATAACCTTTGCATTATATGTATTTTTATTTTTGAACTCGTTAAGCAAGGCTTACCTATTGGTATCCAGCATTTGAAGGTATGAATGTGACACTTTCAGCAAGGAGATCAACATGAGGACATTAAGCTAACTATAAAAATAGCAACTTCCTGAATTAAATCACTTTCTGCCAGTATCCAATTTGCCCCCTTGCTGAGGACTTTGAGAGCTTAGATGTTTCAGATGGGCAGAGTTCAGATGATGCTCTGATGCATCCAATATGACTCAGAGCAGACGAGACATTTTCTGTTATCCTTCGTAATTACATTTTATTTATTTATGACTTATACTTCACCTCTTTCTAAAGGGATTTGATGTGCCATACAAAATTGCATTAATATAAAAGTTATGATTAGAATTTAAAAAAGAGAGAGAACAGAGCAGCAATCATTTAAAAGGGATAGGAGGAGAATGTGCTTCCTGACCACCAAAGTGAACTCTTTTTTGTAACATGACCTTGATTTTGCTGATATGATGTGTTTCCTAAGTCAAGGCAAAGCTGAAACAGTTTGGATATAATTTTTGTTATTGGTTAAAAAATCACTCACATTTACCCAGAGTCAAAACTTTTCCAGGAACCAATATTTAGGAGGAATTTGTCATATAGATTTTTACATAAGTGGTTTGGAAGACCAAAGCAGATGACAGTTGAAGGACCATGTCATACAATACTCAATAAAGCCCCCTTCTGTAAAGTCTGAAGGCATTGACTGAACCATGGAAGGTATTTCCACTTGAGTATGGGAGAGGGTGATTGCCATACAGCTGTTTTCTTTAAATATGTTTATATATTTTTTAAATTATAAAGGAATTCATTGGTATAAATTTAAAAACAAATTATAATAAAATAACATTCATTTTAATATTTTGATATATTACCTACAATGAATAAATACTTGAGTCTAAACATATGAATTTAAATTTATATGTGATACACATAAATAATGTATGAATATAAGCATATATAATGTATGTAAACTTTTAGAATTGAGATATATTTTAATTTACATATTTATTTTCTATTAGTCTCCCACTTAGTAGTAAATCATGACAATTTCCCATAAAAATTATCTTAATGGCTAATAATTCTTTATGTGAATAAGTCATAATTCAAGTGTTTTTCTTAGTTGCTGGGAAATTTATACGGTATTTTATTTATTGCAAATATTTTCATCATTTATGATTGAATCTATAATTTAACCTTTTGGTATTGGAAGCTTTAGTTTGTAGTTAATCAGTTTTCTCCCCTGTGATTTTGTCCTTTGCTTTTTGCCTATAATATTTTTCTCCTCAGATTCAGTTATTTTTTCAGATTTGAAAAGTTGAAATTTTGCTAGAATGTTCATTGCTC
Organism: Spermophilus citellus; assembly: GCF_964194105.1. Lineage (NCBI taxonomy): Eukaryota > Metazoa > Chordata > Mammalia > Rodentia > Sciuridae > Spermophilus > Spermophilus citellus. Next base: position 91,789,107 of record NC_138186.1, on the reverse strand, counting down.
TTTCTAAAGCTGAGATTTAAGCAAGTAAATAGACTTAATTAGAAAAATATAATTCCAGTCAGAAGGATATAACTTAAAATAGTAAAGAGAAAAAAAAATAACCAAAAGGATAAGGTACCAAGTACTAACGATACCTTCTAATCATGACACATTTGTCAATATGCATTCATAGAGCATAAGAAGCATCTTCACCTTGGCATTTAAAGGATGTCACAAGTGTCAGATCCTAGAGCCTGCCTAGATGGCCATCTATCAAGATTAAAAATAATGTATATGTAGCTATGGGCCTATTAAGATATTTCACTTCTATTGAGTCTATTTTGATTTAAATGGCTTATTATTTATTTTCTAATACTAGAAAGCAATACTAGAAAACACTAGAAAGAAATACTAGAAAGCAATATAGACAACATTCATAATTTCATTATTTTCTAATATTTATTTTAAAATTTATGTGGGATCTTTGTATCAAGTGTTCTCTTATAATTTCAAGTGTTTCTTTGGTTATATATACTTTGTCATTAATAATTAGGTTTGTGTTTTTCTCTTCTGCTAAATTTATCAAATGATATTAAAAAAACTAATTTCTGAAATTTTAAAATCAATTGCTAATATTTTAAAATTTATTCAAATATTTCAATTATTCTCTTTTCTTTCTTCTGATTTTCCTTAGGTTCTGTCTTGACTTTTTAAATTTAAATAAGACTTAAAACTCCAGTCTGAATAAGTTTGGCCATATAGTTGAGATTTCTATTTTTGTCTTCATCCTCATTGTTTTCAAAAATCAGTGTTCTCAAGTGGTATGTCTTGTCACATTGAAAAACACTGACATTTAACTGTGGCACATGAACTGGGTTGGTTTCAGAAATTTATTTAAAGACCTTTTATTTTTTTATACAATAGAGTAATAGGTATAAAATGGGAATTAGTTGATTTTTATAACTTGGATATATCCTTCTTAAAAGGTAATTTTTGTATTTTTGTTTTCATTTCAGGTTAGTTTTGTGAGAAGTTGCTAATTGTTTCGAAACAGTTTAAATCCTTGTCTTTAAAACAGAGGCGTAAACTTTATTTTCATAGTTGTTAAGTGATATATGTCATGTTTTCTGTCTCAAATTGAGGTTTTTGTTTCATGTTCTTTTATTGTTCCCTGATTTGCTTTTTTTTTAATGCACACATTCCTCTCTCCTGATTTTCTATTTAAACTATTTTTGAAATGACTCTAAATATTAAAATACAGTGATTTTTGAAAATTGATATTATAGTTTATATTTTCAACTAGTTATATTTATTCAAAAATACCCCTCAGGTTCCCCCCCTCCGCCCCTGTGCCCACCTTTCATCATCAAAATGTAGTGGAAATGGAGGTGGGTTTTTTTTTTTTTTTTTTTTTTTTTTAAGATGAGGTCTCACTGTGTTTCCGAGACTGGTCTTGAACTCCTGGGCTCAGGGGATCCTTTTGTCTTATTAGCTGGGACAGAGGTGTGTGCCATCATTCTCAGTTGGATGCTTTGAATCATTTTCTGTGTTAGGAGAGAAAGCTAGCTGACCTTTTAATATAATTTGTATTCTCTGATTATTGTGATTTCATTATTTTTAATATATATGTTCTTTCAGGGTTTTATTTTTTACTTTGTGTCTAGTTTTATCCTATTTTTAATATTCATTTAATGTAAATATGCTTTTAATTGTTTTCAGAATCAATTATTAATATTTTCAAAATCATAATCTTCCCATTCTTTATTTTTAAATTAGAATTTATTCCATGGTAAAAGCAAGTAATTTCTTTTGCAATATTATGGATATTATATTTTTCTTAGTATGCCTGCATTTATGATAACATTTTATTTCCTTTGTGTCTTAAGCTCTCAACTATTTTGTTTAAAATTCTGTGGTTGCTTTTTAAAAAATTATCTCAGTGCTTTGCATTGCAAAGAGAAGAGAGAGGGGCGGGTAATAAAAAGGATCTGAGGCCAACACCATCTTGATTTTCCTGATAGTAACATGTGTTTCCTGGAGAATCACTTGTTACATGGTTCTTGTTTATTCTTGTAAGCCCAGTATTTTCATCTCTCAGGGTTTTTTACAATAATTTTTGTTAGGCCCTTTTCAACCTGAAAGTCATCTTTGACATTTATGTTTCTATTTACCTTATAAAAAAACTTCTTCTGAATTTTTTTTATGCCTCTGTCATCTCTGTAATCTATCTACTTATTTCTCTCCTCCATTACTATCCAAGGTCAAGCCAGTGTTAACTCTTACCTGAATTCTTGCTATAAAAACCTCTGACAACCACATACTCTTTTGCCGTGGTTGTGGTTACACATTTAGTCAAGTGACTGTGTGTCTTCCATACTCACAAGCTCAAACATTTATAGACTTATACATGATAGTCAGGGAGATTATTTCCTCTCCAAATTCAAATCTGTTCATCTCATATATCTGTTTAAGTTACTCAATGACCTTTAAATAAAAAGCAAAATCTATAACATGAATTTGCCACATATTTTGCCACAATTTTTCAAACTGTAGGTAGGGATCCATTGATGAGTCATAAAACCAATTTGCTAAATCATAAGAGCATAAACACACACATAAATAAACCTAAACAAAATAATTGATATACTGTTGCCTGGTCTACTAAGAGAAAAATACTCTGACTTTTTAAAATTCTACTTTTCTATACTTTTAGTTTCTTTCCTGATACATATAAAAAGAAAAATTGCATATATTTTGGGGGCACTATATAATGTTTTGATACATGTATACTTGCATAATGTTTAAATAAATTTATCTCTGTAAACATTTATCATTTCTTTCAAAATCCTTTCTTCTACCTTTCTGTAATGTACAGCACGTTACAGTTATATATAGTTACTCTACTGTGCATTAATAGCACACCAAGGACTTCTTGCTCCAATGTTAACTGTGACTTGGTTCCCAGTGTTCAACCTTTCCCCATGCCTCTTCCTAACTTATGCTTCCTACCCTACTCTTCTTGGTTTCTGGTTAACCACCACTCCACTCTCAACCTCTATGTGATCAGCTTTTTTATATTCCACATATGAGTGAGATCATGTAGTACTTGTCTTTCTATACTTGGTTTATTTCCTTTAATGATCTCCAGTTCCATCCATATTGTTGCCAGTATCAGTATTTCACTCCTTTTATGGCTAAATAATATTTCATTGTGTGTCTGAACCACATTCTATTAAACTATTCATAGTTGTTTGACATTCAAGTTGTTTTCATTAGTTGGCTATATTGTACATGGTGCTGTAGTAAACATGGGAATGCAGCTGTCTCTTTGACATACTGATTTCATTTCCTTAGGATATATACTTAGGGGTGGGATTGCTGAATCATGTGTTGCCTTTATATTTAATTATTTGGAGAACCTCCATATAGTTTTCCATAATGGCTGTATTAATTTACATTTCCACCAGCACATGCAAGTGTTCCACATTTCCCCCAATACTTGTTATCTTCAGTCTTTTTTGATAGATGTCCATTTAAATGAGATGAGGTGATATCTCATTTTGGTTTTGATTTGCACTTCTCAGATGATGAACATTTTTAATGATGTTGAGCATTTTTCATATACTTGTTAGTTATTTGTATGTTTTATTTTGAGAAATTGACCATTTTTTATTTGGGTTATTATTATTATTTTTTTGCTATTGAGTTTTGGAGTTTCTTTTTATTAACACTCTCATGATCTATCAAATTTATTTCTATACACATACATATGAGTATGAGGGCTATGAGATAGAAAGCATTTCTTACTGTAGATCATTGTGTGTGTGTGTGTGTGTGTGTGTGTATCTATATCTGTACCTGTATCTCTCAATATATGATTATGTCTCTGATCAACAGTGTCCAGGATTATTTGTCTCCTTCCTACCTACCTACCTCTACATTATCATCTCATGCATGTTCCTCTTGGATCCAGTCCTCTTGTTCCCCAGTCTTGCTGGCGTTCTGTTCTTCAACCTGTTCCTCAATATGCTGTTCTTTAACTGTGCTGTGCTCACTTTTGCTTAAGGATTTTGCATATGCTGTTGTCTTTGCTTTAAATTTTGGATTCCATGATTAATCCCTACCGTCTCCCAAACCTAATATGAAACAACCTTTTTGGAGACACCTCTGACCTCCCAACTAGATTAAATTCCCCAGAGAATTTTTTTTCATAATATCACATACTCTTTTGTCATGGTTGTGGTTACACATTTAGTCAAGTGACTGTGTGTCTTCCCCAATCACTCACAAGCTCAAACAATAACAGGTGTCACTTCTTGTTTTATTTATCCATTTCATAGAATGGGATCCCATTAGTCACTTATACATATATGTAATAGTTAAGGCATATTCATACACTGGTTTTTCTTAGTTTGGGAGATTGTTTCTCATTGTACTTCTGGTTTCTGCTTTGTTTCTTATTTCCTGCATCTTCCTACTCCTTTATTTTCCTTGTGAACATTGATATTTCTCATGATAGATACATTTTTTCCTTCTTTATTGATTCAATATTTTAATAATTTCATTTTTCCTCTACATTCTGAAACAACTTATCAAATATGTTATTGTCAGCAATTACTGTGTTTAAACTGTATAAATTCTGGATTTTTTGATGCCTCTCCTTTTTATTTTCTGCATATTGTTTTCTTGCTTGAACATCTCATATTTTAATTTCATTGTTATCTTTAAATCTCAATCTGTTTAATATTTATTGTTTTCTGTTACTTTATCTTGTAAGCCATGTATCCCTTCTAAAGACTCCAAGCCGTTTTCTCAGACTTTCTTCTGGTTTTATCATAATTTTAGTTTTCAAAGTTTATTTATTGTTTTAAGGTCTAGTTGGATAATATTGTCTTCATTTGAGTTTTGAGGTCTCTATTTTTGTTTTAACTTTTTCCCTCCAACAGTCTGTGTAAGCTACTTTCTATTAGTTGGCAGCTATAGTTTTTCAGATCTCTAGCTATATGCTTTACCCAAATGCAATTATCCAATGAAGCTCTTTGTCATGATGTGGAAACTTCTCTTTCACCAGTTATTATTTGATGCTCACTGTAATTGATATGTTTTTATAGACTTATTAATTGAGAATATGATGATGGATAAGTATTCATAATTTGGCTGATTTAGAAATTTGGTGGAACATCAATAGAGAAGGCTGGTTTGTTTCTCAGGTTGATGAAGAATGTGCTTATCTGAATTGGGGGACAGGCAGTAGCAATGCAGTGGTGAGTGTCAGAGTCTGTTTTCTGCCTTCTTTCTACTTCGAAGGCTCATTCTGTCCAGTAAAGCATGGGTAGGTAAACACTTGTTTCTGAAACTATTACCATTGTGTTTATAGTTGGCCAATGTTCCTTATATATGAAGGAAATAGGTAAACCAATGATTTCAGATTTATTATACATGTGTTCTCTACTTTCTATATATTTATGTATATTGTGATCAAATTAAAATTGTAATATTGAATTTTCAAAGTAAAATTCACAGGTTGACTATTCTTAAATTTGAGAAGATAAAGGAGTTTGTGTTTTGATGTCAGCAGAAATTATACTTAGAATCTTTTAAGAACTGTTTAAGCTGAGTTTGGATTGCTTCACTTATCCATCTTGGGCAGTTGCTAAACATGTCTACTGCAAAGGATCTTATCTTGGTGGATATTTTATTTTATGAAATTGTGCATATTTTATATTTGTAGATCCTCCCTTAGCTGAGTAGATTTCTGGAATCTGCAAAACATAAAGAATTTATCTTCTATGAAGCAATAAAAATGCTAACCAATTCCCTTGATAACTTTTTTACCTGAATTCTCCAATGTAATTAAATTTTTGATATATAATTTTCAGATTGGCACATTTTCTTCTAGTAGTCTTTGGGATATGTAAAATGATGAGAGTTTTTTGTTGTTTTATATGCATTTTTACATAAGCTTATAGGTTCATCACCTAGCCAATAATTACTGTGCATGTGGGACTTTTTCTTTTTCGGTTTTCTTATTTGTTGTCATGTTTGTCATATTGATGCTCAGGCTGTGACACCTCTAGATTGTCTAGTTTTCAATGGATATTTATGATTTTATCATTGAGAAAAAATAAAATCACACCACAGGCAACCATTTCCCAAAATATTTTTACTTACTGTTGTTACTTGTAATTGAGCCTTCCATTCAGAGCTATCTTTTAGAAAGAGTTATGAGTTTTATGAGCCATTGAGTGATTTAAGTCAAACTGAGTTTGATAGCTTCTGGGGTAACTGCTCAATGGGCAAAAAGATTATCTTTTCCTTACAGGTATTATAAATCAAGGCATAGGGTACCTAGCCAATAGCTATGAGCAAGAGGAGTTTCAGCCTATATCCTATCTGATGTATGTATTTTTACCCATAAACATTTTTTATTTGTTCTAATTAATTATACATGACAGTATAATTCACATAAAAAGAGTATAACTTCCCATTCTTCTGGTTGTACATGTTGTAGAATCACACTGGTTGTGTAGTTATATATGTACATAGGGTAATAATTTCTGATTCATTACACTGTACTTTCCACCCCCACACCCTTTCCCTCACTTCACTCCCCTCTACTAATCTAAAGTAACTCTATTCTTCCCTAAGCCCTGCCTCCTTATTGTGAATTAGCATCCACATATCAGAGAAAACATTTGGCCTTTGGTTTTTTGGGATTGGCTTATGTTGCTTAACATGATATTCTCAAGCTCCATCCATTTACTGGCAAATGCCACAATTTCATTCTTCTTTAATAGACAAACCCATATGAAGATGGCGGCCAAGGGAGTGCAGCACACCAGTACGCTGCGCCACTGTGCGGGAGAAACACGAGGTGAAATGGCTGAAGGCTACCTTGGTGGGAATCCCCAGTGAAATTGAGGTGCTCCAGAATCTAGAGGTCAGAATTCCAGCGCGCGGGATTCGGCTGCAGGGGCTTGGTCGCGGGCGATTTCTCCGCACGGAGGGAAGCAGTACTTGGTCGGCGGACCGCCCCATGGATGGAGTCTGGGACGCGCCCGAGTTAATTAGCCGCGAGGTACCAGAGAGGGATTACAGCGAAGCGGATTCTGCAGGCTCCTGCCAGTGGCACACTGGCCGCGCTGAGTGCTGAATTCCAGCTTTGAAATAGAGGAGAGAATCGGTCCAGTTCGATTCCCGACACCGGTTGGAACACGGAGGAGGACTGCAGCCGCCATCATGGAGAGCTGATGCAATCATCCCTGTTTTCTACTGATCTCAGCTCATTCAACTACAGAACAGGTGATTCCAGGCTGGTATTTGCCTGCGTCGCGCAGACAGATCGCTCAGGCTCGGGATTGGAAACTCTGAGGAGAATACTCTTCAGGCCTCACCCCTGGCAAGGCGGGCGCCGGGCTTTGAGCGGCCAGATTCTAGTTCCCCAGGTTGCTTTGGCCCAGGGCGGGAGATCCTTCTTGGCCGGGGGCTAGGGAACCCGCGGCGACTGTGTATTTGACCCTGCCCCTGTCTGAGCGTACACTGAGCTGGGAAAGGTTGGAGCTGCCAGGCTCGGGCTCCCGGGGCTGCCTGGGCCTGAGGCTGGGGTACCTCTGTGGAGCCTGCTCCGAGCAGAGTGTGGCAGGGATCGGAGAGGCTGGGTTCTGGCCCTCGTGGCTGCTTGAGCCCAGGGCCACGGAGCCTGCGGGGACCGCGAGCTGAGGCCAGCCACAAGTGAAACTTGTGACGAGGGGCAGCGGGACTCTGTCTCCTGGAACAGTTTTGACCCGGAGCTGGGGAGCCTGCGGGAAGTGCGTCTTAGACTCTGCTCCCAGGGGAGCGTGCACCGAGCAGGGAGAGTCTGGTGCGGCCAGGCTTGGGCTCCCAGGGCGGCTTTGGCCTGGGATTGGGGAACCCGCGGCGGTAGCCCTGAGGAGCCTGCTCCTAGCAGAAAGTGTCGGGGATCGGAGAGACCGGCTCCTGGCTCCCGAAGCGGCTCTGGCTCAGGGTTGGGGATCCTACAGGGACTGCTTCTTGGTCCGGGTCCTGCTGGGTGCTGCGGGGGCCTGGAGGGCAGAGTGGAGCTGCCTCCTGTGCCCAGAGCAGGCTAAGGGTCCCGCCGGTGTGGTATCGCGACACCCCAACTGCAGCTGGGGCCGAGGAGAGTAGCCGCCCACGCCTGGAACAGGACCAGCGACCCAACGGCAGGGTAGCCAAGTCAACCCACTTGGAGTGGAGGCCGTGAAGAGCTGCCGTCTGACCCTGCAAGGTAGGCAGTCCTGCGTCCCACTGGCAGGACAGGCTCGGCAGCCGGCCAGTGTGGTGGACGAGTAGCATCGAGGCAGTCACATCACACTGGTTGGAGTGGGGGTTGAACAGAGCCGCCGCCAGCGTCCGGAAGGAGCCCAGAGACCCGTTGGAGAGGCAGTTAGGTACCCCCACTGGGAGTGGGGGTTGAGCAGAACTGCCGCCCAGGCCCGCAGGGTGGGCAGATCTGAGACCCACCGGCGGAACAGGCTTGGAGGCCGACCAGCGTGGTAGACACGTCACATCAATTGGAGTAGGGGTGGAGAAGAGCTGCTGCCCACGTCCAGATCAGGACCAACGATCCGAGGATGTGGTAGGAACGTCACCGCAATTGGAGTGGGGGCAGAGTAGAGCAGCCACCCGTGCCCGCAGGGCGGGCAGACCTACGACCAACCAGCGTAGTGGATAGATCACCCTGATTAGAGGAGGATCACAGCCACTACACGCCCTACAAGAGAGATATCCCAAATATACAAGAGCAACATAAATAAACAGGGGGAAAAATTTCAAAAACACAACAGTTTCACGAAGCAGAAAGAAACGCAAGCAACATGAAAAGACAAGGAAAGAAAGGACCACAAGCAATGCAGGTCAACTCAACTCTAGAAGAGGTAATAGCTGCAACAGATGGAATGTCAGATAAAGAGTTCAGGATATACATGCTTCAGATGATCTGGAGTCTCAAGGAAGACATGAGACAGCAAAATCAGACAATGAAAGATCACATTGACAAGGAACTACAGAAACAAATCCAGGAAGTAAAAGATCAATTTCACAGGGAGTTAGAAGTAATAAAAAACAAACAAATAGAAATCCTAGAAATGCAGGAAGCAATAAACCAACTTAAAACCTCAATTGACAATACTAGCAGCAGAATAGATCACTTAGAAGATAGAACATCAGACAATGAAGACAAAGTATTTCAACTTGAGAAGAACATAGACAGTTCAGCAAGACTGCTAAGAAACCATGAGCAGAACATCCAAGAGATATGGGATAACATTAAAAGACCAAACTTAAGAGTCATTGGGACACAGGAGGGCACAGAGCTCCAAACCAGAGGAATGAACAATTTATTCAATGAAATAATATGAGAAAACTTCCCCGACTTGAAGAATGAAACAGAATCCCATATCCTAGAAGCCTACAGGACGCCAAAAGTGCAAAATCATAAGAGATCCACACCTAGACACATTATAATGAAGAAGCCCAACATACAGAATAAGGAGAGAATTTTAAAAGCTACAAGAGAAAGAAAGCAGATTACATTTAGGGGCAAACCAATCAGGATAACAGCTGATCTCTCAACACAGACTCTGAAAGCTAGAAGATCCTGGAATAACATTTTTCAAACACTGAAAGAAAATGGGCTCCAACCAAGAATCGTGTATCCGGCGAAATTAAGCTTCAGGATGGAAGATGAAATTAAAACCTTTCACGATAAACAAAAGTTAAAAGAATTTGCAGCTAGAAAACCATCTCTTCAAAAAATCCTTGGCAAAACATTACAGGAAGAGGAAACTGAAAATAACATTGAAAACCATCAGTGGGAGGTAGGACAGTAAAGGGGGGAAAGTAACCAAAGAGGAAAACTAATCAGGTTTAGTAACATAAATAAACAAATATGACTGGAGGAACAAACCAAATCTCAATAATAACCCTAAATGTTAATGGCTTAAACTCACCAATTAAGAGACACAGGCTAGTCGAATGGATCACAAAACAAGATCCAACAATATGTTGCCTACAGGAGACGCATTTGATAGGAAAAGATATACATAGACTGAAGGTGAAAGGCTGGGAAAAATCATTCCACTCATATGGACTGCGGAAACAAGCAGGAGTGTCCATACTCATATCAAACAAAATAGATTTCAAGCCAAAGTTAATCAAAAAGGATAAAGAGGGACACTGCATACTGCTCAAGGGAACCATACACCAACAAGACATAACAATCATAAATATATATGCCCCAAACAATGGTGCAGCTACGTTCATCAAGCAAACTCTTCTCAAGTACAAGAGTCTAATAGACCACCATACAATAATCATGGGAGACTTCAACACGCCTCTCTCACCACTGGACAGATCTTCCAAACAAAAGTTAAATAAGGAAACTATAGAACTCAACAACACAATTAACAACCTAGACTTAATTGACATATATAGAATATACCACCCAACATCAAGTAGTTACACATTTTTCTCAGCAGCACATGGATCCTTCACAAAAATAGATCATATATTATGTCACAGGACAACTCTTAGACAATATAAAGGAGTAGAAATAATACCATGCATCCTATCTGATCATAATGGAATGAAACTGAAAATCAACGATAAAAGAAGGAAGGAAAAATCATGCATCACGTGGAGAATGAACAATAGGTTACTGAATGATCAATGGGTCATAGAAGACATCAAGGAGGAAATTAAAAAATTCTTAGAGATAAATGAAAACACTGACACAACATATCGGAATCTATGGGACACATTGAAAGCAGTTTTAAGAGGAAAATTCATTGCTTGGAGCGCATTCCTTAAAAAAAGAAAAAAACCAACAAATAAACGATCTCATATATCATCTCAAAATCCTAGAAAAAGAAGAGCAAAATAACAGCAAAAGAAGTAGAAGGCAAGAAATAATTAAAATCAGAGCTGAAATTAATGAAATTGAAACAAAAGAAACAATTGAAAAAATTGACAAAACCAAAAGTTGGTTCTTTGAAAAAATAAATAAAATTGACAGACCCTTAGCCATGCTAACGAAGAGAAGAAGAGAGAGAACCCAAATTACTAGCATACAGGATGAAAAAGGCAATATCACAACAGACACTTCAGAAATACAGAAGATAATCAGAAATTACTTTGAATCCTTATACTCCAATAAAATAGAAGATAGTGAAGGCATCGATAAATTTCTTAAGTCATATGATCTGCCCAGATTGAGTCAGGAAGATATAGACAACCTAGACAGACCAATAACAATAGAGGAAATAGAAGAAACCATCAAAAGACTACCAACTAAGAAAAGCCCAGGACCGGATGGGTATACAGCAGAATTTTACAAAACCTTTAAAGAGGAACTAACACCAATACTTTCCAAGCTATTTCAGGAAATAGAAAAAGAGGGAGAACTTCCAAATACATTCTACGAGGCCAACATCACCCTGATTCCTAAACCAGACAAAGACACTTCAAAGAAAGAAAACTACAGACCAATATCTCTAATGAACCTAGATGCAAAAATCCTCAATAAAATTCTGGCGAATCAGATTCAAAAACATATCAAAAAAATTATACACCATGATCAAGTAGGATTCATCCCTGGGATGCAAGGCTGGTTCAATATACGGAAATCAATAAATGTTATTCACCACATCAATAGACTTAAAAATAAGAACCATATGATCATCTCGATAGATGCAGAAAAGGCATTCGACAAAGTACAGCATCCCTTTATGTTCAAAACTCTAGAAAAATTAGGGATAACAGGATCATACCTCAACATTGTTAAAGCAATCTATGATAAGCCACAGGCCAGCATCATTCTGAATGGAGAAAAATTGAAGGCATTCCCTCTAAGATCTGGTATAAGACAGGGATGCCCTCTCTCACCACTTCTGTTCAACATAGTCCTCGAAACACTGGCCAGAGCAATTAGACAGACGAAAGAAATTAAAGGCATAAAAATAGGAAAAGAAGAACTTAAATTATCACTATTTGCAGACGATATGATTCTATACCTAACAGACCCAAAAGGGTCTACAAAGAAACTATTAGAGTTAATAAATGAATTCAGCAAAGTGGCAGGATATAAAATCAACACGCATAAATCAAATGCATTCCTGTATATCAGCGACAAATCCTCTGAAACGGAAATGAGGACAACTACTCCATTCACAATATCCCCCCAAAAAATAAAATACCTGGGAATCAACCTAACAAAAGAGGTGAAAGACCTATACAATGAAAACTACAGAACCCTAAAAAGAGACATAGAAGAAGACCTCAGAAGATGGAAAAATATACCCTGCTCATGGATAGGCAGAACTAACATCATCAAAATGGCGATATTACCAAAAGTTCTCTGTAAGTTCAATGCTATCCCAATCAAAATCCCAACAGCATTTCTTGTAGAAATAGATAAAACAATCAGGAAATTCATATGGAATAATAAAAGACCCAGAATAGCAAAAACAATGCTAAGCAGGAAGTGTGAATCAGGCGGTATAGCGATACCAGACTTCAAACTATACTACAGAGCAATAGTAACAAAACAGCATGGTACTGGTACCAAAACAGGCGAGTGGACCAATGGTACAGAATAGAAGACACAGTAACCAATCCGCAAAACTACAACTATCTTATATTTGATAAAGGGGCTAAAAGCATGCAATGGAGAAAGGATAGCATCTTCAACAAATGGTGCTGGGAAAACTGGAAATCCATTTGCATCAAAATGAAACTGAATCCCTTTCTCTCGCCATGCACAAAAGTTAACTCAAAATGGATTAAGGAGCTCGCTATTAAATCAGAGACACAGCGTCTGATAGAAGAAAAAGTCGGCTGTGATCTACATACTGTGGGGTCAGGCCCCAAATTCCTCAATAGGACACCCATAGCGCAAGAGTTAACAACCAGAATCAACAAATGGGACTTACTCAAACTAAAAAGTTTTCTCTCAACAAAAGAAACAATAAGAGAGATAAACAGGGAGCCTACATCCTGGGAACAAATCTTTACCCCACACACTTCAGATAGAGCCCTAATATCCAGAGTATACAAAGAACTCAAAAAATTAGATAATAAGATAACAAATAACCCAATCAACAAATGGGCCAAGGACCTGAACAGACACTTCTCAGAGGAGGACATACAATCAATCAACAAGTACATGAAAAAATGCTCAACATCGCTAGCAGTCAGAGAAATGCAAATCAAAACCACCCTAAGATACCATCTCACTCCAGTAAGATTGGCAGCCATTAAGAAGTCCAACAACAACAAGTGCTGGCGAGGATGCGGGGAAATGGGTACACTTGTACATTGTTGGTGGGACTGCAAAATGGTGCAGCCAATTTGGAAAGCAGTATGGAGATTTCTTGGAAAGCTGGGAATGGAACCACCATTTGACCCAGCTATTCCCCTTCTCGGTCTATTCCCTAAAGACCTAACAAGAGCATGCTACAGGGACACTGCTATATCGATGTTCATAGCAGCACAATTCACGATAGCAAGATTGTGGAACCAACCTAGAAGCCCTTCAATAGATGAATGGATTAAAAAAATGTGGCATTTATACACAATGGAGTATTACTCTGCAATAAGAAATGACAAAATCATAGAATTTGGAGGGAAATGGATGGCATTAGAGCAGATTATGCTAAGTGAAGCTAGCCAATCCTTAAAAAACAAATGTCAAATGTCTTCTTTGATATAAGGGGAGTAACCAAGGACAGGGTAGAGACGAAGAGCTGGAGAAGAAGAATAACATTAAACAGGGATGATAGGCGGGAGGGAAAGTGAGAGTTAAGGGAAATTGCATGGAATTGGAAGGTGAGCCTCAGGGTTATACACAATTACATATAAGAGGAAAGGAGGAGTAGGAGAAAAATTATATAAGTGGAAGAAACGATTTATAGTAGAGGGGATGGAGAGAGAGAAGGGGAGGGGAGGGGAGGGGAGGGGAGGGGTGAGGGGACAGTGGAGAATGGGATAGACAGCAGAATACATCAGTCACTAGAAAGGCAATTTGTAAATCAATGGAAATGTAACTGATGTGACACAGCAATCTGTATACGGGGTAAAAATGGGAGTTCATAACCCACTTGAATCAATCTGTGAAATATGGTATATTAAGAACTATGTAATGTTTTGAACAACCAACAATAAAATAAAAAAAAAAATAGACAAACCCATACAAGTATAGTTATCTCATACTAGACAAAGGTGCCAAAAACATTCACTGGAGAAAAGATAGTTTATTCAACAAATAGTACTGGAAAATTGGAAATCCACATGTAACAAAATGAAATTAAACCCCTATCTCTCATCCTACATGAAACTCTACTCAAAGTAAATCAAAGACTTAGGCACTAGAACAGAGATGCTTCACCTAATAGAAGAAAAAGTAGGCCCAAGTTTTTATCATGTTGACCTAGGATCTGACTTCTTTGACAAGATTCCTAAAACGCAATAAGTAAAACCAAGAAACAATAAACACATGGATTCAAACTATAAAGCTTCTTCTTTGCAAAGGAAACAATTTTAAATAGAATTGTCAATTATTTTCTTTGTTATAGGGGTAGAAATTGCTATTTCATGCTAAATGGCTTAGGCCTGTTACATTGTTTACTCTAATAAATATGTAATATTATAGTTTCAGCAGTATTGGTGAAGTTCATATTGAGTTTCAAAAGGAAATAACTTTACATGTTCACATATAGAGATGAAGATACTATACTAGACTGAGTTTGAAAGTTTAATAATATTAATGCCTAAAATATGTAAAACACATTAATCATAGGGTTTACACTTAATATTGTAAAGTTATGAGGATAAATCATTTAAAAAACTATATTTCTTTTTTAATCTACTTTGCAGAGAAAGCCTGAAAAGAATACATGCAGAGTGATCTAATAGGTTTAGATTTCCTAGGTGAAAACTTGGATAAAGCTCTGACATACATATTACCTGCCAGCATTGTGCTTTTATCAAGTTAACATTGGGAGGCTATAACATTCTGTTACCTATTACATTGGTTTCTTACAGAAAGGAATTGTATCTTGCCAACTAACAGATGCACGCTCAGCCCTACTGCAGTAATGTCCTGGAAATTGGACTAGTACTGAAGAGCACAGTCTTATTGTTGAATTCAGCAGCTGGTGATGTTAAGTGAAACTTGCTGAACATTAATTTGTTATCCTGGATCTTAAAGGGACCTGAGAGTTTGAGTATGGAAAATTTGTTTTCATGGATACTTCAGAGATTAAAATATTTTCATTTGCTCTCCACGTTGTCATATCCTAAGGAACAATATTTAGTCACTGAAAATGTGATCAAGAACACAATCAGGGCAAAGAATATCCATTTAGTTATTCTTTGGATTATAAAGTTATTGGGTCATTGATTGTGTCACTACTAATTCCTGGAATTTGCAAGGCTCACTTGATATAGACTAATGGGCTTCATATTTCATTGCCTCTGAGAAAGAGGAGAAATTGGAAAAGAAATTAGTGGAGGCATCAATTGATTATCATCTGTACTTGATTATCATCTGTACAGTGTTTGATGAAAGTCACATGAAATAGAAAATGACCAACCTGGAGAAAACTCAATGAAAAAAAAATACAGGAACAGATTACCTTTGAAATGTTGTGACATCAGAGTTCACAAATGGAACAAAATTCTCAGTCCAGTGTCTTATCAAAGTAAAAAATGGACATAATATTACAGTGCTAAGAAAATTTAGAGATCAATAAAAATATATTTCACATCACTTTACTGACTTAGGACTTACATATTGGTACGTTTTTCAAGGTATTCAAGAATTTTATTCACATATTTAAAGATTTGTTTTTATCAAATCTTTTTTTTTAATATTTATTTTAATTTTTTAGTTTTCGGCAGACACAACATCTTTGTTTGTATGTGGTGCTGAGGATCGAACCCGGGCCGCACGCATGCCAGGCGAGCGCGCTACCACTTGAGCCACATCCCCAGCCCTTTATCAAATCTTTAATAAGTGAATAAAATGTATTTATATGTTAGTATTCTAGAAAAAATGCAAAAAAGGATTCATAATATACTTGTTTCATGTCCTTCTTAGATGTAGCATAGAATGAGGATTTGCATTTGTGGGGACCTCAAAAAGTTATGGAAATATAACCCATGTTAGTTGCCACAGGCTATGACAGACTCTTCCAGATGGGGATTGGAATAATCCCACAGATTTAGAGCAGCCTTCATCCCAAGGACCCAAGAACACAATTCTCAGCAACATCTTTTTATTTACATGAGAATACATAGAATAAAATTGAGAGGAACAGTCAGAGATTTTTTCAAAAGAGCTATCCAGTTGAAAACAAGACAAAATTTCCTCCATATATTTTGAAAGCTGGACAATTTTCTATCAAGTTTATCCCCATATTGACAATTGTAGAAAAGGATTCTAGTCAGATACTTAAAACTCCTGTATAGTCCCTCATGCCAAAATCTCATAGATTCAGAATGACCTTTCTGTATTCCTCTTTTGAGATCAGACTTGTGGGTTGTCTTTAAACATTGCTTCTCACCCACTTCTTTTGGATTGAATGGGAAGGTTTACAGATGAAAAAAAAATTAGTATACTGAGAGGTAAATGAAACTTGGTACTTGATCAAACTGAGACAAAATGCCAAGGAGATTATGAAACAGATGCCCTCAGACCACTTCAGAAATTAATGTGAAATTTCCAGGAAGTCAAAAGGGCAGAATTTCTAAACAAGCAAGTGGAATATTCGTAACTAAAATAAACTAGAAAACCTACAGGTAGGAAGAGGTAGATAGAACATTGGTGGTTTTTTTTTTCTTTACTCAAAAATGTAAGTGAACATTGATCCAGAGTTGAGTTTTCTCATTTCAGAGCTGCAGAAAGCTATAATCTTTAATACCAATAGCTCTGGCTTCTGTGGCTTGGCTTCTGACAACTTTCTATTTCCTTTCTCAGTAATGTTGAACTCAGGTCTCCAATGTTACAGATTTATGTGTTAAGTTTTTCAATCCATCAAATGCATGGCAACTGAGAATCAAATGCTTTTGAACGATGATACAATTGGGCTTTGTTTTTTCCTACTTGAAATAAAAAGTCAAGTCTCTTCTTAATGCACCTTTGTTCTTCAACTAGTCTTTCTTGAAAAATGCATTTACTTAGGTGGTATGTACTGGACATCCAAATGAAAATTTCAGCATCTCGCTTGCCGCAGTCCTGCTGGCATGTGGCTCAGGGCACGGGGCTGGGCATTAAGAAGCAAGAGAAATTTAGTTATCAAAATGGACTCAGAAGAGAGAACCTAACAAACTAGTAACAATGGAAGAAATTGGGAAATTTGCCAAAAAGCTGTTATCCCCACATTACCAGGCTCAAGTGGTGTCACAAGGTAGAAAGATCTTAAGCAACATGATGGATTTAGAAGTTTATGAAGATGGCACCGATCCTGACATCTTCAAAACAAGATAGATCACCTCACATTGCAAATATTGGTGATAACACATGATTTCTGTGCTTGCTGTGTGGATTTCCACAACATAACCATCACATTTCCCATTCAAAAGATATTTTGTTGGCAGCAGTTGTATGGGACCAAAACCCTCAACTTTAGTTGAGGAGGGATGCATTTCAAAACATCTATGGCAGAATCCTTCCCCTATAGATGTAGAAAATCACCCTAGCACTTACATTTGTGTTGTACAAGGATTTGTCTTGCCTCCTCTGAAAGCATGTTAGGTCCCATAGTTTGCAATTCCAGGTATAGCAGAAGATCTTACAGGGACTACACAGCCATTTCACTCAATTGAAGAGAGTGTAGACATTGCTTCAAGACCACAAGCATCATGACAATTTTGCAAATGCTCAGTAGGCTTTCAGGGGACCAAAATACCATGGAATTGGAGAGTATTCTCAGGGCTTGGTACTCATTCTTTTCTATAGTGGATTTAGCAGTGCACTTTTCTTTAACCCTATGGGGTCTCATTAAGGAGCCCCTGCCTACTGCAGAGACCCACAGTGGTCATTTAGTCAGTGATTTTATCTCTGGAAGTTTATTGGGTGCCAAGTTGGAATTCTTGTTTCTTTCCAACTAATATTGTAAAAATTCACATAGAATCTCAGATTGACAAGGAAATTCAGTGTTTCCCAAGGTTTTCAAAACAGTCTAGCTAGAACAGAACAGGAAACTGACAGATCTTTTCAGAGGTGCTCATCTGAATTGCCATTGGTTCCTCATCTCT
Organism: Spermophilus citellus; assembly: GCF_964194105.1. Lineage (NCBI taxonomy): Eukaryota > Metazoa > Chordata > Mammalia > Rodentia > Sciuridae > Spermophilus > Spermophilus citellus. Next base: position 91,770,834 of record NC_138186.1, on the reverse strand, counting down.
TGGGGCATAAGCAATGTTTCTTATGAATTCATGTTGAAAGATATATAAAAAAGTAAATTCAGCAAAGTTGCAGGATATAAAATTAACACCCCAAAATCAATTGCATTTCTATACACCAATGATTTATCAGCCAAAATAGAAATTAGGAAAACTCTCCCATTCACAATAGCCTCAATAAAATAAAAACAAAATTAAAAAACCAGGGAATCAATCTAACAAAAGAGGTAAAAGACCTCTACAATGAAAACTACAGAACATGAAAGAAAGAAATTGAAGACCTTAGAAGATGGAAAGATCTCTCATGTTCTTAGATAGGCAGAATTAATATTATCAAAATGGTCATCCTACCAAAAGTGCTATGCAGATCTAATGACATTCCAATTAAAACTGATCTTTTACATAGAAATATACAAAGCAATCATGAAATTCTTTGGAAATATAAGAGGCCCAATCAGTCCTTTAGTAAGAAAAGTATAGGTGTAGGCATCATAATACCGAACGATAAATTATACTACAGAGCCATAGTAACAAAAATAGCATGATATTGACACCAAAACAGACATGAAGACCAATGGAACAGAATAGAAGAAACAGAGACAAACCCACATAAATACAGTTATCTCATTCTAGATAAGGTGCCATGAACATACATAGGAGAACAGATACCTCTTCAACAAATGGAGCTAGGAAAACTGGAAATCCATATGTAGTAGAATGAAATTTAATCCTTCTCTCTCACCTTTTACAAAACTCAACTCAAAGTGGATCAGAGCCATAGGCATTAGACTAGAAACCCATATCTACTAGAAGAAAATGTAGGCCCAATTCTTCATCATGTCAGCTTAGGAACTGACTTCCTCAATGAGATTCCTAAAGCTTAAGAAGTAAAATCAAGAACCAATAAATGGAATGGTATAAAATTAAAAGGTTTCTTTACAGCAAAGGAAAGAATCAAAAGTGTAAAAGGAGACCCTACGAAATGGTAGAAAAATCTTTGTCACCTATATCTCAGATAAAGCATTAATCTCCAGGATACATAAAGAACTAAAACAAGTTGACACCAAGAAAAGCAAATAACCCCTAATAAATGGTCAAAGGAACTGAACAGACACTTCACAAAAGAAAAAATATGAATGGTTGAACATTTTGCAGGGTGTTTTCTTCTGAGCCCCCTCTCTCCTTGATTCTCTGTGGCCTCAGCTGTCATCTCTTGATCTACATGTTGTCCATGTGCTAATTCATCTCTTTTTCTAAGGACACCAGGATATTGTGTTAGGACCCAATATTTTACCTAACAAAATCTTTAAAGCCCTATTTTCAAATATGGTCACGTTCTGAGGTACAAAGAGTTAGAAATTTATGAATGTTGGAGTGCACACAATTCAGACAATAATACTTTGTTTCAATGATCAGAATGTTTTTGAGATTGATCTGTTGTTTTTATGAATAGTTTGTTCTTTTTATTGCTGAGTGGTATGTCATTATATAAATACACCATAGTGTATTTGTTATATTAACATATATCAGGGCTATTTCTGTTTTCTTGTAGTTATGTATGAAGCAAGTAGAATATTATCATATCAATCTTTCTGCTAATGTGTGTTTTCATTTATTTTGGCTAAATATCTAAGAGTAGAATTGCCAGTCATAGGAGATATATAATTTCATTAGAAATGTCTCCCCCCCCCCAAATTTCCAATATGGTTGTACCATTTTACATTCCCACTATCAACTAATGAGAGTTGCTGTTGCTCCAAATTCTCACCAACATTTAGTGTTGTAGGTCTTTGTAGTTTTACCCAATCTGATGGGTGTGTAGGAGTAGCTGATTTTGGTTTTAATTTTCATTTTCCTGCAATGAATAATGATGCAGAATACTCTTGCATATGCTTATTGCCATTTACGTGCTAGACTACAGGAAATATTTATGAGAAGCCAATGTTCTCAGTGGGTTTATCACCTAAGTCCTCTGAACACAAGTGCACTCTCAATCACCTGATGTTTTTGATCTGTCTGATTGTTCCAAGTATAACTTGAAAATATTTAAGTATGAATTATCCAAGGTTGTGACATTAACCTTAAAGAGAAGAAGAATTGAGTATATGTATGAATTCACATTTCTGCTTTTTGGTGCTTCTTCAGATAATGATTATGTGAGAAGAGAAGAACAGTTAAAATTGACCTAGATAATAACTGGACAGGCAGTTGGAAAACTCTGATGTTAGATCTCTGTCTCACCCAACTCACCAATATAAATTCCAGATGGATAAAAAATCTGTTTTAATTATTTTTAATCAAACACATATTCTTTTTATAAAGTTAAATGTTTCTTAAAAGTTTGTAATGGAAAGATTAGTTCTTTATTCCACTTCTCTTCTACCCTTGTCCAAGTTTTGTTGCCTACAGGCATTTATCTTCAAGAATGTCAACTATGCTTGGTTTTTAGTTTTAGAAAATATAACTGTACAGTTATTTCTTTGTTTATCAGTTTTAGGTATTATCTTATCATTCCGAAACACCTCTCATTCCTTTCAGCCCCAACTCTCCTCAGCACAGTAATGTCATAATTTTGGTGTTCAAGTCAGTGCTTAAATTTTTTATACCATGCAAATACTGCTCAGCCAACAGGTACATTATAATATTATATTTTCATATATATTTCCTCATTCAGTAAGTTTATTTGCTCATTTCTCTTCTTGAATTTCAATGAGGCCATTATCTAAAAATATGGACTATGAAAAGAGACAATATGAGGGGTAGCTATCAAAAGATTAAATAGGAAAAGGATGGGCTGAACATCAGGGGGTACTGGCATTGGTTCAGGAGACAGACTTGGAATGGAATCCTAGCTATGCCTTTTGCTAGCCACATGAACTAGGGGAAGTTGTTTAACGTTCTAACATATTTCAGTTTCTTAATATAAAAAGTGAGAATGATAGTAAATATAATTTTTGAAATACCTATCATGCCCTAGACATAATATGTACATGATTTCATATCAGAATTATTTTATCTTTGTTTTGCAGAGGAAAAATTTGAAACTCAGAGAGGTAAACTGACTTAATACTTCACAGCTGGAAAGTTGAATAAGACTCGTATTTAAACAACATGACAAAAATGTACTTGCAACCCTGTCTCTTAAAAGGTTGCATCGACATTTAAATGAGATAGCACATATAAAGTGCTTTGTATATGAATTCACTTGTAGTAGGTGTTCCATTGATGATACTAATTATTACTAACTTGCTTTCTAAAGGAATTGATAAGAAATAGGTGTTCCATTGATGATACTAGTTATTACTCATTTTAAGTAATAGTTTTCCTCTCAGTATTGAGAAAAGCATGATTTGAATTTTTAAGCTGAATTACTCCTTCCACGTTTTTCATTTACTTATCCAATAATACAATACTGTTCCAGTTTTGCAAGCCAAATAGAGTCAAAAGGAATAAATATAATCACTCTGCCAATTACAATTAATATTTGAGGCAAATTCAGGTGATACAAAAGCTTATGAGTATAACCAAGGCAATTTTGACAGAATTAGGAAAGTCTTCAAAAGCGATTACCTTATTGAATTCTGAAGGAAAAGAAAGAAGTATACAACCAAAGAGATAAGGGATCGTAAAACAAGTGGGAAAGTTCTAGACACAGGGTAGATAATAAAAGAGACCAGGAAAATTAAAATTAAAATTAAAAAATATTTTAATAAAGCTGAATTTTGTATAAGTGCTTAATCTAGTTCTCTGTTGCTAAGTAACAAGTTATCCTGTGACCTCATAGCTTAAATTTTAAGACTTAAGCAATAACACTTTATTTTGCCCATGAATCTAAAGATAGGGCTTGGTGTGTATATGTTCTTTTTAGATTATCTCATCAAGCAGTGCCACATTTTGAAGAGAAATAGCATAATTAAATAAAAGGTTTATCAAAAGTGTGTGGACTATGGAGTGGAAGAGGCAAAAGTCGAAGTAGGACCTGCTGTCGTGGTAATGTAGTCAAGAAATGATGCAGCCATAAACTACAGACTCTGGATGGGGTGGAAGACAGTTCTGAGATATTTTGGATAGAATCATTAATACTTGGAGACTGTGTGGGGCCAGAGTGATAGGAAACTTTCTGTCTTAGATCACAATGACAAGACATGTTGGGGAGGGTGAGGTGGTACCATTTACTAAGAATAGGAACACAGGAGAAGGGAAAAGTATGAGATGAAGTAGAGAATATAAGATAATTTAGTTTTGTATGAGTTAAGTGGGGGGTAACTGTGTATGTCCTGTTGGGACATCCTATTTGCTATTAATACAAGATAGGGAACTCAAAATAAATTAATAGGCATCAGCTTATGTAGTTCAATTAAAGGAACAGAATTGGTTAAGGTTACTTGAATACCTTTTTTGAAAGTTAAAAAAAAAGGAGAGTTCTAGAATAAGACAACAAATGCTATAGTTTGGATCCTGAATGCACCCTGTATATGGCATTATTAGAAGGTGGTGAAACCTTTGGGGAGAGGAGCCTTGTGGCGGTTTTTAGATCATTTGGGGTGTTCCCTTGAGGAGATGTAAAACCATGACCAATTCTTCCTTTATTCCCTGGCTTATGTTACAAATGGTTTTGCTCTACAGATCCAAAGTAATAGGAACAACTGATTGTTGATTGGAAACTCCAGAACTGTAAGACAAAATACAATTTTTATCTTTATAACTTGATTATTTTGGGAAAAGAAATAAAATACAATAGTCATCAGCCTGTTTGCTTTAAGATCACTAAATGAAAGCTTATGAAAAGTAAAATGAGTACTAGAATAGAACCCTGAAAAACATTATAATTAAGTAAAAATAATAGCCATACAAATTCCCAACTTTACATGTATCTTCCATAAACTATACAGATGAGGAGATCCAGGAAAACCTCATAGACCAATGTTCACAACATAGAAGATGAAGAATATCATAAGTTTCATTTATATAGAAGAATGGAAAAGCATGTTTAAATGAGCAAAGCCAATTCTGAAGCACATAACAAAATAGAAAGTCAAGTAAAAACTTCATGGAAAAGAGAGGATAATGGGCCTAGTATCGATGGAAAATAGACATTTAAAAACAGATTACCTTGTATATCAGAATGCTGGTTCCCAGAAATCAAAAGGAAGTGATTGAATGTGTAGAGAACTGAAGATGAAAATCTTGGGAGAAATTGAAAGGCAAAAGGGAAAAACAATAAAAACTAAAAATCAAAATAAACAACAGAGAATCACTAAATAAAAATATAAAGCAATCTCTCTCTTTATAAATGAATCTTTTTATTAAAAAATTATACTTCATTTCAAGAGAAGAAGGTCTCTTAGTCTAAAAAAAATAAATAGGTCACAAAATGTCACATAGCTGTCAATATAAAATTATTTCTTTTTCAAAACTCAGTTAAAATACAAGACATTTAAAATACTTCAATGTTAGAAAATAACTGAGTCATCATAAAAGTTACTGCATGAAGAATATAGAAAATATAAATCAAAACATCTTTATAAAAAATCTTCTAAGGACTTCATTAAGAATAAGAAAAGTAAACTAAATATTATTAAATAAATGCTTGTGCATATTTTAAAAATCCATTCCAATCAGATACACAAATATTCAGAAGAAAGGTGAAAAGAATATGAGAACTAAGAAAACTCAAGAAAGAAACAAAAGAAAAAGACAAAATCATGTCAGGAATAAAGACTAAACTACAGGGTGACCAAAACAGAACAAAATCAATAGAAATTATAATGAAGACCACTGAGGAAGGAAGTTAAAAATAGCCAAGGGAATGAAAATAAAGAGGAAGACAATCAGAAGAAAGTGATAGCTCCTGCAGATAGTCAAAGATGAGCTCACATATATACAGTTGGGATCCTTGAATAAGAAAAAGCAATGGAACATAAATTTTATTAAAAGTTATAATGCAGGGAAACTTTCCAGAAATAAAAGAATATGAATCGATATGTGGGAATTGACCTGGTAAAAGTTACCAAGAGTTGTCACTCAGAAATATGTCCTAGTAAAACTCTTAGGCTTTAATCATAAAAAAACAACAACAACAATATTTGGGTTTCCCAGGTCAATGGGCCAAATAACTTATAAGGGAAAGAACTAAAGCTGAAGTCAGAAAGATTCAAAGCAAGACAACTTTGAAATTAACATTTTTAAAAAGTAAGAACAGAAAATACAAGTCAACAATTTTATATCTCCAAAAATTATCCTTTGACTAACAAGGCTATATAAAAACAACTTTGAAAATACGAGAACTCAAGGATTGCTGTATTTACATATATAAGTCTGATGAAAGGACAGATAGAATACATTGAATATATTTCAGTATTCTTAAAATTAAAACAAAGGGTAGTGGAAGAGTATATAAGTATTATATATTTTCCAAAGTTGAAATAAACCAGCCACCCCAGAAAAATGATGGGGGAAGGTAGAGAGAAGATACAGGGTAGCATAAACTTGTTGTTTTATAGGTAATATATGCAGACAGAGTATATCACTTAGAGTTGACAAACCAATTATTCAATGCCTCAGAAAGGGAAAAGTAGACTAAGAACATCACAAAAGAAATTAGGAAAACACACACACACACACACACACACACACACACACACACACCAGAAGAAAAGTCAAAACCTTCCTAAATCCCATAGGTAGGGAGAAAAAGCAAAGAATTATCACATGAGAAACATAGTAAATATAACTGATATAGAATATATAACAATACTACAGATGTTAACCAAGATGAATTAAATATGAAAAGCCAGGAATAAAAAAGTGTGTATATTATGGTATTATTGTAAAAATATATAGGTCAAAATATAGATATGTAATTTTTACCAAAAAGAAGTGCACGAAAGATGTACCAGAACGTAATGAAAAAGATTCTACATTGGGAGGAGGTGGGAGTGAGACTTATTTGAATCCATGTTTATATGTATATTTTTGAATCATGTTAAAGTTTGTACTTAAATTAAACATTGAATAAAATTTTAAATATGAAGAAAACAAACCCTAAAATAGAATACAAGTAGAAATAAATGATTCTGTCAAAGTGATAAACTATGCACATACAAAAAATGATTCAAGTAACTGACTATACACTTAACAGTATTTTGTATAGATTAAATTAGATATGATACAAAAATGAAGAGTAGCAAAGAAATACTGAATTTTGCATGGTAGATTTGCTTTTGTTAATGAAATTATAGTATAATATAAAACACTTAATATTTATAAGGTAATGCAAATGATTAAGTATATTGCTGTTCTATTGTTGATAGGAACCAGATTTGGCCTTGGAAATATGGAATGGTAAAGAAGACTCCTATGGTTTTGGATTAAATTTGAGGGGAACACAAAGTCATTGAAGAAGAAAATTTTCAGTCATGAAAGACAGGCATTTTGTATGCTGGTAGGAAGAAACCAGTTGATAAGGAAGATTAAAATAAAAGAGTAGGAAATAATGAATAGAGTAAATTCCTAAGGGTGTAAAGGACGGGATCCTGCGCTCAGGTAGTGATATAAGCCTTTAAACAGAATATGGAAACATTCGCTATTGAGGCAGGAGGGGAGATGAAAAGGGCAAGAACAAACACAAAGGAATCTATGGGTTTTGAGCAGGAAGTTCAAGGACTTCTTGAATAAAGGTCTTTGTTTTCTCTATGAAGTGGGAGATAAGACAGTCTTCTAAGAGTTACAGGGGTGATGTGAAGGATAGGAGACTTTAGGAGAACTGAGAAGGTTTGAAATCCACTATGGAAGATAGAAGACTTGATTGGAGTAGTGTGGAAGGATTATCAAGCAGCCCTGTGGATCAGGTTGTGGTTTAAGTCTATTAATTTGCAGTAAATCTACTTTCATGATTATGATTATTATTTTTGGCCATGTTTTGCAGCTTTAGAATATGGGGAAGGATAGACATATGGACTGTCCAGGATTGGGTTTTTCCAATTCTTCCAATTGCTCTGGACTAGAAGGTTAATATTATTGAGAATACTGACCAGAAAATGTTTCTGTAATGTACTATGAATTCCTTCATGGGTGGCAAAGGAAGATAGGCAGGCACAGATAAGAAGAAAGTCAAGTCATCAAGTGGTTGGAGAATTCAGTGATATGAAGGACATGTACTGAGGAATACATGCTAAGGTGTGGTGAATGTGGGGGAGTTGTCCATGGAATCCACATGTACCCTGGGTATTAGGTAGAGTAGACTATGATATGACTGATAAACAAGAGCCTCCAAAGAAAAAGGGGATTTCACATGAGGACTAATGATAATGAGGATTGGTTTGAAGCACTACTGGGTAAAAAGGCCCTGGGTTCTGTTTCCTTACTCTGAGATACGGAGGAGAACATTAAGAGCCACATTCTCCAGTGAGATTTCTAGGGAAGTAGTGTCCAGAGATAGAATGAGGTTTTAATTAAGGCAAGAAGATGGAATGAATTTAGAGGTTTGGCCATGGATTGAAGGCTCCAGAAAGCATAATGAATGTATTGGGAATAGTCAGACAGTTGTAAGTTAGGGTCAGGAGAAGAGAGCCATGGAACACTGTCATAATGCACACTTCTAATTTGGTTCCTTTGAAGGGAAATCATGACAGGCTAGTTCATGTTCTGCAACCACACATATCTATTTAACAACTGTTATAAAAACAAAGGCAAACTGAAGCCTCAGAGTTTAATAGAACCAATGCTCAGTCATATCCTATGAACATGCACCCTTTTATAAATTTACTGCAAAATAAAATTTCATTTTCACAATAAAAACACATTTAAAGAAGCAAATACTCTAAAACCCACAATTAAAATAAAATTCAATGTAAAACCCAATTTAATAATGTTTTTTAAAGTACCATCTATGGGCATATATGAATTTATTTCAAAATTATCATCATCAGTGAAATTAAATGGATACTGGTTTGAGAAAACTGATTTCCAGAAAGTGAGTCATCAAGTTGAAACTCAATCTTATAGTGACAAAATGCCCCAGAACTCCCAATAATCTATAATGGAACAACTAGGAAACTCAGAAATAAATAAGTCTCTTAAGATATGTGGCTATAAAGAGTTTTAAGAAATGGGAAAAGTAATGAAGCGACTGAAGGAAATCCTGAAGCAAAATAAACATTCAAATGATCTATTGTACTGCACAGGTCAGATTGGAAAAACAAAGCTATTTCCTGTTAAATACATACTTGGTGAAAGATACATACATACATACATGTCCAAGTATATTCATATGTATATATATCCTACATATAAAATAATTATATACACATATGTGGTATACAATTTTTTTTCAGAAGCACATGAATCCTATCAGAGATTAGAATAGAAACAGTACCTCTGACAGAAAAATTTATTTAAAAGGCCTTTACAAATATTGACCTTAAGTAACATTTTTGCATCACTGAAATATCAGATAACTGGTATTTTTAAATCCAAGGCTTTTCTTTTTTTTTTTTTTTAACGCTGTAGTACCATATAGAAACTTTCTGTTCTCTAAAGAAAACAGTTTCTTGAAAGGATAAATGTCATTCTACCCTATGAACCCTATGAAATATTTATGACTTTCACATGTGCATATAAAGGTACAAAAGGTTCTTCAACTCTGAACTTTTTTGAAGTTTAACATTAGTAGGTTCTTTTATCAATCATATTATCATTACATGCCCTCTTTTTTTCACTTTATTCATTCAACATAATTTTCCCAAATTCAGTCTGCACCAAGTGCTACACTTTAGGAAGGTGATACATGGCTTTTGTGGAAGACTTCTCTGCCCAGTTACAGACACACATGTATTGTCATCATAGACATGGCCATCTGGAGAATCCCCAGCCCCTCAAACTTACCCTGTCTAAAGTGAACTGTTTCCATTCTACCTGGAAAGCCTGATTGTCTTCTTGCATTCTTCTCTTACCTATGAAAAAGCTTTCCAAAATGTAAGCTGTACCATAATGCACCTCTGCTGAAGCACTCTGTGCCTCTTAGGTCTAAAGCAATATTCCAAAAGAATGCCTTTTCATGCACTAAACAAAGAGATGAATGAACCTGGAGGAAAAGAGCATAGGCTGAAATGATGACCACAACCATGTTCTTTTTTTCAAAATCTCCTAATTTATCTTTATAATTTATTAAAATAGTACATATTAATCTATAGTGTATCTTTCTTTTTCCTATGAGATCTTTTAATATTTTTTTCATCTACTTGAGCAAAATTTCCCCTCATAGTTCTTTGAATATCATTTACTTGCTAGGCAAATGGCCACATACATCTTCTAACTTGTGTGTCCCCGATACACGTGCTGGAGTGGAGGAGAACCGACTAGAGTATAAAGCTCAGACCTTGCTGTGCAGCATTCCTGGGGAGGCAGTATAGCTCAGTGCTTAGAAAGATGGGCTCTGAAACTTAATTGCTTATTTAAATCTCAACCTTGTTGGTTGCTAGTTGTGTGATCCTGGGAAAATTATTTAATCATTCTGAGCTTCTGGAATAAGGACTGTAATAGCATCTAATTTGGGATTGTTATTAGGACTATGAAATGTTACAAGTAAAGGACTCAGCCCAATGGCTGGCCCATGCTAAGTTCTACAAATGTTTGTTCATTCATCTTCATTCATTTATTCATCTCCTGTTGGAGCTCTAAGAAACAACTTGCAGTTTCTTATAGATGCCAGGATATTTCATGTAGATATTTCAGGTTTTTAGTCTGGAATATTCTATTCTCATAATATTGCTCACAGAATGAATGGAAACAAAATTACACCCCCCTAACTTTCCTAAAGGGGAAAAGAAAATCCAACAATCTCATATGCAGTGAAAATATGACAGGTATAACACATAAAATTTACTCTGAGCATAGTAAAATGTAAGTTGTCTATTTTTAAAGTAATAGTGCAAAAGTCACTGAATTTTATTTTATCAGAAAAGAATAATAAAAAGATTCATGAGGAGAATTTTTTGGGGAGTCATAGTATTTGATGACAGAATGGAGGATGACAGCTACCAGCTCTTCTATCTCCCCAACCTGTGTTCTTTCCCTACCTCCTCCAGCGTTATTCAGCTGTTGAATGTATGTTCTGCTCTTTCCTTTTCCTTTCTTTTCAATCTTTTTTTTTTCTGTTGAGTCCATACCTTGTCCTTATACACACACATGCACACACACATGCACACACACTCATACACATCTGCTGTTCATGGGTCACCTACTCGGGGCCTTCACTGACATTCCAAGATACTATTAAGTTAATATAGTGAATTAGGACCTCTTAGCCAGAGGGAAGTTGTGTGTTTTAGCATTTTTTTTTCCTGCTGTGACTACAGGACTCAACCAGAACAATTGTAAAGAAGAAAAAGTTCATTTTGGGGCTCACTTTATCAGAGGTATAGAAGGCAAGCTCCATTCCTCAGTGCTAGGTGAGGCAGAACATCATGGAGGAAGAGTGTGGCAAAAATGAGGCATCTCGCTTGGTAATTAGAAAGCAGAGAGAAAGAGGTCTTCACTTGTCAGATGCAAATATATATCTCAAAGCCACGCCCCCAATTCCCACCTCCTCCAGCCACACCCTACCTCTTCAGTTACTACTCAGTTTATTCCTATCGGGGAGTAATTCACTCATTGGGTTAAGACTCTCACAGCCCAATCATTTTTCCTCTGAATCATCTTGCATTTTTTCACATGTGAGCTTTTAGAGCACACCTCACGTCCGAACCATAACATTGTGCTAGCTAAATGTAGGCATTTCTGTACTGTGACCTTCAGTATGCCCTTGTTTTGCTCCAGTAATAGAGTCTGCCATCCAAATGTGCACTTTTGACCTTGGGACATCATGTGGCCCAATGTCTAGCATCACAGGCAAAGTAGCATGGTGTGGCAGGCCAAACATGAGTCCATAACATACTCTAATTTTACGTTTTATTTCTCAAAAAGCAGAAGGGATTCAACTCCTACTTCAGAGCAATTCTTATCAGACTTGTTTTCCATTCTTTTTCTCTTATCTTTTAAACATATATTTAATACTTGCTTATATACCAGCCTCCAAAATGGTCTCTTCGGTTTTAGTTCCACATGACTTTTCTTTTTATATTACAACTTCTTTCTCTGGAAGCAGTCTGAATTAGCCTCTTCATTCTTTCATCTGCCTGGTACCTTTTCTTGCCCTCTATTTCTCCTGTTTTTCCAATTCTATATCTCAAAGTTTAAGCAATCTATATGCAAATTCTCTCTTTTAATTATAAGGATGACTGCTGTGATTGATCAATTATGAGTTGAATAGGGATTAAAAAGCTGACCCCACCAGCACATTTATTTAATTGTTTGCTCCTTCACTGGACTGAGTACTTCCTTGAGAGCATGTCATATTTACCTTTGAGTGTGTAATACACAGTATAAGCCCTGGCATAGAATGGTACTCATTAATCATTGACTAAATGATAAAAATTACTATTTTCTATGAGAAACTCCTTAAATAGAAATTCATGAAGTTTAAGTGGTCTGTTGGAACTTTTCGTCTCCATTTCTAGATTATCTGTTGTAAAAGTAATTGGGCAGACAGTCTTACCACTTAGACAATTTCTTTCTTCATCTCTCTAGAAACTACCTTTGTCTCTAGGATGTCCATTCATAGGTCACCATATAAAGATCTGAAAGAACCATTTTAGTTGAAAACTTTTCACAAAACTTTGTGAAAAGTTTGAATGACGAGTTCAACTCCCACTATTTTTGGATTCTGAGTTTGGTCAAGTTCATAAAGTCAAAAAACTTGTTATGAACTGAGGCCATCTGAGACTACCCCACCACAGATGTTGATATCAAAGGTCATGGTCAAGTCATACTGACTTCTCTGACCCTTCCTTCACCTCAAACTAAAATTAGAAAGAAACTGCATGGGTTTTGATATGAAGGAATAGCCTGGGTGGAGCTTTTCCCTCCCCTTCTTTTTTAGTCTTTGCACATCCCACTCCTGCAATGTTTGCTCTTGGAGACTCAGAGGAAACATTCATGTGAGGTTTTATGGTTACGATATCATTGAAACACTTGATTATTTAACTAGGCCAGTTTTCCCCAGCACCTTCAAAGCCAATAATTATCTAGCAATTTAGTTTAATTCAACAAATTTATATACATGATGGGGAATAAAGTATAAATATAAATTTATGGGTAATTTAATAAAATATAAATTTATGGGGAATAGAAATAATGGTGGCAGCCTTAAGGAGACAGACTCTACTTCTTTATCTCTAACCAACAGTCTAGTGCTTGGCTCATAGCTGCCAGTGAGTAAATGTTTCTTGAATGAAATAGTAAGCTAAATTTAATCTTACCCACATAGAGCATTGGTATATAACAAGAAGAGAGGTGGAGTTACAGTGTGATGAGAGCAAATGGTTGGTATGAAAAATGTTCTGAAAATTTCCCATATTATATGCCAAATTTCAATAGCAGCACCCATAAAATGAAAAGTCCTATAATATATTTACATGCCAAAATTTTGATTGCAGGTTACTGGTCACCGAGGGAAACTAAAATTAGAAACTGCATGGGTTTTGATATGAAGGAAGAATATAGTTCTTAACAACATACTTACGGGAAAAACCAAACCCAAAAGACAGAAGTCACCTCCATTTTCCTATGGTACTGGGTGGAGGATGTTTAACTAAATGAGGTTCCCATGTAGATTATAATGCAGTAGAGGAAAAAAGAACAACAGGGCAGAACAAGATGGCATATGAAAGGAAGAAAAATGATCAACCCTAACAACTCTTTTATCTAGAAGAACAAAATGCCTTTACTTTTCATTCCCAGGCCCACAAATGACCTTCTCAGAAGACATTTAACCATATTTAGTGCAGTTAAACAAGGAAGGAGGAATTACTGTCTCAAATTCTTTTCTGTTTAAAACCCATTACTTTGATTATCACTCATGTATTTCTTCATTCAGAACCACTGACATGTGAGACTCTGTTCTGGTAAGTTCATATGGCAGGAACTTTGGACCTTAGGACAGCTCTCTGAGAGATTCAGATCTCATACCAGTTCATTTGGGTAGATTGAGGCAAATCTCCTGTGCTCTGCTACTCAATACACACTTTTATGATTTTGATATGACCCATGCTGAATTATAGTGACAGATATAGTCTTGATTTCTCTTTATTGTGGATATCTCTTTATGTTCAATAATAGGCAACAACAGTGAGATATTTTTGTCTACATTTTAATAGACCTATTCAATTAGTCAAGCAATTTAAAGGATTAACCTTAAGCTTAAAAACATTTAATTTTTAAAATATATTGCAGAACAGAGAAGAAAGAGTTTTAATAATTTGTGAAAGCATCTTAAAACAAGAATTAAGACTCCTCCCCAGGTTTAGGCTAGTTGTGCTGGCTCTGGGATACATAAGCACCAGTTCTTCTTACTTTCACCTTTCCATGTTGAAATCTGCTTTCAGACTTGATAGAGAGAAGTTGTATAATTTTTGTTTACTGTCTTTCAGACATGGTTCTATCTTTTTTGGGCAAAATTCTCACCTTTAAATTCAGTATTAAATTGAATAAACCATGTGAAATCTGCTGGGAGTGGGAAAATGAATATTTGGGGTATTTACAGTCTATTGAATAACTGAGTCCAACATATGTGGGCTGTCAAGTTCCAACGAAGTAGAAAGTAACATTTCTTTGGGATCTTTTGGTGATTGGTGATTACAGCTCGGTTTACCTCTGTCAAGCCCTCACCAAGGAAAATTAGCAAGGAAAGAGGCATGAGACCTCCCTTCATGGCAGTCTCATGCCTCTTTCCTTGCTAATTTTTTTGTTTGTCCAGAGACTTTTTTCCTTCTCCCTGTTTAGATGTCACCTCTTATGTGAGTTCCTTAGTTCCCTCACTTGAATCTCTTCAAACCCATCTGCTTTCTCCTTATCTCCTATGGCAGTTATTAAGGTTATTTTCATTGTAGTAAAATACACAAAACATGAAATTTACCATTATAATTATTTTAAGTGTGCAATTGTGTGGCATCAAATATAATCATACTTGCATGTTTTGCAAAAGTCTCCAACATCCATCTCCAACACATTTTTCATCAGGTATGTACCAGCAGTTGGCATATATTAAATATTTAAGTTTCACTTCTTAAATTTTTATTTGACAAATATTGTTGAGTGCCCTTTATGCTTCAGGAAATTGTGCCAAGTTCTGGGTACACAATGATGGAAAAAAGTGTATGTTGTCTCTACCTTCATGCATCTTTTAATCTTGAAAGAGGAGAAATAATACAAGAGTAGACCAGAAAATAAGTAATAATTACCCATTTTATAAGTAACATGACATGTACAATAACAGGATTGCTTAAATAATTCTCTTGATGAAGAGAAAATCTTTAGGCTGGTGGGGAAGCAAGTGTGAGGCTTCTACACAGGAAGGGAAGAAGAAAATGATTAGGCAAAGTGCCAGGGAAGAGCCAGACAAGGGAAGCAATTTGTGCAAAGGCCTTGAGGCAAATGATCATGGCCTCTGAGAGGGGCTGAGTGAGGCCCACGTGGTTGGGACAGAGGAGTTGTAGGAGAGGCCAGTGTGGAGAGATGATACCTAGCCTTTATGGTCACTGTTGAGTAATGGGATTTTACTCAAAGTGAAATGAAAAGCCATATAAAGGTTTTAAGAAGAAAGCAAGCCATTTATATTTTTTTAATGGATTTTTTTTCTGGTTGTGTGTATAGAGTTCGTTAGTTGAAAGCTGCTGTTGAAGTGGGAATGTAGCAAAAAAGATTTTGATGTGCTGTAGGTGAGACAGAAGTGGGCAGATATGAGAATTCATTTTAAAGGTAAAACAGAGATGATTTGATGATGGATTAGACACCAGAGATTAGAGGATCAAACTGTCCTTCAGTAAATAACTTTGGGAAAAGAAAGTTAGAGAATTCAGAATTTGTTCTTTTAAAGAAGCTGTGTGCCATCTAGGCTTGAACTAGGTACTTTAAATGATATAAAAGAGGTAGGAGGTACCATCTTCATTGTCAAAAGACTTAACTAAAATGGCCAAATAGTCAAAATATGATTTTTATGGTTTACTGATGACTTTAGGTTTTTTAGGGTACTTGTCTCTATGTGGTGGTTTTCATAGATTCTGGAAGCATCAAGAAGATACTAGTTAACAACCAAATTTTAGAGGGCTATAAACTACATTTTATATGATGACCATGGCTCATTATTTTAGAATCTCTGTACTTTCTCAACAGAGACAGTCTATTACCATATTTTCTGAATCTGAATTTCTTAATTGGAAATGGTACTGTATTATAAAATAGCTCATATGTGTGTTTATCTTGTCTATCTGAAGCTTTCTTTTTTTAAAATTTAAATTCAACAAAGCATTTACGAACACTTACTATGAGTAAAGCCATATGATAATGGATACATAAGATTTGACCCAGCATAGATTATGATGAGTACACTAAGCTGAGATATGGAGAGCTATGGAAAAATCAGAGAGATGAGGAACCTGTGCTGTGGAAAGAATCATGGAACACTTTAGACATTTAAACAATATCTAGAACAGTGGGTAGGATTTTGTCAGGTAGTGATGAAGGTAGTACATGCCCAAGGAAGAATAGTGGGGACTAAGGAACAGTAGTGAGAAAGTGATAAAGATATCAGAAAACCAATAACAACATAAACATACAGATTCCTTGGATACATGTTAAGTGGTAGAAGGTAGTGCCGGGAAAATGTTAAGGTCAGAATCAGACATAAGAGTTTAATTTTGTAGTGAATTATTTTAGTGTGAAACCACTGAAATATGTACAGCACAGAAGAGTGAGAAAAATCACGGTGATTTTTTCATGGTTGGATTTGGAGTTGGGAAAATCAGTTGTTAACTTGGAGAGAACTCTAAAAATCCAAGTTAATGATAACAAGGCTTCATCAAGTATAAGAGCAACTAGGAGGAAGTGGGGATGGGAGATATATCATTTTTAATGGACAGTGATACATAACTGATTTATAGTCAGCTATCATTATTTGTACCCTAAATACATTAACTCAGGAATTATCTGCCTTTGATCAATGCAATGTATTTTCTCCTCAAGTGTACTTTTCTAATCTGGCTTCCACCCTGTCTGAGATTAAAAATGTGAGAAGCAGAAGCAGAGAAATGTTGGCAGTTTTCTCTGCTCACTGACATAATTTTGCTGGGCATTTGCTTCCTCTTTGGTGAGGGCCTTCTGGAGCTGAGGAAAAGATCAGCCTTAAATTGTAAAAGGCCATCACTCAGTTATAATTATATAAATAGAAAGGACTAATTTATGTAGAAAGCAAAGCCATGAGTCCAGGACAGAAAGGTCTGATAAGTATCACAAGATTAGAGAAAGGTCCAGAGGTCAATTTCAAGTCTTTATTCTTTCCTTCCTTGACAAATATGGTATCACTGGAAGGTTCAGTACACTCTTTTCCAGAATCTCCATGAGCAGTTTAGACTAACATTAGGTGGATCTAAATATTCACTCAGTACAGACCCAGGTTCAGCTTGATAACCTAATCATATCTTCATGATCTTGATATGTTCTAGCTACCTTTCTGGTACCCCCATTGCCCCTTGGGATGGAACCATGGCTTATTCTTATCTGTTCTTTTGATAGGGAATGCATGGTGGAAAAAGCTTCTTATTTCATGGCTGGGAAGCAAACACAGAGAGAGAAATAGACAAGGTCCTATTATCCTATTCAAAGGAGTGCCCCCAATGACTGGAAGATCTCTCCAGGGCCCCAGAGCTTAAAGTTTCCACCACTTTCCAGTCACCAAAATGGGATTAAGCATTTAACTCATGAGCCACAGTAGAGGACATTATAGATCCAAATTGTAGCAGGAAATAGCATATTTCAAGGAGACTAGATATGACTGGAACTCAAAAATGCAAATCTGACACACCACTCAATAAACTAAGAAATGCTTATACAAGAATTGAAAAGGAAAAATTCTTTTTTAGATTAATTTTTAATTGATACATTATAACTATATGTAAAAATGAGATACATTGTGATATATTTGTACATGCACTTAACATATTTCCCCACAAAACTCATGTTGAAGTTTAATATCCATTGTAAATATTAAGAGAAGGGACCAAGTGGAACCTTCAAAAAGTGATTATGTTAAGGGGACTCTACCTTTATGAATGGATTAATCTCTACATGCATTTATGGATAAATGAGTTAGTGGATTAACTCAAGAGTGGGCCTGTTATAAAAGCCAGTTTGGCTCTGTTTCTTATTTGTGACCTTCTCACCATGCAATACCCTGTACTGCCTCTGGACTCAGCAGTGTTCCACCAAACAAAAAAGTCTTGCTTAGATGTGGCCCATCCACTCTGGACTTTCTGATCTCCAAACTTGTGAGCTGAATAAGCCTTTATTGTTTTTAAGTTACATAGTCTGTGGTATCTAGTTATAACAACTGAAAATGAATTAAGATAATCTATATTAGATAAAGTTATCAATATTGTCAGTAGTAATTATTCCATAAGAAGCAAGTTGATCCTCCCTTTGAGTTATTATGATCTTAAAAATGAGAAAATGCTTAACATTCTTATTAGAAATATTAATTTTAATACTCTCAATTCACTATGTCAAGGACAATGTCTTGTACTCAATATTTCAAAATTTTTTTGGTTCAATAAATGTCTATTGAGCATCTAATATATGCTGTTTGTGCTGAGTATACAATGGTGGAGAGGACAAATTTTCTTCTCTCATGAATTTCTCTAACTGTTCATGTACTTGTGGTCATTAATTTTAATGGAACACTATTATCGGAGCCTAATTTATTCATCTAGTAAGAAAACAATTATTGACAACTGACGATGCAGGAGGTGTCCTGAGGATTTAGCATGAACAAAGTGAACAGAGTCAATCTCTGTCCATAGCAAAATGACTGCCTGTTAGTAGAGAAATAGGGACTAAGAAATAAAAGTAGAAAAAAGGCTAGAAAAATTACACTGTTTTAAGTGTTACATGAGAAAAAACACCTTAGGGTGTGGAAAAACTTTGAGGAGCATCTAGCCATGATTTTAAGAGTCAGCAAAGGCTTCCCAGAAAGAAAAGGTCCCAACAGAGTCCCAAAAGAAATATATGGATTAGCCAGAGCTTTAGGTACAGAACAGCTGTATGAAAGCCTGAAAATAAGAACATGGGGAGACCTACAGTATTAAATGGTGCAGAGAACGTTCAGACAGGAGACTGAAAATGAAGCAGGAAGCAGGAG
The DNA here is from genome assembly GCF_964194105.1 of Spermophilus citellus. NCBI lineage: Eukaryota > Metazoa > Chordata > Mammalia > Rodentia > Sciuridae > Spermophilus > Spermophilus citellus. Next base: position 91,751,549 of record NC_138186.1, on the reverse strand, counting down.
GAGTGGGATCATTAGGGCTTTCCACGTCATAATGAGGCACTGGGCTTGATCCTATAGTGTAACAGGGGACAACTGAAGTGTGTTAAACACAGAAAAGACATGATTAGGTACAAGTCTGTGTAAAGAGTATGTTCATGTTTCCACGCCATATTGGAAAACTTCATAAACCCAAAGGATGGATTATATGTGTTTTAATTTGGCATGGGATTCAGGCTCAGATGTTTCAACTTATCTGAAGTCAAATGTCAATTTAAAATTACTGTTTACAAAGTAAACTGCCTTTTTAGTTTGGATGTTTTTCCTTGCTGCTTTGCCCTAGTAAGCACCATAATCTTGGGTCTCTATTTAGAGGTCCCATAGTGGATACTCTCCCTCATTTAGAATGTGACCGGGTGGGTCCTAGTGATCCCACAGAAGGCAAGTGCTTGAAATATTTGTTCCTGACACAATGTCTCAAAATCTGTTCCAGAAATTTGGGAATGCACAATTCCTGTCCAAAAATATTCTCTAATTTCTTTTGTTAACATCTGGGCAAGACACTCTCTGAAACCTGAACATATCTGTAACACCTGCTGTTCTCTGCTTGAACGGAGAATAATTATATCCTACATGGCGTCTGTCAGCAGGCAGCTGAGCTGAAGGAGGGGAATCTGAGACACACAGACCCTGGCAGGGTGCATGCAGCCCAAATCCTGGGAAGTTGTAAATAAGAGGAAATTTGATCATTAAGTTTAGTCCATTGCAATGGAGTTAGACCCTTACGTCTGTCTGTTGCATTTATATGCTGGGGATTCAGTTCTCCTTTGGATTTCCTGGTTAAGGTGATTTATTGCCTTGCCTCTGTGGTTAGAGAAAGTTTCTGGTTTTCCTGAAATAGGAGATGAATTTCTATGTTCACATATAATAAAGTCTTGTCCCGAGTGTGTTTGATGGATCACTGGACTTGCAGTGTATGATTTTGGTGTGGAACGATATTTTCATCTTCAGTGATGTTTCATGTCTGCCTTCAGAAGAAATCTTTTCATGGCAGAAAAATAGATCAGATCACGTGCAAACCAAGATTTTACTAATATACTTGCCCCTTCTTTTCTCCATGTTGACCTGAAGAGTGCTTGTGAAGGCAGTATACCAAGGCCCAGGCTGACCCTAGGTCCTGAATTGAAGATGCTTAAAAAATAGACTAATTAAATTCATGGTTTTAAAAGATGAATATTAATTTCTCAAGTATTGTATTGCTGATATAGCACAGACAATGGTATCTTTAAAAAACTGGAATCTTTAAAATTACTTAATAAATGACAAAAAGAGACATACCTCAAAATCCAATAAAACAAATATAGCTGTCATGATTCCTTTACTATCTCGATGGCTGAGAGTATACTTATGCTTTGGTAATTATTTAATTTTTGGAATATATGTTCTGTTTTTATAAATTCTCTCTCAGATTTTAAAATCAAGCAGTAAATGGATACATTATGATTATTCTGAGCCCAGCACATCCTTTAATATTACCATATAGCCCTAAATTGATGCTTGTCTTTGATTAGTAAATTCTTCTGATGATCTTACAGTTTAGGAGTGTTAGATATGCATTAAGTCACTGAAAAATACTAAAACAATAGCTTTATAATACAAATAAATGAATATCTGTCAAATATCAAGATCATTTGCAAAGAAAATTAATGTTTAAAATGGTAACTACAGACTCCACTAATAATGGGAATATGCTGTTTTTGTGGCACAGAATGCCCTGTCATTCTAAAAAAGAGCAGTGAGTCTGTTCAGTACTTCTTATATATTTAATTCTACATCCATCTTTTGGATGATCTAAGTCTATCTTTATGGCACACTGGTAAATGTGTAACAACAGAATTACCAAAAATGTTAAGAACAAAAGAAAAAGAAAGGAAAGAAAGAAGAAGAAAGAAAAAGAGAAAGAAAAATTCCCTGTTTTGTAGTGTTTGCCAATCCCCATGGAATATTTAAAGCAACCAGTGAGATGTCATTGCATGCAGAATTTGGGAAAGTCATACACACTTGACTCTTGCAAGATAGTCTGATATGGCCCCAGTACACTTTGGCTATAACTTCCCATGCTCCAAATCAGCTTGTACAGCTCAATGCTATAGGCCTGTGTTTTGCAGAAATATATCTAGGAGAGAATTTTACTCTCTCTCTCTATCTCTATATCTTTCCCTCCTTCTCTCTCTTCCTCTCTCTACCAGACACTTAGAATTAAATTGTCATTATATAGTGCATACAAGTGAAAAAAATATTCTTCTAGGTATTATGGATAATAGAAAAGGATTTACTATCTGATTTGGGACCCTAAACGTAAATCCATGACATCAAAAACCACAAAATATTGAAGAAATAGTCTAAGTAATATTTTAAGTGACAAACTTAAAACAGCTAATAGAGAATTGACTATTGAATTATGTGTGTAGTCAATAATTATCTGATGAGAAGGGAGTTTGAAAAAGTTCTAATGGAAGGCTTAAAAAGGAACATTTTTGGAGAGACTGAATATGTGTGTATGGCATGTGAATGTGTGCCTTCCTCTGAGAAGGCATGGAGATGACACAGAAGACATCCTAGAAAACAATGACCAAACAACTGGGCAGAAGCAGAGCATTTGTGTGGACATGTTTTAATACCAATGGTTGATATTACTCAACAGTTACTCCATGCCAGACACTGTACATAGCTTTATGTATGGGCTCTTCACTGAAGCTTCATCATACAGGTTGCTGGAAGTTTGAAATGAGGCTATCTATATTCATTAATGAGAACCCTAAGGCTTAAGTAAGAGGACTTAAGTAAGAGGCTATGGTCACTTGGTTCATAGACTGTGGAGCTGGGGCTCAAGTTCAGGTTTGTCTGGTCCCAAAGCCCATCCAAGGCCCTAAGCTTATTGTTAATATGGAAAGTAAGGCCAGAGATATAATTCTTAGGATAAAATCTTCAACACTTTGAATATATCAAGATAAAGGAGTTAGAATGTTTTGTGCAGGGTAATATTACATGGAAAACCAACAACCCTTAAAAACTTGATCATAACGTGAATACTTAAACAACCTTCCTTCTCCTTTTGTGATGATCTTTACTCTTTTGATTTGGGAGTTTTGGATAATGGGGCCAAATAGGATTAAAGTTTGAGATAATGTCCCAAAAGTTAGGCAAGTCTGTAGTATACTTTTGAAACTTGGCCACACTTAATCAGAATATAAAGATAACATTTCAATATCAGAAGTCTAGGTCTCCCTCGAAACATATCTTGAGTTGTGTTAAATAAATAGAATAGGTTGGAAAAAAATGTTAATGGTCCACACTTTTCTTTCATCTGCATGATATGTGTTGGCAACATTTAGCACTTACTCCGAATTGTGACGAGAAACTCTGTCTTGTACAGATAACTTTGGATTGTTCATCAGTTTTGTTAAAACTTTCTTTTCATCTCCCATAGTCAGGAAGTTTTTAAATGAATAGGATTCAAGAGAAGAAAAGTACATTATTTTGGATAAACAAAAATATCTGCCCTTTGCTCATTACTCCCAGACAGTAAAGAAGAAAGGCTATTAAATTTTTGATGAGATTCTCCTGGAAATGAAAAATTGCTTATTTATTTAAGTAAAGAAAGTCTCTACCATTTAAAGATAACTATTTAGTATCCAAATCATTAAATGTATTGGAAAATAACCTTTTATAACATATTTAAAGTGCCTATGAATACCTTTAAAATGAAAGAAAAAAAGTTTCCTCTCTATTTTTGAAAGTGAGTGAATTGAATGAAATTGCGTTACCATTTATGATAGTAAAACACAGCATTATATATGCATTTTTGTTTTGATTTTCAAATAAATACACCAAGGTTTTTATTCTATCTTTATTTTAAGTAGTCTTTATTAGGTGATTCCTTTTTTTCTGTCCAGAAAAGAAATGATAAAAAGGAATTCACATTTTGCAATGAGTACATAGACCAAATATTACAAAAGATTGAGATAATGCCTTACTAGTTGAGCAAGCGTAACTAACAACTTTAAGTCGGAAAAACCATTTTAAAAAAGCAAAGAATTATTGGTTACTGAAAAAAAAAAAAAGAGCACTTGAATTGTGTAAGACATGTCCTTTGAGTCAGTGGTTTTAAAGCTTTCTTATATGTGTGGTGGACTCATTGCAGAATCCAATGGAGAACAGTTTCACACAACACAGTTTTCCCTACTATTTTAAAGTATTTTCTAATTGCCTGAAGTTCATCTCCTGGGGTCCAATCAGAATATTTTCACTTGGCACACCATTGTATATCTAATTGATAGCTGATATCCATCTATACTTCGTTTCAAATTTATATTAAAATAAAGCTCCTTATTTAGTACATACTTTTCTTCAAATTTAGGTTTTTAAACATTTTATCACAAAATATTTTTTTAAATAATGCAGAACCAATGGTTTAAAAAGCATGATTTTTTTTTCCCACTGCCTTTCTCCTATATCTTTGTTGACTGATTCTAGGATTATTTGAAACTTAATGTTTGTACTCCATAAAAGTTTACATTGGTGTCTAGTTCATGGAAAAAACAACCTATTTAACTTTAGTGTTTCTGGCCATATAGTTTTACAATCTTTGAAGTTAGCTTTGTACTGGATCTTGGAGGAACTGTGGAGAGACATTTGACTATTCAGGGCAGAGGGAGGCAGAGAAAGCTTTAGAATGATATCTAGGTATTAAGGTTTTAAAAGGCATAACAATTAAAGGATTTTCTCAAAGTTGATGTCTTAATCATAAAATCCAACAGCTACAAGCTCTGGAGCTTAAAAGAAGCAAATAAAAAAGCTGTTTTTATCATAGTGAGGAGCCGGACTGGCTTTTAGTATCACAGTGTTACAACTGCAGCTCATTTTGCATTCACTCTTAGCTGTGTGCTTCCTAGTGGTTGGAGCAAGACAGACAGCCTTTGATAAAGGCTACCAAACTTCTACCATGGGCACCACAAGGGGCCTAGCATGTGGGCTGGTCATGTGTTCTGCCACCTCCCATAGGAACTTCAGTTGATAATCTTTGGGATAAGTAACTCATGAGTATGTGTATGAGTGTGTGTGCGTGTGCATGTGTGTTGTGTGTGTGTGAGTGTGTGTTTAATTGATTCAGTCACACAGACCAGGACAAGGAGACTACTTAGAACAATCGAATGGTGTAAGACTCCAGTAGCCCACCCTCCTTAAGCTCTTCTACCAAGTCTTTTTCTTTTCCTCTTTCCCTCCCCCTTCTCACCTCCCAACCCTGACAGGTACCCGTGGTTATAAGTGAGCCATTTGGAAGGAAGATGATGGTAGTGTCTAGCACAGCCTTTATCAGCTAAGTTCCCCTGTGTCTGCCTCTCTGGCCTTTCTCTCTGTTGGTGTCACAATACATCAGTGCTCTTTGTGGTAACAGATAATAGATTACGATCCTACTGGTTTGCCACTTCCTCCGTGCTCAAGACAATGAGGCCCGTAAAGAGATGACGGTTACTTAGGCAATTAAGTGGTTAGGCATTGCTAACAATCTTTACTTTTTATGCCGGTGACTGTACTGGTGAGCTTATGAAAGGGAATGAGTAACTGTTGGTCTTTCCAGAACTTTAGCACACGAGTTCACTGCCTTTAATATCAGTGCGAGGGTATTCAAGGTTGTCAGTAACTACCCCTTTTCAAACAGTAGTACACATTTACTTCTACTTAAATCTCAAGCTAGTTCTTGCTCTACTGACTTCTCATTCTTTTATATGGTCTCACAGGTGTGCTCCATATGCTTGTTTTAGCAGGAACAGAAAGCACAATTTGTCTTCTGAGATGGACATCTTCTGCTGAAAGGATACATATTAATTTGGTTAGTAGAGAAGTACAAACAAAGGAAAAGGCTTCTTAAGCTTTCTGCTACTGTTTTCTTTTTCTTTTCTTTCTTTTTTTTTTGAATTAGGAAGACAACTTGCAGGTGATAAGAATGTTATAGAATATTTCTAAAATACTCTTGAGTAATAAAAGGAGCATCACTGACGACTGAGGGTGTGCTAGTTCTAGGGAATGCTTATGGTACATTAGCACACTCAACTCTTCAGAGTTTAGATCAAAGAATGTTCAGAATTTTTTGGAAAAATTCATTGATGGTTAAGTAATTAGGATATAGAGAAAAAGCTAAAATTTAAATCAACCTCACAAAGAAGTTTTAAAAAAAATCTGCCAACTTTTTAAAAAGCCTGGTATAAATAAAAGGCAGATCTTTCAGAAGATGAAATCTAATTTATTCACATCTTTTTGCTCATGGGAATATGCGCTTGCCAGTAAAGGATAATGGTTTAAATATATGATCTAATACAAATAAATATGTGGTATGGGATCATAAGTAGGAATCTTATTAAAATACACACTAGAATTTATTGTTATGTTTTTTAAAAATTGAATTCTAAATATTTTAACAGTCAAAGATATTAAGTTAAACTCTTTTGACAGTGGGGCCTCCTTCACATTCATAATTTCTACTCTGTAAGGGAAGCCAGAAGGAAAAAGTCTTAATTTGCAAAGTAGGATTTTGTCAGGTTAAAGCAGTCCTTGATTCTAGCCACCTTGGCTCTTCATCGAAGGGTGTTGCTTCTGGGTGTCTGAGTGTAAATTTGGGAACTCTTTAGCTATCATCTTAAAGCTGATTTCTAAGGTAACCAGGATCCAAAACACAGACAGTTTTATAAATAAGAATTAACACCTTGAAGTCGTTTCTGGAAGCCAAATGGAAGTCCTGAGACTTCTGGAGCCCAGTTGATGTCACCCTGTTACCAGCCTCTGGGACACAGGCAGCTCCAGCATTCTCACCAGTTCAAGTTTCCTTCTGGTAGCCTCATGTGGTTACTCAGAGCAGCTGTATGTAGGACACCTCTCTTTAGTCCAGCTGAGACATTGGACTGCCAGTGATCACAGTGGCCATGGTGAAACTGTTTTATTTTCTCTCAAACCAGACAAGGCTACCATTTAGGTCATTCCAAAGTTTTCGACCTCTTTCTGGAAGAGGGCCAAAATCCACACGGTTGACCACACACTTAGGCTCTCATCAAACAACCCCACACCAAGTCAGCTTGATTGACTCTGATCCGGTTATTGATTAGGTTTTAGTGTCAAGGTCTGAAGTGGCAGGGTAAGGGTGATAGAGAGGGAAGAGTTGTTTTAAAATTAATTTGTTTTTCTTTTTAATCTTGAGACCTTTTAAGAGAAGGAAAAAGGTCACAAACAGAGTGATAGTAGATAAATTAAGAAGGCTTGGCAAAATAAGTTTAAATATTCAGTGTCATCCCCCACCCCTGCATGATTAGGTTGTGTGTGTGTGTGTGTGTGTGTGTGTGTGTGTGTGTGTATGTGTGTAAATCTGTGGGCATAATCATGCAAGTAACAAAATAGGTTAACAGTTATGCTCATTAATCTTTTTCTCTCCTATGAGAAAATAGAAGGGTAACACAAAAGAGGGAGGTTTCAAGGAAACCAGTTTGGCAGGGCCACATTAATATGTAAGAGTCGATTAGTACAATATCCTGCTTTAAGTTTAGTCTGCAGTAACTTGGAAAACTTTCAAATTGATTAAATGATATAAAATAAATACTTAGCTGCATTCTTTTGGCCACACATTTCAAATTATGTCATAGGATAACCTAAAGAGCTTCATCCCTTCTGGATGAATTTCCCAATTTTATCATGAATTCCAAATTTAAAGGAATCATCCTTGGCTGTTTTGTGGGTTCCTGCCATTACTGTCACTTGCCAAGTGTAGTCAAATCAGTGACTTCATTAGTTGAACCACAAATATGTAGAATGTACCATGTTCTCAAAATTTAGGAAGTTAAAGGAGATAAGGACTTACTGTAAAAACTTTGTCATTTTCCTATGAAATGAGAGCTAAAAAGGCACTATTCTAAGGGGGGGAGAGAAAACCTCCAAAAACAAAAAAATAACTTGAGACCTTACCCTTCTAAGGAGCACACAGTCTTTTTCTGACTTCCTTTATGAGGGAGGGAGCTCTAGCATGGCACATTCTGCAAACTGTCATGGTGTTTTCAGGCCTTTGCACTCATCCTGAGTACTCACTCAGCTTTGCTCAGTAACCAGGTCCTTGGGGATAGCCAGACAGGAAGAGGATCATTATGAACAAAGCCAAGTTCTTAAAATCACTGAGGTAATTTAACTTCTTACATGGCCAAACCCACATGAGATGAAGTCATTTGCATGCATTTTCCATAATTCATAGCACTGACTCATTGTGTTCAGTTTTAAACACTTTTTGGACCTCAATATCCCCACCTGTGGAAAAGGGATAAATAATAGTATCAGTCACATGACCAATGATGAGATGAAACCATTTTTAAAAGGCTTTGACCTTGCTGGTGAATAAAATCCACATACCTGTGCTCTTTGTTTTAGCAGTATAGTGTTTTATTAAAGAAGCATATGGGCCAGCAACTATCTGAATTGCTTTTAGACCATCTCTGGTATAATATGTAAATTTTTTTTAAGTTAGATAAAACATGTGACTAATTATTTTTACATATTTTCATCAAATTCTATGTTTCTGTGTCATGTTACAAAATGATTTTCTTTTACTTTTGTGATTCTTAAAGTATGCTAGTGAATTATTGATATTTAAGTAATTTTCATGTTATGACTACACCATTTAAACTGAAGCTTCTACTCTGGTACTTACAATTGTCCTTACTCTGATTTTTAAATTCTTCTATAGCATTTCTATTTGTCTTTCAATATACTTTATAATTTATTAGCTAATTACATTGATTTTCATATCTTTCCCCACTGGAAAATCATCTTTTTTTTTTTTTAAAGAGAGAGTGAGAGAGGGGAGAGAGAGAGAGAGAGAGAGAGAGAGAGAATTTTCATATTTATTTTTTAGTTATTGGCGGACACAACATCCTTGTTTGTATGTGGTGCTGAGGATCGAACCCGGGTCGCACGCATGCCAGGCGAGCACGCTACCGCTTGAGCCACATCCCCAGCCCAGGAAAATCATCTTTAACAATTCATAGAGTTCTATTTTTCTCAGTGATACATTCTCAGCGTCTCTTGACACAGCGTATTGGTTAAATGACTCCATTGAATAAATGAAGGGTCTCTTTGGATTCCAGCCTCCACTCAATTTCCACAGATTAGAGTTGAAACTTGATTCAGGCCCTTGAGCTCATCGGGCCCTAAATCCAATCATGTACTCGCTGTCCTTCCTCCCTTCCTTCCTTCAGTCTGCTCTCAGTTTCTAGTCTGTCTAGGCTTTGTTCTCCCCCACCCGAAACTTGGTTTTGATACATTCCTTTACCTATTAGTTGTGATTCTCTAACTTAATGCGACCATAATCTGGTGAATCATTTACCTGAAGAATTATGGAGGTACAAGCAGAGAGTTCAATGTGGCTGCCAACATCTCGTTTGAAGCCCTACGTGTGGATGTTGGAGCTGACAGCTCCCTGGGACAGTATGTTACGAAGGACCCTTCTGGCATCTGACCATCTTTCAGTAAGAATAGCATGCATACTGACTGATGTTATTGTGTAGCCTTTTAATCTCTCAATTCATTTCAGATGTGGCTTAAAGTACTGTGTCATCCAGAGTTCTTTCCCCTGTTGGATGATTCATTCATTGATCTTCCAAACAAACAGATGGTGGGTAGGGAGAAGACAGGGGAAAGGGAAGGAAAGAAGTGAGAGGGGAAACAATTTTGACAGTAAGATGTCTGTGTTGTGATTTTATTTCTTATAAACTTGAAATGAGCATTTTGGTTTCTCCCATGTGAAAACTCAAACTAGTAATGCCATAAACTTGATAGAAGTTCCATGGTGTAACTGAAGTGTCAACTGAAATTGTTTTGGGGTTGTTGTATCATTTAAGTGAAGAAGGTATTTATAAAGGAGAAAGATTGGAACATGAATAATACCTTGGAGCTGATGGTTCCTCATTGAACATTTGGGGTAGAAAAGGATCACATTATGAATGATTCCTTACTTTGTACTCATAAGATTCAGGCCATAAAATTTATTGCCTGCTGTATAGAAAGCCAAAAATAGCATGTGTGTCCTTTTGCCAAGACACTTCTTTGTGATTCATTCAACAAACACGACTGAGTGCGTTCCAAGTACAAGGCAATGTGCCTAGTGCTATAGCAGGAGAGGGTGATGGATCCATGAGGCTACCGTTTCCATGACAACATTAAGTGCCTCTTTCTTTCAAAAATTACCTTTTACGCTTCAGTGTAGATGTTATACTGTTCACTTTCCAAGTTAAAAACAAAATAAAACAAAACAAAACCCTGAAAATTCAGAAAAGTTAAGTAATGATTTCCAAAATCATACAACTTTCTCATGGCAGAAACAGTATTCAAACCAGCGACACTGCACATTTGCTGACCTGAATAAGCCCCTATCAAGGTGTTCACAGTGCAGAAGGGATAACTTCATTTGCTCCACTTCTGTTGGTTTCTCTCTCTCTTTCATACATACACTTAGAATATGAGGAGTAATGTGATGTGTAAGTATATAAGAGGGATAAATCCTTATTTGATGACTGTGTACATGTAGATTTGGAGGGCTCCCTTGGTGCTGAACCCTTACCAATACCTCCCATTGTAGTAATACACATTCAGTGATACACATGTATTGACATCTGTCCATGTACAGCTAAGTACTATAGATACTCATACACCTAAGACCTACTCTTACTCGCAAGCTGTGGTTTTATGTTGGAAAGTGCTATGTCCAAAATTGCTATAGTACTGGCCAATACCCAGTACTTTTGAAAATATACACGGCAGTGACATAAACTGCCACTAACAAATAAAGAGGGTAGTTATTAGCTAAAATGCTATAAAGCTGTGCTGAAAGGAAAACAGGGTGTCAGTTCTAAAATGAGGTTTTCTTGAGGAGAAATATATTCCATTCTTTTTTTTCATTCTTCCCTTTCAAAATATTTCTTTGAGGCTCTGTCTCCTTCAAAAGGTTCATATTTTGTATCCTCTAGGAAGGAAATATATTTTTTTTTCTGAGCTTACAGATGGCAATTGAATGAGAAGGTTATGGAAAGCAATTATTTAAAACTTCATGAAGCCCTGTGATCCTTGGAGAGATGTCACATGCTACACAAATCATGGATGATGGTTATACTAGTCGATTGGCTCCATATAGCAAACTGTTGCATGCTCCAAATTAAGAACTGATTGGGGGATGTTGAAAACTCTTTCAAATATTAGAAACAAACATTTTAGTTTAAATAATGTCAATTTAAATACTTTATATTTTTGGAGAAATGAGAAAAAAAAGTACATGTTAGAAATGGTAATAGAATGGGTATTAAGCAAAATTCTCCAGGAAAACAGAACTAATAGGATACAAGTGTACAGAGAGAAAGATTAATTTTAAGGAATTGATCCATGAAATCATGGAGGCCAGCAATGCTAAACTCTGCAGGGGAGGCCAGCAACTCAGAGACCCAGGGAAGAGCTGCAGTTCAAGTCCAACTGCATACTGCAAGCAGAATTTCCTCTTCCTCCAAGGAAGTCAGTATTTCCATGGAGGCGTAATTCAACCGATTCACCCACATTATGGAGGATAATCTGCTTTTCTCAAAGTCTCCTGAATAGAGTGTTAATCTCCTCTAAAACAACCCCCTCAAGGATCATCTAAAATAATGTTTTACCAAATGTCTGGATTCTGAGGTCTAGAGAGGTTGACACACACAATTTACCATCCTGGGAGTATGGGAAGATTAGGAGGTATAGAAAGATTCTGTTCATTGCCTGAAATGCTAGTGCTGGAAATCAACCCTACACAAAGTCCAGCGATGAGCGGGCCAAGTGGCACTTTGCTCTGTCTCCTAGGACTCCCATGGGGGTTGGGTTTCATTGCCTGTGAGAACTTCAGTCTGTGCCCTCAGAGAGAAACATTCACAATGCACCAAACTTGCCCCTTAGGGCCTATCTCTGTTGTGCTCAAGGGAAAAGTCCCTGTCCTTTTCCTTGTATGACTAAAAGTATATTTTTCTATTTTTGTTTTCTTAACTGTATAGAGAGCAGACACCCAAGAGTAGGGTGGGAGGAATAGAGAAAAATCACATATGCTGGAAATATAGGAAATGCCTGCAGTATTTTCCCCCTAAGTTTCAGTTTCCTTGCTTTTCTAAGTTTCCATTTACCTGTTCTTAGCTGGAACTTGATAGATGGATGGATGAAGAATAGAAAAGGAGGGAGAGAAAGCCATTGTGTTGGAGGAGCAGCCCAGCCTCAGTGCCACCTCCTTGCACCCTCCTTATCAGACCACACTCAACCGTTACCCACAGATCTCCCTCGCCCACCACCAAGCCCCTGTTAAGATCCTCTAGGTCCACTGTTCTCGCCTGGTCTCTAATGCTCCCAGGGTCTGTCTTTGCAGACAAGATTCCCTGTGAATCATTAACTAATTTCACTATCTTTCCCTCCACCCTGTTGCACAATCCTCCAACCACTGACTCATTCTTGCTTTATCCTAAGTGTATATGTACATTTTGGTTAAAATCATGGACTTTGGAGTCATGGAATCTCTGCTTCAGCACTTATGTGACTTGTGGCCTCAGTTCTCTCATCTGTAAAGCTGGGGTAAGGGCGATGCTTACTAATAGTTTTTTGGAAAGAGTAAGTGAAGTGGCATGAGGGAAGCCCTGGGTACAGGGTTTGGTAGCACAAGGGCACCTTGTGGTTGGGTGTCATCATTCCCACTCACCAGCCTGGTCTCCTCCATGGGATGTTGATGCCCATTGTTTGCAAACAGAAGATAAGACAGTGTAGGTGGCCAGCTCTGGGGAAACTGAAGTGACATTGTGATACCACTCTGTTGGTTTTCAGCCATGCTAACCATGGAAAAGAGGGTTTATTTCACTCATCCAGGTATGAGAGAGTGAGAGTAACCATCCACATGGTAGGAATCAGAACGAGGACCAGGTGATGATCCCGGTGGCCTCTTGGTTCAATGTGGCTCATGGACATTGTTTATTTGGCCAAACAGGAATGGAAGTTTTGTTCTTCTTTTCTTTGAAGTAGCCTTTAGACAGGGCTTGTGAGCTCTGTCTAAAGGCTACGTAAACTCACTTGTTTGTCTGCCCCATTTTCCTTGAAGTTGTGACTCTTACTACAGGGAAATAGAAAAGTTTTAAAGACAGTGAAAACATAACAGTAAAATGTCCTTCACTCTTTAAAGCAACAACAACAAAAACAAACAAACCCCATCTAGGAAATGAGGTAATAAGTAAAAATCTGATCATTTTCCTAAAGAATCATTCTTAACCTTGCATAAAAATGCCTAATTTTAAGGGGACTTGGGCATCCTGAGTTCAAGGAAATCCAATGTAGAAGTGATGGGAGCCCTTGGAAAGTGGGAATATGAATTTCATCTCACACGCATCACTCTCGTTGAGGGTATTCCCTCCAGGTTTTTCTGGAGTATCTCATGTGTACTCCAGCACAGATTCTGGAAGATATACCATGACATTGCTATTTTCTCTTCTCCTGCCCCAGTCTGCCTCAGTGAGGGACATCTGGCAAAGCTGTGTAAAATGACTTCCTTTTGGCCTCCTCATGAGTTTCACTTTGAGGATGAAGTGCCTCTTCCAGTTGGCATTGGCATCTCTACTGAACGGCAATACCTTTCAGTGTGGAGGATACTGAAACCTAGTCACACGGGTGTCACAGTACTACTCCTCTCTGTCAGGCATACCACCTCCATCTGCACACTTCCTCTGGACACTGCAGCCCGAGGGCTGGTTCAACAAGGGGCTCAAGTTATCCAGGCACTAAATCTTCACCATATGTCTTACAGAGCTGGGGCAGTCACCACCCACCACCACCACTTTTATGTCACATGCTGGAACATACACATCACTAGAATATTTCCTAAGCTTTAGTGCATTACAGAGCTCTTGTCACCTTATTGAGTTTTCTAGTTTTTGTCAAAATACCTCTGCCCCCAGCCTTTAGCTGTTTGTGTGTGATGTCAAATCCCAAAGAAGATGCCATATAGCATCAGAATTGTATGACCCTTAGACACCTACAGGTTAGTTTTGGGATCAGATTCATCTGCCTGAATCGCTTTGTCCCCAGGATGAGTTCTTCCTTTACAGGACTCCTCTTTGAATTAACTAGAGTTCTTATGGGCCCATTTCACCAGACCTTAAATCCCAAGTGCATACATACACGTAACAAAGTACCCAAAAGACATCACATATAAATTATTTTATAGGCTGAAAAAAAATAATTTTCATTAAGTTCTACATTTTGATACCTTGAGGAGGATCCATCCATTCTCCCTTGGGTGCATTCTCTAGATCTGGAAATAACCACTTGAATGGTAGGTTTTACTTACACACGGATATAAAAACATCACTCAAGTTCTGGGTGAATATCATGGGGCTTCTTGATTAAGCTGGGCCCTGGCTTCAGCTCTGCAAGCAGATAGAGCACCCATTTCTCTTGTGAAACTCAGTGCTCTGCAGGATTTTGATACTACAACACACACATTCTGGAAAACTGCTTGCTACCCAGGGGCTCAAGAGATAGAAACATTTCAGATGCAAGTTTTTTCACTTTGTGACTCACTGTTTTAAAAACATATTAGAGGGACTGGCAGTGTTCCTTATTGAGGTGAGGTGGCAATAAAAATATTAATGAGCTCCTCTGAAATTAAAGTTGCCAAGAGATAGCCCAGAGAAGCTGGAGAGAAGCGAATCCAGACTGACTAGTTAGATTCCACCCAGGGCATGGGTTGTGAGAGGAGAGGCAGGTCCTGGGATATCCTGATGGATGCTGGGATCTCCTCTAATTCACCCATTGTGTGGATCACATGCTTTTGGGGATGTGGCTCTCTCTGAATGACAGGAAATGGCTGGCATGAGGCACTGTATACTTTGCAGTTGGGCCAATTTTGAATGTAAGCTAACACTGGAGTGAATATGTCCTTTTTCCCACTGAGGAATTCTGTGTCTTACTAAATTAGACTGCAAGGGAAAGAAAATCTGCAGAGAAGTTTCTTGTTTTGAGCAATGATCATGCTGCCCTTCAGCCACAATTGAGTCAAATGGGACATTTGAATTTCCCCAGGAAGTCCATCATGCATGCACATGGTGATGGCTTCTGCTAAAGATGTGAAGATTGCTCAGCTTTCCCAAGGCAAAGGTAGCTTTCAATAGCTTTACACCTGGTGACATTAAAAAGTAGGTTTTATAGCAAAATTATTTATCATTGTGCAATGATACAAACAATATAAATGTTTATCGACTGATGAATGAAAATATAAACATACAACAGAATATTAATCAGCCTTAAAAAGGAATGAAATTCTGTTGTATTATGACATGAATGGACCTTAAAAACATGCAAAGTGAAGTGAGACAGTCACAAAAATACCAGTACTTCGAGTTGAAGTAGAAGTATGATTCTACTTACCTCAGGCATCTAAAATAGTCAAAGCTATAGAGACAGAGACAAGCTGGGCTTATTAGGGTCTGTGGGGAGGGGAAAATAGAAAATGACTGTTAAATGGGTGCAGAGGTTCTTCTAGTGATACTGACCGAGTCCTGCACACCGATAGCGATGTTTGGAAGCAATGTGAATGTATTTAATGCCATTGAACTGTTCACTTAAAAATGGTTAAAATTATAAATGTTACGTTACCCCAGATTTACCTCAATAAAAAAAAAAGAGTAAGATATTAGAAATTGGGATGATGGATAACTGTATTTAGTACTATTTAGACCATATGAAAGATAGAAAAACATGTAATTTGAATATTAAAACAAATCTGATCTCATTTTTACTTGTGAGGAGAATTCTGGATTACATTAAAAAGTCTGATATACAAAAACACAAAAATAAATGGGACATCCTTTGGGAGATTTTGTGAAGTTTTTAATTTTTAATTTTAGATGGTTCCTTATCCATCTATTTGGTTCAGCTATCCTTAGACACAGATACACACACACTCACACACACACACACACACACACACACACACACACACACACACATTCCAGGTATACATTCCAGATATATTTGGAAAAGACTGCAAATTAGGTTTTCTGAAATAGTTCTGCTAATACTACCATGTGGAACTTTGAGGCTCTTTTTTTTCCACATTCAATTACCATTTAATGCCAACTCCATTGCCCAACCCTTACCCTGTAGTGGTCATACCAATCATCTGGGAGTTTGTTAAAATGCAGTTTCTCATTGAATAGGACTGGAGATGAGCCTGAAATTCTGCATTTCTAAGAGGTTCCCAGATGAGAATTCCAATCTGACGACTACTGTATGAGCAGCAGGGCCCTTAGTCATCCTCACTCTGGACAGGAGTGGGTGTCTTTTCCTCTCACTGGAATACAAGTTATCTCAGAGGGTTCAAACAGGACTCCCAACTCTTGCAGCCTGGAGCAGAATGCCTTATGGAAAAATTCAAGCACAGTGGTACTGGTTACAATGATTAAATTCAAATTATAAAATGTAAACAGCAAATAAAGGAGGAAATGGGAGAAAAAATATTAATTAGAAAATATGATGGAAAAATTATGAGTAGTCTTTGATTATCCCTAACGAAAGGACTTTGTCAACTAAAAGAAATGAGTTTTACATTTGAGTGCCCAGATAATATTGAGAAAAGAGTATAACACTCAGGAAAATACATAGAGAAAAGTACTGATGATGAGTTTGTTAGATTGACAAGTGACATCTTTTAGAGGAGTTTCATCTTCCAAATTACATTTCAGTATCTCACTGAACACAGGAAAATGGAACTAATTCTTACCCGACTAAATTCTTTTGTAAGGACTCTGAATGTGACCACCATTTGATAATTTCACTTTTTTTAGCATACTGCTTTGCCTTTAAGCAACTATAAATAATTACCCAGTATTGCTGTTCTTTAGAAAGAGGCTGTAAGATAGGCCTCAGGAAATAAATTCTATCTCAGAATGTAAGAAAATAAATTAATACAATAAAAACTAATCATGAGTAGAACCGATTCTTGTTGATGTATGAAGTGAATGGTATGCCAAATTGTAGCACATTTGCCAATGGGAAATAATATATTGAAATAGATTGTGAATTTTACATTTGACCACATTCTGGTTTCAACTGCAGAATGACATGTTTTCATCCTGTGGTCTTCCTGTGATGCAAATATTTCTGTGGTCACAATTTTTTCTTTTATTATCCAGTGGGCAGGCTAATTTCTCAAAATGGGTGAGACTATCATTGAGATACTTGAACTTTCCCTTGCTCTGATCCCTTTCAATTTCTGTAGCACATAAAGTGAAAGATGACATTCATTTTTCCACATCAGACATGTCCTCCTGATGCAGTTTCCTCCACAGGCCCTCCTGACAAAAAAGCAAAGAAGAAGCCCTCATTCATCTCTGTGGTTACCACGTGGAGAATGTTCAGCCTGTTCCATCTACTGAAAGCAGATCTGATGAGCAGACAGCCACCTCCTTGGCAGTTTATTATGCATTGGTCTTGAAACTGAATCTGATGGCAGCATCCCAGCTTCTGAAATGAATGTATAATTTAATTTATACTCTCATGCTTTCCATTTCAAGAATTGTAACAAGCCAAGTGTGTGTTGATTTTCTAATATGAATTAGTTTTTGAGTTAGTTTGAGAATTGATGTGGCTTGAACCTTTAATACATATGAATTCTTCAACACTGGTTTCTTTAATCTTCTAGCTCTCATCTCCCTCTCTCACTATTTTTGTTGAAAGGCTTTGAAGTTTCTTATTCCAAATTACATGAAACATTGATTAACCTCATAGATTTATTTAAGTGCTTTTTTGTTATTAGATATTTTAGAGAGACTCATATAGGCAGAAGGGCAGAAATTCTGTAATTAATCAGCATTGCCTGGTTCTGTTGTTACAGTGTCAGTGAATTGGTTCCCAGTAGGAGATTTAATAGAAAAACATTCAATTTCAAAATGGCCTGGATGCATCAAAGGGATTAAGCTGTAATGCTTTTAATCCTTGTAACTCAAACAAAGAGAAAATTTTCCCAAGCAATGAACTGCATAATGTGTTTGTGGGCCAGCAGATGATAATTATGGAACATCAGCTAAATGGCCAAATCTATAGCTGAACCATTTGGCATGGGGTGGCCAGAGAGACAGCCCTGGGGATTAACAGCTTTTAAGCTCTAGGGTTTGAGTAAAACTATTGTGGGTGCCATTTTGCCATTTTAGCATCAGACATGCTACCGACAAATCTGTAGGTTAAAACTCAAAAATGGCAATCACGTGGCATGTAAGCCACAGCTTTCCTATCCCAGGGCCCCTGGCACACATTACTCTTCCAACTTAGCACTTCTTGTAATGAAGAATGCATCTAAATTTGGTCTGTTTGCTATCCCTGTTCTAGGTCTTTTTATTTAATTTTATATTAATTATTTAATTGTTATAACCATATTTCTGAGTTTCCAAATATCTGGCAGAAACTTTCAAATAACATATAGATGGAACTTAAAGTGTACATTTTTAAAAATAATTTGTGTTTATTTATTTTGGTGGTTTCTGGATATTATTTTTTAATTAAGCTTTTTGGTTTGAGAAAAGTGTAGTTTCACATGCAATAAAAAGAAATAATACAGAGCTATGCCATGTATCCATTTCCTAGTTTCCTCCAATGAGAGTACCACCAAGATGCTGATGTTAATACAATCAAGATATGGAACATTTCCAGTACCGCAAAGATCTCTCATGTTGCCTTTACAGCCATATCAATTTCTTACTTTTCTCATTCCCATTTAACTCATGGCAACCAATAATGTGTTCTCTATAGTTTTGTCATTCCAAGAATATTATACACTAGTACTCCAATTTATGGTTTTGCTTTCCATGGTTTCAGTTACTCATGGTCAACCATGGTTTGAAAATATTAAATGAAATTTTCACAATAAACTTTTAATTATATGCCATTATGAATAGTGTGATGAAATCTTGTGCCATCCTGCTGCATCCCACACAGGACACAAATCATTCTTTATCCATTGTATTCATGTTGTATACACTGCTTGGCTGTTAGGTGCTTAAGTAGCCATCTTGATTATGAGGTCAACTGTAGAGGAATGATACTTACTATTCCTATTCCAGTAACCCTTATTTTACTTAAGAATGTCCTAAAAAGGAAGAGTAATAGATGTTGGTGATTCAGATATGCTAAAGAGAAGCCATAAAGGGCTTCCTTTAAGTGAAAAGATCAATGTTCTCTACTTACTAAGGAGAAAAAAAAATCATATACCCCAGTTGCAAGATCTATCTTAAGAGAGAATCTTGTGTCTGTGAAATCATGCACAGAATAAAAAAAAAATCATGCTTATTTTGCTGTCACACCTCAAACTGCTAATGTTATGACCAGACATGTGATAAGTACTTGCTTAAGATGGAAAAGGTATTCAGTTTTATGCCTTGCCACATTCCTGTAGTCCCAGCAACTCTGGAGGATGAGGCAGGAGGATTGCAAGTTCAAGGACCGTCTTGGAAACTTAGACCCTGCCTTAAAATGAAATATAAAAGGTTTGGGGATTAGCTCTCCTGGGTTGAATCCTTAGTAGCACAAAGAAAAAAAATGGAATAGGCATTAAATTTGTAGGTGGTAGACATGAACAGAAAACATTCCAACTAATGTCAATGTATTGTGCCAGAAATCATTATGACTATATAAAGACTTTAGCAAGGGGACCCCTGAAGTGAATAACACCAGGCCATTTCCTTCCAGTCAGGGGTGGTTAAACAGATTCAAGAACATATTTGAACCCAAAAGTATAAAATTTACTGGAGAGACAGTCTCTGCCAATGAGGAAGCTATATCCAGCATAGCTGGAAAGCATTTCCAGCAAAACTGAAGTTTTTAAAGGAAATCTGACCATGGAAATCATAAAGATCAATGATCCATATTCATATAACTTATATTAATGTGTATTGTTATATAACCGTTCTATTTTATTATTATTGTTATGAGCTTCTTACTGTGCCTAACTTATAAATTAAACTTTGTGATAGGTATCTTTATAGATATAGGAAACAATATTATGTAGGGTTTGGCATTCTCTTCATTTTCAGGCATTCAGTGGGGATCTTGGCATGTATTCTCTGTGAATAAGGGTAGACTATGGTATTAATGGACTTCTTCAGTATATAACATGACTAGATTCTTTTTTCAGTTGGCATAATTCTCTGTGTGGTTCATCCAGATTGTTTTGTATATTAATAGCTTGTTTGTTTTTATTGCTAAGTAATATTCCATGACATGAATGTACCACAGTTTGTTTAATCTTGATTGTTTCCAGTTTGGGATTATTATTAATAAAATTTGAATAGAAAAAAAAGATAGCCTTTCCACTATAAACAAAATTTTGTGCATGGGATATTTGTAAACATAAGTCTATGTTTTTCTGGGGGAAAAATGTGCCCAGGAGTAGTGCAGTTTCTGGAGCAAGGTATAGGTAATTGCATGGCATGTTTAATACTTTAAGAAACTTCCAAACTGTTCAGCGGAGTGGCTGTAGCATTTTACATTCTCAGAATCAATATATAAGTGATACAGGTTTTCCATATCTTTGCCAACATTTGATACTGTTGCTATTTTTTATTTAAGCCATTCTGAGAGATATGCAGTGATATTTCATTGTTGTTTTAATTCTTATTCCCCTAATAACTAATAATGGTGATTTTTTCATATACATATTTTCCATCTGTATATCTTCCTCAGTAGAATATGTCTTCATGTCTTTTGTTCATTTTAATAAGACTTTTGGCTATTGATAAGTTTTGAAATTATATTAGTCCTTTATCTAATAAGTGATATGCAGATGTTTCTCTTCAATCTGTAGCTTGTTTTTAATTATCTTAACAGAGTCTTGCGTGAATCACAATTTTAAAATTTTGATTAATTCAATTTAGTAATTTCTTCCTGAATTCTTTATCTGACATTAGCAAGACTGTGGAACCAACCTAGATGCCCTTCAATAGACGAATGGATTAAAAAAATGTGGCATTTATACACAATGGAGTATTACTCTGCATTAAAAAATGACAAAATCATAGAATTTGCAGGGAAATGGATGGCATTAGAGCAGATTATGCTAAGTGAAGCTAGCCAATCCCTAAAAAACAAATGCCAAATGTCTTCTTTGATATAAGGAAAGTAACTAAGAACAGAGCAGGGAGGAAGAGCATGAGAAGAAGATTAACATTAAACAGGGGTGAGAGGTGGGAGGGAAAAGGAAAGAGAAGGGAAATTGCATGGAAATGGAAGGAGACCCTCATGGTTATACAAAATTACATACAAGAGGAAGTGAGGGGAAAGGGGGAAAAAAACAAGGGGGAGAAATGAATTACAGTAGATAGGGTAGAGAGAGAAGATGGGAGGGGAGGGGATGGGGGATAGTAGAGGATAGGAAGGGCAGCAGAATACAACAGACACTAGTACAGCAATATGTAAAACAGTGGATGTGTAACCGATGTGAAGCTGCAATCTGTATACGGGGTGAAAATGGGAGTTCATAACCCACTTGAATCAAAGTGTGAAATATGATATGTCAAGAACTATGTAATGTTTTGAACAACCAACAATAAAAATTTTAAAAAAATGCCTTAATTACATCAAAAAAATTTAGTAATTTCTGTTTATAGATTGTATATGAGGTGTCAAATTTGAGAATTCTTAGTCTAGCCACACATCCTGAAATTTTTCTCTTATATTTATTCCTAAAAGCCTTATTCTTCTATGCTTTACATTTAAGCATCTCATTCAATTTTATTTTTTGCATAAGGTGTGAGCCTTAGATCTACGTTTTATTTCCTCCTCTTCTTCCAATTCCTCTTCCTTCTCTCCCTCTACCTCCTCCTCCTTATACATCAATGCCCAAATTTTCCAGTATAATTTATTTGGAAAGACTAGCTTTCTTCTATTAAATTGTTTTTAATAACTTTGTCTAAAATCAATTGGACATATTTGTGTGGATTTTTTTCTGAGATCTGAGCTCATGATCTGTGTGTCTATCCCCACGTATATACCTAGGATTGATGACTGTGACCATGTAAAAACTCTGACATCATATAAATTGTTTCCTTACCTTTATTCTCATTTTTCAAAATTGTTTTAGCTATTCTGTTTCCTTTGCCTTTCCATATCAATTTTAGAATACTTTCACTCCTATCTATAAAACCATATCTGGGATTTTGAAGAAAATAATGTTAGACATTTATTAAATTTGGGAAAAATTGACTTTTTTAAGATAGAGAGAGAGAGAGAGAGAGATTTAATATTTATTTTTTAGTTACCGGCAGACACAACATCTTTGTTGGTATGTGGTGCTGAGGATCGAACCTGGGCCGCACGTATGCCAGGCGAGCGTGCTACCGCTTGAGCCTCATCCCCAGCCCTTATAGTCTCTTTTGACCTCATTGAGATTTTTTATGTATACCATCATGTAAATTAAAATGGTTTTATTTCTTCCTTCTTGATATGTATTAATTTTAACCCCCACCCTTTTAGCTTATTGCATTGACTAGAATAACTTCCAGAACAATGTTGAAGAAGAGTGGTGAGAGTGGATATCCTTGTGTTGTTCATGATATTAGGGAGAAAGCAGTCATTTACCATTAAGTTTATGATATCAGCTATAAAGTTTTCTGTAAATGTTATTAATCAAGCTGAGGTAGTCCCTCTTTATAAATTTTTTTCTGAGTTTTTATTTATTGAATTTTGTCAAATAATTTTTCTATATCAATCAGTATAATTATGTGATATTTTGCTGTACTGGGAATTGAACATAGGGGTGCTCTACCACTAAGTTATATTCCCATGTTTTTTATCCTTTTTTCCCCTAAATTTTGAGTCAGGATCTTGCTAAATTCCTTAGGATCTAGCTAAGTTGCCATGGTTGGCCTTGAACTTGTGATCCTTTTGCTTTGGCTTTCTGAGTTGCTAGGTTTACAGAAGTGTACCACAATACCCAGCTTGATTATATAATTTTTTTATTCTTAGCCTATTAATATAGTGGATTGCACTAATTGATTTTTATATACTGAACTAGACTTGCATCCCTGGAATAAATCCCTCATGGTCATAGACTATAATCATTCTTATAAATTGATGCATTTTATTTGCTATTATTTTGTAAAGCATTTTTAAAATTTTACATGCATGAGAAGTACTGGTGTGTAGTTTTCTTTTTTTTGTACTTTTTTTATGGGTTTGGGAATCAGGCTAACATTAACTTTATAAAATGAGTTGGGAAAGTCCCTTTTTTGCTATTTTTCTGGAAGAGACTATGTAGAACTGGCTTTGATCCATGTGCATATTTTCTTTCTCTCTCTCTCTCTCTCTCTCTCTCTCTCTCTCTCTCTCTCACACACACACACACACACACACACACACACACACAAGACTTTTTCAGTAGAAACATTCAGGCTTACAGATATATTTTTTGGAAATATCTAAGGTATAAATTAAATTTCTTTTTTCTTTTAACTGATATGTTGATATTTAAAATAATTGCTGTATGTTAGGACCTAAGCATGCTATTTTATTTTGGTTTTCTGTTTGTTATTTCTGTTTTTTAAAAATGTTTTCTTTTCCCTGACTTCTTTTGGATTGCATATATAGTTTTTAGAATTCCATTTTTATTTACCTATGGTCGTTTTGATTTGAACTCTTTGCATAACTTAAAGGAACTTTTCTTACGTGTCTAGGTATTCACTGTATATGCACAATTCATCAGTATAATTCATGTCACCATTTTATAGGCTTGGGTAAGTGTATTACCATTTCCTCTCTTTACATTTTTTATCTTCCCTATAGCAACATAATTATTTTAAATATTTTTTCTGCACTCAGATTTATAATTTTTGATTGAACCATTGAACTAATTTAGAAAACTCAAAAGGAGGAGTAAAGGTTATTTTTGACCCAAGTTTTTGCAGATCACGTTCTTTCCTTCTTCCTAGTGTTCCAGAGCACTCTCTTTTATTGTTTCCTTTTTTTTTTTTTTTTTGCCTCAACAAATCTTCAGTTCTATATCCAGGGTTGGTCTGCGAGCAACAAACTCTCAATTTTCCTTTATATGAAAATATTTTATTTTGCACTCCTTTCTGGTTTCTGATTTAAATACACACACACACACACACACACACACACACACACACACACCACTGTCGTTAAATTATTCTCCCACCAGATTGTTTTTCTTGGGATTTTATCTTCATCTTTGATTGTCAAAAGCTGATTGTCACATGTCATAAAGTAGCTTTCTTTAGCTTCACTTATGGTTTGCTAAATTCCTTGAATCTAAGTTTACACCTCTTGTCAGATTTGAGAACTTTTCAGCCATTATTATTTCAAGTACTTTTTCAATACTACCCTCTTTCTCCTGTCCTTCCACAATTCCAGTTACACACATTAAATATTTTTTTTAGTCCCATAGGCCCATGAGCATTGTTCTCCCCGCCCCTTTCAGTTTTCTTCCCTTTTGGTTGCTTGTTCTGGGTGATTTCTATTTTTCTGTCTTGCTGTTCATTGGTTCTTTCCCCCATTCCCTTCAGTTACAATATAACTGAAATGAGCTTAACATATGCTAAGCTCATTTCAGTTATATTGTTCAATCATTTCACATTTGGTTATTTATTTCTTTGCTGAGACTTTCTATTTCTTTACTGAGGCTTTCTAGTTTTTCATTTATTTGGAACATATTTTTAATTTATCATGGGAGAATTTTATCACAGCTATTTAAAAATCTTCTTTGTGGTGGGAGCTATTGACTGTCTCCCTTAATTCTCTTGAGACTTTTTTGGTTATTGACATAATGAATGGGTTTTTTTTATTGAAACCCAGACTTTTTCAGAATTATGAGACTATTCTGGATCTTATATGAACCTGCTTTTGCTGTCTTTTTCTGATATTCCTCCAGCAGGGAAATCCCAGTTCATTACTTTCAGGTGGAAATAAAAGTCTAGGTTTCTCACTTACCCTTTCTTGGCACTGGGGCTCCTCATAACTGCCAGATGAGATGGAGCTTGCTGCTCATGAGGTCTCTACTAACACTGCCTATTGGTGGCCTTGTTAGCACTGGATTATGGTGAAAGACTTGTCTCTGCACTGTAGCTCCTCTGATGTGCCTTAATGGCTAAAGTAGCACCTCATTACTACAGTGAAGGCGGCAGTCGAGGCTCCCATGAAGGCTTTATAGATAGTATATGGGCTTTGGAGCCCATTACCTGGTGGCAGGGATGAAAGTACCAGCTCCCTATTTGGCCTTCCCTGACACCATCCTAGTGGAGATGTTGGGATGCCTTGTTATGGCCTCAGGAGGGGAAGGTTTGAGCTCCCACTTGGCCTTTATGAACATGGATAGGATGGTGCCACTGTTTTTCCCCCCTCTGATGTTTGATATGGAATATAGCAGACATTATATAAAAGTTTTTCTTTCTCTACAGGTTTCCTTTCCTACTCTTCTGGCTAGAAAGGGCAAATTTTGGGGGACACTGATTTTTTTCCTACATTCATTAGCATTTCCAGATTATTGACTTTTTTTAGCTTTCAGCCTGGCATATGTGAATCACAAAGTAAATTCAGGATAATCCCTGCTGTGCTGCTCCTGGAGTTCTGATTTTGACAGCCAGTCTTTTCTTTACCTTTCAGAATCTTATGTGTTTGTGTTTGTGTGTGTGTGTGTGTGTGTGTGTGTGTGTGTGTGTATACATATATATATGGTTCATGTTTACTAGTTGCACTCAGGGGAAGGAATAGGGAAAAGCCTATCTACTCCATATTCTTAGAAGTAGAAGTCCAGATCTACCCTTTTATCCACAAAGTTTAGAAAATATTCTGAGGTATTTTATTAGAAGCAAAATAATCATTAGCAATGGAATCTGAGAATGATGCTTTCACAAATGCCCAGTGACCACATATAACTTTTGGAATTAACTTAGATATAAAAATCACATTAGGAAAGTGACTGACATGTTAGAAAATACAAACATCCAGTTGTCTTCTAAAACAAAAGATATATCATCACCCTTAGCCTGTTTTTTAGACTGTGCTCTTGTTTACTGACTCAGAGACAAATATTATATGCATATTGGATTTTTTTGTTCCACTTTTTGCAGAGGCCCAATTGTGTATCCAGGCACCTCAAATGATTCTTGGCTTATAGTAACTGAGGGTTATAAGAAAACTACATACTCATGACTCACTATGTTACTATTCCATCAATATTTCCATTTTAAATGAGGGACACCATAAAAAGAGAAATATCCAACCAAAGAATGGCCTTCATAC
Organism: Spermophilus citellus; assembly: GCF_964194105.1. Taxonomy (NCBI): domain Eukaryota; kingdom Metazoa; phylum Chordata; class Mammalia; order Rodentia; family Sciuridae; genus Spermophilus; species Spermophilus citellus. The sequence continues at coordinate 91,725,191 of NC_138186.1, read as the reverse complement.
AAATTTTTTTCCAACCTCCATTTGAAAAATTTTCTGAGAAGGGAAAATAGATTTACCCCAATTCTATGAATTGCAAGAAATTGGTAACTGCCTTATTATCCACATTTAAGATTACTCCTATGTGGTGGATACACAACTTTTTTTTCAAAGATGTGGCTGCCAGTAAATCTCTATTTCTGTATATACTGATGAGGACTTTCTACGTGAAAAGCATGTGTGTAAGGGGATAAGTGATTTACATTCTGCTTAATCAAAAGGCACCAGTCTAGAACACAAGAAGAAAGAGTGCTTATTCAGGGTGTTGTAATGGTCTAGCTCTTCTGGTTGGAAAAAGTTTATCCTATCCATGGAAGCCCAGCACAACAATTAAACATGTGGCTCTAGGTCTGAGTTAAACCCTTGCCTTGCCTTTTACTAACAGTGTGATTCCCATGATTTTCTAAACCTTGTTTTCCTCAAATTTAAAGTAGACCTAGTAATATTAACCATCTCATGTGAGATAGTTCATGGAAATTATTTACCTAAACATGGCACAAGCTCATCAAGTGTCAGACATAAGAGTTAAAATCTTTGAATTAATAAGGCAGTTTTCTCCTAATGAGAAGAGATGTGTTGCTCTGGAGATAGGGTATCAGTGGTGTTCCTTTCCTGGAAAAACATGCTCTCAAGAGCTAAAGGTTAGGAACCTCAAGCAATATGAGAGAAGCTTGTGATCTTGTATGAGAACCAAGCCCACCTGCTGCTCATGCACCTCTCTACTTCTCTGAAGGTTGAATTAGAAAATACACATTTTTTTATGTTTTTGAAAGTTTGGGGCTGCCAGAGATGATGTGTCTTTCTTGTGTCTCCTAATCAAATCATTGTTGTTTTAAACCACTACAAAATGAGAGATATATAGTTAAGTCTGAATCAAAACTAAGAGTCTAAAATATTTGTGGAAAGTGTGTCTTAATGGTAAAAACTTTCCTTAAGGTGGTAATTTTGTAATCATGAGCAAATTTGTCAAAGTGCTAGTCATGTTTGAATTATTTGGAAATAAATCAGATTTATTGCTTTAGCCACACCTCATACTTACAGGAAAAATATGCGCCTGAATTTTAACGTCTCCATTGCTGAATCATTGATATCAGATAAACTTAGTCATAGCCTCACAAATTGGGTTAATCTGGGCTCTAAAGGGAGCAATATTGCTGTTTCATCCAAATCCATAATTGTGGTAAAATAAAAACAGCATTCTGAACATGTATAGGACCCTATAATGCCCATAAGGAGGAAGGCTGGCACACATCCTCCCTGGACCTTGCGTTAAAAGTAAGGGGCACGTGAGACCCATTTACAAGCAATCCTTCAACTATAATTGGCCTCAGTGGAGTCTCGGAATCATGATGTGTGCATCAATTCCATAATCTAGTGGTTGCAACCTCAGATAGCTGAACCTAGCATAGCATAGAGTATTTAGAAGACACCAAATATTTGTTGAGTAGAATATAATGAAGTTGAATTAAATGGAAAAGAAACTAAGCCCCATTTTTTTTCTAAAAGGAGGAGAAAGGGAAACGATCATCATTTAAAAATTTTTCCTAATTAGGTTTACGTAACAGGAGAATGCATTTCAGCTCATTGTGGGATCATCATTTTAAAGAACCTACCATGTGTCCCAAAGTGGGTAGTACAACAGATGGCATGATAAGGTGTTGTAGAAAAGAACAAAGATGCATAAGAATTTTGTGCTTATCCTCCCAAACTTGTAATGCTTCCTTGGAGAATTTCTATGGCTTCAAAAATATGATTCTTTTACTTTTCCTAGGAGGGAAAAGGAACAAAAGGTAAGACTTTGGAAGGAAGAAACAGTCCTGCTATATGGCAAACTCATCCTCCTCAATTTATATAGATTCTCACTTCATTTCCTCAATACCCCTCATTCAAGTTTTGAATTACAGGGGTACCCCATCAGCACCCTTGGTTCAAGAGAGTATCTATGTCTGATGAAATGATGTCATTTTTAGAAGAATTTGCTTTTTAATAGTGACCAAAGAGTGATATACAGGTGTGAGGCTATAAACTCTTACTTTTCAATGCATGCATCTATCTGACTATCCATCTAATCTACCATCTATTTGTATATCCATCTATTAAGGGACAGAAGCAAAGGAGAAAGAGAGAGGTTGTTGTTTGTGTGAAGGAAGTAAAGATAGACGAGGGGAGAGAGAGACCTCAGAGGGCTACAATATGCTCATTCAATGGTGCTCAATTCTATTTATCCACATTGTTGATTTTACCATCTTTCTCTAAGGATAATATTCATGAAGAAAATATGTAATGGAAAAAAATATCTGTGGCATAGTATACTGACTCGAAGTAGATATTAGTTACATACATTTCACCTTATCTTCATGACTCTGCCCACTTTTTCCCCTTTTTTACATCCTCGGGTTTTGGTTTTTGGTTTTTTGTTTTTTGTTTTGTTTTGTTTTGTTTTTTTGCAATTGATGCTGAGTACTCCTCTTATGCTACTTGACTGTAAAATAACAGTTTGGGCTTTGTTTTCCCTTTTGTACCAGCAAATGCTGTTATAAGGATGGTAGCCAGCCACTTTTGTCAGTGTAAACCGTATGAGTATCTAACAGAGATTTAATTTGTAACAGTATATGTCATTTTCAATTTTTATAACTTTTTATAAGACCACCAACATTTAAATGCTTAAGTTGATTATTTATATGTTGACACTATCAGGGCTCAGGAGGATGCCTCAACTAAGATTCTAGACCTACATACCTGCCACTTTCAAACATACCCTCATGGACCTGAGGAGCTCCCCCTTTCACAAGTTTCTGGCCCCTCAGGACCACCTACCACTTTGGGGAGGGAGGCTAGGTAGATTCTGGTTCTTTCCTGTACTCCTCTGAGATTACTTCTGAAGTCAAGCCCTGTTGCTTTGGGTGTGATCCCTATGTGTTGGCTTCCTTCCTGTCATCTTTTTTATACAGACTCAGTCTCCTTCAGAAGATGAGATATTGCTTTCCAGACATCATTTTATTCTTCCTGGTCTCCCCAAAGCTCAATAAAAAGTAAGAAGGAAGGAAGGAAGGAAGGAAGGAAGGAAGGAAGGAAGGAAGGAAGGAAGGAAGGAAAGAAGGAAATCAATCCTTTCAGTGAATAATGTTTTCCAATCTCATAGACACATCCAGTGAGTTGTATCATGATCCTTCTTGTTTTTGTTTGTTTTGTTTTGTTTGAAAACAATGAAGGCATGGAAGGCTGTCAAGTATTACAGATCTGAGTCCTCTGATCCAACTCATCTTTTTTTTTTTCTTGGTACTTTCCTAATATATGTGGTTTTTCATACCCTCTACCATCCCCGGTCTCCCTCTCGATCGATCATATTTTCACTTATATTGTAACACCCAGGTCTGAATAGTTTTTGGACATGGTCTGACCAATAACCTGGGTATTTTTACTGTCTATGTTCATCTGCCATCCTGTTACCCATTGTACTTTCAAGGTTCCCAGAAACTAGGCTCAAGTTCATTTCAGTCAAATAAACCTTTCTTTGATCATGCTTCTACCCTAAATCCCTTCCTAACTGATATACTACTCGAAGTCAGAAGGGAACTCAGGCTCACTCTTTTCCTATCACCTGTAAAAATATGTTCAAGAGGTTTCCACAAGTAGCCAGCTTTACCTTGCGTTATCTCCCAAGTATCTATCCTGCTGGACCTCTCTACCTAAAGTAACACAACTCCCCCAATCCCCAAACCACACCTCTCTAGTAGCACCATCCCTGAGAGAGATGAGAGAGAGAGAGAAATGAAAGCACTGATGGTCTCTCCATGGCTTTTGACAAGATGCCCATCTCTTTGTCCCATCCTACGATGTCTTATGTTGTCCTGATCCAGAAAATGAGCAGAAACTAGAAAGTGTGAGACTGCTTCTCCCCCAAACTTTGTTCATTGTCTTATTTCTGCCCCCATGATCTGTGTGATGCCTTCTGTTCCTGAGGTTGGATATGGAAGAGGAGGGGAAGCAGACACCATACACAATAGAGTAGAGGTCATCCTTGGCACTCATCAGGCATGTAATGCCTGCTAACAGTCCAAGATCACTTTGGTTTCTTTGTTCCCCTATTGAAGGTGTAAATTCTCACTGAGTCTGGGTCATGAAAATTCTTCTTATGTTCATGCAAGTTGCCTCTTGAGGTACAAATTCAAGATAAAAAATTTATCTTTTTATCTAATATATTGTATCAATAATTGAAATATTTAAAATCTTGGATTTAACTCTAACAATAATATGATGTTCGTTGTAAAAAAAGTTCTGTTTTCTTTTTGACATGAGTTGATGAAAGCATTTACTTAAAAAACTCCAACCTATTTCATTCTATTTGTTTACACTTGGTTAAAAATATCTAAGTGTTACATATGAGTAGGATTGCATGAATGGTGTGACTCTACATCATGTACAACCAGAGAAATGAAAAGCTGTGCTCCATTTGTGTAAAAAACTAAAATAAAGTTAATTAGAAAAAAACTTTAAAAAATTGATTGTTATTGCTTTGTGATCATATTATATATAACTACATTAATTTTGAAGCTTGCTTTCTTTTTGCATAGAATGATATATATTTTTAAGTTTTTAATGAGCCCTTGCCAAAGAATGATTTTTTTTGGCTGAGTTTGATGCATATCTAGTTACTCACTTTATCTATCTATCTATCTATCTATCTATCTATCTATCTATTGATTTTCATACCTGGCATTGAACCCAGGGGTGCTTAACCACTGAGCTATGTCCTCAGCTCTATTTTATATTTTATGTAGACACAAGATTTTGCTAAGTTGCTTACGGCCCTGCTAAATTGTGGAGGCTGACTTTGAACTCGCAATCCTCCTGCTTCAGCCTCCCAAGCTGCTAGGATGACAGGCATGCAGCATGGCACCTGGCTTACATTACTTGTTAATGAGCCTATTAGATCCATATCTTTGATTTCAAGCTCACTGTTTTTTACTCATTAGAAATGTCAAATGAAGAATTCTGTTATCCCAGTAACACTATTATTTTGTTAATTTCTCTTTGAATTTCTAATAGTCTTTGATTTATATATTTTGATCTTGACACATCAACTTACAGTTTTGTGACTAGTGAATATTTCTTATAGATTGTTCCCTCATTGATGTAAAATGTGCTTCTTTGTCTTTTTTACTGTTTTATTTACTTTTTGCCTTCAATTCTGTAATTTCTCTTGCACCAACATTGAAAATGTTATTTATTATTTTCTCTTAACTAATGAATATTTTATTATCTTTTATCTTCAATAGATTCTAGTTTTGATGACTATCTCCTGTAAGATAGAGTGTAGTTCTTTTTTTTCTTACTTTGTGATCATCATTCCTAATAGTAAAGTTTAAACAATTAAAAATTTTTTTTTGGTTGAAACAAAATTGCATTCTTTTATTTTTGCCACTTTTTTAGGTTATCTGTATAAATCTAATTGTTTCTTTTTTCATACCCAAAATTGATACTTTTGGTTAAATGAAAGATGTCAATTTGACAAAAATCAAAGCACTTTGAGAAAAAAGGTAAAAATTGATCAAATGTTGGAAAAAATTTTTACAATATATGTACTAATAAAAGATTTATACACTTAATCTCTTAGAAGATCTTCCAAATAATTTGAAATTATGAGTAAGACCCCACCTGATATTTCACCAAGAACATCCCTTTCCTTGCCCTAGAAACCCTTTTTAGGGTTCCACAAAGCCATTTCCAAATCTCTGCCAGCCACATAAATAAAGACCTGGATGGATTCTTTAGCAATAACTGTAGTAAATATCAGGTGGGGTCTTAGGCAAGTCTTTGGAAATTATCCTTCAAATGAGTTAGTTTTGTTTCTTCTCTATCCCAAGATGTTTTTCTCTAAGCCACATTAAAAGATTCAATAGTTTTAATCCTTGTGCTAAGTATTTCTTGTAATAGACGGTCTTCAGTCCTCCTGCTGTTGCCTGGACAAAAACTTTGAGGACTGGGGGATTTGTGCTTAATAAAGGAGTGTTATTGCTAGTCCAAAATGCAATTCTCTCTCCACCATTTTTTCCATGTCTGGCTATGGCCTAACATCTAACTTCCTGGGTCTTATTTTTTCTTTAATATAATAGAAACAATACCTCAAAGTTTTCAGTGAGTGATAAGTGATATGACATCTGTCAGGTGTGTGGTAATAGCATTCATATGTACCCCTTCCTGCCTGCAGTTTGCTGTGTTCTTAACCAGACCAGGCTTGACTTTGGTTCCTTGGCTGTGCCCTCATGCACTGTTTTTGGTTTCATATTCACTTTTACTGAGATGCTGCCTTGTCTTAATTCCCAAGTTTAAAATAGCCAGTAGACCTACTGCAAAGATTGGGTATTTAGTCACATACACTCATATACAACAATACTGAAATGTAGAATCTGAGAGGGTCCAACAGTCAATCATTTCTTAATAAGTTAACAGAATGTATTATTAGTTGTTTGTCTCCCAAAGGAGCATGGATCAGAGAACTGTAGAGTGGAAATGTAGGACTTGAATATTTTTATTAGGATGAGAGGGAGATCCAGTCACACATCATACATTTCTTCTACAGATATTCACCAATTACCCACTTTGAGGTAAGAACAATAAGAATGAGAGAAACGAGACACCATCTGTGTCATAAATTTACAATGTATTGGAGATTGTGGTGAGGAGGGCACGTAGATAATTATGATCCAAGGCAATTTGTGGTGCTGTGGGCACAGGCGAGGCCGGGAGGACTTGGGCAGCTGGAGGTGCCAGGCATCTGCAAGGCATCAAGGCGCCTCAGGGAAAGGTAGGATGGAGGCAATAAAGACTATGTCTGCCAGCTCCACAGTTTTACTTCTGACTGATTTATTACTCACATAGGCAAATCTGAGCCTCAGTATCTAGATGGAAACTCACTCAGCTCCTTTGCAACATGCTGCTACTGTGACCACAGCCATTGGAGTCTCCAGGGAGGTCTCAGAAATACAGTATGATCTTAACACACAAATATAGAACTACAGCATTGATGCTATATGGTGAGATGCACTTACCTTAGGCCCTAGTGATCATGCAGAGATTTAGGGCACGTTGTTTTATTTCTATGATATTTGGTTTCCTCTTATTTTGCCTGAGGATAATAATAAGTATTTTAAAGTTTGTTGTGAAGGGTGAATGGGTCCCGTTTTGAGAATGCTCCTAGTTCCTATTAATTTCTTGTTAATTATTCTTGGTAATTTCTTGCTGGCTTGTTTTGTACTTTGCTCCCTTTCCTTAACTTGGATGGAAGTTTTGCCTGTCCTGCACTGTGTTCTATCCACTCAATTACAATAAAAAGTATTTGAATAATGAAAACTTTAACTTTTTCGTCTTCAAATAGAATAAACAAAGACCTTTTCTTAGGTGAGGAAAATTAGAGAACTCGATTTTTAAGTAGAAAAAAGTTATTTCATATTCTTTGTCAGATTGAATAGTTAGGATGACAACAAGAAGAATCAGTTTATTTTCTAAAAAAATATTTTTTCACGATATAGTATATCTATTTAAGAAAAATCTGATAACTTAGATGATATTGTGTCTATAGATTAGAGTATTCCATTACTTTTCAAAATTCTTTTTCTTCTCAAATTGTGACTAGAAGGGGATGAGATTTGTCATCTAATTCTTGTCTGAATAATTATTTGTTGCTTTGTTATTTTAGTTCTTGGGATTTAGGGATTCCTGAATGTGTTAAGGGCCAAGCTGATATATTTCTAGATTTAAAGATTTATCTAATGTGGGGGTGAGTGAGGTAGTCACAACATTGTTTTGGGGTTCTCTCTTTCCTTGGAAAATGATTACTTTCTCTCTGAAGTTAGGAGATTAACACAAACCTGAAAAAAACTATTGACTACCTGTGCTAATATGCAATAATCAAAAAAATATTTCACAAAATCAAATTGTGATATTAAGCTAAAACATTTTTTCATCTCATTTGTAAATGGAATGAGACTGTTTCACATGTTGGGACTGTAAGACATTGTAGCTCTTTCTATTTCCTAAACAATTTCTTTTTATATAGATTTGAATTGTAGGAGAAAAGTGCGTATTTGCAAAGACAGATTAGTCTGTGTTTTCAAGAACTGCAATGTTGCAAAATGCTGGTTGTGGTGTTAATGATGATTTGGAATGTGACATATTGCTTGTCCTAATGATGAATTTCTCTAAAATTTTTGTTGGGTTTGGCAAAAGTAGCTTCAAATTTAAAATACTAGGCTAGGTTTGTAGTTGGTAATTTTAGTATTTTAGTCTTTAAAGACAAAATACATCATGGAACAAACAAAAGGAATAATGGCTTTGTCGGGCATCAGAAGTTATGGTGGTGCTTCATGAGTAACTGGTAAATAGCCTGTGCTGGTTACCAGTCAATGGAATTTGGAGTGATGTGTCAGGACATCAGGCACCAGAGGAGTAAAACATCTATCCCTTTTTATAGACCAGAATCGCTTAGCATTTTCTGTTTCTACCTGTTACAGTTTGGAGTTACCCCCTTTCAATAAATCAGCTAAGCTATAATCCAGCATCTCTTTAACAAAAGGCTCACATTCCTCAGAGTTTCTTACAAATTTTGTGTTGTTTTTACCCTTTCTCCCTCTTTTTTATGGCCTGAGAATTTGAGCTGCTGTGGAATATGTTAGAAATACAATAGTGACAACGTGAATTTCATAATTCTGTGGAATCTGGTTCTAAATGAGTTTGGGACATACAAACTATTTTCTGGTTATATTTCCATTTATATTCCCTTGATTTTACTTTAATACAGCCACTGATTCAGAGGTTGGCTGGAAATGGAGATTTGATATTCCACAGGCAGCTCTCTGCTCCTCGTACTTTAGGGTATTTGGAAGATGTGGATGGGATCCAGCACTTCAACAAGGCTCACAAATATTTTCACCAGAAGTCTTTTTTTTTTTTTAAAGAGAGAGTGAGAGAGGAGAGAGAGGAGAGGGAGAGAGAGAGAATTTTTAATATTTATTTTTTAGTTGGCGGACACAACATCTTTGTTGGTATGTGGTGCTGAGGATCGAACCCGGGCCGCACGCATGCCAGGCGAGCGCGCTACCGCTTGAGCCACATCCCCAGCCCCACCAGAAGTCTTTAAAAGAAATGGGGTTGGACTACTGAAAATATAATAAATGCTACATGCCATATTTAAGGCAGCCCTGATCTCTGCCCGCAAGCGATCTCCATTTCAGCAGCATTTTCACTACTACACGGCCCATCAATTCTTCCAGAAGGCTTAGAAGGGAGTGAGAAGGCTCTAGGAGTTTCTAGTAGGAATAAAAATATCAAAATGGAAAAAATGGAAAGAAGGAGATTAACATAAGGAGAGAAGGAGGGCATGGTTGGAAAAGGGATTAAAAAGTAGTGTATGCTTACTGAGAAGAGGGGTTGACAGGACCGGGCAAGACAGTTGTGTTAAGAGCTGCTCAATGACTTGGCCACCTACCCCTGTAGGAGTTGCTCATTGTTAAGGCATTTCACACCATTACAAAGGTCCTGTATGTGGTGTTATCAGTTTTGGGCAGTTACAAGTTGCTGAGAAAAAGGAGGATTTCTGACCACTAGCACAGAGTATACTTCCTCTCTTTTATGGCTCATTGTAAAAACATTTGAACTGACTTATAAGTTGATAAATGCCAACTGGAGTCAACTCACTTGTCAAAAAAAATATTTATGAATGCAATTTGGCTACAAGGATTCTTTAGTATTTTTGCTACTTGGAATCAAATATTGAAATTAATAAGACCAGAAATTGTATTTTCTCCCCTGTGTGGAAAAGATATTCAGAAACTTCACTGGATCACAGTAGATGCTTGTCTTCAGGACACACCCAAGTAGCTGTGGCTTAGCTTTTTCCTAATCATACACTGCCTTTGCTGCCTAACTCATTCTTTCAGGAAACACACTTCTTGACAAAATTTCCCTTTTCTTCAAAAAGCCTTTTCTGGTCTGTCTGGGTTATGTATTGACCTATTTATTTTGTGTGGGTGGTTTTTGTGACTCCACCTGGCTCAAAAATTTAATAACTTAAGTCTAAATTTTCAACTATGATTATAATGGAAATCCTTACTAAACTACAAGTACACCTGTTTCATTTCTCCTAAGTTTGCATATCTATGGTTGTTTAGCTCAGTAAAATGGGTTGTGTTAATGAAGCACAGGTTATGGTTTTGATGTGTAAGTGCCAGAATGCACACATGTCCCACAGAACAGACTAAGCTTTGAATCCAGAGAGGGATCCTGCCATGAATGGCCATGGTCCTGGAGGGCCAGGCAAGAGAATGAAGGTAAAGCTGAATAAATCTGTCTTGATAAAAACAACTCAGTTGCAAACCTTCTTTATGAAGTGTCTTCTCTCAGTAGCAACTTCTATGCATATGAAAATGAGTGCATAAATATGTGGTGGATGCATCTGCAAGTTTTTAAAGTGAGAACTTGACAGGTTTGGGCTAGTCCCAGAAAGCAGAATAAGCAAAATTACTACAGTGCCAGTACAAGGGGTGGAGTTTCCATAAGAGTTAGGCCACTGCTGCTCAATTTCCTGCCTCTTTAGCCATGGAAAAAAACAGAGTCTGCAATTTTCTTTATAAAACATTATATAAACAACTCTATGGGGTGGTAAGACACCAAAACCTTTGCTGAAGGGTCTTTTCTGGTCTTGGAGAAACCAATTGTTCTTCTCAAATCATGGATTGAGCACATTCCTTATGGCTGGTTGCTCTGTGTAAAGAAAGGAGACAAATGGAGACCTTTAGAAATCAGAAGAAAGTACTCCGAAACATGTTCAAAATACACAAATAAGTCAACACTGGAAACATGAGGAAATACAGTAGTCCCCCATGATGTAGTTTTCACTTTCCCTGGTTTTAGTTACCCACAGTCAACCACAGTCAGAAAATATTAAATGGAAAATTCCAGAAATGAACACTCACAAGTTTTGAATTGTGTGCTATTCTAAATAGTGTGATGAAATCTGATAGGATCCATACCCACTTCATGGGAGATATGAATCATCCCTTTGGCCAGTGAATCCATGTTATATATACTAACTGTCTGTTAGTTACTTAGTAATCACTTGGGTTATCGAATGATGGTTACAATATTGCAGTGTCTGTACTCAAGCAACCCTTACTTCATAGCCTAATGAGGCTTCACAGTGTTTACACCATTAACTTCACTTCATCTCATTATGTAGGCATTGACATTATCACAAGAAGGATGAGTATAGTACACCAAGTTATTTTGAGAGATGCCACATTTATATGATCTTTATTACTGTTTACTGTTATGGTTGTTCTATTTTGTTAGTTATTGTTAATCTCTAACTGTGCCTAAGTTATAAATTAAATTTTATCATTGATGTGTATATGTGGAAAAAAAGGGAACATATATAGGGTCCCGTACTATCCACATTTCAGGCATGAGTTGGGGGTTTTGGAATGTACCCTCCTTACATATGGGAGGAATACTTTATACTAAACAAACAAAAATCTTTGGTCAAACTTAAAACTATTTGTTGCTAATTTCTTAACCCAGTTATGAGAACTGTGTGCAAATATCCAGGTTCTCCTCTTTCTGGACACATGGTAGCATGGTACTTCTCTGCCTTGTGTGACCATGTAACTTGCCTGAGCCCATTTAGAGAATTGGTACATATTGTGAGACATGGCAGATTTTTTTTCTACTTTCTCTCTTTTTATTGTTGCAGCAATGGTATATTGGATGTGTTGAGATGGAGCCTTCATTGGCCTAGGCTTCTGCATGAATAAAATAAGCACAGCTTCCCTAATGGCCTGCAATGAACATGTAGCACAATGAAAAATAAATATTTTTTTGTGTTAAGTTACTAGAATTTGAGACTTGCTTGTTCCCATGGCATAAGCTAGTTATTCATGAATGATAAAAATATTATACTCACATTTTCTTTATGCCTGGCCAGTCATTCACTCCTCAACTCCCTACACTCTGATTTCTATCTTAATACTAATGGAATTATTATACAAAATGATGGTTTTAGGCCTTACTTTACTGGACACCTTTCCTGTAGTTGATGTAACATGGTGTGGATGGGTGTGTTTTTTGTTTCACAAATTTGAAGAATGAAGTTTATGGACACAGAGAGAACAAAGTAACAGAATTTATTAGAGTAATAAAAAAAAAAATTCAGAGCTCTCAAAGGGGGCAGGATCCCAAGGTTGCCAATAAAAAGTTTATTGTATAGTGGTTTTTGAAGGCATATCTGATGACCCAGTGCAGACATTGGTGGGGCAAGGGATGCTAAAATCAAACTACCAAGTTCTTTAGCTGGGTGTGGTAGCCCATACCTGTAATCCCAGTGCTTCGGGAGGCTGAGGCAGGAGGATCATGTGTTCAAAGCCAGCCTCAGCAAAAGCAAGGTACTAAGCTACTCAGTGAGAGCCTGTCTGTAAATAAAATACAAAATAGGGCTGGGGATGTGGCTCAGTGGTTGAGTGCCCCTGAGTTCAATCCCTGGTATCCCTCCCCTCAAAATTCTTCAAGCTCTGAATTTAATAAGCCAATAAGTATAATTGTATAATTTCGTCCCTTATTTACATAATTCAGAGGATGGGTCCAATTTTGTGGTTTGACATATCTGTTGGGGAGAGGAAGTGCTCCAGGTAAGGGTAGATTTGGTGGTCAGCTGTTGCTAGGGGTAAGGGTAGTTAAGGAAGAACAATTGTGGTTGAAGTTGTTAGGAGCAATAACAGGTGTTAAGGAGCCCTTGTGGTTAAAGCTGTCAGAGTCAGCAAGTAAGAGAATGCTCTCCAAACCCAATGTCTTCTTCGAAGATGGCATGATGTTCTCCTCTCTTCCTTCCCCTTTCCAAGGCCTTAATCTTGTCTGCCTATGGGAAGTCTACTTTCTGCCTCATTCCCTCATTGACACTGTTGACCATTTCTTTCTTAACACTGCTTTGCTTGATATCCACTTTTGATTCTATGCCAGATCATTGACCATGTATATTAGGTGTAAAGACCAAATAAGTTCATTCATTTTGCTGTTCCAATGAATATATTTGTAACCAAGATGCTGATGACTTCCAATAGTTCTTCTTGCCCCAGTACCTACTCTGCAATGTGGACTTGTACAGAGAAGCGTCCTTCAAAAGAATCATCCCACCTCCAAGTGAGCTTCTTTCTGTCCCCAGAACTGTTGATTCTTTAAAGTCACAAAATCATTAGCTGGGAGTCATATTGAATTTCTCCTCCCTCATTCATGGTGCCCCAATTCAATTTGTAACCAGATAATAAAATTTTGTTTCTAAATTTCATCTCCCTATATCTTTCCTTCCACATTGACTTCTCTCCCATGAAAACTAACCATTTAAGTCCTCATGTTTGCCTTCCAGGTTCCTCTAAGAATCTTTGGATTGGTCTTCCTATATCAATCCATTCTCTGTGTTTGAAAAAAAATCTTTCTAAAAGAGAAAATGTATCATGTTCCTATCATTTTTACTCAAAATCTTAAATGTAACCTCATTACATTAAGATTATGATCTAAACCCTTTGCAGGGCTCTTAATGGGCTGTTTATACTAACAGTCTGGTCTTGTCACCTACCATCTGTCTATTCCAGTTTGCCTGTGCTTTTCTGCAATTCTCTTTGTTTTTGTGCATTTTGTCCCTTGGACTTTATTCATCTGGCTGATATCTACTTGTTTTTTTATTTTTTTTACCCCAAATGCAGATTGCAGAATTATGTCGGTTACACATCCACAATTTTACATAATGCCCTATTAGTAATTGTTGTATTCTGCTACCTTTCCTATCCCCTACTATCCTCCCTCCCCTTCCCTCACATCTTCTCTCTCTACCCCATCTCCTGTAAATCATTTCCCTCCTTGTTTATTATCCCATTCCCCTCACAACCTCTTATATGTAATTTTGTATAGCAGTGAGGGTCTCCCTTCATTTCCATGCAATTTCCCTTTTCTCTCCCTTTCCCTCCCATCTCATGTCTCTGTTTAATGTTAATCTTTTCTTCCTGCTCTTCCTCCCTGCTCTGTTCATAGTTGCTCTCATTATATCAAAGAAGACATTTGGTATTTGTTTTTTAGGGATTGGCTAGCTTCACTAAGCATAATCTGCTCTAGTGCCATCCATTTCCCTGCAAATTCCATGGTTTTGTCATTTTTTAGTGCTGCGTAATATTCCATGGTGTATAAATGCCACATTTTTTTATCCATTCATCTATTGAAGGGCACCTGGGTTGGTTCCACAGTCTAGCTATTGTGAATTGCGCTGCTATGAACATCGATGTGGCAGTATCCCTGTAGCATGCTTTTTTAAGGTCTTCAGGGAATAGTCCGAGAAGGGCAATAGCAGGGTCAAATGGTGGTTCCATTCCAAGCTTTCCCAGGAATCTCCAAACTGCTTTCCAAATTGGCCGCACCAATTTGCAGTCCCACCAACAATGTACAAGTGTACCCTTTTCTCCATATCCTCGCCAGCACTTGCTGTTGTTTGACTTCATAATGGCTGCCAATCTTACTGGAGTGAGATGGTATCTTAGGGTGGTTTTGATTTGCATTTCTCTGACTGCTAGAGATGGAGAGCATTTTTTCATGTACTTGTTGATTGATTGTATATCCTCCTCTGAGAAGTGTCTGTTCAGGTCCTTGGCCCATTTGTTGATTGGGTTATTTGTTATCTTATTGTCTAATTTTTTGAGTTCTTTGTATACTCTGGATATTAGGGCTCTATCTGAAGTGTGAGGAGTAAAAATTTGTTCCCAGGATGTAGGCTCCCTATTTACCTCTCTTATTGTTTCTCTTGCTGAGAAAAAACTTTTTAGTTTAAGTACGTCCCATTTGTTGATTCTTGTTATTAACTCTTGTGCTATGGGTGTCCTATTAAGGAATTTGGAACCTGACCCCACAATATGTAGATCAGAGCCAACTTTTTCTTCTATCAGATGCAGAGTCTCTGATTTGATATCAAGCTCCTTGATCCATTTTGAGTTAACTTTTGTGCATGGCGAGAGAAAGGGATTCAATTTCATTTTGTTGCATATGGATTTCGCTGATATACAGAAATGCCTTTGATTTATGCATGTTGATTTTATATCCTGCCACTTTGCTGAATTCATTTATTAGTTCTAGTAGTTTCTTTGTAGACCCTTTTGGGTCTTCTAGGTATAGTATCATGTTGTCTGCAAATAGTGATAATTTAAGTTCTTCTTTTCCTATTTTTATGCCTTTAATTTCTTTTGTCTGTCTAATTGCTCTGGCTAGTATTTCAAGGACTAAATTAAATAGAAGTGGTGAGAGAGGGCATCCCTGTCTTGTTCCAGATTTTAGAGGGAATGCCTTCAATTTTTCTACATTCAGAATGATGCTAGCCTGAGGCTTAGCATAGATAGCTTTTACAATGTCAAGGTAAGTTCCTGTTATCCCTAGTTTTTCTAATGTTTTGAACAAAAAGGGATGCTGTACTTTGTCGAATGCTTTTTCCACATCTATAGAGATGATCATATGGTTCTTATCTTTAAGTCTATTGATGTGGTGAATAACATTTATTGATTTCTGTATATTGAACCATCCTTGCATTCCAGGGATGAATCCTAGTTGATCATGGTGCACAATTTTTTGATGTGTTTTTGTGTTCGATTCGCCAGAATTTTATTGAGGATTTTTGCATCTAGGTTCATTAAAGATATTGGTCTGTAGTTTTCTTTCTTTGAGGTGTCTTTGTCTGGTTTCGGAATCAGGGTGATGTTGGCCTCATAGAATGAATTTGGAAGAGCTCCCTCTTTTTCTATTTCCTGAAATAACTTGAAAAGTATTGGTATTAATTCTTCTTTAAAGGTTTTGTAAAACTCTGCTGTATACCCATCTGGTCCTGGGCTTTTCTTGGTTGGTAGTCTTTTGATGGCTTCTTCAATTTCATCCATTGATATTGGTCTGTTCAAATTGTGTGTATCCTCCTGACTCAGTCTGGGCAAATCATATGACTTAAGAAATTTATAGATGTCTTCACTATCTTCTATTTTATTGGAATATAGGTTTTCAAAGTAATTTCTAATTGTCTTCTGTATTTCTGTAGCATCTGTTGTGATATTGCCTTTTTCATCCCATATGTTAGTAATTTGAGTTCTCCCTCTTCTTCTCTTCGTTAGCATGGCTAAAGGTCTGTCGATCTTATTTATTTTTTCAAAGAACCAACTTTTAGTTTTGTTAATTTTTTCAATAGTTTCTTTTGTTTCAATTTCATTGATTTCCGCTCTGATTTTAATTATTTCTTGCCTTCTGCTACATTTGCTGTTGTTTTGCTCTTCCTTTTCTAGGGCTTTGAGATGAAGTGTGAGCTCATTTATTTGTTGGTTTTTCCTTTTTTTGAGGAATGACCTCCAGGCGATGAATTTCCCTCTTAAAACTGCTTTCACTGTGTCCCATAGATTCCGATATGTTGTGTCTGTATTTTCATTTATCTCTAAGAATTTTTTTATTTCCTCCTTTATGTCTTCTGTAACCCATTGATCATTCAGCAACATATTGTTCATTTTCCATGTGATGTAGGATTTTTCCTTCCTTCTTTTATCATTGATTTCCAGTTTCATTCCATTATGATCAGATAAAATGCATGGTATTATCTCCACCCCTTTATATTTACTGAGGGTTGCCCTATGGCCTAATATATGGTCTATTTTTGAGAAGGATCCATGTGCTGCTGAGAAAAAAGTATATCCATTTGATGATGGTTGATATATTCTATATATGTCAGTTAAGTCTAGGTTATTGATTGTGGTATTGAGTTCTATAGTTTCTTTATTCAACTTTTGTTTGGAGGATCTGTCCAATGGTGAGAGAGGTGTGTTGAAGTCACCCATAATTATTGTGTTGTGGTCTATTTGATTCTTAAACTTGAGGAGAATTTGTTTTATGAATGTCGCAGCACCATTATTTGGTGCATAAATATTGATAATTGTTATGTCTTGTTGGTGAATGGTTCCTTTTAACAGTATATAATGTCCTTCCTTATCCCTTTTGATTAACTTAGTCTTGAAGTCGATTTTATTCGATATGAGGATGGCCACCCCTGCTTGCTTACGAGGAACGTGTGCGTGGTATATTTTTTCCCATCCTTTCACCTTTAGCCTGTGTATGTCTTTTCCAATCAGATGTGTCTCCTGGAGGCAGCATATTGTTGGATTTGTTTTTTTAATCCATGATATCAGCCTATGTCGCTTTATTGGAGAGTTTAAGCCATTAACATTTAGAGTTACTATTGATATATGGTTTGTACTTCCAGCCATGTTTGATTATTTATCCTTTTTTTAAAAAAAATTAGTTTGTTTCTCCATGATTATCTTTCCCCTCGCCCTCTGTCTTTACCGAGGCACATCCCACTGATGGTTTTGGTTATTGTTTTTCATTTCTTCCTCGTGTAGTGTTTTGCTCAAAATGCTTTGCAATGCTGGTTTTCTGGCTGCAAATTCTTTTAACTTTTGTTTATCATGAAAGATTTTTATTTCGTTGTCATACCTGAAGCTTAATTTTGCTGGATACAGAATTCTTGGTTGGCATCCATTGTCTTTCAGTGTTTGAAATACATTGTTCCATGACCTTCTTGCTTTCAGCATCTCTGATGAAAAATCCGTTGTTAACCTTATTGGCTTACCCCTGAATGTAATCTGCCTCCTTTCTCTTGTAGCTTTTAATATTTTCTCTTTGTTCTGTATATTGGATATCTTCATAACAATGTGTCTTGGCGTTGGTCTACTGTGATTTTGTGTGCTCGGTGTCCTGTATGCATCTTCAATTTGTATATCTGTTTCCTTTTTTATTTCTGGAAAGTTTTCTGTAATTATTTCATTCAGCAGGTTACTCATTCCCTTGGTTTGAATCTCTGTACCTTCTTCTATCCCGATGACTCGTAAGTTTGGTTTTTTTATGTTATCCCATAACTCTTGGATGTTTTTCTTGTGATTTTTTACCAGCCTTCCTGAGTTGGCTAGACTCTTTTCAGGATGATATATTTTGTCTTCATTATCTGACGTTCTGGCTTCTGCTTGCTCCACTCTGTTAGTGATACTCTCAATTGAGTTTTTAATTTGGTTTATCATTTCCTTCATTTCTAGAATTATTGTTTGATTATTTTTTATAATCTCTATCTCCTGATAAAGATGCTTAATTTCTTCTTTTATCTGTTTATGTAATTCATTCTCAATGTGTTCTTTTGCTGCTTGAATTTTCTGTCTCGTATCCTCTTTAAGGTTCCATTCCATCTGTCTAAGGTGTTCCTTGAGGTCTTTATATGACCATTTTTCTGATGACTCGAGGTCCTCCTGAATATTTAGGCTGTCCTGCATTGTTTGTACTCCTTTTCTTCCTTGCTTTTTAATGCTGCTCATGTTACTTCTTGTTCTGTTTGACTGCTGAGTTACTCTTTACTCCTATAGATTTATTTGATGCTTGGGAGGAAAGGTATTAGAAGGGAAGGGAAGAAGTCACTAAAGAGAATGAGAGTAAGCAGGTAGAATTCAAGGAAGGGGGAATAAGAAAATTGAAAAGAAATGAAAAGACAAAAGAAGAAAAAAAGATAGAAAATAAAAAAAGAAAAAAAATTAAAAAATAATAATAAAAAAATTAAAATTAAAATTAAAAGAAAAAAAATTAAAAAAATTAAAAAAAATTTAAAAAACAAGAAAGAAAAATGAAAATGAATGAAAAAACCCAAATCAAAAAAAAAAGAGAGAAAAAAAAACTAATAAATGCAGTCTTAGAGTTTGATTAACTTCTCTTCCAGTAGGTGGCGCTGTGCCCACCAGGCCAAGTTTCTCCTGTCAGTACGCAGGAACCAATCACTGTGCAGCAGCTCATCCTCCCAGACTGGGCGAGTCTCCAATCCTGAGTGCCTAGGGCCTCCTCTTGTGTCTAGTCACTTCCCACTTTCCTCTAGCCAGGCCCCTCTCACAGGTGCTGCTCCCCACAATACTGGCTACACGCCAGGTCTGCTGCTCCCGGGAGCCCTGTTTTCATGAACGACTGGGCACACTCTCCCTGTTTGCCATTCCCTCAGACCCTAAGTTTGTAGAGCTTGGGGCTGAGAATCCTGAGGAATTTTACTTGCCCTCTGGTACCCACGCCCCCGGTAGCTGGTGCAAGAGACCTCAGTTGTCAGCACTGGTGGGAACGGTAGCCAGGAGTTCCGCGCCGCGGGTCCCGCGCCACTCCTGATTCCCTCGGTCTGGCTATCGCGCTCATAGGAGAGCTGGGAGGGGCCCTTAAGGTTTCCCCAATGTGTGGAGAGGGAAGGCTAGGGGATTACACACCTGTAGCCACTGGTTTCAATGAAGTTATCTCCTCCGCCCCAGTCTGATGACGTCAGTTCTCTGCCATGGTGGTATCTCTTGTAAATGGCGACAGTTTGTTTCCCTTTGCCAGGTGACCAATGCAACGGGTGGGTCCTGTCTCTCCCAAGCCCCGTTTCAATCCTGTGGCCACTGCCTATGAAGGCTCGGTTGGCATTTACCTCCATAGGATCAGAAGGGCCGACCAGTTGTTTCAGTGGGATGGATTAGTGCTGAGTCACAGCTGTTTGTCTGCGGGAAGCAGGCGAACGGGAGCTTGAATTCAGCCGATCCGGGCTCAGTGTGTGTTCTGAGAGGCCCAGACTGTTCGCCCCAGATCCACGTCAGCTCAGCATTGCCTAGTGATCCTGAGCAAACAGAATTTAGATTGTTTACGACTCCCTATGCCCGCACAGCTGAAGCGGTCAGAGACTTGATCTCTCCACGCCCGCCGCCATGTTGGAATCCTACTTGTTTTTTTTTAAATCAACCTAGTCATTATATCTTTCAGAAAACTTCCAAACTCTTCAACTTTGTGTTTTAGAGGACTTGTCTCTGAGGTCCACAGTACTATGACACTGCTTGGTGGAAGGTAAGGGTCAGTTTTTCTTCCAACACTGTGTTTTGCTCAATTCTGTAAGCCCATCTTTAATCTCCTTATTCTCTATAAATGCCTGACACACATTGGTTAAGAAATAAAATGCTGATGAGTGAATGTAAAGCTGATAAGCCTGAAAAGTCGATTATGAACTTTTTTTTTTTTGGTACTAAGGTTGAACTCAGGGGCACTGAACCACTGAGCTACATCCCCAGCCCTCGTTTGTATTTTATTTAGAAACAGGTTCTCATTGAGTTGCTTAGCACCTCGCTTTTGCTGAGGCTGACTTTGAACTCATGATCCTCCTGCCTTAGCTTCCCAAGCTGCTGGGATTACAGGTGTGCACTACCATACCTGACTATGAACTTTGTTTTTAAACTTAAGAACTTTTGGGAACCATTATAGATCTTTAATTAGGTCATGGTATACAATGACAGCTGCAGAGAATAATTAGAATGGGAGGGAGTGGGCATTTTTTATTTCTCAGAGATGACGTGAAATCTGTTGCTAATGGTAAGAATGAGGAGAGAATGAGAAATTGTGAGACTGTGGCTATTGATTCTCCAGAATTCTGTTTCTTAGAATTCTCTCTGTAACTTACTGTTGCTATATTTAAAGTAGAAGGCAAAGTTGTTAAAGAATTTGTTAGTTCGGTGAAAAAGAAGCCAATATATTTAAGAGGTAAACATCTAAATTTTATGTTTGAATCTTAATAAAAATCTTTCACAACTTTTCCATTAATGATCACCTTAATTTTAACATTTCTGTAATGATCTAAGAGTCTTTCGCTTTTGTTCTCACTCTGTTTCGTGGAAAGTCTAACTAGTTCTATTATTCTATCAATTAACTTCCGCTTTATTCTTGCAGTTTTGCTTTTTCTCTTTTTCCCACCTCCTTGGACTGTCCAGACACTACAGGAAAGAAGAGAAGGAGATTGAGAGGGGTTGGCTCTGACCAGAGCTGTACAAGTACATAAGGAATAAGCCTCCCAACCATTTCTTGGGCTCTTGAATCCTGTGTCCTCCCAATTTTTTCATGGCTGGCAGCTTGCTTATCTCTAACAAAAGTTAGGCATGACTTGAAATGTCACACTGCAGAGAAATCACTTTCCTTGTCACCAGGAAAGAAAAGAGGGATGGCTTCTTATATCTGGAATCTGGCACTCTCCGCCTTTTGGAACTCGCTTCTCAGGCTCTGTCTTGGCCTTGGCTTGAAGAAGGCAGGGTTGCTGTGTAGCACAAGGAGGTGCAAAAACAAACATGGGCACAACACCAGATACTTGACTGCGAGAAATGTTCTGAAAGTTATAAAAGTGAAATACTACTTCCAGCTGTCACTTTATGCGAGGATTAAGTTGAACTCAAGGGGCTGCAGAAACTAAAAGATAAAGGGTATTGTCCATTACAATACCTATGCAAATTGCAGACATTTCCTGGGTTTTTTTTTTTTTTTTTTTTTACTAATGAATTCTTCTTGAACCCTTTTTCCAGTCATCTACTTTCTTATTCACTTACTTGATGTTGCTGCTGCTAAGGTGTGTGGCAACATTTTGTATTATTTCCTTCTTATAGCTAAGAGTACCCTGTCCACTGGTCACCCTTCCTTGGTAGGACATGTTGTCCCTTGTGGTGGCTTCTTCTTAGCCTATGGTCTACATAAACCATTGTTGTTTAAATGAACATTGCATCCAATGATCAGAGTGTAACACAGAAGTAAGCACACAGTAACTTCACGTTAAGACTTTCTGGTTGATAGTCTATCTTTAGACAGATGTTGTTTTCTACTCATTGATTTCTGTGATTCACAGCTCTTCATCACAGTGTTCTGTTCAATTTATACCTCAATGACTCAACATGCATAAACTGCTCAGATGATACATCATTACCCATGCTCGCACATGATCACTATTCAGACACCTGGATACAAACCCTCAGTCCCTGGGAGGCCTTTCCTTTGCTTGGTTTTTCTCCATTTCAAGGTCAATCGCAGCTCAAGATCACATAGCAGAGATCCAGAAGGGGATGTAGTCACATTTTGCACACACCTACCTCCTACACCTAATTTTCATTTTTACCATGGCAGTTGCTGGGCTGCTGCCAAAAACTCATATAGATGTATTATAGGTTTCAGATGAATGGGACAGTGAGGATTGATTTTCAAACACTGTTAAACTAGAAGAACCCAAGTCTTCCTCCCTATCCTCAAACTTGTTAAAATGAGATCCCATCTGAAATCCAGCATCTCAGCCTTTATTAGACTTTGATTATTTCTGACTGAAGAAACTCCTGAAGTATAGGCTTCATTGCTGCTATGCTCAGAGAACCACTTCCATATGTGGACTCAGGAGTCAGGCACTTGGAAGAAAATAGGCTAATCTGATTATACACCATGGAGCCCTCCTAAAACTGTGTCAACACTGGCAGAGGTATTTCTCAAAGCTCCTGCCAGAAGGAAGGCAATATTTTTGTGAAGTCTGTGAACCTTCATTCAAATTCAAAACCTTCATTCAGCCTTAGGAATTCATACTAAACAGACTGTCTCATCCTGTGCCAGCTGACACCCGGAGTAATATTCTGCAAAATTAAATATTTTTACTAATGGTGCTGTTCCTTAGCTATTTGAAAATATTTTCTAATAAAGGAAAATGTCAAAGCATATTAAGAGTAATATTTTATGCCATTCAGTCATTAAAATCTTAGGCTGTGTAATGAAAAACAACCTTCCTCACCATAACTTCAAGAGTTTCCCTTGTCCTATGTTAGATAAAAATGTAGCGGGTATTAATCTTAAGGTTCATTTCAGTTTTTGCCTTGTCAGTATTGTTCATCTTTAAAATTCTTTCAGAAAGACACTATCAAATAGCATTTGAAGTCCAACCCTTTAATAAAGAGAAGTGCCATTATGTTGTTATCTCACAAAAGTATTGCAAATAACTTTATGTTCATTAGTCATAAATGCCCTCAATGAAAGTCTTACAATTGCATAAAAAATCAAAGATTTTTAAGAGCAATTATCATTTCCATTTTACAGTTGCACGATCTTAGGCACAAATAAATCTAAGTAACCAAAAATTATGGGCAAAATAATGGATCAAGAAGAGCAGGTTTCTCTTCTATTTTTACAAAAAATCCCCCCATCCCATCCCCACCTTATTTTACTCTAGCTTCCACATATGAGAAAAAACATTAAGACCTTAACTTTCTGGGTCTAACTTATTTCACTTAACATGATAGTCTCCAGTTACATCCATTGACCAGCAAATGCCATAATTTCATTTTTCTTCATAGTTGAGTAAAATTTCATTGTGTATTTTTTTAATATTTATTTTTTAGTTGTAGGTGGATACACAATATCTTTATTTCATTTTTATGTGGTTCTGAGGATTGAACCAAGTGCCTCACACTTGCTAGGTGAGCACTCTAACACTGAGTCATAACTCCAGCCCTTATTGGGTATTTTTACCACATTTTCTTTATCTATTCATCTGTTGAAGGGCATCTAGGCTGTTTCCATAGCTTAGCTATTGTGAATTGTGCTGCTAAACATTGATGTGGCTGCATCCCTATAGTATGGTGGTTTTAGATCTTTTATGAATATTCCACAGTGAATTTCACCTTTATGTATGTTCATAATGCACTGATTTTTAAAGTAAATATAAGTAAATCTATAAGTAAATCTATAGAAGGAAGATCAGTAAAGATCAGGGAGAGGAAGGAGTGAAGGGATAGGGGAAGCACTGGGAACCAACTTGGAGCAAAGTTTATTCCATGCTTATATCATTATGTCAAAATGAATCCTAATGTTATGTAAAACTAAAATAAACTAGTAAAAGAAGAGTGGGTTTTTATTTTGAGAATGTATCATTTATGTATCTTGATACTTTTATTGGTTTTATAGATATGTATCACTGACAGAGATACATTTTGAGAACTACTTCATTAGACAATTTGTTATTATGTGAACATGCAGAGTGTTGCACAGACCTTCATAGTATAGGTCCATCATTTGTTGTCTCTTCTTGATACAATCAAGAGTTACTATAAACACCAGATTTAAGGCCACTGCCATTATAATTTGACCTACTTTTTACTGAAAACTTTAAAAAATAAGGTAGAAGGAATTCACCCTGAAATTATGATGAAAAGGTCAGTGTACCAAGTACCTAACATAGTTGTTATGCATTAATAATTGTTATAACATAGTTGTTATGCATTGCACATAGTTAATCATATGCACTAGACTTTCATGGGACTGGAAGCAGAGTAAGCTTGTTTTCACCAGCATCAGGGTAAACTTTTGAGTCACACATTACACTGTGATGGCTCTGATGTCACTAGTAGTAATTTTCCAGCACCATTATGGTCTTATGAGACCACCATCATATAGGTGATTCATTACCAACTGAAAAATATTTTGTGGCATATGACTGTATTATAAATGACTTGAGGAAAAAAAATGTAGTTGTCACTATCAATTTGTGTATTCCTGCTTTTTAGACTTCCAGAATCACTTAGCGACTTTTGGCTTGCAAAATTTATCAAAATACTCTATGACAGGAACTCTGAATCTATCTTCTGTGAACCTCTGCCAGTCCCTGAGACACATTCAGGGTGTTTTCTAGGTCAAAACTATTTCATAACAATGCTATGAAACTATTTGCATTTTCTTCTGTGTTGTATTTGCACTCACAAGGAACAAGTGACATGAATAAAACTGCTGGTGGCTTAAATCAAGACAGTGGCTCCAGATTATACTAATAGCCTTTTTGTTTTTGTCATCAAATATTTACAGTAAAATTAATAAATAAATAACAAATTTTAAAGTGTACTCTCCCTTAATGTCCTTGGTTAAGTGGCACAAAAATTACTGAATTTATTATCTTGACTCTTTAGTACACATCTTTTTAGTGTGCTATGGGAAGTACACATAAATTACTCTGCTCTGTACCAAAGCATAGTGGTTATCTCCAGGGAAGTACTTCTATGATTATTGGGGTTGTAAGCTGAATCAGCCACTTTTTTCATGGAGCATCAATTTTAGTTGAAAGAATTCTGCCAGTCAAAACTTGCCATTCATACTTGGTTACATGTTTTCTCAAAAATGAATGGAAGTGATCCTTTTTGGGTCATAAATGCAATGATTAAGTGTTCATGTAGTTGTGTGAGATGTGCCCATCACTAAACCTTGTTGCAACATTGGCAGACTACTGTTTGATGTGAAAAAATAATTGAACAAAAGTGAGCCTGTCTTGCTAGGGAAAAATAACTGAATATATATATATATATATATATATATATATATATATACATATATATATATATATATTTTTGTTGTTGTTGTTGTTGTTGTTGTTGTTGTTAACAATAAAATATTGAATATTTTTGAACCAAAATCCACAATTGTGAAAAAGTTGCATCTAGCACAAGCTTAAAAGCATACCTATACTTTAAGACTTTTCAGTGAGACTGTGATCTCATTGAAATAAATGATCAATATACAGCCTATGAGCAAAAGATTCATTCAAATTCTAAGATACATCGATGGATTTTAGTGTAACAGAATCCAAAAGTTTCATTGAAAGTTTTTTAGAGGGCTGGGGATGTGGCTCAAGCGGTAGCGCGCTCGCCTGGCATGCGTACGGCCCAGGTTCGATCCTCAGCACCACATACCAACAGAGATGTTGTGTCCGCCGAGAACTAAAAAAAAAAATAAATATTAAAAATTCTCTCTCTCTCTCACTCTCTCTCCTCTCTCACTCTCTCTTAAAAAAAAAGACTTTAAAAAAAAAAAAAAGAAAGTTTTTTAGATTCCACGTTGCAACTAAGAAATTTAAGAAATTACTTATCATTGAGTTTTGGTAGAATGGAAGATGAGTATCTATAATTCTCTGAGAAGTTCGTTAGAAAACTTTCCTCTTTTCTTTCTATGTTTCTGTGTGAGACTGGATGTTCTTCATATACTTCAGTTAAAACAAACAACACATTGCGACAGATTGTATGGGGATGTAGATATGAGAATCTAGCCTTGTTCATTCTCATATTAAAGTGATTTGTAAATGTGAAAGAATGCCACTTTCCTTACAAATATTTATTTTTTTTGAAACGTATTTTTATAAAAACATGTCTAATTTCCAGGGCAGTGAGTACCAAAAGCTAAAACACATGAAACAAAAGGTCTTTAGAGTCTGGTTGATTTTTAAGTGGGTAAAAGGGTCCCAAAGGCAAAATGTCTGCAAACCTCTGCTCTTAGAGAAACAAAGCGCCATCAGAAAGAGAGAGGAGTTTATCTGCTCCAGGAGCCTGCTGGAGGAAAGACTTTCGTGTGGGATGTCAGTGAAATGAAAGTAATAACATGGCACAACAGGGCGGATCAGGGCCAGCCAGCAAAATGGATTAGATTGTCTACGTTTTATTTTAGTTTAGTAAGGAGACTTTTCCTAAAGTGATTTTTAAAGCAATAGTACTAGCTTGTTCTCTCTCTAAAGACATTTTGTTTTTATAAAATTACAGCCTGGAAAACACACTATGTGTTTAGTCTGAGTAGGTAGCCTGAGTTGTTTGTTAAATACTAGATCTCAGATTTGTGGCTGTTCCTCAAAAATAACTACATGACACCAGCAATTAAATTTATGTATCATTTTGATTATTTATACTTTAGCGAATCAAAGGAGGTAAATAATGGTCTGCAGCCGAGTACCTCATCAGCATTTCGTTGGCGAGCCCTTGAGATTCCCTCCATCACGAAGGTGGACACAACACATAATCTTCCCATTAACCAGTCTGGAGGGAACTGTCATCCAGGCCAGCTGCCATTCCAACGTCTTGCCATTTCTAGGGTTGGGTGTTCTTGTGTCACAAACGTGCCTTTTGAACCATGTAATGCAGGCATGTTTAGTCTCAACTATTTTCATATTCCTCCTTTCTTTTACTCATCCCAATTTAGGGATTTGTTAGCCTTGCCTCCCAGAGTACTACAATACTGAACACAAATGTAATATTGCACTGAATTATACCACCAGCCAATGGCTTCCCTACAGAAGATCACTGACCAGGGGGTTCTCTGTCTTTCATGGGGTTGGCTGTTCCAGCCAGCTTCACGTTAGTTCATGTGATGAACATGTTTTTCATTCCAACTTAATAAACAAATAAGCTAGGCAACTTTCATTCTGCCTCAGAAGGTGGGCTTCAGTGACAGGAAACCATACCTCAGATGGGAGAATGGACTAAATCACCTGTAAGACTCTTTTCCCATTTAATATTTGGTAGCTCCTAGACTGACTCTGCCCATTGAGTGAAAACTAGCTATATGGTGGAGGGGAGCAATTAAAGCAGCTGGGGGCAAATGTGGTCTCAGTCTCCGCATCTGAAAGGAAGTCTGAAGTGGAGGAAGCCCAGCTTACAGTTATTCCACACAAGAGTTAGTGGCCTTGCACCTTATGACATGCTACACAATAATCTTACACCAGTCTGCTGCTTGTCATCCATCCCTCAGAATGAAAACATACATGGTATTTGAATCCCAAATTTTTATTTATGAGAACAACCAGGAATTGAGGAAATTTTTTAACTAATGGGGATGATCCAGTGGGGTTTGAGAAGTATGAATCAAATAAAAGGATAATTTAGGAGTCCAAAATGAGTTATAAACTTTAAAACCAGTAGTTTTTAATCTATCTATCTAACTTTGTCATCGGTAGTTATAAAAACCCTTGATAAACTGAAAAAGTATATCTATTGAATCTCTCTGAGAATTCCGTTTGATTAGGAATGGCTGGCTGCCTGAGGTTTTGTGGGATCTGGGGTTCAGTCGAGATCAGAGGGGAAGAATAGCACAGCTGACTAATGATTGTGTTTAATTCTCTCCATAGTGTATGCTGAGTAGTGTTATCCCTATTTCATTTATGAGCTGAGTGCAGAAGTAAAATAACTAGCCAGAAATATATAGCAGACCTGGAATTGAAATACTAAATACCTCTGAGGGACTATTAGGCACTCTGTTACCATAGATGAGCCACAACTAAAAATCTGCAGGCTACAATTGCTTTGTGAATGCTGTTCAGCTCAAATGTGCTTTCCTCTCTGAATAGTCCAATTAAGCACCTCACACCCTGGTGATCTTACCTTCCTTTCAACCCTTGGAACATTTATCATCATTTAGCCTTTTGATGCAAAGCTGGTATCTGCACTGTTTGCTAGCCTTTTACATGATTAAATCACATTTTTTTTCAAATTCATGGGACATGCATTGAGAGGTGGGATGCTCCCATATCCTCCAAAGACAAGCCTAGTAGATATTTAATAAATCTTAGTTGCTTGCTTGATATGACCTGCCACCCTGTGTTATATTAAAAACTGCTTAACCTAATATTTGCCACAGACTGAAGGGGCAATCAGATAATTATTTCTGGGTCAGTACTACCTGGGTATGTGATTTAGAATTGCAAGTGTCCCGTAGCCCACAGCCACTGCTCTGGGCCCTTCTGACCATTATGAATGCCTGTTTATCTTCTTGCCTTCATCAACATCAGCTGTTTATTTAGCAGCCTGACTTAAGACATTCCATATATATACTCAATGAAGGCTTTCTTTCACTATTATTTTTCTGCAGAGGGTGAAATGCTGTCTTGTTTTTCCAGTTCTCCTCCTAAGTGTGATGATTTAGATGTTCCTGCTGTTAACTGGCAGCTTTTCCATTTCCTTCTACCATCAAGTACCCCAGACTTCACAGAAGCCACTAATGAGCTTCTTGCCTTTCAGGCCCCTGGTTCATTAATAACATAGAATTTCAGTAATGCTTGAAGTTCTGGACCTTACTTTTTTTCCTCTTTCCTTCCATTAGAAAACAAACAAGCAAGCAAACAAAATATGTTATTTGCTGCACCTACTCACTCAATCTTGCCTGTTTAGTGTCCTAAAATAAAGAAGTAGTGCAAAAATCAGATTCAGCTTTCCAAATGAGCTGAAAACTCACAGACTTCAAAAGGAATATGCCCCCTCCTTTTTCCCTTTCTACCCATATTTAGTCTTTTCCAGTGGTACTTCATGTTTCTAAGTTCTTCCTAATATTGACCAAGTTACCAAGTGTATGAGGAACAATTCTAGGGACTGTGTGGATAGAACACAGAAATGAAAATGTTCCTGCCCCATCCCTTCTGCTTGACTTCTGGCTCTAAATGATGCCATTCATTCTGCCCGCCTGCTGGCCCTGTACACAACTTTCTCTCATTCAGACAGTGCCAAGAGAGCATCAATGCCCTTTTGTGCTGCCTCCCTTAAGCCTTGCAGTAGCACAGAGTACAACATAGCTGTCAGCAGCAAAATGCCAATCCCGTCAAACCTGCTCTTCCTCCTGTCCTCTGCTGACCCAGCAGTCTTTGCGGCTGTGTCTTCTCAGAGTGGGTTTCCAAACAGAAGGCCTGAAGTCTTCCCTCCCAGGTTCTGTCTGGGTGCTTGTTAGAGTTGCTCTGCTGGGCAGAGAGCAAAGCCTGCTCCTCTCAGTGGATAGTTCAGCCTGCTGGTCTCTTCCCCTTCACAGTCTCACTTATCTCGCCTCAGGGGAGAGTGGGGCACTTTTACTTTCCTTTTACTATCTTTTTATTTTATCCTTTATTTGGCTACTGTGTCAAGGCTCACACACTCCCGTACATCAAAAATACATATAGAGATAATTGCAAAGAAAAATAAATGCATTTCTGCCTTCTCCAAACATACGGAAGTCATCATGCCCTGTGTTCATGAACACATGTTATGTCTGCCTCTGCATTCTTGCCCAGACACGGACAGTGTTTTATTTTCCCTTCTGTGAAAAATTCTAAGTTTCATCTCTTGTGAAATTGTCTTGTGAAATTGTGTCTCTAGACTCAAGTTCAACTTGTGTGAAGTCATACAGAGGAGACAGATGGGTTCCCAGAACCTGTGGGGTAACAGTCAGCTTTTCCCAGTCCCCTGGTCAGTCCCCTACCTTGTCAGCTCTGGGAAGCTAGAAGTAGTCGCTCCTCATATCATTATATTAATTATGCAGGGTGGAAGCATAGGCAAGCCTTCTTTAAAAAGGCAGAGAACTAAAGATTACACTTCTTTTATGTTTGTGAGGTACTCATCAGTGCTCCACTGAAAGTTGCTGCTTTTTTTTTTTTCTTTTCCAAATATCCCATTCCTGAAACTTGGAGCTTTTGCATTAACCCAGATTCTACTAAGGGGAATTAGTCCTTATCTGAGACTTCAGACAGTAAACCTTTTCTTTTCTTGGCATTGAGGCAGGTTCGAGAATGGTTCCCTGGTCTTTTTTTTTTTTCTTCTAAATGATTATGAAAAATTATTTCCTTTATGCTCAATAAAATAGTCTTCAAAATTTCACACCATGAACACATAACTTCCTTACCACTTATGTATCAATTAATGTACTAAAGAGTTGAGAACCACACCCCCTCCAACACCCATGGACTTTTCTGAATTTATTGCAGGGCCCCTGCTATCTCCAGCCTCATCTCTAACTTCCCTTCAGTTGCTTTTCTCAGCTGAAATGTTTCAGTATCTATTGGACACTTACAATGTGTGAGACCTGTGCGAGTGACATGAGGATCACTGAGAAATGGCTTCTGCCCCCATTGAACTTGAGTCCTGGGAGTTCTGGGGGAAGAGAACCTGAAGAGAGGCATCATGTGTATATGTATTTATAATATAATGGGATGAACTCTGTAAGAGGGAAGAAAATCAATTTTGTGCAACCTCCTACCCCCTATGAAAAGGTTCACAACTCTGTTTAGGGGTGTCTGTTGTTAACAAGCACCACAAATCACAAAGCACATTTGAGTTAGCTTGGAAGAATGGTTACCAGTTGCACAGCACTCTGGAGAAGAAAAGGCACTTGGAACAGAGGATGTATCATGCTTGCAAACATTTAATGGCTTGGTGGCCATGAACAGGCAGGGCTGGTGTGAATAAAATGAGATATTTGACATGGCTGAGTTGTGACTAGGGAGCCTTCAATATTTGACTTGCTTCCCATTGCCATTTAAATAATATATAAAAAAATAAAGATTATTCTACTTTACTGAATGTATAGGCACAGCTTGAAGATTGTTAAGAATGGATTTACCTACTGTCCTTGTCACTCTTTTTTTTTTAATAATATTTTTAGTTGTAGATGGACACTATACCTTTATTTTATTTATTTATTTATTTTTATGTAGTGCTGAGGATCGAATCCAGGGCGTCACATGTATAAGGCAGGTGCTGAGATACAGCCCCAGCCCCTTCTGTTATGTTTAAGTGTAACACTGTCAAAGTAGTTAAGGTCAATTAACCGACGTTAACTGGTGTTCCCCTTCTCAAACACTGACTCTGGTTAATCTTCTCCCCAGACCTTTATCCTGATGTAGATAACCCAGGCCTTCCTCTTACTTGTCAGTTAAATGTCTGAGTAACAGACTATCAGTGTCTTCATATTTATATCAGTTCCTTGCCTTATTGTCAGGAATCACTAGCTTCTAGTTTGCAGATAGAGTCCGTTGTATAACAATTTCAAATATCAATTTAGATATCTTTATTTATTTTACTTCCAAAAAGAAAAGGTATTTTCAGCAAAAACAGACTATTTGTACTGACATGTACTATATATCATGTACTATATGATTCTCCTCTTGATATTTGAAGATTCCACTTTCACAAGTCATGTAATCAATCATTGATGAGTGACCATGAGATGTTGGAGTTTGAGAGGAGTCTCACAGATGCTTTAAGGGCTGCAGACTGTACATATGGCTGCTCTATCTGCCTAGTTGTAGATTTTATCTGGGGCCTTCTCAGAGAGCAGGACAACAACAACTTCTATACAAATTAAATCCTCTCCTCTGGTAACATAGAAACAAAAAGAATAGTTTATGCATTTTGCTTTGGCTTTATTCCCTTCCTGACAGCTCCAAAAGTGTGTGAGAATCTCTGGGTTATATATTGTATTGGAGGGATTATATGCATAAAGAAGGGGGGATGACAACAGCAGAAAGGTAAGTGAGAGGGAAGAGGAGGGTGGAAGAGAAGAGAGCAGGCTGGAGTGAGGACGTGCTGTTGTTCACACTGAGTGAGTCTGTGTGCAGGTGCCCTGTGGTCTTGTGTTAATATTAACAGCCAGGAGAAGGCGGATCTGGAGGTGGAGAGCCAGGGAGGGGCGAGGCAGGATTCCTTCCTGCTGAAAGCAGAGTGCAGTGGTGGGCTCTTGTGAAAATTTCCCTTGGGATTGCAGCCTTCTCTTTCATGAACTTCTCACTCCTGTTATTTCCAGTTCCGGACCATCTGATCAGAGACTACTGGAATTTCCAGCTCTCTAGGCACTAATTTCAGAGGCTGAAACAGCAGCCCCTTGCTGCTCTTCCCACAACCACTGCTGCCCTGCTGGGCTGTGGGGTCCTGCCAGCCCAGGCACTCTTGCCCAGGAAATAGAAGGTGGCATTTAAGTAGTACTTAGGTCTATCCTAACCAATCCTAAAGACACTGAATCAGGCCAATTCTAAATTAAGCTTTCTTGAG
The DNA here is from genome assembly GCF_964194105.1 of Spermophilus citellus. Classification (NCBI taxonomy): domain Eukaryota; kingdom Metazoa; phylum Chordata; class Mammalia; order Rodentia; family Sciuridae; genus Spermophilus; species Spermophilus citellus. The sequence goes on along the minus strand of NC_138186.1, from coordinate 91,692,681 downwards.
TAAATGAATAAGGACTCAAGAAACCTCAGAGTGGGGGAAGAAAAAAAGATATGAACACTTGAACTTCCAAATGTATTTCTACTAACCTCCAGTTTTTTGACAGGTATTACCATATGACTTATTTTTATGTTTTAGGTATTTCCCATGTTTAACTTTGAAAACGTATCTCAATCACATCTCAATATTTAAAACATCCAAATAATATTATCTCAATATTGGGAGAAATCTTTACTTTTTTTTTAATGAGGAAGCTGAAGCTTAGGAAAAGCAAGTAGTTTGATTAAAGTTTCACAGCTGACAGAGGAGGAAAAACCTGATTCTCCTGGTATAGGATAAAACAGGCTTTCCATCATAAAATCAGATCAAATCAGATTTCTGGGACATGTAACAAAGTGATAAAGAAATGGGTATATTTTTGTTTCATAGAAAAAAATTCAAAGTCCTTCAGAAAGTCACCTTGGAGTGGCTACATGCAATTTCCCATGTTTTGCTTATCCAAAGGGTGAATTGCTTGGTGTCTCCGGATACTCTCACTCAGAACCAGGGCCTTAGAAATCTATGGCTAAGATGCTCCCTTTTGACCTCAGAGCAATTACTTTCTCTGAACAAAAAGCACACTACAGGATGCCAGTGCCTACTGTTCTGGAAAAGGGCAGCACTGCCTTAGGATTCAAACTCAGATGTCCACAGTGTTCTGAAACTCGGCACTGGGTCACTGGGCCGAAGCTCTGCGCTAAAGCCAAGTGGTGTTTAAACCACCAGACTGAACGTTTGTGCAGCACGGCCATAGCCAAGCTTGCAAATGGGACTCGACTGTGGTTTCAGATCTGTCTGTGTGGGGTTCTGGAAAGAATGCTGGTCTGGGCCAGGCACACAAAATTCTAGCTCCACCTCTGCCTCTGATCGGGTGGTCCAGAGTAAATCCTGTCAGCTCCCTGGGCCTGGGTTACTCATCTTACTTGCCTCTGTTAGGCACGATCTTGCCTATAGACAGTTCTTCCCACTGACAAATGAGCTGGCAGACACGAAGAGTATTTGTGAAGGTAATAGTTTAAGAAATATAGATTACTATTTATGTTTTTAATTCTTAAAATTTACAAAATATTGAAACAATTAAGTCTTCGTTATGTCAGATGTCTCCTAACAGACCTGTGTGCTAAAATACAAAGGTAAGCATTAAAGCCAAATCTGTATTAGCACACATCATACAGAGGATGATCATCTGGTCTCTGTGCCTTTTAGATTAATTATACTCAAAGGCATGCATTGTCGTAACAACTAGGGAAAATATGTTAGTGAACTGTGGGCTTTGGCATGTATGATTCACAGCCTGTGTATTCTTGTTTCAGAAAATCCTTTCCTTTTGGAACCATTCCCTTTACCAGATCTTCATTTTGTGAGCAAGTTCCATAACATTGTCTTTTAAAATTAAAGCTAAAATAATTTATTTTTCTGGATCTTTTTTTCCTACTAATTTTGTTCCTTTACCTGGATATGTTTGCCAAGTGTTATCAATAAATTCAATCATCCACTCAACACCCATTTTCCAAAGCCTGCTCTGCACTACTACTGCTTCGGAAACAGATTGGTGACCAAAACAAACACAGTGCCCTGCCAGCATCATGGTATTTTGGATTCAAATAATATTTCTAAATATCTCAACTTACATTGTAGGATTTTCTATGCATTCAAGACTAAAAGTGAACAATCTACGTTGGTCAATGTTCTGTCTTATTTGTTCACCTCCATTTTATTCTTCAATCTCTGGTCTTTCAGCCATTCTTCTTCTTCCTTTAAAATCAGATTCTGACCTTTACTCCAGCTGAAGACTATTAGATAATCCATCTTTGATTGCAGGAAAGCAAAGGTAGGCAGCTCCAGTGTAATTATTTATCTATGATGATCATAACCTTTCACTCTGTCATTTTAATCCCAAGCCTCAGGTTCTGCTCAGTCTTAATTCTTCTTGGTCGCTTAGCCTTGCTGGGTAAAGTTTTTCCCCCCACATTTTTTAATGGATGCATTATACTTGTACATTTTGGTGGGATTTATTGTTACATATTTGTACATACACATAATAGTATAATTTGGCCAATATCAATCCCCAGCACTTCTTCCCTCCCTTCCACTTCTCTCTCATCCCTTGGTCCATTTCCTCTACTGATCTCGCTTTGATTTTCATGAGATCTACCTCCACCTTTGTTTTCCTTTTCCTCTTTAAATTCTACTTTTTTATGAGAAAAAAAACCACATGACCCGTAACCTTCTGAGTTTGACTTATGTCAATTAACATGATGGTCTCTAGTTCCATTCTTTCTCCTTAGGCAAATGCCATAATGTTAATTTTTCTTTATGCCTGAATAAAACTCCGTTGTGTATATATAGCACATTTTCTATGTCTGTTCATCTGTTGATGGACACATAGGTTGGTTCCATAGTTTGGCTATTGTGCATTGTGCTGTTATAAATATGGGCAAGCATGTATCACTCTAGTAAAATAACTTTAATTTTTCAGAATAAATACTGAGGAGTTGTATAACTGCATCATATGGTGGTTCTAAGCTGAGTCATTTTGATTTTCATACCAGTGGTACTAACTTACAGTTGCATTAACAGTGTAAAGTATTCTTTTCTCTACATCACATCCTGTTTTTATTATTATTTGTATTGATAATTGGTGTGAGATGAAATCTCAGTGTAGTTTTGATTTGCATTTCCCTAATTGCTAAAGATGTTGAACATTTTTCATGTATTTATTGGCCATTTGTATTTCTTCTTTTAAGAAGTATTTGTTTAGTTCATTTTCCCATTTATTAATTGGGTTATTTTATTTTTTTGAGTGTAAAGTTTTTTGAGCTCTTTATATATTCTAGATAATAATCCTCTGACAGAAGGGTAGCTAGCAAAAATTTTCTTTCATTCTATGGGTCCTCTTTACATCTCTAATAGTTTGCTTTGCTGTGCAGAAGCTTTTTAATTTGATGCTGTCCCATAATTCTTGGCACTATTTCCTGAGTTTTAGGGGTCTTATTGACAAAGCCATTTCTTGTGCCTAAAAGCTAGGGTGTTGACCCTACATTTTTTTTAGGGGTTGCATAATTTCTGGACTAATTCTAAGTTCTTTGATCCATTTTGAGTTGGTTTTTATGGAGGGTGAGAGTGGGGAGCTCCTGACAGCAGCCAGAGTAAGGGTCTAGTTTCATTCTTCTACATGTGAATAAATAGCTGTCCCAGCACCATTTGTTGAAAAGACAATCTTTTCTCCAATGTACAATTTTGGCACCTTTGTCAATGATCAGATGACTATATCTGTGTGAGTTTGTCTTTGTGTCATCTATTCTGTACCTATGTGTCAATTTTTATGCCAGTACCATGTGGTTTTTGTTACTATAGCTCTACAGTATGATTGTGATGTCTCCAACATTTCGTTTTTTGGCTTAAAATTGCTTTGGCCATTCTGAGTCTCTTATTCTTCCAAATGAACATTAGGACTAGTTTTTTCTAGTTCTGTGAATAATGTCCATGGTATTTTGATGGGGATTGCATTGAATGTGTATATTGCTTTTGGGAATATGGCAATTTTAACTATTAATTCTGCCTATCTATGAACATGAGAGGTCTTTGTATATTCTGAGGTCTTATTCAATTTCTTCAATGCTCTTACTTTTCACTGTAAAGATATTTCACCTTCTTAGTTAGATTTATTCCTAGGTATTTTATTTTATTTTTTATTGAGGCCATATGAATGAGATTGTTTTCCTGACTTCTTTCTCAGCAGATTTGTTGCTGATATAGAAAAACTATTGATATTTGTATGTTGATTTGGTAACCGGATACTTTGACAATTTTGTTCATTAGTTCTAACAGTATTTTGTGGGTTTTATTTATTTTTCTATTTTCTAGTTATAGGATTATGGCAACTGCAAACAGTGATAATTTGGTTTCTTACTTTCCTATTTTTATCCCTTTTATTTCCTTCTCTTATCTAATTGTGTTGGCTAAAATTCCTAGCACTATATTAAATAGGAGTGGTGAGAATAGACATCCTTGTCTTATCCCAGATTTTAAAGGAAAAGCTTTCAGTTTTTCCCTATTTACTATGAAGTTGGCTTTGGGTTTTTCATATATAGCCTTTATGATGTTGAGGTAAGTTCCTTCAATTTAGTTTCTTCAGTGTTTTTTATCATAATTGGGTGCTGAATTTTGTTGAAAGTCTTCTCTGCATCTATTGAGTAAGTAATTTTTGTCCTTAATTCTATTTATGTGGTGAATTACATTTATTGATTTGCATATATTAAGCCATCCTTGCATCTCTAGAATAAAACCTACTTGGTTGTGGTATACAATCTTTTTAATATGTTGTTGAACATGATTTGCTAATATTTTATTAAATATTTTTTCATGTAAGGTCATCAGGGATATTATTGGCCAGTATTTTTCTTTTCCTTAATGTATCCTTATCAGGTTTTGGTGTGAGAGTGATGCTGACATCATAAAATAAATTTGGAAGTGTTCCACCCCTTTCTATTTCATGGAATAATTTGAGAAATATTGGCATTAATTCTTCTTTAAAGTTTTGTTAGAATTTAGCTGAAGAATCATCTGGTCTTGGGCTTTTCTTTGTTGGAAGGCTTTTTATTACAGCTTATATCTCATTACAGTTATTAGGCTGTTTAGGTTTTCTGTGTCCTCTTGATTCAGTTTTGGCAGATTGTATTTGTCTAGAAATGTATGTAGAAACAATAATAGCAACTTTTCTATTATTATTCTACTATATCCATTCTATTAGCTTGTATCCTGCAGCCTTCTTCAATTCCAATAATTCTTAAATTTAGTCTCTTCCTGTTATCCCAGAGTTCTTGTGTATTCGGATCATGGTTACTTATTACTTTTTCATTAATAGTGGCTGAATGTTCAAGGCTGGCCATTCTGTCTTCCAGCTTTGAGATTCTGTCTTCAGCATGGTCTACTCTATTAGAAAAACTTTCAACTGAACATTTAATTTGATTTATTGTGTCTATCATTTCTAAGATTTCTGTTTGGTTCTTTTTCAATATTGCTATCTCCTTATTGAATTTCCTATTCTAATTTTGTACTTAATTCATTCAGTAGTTTTCTTGAATTCTCTTGGAATTTATGGGTCATTTTTATAATGATGTTTTTTAATTCCTTATCTGATATTTCAACCACTTTAATATTTTGGGAGTTATTTGATGGTGAATTATGACCTTTAGGAGATATTTGGTTAGCTTGTTTTTTCCATATTTCTTGTATTTATGTATTGGGCTTTATGCATGTATGGAAGGTATTTCTCATCCAAGCTTATGTGTGGGCCTTTTGGGGCATAGTTTTCACTTGCCAAAGTGTTTTAGAGTGATCTGGATTGAGACCAGGCATGGTTCCACAGCCTTGATACTATTTCTGATTTTGCAATAGCAATGGATGTCCCTAGATGGAATGTGGGGTCCCATCCCTACCCATATATACTTGGGATCTGGTTCTTAGTTTGGATTTTTGTTTCTTCTATTCTTCATATTAAAGCATAGCTGGAGATTGAGTGTCATTAATTTGTGTCTGGAGAAAGGTGATGTCTTTTGGTTGACTTCAGTTTCTGCTCTGTGAATGTGTACTGTTCTTATAGGTTCCTAGTACCACACAGAATAAGGAGAAACAAATAATAGCAATAACCAGTAGAGACCCAAATTAAATAATTGTACATTCCCAGTACCACACAGAATGAGGGAAAACAAACAATAGCATAAACCAATACAGACCTAAATTAAATACTTGGTTCCAACTATAACATCTACAATGTTCATTGCCACCAAAACAGAAATGGTAGAGTTTGCAATTGCCAGCAGCAAGAACAATAAGTAACTAAGAACTATATCTAGCATTAAAGCAAACAACAGTTGTCAAGTATGTCATCCATAGTAGTAATAGTAAAGGTGGACAGGATTATAGAAACCAATTAGTTCTATAAGATAGTAAAAATCCAGTTAATTAGAGGAAAGAAAATGTGATAGAAAGGTAGAAAAGAGTCTACAGTTTCAAAAAGTGAACAAAGAGAATGTAGAAGAGATGTAGTTTGTGATGGTTATAATGAAAGAATAGGAAAAAATAGAAATAATAAAGTAAAAGGAGATCGAAAGAGAGAACAATAAAATTTGGCTGTTAGCAGAAGAAAAGAGAGCATAGAAATAAAAGAAATGGACAAATGAAAAACAATACAAAACCAAACCAAAATATACTAATCAAAACCCCTAACCATCAAAAGAAAGAGCAAGGAAAAATGTCTTTGGATAAAAATGTTAAAAATGAGAAAAAAATAAACAAATATGGGTATGTATATATGTCCATGGACCAATCAACACAAACACACACACACATAAAACCACACAAACATAAAACAATAAAGAAAAATTTCTTAATAAAAATAAATCAACTAATGGTTTCCATTGATGTGATCTGAGAATAGATGGTCAGTGTCTATGCCTGACTTTCCATTCTTCTTGAACTAAGTACTAAGTGTGAGAGCAAGGGCTGAAGGTTGTTAAACCCTTCCTCATTTTGTGTTTCTCACAAAGCTGCCACTTTGAGTGGCCTAAGACTGAAGCTGGTTCAAGTAATTCTCAGCTTCTGTAATATATGATGTAGGATGGGGTGGAAAGTACTGTCAGTTGGAGTTTGTCTGCACATTGATGCACTCCCAGGATAGGGCCACCACAGAGTTCTAGGAGTTGAGTTTCTGCAGGTGGGGCTTAGGTATAATCAGTCCTCAGGAGCTTTGTTGTGTGCTGTCTGCTCTGGAGAGATTAGATCAATACATTCCTATGGCCTGGCAGTTGCTGATCTCCTTGGGATCCTTCTCATAGGGTAAGGGAGCCTATCCTTCACCCTCTCTGCTGTCGATGAACACAGCCTTTACAGGCTTCCTGGGATTGGTTTCTGAATGTATTCACACCTACCTATTCAGATTTCCAACTTCCTTTAGCTCATCTCTTAAGCCACCAGATTCAAAGGGAGCAGTGAGTTGGGCTCCCCTTTATTGTTCCAACTTGAATTCCCCTGGGTGAAATATTCTCTGTGCCTGTTTCACTCCTGTTCTGCTAGGTACACCTTAGGTCATGCAATGGGCACTTGCCAGGACAGTGTAGCCATGTTTACTCAGATCTTCTGGCTCTACAGCAGCAGTAGCTATCATGTAGCCACCTCAAGATAGTTCCTGTCTCAGCTCTCTGTGGCCAATTGGGAAACATGGGGCACATTTCATGCACCAGTGCACAGTGCAGCTTCTGGGTCAGCTAAAGGCAAGCTGCTTTTCTGATCTCAGGTTTTTCCATATTGAATCTGTCCATTGTGTTTCACTGTGTTCTCCTCCCTCTGTGCTTAACCAGCACTACTTACAATGTTGTTGCTGCTGGTTCAACTATCTTGGCTCAAATGTAGTCTTTCTTTTTTATCTAATGTACACAAATTTCCGAGTCTCTAAGAAAGGTGCCAAAAACATGCACTGGAGAAAAGATAGCATCTTCAACAAATGGTGCTGGGAAAACTGGAAATCCATATGCAACAAAATGAAATTAAACCCGTCTCTCACCATGCACAAAACTTAACTCAAAATGGATCAAGGACCTAGGAATTAAATCAGAGACAGAAGAAAAAATAGGCCCTAATCTTCACCATGTGGGATTAGGCCCCAACTTCCTTAATAAGACTCCTATAGTGCAAGAATTAAAACCAAGAATCAATAAATGAGATGGAATCAAACTAAAAAGTTTCTTCTAGGCAAAAGAAACAATCTGTGAGGGGAACAGAGAGCCTACATCCTGGGAGCAAACTTTTACCCCTCAAACATCAGAGAGAGCACTAATCTCTAGGGTATATAAAGAACTCAAAAAGCTAAGCACTGAAAAAACAAATAACCCAATCAACAAATGGGCCAAGGATCTGAACAGACACTTCTCAGAAGAGGTACAATCAATCAACAAATATATGAAAAAATGCTCATTATCTCTAGCAATTAAAGAAATGTAAAACAAAACTGCTCTAAGATATCCTCTCACTGCAGTCAGAATGGCAGCTATTATGAAGACAAACCACAATAAGTGTTGTCGAGGATGTGGGGAAAAAGGTACACTCATACATTTCGGTGATCTGGGAATGGAACCACCATTTGACCCAGCTATCCCTCTCCTTGGTCTATACCCAAAGAACATAAAACAGCATACTACTGGGACACAGCCACATCAATGTTTATAGAAGCACAATTCACAATAGCTAAACTGTGGAGCCAACCTAGATACCCTTCAGTGTATGAATGGATTAAAAAAATGTGGCATATATACACAATGGAATTTTACTCAGCAATAAAAGAGAATAAAATCATGGCATTTGCAGGTAAATGGATGGCATTGGAGAAGATAATGCTAAGTGAAGTTAGCCAATCCCCAAAAAACAAATGCTGAATGTTTTCTCTGACATAAGGAGGCTGACTCATAGTGGAGTAGGGAGGGGGAGCATGGGAAGATTAGATGAATTCTAGATGGGGAAAAGGGGTGGGAGGGAAAGGGAGGAGTCAGGGGACTAGCAAGGATGGTGGAATGTGATGGACATCTCTTATCCAAAGTACGTGTTTGAAAACACGAATTGGGTGTCAACCTACTTTATATACAAACAGAGATATGAAAAATGGTGATATATATATATATATAATAAGAATTGTAATGCAAAAAAAAACCCAAAATAAAGTACATGTATAAAGACATGAATTGGCATGAACATACTTTATATACAAAGATATGAAAATTTGTGCTCTATATGTGTAATAAGAATTGTAAGGCATTCTGCTGTTGTGTATTTAAAAAAAGAAAAGAAAAGAATGAATGAATAAAAAAAATAAAAAGAAATGGCCACTTTGTCTTCCAGCTCTAAGACTGCTCAATATTGAGTTTTAGTGAAATCCCTCTTTCAGCCACCTCTCAGAGAAGCAGTACTCCTGCTGCTTGAATATTGAGCTACAGATTGACTGGGAATCCAGCCTTCCTCTAGACCACTGGTAAAGTTTTGTAGCACTTGATAATTTAGTCCATTGTTCATTCAGCTTAACTAATTTTCTTGGGCTCTTATGGAGTCAAGAAAAATCCATGTTCATCTTTGTTAATGACATAATGACCTACCCATCATTACTACTTGGATTTTTAGTCTTTTGGACACATACTTCATTCTCTATCCAAACCAGGTATTTACCCTCAGCTAGTTCCCTCTCTTTCCCATATTTCATTCCCTGCTTCCCATTTTACTCTCTTGTAAAACTTTTGGCACACTAAATCCAGAAAAATATTTCTGAAACTAAAGTTCAATTGTGGAAATCTTTTCTCTCAATGGCTCCTCAGTAGTCTTCTAATAAATAGTTGAAAATTCTTAACTCAGTTCACAGGGCCCTGCATAGTCTGACCCTCACTAATGTCCTATATCCCTTTGCTCCAGGGGAGTCATGTCCTTTCACGACTTGGGGTCTTTGAGTGTATTTTCCCCTTTCTGGATTAATTTTCTCTTTCATCAACATTGCATTAAATAATTGTAATTCATCCTTCAAATATAACTCAGGGATTACTTTCACCAGAAAACAACAGCAAAAATAACAATATCACACAACACAATAAAACTTCCCAGCCTTCCAGTGAACTTTCATGTCTTAGCCATCACCTATCATCTTATGTTCCAACCATCTAGTTATTTGTCTATTTCATTTATCTAGAGATATCTGAAGTAATAATTCCTCTTTTGTTTTATTTTAAGTATTCATTCCAGTGTCTGGCACTTAGTAAATGCTTAATAAATGATTATGCAATGTATGAACGCAATTTAAGTGTCTGTGTATAATTCTTCTCAAGATTGCCAATAGGCTTTTAATCTATGATATAGTGCTTTTTCTCTTCCACCTCTACTTCATAATCATGACACTGTTGATTATTCCTTTAAAAACTAATTTTTTTCTCTGTTGTTGTAGATACAACTGCCCTCTATTGTTTTCTCTCTGCTTCCATCCTGTCTTTACTGTGGATTCTTTATGTCCTTTAAGTCCTTGTCATGTGTACCTTCTTTGTTGCAAATTTATCCTTAAATTTTCTGAAGTATCTTATATTTTCATAATTACAGTAAACTTATATGTTTAGATCAATCCAAAATTCCTTGTTCAATCCATATCTGTCACTTGAACTCAGGTCCTCCTTTATATCTATTGGGGCCCTTTTCTCCCAGAATGTAACAGTTCTGGATTTGTACTTATCTTCTTTGGTTTTCAAACAGCTTTATCTTAACATAGGCCCTTATTAATAACTCAAAATCATCTTAAATTTCTTTCCTATTGTAATTGACATTAAATAAACCACTAAGATCTCTGAGTTCTTACTTGATATGTTACTTGATTCCTCAATCATAGTTGAGACCCCATGCTTCCTTACCTGCCTCCCTTAAATATCTCAATACTGGCCAATGTACATGCCTTAGGATTTTCTATATATGCATCTTCATTTTACAATACCCTCCTGCTTATCTGAATTCTACTCCTCTCTCAGGTTCTATCCCCAACTATTTTTTATTGTAAGTATTCCCGAGTTGTACCAATACACACGAATCTCTCTCATAAAACTAGTACACCTTTTCTTTATTTTTGTCATTTAATATATACTGCAGTGAGTATTTATTGTTTATTTATTTCCTTTTTAGTTCTCTGATCCAATTCAGTACCTTAAGAGAAAAGTAGGGCAGTGATATGAAAACTTTGGATTCTAGAACAACAAATTTGTATTTGAATCAAAACCATTTTAAGAATAGGAATCTAAGTGTGATGTGTCCATAGGGTACCTGAGCAAGAAATAGGGAGGAGTGAAAGAGGGAAGAAAAGCCTAAGTCAAAAGGGAGAAGAGATACCAGGAGGCCAGCTGAAGGACTTTATGATAGTGCCTAAGATAACAAGAATTAAAATTAAAGTGGACTCAGAAGGCAAAGGCCAAGATACAAAAGTGAATGATAGTATAAAAGTAGAATTAACAGGTTTTGACCACTGAGTTGTTAAGAACAAGAGAGATAAAGGATGATCAAGTCATTCAACAAATGCTTGTTGAGCTCCCAAGGTAAGGCACACTCTAGAAGGCAGGTGCCCTTCTAACTCACATCCTAGTGGATGACACCAAGACACCATGACTGAAGCTGATAAAGTGATTAGAGAGTAAATAGAGTAATTGCATATTTCTCAGAGAAGTTAATAGTTTTGCATATAATTATGAGCTTACTCTGTTCCACACACTATTTTAACCACTTTTTATGTGATAACTGCCTAGTCCTCATTACAATTCTAGAAGCTATTGTTATTCTCACTAAAAAAAAAAAAATGAGGAAACAAGGCATAGGAAATCTATGTCACTTGGCTAAGTTCAATATACTATTAAGTAAAGAAACACAGATCAAAGAGAGACAGCATGTCTTGTGAATCTGCAGACTTATTACTAAAACATATTGCTTTATAGGTACTTGGGGATTAATAGGAGAATTTTAGAAGTTAATTAAATGCATAATAGAGGTTTAGGAGATAGACTGTGTATAAAAACAGTTAGTAGTCATCTGTACAAGTAATACTTAGGTCTCTGAAACTAAATGACATTACTCAGAGAAATCATATAAAGAGACAAATTTACATTTTAATTTACTTTGCAATATATCAATGACACATACTAAAACTTTCATATTGGATTTGTGTCATTGCTGGTTTCTGACTCTTCTCATTTGCCTGTGTCTCCTCTTTTTTTCCTACTCACTCAAAGTTGGCTTCTCAGAATGCACTTTTAAGATATGCATTCTTTGCCCTCAACATATTCCTTAAGAATGTTAATCTAGGGTCATTGTGTCCATGAAGACACACTCTTCCTGAGTGTTCTTATATTAACCCATGGTTAGTGTTAATTCATATGTGACAACAGCCCATGTCCAGTCATCTTTCCAGGATTCCAGAGCCAAATGTTCAATGACTTATTGGATATATTGAGTTAGGTAGACAAGTCCTCTCAAACCTAATGTAACCAATTGGAATTTATTTCCTTATCTTCAAGCTTCCTCTTCTTGTATGCTTTAATATCATAAATGGAACCATTATCTCTGGAACAGAAAACTCGGAGTAATTTTGACCCCTCCTGTTTTATTAATCCTTCCATCTCTCCCACCCAAGAGGTCATCAACCAGTTTTAAGTTTGTCTCATATTCATCATAGTTGATCCAGTCTTGCTTTTCATTCAGTTCTCATTTCCTTTGAGATGGAACTATCATTAAATGTAAAGGATACTGTTATACCCCTGCTCAAATTTATTCATTGGCCAACCATGAGTTTCAAAATAATTTTTAAATCCTCAGCAGAGCTTCCCTGTCTACCTATTAACCTCATCTACTGCCCCTTCTTGTCATGTGTACATTGGTCTTTAGCAGTTTCCCAGACACATCATGATGTTTCACTCCTGCCCCCAAATCTTCTGCCCCTCACTGAGTATATGCTCTCTTTCATTTGGCAAAAACCTATTTGTTCTTTAAGACTTCCAGTCACCCAGGTTCCTCCATGGACCTTCTCCTTCTCCCTGAGCCTGGTAGATGACGCTTGTCTGTATTCCTAGGCAGTCTCACATGCTTTTAGAGCACACTTCTTCCATTCTAGACTTGTTGATTTATTCATCTGTATTTCCCCAAGGCTGTAAGTTCTTTCAGAGTAAGAACTGCCTCTACTCGCTTTTATTGTATTAACATAGTTAGAATGTACTCTTGATACATTTGTTAAAAGGATGACTAATCAAGAAACAAGAACCATGCCTTAAAAAAATATCGAATAACCCCATTTTGAAACCCCATCATGTGAGAATTGTAATAGTTCCAAAGAATAATGGAAATAATTATAGAACTATGGGAAGAATGTATTGGGGTTATTTATTAGTATTAGGGATACAGATAGATGATTCTATAGCATCTATGATTATTACGAAGTGCTTTATCATATAAGTATCAAATCTAAACTGTAAGCTACATGAGAGAGTGGTACCTATCTATGTTGTTTGTGTTGATCACTCTAGCTCTTAGCCCAAGTTAGGCACTCAGTAAATATTTTTTGAACTTTGTTAAATGAGCACACTAGCTGGCATTTAAATCAGGTGGAATATGTCTTGCTCATATTAACAGAATAAAACAAGTGTTTTGTTTGATTTCTTGGAAGTCTTTCCATATTATCTATTAGTCCTTTAAATGTATATTGTAAGTTCCTTCTTTTCCAGTGTGTTTTTATTTTTAAAACTATATTTGAGGTGCTTTGGTTTTTCAGACATTATTAATTGATTATTATTATTTAGTTAAACTTTTCATTCTTTTCCTTTATTGTTTCTGAGTTTTGTGCTCACATGGTACAATGCAGCCAGTAAACATTATTCATGTTAATAATGTGCTTACAGAGGCTTACACTATTATATTACCCTCTATATTTTACTATGTTATGGTTTTGTTTGCCTATATTAATATCTTCAATATAACTATTTATATCTGCATACCATACATCTTGATTTCATGCTCAATGTACATTCTTTGTGGCATATTACTTTATGCTTTTGTTTTGTTCTATTTTCCCTTTGTTTGATTCTGAATGATAGGGAGTATATATTGAAATCAATGAATATGGTCTTATTCATAAAATTATCTCAGGTAGTGAGTCTTTTAACTGGAGTCCTGCATTCACCATTTCTCTGTTGACCCTATGATATTTCTTATTGGTCTTCTCATAACTTTGGCTGCCCAATCCCCTTACCCAGAAATCATTAGGATGTCTTTTTTTAAAAAGCTAGAAAAAAAATTGTGTGCCACAAATATTTGTGTTTATTTTGCTGTATACCTGATGCCTAAAATGGTGCCTGACATACAGTAGACATTTGATAAATACATGTTGGCTCTATGAAAAGAGTTGTGCTTCTTCTCTGCTTAAAAATTTACAAGCATTTTCCATTGCATCATAAGAAAGTGTGATTCCACTCAAGGTTTTGTATGGGCCCATCTCTGTCTGAGTGCTGCACTCTATATAATCCTGCTCTCTAGTTCAGCAACCCACCGTGACCTTACATCCTAATTAACATCTCTCTACTGCACAGACTGAGTCCTTTCCCCTCTCAGGGCCTTTGCAGACCTCACCCAGTTCCCATTTGAGAAACTTCTTTTTTACTAGATAGCAGCTTAAATGTGATCGCCTCAGCGAAGTGTTTCCAGACTCAGCCATTGAGAATATAGGGACCTCAAGTTGTTTTTATTTTTCTTTAATCATATTTTTGTGACTCACAATCTCTTTTATTTTTTATGATTTATTTTTTAGTTATACATAATAAACCTAACATTAAGTTTTCCTTCTCACTCTCCTAATTGTTTCCTTCCCTCTATCCTATAGCTCTTTCTGCTATTCACTTTTCTTTTTTATTCAGTGTCTTGTGTATGTACATGATGATGAGATTCACTGTGATATATTCATATATAAGAAAGTTAGGTCAGATTCATTCCTCTGCTCTTCCTTCTGTTCTCCCTCCCTGTGTCCATTTTATCTAGTTCACTGGTCTTTCTTCTATTTTGATGGAATGCCCTCTCATTTTCCCTTTCTCTCTCTCTCTTTTCTCCCCCTTATTTTGGACTAGCTTCACATGACTCATAATATTTTATAATCAAGTTTGTTTTGTTTTTATTTTCCTTTTTCCTGGACAGAACATAAGCTGTATGAAGATATGTGTTTTGTTTGTATTTTTCTCTGATGTGATTCAGTGCCCAACATAAGGCCTAAGACATAGCAGGTATCCAATAAATACTCATTAAAAATTTTTAAAAGACTTATTTTTAGGACAACCATTATCATGCCAATGCTGGACTGTCCAGTAATAATTTTGACACTTTTTTAAGGAAGTAACCCAATGTATGAAAATAAATTTATCATGACAACATTGTTAGCTCTAATTTTAATGCCTCAAATATAACAACAACAATGAAAAAACATATGTTCAAGTAGATTGGATTCATCATTTTATTCAAAGTGCTTTAAAGTACCAATGTGTGAATTCATCTAAAGGGACATCATTTAATTATGTCATTTTCATTGACATAATTATATGGAAGTTATATGGAAATAGTGGAAAAGACATAATAAAGAGAGCATTAAAGGTACTACATACTTTAAGAGAAAATATGTGATACCTCTGGAAGCACAGAAGGAAGGAAAGGACAAAAGAAAAAAAAAGCTACTGTTATAGAAACTGGAAAAAAAATAAGATGAGCATAGATTAGAACTAAGGACAAAGGCCTGAAGCTACCACCTGACAAGTCTAAAGTATGTGTTGGTGCTCAGAACAATGTTAGGGATGTAGGGGCACAAAGAGGTCAGTTAAAGCTGTAAAGTGAAAACATCTGGATGGCTGAGAACAAAGAAGCAATTGCAAAAAACAAAACAGTGTAGAAACACTAGATTGGACTTTATTTTAAAAGATAAAAATTATATAGCAGAGAAGAATTGAAGAAATGGATAAAAGCAAAATAAGGAGAAGAGAATATGAAAAAAGTCTAGAAATTTTAAAAATATACAAAGACAGAGGAAGAAATTCTGGTAAGAACTCATGCAAAATTATAACTGTCCTAGAAACTGAAAATAAGCATGTGTTAAAAAGTACACAATGTTGGAACAGCGGCAGTCTACCTACTGAGGAACTTCTAGCAAAATTCCGTTAAGAGGGGACGTGCCGGGAATTGGTAGGTTTATTAGAAGTGTCAGTTTGTCCCAGACAAGTGGATCTTGGCCGGCCACGTGGGCGCGGAGGTCCAGTCCCGTAGCCACCAGCCACTTCTGCAAGCGGCCGGAGGCCCAGAGCGGCGCGGCCCGCCCGAACCCGCAGACGGCACCCGCCATTCCGCCGTCCCGGGAGGCCTCGCTCTCGCTCAGTGAACGGCCACCCCGCCCGCCCCGGATCTTAGCCATGCGGCCGTAGCTGCCCGGCTCTACAGGCAGCCCCCAGGGGCCCGGCGCAGCGAGAAGTGTCCCCGCCTGGCCCAGCAGACAGCCCGTGCCCTCCCGGCTCTACTAACAGCCCTGCCCACCCGGCGAACGGCTCCCCCCCAGACAGCGTGAAGGGAATCTAACCAACCCTTTACGAAATAGTGAACTGGGAACTAAAACCAGAGATTGTGTCAGACCAGAGACAAGCCAGTTCCACCCCTCCCTTCGGACACTTCGGCAAGGAGCCAGGGGCCCGCCATAGCAGAGAGGGGAAGTCACCAAAGTTCGGCCAAAGAGATTCCTTCCCAGCGAAATCTACTTTAGCAGGAGTGTGACTCCCACCCACACCAGATACAAACAACCGGGAAACTTCAAAATCTCTCCGTGGGCGTGACCGTAAGGGCCAAAGGACTCTCGACCCCCAACTCCCCTACTGCCAGTGACGAGGGCGTGACTGTAGGGGCAAAGGGAAGCAGAGAAGACTCCCCACCCCCAAATCCCCCAACCGCGAACTGAGAGGGTGTGACGGTAGGGGCGGAGGGAAACAGAGGACACTCCAGACCCCCAACTCCTCCTACCGCCAGCAGTGTGGTTGTGACTGTAGGGGCTGAGGGAAGTAGAGGGGATCCTCGACCCCCAACTCCTATTACCACCAGCAGCGACACCAATGGTCTTAGCTGCCAGATTCCGAAGGTGTGCCCACCAAAGGGGTCCAGAAAAATTAAACAATTGACTCCCAGACCACAGCTCCACAGCACTGAGGCTTAGATGAATGACAGCAAGAGTGCTCAGTAGTTAGGGAAATAGAGCACTCGGTGGGGCTGAAAGTGTAACCAAATCCTTGAGGAACTGCCTCCGGTGAGCAGGACCTGGCTGGCTGGCAGGAGGATGGGGAGGAGGGGCCGTAGAAGTGAAACGGCTCTGGACCAACAGGATTGAGAGACTCCCAGGAACCGCCTTACAGGGATTGCTGTTGACACATTGAGGGCAAAACTCAGCCCGGAGGGCACAGCTTTGCCTACGGGAAGAGAAGAAAATGGATCTCTAAGACCTAATTTTATTTCCTATTTCATTTTAATTTTTTCTCTCCCTTTTCCCTCTCTCTCTCCCCTTCCAAGTTTTACTGCTCTTCCCATTCTCCTCTATGCTATCTATCTCCCTCTCCTTCTTTCTTTTCAAGAGCACCTACCTTCCCCTTCCCCCCAACTTTCATCCCAAGCATTATGTCCTCCATTTCGCGTAACTGTCTAAATACAAATAGGTGTGCGCCCTCCCCCCGCGCCTGCAAGGTAGCCGGACCTGCAACGCACCAGCAGGTCAGGCCCAGCAACCTGGGAGTGGCAGAGCCACCCCACGCGCCTCCAAGGTAGGCGCACCTGCTACCAACCAGCAGAACAGGCCCAGTGGCCTGCCGATGTGGTAGGCACAGTGCCCCAATTGGAGGAGGAGCAGAGCCCATGCCCGCGCCTGTGCGGGAGACTTCACAACTATACAAGAGTAATACAAATATATAGGGGGAAAATTCAATAACACAACAGTCTCAGTAAGCAGAAAGAAACGCGAACAGTATGAAGAGACAAGGAAAGAAAGGACCACAAGCAATGCAGGTCAACTCAACGTTAGAAGAGGTAATATCTGCAGCAGATGGAATGTCAGATAAAGAATTCAGGAGATACATGCTTCAGATGATCTGGAGTCTCAAGGAAGACATTAGACAGCAAAATCAGACAATGAAAGATCTCTTCAACAATGAAATACATAAACAAATCCAGGAAGCAAAAGATAAACTATACAGGGAGATAGAGGTTATAAAAAACAAACAAACAGAAATCCTAGAAAGGCAGGAAGCAATAAACCAACTTAAAAACTCAATTGAGAATACTACCAGCAGAGTAGAACACTTAGAAGATAGAACATCAGACAATGAAGACAAAGTATTTCAACTTGAAAAGAACATAGACAGCTCAGCAAGACTGTTAAGAAACCATGAGCAGAACATCCAAGAAATATGGGATAACATTAAAAGACCAAACTTAAGAGTCATTGGGATACAGGAAGGCACAGAGCTCCAAACCAAAGGAATGAGCAATCTATTCAATGAAATAATTCGAGAAAACTTCCCAGAATTGAAGAACGAGACAGAATCCCAAATCCTAGAAGCCTACAGGACGCCAAATGTGCAAAATCATAAGAGATCCACATCTAGACACATTATAATGAAGATGCCCAACATACAGAATAAGGAGAGAATTTTAAAAGCTACAAGAGAAAGGAAGCAGATTACATTTAGGGGTAAACCAATCAGGATAACAGCTGATCTCTCAACACACACTTTGAAAGCTAGAAGATCCTGGAATAACATATTTCAAACACTGAAAGAAAATGGGTTCCAACCAAGAATTGTGTATCCAGCAAAATTAAGCTTCAAGATGGAAGATGAAATTAAAACCTACCACGATAAACAAAAGTTAAAAGAATTTGCAGCTAGAAAACCATCTCTCAAAAAAATCCTCAGCAAAACATTACAGGAAGAGGAAATGGAAAATAACAATGAAAACCAACAGTGGGAGGTAGGACAGTAAAGGGGGGAAAATAATCAAAGAGGAAAACAAACCATATTCAGTAACATAAATAAACAAATATGGCTGGAAGGATAACCCATATCTTGATAATAACCCTAAATGTTAATGGCTTACACTCACCAATTAAGAGACACAGGCTAGTAGAATGGATCACAAAACATGACCCAACAATATGCTGCCTACAGGAGACGCATTTGATAGGAAAAGACATACATAGACTGAAGGTGAAAGGTTGGGAAAAATCATACCACTCATATGGACTTCAGAAACAAGCAGGAGTGTCCATACTCATATCTAATAAAATAGATTTCAAGCCAAAGTTAATCAAAAGGGATAAAGAGGGACACTACATACTGCTCAAGGGAACCATACACCAACAAGACATAACAATCATAAATATATATGCCCCAAACAATGGTGCAGCTATGTTCATCAAACAAACTCTTCTCAAGTTCAAGAGTCTAATAGACCACCATACAATAATCATGGGAGACTTCAACACACCTCTCTCACCACTGGAAAGATCTTCCAAACAAAAGTTGAAAAGGAAACTATAGAACTCAATAACACAATTAACACCCTAGACTTAATTGACATATATAGAATATACCACCCAACATCAAGCAGTTACACTTTTTTCTCAGCAGCACATGGATCCTTCTCAAAAATAGATCATATATTATGTCACAGGGAAACTCTTAGACAATATAAAGGAGTAGAGATAATACCATGCATCTTATCTGACCATAATGGAATGAAACTGAAAATCAACAATAAAAGAAGGAAGGAAAAATCATGCATCACTTGGAGAATGAACAATAGGTTACTGAATGATCAATGGGTTATAGAAGACATTAAGGAGGAAATTAAAAAATTCTTAGAGATAAATGAAATCACAGACACAACATATCGGAATCTATGGGACAAATTGAAAGCAGTTCTAAGAGGAAAATTCATTGCATGGAGTTCATTCCTTAAAAAAAGAAAAAACCAACAAATAAATGATCTCATACTTCATCTCAAAATCCTAGAAAAAGAAGAGCAAAATAACAGCAAAAGAAGTAGAAGGCAAGAAATAATTAAAATCAGAGCTGAAATTAATGAAATCGAAACAAAAGAAACAATTGAAAAAATTGATAAAACTAAAAGTTGGTTCTTTGAAAAAATAAATAAGATCGACAGACCCTTAGCCATGCTAACGAAGAGAAGAAGAGAGAGAACTCAAATTACTAGCATACAGGATGAAAAAGGCAATATCACAACAGACACTTCAGAAATACAGAAGATAATCAGAAATTATTTTGAATCCTTATACTCCAATAAAATAGAAGAGAGTGAAGGCATCGATAAGTTTCTTAAGTCATATGATCTGCCCAGATTGAGACAGGAGGATATAGACAACCTAAACAGACCAATATCAATTGAGGAAATAGAAGAAACCATCAAAAGATTACCAACTAAGAAAAGCCCAGGACCGAATGGGTATACAGCAGAGTTTTACAAAACCTTTAAAGAGGAACTAATACCAATACTTTTCAAGCTATTTCAGGAAATAGAAAAAGAGGGAGAACTTCCAAATTCATTCTACGAGGCCAACATCACCCTGATTCCTAAACCAGACAAAGACACTTCAAAGAAAGAAAACTACAGACCTATATCTCTAATGAACCTAGACGCAAAAATCCTCAATAAAATTCTGGCGAATCGGATACAAAATCATATCAAAAAAATTGTACAATCGCTTCTCGGCCTTTTGGCTAAGATCAAGTGTAAAAAAATTGTACACCATGATCAAGTAGGATTCATCCCTGGGATGCAAGGCTGGTTCAATATACGGAAATCAATAAATGTTATTCACCACATCAATAGACTTAAAAATAAGAACCATATGATCATCTCGATAGATGCGGAAAAAGCATTCGACAAAGTACAGCATCCCTTTTTGTTCAAAACTCTCGAAAAAATAGGGATAACAGGAACATACCTCAACATTGTAAAAGCAATCTACACGAAGCCCCAGGCTAGCATCATTCTGAATGGAGAAAAATTGAAGGCATTCCCTCTAAAATCTGGAACAAGACAGGGATGCCCTCTGTCACCACTTCTGTTCAACATAGTTCTCGAAACACTGGCCAGAGCAATTAGACAGACGAAAGAAATTAAAGGCATAAAAATAGGAAAAGAAGAACTTAAATTATCACTATTTGCAGATGACATGATTCTATACCTAGCAGACCCAAAAGGGTCTACAAAGAAACTATTAGAGCTAATAAATGAATTCAGCAAAGTGGCAGGATATAAAATCAACACACATAAATCAAAGGCATTCCTGTATATCAGCGACAAACCCTCTGAAATGGAAATGAGGACAACCACTCCATTCACAATATCCTCAAAAATAATAGAATACTTGGGAATCAACCTAACAAAAGAGGTAAAAGACTTATACAATGAAAACTACAGAACCCTAAAGAGAGAAATTGAAGAAGATCTTAGAAGATGGAAAAATATACCCTGTTCATGGATAGGCAGAACTAACATCATCAAAATGGCGATATTACCAAAAGTTCTCTATAGGTTTAATGCAATGCCAATCAAAATCCCAATGGCATTTCTTATAGAAATAGAGAAAGCAATCATGAAATTCATATGGAAAAATAAAAGACCCAGAATAGCAAAAACAATGCTAAGCAGGAAGTGTGAATCAGGTGGTATAGCGATACCAGACTTCAAACTATACTACAGAGCAATAGTAACAAAAACAGGATGGTATTGGTACCAAAACAGGCGGGTGGACCAATGGTACAGAATAGAGGACACAGAAACCAACCCACAAAACTACAACTTTCTTATATTTGATAAAGGGGCTAAAAGCATGCAATGGAGGAAGGATAGCATCTTCAACAAATGGTGCTGGGAAAACTGGAAATTCATATGCAACAAAATGAAACTGAATCCCTTTCTCTCGCCATGCACAAAAGTTAACTCAAAATGGATCAAGGAGCTTGATATCAAACCAGAGACAAGGCATCTGATAGAAGAAAAAGTTGGCTATGACCTACATACTGTGGGGTCGGGCTCCAAATTCCTCAATAGGACACCCATAGCAAAAGAATTAATATCTAGAATCAACAAATGGGACTTACTCAAACTAAAAAGTTTTTTCTCAGCAAAAGAAACAATAAGAGAGGTAAATAGGGAGCCTACATCATGGGAACAAATCTTTACTCCTCACACTTCAGATAGAGCCCTAATATCCAGAGTATATAAAGAACTCAAAAAATTAGACAATAAGATAACAAATAACCCAATCAACAAATGGGCCAAGGACCTAAACAGACACTTCTCAGAGGAGGACATACAATCAATCAACAAGTACATGAAAAAATGCTCACCATCGCTAGCAGTCAGAGAAATGCAAATCAAAACCACCCTAAGATATCATCTCACTCCAGTAAGATTGGCAGCCATTATGAAGTCAAACAACAACAAGTGCTGGCGAGGATGTGGGGAAAAGGGTACACTTGTACATTGTTGGTGGGACTGCAAATTGGTGCAACCAATTTGGAAAGCAGTATGGAGATTTCTTGGAAAGCTGGGAATGGAACCACCATTTGATCCAGCTATTCCCCTTCTGTGTCTATTCCCTAAAGACCTAAAAACAGCATGCTACAGGGACACTGCTACATCGATGTTCATAGCAGCACAATTCACAATAGCAAGACTGTGGAAGCAAACTAGATGCCCTTCAATAGACGAATGGATAAAAAAAATGTGGCATTTATACACAATGGAGTATTACTCTGCATTAAAAAACGACAAAATTATAGAATTTGGAGGGAAATGGATGGCATTAGAGCAGATTATGCTAAGTGAAGCTAGCCAATCCCTAAAAAACAAATGCCAAATATCTTCTTTGATATAAGGAGAGTAACTAAGAACAGAGTAGGGAAGAAGAGCATGAGAAGATGACTAATATTAAACAGGGATGAGAGTTGGGAGGGACAGGGAGAGAGAAGGGAAATTGCTTGGAAATGGAAGGAGACCCTTAGGGTTATACAAAATTACATACAAGAGGAAGTGAGGGGAAAGGGAAAAATAATACAAGGGGGAGAAATGAATTACAGTAGAGGGGGTAGAGAGAGAAGAGGGGAGGGGAGGGGAGGGGAGGGGTGAGAGTAGAGGATAGGAAAGGCAGCAGAATACAACAGACATGAGTATGTCAATATGTAAATCAGTGGAAGTGTAACTGATGTGACTCTGCAATCTGTATACGGGGTAAAAATGGGAGTTCATAACCCACTTGAATTAAAGTGTGAAATATGATATATCAAGAACTATGTAATGTTTTGAACAACCAATAAAAAAAAAGAAAATGTAAAAAAAAAAAAAAGAAAGAAAATAACAAGCTAAATATTTAAGACAACACTTGGCACAAGATCCCAAATATTTTGGAACCAATATGTTAGAAATCTTTAAAAGCAGAAACAAATACTCCAACATTTGGCAAGAAATAAAGGCCCACTAATCAACAAGTCAATATTGTATTCCGAAAGTAATTTCCCACTCAATTCTCAGATATAAATCTGCAAAAGACTTCAACCCTCCAGTGTAAAGGAACATGTGGCCAATGAACACTGAAGGAAGGTGACAAGCCCACTTTACCAAGTAATAATCATAAGCCAGGGAGGAGAGGAATCAAAGTCTTCCATGTACCATGTTTAATTAACTGATGAGCAGATACTTACTTGCAATTAGCTTCTGTCAGCATCTATAACACATCAAATTAGCAAACTACACCATTCAATTTAGAGGAATTTCCTTTTACTATCTGGGAAACAAAAGAAAAAAAAAAACATATCCTAAAACTTCCTAATTCCTGGAAAAATACATGAAGAAGCAACTATATTTCTCAAGAGAATACAGATTTGATTGTCAAAGGAGAACAATCAAGTTCTGAGAAAAATGTTCCATGAAAGAATTGTTGCCACCTCAAAATTCACAGGTAGTGCTGTGGCCTACCTCACCCAATGCAACTCAGTGTCCTTTTCTATGGCCTGCCTTACCCAATGTAACTCCAATGTCCTTTTATACAAGGACCCGATGAATTGCACTGTTTCACATGAGAGCCACTAGTCACACATAGCTCCATAGGTGGCTTGCAAATCAAAATGTGATGTTAGTGTAAGATCTATACAGGATGTCAAAGATAGTATGAAAAAAGAATGAAAAATATCTCATTAATGTTTTAATATTGATTACATGTTTAAATTATTATAGTTTGGGTATATTTGGATTATATAAAATATATTAATTAATTAACATTAATTTGACCTGTTTATATAAAATAAATTAATTAACATTAAAAAAAAGTACATAATGGCCAAATTGTAAAAAATCATGATGCCTGACTGGTAGCAGCTCTGCTTTATGGTATGTGTCAGCTTCCAATAATTTTAAAGTGCTTTTTTCTTTCCAAATTGAAAGGCAAGCCTAGAAAAATTAAAGTAAATAAAATTCTTCTTGCTCTGGAAATTGCTTTACCTTTTTTCTTGTTTTGGTACTGGGAATTGAACTCAGGGATCCTCAACCACTGAGCCACATCCCCAGCCCTATTTTGTATTTTATTTAGAGACAGAGTCTCACTGAGTTCCTTAGCACCTCACCGTTGCTGAGGTTGGCTTTGAATCCACGATCCTCCTGTTTCAGCCTCCCAAGCCACTGGGATCACAGGTGTGTGCCATTGTGCCCAACTGCTCTACCTTTTTTAGAGGTAGTTTTCCTCTTCTGCTATCAAAAGGTGAATTCACATATAACTAGACAAAGTGGAAAAATATTTATGGAAATTGTTCTAATTACCCAATACATATTTAATAGCTGAACGTTTGCTATGAGTCCTGTGTTTGGGATGATAGAGACAACAAATGTGGGATTCTTTTGTTTCTATTGTAATTGAGGAGTTCAGAAATAATCACATGACTGGATTCATGAAAAGGCCATATTATACCTATTTTCAATTTATTTGCTGATTTCTCATTGTGTGGAATTTACTCTACAAGATGCCACAATGAAGAAGGCACTCTCACCACTGCTCGCGGAACACTGATGGCTCCAGATTCGGGCAGAGTTTAATGATTGAATTCCAGATCTGCTGTCCTTAGCTGAGGAATTATGGAAATGCTTCAGGTTCTGTATCTACAACACAAAGATAACGTTCACTCTATAGAATGTGACAAAGACTTTTACTGCTCATTAAATGTCCATGTTCTTCACATTTCCCAGTGCCTTTGTAGATCTTGCCAGACATATGAGTAATTCCAGCCCAAGAACTGGGAGTAAAACTGAGGTTGTGTCAGTTTATTCCAAAGATTTAGAGACCTGCTGTTCAAGTTTTAGCTATTCCCTCTTGAAGTAACACCAAAACTGAGGAAGACATCCTTCTGGAAATTTAACTGACCCACATTGGATTAGAATAAAATTTGTGGGCCAGAAAATAAACTTGTGCTGTTAACTGTGTTGCAATTCCTGGGTACATTTGCCATGGAGCCAGGGTTGACCAATGTATGGAATAATTGTGAGAATCAAAGAAGATGTTGCATGTAAAATTCTTCGTATAATGCTTTGCGTAGAGTAAGAAATCATTAAGTTAAAGCCATCGTTTACAGACCGTCCTAAATAAATTAGTTATTAAAAGATTTTCCTATTGTTTTGTTCTAGAAATAACTCAATATTGGAAAGGAAACTCTGAGGAGTGTTGGCAGAATATTTATTTGCAGAGCTCCTTTGATGACTTTGGTTCTTCTAACGCTTCTTTTCTTAATTAAATACACTTGATCTTTTGTGATAGGAGTGGTTGCTCATTGAACTTGTACTTTTTCTAAGCACAGTATATGTTTTTGGTTAGAGGTCTCTATGGTTTTTATTTATGGATAATTCATTGCTCCAAACCAATAGTGAAAACTAGTGATCTTTCAAATGTGGAAACACCCTATAATTTTCTTCTGGCACTGCAACAACTTTGATGTTCATCTTTCTCTTTTCTGGCTGAACCTATATGCGCTTAAGTACAGGATCACATTAAGAAAATGCTCAGACCACATGTAAACAACCTGTGGCTAGACAATTCCCGAACCCTGTGCAATGTCCACTTTCAATGGATGTCAGCTTCTGTGTTGCTTTCTTTACCATTTTTTTTTTATCCAGAAAAATGGGTCTTATTACTTTATCATGAACCAATGCATTAAGGCACAAGTCTAGACATGCTGTGACCTTTAAAGAAGTAGATATGCCCTTTGGCCCTGGAGGTAAGGATTTGGTATCTCTTGTGCCCTGGGACGCTTCTGGATATGTCTAGATAGCACATCCTGATTTAAAAGAGTTAGGGAAAAGATTTGGAAGGATATGTGAAGGAGTTAGAATACATTTGATTCCTCTACAGATGAAATGAAAGTGACCAATGAGAAATAAAGGGAAGAGGGAAATTGAGTTATGCCGATTGAATTGTTGATCAATTTTATTTTTCAATAAGCCAAGTTATCACTTTAAAGGAAAAAAAAAGAATTGTGGATGTATTTGACAAATCAGATGGCTCTATATCATGATAGAAAAACAAACCCAGAACTTTTATTCAGTCAGTGGATTTTATAAACTAAATCAGGAAGCTGTTTCCCTCAGCTTTTCTTCCCTCCTCTTTCTCTCAGTAGTTAAGATATGACTCATCAGAACTGATTATACAGCTGACAAAAACAACCATGAGAAGGCAGGTTGAGCCCTGAGGGTGGGGGTGAGCACTGCTCATTTAAATACTGCAGAAGCATCACCATTTATAGCTCCTGGGTGATTCTCTCACTCTCACATGGGAGCTCAAAGGTGAGCAACCTGGCCTCTACACAAGCGTAGGACTAAGAGGCCAAGTGGGAGAGGAGTTGCCAGAATGGGCAGGATCTCAGCTGGAGGCCACAGAATAGGAACTGGATGGGCCTTGCCCTGCACATGTGACTAGAAACTTGAATAAAGAACAAAGCAGTGGCTGCACTTCCAGAAGGATACAAGCACCAAGCTGGGAGGTGTGGAGGGAGTGAATGGTGGCATCCTGAAAGAGCCTGGTGGAGTGGCTGGAAGGAGCAAGAACAAGGTTTACAAGGATCCATATAAAAGACGCAGAGAGGGGAGGGAAGAAAGAATAAAACAAGTTGTCATTGTTAATTAGATTATTGCTAAAAAGTGTTTATACTCTCAGCTTTACATGAACCTATAAAAAATAGGTTTGGAGAAGTTCAAAATAACAGAATACAAACGCCTTAAAAAAGTCTATAAAATAATGTTAAATTTCACACATATTTACATAAATGTGAACTAAAGTAAAAATAAGATTGTGTTTTTCCTTCCTTAGTGGGCAAAGAAAAACAATTTGATAGTAGTCTGTTAGCCCTTGGGTGGGCAAACAAACATTTTAAAAATCCTGTTTCTATTGTTCAGAATGCTTGGTAGAGCAATTTGAAAATTGTAAAATTTTAAAATAAATGAGCTCATTAATGGAGCAATTTTTAGCTCTATTTTCATGTGTTCAAAGAGACACACACACGCATATACACAAACACATACAAAACACAATCTTCATAGCCTTTTTTTTTTTTTTGGTAATTATACAAATAGTGAACACAACTAATATCCTTCCACAAGGGTTGGTTAAATGATTATGTTACATAATCCAGTGGAAAACTTTGTAGTATGTTAAAAATACATCGATATGTGTTGATGTAGAGTCATAGAATATGGAATAATCTCCGAAATATATTGTCAAATGACACAAGCATTGTGTAATCCTTCACATAGTTTTCTCTAATACTAAAAAAAATATTTAAAAAAAGAGAAAGAAAACAGTCTTCAGGGAGTAAACAGGAGTGCATTGTGGGGGAAAGATGAGTACTTGAAGCATCTGCAAGAAAGTGTGCAATTAATGTCCGTGTGAAAGAGCTTGGAGGTCCAGGAAAAAGGGAAGAGTCCACTTAAGATGCATGCCAAAGTGCCTTGATGTTAATTTTACATTATTGCTTCCTTCCTTTGAATCCTGGTGTGCGTGCCACTGTAAATGTGTATGATATCTGAAAAGAAAACAATTCCTGGTTACCTAGAGTAACGACTAACATGGTTAGAAATGATTCAAACAAACATACTAACAGGACTTGCACACACAGAGAACACCCTAGCTCTCAGGAACAGGACCCATTTACTCCTCCCCAGAGCAGAGATAGGAGGCTCTCAGGCACAGCCCAAAGTCAACTTCAACCATCTCCCATGGCAACAAGGGAATCTACGTCAGCCTTTTAAGTAAACAGGTACCTATACTGTTAAAGTATCGGACATCAGTTGGCCAAAAAGGCAAATATTTACCCTCTGAGCTGGCAAATATGGCAATTTAAATTTCCTTCAGTGGAATTTTGAGTTAATTCTGAGGATATTATTTGCCTCTGTGTGTATGTGTGTGTGTGTGTGTGTGTGTGTGTGTGTGTGTGTAACTGGTAGCTTTTTATTTAATTACTATATTTATTCAAATTTGCAGATCCAAGTCAGGAGGTAGACTTTCTTAGATGAAGTCGATTTTAGAATCATAGTCTTAACTTCATAAGTCTTTGGTGAGGCTAGGTATGGTACCATGCTCCTGCTGGACCTCATGCTATTAGCTAAAGAGCAAAGTTGACAAATTTCTCTTTTGTGTTCATCCAGCTTTTTCATAAACAATCCTATCTCAATACTTGTTTTTTCCCCAAATCATCATTTTATAGGTCTCTTGGTGAATCTGACTCCTTGTAAGTCACCATGGAGACCACTCACGGTTTACTCAAAATTATTCCTAAATAGAACAAACAAAAGATGTCCCAGTAGAAAAGGAACTTTTATGCTTTTCTAGTGACTTTTTCTCTATTTCATTGTTAAGATCCTTGTAGACATCAATAAAAAGAATATAATATTTATTTTATATATTTTGCAAAAGACTTCACTAGAATCTTGATGCTGCTCCTCACCTGTAGTTGTCAGCATATTGGTGAATGTATCACTTGATTTTTTCTTCTGGCATGGACCAGAACTCAAAGGCTTTCTGGTGGCATTATTTGTGATTATTTTAATAAACTTTGTTTTCCTGCAATTGCTGACTTTGTGGTCTTGGATGTTTTCTTGAAACCATCAGTATAATCAATTAATTGTGAAATAAAAATTTCAGGGAAGTTTTTCTGTCATAAGACTGTATAACTCTATAATCCTATGCTTCTTGTCAGCTAATGATATTTTTGGTGACTTAGAAGTTGGTGTCAGCCGTCAGACTCCCCTGCCTGTTTGGCATCAGTCACCTGTTCCCTCAGTGGACCTCTTTCTCACACAGGAATTTTTTTTTATCTCAAAGAGAGCTCTGTAAGGTGCAAAGCAAAGCAAATACCAGGCTACTCCCCTCTATAGTTCTCATGACAACAAGAATTGACCAAGAAAACAAAAAAGCTTAAACAACTATCACACTTTCCTTGAAGCACTTTTCACAAGTGCCAAATTAATTTGTATCAACATATAATTTTTAGGAATAAATTTCCCCAAAATAAAAGGAACAGAATAAGTGACATTTCAAGATGGCTTTGATTATTCATTTTCGTCAATGTAACAGCAACCTGGGGGAAAGAAAATGCTGTTTTTACCACTGACTACATTCTCCAGAGATTTGAGAGTGAGTTTTATATCTGTCCTTTCTTTATTATTAAATTATATTGCTGCAGCATACATGTAATTTGGCAATGAGCTGACCTGCTTTGAAATATTCTTTTGCTTAAAATAATGAGTGAATCAAGCATGGTTATACATAAATTAATTTGATACTGAACATGCAGGAGCAGAAAATCTTTAATAAAATATGACCCTGGTGTCTTCCAAGTAAAAAAATGTAAGGACATTTAATACAGAAACTAACAAAACATTGAATGCATGCTAACAAACCTGAGATAAACAAGAATCATGAGAACTGAGTTAAGACATGCTGCTTTCACACAAGGCATTTCTGTAGGAATCTCATTTGATGGGAAAACACTGAAGAATACTAAGCCAAAGCAGGTATACATAATTTATATTTGGGAGAGACAACTCTACAATTGCACAGAGCTCCATTTATATGTGTATTTGGAACATTATTTAAAATGATTTATGTGAATAATGAATTTCATTCTCATTATGATAAAACAAAAAGGCAAATATTAGCCCTCAAAGAACAACAGGTTTTTTGTTTGTTTTGTTTCTTGTAACAATCAGAGAAAATGCCCATGTGTTTCTACCTTCTACATCTATAAGAACACAGTGTTGGGAGTTAGAAATATTTTGCATACTTGATGGGTAGCCATACTCTCTAAACATCATTTCTTTCCTTCTGGTCTGGAGATAATAAAATAAAATACTGTGTATGAAAGCATATATTAGGGGCTGATACATGGTCAGATAAATTGTTATGGCATATTTTTCTGAGCTTTCTGTGCTTCTGTAGCGGATGGACATGGACAGGCATCCGTTTCTCCTGTTCTATAGGTGTCTCTGGAACTGAAAGAAGGAAAAAGGTAGAGCAGCAGTTCTGCTTTATCCTGATCAAGTGTGAGGTCTGGCCATATGATCTGAGGTTGCAAGGATTTGAAATTCATTTAGGAGTTTGAGAGATGCACAAATCATAAAAAGGAAGAAAAAAAATTATTTGGGGGAAAATAGAGATGTTAAATATTTATCATTCTAAAAACATAATCTCACCCCCACACCTGACATGGCCTCAGAATCTTTCTCAATATAGAACACCAATTAATTGGAGTTAACTCAAGAGATGAAATTTGTTGTCATTAGTTAAAATGATCAATGACACACAAAGTGTTTCCTTGGACCAACATCGTCTGGGTTTAAGTTAGAAGTACCAATTCTGAAGTCTACTCTTAGATTCATTGAACCAGAATTTCTCGGGGTGGGGCCCAGGATTCTGCTTAGCAGTTCCTCCAGGTGATTCTGATTCATGTCAAAGGGTGAGATGCCTACTTAGATGAACAGTGAATTCAAAAAAGAACCTATTGAGGAACAAAGAACAGCATTCCAGACACTGCTCATCTGGGGGGCTCCTCATGTGCTTATTCCTTCTAATAATCTTTGGAGTTTTTTGAATTTTGGGTAAACAAATATTAAAGTACTCAGATAAGTAGATGAGAGAGAAGGAGAAAAATCTAGATTTCATAGTTATGGTATAGTTTTCTTGAAGCAAAAAAAGAAATAGAATACAATTTTCAATTCCAAATGTAAAGCCTACCTTTTTCTTCTCCTATTCCACCTCCTCCTTCTCCTTTTCCTTCTCCATCTCCTTCTTCTTCCACTCTGTCACACTAAGAAATACAGGTAAGAAACAAATGTTTATGTGGTGCCAACAGAATTCAGTTTCTTGATCCAGAAAAAAAAAAGTCACTAGAAAAATGAGATCGCAGTTCGCTGCTGTTTTCACAGAATAATATCATTTCTCACGAAAATCATTAGGAACCAAATAGTCATCCAATTTCTAAAATCTTGGAGTAACTTTATCCACCATGAAATCTAGAGAGGTTGTGGAAAGAAAAGCATGTGTCAATGCAGAATTTGGCTGTTAGAGCTTGAAGAGAAAGTTTTGGTCAGAGCTTGGGGATTGATAATAAAAATTCCCACTTTTAAAATTTTTAGCAGATTATGTGTTATGTTTTCTAAAATGGCTAGCCAGATAAAGTTTCAGGAAGAGGTCTGAATAAAATGTTCCAGCAACTGTTTCTTTTTCTTCCATGTTTTCTTTTGGAATACTTCTCATTTTGGCCAGAAAGAATTTTTCTTGTGCCTGGCAAAATAAGCAAAATGCAAACTAGACAAAGAATAATGTACCGTAAAAAAATACTGTATGAATATATTTATTTTGGCTAATATTTCTATAAGATCCAAAGTCTCCCTATCAGCCACTTTAATTGGAACCACAGTGTTTGATCAGGTGGGTCCCTTTGCACAAGGAAGTACAACATGAAGATCACGTGGTTGCCTCTCAACTGGATGATGCTTGGCAGCTTGTTAATGATAGCAATGCCACTGATAGTCATAGGTTGCAAGTGCTGGTACAGCCTGGGCATTGGTGTCTTGCCAAAGGCACCCCATCACTGCAGGATGAAGACTGCTCTTTTGTTTTCCCTTCTTGTTTGAGATACCAGCAATTATTTCAGCAACCAGAGGGTGAACTAACCAAGTTAGACATGTCAAGGACAAAAAGGCTGGATCTTAGCTGACTGTCCTGCTACAGATATGGCTTCAATCCCAGCAGTTTCTTAATATGAACCAACTGGATAGAAAAAAAGAATCCTGACTTCTCTTTCCTCAATACTACTTTGTCAGAACCTATTGATGGATTTCTGTGTGGCATGTTGAACTGCATCTAATATTCTGTGTAGAAGTTTTCTTTTCTTCCCCCTTCTAGCTGTGGTTGTTAGTCAGGTTATCACATTTCTAGAGACTGTTTTGAAGCTCCTACTGTCTCTGTTCTCACTGAAAGTTGATCAAAGTATGTAATAAAGACAAAATGTATTATACTCTTATAACCAGGTTCCCAAATAATCAAATTGCAATGTTAAAATTTGTCGCGTCTACCCGCCGGCAGGAAAGACGACAACAGCAGGATTCTTCTTTAACACACTTTATTGGAAGCTTCCATGAGGTATAGATGAGAGAGAAAAGGGCCCCGGGCCCGAAAAAACCACCCCTTATATACTTCAGCTGCAGCCCTGCTCGTACACCATTGGACAAAGAGTGCATAGCAACACAGCAGCAGCCAATAGAATGATAGACCCAGCACTTGCACATAATGCAAGAGACACCCGGCTCCAGCTTGTGCAAAGCAACAAGCACTTCTTGAAAACAGTTTGTTCCAGGAGCTGGACAATTGATACATTGTATTCTAGGGAGTGGCTGAAAACAAAGAACTGGGTCTCAGCCCAAGAATTAGGCTCACGCCCACACAAGGCAGCACAGCAAAATGGCTCTCTACAGTTCCCCCCTTTTGTTTTCTAAAAACAATACAGGCAAGAGTAGAGGTGAATTGCCATTACTCATACTAAGCCTTCAACCAGGAACCTTATCAGACCCAAGCAGGTCAGGACGTTCCCGCATGACCGGTATTGGCTGAATATGAAAACAGACACCACAGATCTTACAAGGCCTTGTGAGCTGGCCTCCTTGACGTGCATAAACTTCAGGGCTGGATCCAAGCCCTGGGGGCCGGGGGGAATCCACTGCCAGCAGTGTTTTCCTTTCGTTTGTTGCACGTCAAAGGGAATCAAGTAGCCCCTGTCTTAGGTCGTTCACTGCCCTTACATTGCTTACCCGTCTTTGGGGAGGCCCCATTCCCCTGTCTTAGGTTGCAGTGCAAGCGTGAAAGTTGCCCGTCTCTGGGTACTACAAGATCAGCTCGTTGTTGCCAAGGCGTTTAATGGTATCTACTCAGCCAGTCATTATTAGGTCTCTGAGGCTGAACTGTGGCTATAAAAATACAACGACAAACAAGTTGGCAACACCCTAAAAGAAAGGCACGGGTCCTAAAGCGATAGAAAAGCACTAGTGTGGAAACCCATCTGCGTGCAATGGCAGTAAAGCCGGCAGAGTGCAAGGGCTTTCCAACACTAAGAGAATAGCAAGAAGAGACATGTCGTTCCCAGTGCAATGTCCGTAAACTTGGGGTGCAACGACCATGTCAAAGATTCACTGTTTAATTTGCGCAAGCCAAACTTGAGGTGAGTTGCCATTTTCTAAAGCTGCAAGAGCTTGTGTGAGCATAGCCTCATCATGAGCATTGCGGGCCTTAAGGCGACAGAGAAACCACAAGCAGAGAACCATACCGAAGCAACACATTGCACCAAAAATGCCTACCCCCACCCACTCTTTAAAAAAGGAAAAAGCTGAAGATATCCAATCGGTGATTTGACCCAAAGTTATGGGATCGACGTGGGTACTATTCAAGACAGCTATCTGGGTTAGTTGAGACTGGATCAGGTCTTCCGCTGCCATGGACCAATTTCCAGCCAAGTATTCGCCGATGATACGGGAGGCATTCCTGGAATCATTAAATCATGAACCGGCATCGGCATTGGCCAAGCCCGTGCCACTGCCCACCACTGCATTGGTGTCGTCTGCGTCATCGGCATCAGCACCAGAGCCAGGGCACTCAGCAGAATGAAGATCCTCATCGCGGGATTGCCGTGGTAATTCTTGTTGCTGAGTAGCTGGCGCCAAGACTCTTCTTGTCAGGCGTTCCGGGACCCACAACGGTTCCGTGCGATCCTGGGGAAAAACACATACGGATCCTCGTGCCCATGTCAGCACGGGGTCAGGGCCGTTCCATTGGCCCGTAAGAACATCTTTCCACTTAACATAGCCAATCACAGAGGGCTGAGGGTTGACATTTTTGGGACACTCACATCTGACGTGACCGGGTTGACCACACTGGAAGCATGTCCTGGCGGCAGGACCGCCCCCTTTTGCAACCCGGAGGACAGCAGCTGCAAGACCTGCATTAGTTAAAGGTCCTCCAATCTCTCTACACACTTTCATCCATGCTTCTATGCCTTTGTTCTTATAAGGAGCGATTGCTGCTTTACATTCCTTGGTGCATTGCTCAAAGACCAATTGCTTGACAAGGGGCATGGCTCTATCAGGATCCCCAAAAATCTTTCCAGCAGCATCCACCATCCTTGCTACAAAATCTGAAAAGGGTTCTGTAGGGCCTTGTAAAATCTTGGTCAAATTACCAGATACCTCTCCTCTATTTGGAAGTGACTTCCATGCCCGAATGCAAATGTTATTAATTTGATTATATACCTCAGGAGGGAATCCTGTCTGTTGATTAGCAAATCTACCTTGGCCCAAAAGCATTTCCTTATCCCAATGCGGATGTCCTGCTGCATGGTTTTGGGCGGCTTGTTCTATAGCGCCCTCTAGCACAAATGCTCTCCAGTCCAAATATTTACCGGGGGAAACACAAGCCCGAACAAGGCTAGCCCAATCAGAGGGAGTCATACAGTATCTAGACAGACTCTCCACCTGAGTTAGTGTGAAGGCGGCATCCACTCCATAAGTGCGCACAGACTCTGCCAGGGTCTTCACAATTTTGAAATCTAAAGGCTCCGAAAATCTTCCCCTATTATCATCCTGAAAAACTGGATAAGCAAGACCCATCTCAGCATTAACAGCCTTCCATGTTTGAGCATGGAAAGCTCTCCCCGAAACACTTCCACCATACGGCGGTGGATCCGGTGGATCACATTTCTTGAGCCCCGATCTATCTTTGTTCCCTTCTCCGACAGCTAAACTCCCTAGCTGGCGAGACAGCCTTCCAAGCTCCTCCTCCTCATCCTCCTCGTCCTCTGACCCACTTTCGCATGGAGGCGTGCGCAGCGCACTGAGATCTGGATACAATCGTTTCCTCCCCTGTGTCTCGCTCCGCACACTTCCATCCTCCCGAGATACCTCACCTTTTGCCGGAGGCAATCGTCTCCTCCCCTGTTTCACGCTCCGCACGCTCCCATCCTCCTGAGATGCCTCACTTCCTGCCGTCTCTGATTTCTCCTCATGTAACTGTTCTAGAACTTCCTGTCCTAGAGCAAGTGCGTCATGACACCTGCCATCTGTGAGGCAACTACGGACTATCTTCCAAAGGGGTATCACTCCGCCCTCTAATATGCCCTGCTCAGAAGCAAAGTCGAGATCTTTGCCTAACTTATCCCAACTAGGTATAGTAAGACTGCCCGAATATGCAAACCACGGTGCAGCAACATCTACCTTCTGTAAAAATCTCTGTAAAGTGCTATGCTTCACTTTCAGGCCCTTGGAGCGTAACAGACCATCTAGGGCCGAGAAAAGCGGACTTGAAGGTGCGGCACCCCTGACACAACAACAAGAAAAACACAGAAAACAAAAGACACAGACGACAAAAAGAACACAGAAAACAAAAGTAAAAGCACACATTGCAGCTGCAATAAAATATGAGGCCTACGGGGTCCCGCTCTCGGGGACGAGGGGTCCGCTCACGGACGAGGGGTCCACTCAGGGACGAGGGGTCCACTCACGGGACGAGGGGTCCACTCCGGGACGAGGGGTCCACTCACGGACGATCGGTGCACCACTCCTGTCGACTGAAAGTTCTGATTTTCCCGGGTTTCGGCACCACTTGTCGCGTCTACCCGCCGGCAGGAAAGACGACAACAGCAGGATTCTTCTTTAACACACTTTATTGGAAGCTTCCATGAGGTATAGATGAGAGAGAAAAGGGCCCCGGGCCCGAAAAAACCACCCCTTATATACTTCAGCTGCAGCCCTGCTCGTACACCATTGGACAAAGAGTGCATAGCAACACAGCAGCAGCCAATAGAATGATAGACCCAGCACTTGCACATAATGCAAGAGACACCCGGCTCCAGCTTGTGCAAAGCAACAAGCACTTCTTGAAAACAGTTTGTTCCAGGAGCTGGACAATTGATACATTGTATTCTAGGGAGTGGCTGAAAACAAAGAACTGGGTCTCAGCCCAAGAATTAGGCTCACGCCCACACAAGGCAGCACAGCAAAATGGCTCTCTACAAAAATTATTTCCAGGAGGTTTATTATAGCAAGTGACAGAATTCCTCAATTTATAATATAATCTTTTTGTCAATCACTCCTCTGGTTGCCCTCCTATCAAGCTCAACAAATATTTCCAGGCAGTCTCTATGTATTTTGGCACCTGCATCAAGCAGAGACTGCCTTGTTAAAATGGGTACAGCATTTCCAGCCCTAGAAGCCTTGAACTCTCCAGCCTGCTGAAGCTGACACATGTGGTGCTCAGTAAGTTGTCATTCAGAGGGCACACCATTGTTCTCTTGAAATAGATGGGAGCATAGGATTTGTGAACAGTCCACCAACATCATAGCTGGCAATTCCAACAGCTCAGATAGAGGGGCAATTTCCTAGACCAAGGGTGTGGCATGCCAATGGCTGCTGTTTCCCTGTTGAGAGAGGACTGGGGTCTGTGCACTCGGCAGTTATAACTTTAACTGTACCCTCAACACCAAGACTTGTAAAACTTACCACACTTTATTAAAAGTCCAGTTAAATGCAACAGATTTTTTTACTGAGAACTGTACTTGGCATTCTGGATAAATAAATTGCAATGGACTGTCTGCTCTTACTTTTGTGAGTAATTGTGGAGGCAAGGCAAAGTTACAACCTATTTACAACCCCCCAGTGATAGCCTTTCCTCAGGATTCATGATGATAAACACAAGAATAACTGGGAATGAAAATCACATACTGTGAAATAATTACTAGATTGTGCTAGATATTATGCTTAGCTTTTAAAAATAATATTTTTAGTTGTAGATGGACACAATACCTTTATTAATTTTTATGTGGTGCTGAGGATTAAACCCAGTGCCTCAGACATGTGAAGCAAGCAATCCACCACTGAGCTACAATCCCAGCCCAATGATTGACTTCTTATTCACATCATTTCCTTTAAATGAAAGGGAAGAACTCTCTTTACATATTGCTATTTCTATATTACAATTGAGAAAACTGAATTCAGAGAAGTTAATTATATAAACCTACTGAGACCAACTAGTGTGGATAAATCTTGACTAAGGGTTTGTGCTGTTTCTTTTTTTGTTCTGAATATTTACAGTCCCCAAACTGGCAATTATAATGCTGGTATTTTGAAAAAGAGAGTTGGGTGGCACACGCCTGTATCCCAGCAGCTTGGGAGGCTGAGGCAGGAGGATTACAAGTTCAAAGCCAGCCTGAGGAACTTAGTGAGACCCTGTCTCAAAATAAAATAAATAAATAAATAACAAAAGGCCAGAGGATATGGCTCAGTGGTTAAGCACCCCTGGGTTTAATCCCACAGTACCAGGAAGAAAAAAAGAGAGAAAAGAAACAGATAATGAAATGGTTTTAATAATAACACCACATAAAGAGGCATATTTTATAAAGTGAATGTCTAGATATCTACCATTTTGAGAATTATTACCATTTTATATGAATTAACTCTTAAATCCTATAGTGGTCCTATTAGGCAGATATTATCCACATTTTACATTGAGGAAACTGAAATATAATATATAAATATAATGGATGCGAAATTGCCCAAAGTTACTCCACTAATGTGGTAGAAAATTTAGAGGTTACTTTTCCTTTGAATTATTTCCAGTTTTCCATTGACTTCATGACAGTTAAATAATATACAACATTATTTTTTTTTTTAAATTTAAACTCTTAAATTACTTGAATGAGCATTTATTGAGCATAAACTGTATGAAACTGACATTCATTTTAAACACTAGGGAAAGAAAAAGAAAATATACATATTCAAGTTCTTCCTATTCTTCTGTTAAGGTGCTCACCTTATTGGGGGTTAATGATATACAAAAAGAGAATTTAACATAATAGATTGCCAATAGATCTGTACATGGTGAGATATGGAAATACTTGATGCTCTGGGAAATTCAGAGACAACTTTCTGAGGGGAGGAATTAACCAAGTGTTTGGAAGTGTAAGTAAGAATTATCCAAATGAAAAAGTTAAAATAGGGTATATATGTCAAAATAGGTTAAAATATACTACAGTAATAAGTAATGCCATTTTATTTCTTCCCAGTCTTCTTTCTGACTTCAGACACTGCCCTTGCTCTGGGTCTGAGGCTGATAGATCCTCTGGAAGTCTGCTATTTGCCATGGCAGGAGGAAGGAAGATGTAAAAATCACACATGTGCTCCTAAAAATCTTCTGTTTGGGTGTGTCATTCATAGCTCTTATTTATTCTTCATGGGTCAAGACAACTCATGGTCATTTTCAAGGGAGTGAGAAGTATTATTCTACCATGAACCCTGAAGCAGTTCATCTGGAAATTGAGTGGTAAATAGTCCTAAGGCTTGATGGAGTTCCCTGTGGATAAGAATATAAATAATATGGTTCCTTTGAGTAGTGCAACAGGAACTATCAGGAATTTTTGACAATGTAGACTAAAGTCAGGTTGAGAAGTCCTCATAGCCACTTTTCCAAAAACTTGGGCTTTATTCCATAAACTTTAGAAACCAAAAAGGAGAATGAGTCTCAAGTTTTGTTCTAGACAGGTGAAGAAGGTAGAGTAAATTTGAAGAAATCAAAACTAGAAGCAAGAAACTCAGTTAGAACATAATTAAAATCATGAGATAAAAACTAAATTGGAGATACTGGAAGCAGCAAAAGTATTAATTTAAAAAATATTTAGGCCAGGCGTGGTGTTACACCCTGTGATTCCAGCAGCTCAGGAGGCTGAAGCAGGAGGATTACAAGTTCAAAGTCAGTTTCAGCAATTTAACAAGGCCCTAAATAACTCAGCGAGATCCTGTCTCTAAATAAAATATAAAAAAGGGCTGGGATGTGGCTCAATGGTTAAAC
The DNA here is from genome assembly GCF_964194105.1 of Spermophilus citellus. Classification (NCBI taxonomy): domain Eukaryota; kingdom Metazoa; phylum Chordata; class Mammalia; order Rodentia; family Sciuridae; genus Spermophilus; species Spermophilus citellus. The sequence continues at coordinate 91,653,587 of NC_138186.1, read as the reverse complement.
ATTCCTGCGTTCAATCCCCAGAACAATAATAAAAACGAAATATTTAGAAGGTATTGGTTAATTGGATAAGCAGGGTGAGGACAAAGAAAAAACCAACAAAATTCTTAGATTTAAAATCTGGTTGATGTTGACAGGGAATATATGAGCAGCAGAATTGAAGAGGAAGTGAATTTTGGATATAGCCTGTGTTTCACACGTGATTAAAAATATCAAACAGGTATTTGTAAATGTGAGTTGAAAGTCTTAAGGAAAAATTATGGATAGAGGTTGAGTTTGGGAAATTACTGGGATACAGAGGTAGTTAAATTCATGCAAATGGACTTGACAGTCCAAAGAGAAACTCTCCACTGAAGAGCAGTGCACCAAGGACGGAATTCTGAAACTCCAACATTTAGGAAAGGTACAAGCCATGGATAGCTCACAAAAGGGATTAAGAAAGACTGGACAGAAGAAAAGATGGAGGCAGGAGTAGGAATTCAATGGAGCAAATGTTTCAGACTTAATAATGATGATAAAAAAAGGTCTTGAAGTGCTCTTTGGACTTGGGAATTAGTGACTCTATTCATAAACATTGACAGAACATATCAATTAATTGGTTGGGAGAGAAAGTAAATATCAGTGGGGTGGAGGAGTAATTGGGGAGTGCCAGGATGAAGACAACAAACACAGATTATTTTGTCAAAAAATTGACAAAAAAGAGAAGTAATAATATAGTATATTATGAGGACATAGGGTCAGAAAATTATAAAAATTGGAGATGGGGGGGATGTTTATGAGGTATGGAGAAGGAGATGGCAATGCTGGAAACACAGGAGCTAGAAATAAATAGTATCTGTGTTTCTTAAGTAGTCAACAATTGCAATTTGACAGCTATATACTTTACTATGGAAAACTGAAATTTTTCCAGAAAAGAGTCAATAAATTGGAAAGCAATAAAATCCTTATAAAAGGCAAAACTATTCAGGGAACTGAACTGGAAAGAGGCTGAGGGTTTTATTTTGACCAGATTTGCTGTACAATTTTAGCCAAGTTATTTTGATTTTCAATGGATCAGTGGAATGCAAAGTTTAGTTAACTCAAGTTGAACTTATCTCTCTGTCTTGTTTCCACATATGTAATATAATGGTGATCTAGTTCGTAACTAGGACAGATAATTAGGATGTTTGAGTGTTTGAAGGATAACTAGGATGTTTGCAATAAAAATGAAAACACTGCACAAACGTTTCTCAAGAACCTGTCATTTTCCATATAACTTCACACTGCTTTATACTATATCCTATTTAATGCCTAAAAGTCTAGACTTGAAAAAAACATTTAATAGTGGTAGAATTTCAGAGTAAGAAGCATGGATGTTGTTTTATAAAAGAGTAAGGTAGGGAAACAACAATCAAGAATTCTCTTGAAAAGATTTCAAATACCCCAGACTAGAGATATTGCCAACCCTATGGAAAAAATCTTGAAATAAATCCTGTGCAGCCATCCGGTTCAGACTTGCATTCTGATAGAACTTACCTGTGTGAAGTGGAGCAGCCTTCTTGTTCTTGCTCAGTTTGCAACTAGGTAAACACTTCACATATTGTATATTGAGGTGATAAAATGTGTTGCTAGGTAGAGGAAATTATTTTTGATGTCTTCCATACTTCAATTCACTTTCTAATTTAATGATTATTGAACATTTTTTCATTTATTCTTGCCTGGTGACTGACCTGGAAAGCTTTCTCTAAAGCTCTGGCCATAGCCTCTCCTCCATTTGCAACTCTAGCCTAATCTGAAGCAAGTATTTCAAAATTGTAGCCCTTGTTTCACATGAAACACATTTATAATTGGTTGTTGGTAGTGACTTCGGGCACTGGGTTGAAAAAGTTGGTGAGGAAAAGCTGCAACCCAATGGGAAGGAATATGGTGATTACAAATTAATGTCTGTTTAGAGTATAGAAAAAGGAGAGGCAAAGTGAATACCAGGTTTTTCTCACTCCCAGTGGCATCTCACACTCTGGGATGTATTATCTATCATTGGAAGCACTGAACCTATGCCTAATTATCACCAATTTTCTGTCTCATTCCATGCTTGGAACTTTATCTCCATGTTGTGCACCGAGTCAGTCTTAACAAATTTCATTAACTGGTGGGTCCTGAGATGTGACGAACATTTGTCATATAGAAGGCTTTGTGCTAATTATTCTAAGAGAAGAAAAGATGGAAAAGCTATGGGTCCTGTTCATAGGCATGAAGCCGTTCAAGTTGCTTTCTTATTTGGTTCATTGGTTGTTGTAATTTTTCAATTTACTTTCTTGGGGTGAGTTTTTCATGTGGTCAACTAACTTTAAAACAATTATTTTAGATTCATTGGACAGAGAAAGAAAAGGGCATTCAGATAAGCCACAGCCTTGATTCTTACCAAACACAAAATAATGTCTACATTTGAACTATATTTTTATTATAAAATAAAATATTTTAATTAGCTTAAAAACATCAATGAAATGCTTAGAAGCCCTGTGTATTATAGGATAGGATAGAGCAAATGAGCAAATATGCTGATGTTATTGAGATTCAATATTCACATTGTGGGAAATACAATGTGTACATATGGAATGGGGGAGATAAGGAGAATGTTGGATTTGAAGTAGAGTTATCACCATGAACTCATGATTTCAAATATACATCCTTTCTTAGTTCTGTCACCTGAAGGGTCCTGGAGGACTATTAATAATTTTCCATCATCAAAACTTTGGCACCTGTTGCATACAAAGCATATCATTTGAACTACTTGATTAAAAAAAAAAACCTGCACCACAGGGAAGATGATCATAAATAGATGCTCAAATTATTTCAATTGTTCAGTATTTTTTAGTCATTGTTTGGTAATATATTTTTTAGCTGACTTTACAATTCTGAACTCCAATCAAAGATCAGACACCTTGCATGTAGTTTTGCTGTGTTTTTAAAGTTCTTTAACCCAAATTAGTTTTCCACCTATTTCAACTTTGATGGAACTGCCAATTTTGAAGAGTAGAGTGTCTCTGAATTCATGTGTTTTTAACTTCATGATTAGATTGAGGTTAAACAATTTCAGCAAGAATACTACACAGGTACTGTTGTGTACATCCCAGTATATCAATGGGAGATGGTGCTCAGTGTGTTAGTTTGTGTGTGTGGTTTTGTCACATGTTAGGCTGGTATGTGTCAACTTTTTTTTTTTCATTTGAAAGTATGCTTTTTTCTTTATCTTTAATAACTATAAGATGACATTCTGATACTATATGAACATCATGTTCCCCCATACACTTTCGCCCACTAGTTTCAGCATACAGTGATAATCTGAATTACTTTGGAGATTGCAATGTAGTCATTTTCGAAATTTATTTTCTGACATTCTTCTGTAAATAAAAGAACCCCTCTTTCAGTACCACTATAGAATCAAGAATTTTTTAAAAACAATTCAATGTGTTACAGTCCATTATGTTCAAACTTTAAGCCCCAAATCATCACATATCTGGCCCTTCCTGCTTCTTGCTTTGTCCTTTTGAATTCTCTGGGCACCTCCTTTGCTTTCTGACACAAGATGTTCTTGGCTCACCTTGATTCTGATCTTGAATCAGCAAATTCTCCAGGAAACATGTTCTCCATTCAATGGGAAGTATTTCCAAACCAAGATATTGGTACTATTTTTATGTTCATTGCCTCAAGGTGACATTGCTTCTGGGTCATATCAGGGGACAGAGCTAGGAAGGGACATATGTTTGAAATCATGAGTTCATGTAAACTCTGTTTAAAATCCAACAGTTCAGGGATTCTCTTTTTCTTCCTTATTTCATATTTGTGCATTGCTTTCCCACCATGTAGACCCTGAATCCAACAGTATCATTATATTTATTCATTTGCTGCATTATATAGTACACAGAAAAATTTAATATCAACAAAACTGCTAAGTAATGTTTACAACATTCTTAATGTTCTATTTCCTGAGAAAATATTTTATTAAGGTTATGCATTGATAAACAAGTTCAAGAATTATTTGAACAATTTTTTAAATGTGTGGTTGTATTTTCCCTTTGACATATGATTTTGTTTCTGTTGGAGTTAAATTTTAGCTTTTTGTTTTTCAACCTTATTGATATAATTTTATTTTCAAATATATGAACTATTTATCTGACTCAAACCCCTCAAAACTACAAAAACATTGTATTCAGACTAATTGTATGTACCTTACAATTCCTGTTATAATCACTTCTCTTTCCTTCTGATGCCAGATAATGAACTATCTATCTGCATTCATTTTTGGTTTATTAGTCCTATTTTTCTTTTTCTATTTTTGCTAAAATGAATGGTGTAAGAGCTATATAAAGACAGATACAAACATATGGCAGCATACTCTTTTGTGCCCCACTTTTTTTCACTCTATATCCATTCTCAGAAGTCATCCTTCTTTTAAAAATAGCTTATATTGTAAAATAGCACTACAGTGTAAGCATGTAGCAGAATTTGTTCAACTAACCTACAGATAGACCTGGGTAGTTTCCAATATTTTACTATGGTATATAATTCCCAGTGAAAGACCTTTTACCTATAAGTCTTTTGCACTTGTAGTAACATAGACCTTGAGGTAAATTCCTACAAGTGGAATTTCTGGGTCCAAACACATTTTGATAGGTATTACCAAATTTTCCTTAGAGATTGTATGATAACAGAGAGGTTTGAGAGAACCTTTCTTCATAATTTTATGATTGGAAAATTATCAAGCTTTTGAATTTCAGGGAAGTTTTTTTTTTTAATTCTTATGTAATTCTGATGTACAGTTGGGTCAAGAACCACTGGCCTAGAATATCAGTGATCCTAAGAAACTAAGGAATGAAGGTAGTAGTGATACAGTGGTAGCCAGTCACACAAAAACAAATGTCATATGCATGTATATTCATAATGAAACTCACATCCTTCTCTATAATTAACATTCACCAGTAAAAAACAAACAAAAAAACACAATAAAATAAAATAAAATGAAGGAGTAGAAAACAACTCATACTAATGTTATTCATTTTTTCCTACATTTGACCTGCCCAGAGGTAAGGATTAACATCCTGTGATACTCATGTGAAAAATACATCCCACACTTATCTTAAAATGGAATATGCCTGTTTGGCACCACTTTACATACCTTACTTATCTGAAGATGTCCAAAATGGGTTGATGCCTGTTTAGACACCAGCTGGAGAGCACATTCATGGTGCCTGGCATCCTATATGACTCATTCAAATTAATACTCATTCAAACATTAGTATCAAATTGAACTGATAGAAACCAGGCACCATATTTTATAGTTTCTTAGATATATTTTTTAACGTCTCTAAATCAGTTTGCATTTCACAGTTGATAGCATGCCATGCTTGAAGTGGCACCTTTTTTTTTTCTCTTAAAGGTACATAAAAAATAGTGTATCTTGCAAGTAAGGTTGTCTTGGATTTAGTAAAATATGGCATTTTTCTATATTAATTTTCTAGAGCTATATAACAAAATACCACAAAGTAGGTGGTTTAAAACCATAGAAATTTGTTGTTTCACAGTTCCGGAATCTGCTAGTACAAAAGCAAGGTATCGGTAGGCCCCTGCTCTCCCTGAAACTTGCAGGGACAATCCTCCCTTGCTCTCTGTCCCAGCTTTTGGTCTTTTGCAATCCTTGGCACTCCACAGCTCACAGCTGCAGCACTTCACTCTCAGGCTCTGTCATTATGTGACACTCTTCCCTCAGGTGTCTGTCTTCTCCTCTTAGTGCAAGGACACTAGTCAGTTTCACCTGACAGCCCACACTAGCTTCCAGTTACTGGGTGGTAATTAATTGTGTCAGCAATGACTCTATTTCCAACAATTATCATTCAGAATGGGATACTGGGGATTAGGACTTCAATGTATCTTTTAAGGAGGGCACTATTCAATCCATACAGTTTTTAATACCTTTCATATGAAGTTTTACATATAAAAGAGTAGTTAAACTGAGAATCAAAATGACATTTAGGTGAATTGTACGCATGCTTTCTTCAGTGACCCTGAGCACATGTATAGCTAATCATAGCAGAGAATCAATTGACTGTGGTTACTCTTCAACGTCTCTTCCCTAACCCCTGTGTCCCATGGTGACCACAGGCATCCTGGTCCCTGCATTCTTTTTTTTTTTTTTTTTTTTTTAAGGAGAGAGAGGAGAGAGGGAGAGAGGGGTGGGGGAGGGAGAGAAAGAGAATATCTTTTAACATTTATTTTTCAGTTTTCGGTGAACACAACATCTTTATTTTATTTTATGTGGTGCTGAGGATCGAACTCAGTGCCCCGGGCAAGCCAGGCGAGCACATTACAGCTTGAACCACATCCCCAGCACCCCCTGCATTCTTTTGCCTTAGTAGTTCAGTCTTCATGTCCTCCCCCAGGGTCAGTGGGGCCCCCTGGGCTGCCTCTCTTTGCCAGTGTCCATTTATTTATATGAAACAGAGTTACTTGTCTTTGCCCCTAGAAATACCCTCTGCCACAGCTACAGTCACACTACTTTCTCTGTCAGGCACTGTGTCCTTCATGTATTCCAGGGCCATCTGCCCACTAGAGGCAGCTTCCTACACTAGAGAGTGACCCACCTTTGCCTGCAAGGTCAAAAGGCTTCCTGGCCTTATCTTTCTTCTGTAGTTGATCAACTGTGACTGTCTGCTGTACTGTCTGGTCCCACACAGTGATCATGTGCTACATTGGCCTTTCAGTGGACTTTTGTTCTGGCTTAGGCTGCCCTACCATCACATCTAGTGTGTGGTAACATGAAGCACTCCTCCCTGCCTGATGGATCACAACCCTAGGACAAGATACACTCATTCCATGGTTTCAAAGGGGGAAGAGAGAGCTTCCTGAAAGATTATACCTAGAAAGACTCTCCTAAGAAGAACTGGAATTATATGCAATGTAAAAATCCCTACAGGAAGCTAATTAAAAGGCTATTTTACATTATACACATTAAATTCAGAAAGGTTTAATTTGTCAGTAATATCTCAGTAATGGTAGGGGAAAATAAACATACAAAAATGAAAACAAAAACAAAAAGCTTAAACAAGCTCTGACCACTACAAATATGAGGACTGCCACACTTTAATCTACTTCTAATCTATTTTTGGAATCTATTTCCTGATTGTTAAATCTAAACAAATTTCCAAGTTAATAAACTGAAGTTTGTGTTTTTTGATTTCCTTTTATAGCAATGTGTTAAATGAGATTAAGTGTCACATTTACACTACGATCAAATAAGTTAGGTATGAAATAAGCACATAACCAAAAAATAAATAAATAAAAGTATAACTATGGGCATATAAATAATATTTTGGGCAGGTATATTCTAAGAAGGAGTAATTTTGAAAAATAAAAAGTGAAAATAAAAATTGTTTTAATGAATAACAAAAAATATTTCTCTTGTAATTTTGCTAAAGAAGATGTCAGGGGCTGGGGTTGTGGCTCAGCGGTAGAGCACTTGCCTAACATGTGCAGGGTGCTGTTTTTGATCCACATAAAAATAAAATAAAGGTATTGTGCCCAACTACAACTAAAACAAAATATCTTTTTTTTTAAAAAAGGAGGTGTCAGAAAAAAAAAGGCCTAAATTTTGTTAAAGAATTGTATTGACTCTCTGACTTCTAAGTGAATATCTACATGGACAGACATATGAGAATGATTAACATCAATCTAGTTGGAGTTATGAATATGTTGTTTGGGATATATATATTCTCCATAGTTACAGTGGTTTAGATAATGAAGAAGCTTAAAAGTTGAAAAGGCAATAAAACTATAAATTCTTGTTTGCAAGCACCAAAAAAATCCCAAACCCAATTCTGTCCAACTTTAAAGCTAAAAGATATATATTGACAACTTTGAGAAATAGAGAAACAAGGCAAACAGCAGGTATAATTTGATTCAGACACTCATGATATACAAGTTGGAGATGGCTTTCTCCAATTTGCACCCTTCTGGCCATCGGGCTCACTCTTTATGGCTTTTCATAGGTAAATTCTAGGGCCTCCCAGAGCCACACACTTCCTCATTCATTTCCAGGAGGGAAGAAACAACTTCCTCATATCTTTGATCATAATTCCTGAGCTTCACTACTATCAGGCTAATCTAGATACACATCTCCCCTTGAATCACTGTCTGTCACCAGAAGACAGCCAAACGTTGATTGGCTTGGGGTGGGATATATGGCTCTATACCTCTGTCTTTCTCTAGGTTTTGGTAACTACTTCCTTCTCTTACTCCCTGTGCCCAGGGTAGCACCCATCCTTTCTCCCAACACTGCAATTACTTGCTTCAGTCTCTCTCTCTCTCTCTCTCTCTCTCTCTCTCTCTCTATATATATATATATATATATATATATATATATATATATATACACACACACGCACAAATACATACATACACACACACAAATACATACATACACAACAAATACATACATACACACATATATATGGGGTGAGTATGTATGTATTTTATATATATATATATATATATATATATCTCCCTTTATTGAGGAGCATACCATGTGTTTTTTGCCAAGACCTAGACTGATAATCCAAGCAAGCTGCCCAGCTACCTTTCCATAGGGGAGCACTGAGAATAGAGCCACAGGGCCCTCACTGCCCTCTAGCTACCTTGATTGTCTCTGGAATGGTGAGTTCAGTTGGCACAGGTATATATCTAGGCATGAAAAGGAAGATTTCACTTTGTATGGATCTCTATTTAAAATGATAGTGTTTGAAAATTACAAAAACTTGAAAAAAGCACACACAGTTTTACATTAGCACATTTTACTCTAAACTTGGGAGATGCAGTCACCTTTTAAATCGTGTATTAGAATTTTGAAAAGTTTCAGACCATTTTTGGTGGGAGGCCACAAACAATATTTTATTTTTATGAGGCCAAAATATTTTAAGAGGCCAAAATAACAAAGAAGGAAATGAAAGAGCTCAGCAACATCAGGATAGCCCATCCAACATTCTGCCTTTATCTTAGACAGCTTTTGTAGACAGCTGTGATAGTCAAGACTAGGTACACCTACATGAAGGAGTATTTAGCTGAGGGAAACAGATGCAAAAAGTAAGAAAAAAATGCACTGCAAGTTTGTCTTGATGTCTGTTCTGTGATACACAATCTTTCTAAGCCAAAATTTTAACCTTGTGTACAATCAGTTCGGTGTGGCCCTTAGTAGAGAACCATAAATTAAAGATAAGCAATGGTTCAGACTTTCCAAGGCCTTGACTCAGGAGTAATTCTGGAATCCCAACCAAATCTGCATTTGGTTAAGAAATTTGGCACATTTTTCTATTTTGAGAACTTATACTATAATCACAAGTCACTATTTTTTTTCCTTCCAAATAAATGTCCTTAAAGTAGGTGTAACTAGAGAAGTTTCCTCCTTCTTTTTAAAGGAAAAAGGAAATTACAACAACAGCAACAACAAAACAAATAAATAAAACCAAAGAGAACAAAAGTGAAACAAAACACAGGCAAGTTGGATAATTGTGTATGTAGTATGCATTATGTCTTAATCAATGTACAAAATTTATAGTGCTAGGCATCAGGATGATTCAGTAGGCAATCAGGAGGCATGTCTTATTGGGGAATGAAGTTTTAAGTTCTGAAACACCAACATAATCAATACAGTGGTGATTCAACTTCTGTACAGGTTTTCTTTAGATTAAAAAATGCTTTTTCTATTTTGCTCTAATGCTCTTCTAGATGGCTCATTAGAACTGGTGTTTTTCTAATTGGAAGAGTAAGCTAATATGAAGGGTGGAAGTTTATTGATAGTCAGAAAGTGAAAAACAAACAAATCTGTAAACTGCAATGAAAGGAAGAAAGGAGAGGAAAGGAAATGTAGGGCAGAAGGAGAGTGACTGTTTCCTCCTGTACCAGCCAAAGCAGACCCACTGTCAATCTCTGGGTCCCCAGCAAAAAGATTTCGGTGCTGAATTATGTGAGTCTATCTTAAATCAGGATGATGGATTAGGAAATCTCTTTAATCCCTTCAAGTCTCATGATTTATGCATTCAGGGCCATTTTTTTTTTTTTTTTTTTTTTTTGTATAAGTAGCAGAGGCAAATGTGCCAATTTCTGATGGGGGATAAGTAGAAAAAGAAAATGTAATTTCTGCTTTCAAATAGCTCACAATACAAAAAGGGCATTCACATACTGCTTAGATAAGGAAAATTAGCTTCATTTTCTATAATCTATCTAATGTTCCTTAAACTTGGGCTCTCTTTCTTCTCACCCCACCCCAAACCTTATTACTCTTGGTAGTAAAGAAAAAGAAAAATACCGTCAACTAATGATTTCTCCGGCTCCTTTAGTTTGAACAGCTCGGGATTTTTTTTTAGATCTCTTTTCTTTTTAAGATGAACATTCTATGAAGTCTAAGTTCAAATCCACATGATGGTGGCTTTTTTCTTGGCTTTTTCCTTCTTAAGATGGTGTCTGTCCTTTGCATCCCCATGGCACTGAGATGCGGAGGAGTGTTCAAGTCTTCTGTTGGTTTTTTCTGACTATTACCATGAGTGACTGGTCTAACCCATGGGAGCAGCCTGGTCAGTCAAATGTGCTCTGTGATGTCATGTTCTGAGCCTGAGATTGAACCCTGGTGCCAAAGTCAGCAACAGGGAGCCCATGATCTTCTATTCAGCACGTGTTCTTTCCTGTCTGCACTTGTGGTTATGGATGTCTTAGAGGCAAGCCTGGTGCCTGACTGGAATGGAATTTGATCAATATATTTATACTATCAATTGCAACTTCCTTTTAGTACTTTAAATGAGAGGTTGTATATTTTTAAGAAGCCTATATATGTCATATAATAGGTGTTCAATAAATGTTGGATTTTACTCTTCCTCCCACTGTTTATAGTAATTAACACAATTTTACATTTACTTTTTAAAAACATTTTATTTTATTGGTTTTTCTTAGTTATACATGACAGTGGAATTCATTTTCATGAAATTATACAAGCATAGGATATATCTTATTCTAATTAGGACCCCATCTTTATGTGTGGGCATGAAGGTGGGGTTTACTTAGGTAATTTCACATTTACTTCTTAAATGGAAAAAATTAGCATGCTTTTTCACTTCAAACTTGCAGAGTTATATACTGTTGGGGTCCTGTCACAAATGTGAAATGACTGTTGTTTTAGCAGGTGTGTCAGCAGCAGCAGAAAGGGAGTAAAAATCTAAGAATTCATGAAATCCCTCAGTGATCTAAGATATCAGTTCATCAAAACATCAGTTGCTTTCTTAGTTTCCCCTTATATTTCATATATATATGTTTGTGGGTTAATTCGATATTTATTGTTTAAGTATCAATATAGAACATTATAAAGACATTTACTCATGATTGTTTCAGACAAAACCTAGTTATTTCCCCCAGTTTCCTGATTGATTTTGATCATACAATTATATAAACTATTTATAAATATATTGGTACAAAGATGAAGTAATAAACTTACGCACTTTTAATTTACTTTTTCTCTTTGTAATAAAAAGGTATGTTCCATATTGCTAGTGTTTGCTTTTAATAGTGTAGTGTTCCATCAAGTAGACATTCCCCTATGAGATCGATACTTAGGTCATTTCTTAGTTTTCCAAGATTACACATAATATTACAATAGCCATTTTTATGAACATGATAGAGTTTATCTCCACCCCCCAACCCCCATTCATTTCTTAGCACTTAATTTCCCAAGAAGAGCTCAATGAGTGTCGGAGAGTGAAAGCTAGATACTTTTTGGTCTATATTCTTGGGCTGTCCTCCAAAAGGACTGTGTCTACAATAATGCCTGCAGGTCCTGATTTCACAAGGTGGCCTCTGTTTGCAGTAGTTAAAGTATCACAGGCAATTCTTTCTTCTGCAACGACTGGGTCTTCACTTATCAGGAGTCTTCTATTTCAACTCTAAGTCGGATCTGAAATATATTTCTTCCACAGCTAATGGACTAGTGTAATCAAATTAATGTTCTCTTTCTTTCTTTTTTTCTTTTTTTTATTGTTGGTCATTCAAAACATTACATAGTTCTTAATATATCATATTTCACAGTTTGATTCAAGTGGGTTATGAACTCCCATTCTTACCCCATATACAGATTGCTGTATCACATCAGTTACACTTCCATTGATTTACATATTGCCATTCTAGAGTCTGATGTATTCTGCTGTCTATCCTATTCTCTACTATCCCCCTTCCCCTCCCCTCCCCTCCCCTCCCCTCCCCATTTCTCTCTCTACCCCCTCTACTGTAAATCATTTCTTCACTTGTATTATTCTTCTCTTACCCCTCATTTCCTCTTATATGTAATTTTGTAAAACCCTGAGGATCACCTTCCATTTCCATGCGATTTCCCTTCTCACTCCCTTTCCCTCCCACCTCTCATCCCTGTTTAATGTTAATCTTCTTCTCAAGCTCTTCGTCCCTACCCTGTCCTTGGTTACTCCCCTTATATCAAAGCAGTCATTTGGCATTTGTTTTTTAAGGATTGGCTAGCTTCACTTAGCATAATCTGCTCTAATGCCATCCATTTCCCTCCAAATTCTATGATTTTGTCATTTTTTAATGCAGAGTAATACTCCATTGTGTATAAATGCCACATTTTTTTAATCCATTCATCTATTGAAGGGCATCTAGGTTGGTTCCACAATCTTGCTATCGTGAATTGTGCTGCTATGAACATTGATGTAGCAGTGTCCCTGTAGCATGCTCTTATTAGGTCTTTAGGGAATAGACCGAGAAGGGGAATAGCTGGGTCAAATGGTGGTTCCATTCCCAGCTTTCCAAGAAATCTCCATACTGCTTTCCAAATTGGCTGCACCAATTTGCAGTCCCACCAACAATGAACAAGTGTATTTGATAAAGGGGCTAAAAGCATGCAATTGAGGAAGGATAGCATCTTCAACAAATGGTGCTGGAAAACTGGAAATCCATTTGCATCAAAATGAAACTGAATCCCTTTCTCTCGCCATGCACTAAAGTTAACTCAAAATGGATCAAGGAGCTTGATATTAATCAGAGACACGGCGTCTGATAGAAGAAAAAGTTGGCTATGATCTACATACTGTGGGGTCCTGCTCCAAATTCCTCAATAGGACACCCATAGCGCAAGAGTTAACAACTAGAATCAACAAATGGGACTTACTCAAACTAAAAAGTTTTTTCTCAGCAAAAGAAACAATAAGAGAGGTAAACAGGGAGCCTACATCATGGGAACAAATCTTTACTCCACACACTTCAGATAGAGCCCTAATATCCAGAGTATACAAAGAACTCAAAAAATTAGACAATAAGATAACAAATAACCCAATCAACAAATGGGCCAAGGACCTGAACAGACACTTCTCAGAGGAGGACATACAATCAATCAACAAGTACATGAAAAAATGCTCACCATTGCTAGCAGTCAGAGAAATGCAAATCAAAACCACCCTAAGATACCATCTCACTCCAGTAAGATTGGCAGCCATTATGAAGTCCAACAACAACAAGTGCTGGAGAGGATTCGGGGAAAAGGGTACACTTGTTCTTTCTTTTTTTCTTTCTTCTTTTCTTGTTTTACTTGTAGCACCTTTTATTTTCAAACATAACAAGGTAGATTAAAGTAACTTTTACAGAAACAAGAGGTTTTAGTTTTGGTTTTTTAAGTGCAGTGTATTTGGAAGTAATGAGTAAAGCTAATTGAACAGTTACTATGTTCTAAGCTTTGTGTGAATTGACTCACCAAATCTTCACAATTGTCCATTATCCCACTGTAAAGAAGAAAGCATGGAGACAGGACAGTTAAAGGGTTTGCCCTCTGTCACACAACTAATGAGTGGCAGAACAGAGATCCCAACCCACAAATCCAATTCCAGTCACCCATTAAATTACTATGTGCTTCTGACAGCAGAAACGGTGTCTACTAAAGTGGCAGTTCCATAGAATCCTCCTCATTTTTTAGGGATATAGATTTAGATTGAAAGGGGTCTGGAAAAATCAACCCTCCTTTAATAAAGCTCTTGTCTCGTCCTCTCCCTCCTTCCCAATACACATATATTCAGAATGGGAAAGGATAGACTAGAAAAGATAAGAATGCCAGTCATCTTTCTATCTCCATAAATCCTGCAATTAATTATCAAATAAAATTCAAAAACATTTCTTCCGTCCACAATTTATGAGCTAAACTCTTAATTATATTCTGCAACAGAGTGTAAAATCAACAAGTGATATGTACAACAATAAAAGGCATCCCTTTTCTAAGGTCCACAAAGAAGTTTACAAATAATAATCATGAAGTTTGCAAATTATTTAGTTTTTTTCTTCTTATTTTATTGTGATAAGAACACTTAGCAGGGATCTTCCCTTTTAATAAATTTGGAAGTGTAATTTATTTTTTCAAAATTGGAGTTTATTTTGCTCATTATATTCGTGTTCTGTTTGAAGTTGTTATTTAGAATCATGTTGACCTAGAAGAGTTTAAGCCTTTTTATAGATTATGACTTTACTTTTGGATCTGAACAATTTTCCTCTGTATTTGTAAGTAATAAGTATGAGGATAGGAAGAAAAATCAAAACATTGAAAAGTCAATAGCTTAAATGAGAGGAAATTCATTTATAAAAAAAAAATATGGTTTTCATTTTTAGCTTTTAAAATGCATATTCTTATTTATTTTATGTTCAGCTCAATACCAGGAGGTAACTTTAGATAGTTATTTGTCTATCTCATTTAGCAGGTGAATAAACTGAGGCAAAAAAAAAAAAAAGTCAGTCATAACCTCAAGCGAATCTTTGTTTCTTCCTGTGTACTTTCTCCAGCTTAATCCAATTAGAATGATAAACTGATGTCTAATCTATACTTCTTAGCATATACCTCACCCCACCTGCTGATTAACAATATAAGGTATATAAAAACATGTCTTAGGAAAATTTTAGGCCTAACACAGATATTCTGTTAAATAGTTGCTGTCTTGGGCTGCCTGTGTGTGCAATTTGGCAGCTGTAGCCAATTTGCTGAAGAATCATATCTGTACCATCTTTCTGTTTCTCATCCAGGTGGTAAAATGATAGCCTACGCCTAGGAATCTAGTCATTTAGTTTGCTGGTGTCTAATTAGAGAAGAAGGAAGCCGTTCTTTCTCTCACATCAGAGGTGCACTGACCAGCTCATCCAGGTGAGCGCTCCATCATGCCTGGCTGGTAAAACTGAGTCAGCACCTGTCTGGGGAGCTGACTGTCATGGGGGCCCCTCAGGAGCAGAGTAGTTTTAAAGCTGCTTAGGATCAGTGGAGAACAATGTCCCTGGGATTCTAACTGCTGGAGGAGCTATTGGGAAGCTGTGGCTAATAAGACACACAGTGTTTGTAATTTTTTTTTCCAATTCAATTCAGCTAAATTTTTGTAGACCTGGCCTTAATATCCTTCATGAAAATTCTTTTGAAATATTCTAATAAAATTATACTTTCTTTGTGCCTAAATTGGACCTGTAACCATTTAGCCAAATATCATCTTATCATGCTGCTTATTATATTTATTGGAGCCTGGTTCCTTGACCAACATAAGGATTTGAGATTTGAGTCTTTTTTTTTAATTGGTTGTTCACAACATTACAAAGCTCTTGACATATCATATTTCATACATTAGATTGAAGTGGGTTATGAACTCCCAATTTTACCCCAAATGCAGATTGCAGAATCACGTCGGTTACACATCCACAATTTTACATAATGCCCTATTAGTAATTGTTGTATTCTGCTACCTTTCCTCTCCCCTACTATCCCCCCTCCCCTTCCCTCACATCTTCTCTCTCGAGATTTGAGTCTTGACGGCTGGGATGGAGGCAGGTGGACATTCTAGGTGAAGAATGTTGGAAGAAGAACAACTCTTCCTCTAAAGTGTCACACATTATTCCATAAAAGTTTGCTAGAGTGAATAGCTAATTAAGATAATTCCAGCTCTTATTTTCTTTATTTTTAAATATAGGTAGATACACATATCTCTGTTTTCTGGTACTATTGTTTCAGGTTTATTCATGTTCTTCTCGTCTAATGGATTTAAAGAGCAAGACCTTTATTGTGTGCATGTCTCACACATTTTTACATGAGACATTATTTGTCTGTTTCACATCATCTAATACACATCCTTATTCATTTCTAGCCAATGAGAGAATCTTCTTCCTTGTATGTATAACTTATTTTACATATGTCTGAAATGACCTAAGTTGCTCATTCAGAATGATCTTTTTAGAATCAACTTTATTTTAGTTGAGATTTGATTAATGAGGTCAACATAACTTTAAACAGTAGTTTTTCTTTGTTTTTATGGAAATTTCGTCTTAATTTGGAAAATGTTCAGTAGTATCATAGATTCCTTTTAGAGAGAATAATGCTTTCCAAATATGTTTATGCTAATAACAGAGGAACGATGCCTCATTAGTTCAAGATGCATGTTGAACTATTTATAAGAGAATAGATTTAATATTTGCATTTAAATATTCAAGAACAAAGAGTTAAGGGAGAGATGAAACAAGATTGGAAAATTGTTGGTAATTGTTAGAGACAGGTGATGAGTGCATGGGTTTATTTTATTATCCATACATTTTTGGACATTTGAAATTTTCCAGAAGAAAATAACCATATTTACCATTGGAGCCTCATTCTACTTCTGCCTCATGTTTCAGTGAATCATGTATTTTCAATGTTAATTGAAGAGGACTTGTCATCGTTTCTGTCTCATGCCTCCAAGTCTTTTTCTATTTCTCAAATACTTCCTGGGACTGTAGAGAATAGAAACATGCACCTTGATGTCAGATAGGTGCTAATGGGTATCCTCACCCCACCATTCCTCTTTGCAGAGTACATAATGTACTTAACTTCATCTCAAATATTTCACCTGTAAAGTGGAGATGATATTCTCATAGCTTAACTGTGTAAATTAAACAAGATCAGTGCCTAGTATTAAGTGCTATAGGCTTAATATTTAATAAATTATCATTTTAATAAGACATATTTTATGAATAAATGTTAGTCATGATTATAAGTGTTGTGGCTATCATATGAATGTTACCTTGGAGTCATGTGAACCTAAGAGTTGTTATTTAACTTATTCAAATAGTAGTCTATCCTCAAATGTGTTTCTTGCTTGACAATTTAAATATCAATTCATTCTCAGATATGTCTGATTTTCCTTCATAAACTTTCTGCTTAGCAATGCTATGGATTGCCTCTGTGCTCAATAAAGATGTTATTGAAGGAATAAGTATCCATCTGTGACCAACTGCTTCCCAGCCACCTTCTCTCTAAAGCCTCCCTGGACTCTGCCAGAAGGGGTTAGAAATTCTTCATTTATGTTCTTCCACAACTGTGTATATTAAAGTAATCACCCAACATGATAGAGCCATTTAACTTGGAGATTTCACTCCCAGATTTCAGCATTCTGTCTATTTTCCTATAGGTTTAATTCCTCTTTCCTCCTGCCCCTAGCAGTATCCATGCTACACATTTTAGCTGCGTAAAAAGTATGTGATTTCCTGCCTGAATGAATACTGAATGAGCCTGCTCAATTAAGAGTTTCTTTTATTTTTTGATAGCTCTCTTATTCTGGCCTAAATAGAGACAAAAGTCTGAAACTATTTCTAATCTCCCACTTATATCACTGAATATTCAGGTTGTATGATAGTCTGTTGATGATTCTTCTTACATTTCTGGGAAAGTTGTCTATGAGCTATTCCAGTTTTATAAATGGAGAGTGGTAAACATGAACAATTGAAAATCACATTATTCATCCGATTTTCTCCCAACTGAGGGGAGATAAATACTTAGGGTCAGAATATATCTGTGTGACCTATCAAAACAGTATTAATACAATGCATGAGGAACATATTTTATATTGGTAAGGTAAGTCTTTTGAAGAATTATGTGCAGTCAGATACTATGAAAAGGAACTTAAATAAGTCAGTAAAAAACTTCCTGACGCTGCCCTTCCCCATAATTTTGTCCATATCTCTCATTGTGTTTTAAACACTCAACTTCCTATAATTGTGAACAGCTACCTTTTTTGACCAGAGTCAATATATTACAGCACTAGACACATCAGGGTAGCTCCAGTCTGCATTAAGTAGAATTGAAAACACCAGAAGCTCAAGATAAGTGAGAAGATTACCAGATAGTAACCTAGTAACACCAGTCAGGCACTTGTACTCCAGTTACCTTTCTCCCTTGTTAAGCCTTCTGTGATGTCACACACCTCATGAATCATGTTTTAATTGCTAAAGGAGTGCACCTGCGTCTGTACCACCACAAACACTCTCAGAAGGAAATCAGAGGTACATGGTTATATCTTCATTAAAAAATTATGGTTAGAGGATAATCAAATTGGGAACAGTATTATAAATTTCCTTCTGCTGCTCACTAAATGCAAATGAGCCACATTAATGAGCTAATATGAACCATAGAGTTAAGCTATTCAACAGGGTGTTTCTCCCTGTATTTTCCCTATATGTGCACTGGAAATTTGTGTTTTTATTATGAGAAACTTTTTTTTTTTAACAACTTGAGTAGAATACTAGGGATTAAGATGGAATAAAAGCATTTCCTACTTAGTGGAGAGTTGTTTGAAGAGGAGCCAATGTGGACTCATGAAGTGCTTTTACTTCACTCATTTTTCAGCTAATACTATTTAAGCACCTACTGTGTGCTGGGGACTAGAAGTACTATAGAAACACAGAGGAAAGCAAGAGATATTGACCCTGTTCTCATGAAGATGACAATCTAGAGAGGGAGACACAAACAAACTAACAGACAGTAAAGTGACAAACATGATAATCATAAAAGTGATTAGTGGAAAAGGAAGAGTTAAGGGAACTATGAGAGGAGGAAAGCTGGTGTTAGGAAAGGCTTTCTAGAAGCAATAGTTGAGTTAGAAGACAAGATAATCTACAGTGGATTGAGGGAAGGATAATAAACTCTAGAAGTTTATTGCAGTGAGTGTCATGGAATGGAGGGAATGACTCACATAAAGGAACTGAGAAGACAACAGTGCTTTGGTATCTTTGAGGATATACTGTAGAAGTGCTGGAGACGGGGTGGCAGAAAATAGGATGGAGAGTCAGTGGAGTGGACACCATCGAAGGCTTTCCTTGAAAGTCTTCCTAGAAATAAAAAAATTGTATTAATATATCCAATGAAAATGTCTACTTGAAATGCTGAGTTATGCCTATTGACAGACATAAGAAATAATAGCAATATCCTCACCTGTACCTCTCTTGCTGTCCTTCTGGGGAATTCTGGAAACCTAAGGTAACACCCATGCAAAAAAATAATTTGGGCTTACCACAAAAGGGATCTTATTCCATGCATATGACAAACATCTTCACATCAATTCATTCAGTCAATACCTATATACTAAATTTCAGCTGTGTGTCACATATGGGATGAAAGAGGACCCAGACCTGGGAGAACAAAAGGAATGAAATTGTGGAGAAGAAGAAAGGAGTCAGACCTTGGAACTGATTATGTATAACCTCCTTTTCACCTGCAGTCCTTCATTTAATATTTCTAGAAGTTTATTGCAGTGAGTTTTATTAGGTACATTCTAAAGATGAGAAAATAGGCACTCTTGAAGGTTAAAAAAGTTGTCCATGTAAATGCTGCAGCCAGTGTTCTGACTCAGTTCTTAGGGACTCCAAGCCCATTTCCCTTTCCATCACCTTAAAAATGTAAATCTAAAAATTTTAATTGACAAATAAAAATTATAAGTGTTTATGGTATACAACAGGATGTTTTGATTTATGCATACATTGTGGGATGAGTAAGTCAAGCTAATTAATGGTCCACTGATTCACATTTGTGTGTTGTATGTGTGTGTAGTGAGAATATTTAAAATTTACTTAGTCAGGTGCAGTGGTATATGTCTGTAATCCCAGCTATCAGGAAGGCTGAGGCAGGGGGATGGCAAGTTTGATGTCAATATGGGCAATGTAGTGACACCCTATCTCAAAACAAAAAGGGCTGGGAATGTAGCTCAGTGGTAGAGTGCCCCTGGGTTCAATCCCCAGTCCCAACAAATAAATAAATGTATGTGTGAATAAATAAATAAATCTACTTTCAGCAATTTTCAAGTATATAATACATCGTTATTAACTATCTTCATATATATAATTAGTCTTCTAAATGTATTAGTTTGGCTTAATTGAAATTTTGTATCCTTGGACCAGCAACTTCCTAATTCAACTTCACTCCACACCACCACAGCCCCTGGTGACCACCATGTTACTCTGCTTCTATGAGTTCAACCTTTCTAGATTCCACATATAAGTGAGGCCATACAGGATTTGTCTTTCTGTGCCTGCCTTATTTCACTTAGTATTCATCTGTGTTGTTACAAATGACAGACTGACAGATTCCCTTATTTTTTTTAAGGTGGGATAATATTCTGTGGATTCCATTGTATATGTGCCACATTTTCTTTGTTAAAATATTGATGGAATATTTTGACTATTGTGAATAAGGCTGCAATGAACAAGGCAGTGCAGACATCTCTTCAACTTTCTGACTTCATTTCCTCCCTTTCCGTTATTATACTGTGATCCTTGTCCCCGAGTTACCTCCCTCCTTCTTAATTAGGCACTAGCACAATGATCACTGTGCCCCTTGACAACACTCTCAGGCCAACAATTAAACCTTGTTAAGAGTCTGGGACAATTTGGCCAAGTGGAAAGAAGTCACAGGAGTCTTTCTTGGGAGCCTGAACAAATAATAATGATACTAATAAAAAATAAATAAATAAACAGCATGAGAAAGGAGCAGGATGGAATAGGAGTGAGAGACAGGAAGAAGGCTGTACTTGCACAGACCATTCTGGAGCCAGGTAGTGACTTCTTTTTTTTTTTTTTTAAAAAGAGAGAGAGAGAGAGAGAGAGAGAGAGAGAGAGAGAGAGAGAGAGAGAGAATTCTAATATTTATTTATTTTTTTTTTAGTTTTCGGTGTATACAACATCTTTGTATGTGGTGCTGAGGATTGAACCTGGGCCACACGCATGCCAGGCAAGCATGCTACCGCTTGAGCCACATCCCCACTCCAGGTAGTGACTTCTAAATTAAATATACAAGTCAGATAAAACTGAGTGTCGAGAAATAGTGCACTGACTTGTTCCACATTATGCCTACACACCCCAGGCCCCTCAGGGAGGGGTCCTGATACATAATAGTGGCCACAAATAAGAGGGGACGAGAAAAGGGTAAGGATCCATCAAAACAGAGCATGCAAGAAAGACATAAACCTAAGAAATCAGCTCACTGGTCAAGAAGGTTGATAGGCAAGGATGAGGAGACTGGAGTCCACAGGGCAGAAGTCCTCTCCCCATCCCTCCCTCCGTTAGATGCCTTCAGCACAAGACTGCAATGCAGAGTAGAAGTAAAGGCTTTTTTCAGTTTCGGAGGACTGGAGTTCCTAAGCGTGTCTGCCTTGGGACAGAATATAGATGTTCAGTCTATTGGGCCTGGAAGATCCCAAACCTAATGGATTTTGAGGGGTTTCGGGGGGGGGGGTGGCACAACCATTAACATGCCTCTGGGAACAGCTGGTAAACATCTATATGTTTAGGATTCTTTTTCTGTATGATTTTTTTTTTAAAGTATCATTGGTAGAATACTTTTTATTTTTTTTCTTGTTCTATATGCTAATTGCTTGCAGAGCCCCATAGGCTAGCTATCTTTAGTTCATAGTACTCTTCCCTCCACTTCCCTGATAATGTGAAATAGCCACAATGACGCATGATGTTTATCTGGTTTCCATAAAAAGACTGCATGATAGCTGGTGAGGCCGCAGAACTCTACAAACAGATGTAACAGGGCCTTTACTGCTCTAGCCTCACTTCCTTGTGGTGCTGGGAATGGCTCTTTGCCACTAACTGCAGGAGGCTCATCTTTTCTCCACTCAGGAATTTTCTACTGTCTCTTCACCAATGAACTCAGCAGGACTTTTGTTTTCAGTGTTCAGTTTGGATGTCTATTTTCATTTCCATTCCCTGATTCTGTGTCATCTCTACAAATTCTCCATCTTCCTTGAAGAAAAGGTGTGGGCTGCTTTCCCCTATGGTGTGTGATGTTAGAAAAGATCAACCCTAATCAGTTACCTATTTTGGGCACAGCTGTTGGCCAAATGCTTAGAAATCAGGTGGCCAAAATTGTCTCAGGAGGACACTATTGCCTCTAAAGATAGCAAGACTTTTAGCATTTTAAAATTTCCCTGAAGCAGAAAAGAACAGTTTGTCCCCCACCACCCCCACCCCAGGTAAGAAAATACATCTGCTGTTATAGTTCTCAAACTAGTAAGTTTTCAATCATAGCTAAGAGAACCCTAGACATTTCCAGTGGGGCTATACAACTACATATTGAAAATTTGCCACTTAAAGCACTACTTTAATGCTGTGCTAGGATTTTGTTTTATGGCAATAAAACATAAGATAAAAAGATTTTCAAAGGTGGCTGAAAACCACCAGAGCTGAGAGCATCACTTGTTCTGTCTGTTTCTTGCATAATTCTCCTAGTTATCTCTTGTTCAAGGTTCAGTTTCATAGCTTACATGGGGTTGAGGTGTTTTGAATGTTATTAAAGGCACAGTGATTGTCATCCAAGGAAGCCCATGGAAAGTCAGTGGCATGCAGGTAAAAATACAGTACTGACCCTGCTTCCTTGGTTCATAGTCCAAATCCAGTATTTATTGGTGTAAAAAGAAGGCAGCAATATGTTTAGAGAGAGAGAGAGAGAGAAATATAAGATTATTGGTGACATTCATCTTCAATGATTAACAGTGATTTAACATATTAAAAATTAATGCATTGCAAAAAAAAAAACAAGCTGAAATTCATAAAAATATTTTATTCACAAGATGGCCATTGGATTTTTATTTATGACACAAAAAAACCCCAAATGCTAAATATTATTAATAATGCAGTATTTCCATAAATTAAAACACATTTAGATGTTGGGATATTTGACAAAAGTTTAATATGATATTCTCATAGCATTTGTAATCACAAGGGGAAAATGCTAATATCATGTTTTGTGAAAAAAAAGTAGGATTAAAAATAGATACAAGTAGGAAATATGAGAATGAGACAGACATCATTACTCTAGGTACATGTAGGGTTGCACGAATGGTGTGACTCTGCTTCATGTACAACCAGAGAAGTGAAAAATTCTGCTCCATTTGTGTACAATGAATCAAAGAGCTTTCTACTGTCATTTATAACTGCTCAGAACTAATAAAGAAAAAATACATACAAAATAGAATCTCATTTAGGAACATTAATCTATACATTGAAAAAAGTAGGGAGCTTAAAATTCAACAAATTTTAGTAGTAATTTTTTCCATTCAATCAACTCTTTGGTGTTTCCTGTAAGGCAGATAGAGTATACAAATCAATTTCCAGGCTGGGGTTGTAGCTCAGTGGTAGGGCACTTGCCTAGCATGTGTGAGGGACTGGGTTTGATCCTCCATACCACATAAAAATAAGTAAAATAAAAGTATTGTGTTCATCTATAATTAAAAAAATGTTTTAAATTTAAATAAAAATCAATTTATGTTGATAAGAACAGAATATCTTTTAAAGATATAACCTTGTTTGTTCAAGTTCTTTTTCTCTTTCTTTTGTACCACCAGTCATGCTCCAAATTCTAAAGTGTAGCAATTTTATTAATGAACAGAAATTCCATTAACTATACTACTTTTTTCCTGGTGACTTTAATTTTTATGCATACTTATTCTTAGAACTTTGGTTTATAAGGTCCTGTATTTACTAATCTCTCTCAAGTATTCATCTCCAGGAAGGTGGAAAGTCTTAAAGGTTTTCTTCAGTTTGCATTGGAGATACAAAGATGAAACCTCTAGCTAGCAAAACCAGTTCTGTCTTTAGCAATGCATGGCTGAACTCAAATGACTTTACTGGACTGCAGATTTCTTCCCGGGATAGTGAATTTTGATGTTCCCTATGCTGTGTGGTGGGTGGCTGGCTTCTACCTATTCTGGGTCAGAAGGAACAGGGCCCCAATCAAATGTACATCAACTCTCCCTGTGAAGTGATTTTATGGCTTCCAAAGGTCGCATGAATTAAGAGGCTGGCTGAGGCTTTTATGTGGAAAATGGTGATATAATTTGAAAGGTCATATTTTTTCTAAATAGTTGCCTTATATGAAATGTGCTTTTATAAGCTCCATTATAAAGGCCTTGTGATCTTGCAGCATTAGAACCAGCCTGGGAAATAAAGAATCTGGACTGCCAATCTGTCACTGAGTTGTTGGGTGGGTCTGAGCAAATTGAACCATGAGAATCTGAATTGACTTTGTAATAAATGGACCATTGTTATGCTATAACTGGCAATCAATTATTTATTGTTAGGGGCCTAGAAAACAAAGTGTTAAATGCTTTCTGATGACTATAATCTGTATAATATATTTAACCTAAACATCTGAAATACTTTTATAATATTATATCCAGTACCTATTCCACAAGGAGTTCTTGCTTTGCCTCAATGTTTTATATAACTTCTGTTTCCAGGAAGGGTCACAGTACTTTTATATTTTGACTTTGTGTCTTAATTTCTAATTTTTGTTTGTAAATTAAAACACTGGAGTCTTTCATGCATGTAGAAAAGAGGATATGTTGTTTTAGCTTCTGAATGAAATATAAAGAGAAAAAAAAAAAACACATAAAATGTACTAGACTTTCCCATCCAAATGGAGGACATTTAGAATACACACTATACCAGTTAACGTACAGTATCCAAGGATTTTATTGTTCAACATGCATATTCCTGTACAACACTAGCTTGGCTAATAATCAGGGCAGCTGGTTAATCATTAGCCGTTATTTAGCCTTTGACTATAGGCCTGTGATGAAAAACAGAGATGTATGAAAGAAAGGAATGTTGAGGGAGAAAGAAAGTTTGGCAAGATAATTGCATTGGACCATTTTCCTACCTTGATAATGAATCTCAAAACTCAGTGTCATAATACTTCACAGTCATGTTCAGTGTGAGAACTTGCCTCTAGAAAGCATTTTCATGTCCTTGTCCAATCAGTGAATGAGCTGGAACCACTGGCACAAGATCAAACTTAACTTTTTTTTTTTTTTTTTTTTTCAGAGAAAGGGTTACTTAGAGTATTTGTCACATTTTTTTCCCTTAACAAAATCTCAACCACTTGTAATATAATGTCAAAGGGGAAAACATATATATCTATACATGCTTGAAATAAGCTTGACTTCATCAAAATAGGTATATGTCTAGGAAAAAGAGTGCAATGGAATATTCAGAAATGTTAATGATACTTGTCCTCAGATCATAGGGTTATTTGTGACTTTCATTTTTTTTAGATCTTTTCATAAGCTTTTTAAAGATTGAGATAAAATTCGCATACCATAAAATTCACATTTTTAAGTGTAAAATTCAGTGGTTTTAAGTATATTCACAAGGTTGAGCAAGCCATACATCTGTCCATGGCTAACACATTTTTGTCATACCTGAAAGAAACTGCCATTGTAGCCATTCCCTGTGCCTTCTTGCCCCAGCTCTTGGCAAACACTGAGCTGCTTTGTGTTTTCATGGAATTGCCTATTCTGGATAGTTCATATAAATTGAAATATGCAATATATGGTCTTTTGTGTCCATTGTATTTCATTTAGCATATTTTTAAGGTGTATCTTTGTTGGATCTTGTATCAGTACTGTATTATTTTTTACGACTAAATAATTTTTCATTGTGTGCATATACCATGTTTTGTTCATCCACTCATCAATTAATCCACACTTTTGTTTCTACTTATTGAATATGTTGAATAATGCTACTATGAACATGTGTATAAGTTTTTGGATGGAAGCATTCAATTCTCTTTTGTATGTACTTGGGAGTGAAAATGTTTGTTCTTATTGTAACTGTTATGTTTTTGAAAAACTGTCAAATTGTTTTTCAATGTGGCTATATCATTTTGTATTACTACTAATAACTGATGAGCAATATTTTACATCTTTGACATTATTTGCATTTCTCTATCTCCCCCCGCATTCTAAGTGCTGGCAGTTGAAGTTGGGGCTTTATATATGCTAGGTAAGCACTTGACCACTGAGCTATTTCCCTAATCCTACCCATTGTCCATATTTCTGATTTTAGTCATCCCAGAGAGTGAAATCTATATAACATTGTGACTTTGGTTTTCCTTTCTCTTGTGGTTAATTATATTGAGCATTATTGTGACATTTAAAAAAAATGTTCAATTTTTATCAAATGCTTTTTATGTATCTATTGGCATGATCATGTGGATTTTATTCTTCATTTTATAATTATGGTGCATTTTAAGAGCCGAGCTAGAGAGAACCGAGTGTCCAGTTGTCTAGGTGATCAATTAAAACAATAAGCCAAAGTGAAAGCGGCAATCAAGTCTTTAATCACTTATGGTGATAGTATGAACAGTAGGCTAAACAGTAAAAAGTGCTAACTTTCCCAATATTCCAATTTCCCACATGTAAAAGTGCTTGGAGAAGGTGATGATCATACATGGACTTCACAGAAGCCTTTAGAGGTAATGCTTCATTCTTGAAAATTTGTTGGCCAATCAGACCGCTGTACAGTGCAGGTGAAAGTATGCTATTTAAATCAATTCTATCCTGAATCCTGCTTCAAGATGAGAAAATGCACCTATAATTCTTGTATATAAATTCAAATTTTTTGAATAGTAGATTTTGTTTAAATAGAATTATATCTGCACCTCTTCTTGAAAGCAAAGTTAAAAGAAAAAGTGTGCTTTTCGGTAAAGTCTTGTGTGGGCGTTATTTACACAACTGACGTAAAACCATTATTTACATTGCAAAGTAAACTTAAACCAGCTTTGAAATGGATCCAGAAAATTAGGTTTCTGTTATCTACAACTATCATTACCATGGCAGTTGCAAAGTTCTCACTGAAGCCCATTTAAAGGGCAGCATTTACAGGGATCAGAAATAACTTTCCCTGTAGTACGCTCTTTTAAGGTCTTCAGGGAATAGTCCGAGAAGGGCAATAGCTGGGTCGAATGGTGGTTCCATTCCCAGCTTTCCCAGGAATCTCCATACTGCTTTCCAAATTGGCCGCACCAGTTACTGCCACATCCATGTTCATAGCAGCACAATTCACAATTGCTAGACTGTGGAACCAACCCAGATGCCCTTCAATAGATGAATGGATCAAAAAATGTGGCATTTATACACCATGGAATATTACGCAGCACTAAAAAAGGACAAAATCATGGAATTTGCAGGGAAATGGATGGCACTAGAGCAGATTATGCTTAGTGAAGCTAGCCAATCCCTAAAAAACAAATACCAAATGTCTTCTTTGATATAATGAGAACAACTAACAACAGAGCAGGGAGAAAGAGCAGGAAGAAAAGATCAACATTAAACAGATACATTAGGTGGGAGGGAAAGGGAGAGAAAAGGGAAATTGCATGGTAATGGAGGGAGACCCTCATTGTTATACAAAATTTCACATAAGAGGTTGTGAGGGGAACGGGAAAATAAACAAGGGAGAGAAATGAATTACAGTATTTGGGGTAGAGAGAGAAGATGGGAGGGGAGGAGAGGGGAGGGGAGGGGGATAGTAGAGGATAGGAAAGGCAGCAGAATACAACAGACACTAGTATGGCATTATGTAAAAATGTGGATGTGTAACCGATGTGATTCTGCAATCTGTATATGGGGTAAAATTGGGAGTTCATAACCAACTTGAATCTAATGTATGAAACATGATATGTCAAGAGCTTTGTAATGTTTTGAACAACCAATAAAAAAAAAGAAGTTATTGAGAAAAAAAAAAGAAATAACTTTCATTCTACTGACACAGAGACTCCATAGTCTCTACACAGAGACCTCAGATACATACATACATTTTTCTCATCCCCCAGTTCAGCCCTCCCTGGCCAGTGAAGCTCAATCTTCAATCTTCTCTAAGTGGGAAAGAGAATATAGGAAATGAGCAATAAGCCTAGCTCTGATCTTGACTGCATATTTTGGGATGGCCAAGAATTTATTGAATGCTTATTCAATGCCAACCACTTTCCAAGTATTATTCTTTCTAACTGTACAGATTGGTAAGATAGGTGTTATACTACTATCCCAGCCTGAAAAAAAAATGAAGCTTGTTGAAGTTAAACAATTTATTCAAGGCCACTTACCTAGGAACTGGTGCCAATGGGAGAACACCTAATTTCTCTCTACTATGGTATTCTTCTTTTAAAAATGAAACATCCTACAGGATAGAGGAGGATACAAACCAAGAAGAGGGTTGACTATGATCTGAACTTCAGTAACAAGGGAATTGAGGTAGTATTGATTGTAGCCCCATAGAAATTTTGTATTTTCTGATGGCTCCAAATTCCTTTCTGGATGTCAGG
Source organism: Spermophilus citellus (assembly GCF_964194105.1). NCBI lineage: Eukaryota > Metazoa > Chordata > Mammalia > Rodentia > Sciuridae > Spermophilus > Spermophilus citellus. The sequence continues at coordinate 91,625,146 of NC_138186.1, read as the reverse complement.
TACTATGTGGCATTTCTTGGCTAGAGTATTAAGTTGTTGGCATAAGATCCTTCAGTAGTACTGTCTTCTCTGGTGAAGTGATCAGCCATGTTAAAAGTACATGTTGAAATAAAAATAGAACAAGATCAAAGAGGCTACTTTGTAGAATCACTTTGACTAGCAATAACCTGAGTGAGGTAGGAATAAATGTTTGTTAATTTGAACCACTGTGGTTTGTGGGTTGATAGCATAGCATAGGCCTAGCTATTCAGAGTATGGTAACTTCTCCCTGTTTAAAGCATTCATTAATTTTTCTATATAATATTTACAAAGCAAGATTATGGTAATTTATAGAAGGGCATGAGAATTGGGGCCACATACACTGAGTTTTAATGAGAACACAGTCTTCATCTTCAATTTGAGCTCAGCTGTTTGCAAATGTGCAAAGAATAGAACTGGGATTTTCTCTCTCTTCCAGATCAATAAAATCCTAATGTGTTGACCTTTCTGTTCTACTTCAAAGTATTGGTTTTGTTGTTGTTGTTGTTATTCTTGTTTTTCATTTGCTTTTCCTTTGCCCTAATACTCTGGCAGAGGAAGCTTGCCATATGTTTTATGAATTAACCAATAAATTCATTCATCAGGACCATTGTTTGTTCATTATAGCCAATTTTCATGAAGCCATTAGGGTAGGACCAAGGGAATAATAAACATGAATCTCAAGTATGCTGCCTTGCCCAACCACCTCTCTGTTTGGATAGTTTCACGACAAAATGTTGTTATTATTATCATCATCCGTTCCTCTCTTTGAAATGGCTGACTTAGCTTTCACACAGGAGCAAATTCAGGAGTTTAATTTCTAAGAAAAGAAACTGAAACTTCTCAAATGGATTATTTCGTGTCTCATTAGCATAAATTATCTAGAGGAGGAAGTATGATAGGCCTTCAAATGGGTTACTGCATACAGCTAACAGCTGGGAACAAGCTATGCTCCAAGCAAACAAATGAAAATAGCAAAGGGCCTTTAACCTGGAAGCTTAGACAAAGAGAATGAGGTTGAGAGTGTGAGGGAGGTCACAGAGACCAAATCTGGTGGAGCAGTGTAGGCACCCCTCCTTCTCAACTGGGTTTCAGCACCTGGTAATCACCCTCCCTTCCTTCCTTCCTTCTCTCTCTCCCTTCTTTCCTTCTTCTTTCTTCCTTCTGTCCCTTCCTTCCTCCCTTCCCTGTCCCTTCTTTCCTCTCTGCCCCTCTCCTTTCCCTCCTCCCTCCCCCTCTCCTTACCCTCCACCCTCCCCCTCTCCTTACCCTCCTCCCTCCCCCTCTCCTTACCCTCCTCCCTCCCCCTCTCCTTACCCTCCTCCCTTCCTCTCTCCTTTTCCTCCTCCCTTCCTCTCTCCTTCCTTTCCTCTTTCCTTCCCTCCTCCCTCCTTCTCTCCCTTCATTCCACCCTTCCTCCCTCTCTCCCATCCTCCTTCCCTCCCTTTCTTCCTTCCTTTGATTTTCTGGTGAAGAAATACTAATATTTCTTATAAAAACCTAGGCAAAGAATGCCCAACAAAGGGCAAACATTTCATTCTTTAAAAGTCAGTCCCTCTTAAAATGATTGGTTACCAACCTTGGATCATAAAGAATCATAGAAGGCTACATGTTTTCATAAATAGTGAATTCCTTCTACAAACATTTTGTTCATTTATTTATTCACTCTACAAGCATTTATTGACTATTGACTATGTGCCAGGAGTTCGGCCAGTGCTCATGGGAAACATGAAATGTGACATACTAGTTCCCTAAACATCTTTTACTCTGTTGGGTTTATCATTAGAATTTAAAGCTTCTAGAGAGCAAAACATAGTTGTGAGATATTTTTCTGATAATGATGTGTGTCCCTCTGGTCACAGATGGAGAGTGCTGGAAAACATCACAGAGAAAGTAATAGTGGAGGAGGATTAAAAATGGTACCCAGATCAATACCACCTACCCATCAGCTTTATTGCTCTTTCCCTGACTCTTTGTTCCCTTTGTGCACATTGAACATGAGATCTAGGTAGAGGTGAGAGTGACACAAAACTTTCTCAGGCATAGTAGAGTGGTGGTGATATTCTTAACAAACGCAGGAATACAGGAGGAAAAGCAGACAATGGGTTAGTACCAAATATGTGTTGCAAGTTCCTATGCCCTATCTAGGAGATTTGGGAGAGGTAGTAGACTTTTTTTCTTTTTTAAAATCTGGAACAATGGTGTGTGTTTGTATAACTATTGCATGTGTCGGACACTGTCAGCTGCTGGGGACATAGGAACAAATAAGCATATAGGTTCAGGCTCATGTGTTGTTACTTCACAAATGACTTTCCTATACCTTCTTAATGGGTTTCAAGCAGGAAGCAGTGAGCATGCTTAAATTGAACAGAGTTTAATAAAGGGACTATCTACAAAGAAGCTCACAGGGTAAGAGCAAACCAAGCTGAGCAGTATCCCAGAGCTAAGTATAGTAGGAAGTTATTACCAAGAGGACAGAATGGTTAACCATCTATAGTAAGTAGAAAGTCCTGTGGAGACAGGTATCTCACAGGAATCATGGCCTTTAATAGGGCAAACATGACCCATGGAGTCTTCCCAGAGAGGGAGCCCAACTTTTGCTCCTGCCTCGATTAGCCCAACAAGAAACCCACATGTGAAGAAGCCCTTTAATAGAAGCCTTCCAGTGTGGGATCAAGTGGGGTCAGAAGTTGGGGAGTGGATTTAAAGAGATAAACAAAGGCTGTCTATCACACATACATTAACACATGAATCTTCACTATAGCCTGATAATGATAATAATGGTAACAACTAAGCTGGACTTGGCACTTATCGGGCAGGTGTCAGGCAGTGTATCAGTGCTTTCTATCTCTCAATATTCCTAGCAGCCTTCCGAGGTGGGCACTGTAATCCACACTTCTATCAAAGAAGACATGGAGAATTAGAGATATCAATTTTATCTTTCACCCTGCTACAGTGGCAATATGACCCAAGGAGTCTGTTGCCAGCACCATAGTGTTTTGCTGCCTGCCCATTTTCCTTACAGAGAAACTGACGTGTAGAACGTTTGAGGGATGGAGTCAAGTCATGGCTGTGAGATAGCAAACCTGTGAGGAACTCAGGTTTCTCTCTAAGTCTTCTACTTTTGTCATGACATCTTGCAGTTTTGAGGGAAGGGGAAGAGACAGGACCATAGAAACACCAAAGCAGTTTGACCAGAAATAAGTGTAGAGACCATTTTCTTCAGGCTAAGGAAGAAACATGAGCAAAACTGTGGAGATGAAATGAGGAGTCTAATCAGACTAGAGTCAGAATTGTGGTGAAGGAACTGCTGGACACAGCATTTAAGAGATCAAGGGAAGAAAAGATGCCAGAGAAGCCAGCACCATAAAAGGAAAAGGAGGATTTAAAGAAAAGAGAACTAGGAAAGACTGGGAGGGATTCAGTCACACAGTAAGCAAATAATGACAGGGATGGAACAGCAGTTGTCTGACTTCAAAAGTAGTGCTCTTTCTAGGAAAAAACACAACTTTTCTTTATGTACCCCCTTTACTCCACATCAGCAGAACTATAGTTTTCTAGAATTCCATACCCTTCACTGAGTATCAACAGGAGTGTTAAGAGGCTAGGTTCTCAGTTGCCTGATGAAATATTCTATTTTCCTACACACCTTTATCTAATTCCCTTATTCCTATCTTATCTTTCATCCTGCTTTTATTTCTTAATTGTGTTTGAAATATATTCGGTTCCTATGGACATGATATCCATCTTAGTCCATTTGAACAGCTATGACAAAGTACCACACACTGGGTAATTTATAAACAATAGTTTATTGTCCAAGATCAAAGTGCTGGCATCTCTGAAGAGGGCGGCTCTTGGTTTCCAACTGACGTCTTGAATGTTGCCTCCTCTGAAGAGGAAGAACCCTATATCCTCACGTGGTAGAAGGCGGAAGGGCAAAAAAAGCCAAACTCCCTCTCTTACGTTCTTTTATAATGGTATCAATTCATGCAAGAGAACAAAGCCTTAGGGCCTAATCTCTCCAAATGCCTCACTTCCAAACATTCTTGCATTGGAGATTAAGTTCCCTACACATGAATTTTGAGGCCCTGCTTCAGACCATAGCAATATCCATTCCTTTAGCGTGTGCGTGCGTGTGTGTGTGTGTGTGTGTGTGTGTGTGTGTATATATAGTTCCTAGTACTATGCTAGGTATTGTGTCTACATGCTGGAGATATAGCAGTGAACAAAACAGAGAGGAATCCCTGCCTTAAAAAAAATGAAATAAATTTGAATCTTTCACCTGGTGGTAAGTGCTATGGAGGTGGCAATTTTAAACAGAGAAGTCAGCAGATGATGTTTGGGAAAGGCCTAGTGGCTGGGACAAAGGGCCATAAGAATCTCGTGGAAGAAATATCACTTAGGTACCAGTAGAAGCAAAGGCATGAGGACTCTCTTTTATTCTAAGTGAAATGGTAAGCCATTGGAATTTATCCCTAGAGAAAGTAAATGACTCAAAGCAAGCTGTAAAAGGCTGGCGCTGGCTGCAGTGAGAATGGGAAATGGGTGTGAGGCCAGAAGCAATAGACGGATTAGGAGACTGTTGCAGTAATGTGGGGGAGAGATTCTGGAAACTGTTGGATGTGGTAAAAAGGTCAGCTCCTGTACGTATTTTGAAAACAAAGCCAATGATATTTCCTACTGGATAGGATGTAAGACAGAGAGAAAGAGGAATCATAGACAGGTCAGGAAACTGGAAGGATGAAGTAGCTATTTTCTGAGTTGGTGAAGACCAAGGCAAGGGCTATTGGTTTTGGGCATGGTGGGTTTGAGATGCCCACTAAACATCCCAAGACAGACGTAGAGTAGGCAGTTAGACATGGGAGTTTCTGGTTCAGGGGGGAAAGTCCTGGCTGGAGTGATAAATGTGGAACTCACAGCTGGTAAGTGTTATTTAAAACCATGAGGCTTCCTTAAGAGGGTGTATTTAGTGAAGTGCTGACTTGGATGCCCTCTGACTTCAGAGGGAATGTACATGAGTGAACCAAGCTGGGGGAAAGAGACAAGAGGGAGTAGTTTGAATACTAATCTTGCCCAGAGATTACACCGCCTCTCGGATCCAGTCAATTTCTGCCATGCAAAATACATAGTCTGGTCAGTGGCACTGGGACTCCCCAACAAAGTGTGTTTTGAGCCCACAAGTCGGTGATGTCTGCCCAGTAAGTTGGAATCTAGAAATTTGATTTGGGTTTTATTCTTCATCCCTTTAGTGCTATTCAGTCAGTTTATCTTCAACTGATATGCTCAGGATATTCACAATCCTAGACCTTGATTTTATGGGCTTCACCTTCTGGAAGACCACTAGTATACTGGAACTGACTACTACTGGCTCATGGGAACCATTTTTAGATTTTCAGGATTTTTGCAAGCTGGATGACAAACAGAACCATTTTTTAAATTAAATTACATAAGCATATGTGTCATATTAAAACAAGTTCATAAATATTTAAAACATATCACTTACTATATTACTACATATTATTGTTGTATGTACTCTTGAGGGTTTTTAAGCCCATTTTTTATCTGTACTCTGAAAATACTACATAGTATGTCTTTTTTTCCAAACTCTGCTTTAAGAGACTTCAAGTCATATGAATAGCCATACGAAAGTATTTACACCATGGAAATTGTCAAGCAATACAAATCAGACCTAATTTCCTTGGAGAGTCCGTTTTAAGTCTTTCCCAGGACACTGTTTAGCAATGTCATCCTTTAGCCTGCCTCACAACTAGCTGATAGAAACCAAACATGACAATGATAGACCATCACATAGAGATGAGTACAGACCTACTCTTCCCTAATTCCTGATAGAATATTAACTTGATTATATTTTTAAAATAATCCTAAACAATTGCTGAATGTCTTCAGAGAGTGAATTCCAAGCCACCACACTTATAATCTTCACTTCTTGCTTTTCCATCAGCAATGACAGATATCAATGGGCTATGCCACAGGAAGTTGGCAGAACCATGCCCCAAGGACATCCCTGGAAAACAGTTTGACATTTTGAGTCAGTGTTTCCTGACTTCCACTCAACAAGAAAATCTGGATTGAAACACAATTGAAAAGAGCATATAGTTTTCCCCAGAGTTAAAGGAGCATGTAACGAGAAATAGTATAAAAGTTGGGCAGTAGGAAGATAGTTCTTGAGGGAGCAAAAAACATTTAAATTCCATTTTTTAAAAAATGGTGTGCCTTTGTGGTAGATCAGTCCTCTGCCATCCAGGGTTCAGGTGGGGTAGAAGACGGCTCTCATGTAGGTAAAACCAAATGAGGCTCACTTTCCCCTGCCAGATTTCCTGAAGCTAACCTTTTTCCTTCCTTTTTACATGCCCTCCCCACAAAGAGAGCTGGTAAAAAAAAGTATCTGTTACAATGACCTGGGCTTTATCATTTATGGCAAATCTCTCTAAATTATAGGCTTTTCCTCATAGAGACCATTTACGGGGGGCATAATGCAAGGCTGTGTTCAACCATGCCACTCTTTGAACTAGCTGTACCATGTTATTACCACACTAAACTGGAGTGGCCAGTTTTTCTATAAATAAAAATCCTCCTCACTGGGTAGATGAAAATCCTTAGTCGCAGTTCCTGCGTTATTGATTTTCTGGTTTCCAGCTTCTCTGCTGGGAATGACTTTTTGAGTTGTTTTGAAAGGAGAAGCCTTGTAAACACTTGACTGTTGCTGGACTCAAGAAAAATCCGATTAGCAGGGAATCAATAACATTATTACTCAGCTGGGTTCCTTGTAATTCTTCCATCTCTGGGCCAGGTGTGTGGATGGGGGTGAGGAGGTTTCAAAGAGATGATCCCTTCTTCCTGGATTGCAGTTGTTTCTTTGCAACAGTCCTTTAATTTTTGCACGTTGAAGTGGAGCTAATAATGACAGTTTGAACACAATTGGCCTTCTCTCTGTGAAAGAGAACAAAGCAGAGATGATCAGTTTTGCTAAGGTGGTTAGAAGTTTAATCAGCCACTGTGGGAGACAGCCGATCACCCACAGGGAACGAAGTCCAGGAACTCACTAGGTGCTAGGTGGCTCTTCACGGGGTATTGCACGTCCATACCCATGTCACATCTTCAGGGAAGTGGTTTTGCTGTTACTATTTGTCTTTTTTTCTCTTCCTTTTCTATAAAATTCTGTAAGAGATGTATCCAAGGTAATAAAAGGTAGGACATCTTATAAAAAGCTCAGATGCTATCTGATTTCCTTTAGGGTCATTTCCTGGGTTTCTACAGCTACCTGACCTTGCAAATGACTTTCTGGCCAAAATCCCCTTGATAGAACTGGGTGCATCCAAAGTGAAATCACATGTGGGTTACAGCTGACTTCTAATCTTTCACATCCATTCTGATAATGGTTTCCTTTGAACTTCCCTCAGTTGTCTTACTGAATTAACCTGGCTACTCTTGCCTCAGGGGTTTGTTGAACATGTTACCCTAAACCAAACTTCTCATTGTTGAGTTCCACCTGCTTCCTAACATTCTCTACTCTTGTTAGGGTGGGCCTACTTGATAGCAGTAAGTGGTCAATGATGACCAAGTCCCTTGAGATATGTCCAGGTGTTTGGCTTTTTACCTGTTACAGCCTGGTTGTCAGCCCTCCACCCATATGAATCATAGAGAGATTTTGAGAAATATTTATACCTGGCCCCCATGCCTAAGAATTTTGGATTTAGTTGGTCTTTTGTGGCATTGACAGTTTTTAATGTAAGGTCCTTTTTCATAGGCTGAACTATGTCTCCCTAAAATTCATATGTTAAAATCCTACCCCCCCCATCAATATCTGAGAATGTGACTGTATTTAGAGATAGCAACTTTAAAGAGGTAGTTAAATTAAAATGAGGTAACTAAGGTAGGCCTTAATCAATATAACTAGAATTCTTATAAGAAGAGGAAATAAAGACATAAAGATACACAGAAGATAAACCACATGAAGATACAGCAGAAGATGACTGTCTATAAGCCAAGGAGGGAAGTCTCAGATGAAAGAGTAATGACCCCCCTACTTTGATCTCAGATCCCTATTTTCTGAAACTGTAAAAAAAAAAATCAAGTTTTGTTTAAGCCTTAGTCTGTGGCATTTGTTATTTCTGCCCTACTAAACTGATAAAGAAAAGTAGATTCAGTTAAGTAACCAGAAGTGAAAAATACCAATCTAGAAGTTCTCAAAATTTTAGCATTCATTAAATCACTTTGTAGATAATTTGATCTCTCAGAGTCTCTCTCTCTCTCTCTCTCTCTCTCTCTCTCTCTCTCTCTCTCTCTCTCTCTCGCATTTGGTACCAGGGATTGAACCCAGGGCAATTAACCAATGAGCCATATCCCCAGTCCTTTATATTTTTTATTGAAACGGGGTCTTGTTTAGTTGCTTAGGGCTTTGCTAGGTTGCTGAGGCTGCCTTTGAACTTGTGATCCTCTTGCCTCAGCCTCCTGAGTCACTGGGATTACAGGTATGTGTCACCACACCTGCTGTTTCACATTTGCAGAGTATTTTGCAGTGTGCCCAGAAGACATGTGTGACGCCCTCACATGTGCACTTTATTCCTCTGAGGCTAATCACACTGGAACTTTTTTTTTTTTTTTTAAAGAGAGAGTGAGAGAGGAGAGAGAGAGAGAGAGAGAGAGAGAGAGAGAGAGAGAGAGAGAGAGAGAATTTTTAATATTTATTTTATTTTTTTTAGTTGGCGGACACAACATCTTTGTTGGTATGTGGTGCTGAGGATCGAACCTGGGCCGCACGCATGCCAGGCGAGCGCGCTACCGCTTGAGCCACGTCCCCAGCCCCACACTGGAACTTTAAAATCCATTCTTCCCAAAATCTATTTCTTTGTTTCTGGATTGGATGATGCATGAAAACTTCACTTATGAAAGTCCCTGCCCTTTGCTTACTTGACGAACTCATCCTTGCAATCACCCTAAAGAGAAGACAGCCTTGCTTTGTCCAGTCCACCTTAGTGAATTTCCTGTCAGTCATCTGTAGGACCCCAATGGATGAGACAATGTGAGGCATGGATTAACAAAAGCAACAAATGATTGTAGAGTCCATCAGAAATTGAAAAATAAATTCTGCACAGAATATGTTACTTCTTACTACCTTTACACTTTTGTGTATGCTGTGCCTTCTCCTGGGCTGCAGGACCCCACTCTTCACCTAACTTGGACTTTTAGATTCAGTTCAAAGGCTTATTCTGAACTGAATTTAGGCCTTAGCAGAATTCATAAGTGTGTTCTTTCCTTCCTTTGCTTTAAAATTCAGTGGCTATTGATTTAGTAATCCTATCAATGAGAACCAACCTTTAGAGAGCCCTGTGCAAAGTGCATCCACATAGATAATCTCATTTAAACATCACAAGAGTCAGAGTCACAGGGGCCAGGAGGAAGGAAGGGAGGGTTAAACACTAAACATTTCAGCTCTACCTGGAACCAGTCATATCAGAACATCTGGAGGTAATTCCTCAGAATTAGCCTGTTTTGAGTCCTCTTGTGATTTTAATGTGTAGCCCAACCTGAAAATCAAAGGGTCCACATCTATGGCATAAACTATTTCTGATTGAATGAACTCTTACAACCTGAAGGAGATTTAAAAATAGCTCAGAAAGTTCTCCAATGTTGGTGTCTCCTTTCCCATCCTATCCCATCTTTCTACTCTCAATTTTTCAATTTTCCTCTATAGTTTAGGATCCACTGTTCTTCCACCTGCTGTCTAGACTAAAACATTTTCTGTTTCCTTTCAGAGCCTCTGATTTGCTTCTCCAATTACCATTAAGCTTGGCAAAACAAAAATGAAAGCTATTCTTAAACCAGCTCTTGGGGAATCTCAATACAATCCAACACTAGTATTGTTACTACCTCTTCAAAGAGAGTAGAGTCCTGGAGGGGACAGTCTTGTCCTATAGTTTTTATCTTTGGTTACACTCATTCAACAAATGAGATCATATTACTTGCCCAGTAAGGAGGATGGGGCATAGATGATGCAGGGACTTGATCTTGGAATAATGATCTTGGAATTTCTCTGTAGGGTACCCTTGACACATTCTATACTGGGGAGTTAGTCACATGTTTAAAAGAGCATTTGCAAAAAATAATGGCTGCTGTTGAATTCAAGGGAACAGGAATTAGGAGACTATGGGAAGCAAAGTTTGAGGTTATAGGGAAACAGATGAGAAAATATTTTAGAAGTAGCACCAATGAGAGCTTAAGATAGTATATCACTCACTGCTCTGTGTTGTTGCTCATAAAATTATTGCTATTATTCTGTAGGGGTATCTCTGTGTTTTTAAAATGCTATAAAAATACAAGCATTTAACATTTTCTCAGAGGGCACAATTTAATCACTTACCAACCTTGCTTTCCTTTAAAACTTAAACACAAGCTTGGCTGTGGAGGAATGGGAGTGAAGAGCCAAAGATAATTGTCCTTTTATGTAATTACTTTGGCTTTCCACTTACATTTTTGTTCAAGAATCATTTTTTTTCCCAATCACCTTTGTTTTCTCATGTAAATGTTCAACTAACACAAAAATGTTTCATATCCAACAAACAGTAAGTCAGCTGGAAGCAAAAACAAAAATTAAAATAAGTCCCAAGCTCTTCCTTTTGTAGATAACTCTGCATGTGATCATTATACTTTAAGTTCTTAAAAGTTATTAAATCAACCAACATGGACAAATTAAAATGTATGGAACTTCTAAGGACTACACCCCCATTTCACTCATAAGTTACTGTTTGGGGTTCCCTTGACATCCTTTTCCAGTGGAATCATAGAGGAGTCCACACAGAGACTACGGAAGCCATTGATATGTTATAGCACACATAGTCCATCCCTAACTCAGGCTCATAGTCTTAACCGAATTTTAATCTCTCTCCGTCGATTTTCAAAAGTGTTCTGATTTAGAGTATGAGTTATTTGATCATCCTAGCTCTGAAGGAGAGAGCAAATGCTTGTACTGTGGATGGGACAACATTCTTCAAAATAAATCAGTTCACTGTTTCTTTCCCTCTTGACACCCTGGGTGAGTGGCAAGTGAGTTAGGTCTGGGAATGTCCAGGGGAAAGGAAGTTGGAGGTGAGAAAGTCAGTGTCCCCCTAACTGGACTTCTCAAGTCCTTATTATAGATTACGGGAGCAATAGAAGAGATAAATGAAGACTACTATGAATATCAATGGGGCCAGATAAAATATACTGACGGAAACTAGGACATTCTTCCTGATACCTAGATTTTAACATCTTATTGGCAAAAAATAGATTAAAAATTGCTTGAAAAATTCCAGCAAATCAATGATAAAAGTCATGATCATTAAGGAGCCAATGACATGAATAGAGGTAAGAAGCCAATGACACTGGAAAGCCAACTTGGGTGGACTCCAAGCAGGGGGCAGCCTGGTGAGAGGCAGGACTCTGCCCTCAGTGTGGGTGGGTTGACGTCACCACCATGTCTCCTCTGGAGCTGACAACTGCATCATTCTTGGGCAACTGGATTAACCTCTCTGTCCCTTGCTTTTCCAAACTGGAAAATGAGAACAATCAAACCATATCACTAACCAAGACATGGCTTTCTTTTACAAATGAAAGTCTTATTTCAGGATTTATTTATTTTTTTCTTAGTTAGAAACTTCTGAAAGAGAGGAAGTAAACCTGTTTCCCTACTGGATTTGTGGATTATTTTCTTAGACTAAGTTAAAGAAACTCGAAATTGTGTTGTATGTAATTTTTATCTTAAAAATCTACAATTTAGTGCTGGGTTATGGTAGTGGAGCATGTGCTTAGCACGCATGAAGCACTGGGTTTGATTGCCAGCACCAAAAAAAAATTAATTAATTAAAATAAATTAAAGTTTTAAAAATCCATGATTTTCATTTAGATGACATATGAACACCTATACAAACTGGATGAAATTGATGCTTATTTTTCTGTCTTCACAAATTCGTCCAAATAATATAAAAAATCTTTTTGTGTCCCTGAAAGTAGAAGTCTGGATTCATTTTTAGAATGTTTATATAAACACAGACGACATTTGAGGAACTGACTGGTTTCAAATCCCAGAAGTCAGCAAAATGAAAAAAAAAAATACTGTTTATTTTTAAAGGCAAGCATACTAGATTTCTAAGTCAGTCTGTTATGGGTGCCAGTGTTCCTAGACCAAAGTCAGAGAATATTTGAACATAAAAAATGAATATTTTTTAACCTTCTTTTCTAAGGCACTAGATCTTCTTACTCCTCTCCCCAGTTATACCAGTCAAGATAGTGACATGTGGTCCAGAGCCTTGCTACCTAAAGTAGTCAAAATAAAATCTTACAGCACGAACACTGCCTGGGAGAAGCACACTCTCAGGCCAATGCTCCAGAACTGCTGCGTCAGACCCTGCATTTTAACAAGCTCTTCTGGTGGTTTTTATGCACAGTCAAGTTCAAGGACCACTGGATTAGAGAACGCTTGGCTAGACATAGGAGAGATCCTAACACAATCCAGTCAAATAGAGGAGCAGGTAGAATTAAACTGCCTTGTGCCTTGCCTCCAAATGGAAAAATTAACAGGCGTCTACTAAGGCCCCTTTTCTTTCCCTTATGCACACACTGACACCAATCTCTGTCTTTTCTTACTGCTTGCTCTCAGTATTATTTCATGTTATCTGCATGAGGGTGACGTGATCATGCTTAAACTTTGCAAATGCTATTACTTTTCAAATGTTCAAATTTTCTCTAACGTTATTTCACTTTCAACCCTACAAATGTCCTATTTACACGGCCCATATCTGTTTCCTTTTCTTTGAGACTCTTTCCTTTACCAAAGCAGACATAATATGAAGGAGAAGAATGGTTTGGCTTGCGAATGTACTGATTCCGGGAGTGCAGCCATGGACCAGTGCCAGCTAGAATTGGGTGAATGATACCAGGGGTAAAGTGGAACCCAAGATCTTCATCAACAAAAGCAGGGGCATAGCTTTAGTCATGCGTAATGGAGAAATCTTTGGCAGCATGAACCACAGCTGATGGAAATATTTGTTTTAATTTTCTTTGAGGGCTGAAACATGGCACACTCTTGGCTAATTGCACTTTCCAGAAAAATCATCAATGGAAGAAGATAGTTAGAATATTTTCTTTTCTAAGGGCATTTCCACTAATGCATCACAAAGTTTCCCAATTAAAATTAGGATAAAGAATGTGGATGAATCTTGATTGGAGAAGTCGAGGAAAACTTAATGTGGGGACAGGGTAGAAAGAACAAAAGCATTAGGATCAGATAGACATACTGGAGTTCAAATCCCACATCTGCCATTTATAAACTTTGAACTTGACCAAATGACTTGAACTCACTGAGCCTCAGGTTTTTCATATGTAAAATGAGAATAATGATATTTATCTTGAAGAATTATTTTAGAGAATCAAATGGGATAATGAAGTTATGGACGGTAGCAGAGGACCTGGCGTGTAATCACTCAATGAATGGCAAATATGTGCCTTTTGCTTTATTCCGAGTTAGTGGCAGGATTACTTCCTATGACTGGCTATATAACCTGAGAGATAGTGGAAGCCAAGTTCATAATTTCATGTACTCATAGAAGAATTATAAACAGATGCATGGTTGTTATTTTGAGTGAGCTGTACTACTGTGCTAAAGGACAGGGCTAATTGGTTTGAATAAATATTAAGCCTAGTATGATTTCAGAATTCCTCTGTAGCCTCCAAAAAGCGAGAACCCATAGCAATCTTCAAATGTTTTTCAGTATTTAGGAGTGACCCTTTCTTTTCACTGTCTTGTTTTTGAAAACTATGTAAAAAGTATTTCTAAAAAAGATAATATTACTGAAAGCTACTGAATGTCACTGATTTTCATCGTTCACTTTTTCATTCAGGCATTAATTCAACATTTGACTCCCTACTGTGCCAGATACTGAGTTAGGGGCCAAGAGCACAGCAGTCAACAACAACAACAACAAATATATATATATATATATATATATATATATATATATATATACACACACACACTCAAATTTTGGTAAGAATGCCCAAGAAATGGAATTATATATTATAACAATAGAGAGTCACGGGCTGCACAGCAATGTTTCTGTCCAAGAGGGACTGCATGTGTGATAGTGGCCCCACATAGCCTAGGTGTGTAGTAGGCAAGCCTATAGGTTTATGTAAGTCCACATTGTTCAGACATTAACAATGAAATGGCCTAATGACTTATTCCTTAGGTTGTAACCCTGCTAAGCAGGTGCAGGACTGTAGTACTTTCCTCCTAATTTCTTTCTTGACACAAAGCAGTCCTCTCCTCACCCCCTTTTTACACAAGTTTGTACTATGCCTTTTTCTCATCCTTTGAAAATTTATAGCTTTCCAGGAAGTTTTTTTTCTTGTATTTGGGATGTTAAATATCATTTGGCTTAATGCTATTAAATCTCTTTCCAACTTTTCTATAATGGGATTCTAACTGGCTAATTTGTATTATATGGAATTATTTTTTGTAAGATACAGGACTAAATTCTAGCTACTTTATTCTTACTTACAGCAGGTTTACTGGATTGCAAATCTTCAGAAAATGGGGAAACAGAGCAGAACCACAATCAGGGACAAAGAAGACTTTGTTTACAGATGCCCTAGGCCCATTCATAGGCAGTTTGCTTCACCAAGGTATGGGTACTTGTGGATGACAGAAAACGTTGTGGTAGATGATAACTCAATTTGCTCATTTCTATGTCTGCACACTCTGCAAGACTCCGATGAAGAGTTGGAATTTATTTCCCACCTCCTGAATCTGAACTGGATTTGTGGCTTGGGTTAACTAACAGAATAAAAAGAAAATGAGTTTTATTCCAGTTTTGCATCTTGACTTCAAGAGGGTTTGTGCAAATGTTATGAAAATTATTTAGAGTATCCTGCTGCTATATGGATACCTATGGTCTAGTTAGCTCCATCACCTAGCCTACAGACACATGAGAGAGTCCATCCCAGACCAGTTCCAGTAACAACCCCACTGATGATAATAAGCCTGATGGAAGGATGGATTAGATAAGCAGAATCACATAGCTGAAGTAGTTTGTTATGTAGCAATAAGAAGACTATGTAAGAAGGATGATAATAAGCCTGATGGAAGGTGGATTAGATAAGCAGAATCACATAGCTGAAGTAGTTTGTTATGTAGCAATAACTAATGATTATAAATATATTTGAATGATTTCATATTTTTTTTAGGTGATACCACTTTTCTTTTCCACCATCTCCTTTCAGTATGAATTCCACCCTTAGGGAAAAAAAAAAAATTCTTATTTTATCCTTTGATTGGCAAGAACATCCTAAGGTATTGATGTCCTGGTGAATGTTTTATAATAAAGATTTTAGGAAAAAGTTTGTGTGTGAGTGTGTGTGTGTGTGTGTGTGTGTGTTTACATACATATATATGTTTATTATAAATTTTATATATAAAAAGAATGTGTAGTACATAAGTCACAAATAATAAAATATGCAATATTCTTATGAATTTCATATCCGTTCCATTCTCACACAACGATTTTAGTAAGTTTTTCAGAACTTATTATGCATAGCCCACTTCCTGTTGCAAATACCACCAATATTTGACAAATGAAATTTCACCCCAATCTGATACCACTCCCAATAAATTTTTACCACTAAGTGTGATATATAATTTACTGTTGAGAAATTTCTTAACTTGTTCAAAGTTGCATTCATTAAGTTGTAACTCCTTTTGGCTTCAATATTAGATATAATGCAGTATTTCATTTAATTTGAATTATTAGCATTTTCTCCATCATATTCTTTAGCCTAAACAACAACAGGATAATAAATCAAGCCTTGATTTTCAGTGCTGCCTATTTCTATGGTGGAACATTTCCACTGTGACCATTTTTAACCTACTAGTACATTATAACTGAACATGGACCTGGAAGAGAAACACAGAAGCAACCATCATACGATATTTCCATCATGCTGATACAATGGAGATAAATAACCTCAAGAATATAGGTAATATTTAAATATAGTAAAATGCTGAGAAGTAATAAGTTTTTAGAGTCTATGACTTTTGTTTTTAACATAATTTATTGAATTATACGTTTATATAATTAATTTTTTAAATGACAGGCATGTTGAACAAATGGCTTGTTAAATTCTTACAAATATTAAAGAGATGAACTGGTTTCAGTCCAGCCCTGCTGAAGAATGCTGGAAATACTTAATGGTTCTAATTATAACAAGAGCTCCCACTCATCTAGTGCTCACTAGATTCCAGTCATTGTTCTAAGTATTTTACTAATGTGACATGGAGGAGTTGACAGGAAAGATGAAATCTAGATGGTGTGAGCTTAGATACAGAAGCAATATTCAGCAGTGATGGTGAAATAGTAGTCTAGAAACATTTGGTGATTTTGAGAAGATGCAATTTTTTGAAACTGGATGTGAAACATAATTTGTAACCTCAAGAGAGCTCAGAAGGGAAATTATATCCATGGAAGTAAATTCGCTCATTGCTTGAACACAACTCCAGATTTCTACACAGAATGGATTCCATGACAACAGTATAGGTGGACCATAAATTGTGGCCTAATCTAGAACTTGAACTGGCATCGGAAGCAGTTTTCACTTATATATATGTTTCAGGTTAATAAAAATAGCAATTTTCCAAGATAGCTTACATTCATGAGGCTTAAGTTTGAGAAAGGACCAACTTTGTTGAGATTATTATGTTATTTTATTAATAGAGCTGTGGGATCACTGGAGATTTGGGGCCCAATCACCCATTTCTTAAGTTGTAACTCCTTTTGGCTTCAATATCAGATATGACACAGCATTTAATGTGTACCACCAAACTCTTGGTATCACTGGAACAAAGGTGTGACCACCTTCCCCATGACTCCAAGTATGTGGCAGAAATGAGAAAACAGTGCAGATCATACAACCTCCCCAATACCTTACCCGTCTCCTTTCTCTTTGCATAGTCTTGGTTTCCTGTGAATTAATCTTTCCAAAGTCTTTTGTGAAGCAAAAGTTACTCAAAGCAGTGCAATGGGTGTGATCTAGCTTCCACAAAACAGGCTATTTGGGTATTCTCAGGTTTGTTGCTTTTTTGGCTTGTGCTCTCTTTCAAAAATGGTTTCAATTTGTTCTGAAAGAAAATTGGTGACAAAGGCGTTCAGGAGACTCTGGAACACCTAACACTATGACTCAGTTCCTTGTGTTCAACTCTGAGAAGCCTCAGGGGACATGATTAGCCACAGGTGAGAAATACCACTGAGGGTTTGTCTGGTGTGGGCAAATGTGCCAGAAAATGATATGTAAAACCACTTAAAACTAATTTATACATTGCTGTTGTGCATTACTAAGGTAAAACTCATCAGTCAGATGTAAGAAATTTGGGAAATCAATTAATGTCAAGCTCCTACCATATGAAAATCATTGTGGTAAATCTTGAGATGAATAAGAGCATGTAAAAATCCCTGAACCTGCTTTGAGAGATGTTGCAAACTAACTGGAGAGAAAAGAAGTAGTTACCTAACAATAGAATAAATAAGTAAATAAATAAATAACACAGAAGAGGATGATACTGTTCAGGTTATGGGTTGGTGGCTTGGGAACAACGTCCTTGAGAAGAACTGAGAAGTGCTTTGATGGGTGATAAGTGCATGAAGTACAGAAGGAGAATTTGGCTCTAGGGTTAATGTAGGAAAGTTTGAACTTTATCCGGGAGGCAATGGAAAGCCACTGAACAGTCAACTTACAGAAATACTGAAGTGATAGTTGCTACAGAAAAGGTCAGTAGCAACAGATAGAGTTGCAGTGAGGATACTCTTGCAGTATGAACTGAATTTGATGTTTGGTTCTACCATTTATTAGTCAAATGACCCTTAGCAAGTTACTCATATCTCTAAACTTCAGTGTTTCACCTCAACAACAACAATAAATAGTAACAGCATCTTTCTTATTTGATTTTTTTTTTTTTTGGTGACAAGTAAGTGAAATACAAAGGTAGAACACTTAGAATAGTGCCTGAGCCAGAAAAAAGTTTTAACAAAAATAAGGATCCTAATTATATTCTTGGAAGCAGAGATTTGAACCAAGTGGTAAGAGTGGCAATGAAATTGTATGGGAGGAAAAGTACAGAATTTTCAAGAGTCCAGACATAGCAAGCCAAAGAGGGAACAATATCAAAGTGGATTCAGGTTTAAAGCCTAAAATACAGATGATACCACTATGGTGCATGGAAAATTGGCCAGGCAGGAGAAAAGCAAGTGATTTTTCCAGCATGCTCACTGTCTATGTGTAACGTCTTGTATTCTCCCTCATATCAGACACAGGAAAAGTCACAGAAAGATCTTGGGAATAGAACTGGTGGTGAGGGAAGTGTCGGCAGTGGGCAATATGGTGGAAGACTAGGATCACTGGGAGCCTGTCATAGTCATCTTGGTCAGTTCTGGAAGGTGAGGGATGTGGTGTTGGCAAGAAGGCAACTGAAGGTTATGGGCTGCAAACAAAATATCAAGGAAGTCAAATAGTTACCAAGGTTTCAGAGAGGAGTAAAGCTTTAGTGAAATAAGTTTTTCCAGAGGAATTAGAAAATGGGAATCCAAGGGAGTACAACAAAGGAAGATTCCATGTTGGAAAGTATGGTGGAATGATGTCTGAGGAAAGAGAAAGAGAAATAAGATAGAAAAACAGATAATGAAATTAAGTATTAAAAATAGGAATTGAGTCATGGGATGCATGAGCCTAATATTGGAACTAGAATACATCAGCAGTTCAAGGCAAAAGAATTCTCTTTTCATTTTATAATATTGTACTATTTTTATTAAATATTCAATATGCTGAAAATATTTATAAAATATGTATAAGGTATAAGAAAAGTCACAGAGACATATCCAGGTTTTATGGAGTTATAAAGTTTACACAATTAATGGGGATTTCTTAAAAAACACAAACAAAACCAAAAAACCCCCACAAATGCAAAATTAGATATAACAACAGTCATTTCTTTAGAATTGAAAAAAAATGTGACAAACCTTTAAAAAGGATAAAATTACTCCAAACTTTACAAAATGCAGAAAAATATATTTATTTAGTGGTTTATTTTTTCTTTATTTTTAGTTGCATAGTGGGAGAGAGATGCAGTCTTTTAGTCTTTTGACAGTTAATTTACCAAGTAGAGAGAATATAGATAACAATATTTTAAAGTATAGTTACAAAAGATGGAAGAGTCAGATGCTGTGTCACATGCCAGTAATCCAAGCTACACAGGGGAGACTGAGGCAGGAGAATCACAAGTTCCAGGCCAGCTTGGGAAACTTAGCAAAACCCTGTCTCAAAATAAAAATAAAAAGGGCTAAGGTGTAGCTCAGTGTTAAAGGGTCCTTCAGTTGAATCCATAGCCAATAGAACTTTAAAAAAATAAAAAAGGAAAAAAAAAAGAAAGAAAGAAAAAAAATAACAAATTAGTAAAAAGAATTTTAAATGTTTTCACCACAAGGAAATGATAAGTGTTTGAGGTAGAGATAGCTATGCTTATCATTAATTGAATATCATTTGATGTGTATATATATATATATATATAAAAGCATCACATTGTAGTCCATAAATATGCACTATATATGTATACAGTATGTATATGTGTGTGTATACATATAAAATACTATATATATATATGAAAATACATTTTAATTAATGTTTGTTCTAGCCCTGAGTATAAGTTTTCTGAGAGCAAGTGGTAAGGAGAAAAATGAATGAGGAGGAAATGGCAGGAGGTAGAACAGTCCCAGGAGCACTCTATGTGTCTGTCAATCAAATGGAGGAATGTGGAACCCTGCTGAGATTCGCTTACACCAGGCATTGGTTATGCCTAGAAATCCATCCTGTGCAGGACTAGTCATGCTGTGCATCTCTACTTACCTATTATGTTGGCGTTTAAGATAAAATGAAGGCAAAGAGCTACAAGGCAGGGGAGAAACTGGACACAGATGGGCTTTGATGATGTGGTGTTCCCTCGAATATGTTCTGGTTAGATGGCAGTAAAAACTGAAACACATTTTTATTTTAACAAGGATGTGTTTACATGTATTCATGCAATTAAAAATAAGAGATAAATAAACTTGGTAAGGAGGGGGAAATAAAGTAGTCTTGTTTGTTCTGATAAGAAAATATGTCTATCATTTATTTTTTAAAAAATTTAAACCTGATTAAAAGAACAGGATGAACAGTACTGATCAATTTGTGATAAAAGTAACACACACATGAAACTACATATAATACTATTTCTAAAGTGTGTTACATCAGAGGAATGGTATTGGTACAGGAAAACACATAAGATTTATTTAATCAGTTTTTTTTCTTTTACTTTTTACAAGGAATATCTATTTTATTAAAATAGAAATTAATGCCTCAACCAGATACAGCAGTGAGTGAGACTGACTGAGCTGGAAAAACTCGAAGCTTTCCTAAGCAATATTTAATCAACTACAGCCTGTGTCTCAGTCCGTTCTGGCTTCTATAACAAAATACCATAAACTGGGTGGTTTCTAAACAGAAGTGTAATTCTCACAGTTCTAAAGGTGGGGAAGTCCAAGATCAAGATACAAGCATATTCAGTGTCTGAAGAGGCCCTTCTTCTTGTGTGGCTCTCCTTTCTCTGTGGCCTAACCTCCCTGAAGGGACAAAGCAACTCTTTTATCAGGGCACTTATTCCATTTATGAGGGCGCTGCCCTAATCACCCAGCCACCTCCCTGAGGCCCCATCTCTAAATGCCATCACACTGGGGAATAGCTTTCAACATAAAAATTTTGGGAGACATTCAGACCAAAGCAGCCTATAATTTTATTAGTCATCTTTAGTCAGTCCTGAAAATCAACATGTGCTAGTAGATTCCAGAGTTTCAAATTATCATAACTCAGAGTGTGGCATGATACTAAAATTCTCCCCCAGGAAACACAAAATCCTCCTTGGATTATTAAGAAAAGAAAAACACTGTATGAATGAAGGATTTTAAAATGAAGGGTGCTATAGAAATAGCAGAAATTGTTATTGCTTTAATAATTATTATCATATTTTATAATGATTGACTTATGTTTAAAATGGTGAAAGATTCCAACTTTATAAAAGTCTGTGTAATTTGTTCTATGAAATTTTCATATAATATAAATGATTCCTTTTTTCCAGCTTCCTATGATAGTTTTGTGCATAGAAACCATTAAAAGCAATAGAAACCATTTTCTTAGGTAAAATTTACTTTAAGCAAAATGGTAAACAACCTATTCTTTACCTGCAATTCTAGTGGTAGATGAAGAAAATAATATGTAATTATATATACATATTTAGATAGACAAAAATATATGAATAAGAGCTTACTTTCAAATTTGACTATAAAATAATAAAAGTTTATAAATATGATTTATAAATTAAAATTATAAATAAAATCATTGAAAACATTTCTAAAATCCATCAATTATAAACAAACCCTCAACTAATCACTCAGTATTCCTCCTCTAAATCTTTCCTAAAAAGTTTCTCTTACACACACATACACACACATACACACGCACATACAAACACATACAAACACATATTCAGACACCATAAACACCCTGCATACATTTCTTTTCTAAGATCATATGTTTGCTGATTCTTTATTTTTTCCCGCCATTCTGAACATTTTCTTAAAATTGCATTATTTAGAGGATATTGGTTGTTTGATCAACTGACCTAATTGAAAGGAGTTAATAAAGGGATGCTTTATAAGTGTGTGGACATGATCAGGGCATCAATAAGGGATAGTAAGGTACCCGGGTGTCATTTTTACTCCAGCCTGAAGGGCAAAGGAGTATAATGGTTACTAGAATTTGTAGACAGCTATTACTGTTACCGCTGTGGACCCGTGACGAGTCCTTGCTTCCCCAATGTTGAAGAATAACACCAGAGAAGCACGCTGAGGCAAGGTCAGAGTGGAAAATTAGAAGGACAGCAGTGGAAAATTAGAAGGACAGCAGAAAAGACTTCTCCCGGAGGAAGAAGGAGACCCAAGAGGTGGAATCCATTGAAGGGAGAATGTGTTCCCCTTTTTTATAGTTTTTGGTGATGGAATGTAGGTGGGAAGGGTTGGGACACAGGTGGGCCAGAAAAGTAATCTGGGCATTTCCGAGTCAAGTTTGCTGTTCATTAACATTTCTTTGGGATGGGCTATCTCCAAATCTGTTGGAGGCTGTTTCCTGGGTTTCATTAACATTCTGAGAGTTGCTCAGCTTTTCCGGAAATTCATTCTCAACATGGCCTCCATTTTAGATTTCACTCGATATTAGACCCGCTTTACCTAACTACACTGACTACCTAATTTTAAATCTGGCTTCATTACTGTCAGAGAGAATAGTTGAAAGTGGTGAACAGCCATTGTCATGTCAAGGCTGGAAGTGGATTAGCATGAGACGTAAATGCCCCAATCTCCAGATGGTGCATCCCATTGGTCTAGTCAAACCAGAATCAGAACACAAAGAAATCTATTGATGGTACCTGAAGAGGGCAGCCACTGGGAAAAGAGGTGGTAGAGAAGTGTGGAGAGTATATATGAAATGGTAAATACCTAAAAAACACATTCTTTTCAGTGTTTCCCCTCCTACCTTTTCACTACGATATAAACAAGGTATAAGAAGTACTATTGCAAACAAAACTTAACACCTAATTCTTCAGCAACATTGGGAAAGTACCTTGAATGACTGAACAATCAGCCTACCCTGTCCCTGACAGGATTGTTGAAAAGTGTGTCTGCTTTCAGCATCCCATGAAAGATTAAAATCATATTATCTAATCAAAAATCAATTGTCCCTTGTTTTGCCCCATATCTGGGACATTAATAAAACCCATAGGGTAGAATTTTTGATTTCCTATCTAAGCGTGCAGTGCATGCCATACCCAACTGGCATTTTATAGCAGTTAACAAAACAAGGCCAAAATCACAGACCTCTGTCTCAGATTTGTTTCTGCTGACCAAAGGAAAGTAGAGTCACAAGACAAGTCAAGATCTCCAGGAGGACAAACGAAAGAGCCAAATTTTTATGTTCATCCTTTATTCTGTTATTTTTCTGAAAATAAACTCAGTGTGTAGCATGAAAGGAAGCTAGATTACAGAACTGTTTAATCTTTGTAGCATGAGGCTTTAAAGCATGCTTGGATTTGGCCCTAGCAATATCTTACAAGCAGCAACTTAGCTTTATCCTTGTACACTCTAACAAAGGAATAAAATAAAATTATGGCCCTACCATTCACTCATCACAGTATATTGATTATAATGGGCAGCAAATCTTGTGCTATTGTGTGAGATGCTATTATATGAATTTATACAATCTCTGAGGAAATGCCTCTAATAACAAATTGCTTCTTTTTTCTTTTAAGAAAAAAAAAAGAGTTGTTTTACTTAAACTATAAACAAGAGAATGTTCTGGTTTTTCAGCCCATCAAAGTATCAGGTATGAAGGACAATTTACCAAGTACATGAGAAAATTGTCAGATCAGGCTGGGCAGGCAGCAACCAAAGGAGGCAGATTTAAAAGGGCCGCTGAACAGGCTTTATTGAGATATCACTCCCGGGAGGAACTTGATCAGACCCACAGAGGGGACAGGGGAAGTGTCTGAGGAGAAACCGCGTGGAACCTTGACTGGACTGGACTTTTATGGGGCTTACAGCAGGAAGGGAAGGGCTTGGGACAGGAAAAGGTGTCTCTAGGGTCCCTTGCCCCCTTGGAGTTGGTCAGGGGAGTTGGCTGTGATAGACCCAACCTGATCTTTTATTAAAATTGGGAGCCATCTTGCCACAAAGCCATGAAAAGCTAATTTCTGCTTTACTATAAATTACTGCAAATTCTGAACCTGTTTGGAATGCCTGCCCGTGCCTTGAACTCACCCATGCCTGTCTCTCTGACCAGATAGCAGCCCTCTCTGAAACTTTAGTGACACCTCATAAATATTGGCCTTCCCTGGCCAGACAACGACCCTCTCTGAGGCTCTAATGGTCTTCATAAATTCTGATGTTGGGGCCAGAAGAAAAAAAAATGTAAACTACCATTAGTGTGATGCTTGTCAGAGTTCTGTTATCTGTAACCCCCCTTTGTGTAACTTTCTGGGCTATAAAGCTGGGCTGTAGGAAAGGTGGGGCGGCTGTCTTGTTCCCGCCGTTTTGGGAGGGAGAGGCAGCCCAGCCGGTCGAAATAATAAGCTTGCTTTAATTTGATTTTAATTGGAGTCAGTGGTCTTTTCTTGCGTCCTGGTCTAACATTTTGGAGTTCCCAAGCGAGATGACCCTGCCCGACCAGATCACAAGACCAGACTGCTGGAAATTCTGAAGCGGGCCTTCGCTCCAGGGCTCCGGGCTGGAGAGCCACTCTAGGGGGTGCGCAACTTGAGACGTTCCAAGGCCTAGGAGTGAGAATTGCCACACTAAAACTATTAGCAAGCACCTGGTGGAGGAGGCCTCCATAGGTAAGTGGCGCCTTTATAACATCTGGTATCCGGTTAAGGGAGATCTCTTCTGATGACAGAGAGGTGGCCTGGCGAGCCTCACATATACTCCTGTCCGGACAGTAACGAGAGAAATCGTTCTGTCTTCTGTTCTGTTCTGTAGGGAATTCCTCCGGAAGGGTAAAGAGGTGCCAACGGGCACGCAGGCGCTCCTACCCCGGAGCTTTGGCAAGACGTTGCATTGCTCCTCTGTTTTTCTGTTTCAGCGCCAGGTTTCTGTTTTCTTGTGTTTTGTTCTGTGTTCTATATGTTTTTTGTTTGTTTGTTTTTGTGCGTTTTGTTTGTGATTTCTGTGGTGAAAACTTAAGGATACTGGACGTGAAAATGGGTAATAAAGCAAGTCAGCCTGACACCCCTTTGGACTGTGTTTTAAGGAACTGCGATGAACTTTACCCCCCCTTTGTTAAGCAGGAGGAGAGAAGCCCCTGGCTGGCTGCTGGAGCACACCCACTGCAGAGGGCAATGCCTGTTGGGATCTAAGAACTGAGTATCTCCCAGGTTAACAAGTGAGACTCCTTTATAACCCCTTGTCCCTCCATATCCAGAGAGTCACAACCTTTGGGCAGAGTCCCCGGTGTTTCTCCTTTGTTAGCAAAGCAATAAAACTCCCTTTTTCTTTTTCTCAAAACCCTGTCCTCATTATTAAATTGGCATTAATTGGCTCTAAGGTCAGGAACCGAACTTTCAGTTACAAATTTTGATACCCCCCCCCCCCGAACTTTTTGAGAGCTGACTACTGAAATGTTAGGAGATGGAGTGTGCTTGGGGTGGAATCCTGTAAGTAAAAGGAAGGACTGAGGGACTCCCAGCAGCTGCCGAAGCCCTGTTGCTTCCGGGATTCCCTCCTTCTTTCCCTGCACTGTAAGGATTATGCCACCTCTGTCTTCTTGAAAAGAGAAAAAGAAAAAGGAGACACTTAATGCAGTAAAGTCGCCATGGAGACCCTTGATTTTATATTTCAGGTTGCCCCTCTGTGAAAACATCTGGTCCCCTTGTGGGGACATCTATGGTGCCACTGGTGTAGGAGATTTTTCTCTTATCTGCTCTGTTTTAAAGGTTTCTGTCTGTCAGCCATAGTCTGGAGCTCCTCTCTGTCTGTCCTGTGTCTTTGTTTCTGACCCTTTAAGACATGTGCAATAGTGTGTTGATATTATAAATTGTTTCTTGGGAATGATCTTGGCTGAATGTGTGTCTAAAAGATGATGTTTTATTGTAACAATCTGGTATCTGAATGGGTTTTTGATGCATTGCACAATGCTGCAGTTAAAAGTTGGGTTTAGGTAATTGTTTAGTTTATGATTTCAGATAATTCATGCCAGAGAACTTAAATATTTAGGATGGAAAACTAAAGAACTCTACTTCCAAGTTGGCAAGTAACTTCCCAATCATTCAGTCTTTTTTTCACCAATTTTGAATTGGGTAGCCTGGGAAAATGTTATTGTGTGTACCAGTGCATTAATTTGGACAAGGATAGTAAATCATAGTATGGTATCTGTTGACAAAACAAGATGTAAAGATATAAAATTTTGTGAATTGTATCTTAAACTTGTATCATAATTTTCAACATCAGAACCTGAAAATTATGACTTATGGTTAAAATGCCTTAGGCCTGAGGTGTCTGCTCAAAATAGCAGTTTTTCCCTGCTCCTTCAGACCTCAGCCAGGACTTATGTTGAAATGCAAATGAAAGAAGCCTGCAAGCTTAGTAGGAGACTGATCTGAGGCCTAAGTGAAGCTAGCCAATCCTTAAAAAACAAATGCCAAATGACTTCTTTGATATAAGGGGAGTAACCAAGGACAGGGTAGGGATGAAGAGCTTGAGAAGAAGATTAACATTAAACAGGGATGAGAGGTGGGAGGGAAAGGGAGTGAGAAGGGAAATCACATGGAAATGGAAGGTGATCCTCAGGGTTATACAAAATTACATATAAGAGGAAAGGAGGGGTAAGAGAAAAATAATACAAGTGGAAGAAATGATTTACAGTAGGGGGGTAGAGAGAGAAAAGGGGAGGGGAGGGGAGGGGAGGGGAAGAGGGATAGTAGAGAATAGGATAGACAGCAGAATACATCAGTCACTAGAATGGCAATATGTAAATCAATGGAAGTGTAACTGATGTGATACAGCAATCTGTATACGGGGTAAAAATGGGAGTTCATAACCCACTTGAATCAAACTGTGAAATATGATATATTAAGAACTATGTAATATTTTGAACGACCAACAATAAAAAAAAAAAAGTAAATTGTATGGTATTTACTAATTACTGGCCAGTATTTTTTTTTTCCTAGGACTCTTGTTTTTTCCTTAGATTCTGTATTTTTTTGAGCTCATGATTTTGACCCTACAGACCTAGGTTAATGTTTTTCTGATCAGTTCTATCTTTGACCAACTGTGGAGTTTTTGAAACATTGCAATGGAGATTTCACCTACGAAAAGATACAAGGCCTTTACTATTGTTATGTGTGCACACTTTTGTTATGTGTTGTATGTCTATATATACATATGTCCGTATGTCATATATATGATATACAAATTAACATATATAAGGAGCACTCATAAAAACAAATTAAAAAAAAATGGATCCAAAGATCTTTAATTCATGTGATTTAAATGGTTCAATTTAAATTGGATAAACACTGGGGCTGGGGATGTGGCTCAAGCGGTAGCGCGCTCGCCTGCCATGCGTGCGGCCCGGGTTCGATCCTCAGCACCTCATACCAACAAGGATGTTGTGTCCGCCGAGAACTAGAAAATAAATATTGAAAATTCTCTCTCTCTCTCTCCCTCTCTCTCTCTCTCTCCTCTCTCTTTAAAAAAAATAAATAAATTGGATAAACAGATAAAAATAAATGTCTTTAAATTTAAGCTTATAAGTTTTTCTAGGTGTTCAAAAAACTCATAAAATATTAATGTCTATAAAATGTCTAATATGCCTTGGTTCTAGGACTTTTCCTTCAACGAAAAAATGGTTTACACTGTTCAATACATTTGTCTAATATTTTGATAAATAAGTAAAGTAAATTTGATATGGGATTACTCATTCATGAGTACTTTTGTTAGATATCTGATTGATTTACTAAGGTATGTATAAGTTTGTACTAAAGTCTGTATAAGATTGTAAAAATCAGTCATGTGTTAAAGAGACAAAAATTTCTTAAAACATAAGTTTACCCATAACATTGTGTTTATTAAGTTTTATTTTTTTCTAGAGCAAGCAACCATAAAAATTAAACAACTGGTTAAATAAGAACTGTTATTTTAGAGCACTGTACTGCCATTTCTTTAAAAGCTAAACTTGGTTAATGTAGACACATCAATGTAATTGTGATGCTATTAATGTGCTCATATCTTCCAGGTATACAAGTCTGTAAGGTAGAAACTTTGAAAGAGCATTATATCAAGCTGGTGTTCGGAAGTTGTATGGTAAAAAATATATTGGGGATTTATTTACCTGTTATCAATAAGATATGTAAAGTTTTGTTACTTCTTACATTGGGGAACAATTTAAATGTATTTTTAAGTTAATGAGAGCCTAATCTATGTAAAGGTTAAAAACTTTCAGCCTTTCTTTAATTCATGTTTTAAATGTGATATCATATGGTGTTAGCTAATGTTCATGTGACCTCAAACAATTTATGTAAACTTTGTAAAATGATAATTAAAAATACAAAGATCAGCTTTAGAACTAAAACACATAAAGAGCCCTGCCTTACCTGAGATGAGGCTCTGTGTCCCATCTTACTACATGTGAGAATGACTATGAAAACAGTAGGCCAGATTTTAGTTCATTTAAAGTTATGTTCAAAAGTTTTTTTTTTTTTTTTTCTGTCAAAATTACTAAGATCTCAAACAGGGGATATAATGTATAACTCAGCCAAAAATTACACGAACTAAGTGTTTTTTACTCTTGTCAATTTTATTTTGTAATTTCCTTATAAGTGATCTAAAGATTCCCTGTTAGTGTTTTACAGAAGTGTTGCTTTAAGAACACAACATGGGTTAATTTGAGATAATAAGCCATCACCTACAAGACAGATAGGATAATACAGATCCCAATTAATAAAAAGATGAATAATTATAAAGTTATAGACATTAAAGCCCAGTACTCTTAATATAAGGCTGTTAAAATTTATTTGCTGGATGTTTAAGATTAAGTTTTAAAATTAAAGTTAAATTAAAAGGGCCAGAAAAACCAATATTTGGCTCTTGCCCTCTGAGTCAGTCTGAATCCAGGGAACAGGGGACTTCTCTAAAGAGCTTTGCAACTCTGGGCCACATAACCTCCCTATCAGGGAGACTAATGAGACCACGGGAGAACAGAAAGCCAATCAGTGCATTTGCTATGAAGAGGAGAGTCATCAGAGAAGGGAGACATCCCTGATGCTTCCGAGGGAAGCCACGTGGTCAAGCAAGACCTAGACCCATCCTAGCGCAAATGGCACTCGCAGAACTGAGAAGTTTCCCCAGGAATGACTCCCATAAAAGCTCAGCTGACTGTTAACAATAGATAGAAACAAAAGTCAGTTTGACTGCTTCATCTTAAACACTTAGCAAAGACAATTAAAACCAAAATACAGCCACTCCTGGGCATTTTAAATAATAATAATGATGATGATGATGATGATGATGATGATAATAATAATAATAATAATAATTATTATTATTATTATTATTTAAGGTATACACTTTATGTTAGCCTCCCAAAATAAGTAAGACTGGAGGCTACAAAGAAGGATTCTCAGACAGAAATGCCTGATAACTATAAAAAGAGACTATCAAGAGGAGCTGCCAGAGACAGAAGTTTTTAGTTTAAGGCCTACAGATATTCCTGACCTACACAGGTAGGCTTCATGTTTGCTAGTATGATTATCCAGCCCTGAGTAACAGAATTAAAGGTTTCTCTATTAGACACAGAGCTCATACTAGTAAAAGAATTTTGCAAGATCAGATGACATTAAATTATTAAACTGTATCTTATGGGGAAGGACATCTGTAATACTAAAAGTTAAATGTTATGCTTATAGTCCTGATAACTGGGGAGGTTTAAAGCCTGGTGAGGGAACTTCTATACAGTGACGCGTTCCAGCTGCTGCAACATTACTCAGTACTCAGTACTCATGGTTTTTGTTTCTCTCATAGAAGCACCCATCCCCAGATGACTTTACAACCTGTTCTTCCCCAACCAGACTTCAAACCGAACTGACTTCTAAATGGCAACTCATGTCCCTCACGCCTTGCCCCCTCACGTCACCCTCTCTCAGCTCAGAAGAAGCCAAAATGAGTGACGCCTCTATTCTTACAACAATGGAGCCAAAAATAAATAGATTATCAATATAAGTAATTAATTAAGTCAGGTAAAATCAGGGAGACCGGTTTTGGGTGAGTTCTAAAAATTTAGAGACTGCTACCTGAGGGATTAAAATTCCCTCAGTGCTCTTCCCCTACCCTATCAAAGATTTGAAAGGGACACATAAGGAAAGGGGGGAATGATAGACCCAACCTGATCTTTTATTAAAATTGGGAGCCATCTTGCCACAAAGCCATGAAAAGCTAATTTCTGCTTTACTATAAATTACTGCAAATTCTGAACCTGCTTGGAATGCCTGCCCGTGCCTTGAACTCACCCATGCCTGGTGCTCTGACCAGATAGCAGCCCTCTCTGAAACTTTAGTGACACCTCATAAATATTGGCCTTCCCTGGCCAGACAATGACCCTCTCTGAGGCTCTAATGGTCTTCATAAATTCTGATGTTGGGGCTAGAAGAAAAAAAAAATGTAAACTACCATTAGTGTGATGCTTGTCAGAGTTCTGTTATCTGTAACCCCCCTTTTGTGTAACTTTCTGGGCTATAAAGCTGGGCTGTAGGAAAGGTGGGGCGGCTGTCTTATTCCCGCCGTTTTGGGAGGGAGAGGCAGCCCGGCCGGTCGAAATAATAAGCTTGCTTTAATTTGATTTTAATTGGAGTCAGTGGTCTTTTCTTGCGTCCTGGTCTAACCGCTGAACTCCAGGATTGGCCAGGGGGTCCTGCTGATTGACAGGTGTTAGTCAGTAGATCTGGCTGATTGACAGGAGTTTCCGCGGGCATCTGATGTTCAAAGCAGTGCCGGCTGCTCTGTTCTAAGTTGCCACTAAGTCGCCACCAAGCTAACAAAAATGATAGCATAAAACTTTAATATTCATCCAAATATACTACTAGGTTTGGGAAAAAAAAATGAGAAAATTTTATTTCCTTGGCTTTGTTCAAGTGACTCCTAAATAGTCAGATTTTCTTTCTTTCTTTCTTTCTTTCTTTCTTTCTTTCTTTCTTTCTTTCTTTCTTTCTTTCTTTCTTTCTTTCTTTTTTTCTTTCTTTCTTTCTTTCTTTCTTTCTTCTTCTTCTTCTTCTTTCTTTCTTTCTTTCTTTCTTTCTTTCTTCTTCTTTTTCTTTCTTTCTTTCTTTCTTTCTTTCTTTCTTTCTTTCTTTCTTTCTTTCTGGCAATTGATTTGTAGGAGTTTCTTATCTATTGTGGATAGTATACTTTTTCAGATATATGCAGATAGTTTCTCCTATTATGTGGATTATCTTTTCATTTTGTTGTTTTCCTTTGCTGAGCAGAGCTCTAAAGTTTGATGAAATTCCACTCATCTATTTTTGCTTTTGCTTCCTATGTTTTTTTCTTTCTTTTTATTATTGCTAAAGCCAATATTAATAAACTTTTTCCCCTCTTCCTGACTTTTTGGGATGGGCATGGGGGGTTGAACCAAGGGCTCCGTGAACCACTGAGCTACACGAGCCCTTCTTAAATTTTATTTTGAGACAGGGTCTTTCTAAATTGCCAGGTTAGACTTGAACTTAAAATCCTCCTGACTCAGTCTTCTGAGTCATTGGGATTACAGGCATGCATCACCACATGAGGCTTCCCTGTTTTTTGTTGTTTGTTTTTTGCTAGGAGTTTTGTAATTTCAGGTCTTATATCCATGTCCTTACTCTGTTTCTGAGATATTATATTCATGTCCTTGCTCTGTTTTGAGTTTATTTTTGTGTACAGTGTGAGATAAGAGCTCAACTCCATCTTTCGCCTGGGAATATCCAGTTTTCACAGTAGTACTATGTGAAGAGACTATCCTCTTAATGTTATGTATTCTTGGCACCCTTGTTAAAGATCATGTGACAATAAAGTGGTGGACTTATTTATGGGATCTCTGTTCTTTATCATTGGTCAATATATTTATTTTTATACCAACTCTGTACCATTTTATTACTATAGATTTGTGATACATTTTGAAATCAGGAAGTGTGGTACTTCCAACTTTATTCTTCCTTGCTCAAAATTGATTTGATAATTTGGAGTTATTTGTGGTTCCATATGTATTTTATGATCATTTTTTTCTATTTCTATGAAAAATGCCATTGTGATCTTGGAAGAGATTGCACTGAATTTGTAGATCACTTTAGGTAGATGGAGATTTTAATAATATTAATTCTACAACTCTGTAACAAAAAAACCACATAGCCTTTAATAGATTTTCTTCAAAGAAGATATACAAAAGCCTATAGACATATGAAAAGGTGTTCATGATCACTAATCAAGTGGGGAATACAAATCCCAACCATAATGAGATGCCATCTCAGACCTGTTAGGATGGCAATTTTTTTGGAGGGGGGTACAGCAGAGGTTGTATTTATTTATTTTTGTTATTTGTTCTTTTTAGATATACATGACAGTAGAGTATATTTTGACATATGTATATACATGGAGTAAACCTATTCCAATTAGAAGCCAATTTTTGTGGTTGTATATAATGTGGAGTTACACTGGTTATGTATTCATATATGCCGCAGTCTTGGCTGGGCACAGAATCACGAGCCACCACACACCTTGTAGATTCAAACAGCAATTCTTTATTCCCGAACTCACACTGGCCTCTACACACGTTCTGGGAAATCCAAGTTCTGCCGCACAATTCACGTCCCAAATACTTTTCAATTCCACGAGAACTCAAAGGGAACTCAAGGATCGGGCGTGCCTGAGGCAGCAGGATACGCCCTATTCCGCGCCCCCCCCCCAGGGTACACCTTAAACCTGGAACTTCCCTAAACCCAAGGACGGGATACTCCCTAAATCTTGATCAGCTCTAAACCCGGATCCGCCCTGGTCCTTGAGCAAGGTCACCTTACTAAAGCATGCAATGTCCCAGCGAATGTCCTCTAAGCAACATGGGGTACACTGGCAAGGAAATTTTGATGCGTCATTCCTACTTGGCAATGGCCCTCAGCACATATATAAGGAAAGGAAAGTTATGTCTGATTCATTCTACTGTCTTTCCTATTCCCATCCTCCTTCACTTCCCTTCATTCTCCTCTATCTAATCCACTGAACTTGGATTCTTCCCCTCTCTAGCCTCCCCTGTTGTAGCTTAGCATTCACATACCAGAGAGAACATTAGGCCTTTGGTTCTTTGGGATTGGCTTATTTCACTTTGGCATGGTATTCTCCAGTTCCATCCATTTACCTTAGCTTTCACATACCAGAGAGAACATTAGGCCTTTGATTCTTTAGGATTGGCTTATTTCACTTGATATTCTCCAGTTCCATCCATTTACCTGCAAATGCAATAATTTCATTCTTCTTATGGCTGAGTAATATTCCATTGTATTTATGTACCACATTTTTTTAAACCCATTCATCTGTTGAGGGGAAGCTAAGTTAGTTCCATAGTTTAGCTATTGTAAATTGAGTTGCTATAAACAATGATGTGGCTGTGTCACTGTAGTATGCTGTTTTTATGTCCTTTGGTATAAACCTAGGAGTGGGAAAACTTGATCAAATGGTGGTTCCATTTCAAGTTTTTTGAGGAATCTCCATACTGGTTTCCATAGTGCTTGCACCAATTTTTAGTCCCACCAGCAATGTATGAGTTTGTTTTTTTCCTCACATTCTCGCCAACATTTATTTTTGCTTGTATTCTTGATAATTGCTATTCTGACTGGAGTGAGATGGAATCTCGTGGTAGTTTTGATTTGCATTTCTCAAATTGCTACAGATGTTAAACATTTTTTTTCATATATTTTTTGACCATTCATATTTCTTCTGTGAAGTACCAGTTCAGTTCCTTTGTCATTTATTGATTATCTTTTTTATGTTAATTTTTTTGAGTTCTTTGTATGTCCTGGAGATTAATGCTCTGATGTACAGGTAGTAAAGATTCTATCTCATTCTGTAGGCTCTCTCTTTATGTTCTTGATTGCTTTCTTTGCTATGAAGAAAAGTTTGATACAACCCCATTTATTGATTCTTGATTTTACTTCTTGCACTTTAGAAGTTTTATTGAGGAAGTTGTTTCCTAAACTGACATGGTGGAGAGTTGGGCCTACTTTTTCTTCTAGAAGGTTCAGGGTCTGTGGTCTAATGCCTAGGTCCTTGGTCCATTTTGAGTTGAGGTTTGTGCTGGGTGAGAGAAAGGAGTTCAACTTCATTCTACTAAATATGGATTTCGAGTTTTCCCAGCACCATTTGGTGAAGAGATTATCTTTTCTCCATTGTATGTTTATGTGCCTTTGTCTAATATGAAATAACTGTATTTATGTGGGTTTATATCTGTGTCTTCTATTCTGTTCTATTAGTCTTCATGTCTGTTTTTCTACCAGTACTATGCCATTGTTGTTACTATGTATCTGCAGTATACTTTTAGGCCTGGTATTGAGATGAGGATGGCGATTACTAAAAAAAATAGCAAGTGTTGGAGAGAATGATCAAGTATCACAAGTCATCTAGATATATGAACATTTTAATTGCAATTAGCAAATGATTAGACTTATTTGTAAATACTGACCTCTTCTCAATATAGAAAATTTATATTCACTTGCTGAGGAAAGAAATATTTCATAGTACTTGTCAAGTTTGTGTCTAGATTATTTTATTTTAGAGTGTTATTTTGAAATTGTCATTTTTTTTGGTCTTAAATGTGTATTTATTTATTTAGTCTTTATACATGCAATTTTTTTCATTACAATTCTTATTACACATGTATACTACAATTTTTCATATCTCTGTTTGTATATAAAGTAGGTTGACACCCAATTCGTATCCTCATACATGTAATTTAGATAATGATGTCCATCACATTCCACCATCCTTGCTAATCCCCTGCCTTCTTCCTTTCCCTCCCACCCCTCTTCCCTATCTATAATTATGTTTTATATCAGGTTATTTTTGTAGCGTAAGAAAATGTGCTAAATTTGTTCTTAGCTCTGACTTATTGCTTCATAACCGCATCATATCAATTTCCAGGAAGATAAAATAATCATCCTATATGCAAATAATAGTAATTTTTATATTCACCATTCCAATATTTTTGTTTTGTTTCAGGTTAACTATGAATACATTGCAGATGACATCTAAAGAGAAATGATGTAATTATGTAATAATCATATTTATATTAACAATGTCATAAGATTAAGGTATCCTTTCATTTAGAGAATAAATACATAATGAGATGTCACTGTATTTTGCCATACCACACTAATATTTTTATTATTTTTATATTAATTCATATGTGATATTGTGCCACATAGTGTTTTACTAATCTATACAGCTTTCCTTTATTCTCTGCCTCTAAAGTCATTTAACTATCACAAAACTAATTTATTCAGAATATATTTAATGGAAAAATATAGTGCATACCAACTGGTTAGGGTACGGAAGGCAAAGGAGAATACTTTTTTGATATGTTTTTAAATTTCCATATATTTAATTATTCATTTCTTGAAACTTCCAATCACTTCATAGCCCATTTTGCTATTTTGGCTACACATATGTCATTAGAAAATAATCCTGTTCTTAAAATTGTCAAATTTGCTGCCATTGAACTGTACAAAGCATTACTTTATGTTTTAACAATTTACATTATTAATGAAAACTGAGCACTGACTGAATTCTTTCTGACTATAGAAATAAAAGTTAAATCCTCTCCTTAAACATGGTGAAAATTTTCCTTTTTACTCCTTATTTTCTCTGATAGAGGGAACATTTAACACATATCCATATCCACACATTTTCTCTCAATTCTAATCTCTTTTAGATCCTCTTTTTTCTAGTTTCCTTTTACCTGAATTATGTCTGGACTTTTTCCCTCTCTTTCCCTCTTCAAAGAACAATTACAAGTTCGAAAACATTCAGAACAACATTTCCCTAAAATACTTCAGGGAACCCATTCCTCCTGGCCTGAGCAGAATCATTTTCCCATGAAGAAACAGAGCATGTGATTTCTGGGGATTCTGGAGGAGGGCTCAATAAGATCTTTTCAGATAACCTCAAATACCAAAAGTAACCTTTCTTGTTAGACAGTGGCTGAGTTGGGTAAACTTCCTGTCTTTTCATGGATGCTATTCCACCTTTTAATCTCAATCACATTTAGCTTAGGAGAGCCAGCTGTAGTGGCACCCTGGTAATCCCAGCTCATCTGGAGGCTGAGGCAGGAGGATTGCAATTTTGAGGCCATCCTTGGCAATTTAGCAACAATAAAAAAATTTTAAAAAGCTGGTGGTGTAGTGAGGTAAAAATGTAGTCAGTGCTAGAAGCATCCCTGGGTTCAATCCCTAGTACCTGGGGTTGGTTGGGGAAGCTTAGCAAACATGGGCAGAAATGGAAGATGAACACGCAGCTCCATGTAATATACAAATGTTGAACTCATGAAAAGGGCTGCACAGTCCAAAGAAGGCACTTGGTTATTATGATATATATGATAATTATAATTTTTGACAAGTTGGGAACTTTGGGACACAACATAAAAAAATTAAGTTGAGTCACTTAAAGGAAAAGATGTGTACTTAAGGATGCACCTAGTAGCCGAACCAGAAACCCACTAGGCCTGAATAGTGGGAGACCTCTTGCACGCACTGGTCTCACAGGTGGTCCTGGAAACGGTACCCATTGTGTAAGGCACCGGTTCTCTTCAATACCACCTGTTGCCCCTCCCAAGTAATGCATGCCTCTAACAGCAAGAAGCTCACAAACTGTACAACCTCTAAAACAGCCTCATTATCTCTAGCTGTCTGAAACACCATCCTAATAAGCTCATTAATGCCAACAGTGTTTAAGAGAAGGATGCTTTGTATCTGGTAATTAGTTGAGGTTTAAAAAAAACAAAATAAAATTAGAAATTGTAATGGGAAAACCAAAATGGATGCAATTATCCATGTTGCATTTTGCTGCTGCTGCTTTTTCCTTTATCTTAGGACTTGACAAATAGTCCTTTTTCATCCCTCCCCCAACTTTCAGTGCCACTTAAAGAAAACATCCGAGGATGTGTATTATTGTGCTCTAATTACATTTGAGGGCACAGTGGTATGTGACTGTGATATAATAACTAAAGCCCCGGAGTGCCTTTTTATTCCATTAAAAGTGACCTTAGCCTCGGATCACAGAGCTTTGCATTGATTTGTCTTTTTTGTGGTTTCCTCTCCACAGGTCTGCTTCCTCATCCAGGATGATGCATTGAATTGTGACACACAGGGGGCAGTGAAATTAACTATCTTTCCCATGAGAAATAATTCATCATTCAGGGTTTGCTACTAATGTGCCTCTGTTGCTAGTGAATAAAGTCATATGAAGTGTACAGAAGCTGTGGAACAGATGGGCACTACATAAATATCATTTATGGATCATAATGGCGACAGCAATCATTTTCTCATTTATAAATGGGAGGCATTTGGACTGCAGTAAAGAAAATGTTGGTAAGTTTGGTTGTAAGAAACATGACTCTAATTATTTCTATGGAAGCTGCACTCTCTAGGGCTAACTTAAGCTTTGTTTCTGGCCTTTGGTAGTCTTTTAACAGTAATGACTATTGTTGGATCTGGATGTCTGCTCGTCTCCTAGTGGAAAGTCTTCCTTGCCTTCTCTGGAATTGAGGAAGTACTTTTGTTCTTGGATCAGTCATACATATATGCCAGCTTGCTTGGTCTCTGGACTAGGTTTCCATTTGGATGAGAGGAGCTAGAAGGGATAGCTAGGGTGAACTGGGATCATTCAGATTCATCATAAAAATATATACTAAGGACTTTTACTTTGTAAGCCAGACATTGTGCTAGACCACGTAAAAGGGACAGAAAATGAATGAAAAGCCAGTGGCTCTTATTTGGTCCTACTGAGAAAGTAAACTTGAAACCAAAGAAGCATACACCAAAATGTTTACAGATGGATTGTTTATAACAATGGGAATTCAGAAGTGACCCACTTGTCTATCAATAAAAGAATAACAAAATAAACTATGAAATATCCATGCATTTGAAAACCATCACCACTTGTAAAGAATGAGGTAGATCCATGTGTGAAAAGGGTTCCAAGACCTGATATTAGAACTAAATGAAGTATTCAAAATGATATAGCCATCATGATACTCTATGTAACACATCACACACACACACACATACACACACACACACACACAAACAAACAATTTTTTTCTCCATAATCAGAGGCTTAGAAAATAACCCTGGAAAAATATCCTCCAAAGTAGATTCTACAATTGTATAGTGTCAGGAAGTGCTATTCACCTTGGAGATGGGTTATTGGTGACAGTCTGGCAGCCATAGGTGATATTCCTACCACAC
Organism: Spermophilus citellus; assembly: GCF_964194105.1. Classification (NCBI taxonomy): domain Eukaryota; kingdom Metazoa; phylum Chordata; class Mammalia; order Rodentia; family Sciuridae; genus Spermophilus; species Spermophilus citellus. Next base: position 91,586,982 of record NC_138186.1, on the reverse strand, counting down.
CATCATGATTTTGGTTAACTCAGGAAGTGAAAGAGACCAGGATTAAATATAGTTGTCAAAATGAGTTTTAACAAAATAAAACTCATTCTGGCCATCTAAAACTAAGGGGAATTAATTGGTGGGATATCAATGGGAGGCTGGAGGACTGAACTTGAAAAATATGTAGGTTAGGTACCAAAACATCCTGAGGCAGTAGGAGCACTGGTAGTGGTAGAGGAGAAGAGTGCAAAATCTTTCATTTACCAAAGTTAGAAAGGAAAAAAAAAAACACTTCAAAGCTTATTTTCTTAATAAAACAAAGAGACAATTATGAATAATATGATTGGCCCACATGTATCTCTCAGTTTGGAGTTAAATTGAGACAGAGACTTATTACCATTAAATTAATACATAAACCAGTTCAGCTGCCTGTTTAGGAAATTGTGACTGCCTCTTTCAGTGAAGTTTCTGAAACTAGTTGTCATTTCAGCATCTACTCTATAAAGCACAAATCAAAATAAGTCACCATATCCCTTGTGTAAAACTGTTCAATGGCTCCCGCCAATTTAGAATAAAACCTTAAGTCTTCTCTATGGCTGTGAGGCTTACTGGACTCTGCTACGCCTCTTGAGCCGAATCTCTTCTCCCTCCCTCCCGTGTTTCTTGTCTTCCTTTAGTTCCCAAATTCTCCAAACTAGTTCTTACCTTGGGATCCAACCACTGTTCCCTCTGCCTGGAATGCTCTTCCCCCAAGTCTTCACCTAGCCAGCTTCTTCTTGTCCTTCAGCTCTCAAAAGATATCTTGCAAAGAACTTTCCTAACCAACTAAATTTAATTACAGCTCCTTAAGGCTCTCTCCATATTCCTTCATCCTGTGTTAATTTCTCCATAGTCCTTGTCACTACCCAAAATTTTCTTGCATCTTGATTAATCTGTTACACAATGATGAATGATCTACTCTAGAAGGCAAAATCCAGGGGAGCAGCATTCTTGTATGTCTTGTTCAAATGCTATGTCCCCAGCCTGAATCCAGAACTGCATGTGGCACACAAATGTTCACCGGACAAATTGTTTTCAGTTTACTTAACCATTTAGTGGTTGGATTTACTCAACCATTTCCATTTATTTCCCAAAGGCCAAGTAATTGTAGGGTAGTAGTCTGGATAAGACTTTGGAATATTCCTTTCATTTTATAGTTCAAAAAAGGGGGAACAGAAAGGTAGAGTCATCTGCTTAACATCGTAGTGAGTTAATAGCAAACATGGACTAAAATCCTGGTCTTTTTCACTTCTAGAGTCAAACTTTTTTAGTACATCATGCTGACTACATCCTGAATGAATTGACTTTCAATTTATGCCTTCTGTGGCCAACATACATGAAAGGCAATACAATTTCACAAAGATGTTCCTTTTCTGAAGATGACTCTGTTATCTATTACTGGGATGATTGGACACCTGGGCTGATTATAGTGGCAGGTACATGTTGAACAATTTCAATGTGCCACATATTAATATATAGTAATTTATAATCCCCCCAAATCTCCTCAAGTAAATACTGGTATCATCTCCATTTGTAGTTGGGGAGTTTAAGGCCCAGATATTAAGAAACTTACACAAGGTCACATAGCTAGTAAGTTTTGCAGTCAGGATCCAAACACAGGCAGTCTAATCCAAAACCCCCTGCTCTTAATCGTTAATACTGCTCTGCCTCCTCTGGCCATGAAGCCCAATTTATCCTTCAAAATACTAAATCAGAGCGTTTCCACTGAGACAAAAGAAGGTAGATTCCTGGGTGAATAATGAGGCAAATGAGAATCAATAGTACAGTTTTCATCAATGCGGTATTGGCAGAACTGACTCTTTTTTAGGCTTTAATTTTCCTTTTACAAAGGTCCTCCATAAACAGCAATGAAAGAAAAAGAACAAACACCATTGAGTCACCAGCTTCCAAGGTACTGAGTGGTGCTTTATTGATGGCAGGTATATAGAGCTTCCTGGAACATGTTGTTTACGAATAAGGACTTCTTTCTGGCATCAGGAGAGCAGAGGGTTTGTGGATCCTGCTGGCCTTGGAGCATGACACACTAAATAATTGATTAAAGAGGAATGGCTTCGCTGCTTCTCCATGCAGGCCACAGTGTTTTATTAAAGCTGGTTTCTGAAGCTGGAGATGGCAATTGGACAAGCTTGACAGAGACTCAAACAATACAGAACAAAGTCTCTGCTCCTGAGCAGGTGAAAACATCACCCTTTAGATCAAGTACAATTTCCTGAGTGAATGGAACAATTTTCATAGCTAGGAATCCTTCTCAATTCTCTTAATTTTGGGCTATTAACTTTCTATTCTGATTGCTACTAAAATTTCCCCTACTAAACTGGAGGTGGAGTCCAGTAGAATATAGAATCTTGGACATAAAAAGAAACTGTCTTTAGGAAGATGGGAGTGCCAAGTGCCTACTGTATTTAAATGTGTAATTTTATAACACAAGTTAATGTATCTTTTTGATCCCCATTTTTAAAACTCTTTGGGCTTATAAGTTTTGGAATTTTCTGGCAAAACTGGGATTGCTTTGATAATGAAGTTTGATAACAAAATAGTTGCTTTTGCTTCCTCATAATCATATTTCAGATTGACCCCATCTAGAAGTAGTGACTGAATTATTTCCATGGTATCTTCTGGAGCAACAGAGTCCTATTGATACTCTGAGAGAAGAACAGATGAACATTTTAGGGAGTATCTGGGTCAAATATACTTTGGGACGAACTTCCCTTAAAACATTCAATTATTGCCAGACTTGGTGGCACACACCTATCATATCAGCTACTTGGGAGGCTGAAGTAGGAAGATTGCAAGTTCAAGACCAGTCTCAACAACTTAGTGAAGCCCTAAGACATTTAGTGTTATCCTGTCTCAAAGTTAAAAATAATTTTACAAAAGGGCTGGGGATGTGGCTCAGCGGTAAAGCACCCTAGGGTTCGATCTGCAGTACCGAACAACAAAACAAGACATTTCATTCTTTATTATTGTGTGGCTAAAAACAAGTTAATGTTCTGCAGACATTCAGACCTTACCTATGAAAATATCTGCTTATCAGTATTAATTATTATTGTAATTTATTGTGGTCTTGCTATGTAGAGGGGGAAAATAAAACATATTAAATGAGGTCATATGGTTGCCAAATGGTTTCAAACTAATTAGTAGCTATATAGAATTCGATTTTATTTCCTTCTATTCTACCCCTCTCCAAAAATCACCACAAGCTAAATGTTTATTTCGTGAAATGGATCAGTGGAAAGTACATTTGAAAGACTACATGAAGTTGCTATTTTTATTGGTTTAAAAATTTTAAATACCAGAAATTTTAATACAGTTCAACCCTAATAGTATTAAGTAACAGGGACTAGACATTAAACCTGGATCTTCATCTAAATAGTTGTCTGTACTTAGTTAAGTAATTCAAACTCACTGATCTCTTCTTAGCTCATAATTGGAATTATTAGTGAATGCTCTCTGAAAACTTCTTAAGATTTTTGTCAGTATCAAAGTCTTATTTGCAATCTAAAGAATGCTTTTCAAATGCAGGATGTTATGCACCTTAACTAATCTCTGTGTCAAAGTTTTGTCTTCAAAAATATCATATTTTGGGCTGGGGATGTGGCTCAAACGGTAACACACTTGCTTGGCAAGCACGGGGCGCTGGGTTAGATCCTCAGCACCACATAAAAAAAATAAAATAAAAATTAAAGATGTTGTGTCCACCGAAAACTGAAAAACAAATATTAAAAAATTCTCTCTCTTAAGAAAATCATATTTCTCTGAGAAGAGCAATGTGATTTAGAACTATAATGCTACTGTGGAACAGATGATTTTGTCCTTCAATGTGTTTTATGTATTTATATATTTATCATCATCATTATTTTGTTGTGATAGTGATGGTCATTCTGGGGATCAATCCAGTGCCTCACTGCATGCTAAATAAGTACTCTACCATATAACTGCTTCTTAGCCCTTTTATTTTTTTAATATCAATATCAACCTGAGAATTAAGAAAATAAAAATCAACAGACCTGTTGGGTTTGTAGGTCCACATTCAACCTGAGAATCTCAATTTTCAGGACTGAGTAAATACTACTTACACTTGTCTAAGAATAATTCCAATCAAAATGTCAATATGCCAAGTTTGTTAAAGTTATCATCAAAGGCTTCTTCTTATACTACCAGTAATGTGATTCAATGCTGATTTAAAGAATTATAGAATGACCATTATAATTTTCTGCCATAGTCTGTCTTGTCACACTTGATTCTGTGAGGTAAAATGAACTCTTGGAGAAAACTGGCACTGGAGATATTTATACAAGGAAGCAACCTTGGTTGACAAGCAGGTTAAGCAAGTTGCAGGATATGCCTCACACAGTGAAATTTACACAAATATTTGAATTTCTTTTTAAAAATCTGTTTTAAATTAACATTAGTGAATTTTAAAAGAGGCAAAATAGTAATAGACACTGGGCAAAAAAAGAAAAATAAAAGTATCAGCACACATACACAATGAAAACCAAGCCAGGATGTGGGTGTGAGTCAACAAAGCCAAATGCATCTCACATAAAGTAAATAAAGCCAAAACAAAAAGTAAATTGCATTGACAGAGAAGTGGACAGAATGGCTCTAGTAGATAACTCAAAATATCAATTTAATGAAACTGAAACTAAAGCACTAAAACACAAAGCATCAGTGAATATTTTCATAACATCTCTGCCTCAGAAAATGTTAAAAACATAAAATTCTAGGCAACAGAAAAATGTCTAAAGATTAAATACAAAGTGGGATTCATAATTCTAGAAGAGCCAAATAAAAAGTATATCCCAACATTTTGTTACCTACATAATTCATCTTCCCCAGAAAATACAAAGGTGAAAACTTTTTAAAGTCATATTAAACAAGTGTTTCAAGTTGCCATTTCAATCCACTTAGAGAATTATAGAAATTCCAAGTTCCTGTATGCATGAACTTTTCTATATCACATAATCCATTGCCCTGATGCTTATAGCAGACTTTCCCATGGGAGCAATCAGACAGATTAAAAAGTGTCCCACAAAGAAAGAGACTCTAATACTTAACTCTTTACAGCAGCTAGAAACACCCTAATAGAAATCTCTCCTGCCAAAATGGGCAGTGGGCCCAAGGAGAGGAAATAATTATTTCGTGAAATGGATCAGTGGAAAGACAACTTGCCTTGGATTCAGAACCTGAGTCTAAGCTCCAGCACCAACACCCACAAACTGAATGATCTCAAGCACTTACCACATCTCTCAAGGCAGAGCTTTGTTCATCTGTTAAGATGGAAGTAATTACAGTCCACACGGTTGACAAGAGAGTCAAATAAAACAATATCTGTGAATGTGCTTGGTAAACCTTGCAAAGCTAATAAATGCATGGCATATATAGTTCCTGATAGAGTATTTGAATAAAGCACTTGCTTTGATTTTACAGAGTGATTTAGATGAAAACCACAGTGAACTGTGAGTACTTCTGCTCTCTTGTTTTGTACAATGGAGCTTGTGTTATCTTATTCGAACCAGTTTCAGATTTGGGAAGTGTGCATTTCACTTTGGAACCTGTGGCACAAAGTACTACAAATACTAAGTGCTCCCAAATTGTTTTCAGCTGGAATTATTGCTCTATGCAAGAATCAGTAGAGATGTCCTATTCATTGGGATTTCTAAAGAGCATCAAGAAAACAGGCCCCACTTTCACTTCCATTTCACCAGTACATCCAGATATCTGCCCCTAGCCCAGCCAAGGATATTTGCTTGCCATCACTTTCAAACCACTTGGTTGTTTGTACTTTCATATTTTTAGATGCTATTCCATGTTATCCTCTTTTCATATTACTCCTACCCCCTTAAAGATCTACCTCTTCTAGAAACTTCCCATGATTGACTCCCTTTCTTCTTTGTTGAATCTCCTTTCATAAAGAGTTGTGCAAGATTCTAATATTTTTGCAGATGTTGATGAAGTGGTAGCATACTCCATGAAACTAAGACTTGTTGACAGTGGATCTATTAAACAATTTCAATCAGGCCACTGCAGCTTAAAAGAAACAATAAAACAGAAATACAAAACTGATCCAGCCAGCTTTTATATACAAAGAGAAACTTCCCTGAGTTAGACTAAAAGTGAGGTAGCTCAGAGGTCATTGATAAAGCCTGGTATGCCCCAAGTTCCATCCTCAGCATTGAAAAGACATAAAACAAAAGAACAAAAACTGGAAGTGAGATTGATTACAGTCTTACACTCCAACTTAATGTGTGCATACCCGAGTGTGCTTGTGTGTGTGTGTGTGTGTGTGTGTGTGTGTGTGGCTTTCTCAGTTATTTGTTTCTTTAATTGCTTAATCATAGAGGAAATTTATTAGATAAGAAATTGTGGACTGTGATGTTATTAATTTTTCATGAGACTTACACAATACTCTGAAGCTTATTCCTCTTCTGTAACATGAATGTGTTGCACTAGCTCACTCATAAGAATTCTCCATCTACCCAGATTAAAAAGGTTCTTTCATTTTGCTGCATGGTTGTTTGTCTCACCCTGACTGTGCTGGAGCTCTGAGACAGATCAGGTTTCTGTAGGGATGGCTTCCTTATACCAGCTCTTAAGGTGGAGTTGGGTCTATTGCAGCTGCTGCTGCCCGGGCACCCTGACACGGGGTTCTGGACCAGCAGGCACACAGAACAGCAGCATAAGTCATGAGTCAAATCAACTGCTTTTAATTATATAACTCTGACTTATCTGTGGGCAGTTGATGGATGACAAGGACTTTTCAAGTTTGGTAGGCTTTCTGAGGCACTGAGGAGAAACAATAATGCTATGTCTGACATAGAATATATGCTTAGTAAATGTTTATAGAATTATTGAATAACATTTTAAACAAGATTTTTCATGAGCTGTGATAGTGAGTCTGAACCAGGAAGATAAATTCTAATGGAAATAATCATCAATTTCTATTCTTAGGCTGATATCAATAGCACAAGTCTCTTGTATTTGTATAGGTTTTCACAGATTACATATCATTTACACATATTTATTCCATTACATGTCTAACAAAAATTCTATATTATTACTTTTTAATAAATGAAGAAAGTGTGACACAGATAATATAAACAAATTGCCTGAAGTCTAGTAAATTACTGGTTGAAATAAAGGTCAGTTTTTCCAATTTTAAGTGCCAGGTACTTCCTGAGATACATTAAGCTGTATGTAGCTAAGGGACAATTTGTATTTGGATGGAATGAGCTCTGTCTTCATTAAAATACCTTCTGAGAGTAGCAACCTTACTTACCTTCATGAAAATACATCATCTACAGCAAGACAAACAGTCCCACTGAACACTGTATTGGCCAGTCCACACCTGCAGTATATATTCGATTCTAAGAACTAGAAAGTTTGAGATTTATGAAGGGTCATGAAGTAGACAGCCATGGGAATTTGTTCTAGTGTTTAAAATTCTGAATCACACCTTATGAGGAGCAGTTGAAGGAATTTGAGATGTTCAGTCTAGAAAAGGGAATACAGGGATTGGAGGGAAATGAGATGGGCAAGGAAAGGATATTCACTGTCTTCAAAGGTCGGAAGGCTATGTGGTCAGAGAGTTTAGACCTGAAGCTTCTGGGGCCAGAATAGAACTGTTGGAGAAAAGTTATAAAAAAGGTCATTTAAAAAAATTCCTTAGATAAGAAAATTCTAAAAACTAAAAGTTGTTCAAAAATTCAATGCATTTTCTTGTGAATTTTATCTGTAAATGGTTAATCAGGGATGAGTAGACTCTTTGCTGAAATATAATGGTTTTCATAATAGACAGAAGGATGATTATAAATGTTCTTTAAGGACTTTTCTAAGCCTTTAAGATTCTATGTTTTAACATTTTTTTCTCTATAGGATTTTTAATGGTGTGGATTAGGAGGCAGAATAAGGCATCATGGAGGGAATCCTTGGCTTGATTGCTAGGTTGTAGCCATCCAGGTGTTCAAGAGACAGTGACCTTGAGTTTATCCTTCACTGTTGAATATCTTGGAAAACCAGTTTTGGGTCTTGACAGGAATCTCACTGTTAGTTAGCTTCCCAGACCTTGTCATTCAGGGCATTTCCCAACTCATTCAGCTTATCTGGAAGTGCTCTGACTTGCTAGAGATGTCTGGGACTACCTGAGCTAGGGCTGGGCTCTCCAAACCATTGGCAGGATTACCACCAGGACCAGGAATGACAGGATTCAGAAAGGCAGACTGGATCTATGGTCACAAGATAGCTTATGTCTTGATTTTTCATTAAGACCACTAAGGTTGAGCAGAAGGTGAAAATATGTCTGCTCTTATAACCTACACTTCTAGTGGTATCTAGGTTCCACTATTAATGCCAGCCACATTATCCCCAAACCTAGCAGCTTTCAACATATATCTTGTGATCAGGACTATGGAGAGGCCTCCACATTGTCTATCACTCAGCTGCAAAGACTTCATGACTGGGGTGAGGGTATGGGCGAACTGGATTACTGGAGGCTGAAACCTTCTGGAGCTGTGGTATGTCATACAGTAGGCACTAACCACACATGGCTAGTCAGCGCTTGAAATGTGTCTGGTCTGATTTGAATTGTGCTCCAAGTTTAAAAACCCTCTCCCCCACACATTATTTCAAACTCTTAGCATGAAAAGAAAAAAAAACTTTTAAACATTGTGTTAATAATTTGTATGCTTATTATATACTAAAGTAATACTATTGTACATAGAGTGGGTAAAATAAAATATTAACAAATTTAAGTTGACTTATTTTGAGTTTTTAAATGCAGCTAATAGAAACTTTAAAACTGTATATGCAGTTTCTATTATATTCTTTTGGGACATTGCTGGTCTCAGGGTATTCGTCACTCCTATACAGTGGTGAATGCTGGCGATTGACTGGTACCTCTGCTAAGCAATGGACTAAATCACTCATGTGTGTTCTTTTCCTCTGGTGTATCCATCCTCCTGGGACAGTCTTCTCAGGATGGTTGAGGTTTCTATGTGGAGCAACTCAAGGTTCTGAAAGACAAGTTTTCTCTTGTACAATATGAGAGCTGGGATTTTGGGGTTTTTTGGACTCAGGCTTCAAAGTCATGAAGTCATGCTTCGTCACTCTTGCTGTATTTCATTAGTGAGCAAATCACAATCCTGCTCAGATTCAAGAGAGGGATCACACTGTAGTGCAGCATGTAGGTTGGGCTACTGTTGCTGATATCTTGGAACATAAAACCTGTGCCACCTGTTATCAGCATAGACCTCTTTAGATTTAAAGAGCCATTCCTGAAGACCTGGAGACTGGAAATCAGAGTCTTAAAATTAAGCAATGTACTTGAGAAATTGTATTAATTGCCACTATTAAGTGGGAATAAAATGAAAAATACAAAATGTCCTTTAAGTATTTAGAAAGCTACCTACATGTTTAAGAAAATAGCTGAAATTCAGATTGGTTGTCACAGGGTTGAATCACAACACAGATGACTTCCTTTTTTTTTCAGGTTTATTTAGAGTTAGTTAACAGATACATATTACTAATTTCCAAAAGGCACAAGTTCAAAACTGATCAGAAAAAAATCTCTATTTTTTTTCCAAATGTACCTTACATTTTTTTCCATTTAAGCTATTTGAATGTAAATTAATAATTTGTGCAATATGGGTATGAAGATGTTGGTTTGGAAATAAAGGATTATCTCTAATAAGCATTAAATTATTCTTTGAGGTCACTTATTTTATATGATCACCCTTCATTTGCCTTTTGGAGGGGTGGTGCATCATGTATGTGAGGGGTAAAACTGTTCCGAGAGCATGAAATATCATGAAGGTTAAATTAACATTTGACAATAATCAACCAAATATAATTGGCCCAGAAGGCTCCTAGTAAAGATGGAGTTCTGGAAATGAGTGACTGTTGATTTGGGGATATGTGTCTTTCCCTTAAATATTAATAGGGAATTGTCAATGCAAAGTTAGGTAGGTTAGATGCTAAGTTTGAGTTGTTATCTTTGAGCCTCCTTTATGGTTTTAGTTTCACAGATGATTTATATTTTGATGTCAATTTATCAATAATAATTATTATTAGCTTCATGAAATTGATTTAATTAGTTCTTATCAATGATTCATAATTAACAATAATTAGTTCAAATTAGGATTATTTATTTTACCCTATTTAATCTTTCCCCAAATTAAATAATCCTCAGAGTGTCAGCATGTGAATCTCTTAGGTTACCTTGGGCCACATGTGGAATGCACTGTCCTTCCACATCTTTTTATAAGCATCAACAACAGATGAGTGGGCAATAAGACTGGAGAGAATACTGAACATCATCATCAACAACAACAACAACACATATTATACCCAAAATAGAGAACAATGTCACCTGAGGGGATCTGAGGAGGTCCAAGAGGGGACCTCAATATAGGATGATGGGGTCCCTCAACAGAGGCGGTGGAAAAGAATTCCAGCACTTGTCAGATATTCAGGCAAAGAGATTTATTTAGAAAGCAGGGAACACATATGCAAAGGAGAATTTCAAGTTGCCCTGAGAATGAGAGTTACTTTTGGCACTGTGCATGGGAAGATATGCAGAGATGACAAGACTCTAGTGATCCCGTGACACTTCATGGTAGTCTGGCAGCTCTCAGGATCCTAAGCTTGTCATCTTCTCCATTATATGCAATAGATAACATTGGGAAAGTACGCTATATTACAAGCTTCATATCTCCCTTTACATAATCTATTCTAAAAACATACATATTACTGAGATAATTAATGGTACACAGGGCAATTTTTATAAGTAGATTTCCAGAAACTTCAAGATTGTGGGTGAAGCTGGATCTGGTGGCTCACACCTGTAATCCCAGCAACTCAGGAGGCCATGGAAGAAGGATCACATGTTCCAGGTCAGCTTCAGTAATTTAGTGAGTCCTTCTAAGCAATTAAGTGAGACTCTTTCTTAAAATAAAAAAAAAAAAAAAAAATTAAAAGGACTTGGGAATGTAGCTCAGTGATAAAGCATCCCTAAATTCAATTCCCAGAAACAAGTAAACAAACAACAAAATATAGTGTGAGTGAAGATTTGTAGATTTTCCAGAAATTTGGGAGTGTCAGACCTGGGAAGGAGAACTGGCTTGGAAAGAAAAGTTATGAGTAACTTCAGCACAAGCCTTTCATATTAATGTTACAGTCTCCTTGTCCTTTCTTTTGTCTCCTTTCTACCTTTTTATTCCTTCTATCCAACCTCAAAACAACTCTGAAGTACTTGTAATTTTAACTCATTTTTAACTCTTTTTTACTTTGCATTGCTCCTTAATTCTGGTTGGCATTTTATTCCTGTCCATTTAGCACCTAGAACACATCAAAAGTTCTCCTTCCTTCAGAATAGGGGCCATATTCACGTACTTGAAAAGCCCACTGGTATGGGCTGGATTTTATGACAAATACAGTGTGTGTTCAGATCTGCTCCAAACACTTAGTTTCTAAATGGTAAAGACTCTTGAAGAGAGTCGTGAAACTAAATATAGGTTTTAATGCCTTGCAGAAGGATTTTTCACTTAGAACAATTTCTTTAGTCTGTGGAAGCTTTTCTTTCATCCCCTTTTCTTATGTATGCAAACAAGATCAATAGGTAATACAGAATACTAGTGTTCTCAATTTAGGCTTTAGAGAGATGGACTACTCAGTAAATGGAAAAGAGCACCAAAAGAAATTATCCAAAACAAAGCTAAACAGTAGTCCTTTTATTGCCAAAATATTCAAACTGAGTAATAAATCTAAAATGGGTAATGATATTAATGTAAAATTTAATGGCATGGATTTGGGGTCAGACTCACATAGGCCAAAGGTTTCCTCATCTGTGAAATGGGTGTGAAAATATTTAGTAAGATCGTGGGATGTGGCATCTATACACAATGGAGTATTATGCAGCACTAAGAAATGACAAAATCATAGAATTTGCAGGGAAATGGATGGCATTAGAGCAGATTATGCTAAGCGAAGCTAGCCAAGCCCTAAAAAACAAATGCCAAATGTCTGCTTTGATATAAAGAGAACAACTAAGAACAGAACAGGAAGGAAGAGCATGAGGAAAAGACTACAGTAAACAAAGACGAATGGGGGGAGAGAAACGGAGAGAGAAGGGAAAGCACATGGAAATAGTAGGAGACCTTCAATGATACATAAAATTATAAGAGGTTATGAGGGGCAAGGGGGAGTGAAAAAAAGAAAGAGAATTGAACAACAGCAGAGGAGGTAGAGAGGGAAGATGGGAGGGGAGGGGAGGGGAGGGGGGATAGTAGGGGATAGGAAAGGTAGCAGAATACAACAGTCACTAATATGGCATTATGTAAAAATGTGAATATGTAACAGATGTGATTCTGCAATCTGTATTTGGGGTGAAAATGGGAGTTCAAAACACAATGTGAGTCAAATGTATGAAAGATGATATATCATGAGCTATGTAATGCTTTAAATAATCAATAAAAAAAGATCGTGGGGAAGATTAAGGAGGATAAAATAAATAAAAGGCTTAATAGAGCACATTATTAGATCTCATTGCTGTTACTGCCATGTGGAAAATAGAGTCAATGAGCTCTGACCTAGAAGATAGAAGCCCAAATATTAATAATGGTTCTCCTACTAATAACCTGTATGACTTTAGTTAAGTCTTTTTTTTTTAATCAGCAAAATGAGGAGCTTGACTAGTGCATTTCTCTTTTTAAACTTTAAAATTGTGTTACAAATAAATGAGACAATTGCAAATTCCTTTTCTTTTCATGCTTTGTGGTATAGACCTACATTTAGGTGTGTTGCTTACCACAGGATGACTTAGGTTTGATTAGTTCATATATTGAAGTTAAAGAATAGGCAGGTGGTGTAGAGACTGAGCCTGTGTTCTGAAGCCAAATACCAGGGCTCAAATCTAGACCTAGTGTTTATCAGTTTTGAGTCCTTGGGCAACTTGGTTTCCTTGGCTTCAAATTAAAATGATGAGTGCCTAACATCATAGTGTTCTGAACTGGAATGGATTTACATGGGAAAAACACTTAGAGCATTGTCTAGCCGAGATAAGCTCCATCAGCACTGGCAATTACTCATTGGCCTTCACTTTTTATTCCTCCTCTACTTCCCTTCAATGATTTACCATTTATTAATGAGATAACATGAATTTTAAAATAATACATTTTAGAAGACACTATCAGTATCATTATAATTTTTAAAAATTGTACATGGAAGAAAGCAAACACAAAACTTATTTTTTGGGGAAGAATTAAGCCAATTGACTCAATTTCCTTCTTAATTTCAATTGAGATACCTTAAAGAACTCTGGTGACATTTAAGCATGAAGCATGGCATCTGGTTTCACCACCTACAGCCTTTCTTATCAGAAATTTTTAAGGCCAATTTGTCCTTTACTATAACCCTGATTAAAATTATTAATACAACACTATTTATATAGCAATGTAAATGTTAAACACTTTTTATTTCTGATTGAAGGATTTTTTTCTTTCCAATTTAAAGGGTTTTGTTTCTAGCTTCATCTGAACAAATGAGGTAGAATCAGCTCTAGCTGTTGAGTGTTTACTGCATGTCAGCCTGTTAGTCTCAGTTCCACAAGTGTCCCAGCCTGGGGGTGCATGTCAATCCCATTTCACATATGGAAAAAGCCCTAGAAAATAGGAAATGGTGAAGTCAGGATTTTTAACCCAAATCTCAAGTCTTTTATTCTTTCCATAATAACAAATAACCTGAGTTGGGCAGAGAGGAGGAAGGAAAGGAGAGAGGGAACAAGGAAGAAAAAAACCTTCTAAGGAAATCTGAATCGTAGCCTGTCTACCTCTCTCTATACCTGTAAGCCCAACCCTGCATACATCACCCTTCTTCAGTCTTCCATCTTAGTCTAGTTATTAGAACGTTAGGATACATCCTAAAAGAGAATATAGAAGATGTGGCATTGATCAGCCTGCTACAATCTACCTAGCTTAATCCCAGTAAAACATTGGTTAAAAGTAAGAAGGCATAGTCAAGATTTATGTGTGAGCAGAAAGGGCAAAACTCTGAAAAGCCAGCCATGAAGTTTTAACTCTTTTTGAAAAAATATATATGAATGTTTGGCATCTAGGGACAGGAACTGAATTGGTCTCCTCTCTGTCCTTGCCACATTGTTGTGGTATAAGGGTTTTTGACATTCCACACACCTGAAGCCATCTCTGAGTAAAGGAGGGCTGTGTTATCTCTGTTCTACCACAATCTAGGTTAATCGTCCCAGAGCCCATTGGAGGGACCGGGAAGGGGATGCCCAAGGCCTAGGAATGCTGCAGAAGCTGTTCACACACCCTGTCTGTGGTGACTTACTTAGCATGAGCTCACAAGTGATGGCTTGTTTTGACACATTCTATATATCTTCTAGAGTATGGTCACACACAGAATAAGAGTCAAACTCAACTCTGGCAGTTTTAGTTTGAGTATTCATTCCCAGTGGCTTAGGATGATATGACATGCGCCACATTGGAAGGACTTTACAGTTCAGAAAATTCTCAATAATTGGCCATCTGGCTCCAGCCTCTTTCTCTTGATGGCATAAGGGAAGAGGTTTTCTCTGAAGGACTTGGCCTCTGACTGGAGGGGTGCTCCCTGGATGCTGGTAGAACTTGACAACTCTTCATCTCAGTAATAACCAGGCCCCAGTGGGAGGATCATTCATAGGGTCAAGGTGAACCTGGCAGGGCCCTTAAGACTAAGAGGCTTCTCCTTTCAACTTTTCAAGAAACCGGTTTCTCTTGTGAATAGAAATATTTCCTTTACAGCTCTCAGTTCAACATTGACCCTTATAGGATAAGCCTTTCACTAACCTCATCTGTCTCCCAAAGAAGACTGTTTACCTCTTACTCAGCTGAAAATCCCCCTACTCACAATAGTCTTTATCTAGGTTAGACCAAATTTGGAAGCCTGCCTCTTGCTGATCAACTCCTAAAATCTTTGACATCTTGCTAGAGGCACTAGAAAGTGTAGGGGCTAGAAGCCAGATTGGTTGGCTTGGTATCTGGCCCTTCCACTTAGCAGAGCAAACTTGGGCAAGTCACTGAAATTTTCTATCCTGTTTCTTCGTTTTTGAAATTCGGAATAATAGAAGTACCTACTTTGTAAGGTTACTACGAAAGAAAAATGAGTTAATTAATGTAAAATGTTTAGAATAGGATCTGGCCCATGTAAGCACTAGAACTGATAAATGTTAGCTCCTATTCTTTTCTACAAGTTTGAGAATTTACTCTACTTTCTAAAGTGCTAGTTGATGTTTTAGAATCAATCTTGTCCTAAAAGAATGAGATAAGAAAGAGGTAATATAAGGCAGGAAAAATAATCTTGGCTTTGAGTTGTTATAGGAATTGTGGGGATCTGAGTCTTAGGGAAAGCTCAGATGGTGACTCTAGGGAGAAGATTCTGAAGTTAATACAGGAATGGCAGGGCTGGGAGCAATGACATTGATGGCTTTAAAAGGTGAAGGCAAGGTAGGTAAATAAACTGAGAGACAACTAACTCTGTTTACCTGACCTATAACTTTTCCCTAGGTACAACCTTGGTCAAACAGGATTAAATCAACTCCGAGTCCCTTTGAAGAGGAAAGTATTGTCCTAGTCTTATAGTGAATCCTTCATAAAAGTGTGTAGAGTGCATTAGTGAATGACGAATAAACAGCCCCATATCCAGGCTGAATTTATTTGTTCCATAAACCTGACTTGACTCAATTCAATGATGGCTTTTAGGGAGTTTCAGGATGCAGTCACTCCTATGTGTTCTTCTGCCCGTGGTTGGCTCAAGGTGTACCAAGAAAAAAAAAAAATGGAATAGTTTAAAAACATTCTTCGTATGCAGGAAGTCATATCTCTATTTTTATAGTTCTGTTCAGGGTGCTCTGCACTTTTCTTAGGGGTTAGCTGAAGAGTTTCCTTTGGTGTATGAATGGACATCCACACACATTTTCTTCAACAGTGTTTTTGTTTAAAAAACATATTTTCTTTGAAATTGAATGGTAGTCAATTGGAAATTTTAGAAAACATTAATATCCTTGTTGGTTCAGTTAGGAAAGAGATGACCCTGAATAAAGAGTTTTCCTAGATTGTGTGTTTATTGAGGCATATATTTTGGATGATCTGAATTATCTTCTTATACTGCATATAATTTGGCACCCACCATAAATAAGCTGCCAAAGGGATGTTTTAATGATAATTAGTCAATTGTGACAATAGAGTTTAGACTAAAAAAAAGTAAGCCTCCTTTGAAAATGAAAACTAATATTAACAACAAGAAATTCAAAACTGTGTGTGGCAGCAAATAAATATAAAATTTAAAAAGGATACCACACAATAACATACTTAAATCACATATAAATAATGTTAAAGTTGGTGAATCTCGTAGTTTCTCTTTTAAAACAATAATTACCAACTGAAATTTTTGGAATCATCAATATTAAATATTAGCTTAAGGATCAGCAGAATTTTTTTTTTTTTTGTAAAATATCAGCTAATAAATATTTTAGGCTTTGTGGTCCAAGAGGATTGAATGTAAGTACTCACATAGCAAAAGAGTAAACACATTCGCAGTTTTCATTGAAAAGTTTAAAATGTCATAATAATTGAGTACTATTTTTTCTTATAGAAGTTTAATGAAATTTAAAAAAAGATAACATTCATTTAGTTGAGGTTCAATGTTAGTGTTCCCAGATGTCCAATTGATGGTATTTTTCTCTAAAATATCTTTCCACACCCCAAGACTACACACAATAGTCTGTTTGCTCAATATTTCCTGCTGGCTATAGTTTGCTACTTGGGTTAGATACTTGAGAACTAGCAAAAATACTGTCTAAAAAACAGCAGGCAAGGATGATTCACCAGGAACTGTTCTTGGTTACTGTGTCCCACAGGCAGTTACTGGGATTCTGGTAGTAGTGATCAAGCTTGCTAGAGCTCAAACCAAATAAGGAGTGCTTCACAGAAGCAGGGAATCACTGTTTTAATGGAGATCGAGATGAATGTGAAAGTGATAGTAAGCATCCTGATATAAGAAAAGGAAGGAACCCAGCACAGAGCAGGAACAGCCAACACAACAGGAAGAGGGAAGAGGGGCTTTCTGTATGGGTAAGGACAGAGGATATTCCTTTGCTGTGTGTGGTAAAGAATACAGTCTGTTCCTTGGGGAGGAGGAATTACAAATTTAAATCAGGTCCTATCCAGAATTAATTGTTAGTAAAATTAAAAATTAGTATTGTTAGTAAATTGATAATCAGTATTATTGTTAGTGGATTAAGAATTAGTGAGAAATAGTATCATTCTCATTCCAGAATCTGTGGTGGCTTTTGTCGTTACTTACAAGTCCATTTTCCATCTTCATAAAGACCAAAGTTAAGAATCATCTTGGCCAGTTATATGTTGATATTTATTGGAATCAAAATTCTAAGCTTCAAAGTGACCAAGAATAGGAGAGCAAGTGTTCATCCAGATTTCCAACCCAGCGCATATTAACACTGTCCGTTACAGGAGAATGTTTTCATTTGTTCATATTCTACATTTTCACATACAAGGATCCGCTGACTTTTTTGAAGGGGTGGGGCATGAAATGCTATTTTATTCATTCAAAAACCTTTAATTGTTTTTGGGAGAATTTAATACCTTTGTCATATTTTTAGTGTCCCTAGGTAAAAGTATTCTTCTTGATAAAAAGACTTAGGTAGAGAAATTCTCTAGAGTCAGGCTTCTGGGTTTGAATCACAACATGAGCCTATGTGACCTTGAACAAGTTATCTATTTTTATCTCAGTTTCAGCTTCCTCAGCTGAAAATAGTTCATACCTTATTGGCTTTTTGTGAGAATTAAGTGGGTTAATCCATAAAAACTCTTTAGTATACTGTCAGGTACAAATAATTACATCCTTGATAAGTATAAACTATTTGTAAGATTATTTATTATTCAATTTGCCTGTGATATTTATCTTAACGCCAATATCATTATTGACATCAAATGAATAGATACTTAATTTAACAAATTCATTCACAGATATTTATCTAACATTTACTCTGTGCCAGGCAATATTTTAGCTACTGGAGATACAGCAGGAACTAAGTAGATAAATATGTATAGGTTTGGGGAACTTTGTAAGTACAGAGCAGAGAACAACAACAACAACAACAACAACAAAAATGTAATCAAATGTATCATTTGTTAGATGATGATACTTGCTTTGGGAAAATTAACCCAGAAGAGAGACAAGGAGTGTTGAGGGAAGAGTGACTGCATTTTAAAATGGACCAGGTGGGCATCCTGGCCAGAGCAGATGAAGCTCCCCCAGACACTGGACACTCTCCCAATTGCCAAACTGATGATATATCTGGAATTTGTAAGGCAATATTTCCTTCTCTTCCTACTTCACTTTCCCAATCAGGAAAGTACTAAGGGAGCTTATCTCTTTGACTACTTTAAACCCTGAAGTCCTCTTGGTTCTAGGGTACATTGTGTTCTATCTAGTTCCTGTTGAAATCCCACTTTCACTGCACTTACAATCATACCCAATTTAAAGAAAACGAGTAAGTGGTCACTCTGTGTTTTATTAGCATGTTGGTTTCCTACTTCTAAAAGCACAAGGGGTAGAGCTGAGAGTAACTGAGCTCTCCCAAGAGCTCTGACTACACCAAGGAGGGGCCTGTGACAGACTTGAATTTAAAATGGGAGTGCCCTTTGCCACTACCATCATCCGGACCAACTTTTTCCTGAAACAACAACTAGTTTCTAAATGATTAGTTCACTCTAAAGCCCAACTTTAAACCCTGTCACAGATGCGGAATGGAAGTTCTTTCTGAGCAACCTGGAGAAGCAGAAGATGTTAAAGAAGTGAGAGAGGCAGAGTGAGGGCTCACTGGGCCCTTACCGCCATGTACTGATGTGCTGACATAGTTCCCTAGCCTAAATGCCCATCCAATGGAGGGAAGTACTCTCCCTACACACTTCAGACTCTGACCAACAAAACCAGCCACAGGCCTCACTGTGACAAATAAGGTCCCACCTCATGTACCTCAGGTCTCTGACCTTGGGCAGAGAGAAAGAAATCAGGTCAGTGGTGGGAAATTTGATGTAAACGCCCATTTTCTTTAGACTGGCTGGGAGGACTTAGCCAAAGTCAGGAGCCCACAGAGTATGGAAGGGCCTGTGCAGGTGGTGATGTCCTTCTAGGACTCACTTGGTGCCAGGTGGATCCTGCTGATCATCCATCCCAGCCAGGCCAAATGTTCTACTACCTCTGAAAATGAGCTTTCTGGAAAAAGAGTTTTTCTGGACTATACCTTAGATATATGGTAAAGCTTGCTGTCCAGTACAAATGCCCATTACTGTGAGAAGACAAATAATTCTTGAGTACTGGTTTATAAAGTCTCTTTCCTCCACAAATACTCAAACCTAAGAAAATCTGCAAAAATTAAAATATGCTAGATGGTCCGGGAAATCTTCTTGGACATGGTAGACTTTTCTAATTAAAGATTGAGAGACTGCCACTAGGGTTGTCATATTTATCACATAAAACATACAGAGCATTCAGTTAGATTTGTTCAGTTGTCTGTACAAAGAGTTCTGTTTTCTTTTGGAATAAAGTGAAAATGAGATCCAGTGACAAAGTCTAATGGGAAGTGAGTATCTTGGATTGTGGAAAGGAGAAGCCTGCTGATGTCTGGGGCTCCGTTTACACTGTTACAGAGGGTTGGGTGTCTCATTCTGAGTATTTAAAATGTTTATATTTTTCTAGATTCTTACCTGTTGATGGATGGGAAGTAAAAAAAAAAAAAAACAAACATTGAAGTAGAACAGTTTTGTCCTAACTCCTCATATTTGTTACTTAGGGTCATAGAAAATCAGACTGAAAATTATCTTATCTTAGATGTCAGGCAATGCCATCCTAAGAAAACAAACCCAGAAATGTCTAACAAGTTGTTCATTATTATGAGGATACTGCTTCTCTGAACCAAAATCATTAATTTAATGCTTGAAAGGTCAGTGAGTGACAATAAAAAATTCCCCATGTATGAATTTCCATTTGTTTTATCTTTAATATTTTACTCATGGTTTAGTACAACAGAATTTCCCATGGAAGGTTGATTTCAACAGTTGGTGATAGAACTTTCTACCAAACCATGCAATTCTCCTTCCAATGATTCAGTGTTGCTCTCTTATCATAGTGGTTAGTTGGTTTTATCTTGGTTCTGGGACTGTGGTGGTAGTATTGATTATTGCATGAAATTTAAAGTTGGGACCAGCTTACCTGGACTTGAAGGCAGGAGTTTTTGTGCATTTTGTTTATTTATGAAAGTTGAGTTTCTAGAAAAATACATATTACACTAATAGGTACTCAGTAAATATGTTCTGAATAAAGAATAAGGATTTATAGCATTATGAGGCTTTCTTGAAAGCAAAACCTGGGTTTTTGTTAAGTCACTTTGAAAAAAATGCTCATTTGCATGTTTCTGCCTTTAAAAAGCATGTTAGAGAAATCTTCTTGCAGATGTTATAAAAAAGGGATGTCATAGTGGTTCAGGGAACAGGCCCCAAGAATGACCACTGAGTTAATTTTTGCTTCATTCTTCCTAGCTGTGGTTTTTCTCTATCTTTGCTGTTTAGTTCCCACTTCAATAAAATTTGGTTAATACTATTATCATATTAGTATATGCTTTCTAACCAATTTTTTGAAATATATGGATAGATAAAACATTTAAATCAGTACCCATTATATGAAACACACTAAAATCTTAGCAGTTAATATTATCTTTTTGTTTTAATATAACATTAATCTTATATTTTCCCCTAATATAATGCTTAGCACATGGCTTGTGATCCACAATGATTATTGAATACCTATATGTTATCCAACATACAGTCATTCTAACTATATTTTTCTATTTATATGTTAAAAATGTAAACTATGTATTTCAAAGTTTAGATAATCTTTTTAAAAATATAGAAAGAATATAATAACCCAAAATGTCACTACTTGACTAGTCATTAATAGCTTTGAGAGAGAATGAACTGAGTAAGGATAAATAAACCTTTTTCACTGACCTCTCTCAGGAGCTGGAGAGCAAACATATTTATACAGGAAAGAGGCAGTGCCTTCCTCTTGTAATCATGCGTCATGTCCACCTTGGCAAGTACAGGGCTCTTGATGAGCTTCTATTTTTGGAAATCCAAAGAAAATAGAAATGAGGTGAGGAGGAGGAGGAGAAGCTTGTCAAGATGTGTGTTTGCACCATTTTTCTCTCCTTACACACAAAGTGCACCACAGAGGTGAATTCATCCTTAATCTACCACAATTTGGCTCCCCCCGCCCCCATGATAGTAAATCCACTTTAGCTAAATTTACTGATATCCTTCTTACTCATCATACCCTGTAATTCCTTCCCCATCCTTCCCTTGACTCTCTGAAGTGCTTTAATCATGTTGTCCTTTGTCAAACTCACTGTGGTTTAGAAGTCTTCTGTTGACCCCCTGCTTTCTGCTTCACCTTCTCTGCTAGCTCTTGCTTTATCCTCATTTCCCCAGGATGGTTCTCCTTCCTTTGCTTCCCTGTTGTATGTTTGTGGTTCCCGGGGTACTGTATTCTGTCTTCCCTTCTTATACTTTCATCTTTGTCTATGTCTTGCAGGACGGTATATTGACTAGTACAGTGTATATAGAGGAGGCTGAATTAATTGCCTTCAAAGATACCAGGCCTATTCCCTAGAACATTTAGGGCTTATAGATATTATTAAGTTAATGGTCTTGGATGAGGAGATTATCCTGGATTATTGGGGTAAACCTTAATTGCCATAAGTAAGTGTCTTTATGAGAGGGAAGATAAGGGAGCTTGATATGGGCAGAAGAGGAGAAGGCAATATGACTGCATAGATTGCAATGATGCAGTCACAATCCAAACAAAAAAACAAAAGTCATCTGTCAACCACCAGAAGCTGAAGAAGCAAGAAATGGATTCTCTCCTGGCTGTTCCAGAGGCACTGTGGCCCTGTTGACTCCATGGTTTTGGTCCACTGACACTGATTTTGGACTTTTGGTCTCCAGAACTGGGAAAAAATAAATTGCTGCTGCTTTCAACTTAGGTTCAAATTGTTTTTAAGTTTGTGAAAATCTGTTACAGCAGTCACCAGAAACAAATACAATTAGAACATCTAAAATAAATTTCTTTACTATCTTTTTCTGCCAAGTTCACATAACAGGTCCACCTTATTTCCAATTTAAATTAGAGATGGCCATTATTGAGTACTATAAATGTGCCAGACACCCTTGAGTACTATAAATGTGCCAGTACTATAAATGTGCAGATGCCCTTTAGAAATATCATCTTATTTAATGAACTTTAAATACTCACTGCGACCTCACAGCATAGGTACCTTATAGTCCTGGTTTTAGAATGAGGGAACCAAAATGGAGAACTTAAATAATTTACTCAAGATTGAAAAGATGGCATTTCAGTCAGCTTTTGTGTTACTGTGACCAAAATACCCAACAAGAACAACTCAGAGGAGCACAAGTTTATTGGGGCCCATGGTTCCAGAGGTTTCAGTTCATAGATGGCCAACTCCGTTGCTCTAGGCCTGAAGTGAAGCAGTACATCATGAGGGAAGGATGTTGTGAGGGAAGCTGCTCCCTACATGGCACTCAGGAATGAGAGAGAGAGAGAGAGAGAGAGAGAGAGAGAGAGAGAGAGAGGCCAAAAGGAAAATGCACCTTTCCAAGGCATGAACCCAGTGACCTACCTCCTCCAGCCATGCCCCACCTGCCTGCAGTTATCACCCAAGACTCTTCATTCAAAGTAGGAAGGACTGATTAGGTTGCAGCTCTCACAATTCAGTTTATTTAATTGCCAAGTTCCCTGCATTAAAAGGAACTTTGGTGGGGGGGAACCTTACATCCAAACCATAACAGATGAGAAGTGCTAGAGCTGAGATTTGGAGCCTAGCATGTTCTGGTTTTACAGCCAAGCACTGATGGCAGTGCTCTGACCCCTCAAGTTGTCTGATGGCTCAGGTTACTCAGAGCCTGTACCATGCCGCTGTAGTGGTGTTCAGGGCCTGTGAGGACAAATCACTTTAGTACAACAGTACTAACCTGCCAAGTGATCAATGCCAGTCCCTTGCAGCTGGCTATTCTTATTCAAATGTCAAACCATCTGAAGCTAGGACCCTTCCCAAGTCTCATGCAATTTCAGACTTAGGGCTTACATCAGGAGGAAAACCAGAGCCAGGCAGGAATTCTTGCTGCCTCCTGAAATCCTCATATTTATTGATAGACTCTGTTCACAGGGTATTGTGGCTGTCGTGTTGCCATGGCTACTTCCCCTGTGTTGCTCCTGGGCCTCTGGGGCAAAGGTGGAAAAGCTGAAACCGAAAGCTTCCCTTTTAACACACTGATGAATTTGACTTTCCATGGTGTGTTTGGTGTACCCAGCATTCCACTATTCCCTGTCTGGTTCCTCCCTTATTATTAGCACTTGAAGTGTGGACAATAATACTAACTATACTATCTGAGTCAACTACTAGGTGCTCAGTAACTTCCATATATTATCCATTTAATCCTTTCTACAATTTTGAAACTAAAGCAATATTATTGCCATTTTACAAAGGAGAATACTGAGGCTTAGAAAGACCAATGTGTCCAAGCTCATACAAATAGTGACAGAGTTGAGTTTGTTTAGACAATTGAAGTCATTGAACTATGTAGAAGAATTCCTTTTTTTCTTTTTCTTTTCTTTTTTTTTTTTTTTTTTTTGGTGGTGCTGGGGATCAAACCAGGTCTTGTGCACTCTAGGAAAGCACTTTATTGCAAAGCTACATCCTCCAGCCCACAAAATTTCTTCTCACAATCAAAATTACCCCTTCCCATCACTTCAGATAGGGATGAAGGAAGGGGCAGAAAAAAGGACCAAAGTTCTTCATAGTATTCTCATCAGCTTTCTGTCACTGTAAAAAAAAATACCTGAGTCAATCAGCTTATAAGAAGAAAAGGCTAATTGGAGCTCACAGTTCTGGAGGTTTCAGTCCATGGTCAATTGACCCCATTGCTTTTGGACCTGTGGTGAGACAATACATTGTGGAGGGAGCAAGTGGTGGAGGGAACTCTTCACTTCATGGTGGCCAGGAAGGGTAAAAAGAGAGAGGAAGGTTCTGGTTCTTAATCTCCCCTTCAAGTGCATATTCCCAGTGACCTAACTTCATTGAACTAGGCCCTACCTTTGAATGGTCCATCACCTCCCAGTAGTGCCATGGGCTAGGAATGGAGACTTTAACACATGGGCCTTTTGCGGGCACTTATCCAAACCATAACACAAAGTTTAGGAAGAAGTCAGCTCTAGTTCTTCCCTAAAGAGCCAAGGAACATGATTTCTGCCTCTGAGATTGTCTCATGTTTGGACACAATGGACTTTAGTAATAAAGTTGATATTTGTTTTGTAAGTCTTTATACTATAAAGTGCTTGTGTATAAAGCATTTTTTTTGTGAGTGGGGGAGGGCAAGACCTTGCCCCCATTTTCTAAATTCTGTGGACATGGCTCCTCTGTGCAGAGATAGATTTGTGAAGCTAAAGAAGTTGAAATCCGAGACTCTCACTTGCTTGGGCATATGCTTTTTTTTTTTTTTTTTTTTTTTGGCTATTATGTACAGTCAAGAGTACAGTCTCTTCCATATTAAGTTCCTCTCAATGCCCCTTCCTGTTGGGTAGTCGCTGGCTCTGTGAACCTTCTCTGAGTCTTTGGCTAAGGGGAAATTGAACCAGGAATGCCTTTTCTTGGGTTGGATGGGATGTGTTGATGTGGTATGATGAGTTGTTGTTGCCTGCTTTTGTGCGGAAGTCATTTGTGCACTCATTTTGGGTGACAGAATGTAGACATAGGACTGAAGACTATAATGCAATATGAGTACATTCTTCATCATAGAAGTATGCAGGTGGTAGAGGAGAAAAAAATGGTTTGAAATATTCAGAGCCAGAAGCTCATTTGTGGAAAATTCTTCAAGTCACCTTAATGAAAAGATGTAATGAGTGGTTTTGGTTTTACTGATGCCATGCTAACTCAGAAAATACTCTCCTATTAGGAAATATGTGAGGGGGGCAATCAAAGAGTATGCACAAAAAAGAAAGAAAGAAAGAAAGAAAGAAAGAAAGAAAGAAAGAAAGAAAGAAAGAAGGAAAGAAAGAAAGAAAGAAAGAAAAGAAAAATGTCATAGGATATATCAAGAAATTAATGAACAAATAGACTGTTTTCAGGATTTTGCAATGTTTATGGTATTTACCAGCTATTTAAATGTATACTTTGTGGTGGTTTCTTTATTATTCTAATGAAACACCCACAATTTTATCTATTATTTTTATTTTGTATTAATTAAAGAGGGTCCCCATAATTGTCTAAATGTCAAATTCCACAAACAGATCCCACAAACCTTGCATCTTTCTCTGTCACTACAACATGTAAAACACACTAACCAGACCTTTCAGGGAATGATTGGTGGCAGGAGGAAGGTGGAAAATTCATATGTAAGGGTTGCCAGGGGAGTGGCTTGGGAACTGAGCCAGGATGTGGGCTCTCCAGCTCCAGTGTAAGCGGGTCAGGGCCCACAGTTGCCCGGCCCCCATGCCTCACTCACAGTATCATGTTTTTTTTTTTTTTTTTTTTTTTAATCCAAGCCTGTTCAGTGAA
This sequence comes from Spermophilus citellus, assembly GCF_964194105.1. NCBI lineage: Eukaryota > Metazoa > Chordata > Mammalia > Rodentia > Sciuridae > Spermophilus > Spermophilus citellus. The sequence goes on along the minus strand of NC_138186.1, from coordinate 91,561,241 downwards.
TAGGCAGCTGTCATCATGCCCCCAACCCACACCACATCTCACATCTCTTCTCTACTTCCCACGAGGGCCTAGGATATCAGAATTAGAAGTATATTCCTTTGGATTTACAATAAAAAGCAAATATTCTCACAAGAATTTCATTGTACATCACTATTAAGTACCCCTTACTCCTGAGGCTTAGGAGATGTTAATGAAGCTGGTGATGATGACTCACAGACTTTTTTGATGCATGCTATGCATCAGGTCATATGCACATAGGTAATGTGCACTGTCTCAGGCAACCTGCTAACAGAAGGAAACTGAAGTTGAGAAGGGTCACACAACTCTAAGCAGCTGAATAAAAGATTAGGGCAAAAAAAGAGTTAAACAACATGGAGACAAGGGCTTTACAAGGCTTTACAATTTTCAGGCATTTCACAATCTTGCCTTGGGCCAGCCCTGCCCTTTACTGTCTTCCCCAACTCTAGTAAAATGCTGATTACTGCTTTTTCTAATCACAAGGAACAGGGTAGAATATACTATACATCATACAGGGTGTAAAAAGTAAACCCCTGGGCAATGAAAGTATCTTCCCCGGAACAAGGAACATAATTTGGATTAAAAGTCAAATGACACCTGGATTCAACAAAAATCAATTACCAAGGGGAAAAGGTTTTTAGTACAACTAGAAACACACAGTTAAACATTAGCGCCCGATGGTTTGAAGTGTTTGAATTTTGCAATGGTACGGTTTGGAAACTTTCCAGCAGAAAAGCTATTTTCTTTTAAGAGGAGAGCTATCTGCAATATTTTCTTTGCTGAAATAATGTGATCCTTAATGACGTCTTATGTGACCCAAACTTTAAATAGACCTTATTATTTTAGCTGACCTCATACTTACTAGGTTTTTACAGGTCAGCAAGGAACTATCAACAGCTTCCTGATAATTAATCCTACTTGCCCTGAAAACTGTTAGCCAGTTAGTCTTATCTATGCTAAAAGGAAGCTTTTATATGTACCAGACTTCCTCAATAAATAATAAAGAACAAACTGAAATTCTGCAGAAAGGTCCAACATTGTGAGGTTTGAGAATGAAGAAACAGATTGAAAATTGTGATGACACCCTATCTTCAGCTCCTAACTTGCTGCATTCTGTGGTTCTTCTGGCAGAGGAATGGCTATACAATAGAGTCAGCAGTACAACTAGTCAGGTCAGGAGTGACTCTCTGGGTGGCACTATCAAGATGTATGGACTTTTAAATCTTATGCAAGTTACCTGGGTGGTCTGTCTGGGTTGGGAAGTAATAGGGAAGGCATCTTAACTAGCAACTAAAGTAGTTCCCACCAGAATTTAATTTTCTACCATTAGAGACTCATTCTTTTGACTATGAAGATCTTTAAAATATAGCTGCCATCTTTGGTTGACATCTATCCCAAAACAAGACTGCTGTTTGATAGGAGAGAAAGAGAGAGGTGTTGTTAGAACTGATACAAAGGACCACAGAAAGAAAAAAAGGTGATGAAATAGTGAACTTGGCTTTCTTCAAGAGAGTAGGAAGGTGCTGCTGGACCCATCTAGCAATTTGTAAATGGGTTGTTTGAACATATGGGTCTTAACATGTTCATAGATTGTGGGTGTGTGTGTGTATAAAATGAAAAGGCTTATTATAAGATGCAGCCTCTTGTCAGCATAGTATGAAGTTCCTCAGGTAAGGGCATGCTTTATAATTAAAGGATTTCTGCATCTGTTAATTGCCCATGGCATGCACCCTTTCATTCCAAGACAAGTTTCTGATTTTCAGTGATAATTTATTATAAATCTATTTTCTCATCAGGCTAAATCCAACATCCTCAAGTATATATGGATAAAAAGAATCATTAAGATTACTTGGGGCTGGGGATGCAGTTCATTAATAGAGTGCTTGCCTCACATGCACAAGGTCCTAGGTTCAATCCCCAGCATCACACACACACACACACACACACACAAAAAAATATATTACCTTATACAAGAGAGGCAATTCTATCATATATTAAGCAATATAGGACATAAACATGACATTTATTCCAGTGCACTAATCAATTTTATCACTCACATGGAAGTGATGCAAATTTTAAACATGTATGGCTATACGATTATAACTTGATATGTTAAATTAAGCAGGCCAAATTGCATTATGAAAACATCCAGCAAAGTTAGGACTGAAATTCAAAAATCTGAGGAACATTCTTCAGAAGGAACAAAGACTGAGGAGACTTAGTATGAAATATTTCATCCCCAGTTTCAAACTTTTTGGAAATATCCTGAATTAATTTATACTCCACTAGTGATAAATCAATAAATTAATTTATACTCCACTAGTGATAAATAAACCCAGAGAAGGAATGTCCAACTGAGAAATGACAGATGACCTGTTGGTGGCCATTAGGGTATGTCTCAATTATTTTTATTTGTACCTGTTTAAAAAAAATGGCTGCTTATGTTTCATTTTCCTATGTTAGTGGTACTATCTTATATCTGTACCAAGCCTAAGCTATTGTAAAGAATGTTTTAAAGAATAGGTTGGGTATAATATGTAAGAATAGAACAATGAAAATGAAACAGAATTCTGTCTCTTATCTGTGTATTTTCTTAGGTGACTCTTCCATTCTGTATTTGAAGTAATGTCTGTGTTGAATCTCTTCTTCTTTCTGCCTCCACTTTTATCACTTTAGTCTAAGTTAGTGATTTTTTGAACACAGTGCAGAGTAACAAACTCACTTCACAGCATAATCTTGTATTTGCATGTACATGGTTATATGCATAAGAAACTGAAAAACAGTTATGAAATTGTGCAATGACTGATCATATTTTTTATTGTTTTTGCATGATTCTACTTCATTGATATTACTGATCAAGAGGTCTAAAATGACTGCATAAGCCCAATGGATTGTAAATCGTAGTTCGAGAAAATGTGTTCTAAGACAGGATCATCCTTTACCCAGATAACTGCAATAACCTATCAAGTGGTCTTTCTTCTATTTTTCCATCTGTGATCTGTTGTATCTTGCAGCAAGAAGGATCTCAAAAGATAAATCAAATCATGTCACTCCTCTATTCAAAGCCTTCAGTGGCTTCTTGTGCTTACAATAAAAATCTAAACTCCTCACTACCACATACCTGATCTGACTTTTGACCTTCTCTTCAAATTCATTTCATGGGATCCCTCCCTTCCTCAGTATGCTCTGGCTCCACACAACTTGTTTCAGTTCTTCTAGGACAAAAGATCCTTGCCTGCCTGAGTACAAGTTGCTCCCTCTTCCAGGAACACTTTTTCCTCAACTTCTCATGGTGGGGTGCTGCTTGTCCTTTGATTTTTGCCTCATTTTCCCTACACAGAATTCTTTCATGACCACCCTGGTTTAGGTAGGTCATCCTTTTTTAAAAAAAATAGATTTCAGTCCATTGTTGAAATACTTATCACACTTGGGAAGATGAGGAAAAAAATATAGCAGCTAGAAAGCTTTGCTTTCAAGTAACAGGTAAGATGGTGGTGGGAGGAGCGATAGCAAGAATGCAGTCTTTTGAGGCTGGTCCGTGTTCATCTTAGGAGCAAGAACTTGAACCTTCCAAATGTAACTTTATGTGCTGTATCTTGCCTATAATTACTGCCTTTTCATTTTTGTTTAGTATTGAATCACATTAATTTTCAAAATTCTACATGTCTCTACTTTGCTAAGAAAGACAAAGGAAAGAAAGGGTTTGGTTACACATAGGCCAACAATTTAGAGAGACTGCCAGGTCCCAGAATTCGTGGTGACAACAGTAATCAAAGTGGCAGAATCCTACGGAAACACAGTGGTCAGGGGAAAGAATCAGAGGCTGCTGGTAAGGCCAGTTCCCACCAGTTGGGGGTTCTTTTTAAGATCTCTTCTTGACTCAAAACTTAATTAGAGGGTGTTATGCGGTGTTTCCATTCTTCAACCATCCATTCTCCAGCCCTGGAGATCCTTCCTGACACAGAGATCCTGGGTAACTTTGTATATGGACAGTACTGTTAAAAGAAATGAAGACTCCTTTGTTCTAGGGACATAAAATCCCTATTTCTGCTCCACAGTTTTGGATATACCAGCAGATATTTGCATACCCCATCACCAGCAGCCAGTTGGAGGGTGGAGACACAGATATACCTGCTCTTGTGTTCAGATGGGATTTGGAATCAGTCAAACCTGTCAGAGTCTAAGAGTCAATACCCTAGGAGAGGATTTGGAATAGTCATTTGGATTACAAGGACTTGGTGCTTACAAGGAAAGTCACGTGGCTTCTGGACTCTCCCTCTGCTTTTGCTAGCCTCCCTTCCTGAGCATTAGGTTGCCCTCTTGTTCTTACAGGAAAGTTAGCTGGTGTTGAGTGCCTAGAAGGTTCTGGGCATGGTCTACGGCATATGTACATGGTGAAGACACATTTAGCAGGCCCTAAGGCATGATTTAAGGCTACTTAAATATTTATATTCATTTAATATAGCCCGGTTTGCACTCCCAGCCTGGCTTTTTTTCACAATTTTGTGTTTATGCTTTTTCAGCCCAGCACTAGGGAAATATTGTCCCAAAGCAATGACATGAATATATGTGTAGTATAGGTGCTGTTTTCAATAGTACCTGTCTTTCTGGTTCCCTACAATTCATCAAAAAAGATTTGTTTTTACTATTTTACTCGTTCTGTTTTCTCCCTGAGGCTTAACCTTGAAGAGTTTACTATGGTTTACACATGAAGTGAAGTATGGTATGGGCCATTTTTAAGGGACTAATTGTTCTCATAGGAGGAGTCAATTTCAAGAATGAGGAAAAACTATCCATCCCTAGGGTTCCTGCTTCCAACCCGCTACCTCATAATTTAATTGCTTCAATTTAGAATAACATTCAGTTGTTCCAATGTCAGCCACTGACTTTCCATAAGCAACAAAAAATAAGGAAGATGTGGCATTAACCAAGGAAGATGCCATAGGTTAAAGGAACAGGGAGAGCTGACCTCTAATATCTCTGGATAGGTGGAACAAACCCAAACCCAGTTTATTCCTGGGGCTCAGATGTTTTCAATCACAATTTATTAAAAACAAAATGAACTGGCTATGTTGGGGTTAGGGTTTAAGCTCTTATCTAAATCCTAATTGATTTTGGTTTGTGAGGTTCTGGAATAGTAGTCTTTCTTTCTTTTTCTTTTTTCTTTTTCCTAAGGAATATCTTATTGTGGAACAATGTAGCAGATGGATAAGAAATATAGGAAACTCCTGGGAGTTTACCAACATTTATGGTATTGTGAAAATGTGACAATAAGAGCAGTCACAAAAAAAAAAAAAAAAAAAAAACAGACTTCAACAGGCAAAAAACAGCAGGTCATGGCCTGCAGAGATGGCCAACTCAGAAATTTGACTGTTTCATGTGTTTAGATGATATAATTTAATTTAACACAGATGCTGAGCCAACTTATGCTCTAATGATAATATATTTGATATGTTCAACTTTGTTGTAATCAAAATTCAATTTTCTTGTGGAATTAAATAATTGAAATATGTTGTGGCATTTATTATCCCCAAATGACAAAAATCAAACAGACAACCAAGTGGCACCAGCTTCAAATGAAAGCAAAGTGGACTGGGGCCAAAGATGAAGAAGGCCGAATGGCAGATAGAAGCCCTACCAGGAGACTTGAGATTGGAGGGTTTGTGTTTAAGACCATGATCCTCTGCAGTGAGACAGCTCTGTCCATAGGCTTTGGAAGAATAACTTGTGTTCAGTTTTGCAAGAACAATTTTTATGATCCATGGTTTAAACCAGATGTAAGAAGCATTTAAGTCGAAGAGAATGGTGATAGCTCTGTGGGTTTGTGAATGTTGAGTAGAATCCCCAAAGTTCATATTATCTAATGACCATTATTGATATCTATTGACCATTACTGGTTTCTAGTGACCATTATTTATCACTAGATAATATGAAAAAGGCCATCAGAGGACTTTTGTGGGAATGAACTTGAAGAAAGAAGAGAATTCTATATGATGGATGAACACCATACATCTTAATTTTATAAAGACCCAAAGATATTTAAAATAGCCTATCCTTTGTCTTGACAGGCATGTTAGTTTTGAGATCACCTACTTTGAGTTTGATTTGGGATAGTCGTTATACTCAAGTGTCCTAAGACTATAACAAGAACAGAAGTCTTAATGAAAATATTCATACGTGCTTATCATTAAAGAATTTCAGTAGTGATATAACATCTTTATAAAAGGAAATGGCATATTTTTAATTTTACATCCCATGTCTAAGAGCACAACTTGAAATCTAAAATTAATGAGTCATTTGTACATTATTTTATTAGAAAACAGAATAGTGATAGATGCTGCTGAAGTATCCCAGAAGCACTGAGAGATAAACAAAAAAGTTAAATTTGTAATAAAATCTCATTAATCATATGTAACTGTGGCTTCAGAAAAATGAGTCATCAAATCTTTGGAAACTTTGAGGATGTTTACTAAGACTTTAAAGTTGGACATATTCCAATTGAAAATGTTATCCTCAAGTAAAAAGGGTTTTTAAAAAATTTTTATCAGAGATGCACTGAACATAGTTAAACTATTTAATCTAGACTATTTGCTAGGTGATTTTTAGGTAACCATAGTGACCATATCTAAATGATTTGTAAAAAGTGTCTATTGTAGCTGTTGATTGCACCCTATTGACCCAAAAGTATTAATTTGTATTAGTGAGTAGAAAATGAAAGGAGGTTGTGAAACAGAAAAAATAATCTAGGGGTAAATGTGGGAAGACATAAGCATATACGTGCACACATAGTCTAACCTCCCAGTGTGGTAGTCTGCTCAATGTTCCCACTTCCACTGCAGCTCACAGGTAGGGGCTCATGCACTGTATTAGGAGTAGGCTAATACAAAGGCTAGGGCTACTTATGTCTTAATGCATTGTAAACTGCAGTTGTATTGCTTCTAGTTAATTTGATCAATAGAGGCATTCAAAATCTATAATGTTCATTCTACAGTACATGTTTTGATCAAATTGGTTTTTAATTAAATTTAGAAAGCAACTAAAATCTCCATTTTATTATATTAAAAAACAAGAAATTTAACTAGACATCTGGCTGTTAAATGTCATGTAGAGAAAGCATTTAAGTAATTAGTTTGTTTTTCAATTTTTTAATTTCAATGTTTGCTATCTTTAGAGTCAAAGTAGATTAAGAATTAGTCATGATAACAATTTCTTTGATTTATGAAGAAAGTGTGATTCAAAATAATGATCTATTCAGTGTGTAAAAAGGTAATTACTTTCATGTCAGAAATAGTTTTACATCATCTCTGCACTTGGTCTTGAGTTGTCGTATATAAAATTAAAAACATCATAATGTACTATGTACATATAATTAAAATGTTATAATAAAATTTAAAGTTAAACATAATCATTAATATTATAATTTTTCCTTTCTTTTTTTCTTATGGCAGCATTTCAGCTCACAATTTATCTATTTTTAATATTTTTTTAGTTGTTGATAGACCTTTATTTATATGCGGAGCAGAGACCCAATATCTCACACATGCCAGCCAAGTTGTGCTACTGATAAGCCACAGCCCTCACAATTTATCTTCTTGTGATTATTGTTCTTCTTTTTAAAATAGTGAATTAAAAATACATTATTCTGCACAACTTTGAACATGGAATGAACTCAATTTTCAGGCATTTCCAGGCTTCAGGAAGGTACCTGTTTCTTGTTTCGGTACTCTTACCTTCTCAACAATCCCTGTAATCAAAGGAACACAGATAATGCTCTGAGACACGCCAGTGGCAGAGTGGAAGACAAAGGACATGAAAGAAACAAAGTACAAAGTCATCCACTTGACCAATGTGTGGGATCTGAACTGCAATCCACAAAGAGTATGTTGAGTAGAGTGTGGTTTCCAAATTTTGCCTGTGAATAATAAATGCAAAGTTTTGGAATTTTAATGGAAATCAGAAGAAAACGCTGAGCAAAGACTCCCAGGCACCATTTTTTTTTTTTTTTTTTTTTTTTTGCTTCTAATAGTCTTTAAACAACAACAACAAATAACGGTATACACTTATAAGGTGCTTACTCAAAGTCCTCGGCTGGATCCTGAGGTTTGTGTGTACTCATATAGATGAAACAGAAGTAGGTTAATTTTCAGGAGCTTAGAGTGTGGTAGAGATGAGAAGACATGTAAATAAATAATCATCAGGAAAATGTTGGTTAGGTGCACAACAATTTTTATGTCCTACACTCGCTCTTAAGGTTGTTAACATTGGTCTTGTGTTTGCATCTACTTCCTAAATAAGACCACATTCTCCTTGAAGGTAGAAACTATCTCATTCATTGTTATATCTCCTCAGTCTTGTGTAGTTCTTGTAGGGAATCAGGAAATGCTTTTTTATAAATATTAACACATATTAGTTGTATAAATTAATGGGTTCACCACAATATGTACATAGGTGCATTTAATATGACTCCCTTCCCTTCCCTTTTCTCCCTTCTACTGCAGGCCCTCTTCCCTTTTCCTTAAAGTCCCCCTTCTACTTTAAGGTCATTTTTTTTTCCTTTTTCTCTCTTTCTTAGTTGACACACATGTGAGAAAACATGAAACTTGTCTTTCTCTGTTTGGCTTATTTCACTTAACATGATGTCTTCTAGTTCCATTCATTTTCCAGGAGATGGTAAGATTTCATTCTTCTTTATGGCTCCATTGTGTATGTATACCATATTTTCTTTATTCACTCATTGGTTGACAGGCAAACAGCTTTATTTCAAATCTTAGCTATTGTGAATAGTGCTGAAATAAACATGGGTATAGAGGTATCTATCTTTCTCTCCATTTTTTTGTGCTCATTTCATTTGGATATATATCCAGGAGTAATATAGTTGGATCATATAGTAGTTCTATTTCTTGTTTTTTAGGAACATCCATACTTTTTTCTGTAGTGGCTAAAAGAATTTACATTCCCATTAATAGCATATATGGATTTCTTTTTCTCCACATCCTCACCATCATTTGTTATCTTTTTTAAAAGTATTTTTTTTAGTTGTAGATTGACACAGTATCTTTGTTTACTTAATTTTTTTTTATGTGGTGCTGAGGATTGAACTCTGTTCCTCACATGTGTAAGGCAGATGCTCTACCACTGAACTACAGCCCCAGCCCCAGCCTCATTTGTTATCTTTTGTTCTTTGGAAAGTAGTCATTCTGATAGAATCTTATTGTAGTTTTGATTTGCTTTTTTTCTGATTGCTAAAGATACTGGGCATTTTTTCCATATACTTATTAGCCATTTATACTTCTTATTTTGAGAAGTGTCTGTTCAGATCATTTTCATATTTTTCATTGAATTATTTGTTCTTCTGATATTGAGTTTTTAAATTTTTTATACATTCTGGATATTGATCCTCTAGTGGATGAATAGTTGATGATGATTTTTTTTCCCATATTGTAGATTGTCTCTTCACTTTATGGATTGTTTTCTTTGCTGAGCAAAAGCTTTTTATTTGATCCAATCTCACTGTAAATTCTTGCTTTTTGTTTCCTGAGCTATTGGAGTACTATTCAAGAAATCATTGCCTATGCCAATATCTTGGACTGTTTCCCAGTGGTTTCCTCCAGTAGTTTGAAGTGTCAGTCTTACAGGTCTTTGATCCATTTTGAATTGAATTTTGTACAGGGTGAGAGATAGTAATCTAGTTTCAATCTTCTATATGTGAATATCCAATTGGTTCAGAACTATTTGTTGAAGAGGCTGTCTTTTCTCCAATGGATGTTTTTGGTTCCTTTGTCAAAAATCAGTTGACTATCGCTGCCTTGGTGTTTTTTTTTTTGTTTGTTTGTTTTGTTTTGTTTTTTAGTCTTTTATTCTGTTCAGTCGATCAACATGCCTGTATTTTGGTCAATGTCATGCTGTTTTGGTTACTATGGTGCTGTAGTATATTTTGAAATCAGGCATTGTGATGCCTCCAGCATTCCTTTTTTTGCTCAGTATTACTTTGGCTATTTCAGGGTCTTTTGTATTTCCATGTTTTTTTTTTTTTTTTTGTCTTTTGTACAAGATTTTATTAAAGGTCTTTAAAGAGCAACATCCAGACTCCAGATACAGATGCCAAGGAGACCCTGTTATGCTGTAGGGTGTATTTCCATGAATTTTAGGGATATTCTTCTACTTCTATAATAAACGTTATTGGTGTTTACATGGGGACTGCATTGAACTTGAAGATGGATTTGGGTAGTGTGGTCTTTTTAATAATATTAATATTCCCAATTCAAGAACATGGGAAGTCTTTTAATTTTCTAGTGTCTTCAATTTCTTTCTTCAATGTTTTGCGATTTTCATTGTAGAGGTCTTTCATTTCCTTGATTTAGGTTATTCCTAAGTATTTTTTTGTTGTTGTTTTAGGTTATTGTAAATGGGATTGCTTTCCTGGTTTCTTTCTCAGTGAGTTCATTACTAATGTACAGAAAAGCTACTAATTTTTGTATATTGGTTTTGTATCCTGCTACTTTGCTGAATTTGTTTATCAATTTTAATGTTTTTGGTGCTATCTTTGGGATTTTTCAGTATAGAATCATATCATCATTAAGCAGATATAATTTCATTCCTCCTTTCCTATTTGTATCTCTATTCTTTCTTTCCTAGAGCTAAAGTTGAGGTGAAAAGTTTTAGTACTTAATGAATAAGTGAGAGTGGTCTACTTTGTGTTATTCTTGATCTTAGGGAAGTACTTTCACTTTTCCTTCATTCAGTATGATGTTGGCTATTGGTTTGGCATATTGAGCATTTAGTATGTTGAGATATGATCCTTATATACTTATTTTATGACTTTCATCATGAAAAGAAATTGAATTTTATCAAAGGTGTTTTCTGATACTATTAAGATAATCATGTGATTTTTATCCTTAATTACAATTATGAGCTGTATTATGTTTATTGATTTGCATGTATTCTATCTCTGGAATGAAACCAACTTGATCACGGTATATGATCTTTTAAAAGTGCCACTGAATTTGATTTTCAGGTATTTTGTTGAGGATCTAAGCATCCATGTTCATCAAAGATATAAGTCTACAGTTTCTCCTCCCCTTCCCTCTCCCCCTTTTTTCTTCTTCTTTCTCTTTCTCCTTTCCTTTCCTCTCCTCCTCCTTCCTCTTCACCACCTCCTTCTCTTTCTTATCAGGTTTTGGAAAGTTGCCTTCCCTTTCTGTTTTATGGAATAGTTTGAAGAATATTGGTGTTAATTCTTCTTTAAAAGTCTGGTATATTTAGCAATGATTCCTTATGAACCTGGCCTTTTTTTTTTTCAGTGAGAGACTTTTCATTACTGCTTTAATTGATCTATTTTATTGATCTGTCTGATGTTTTAATAACCTCTTATTTTAATTTTAGAACTCATATATGTCCAGAAATTGGTCCATTTTTCTAGGTTTTCACATCTGCTGGCAAAGAGTTTTTATTCCCTAGTGATGTTTATTTTCTAGAGATCCCAAGTGATGGATGGTATATATTGCAAAGTCTCCCGTTTCATCACTAATTTTATTTATTTGGTTCTTCTCTTTATCTTAATTAATTATGTAAAGGTTAGTCAATTTTATTTACCCTTTCAAAGAACCAGCTCTTTTTGTCACTGATTCTTTATATTGTTCTTTTGGTACCTACTTCATTTATTTCTGTTCTAATCTTTATTATTTCTTCCTTTTTATTGATTTTCCCCCCTAAAAACCTAAGGTGCATAATTAGGTTATTTATTTGATGTTTCTCCCTTTCTCTCTTTTGATGTAACCACTCATTGCCTTAAATTTCCCTCTTAGTATTGCTTTGCTATATCCCACAAGTTTTGGCATGTTTCCATTTTTATTTGATTACAGGAATCTATAAAATTCCCCCCAATTTCTTGAGTGACCCCACTATTCAATAGTGTTGTTCAATCTCCCTGTGTTTATAAAATTTCTTTGGTTTCTTTTGCTGTTAATTTCTTGTTTCAATCTATTGTGATCTGATAAGATAAAAGAAATTCTTTCTTTTTTTTTTTAATTTTTAAAGATTTGCTTTATGGCCTATTACACAATCTATTTTGGAAGAAGTCCCATGTACTGATGAAAAGAATGTGTGTTCTGCAACTGTTGGAGGCAATAATCTGTAATGTCTTTTAAATCCATTTGATCTATAGTATAATTTAATTCGGATGTTCCTTTTTTGGTGTTTTGTTTAGATGAGATTTTCTTCAAATTGTTTCACATACTTTGTGTTCATTTCTTCATGTCTTACTCATTTTATATGTTTAATAGTTTTTACTACACTGACAGTCTTTGATTCTTTCTCATTTGTATGTTTACTCTTCTAGTGAGATTTAGTCTTTCCTGTGCTCTGGTAATTGTGTTAATTTTCATTGCCTTCTGGGAGTAGAATTAAATATTTTCTGTAATGCTGATCTAGTGGAGTCCTTAAATTTATGTTTTTTTTTTTTGGAGGTTTGTATTTCTTCTTCAAATTTGAAGTATAACCTTGCTGAATATAGTAGTGTTGGATGGTAGTAATTTTCTTTTAGGTCTAGAAATATATCATTCCATGACCCCTGGACTTCAGAACTTCTTTGAGAACTCTGCTGTTATTTTGATGGATTTATCTTTAAATCTGACTTAGAGCTCTCAGCTTTTAATACTCTTTCCTCGTTCTATATTTTTGACACAGATAACATGTTACAGAAAGCTTTTTTTTTTAAATTCCTGATCATATCTGTTTGGGTTTCCAAATGCTTTGTGTACCTGGATAGTCATATCTTTCCCAAGATGTGGAAAAATTTCTGCTATATATTTAACCAAAAGGATTTTCTATGCTCTCAGAATATAGCTCTTCTACCTCTAATATGCCAATTATACAGATTTTTTGATTTTTGAACAGTGTCTCAGATGTTGTGTTCTCTTCATTCTTTTTTTGTTTCTTTTTATTTATTTTTTAAATGATTTTATTTTTTTAAATACACCACAGCATAGTGCATTACAATTCTTATTACACATAGAGCACAATTTTTCATATCTTTGTATATAAAGTATGTTCATGCCAATTCATGTCTTTATACATGTACTTTTTTGCATTACAATTCTTATTACACATATATGTTACAATTTTTTATATCTCTGTTTGTATATTAAGTATGTTGACACCCAATTCGTGTCTTCATACATGTACTTTGGATAATGATATCCATCATATTCCATCATCCTTACTAATCCCCTGCCCCCTCTCTTCCCTCCCACCCCTCTTCCCTATCTAGAATTCATCTATTCCTCCCATGATCCTCCTCCCTCCCCCACTATTAGTCAGCCTCCTTATATCAAAGAAAACATTCAGCATTTGTCTTTTTGGGATTGGCTAACTTCACTTAGCATTATCTTCTCCAATGCCATCCATTTACCTGCAAATGCCATGATTTTATTCTCTTTTATTGCTGAGTAAAATTCCATTGTATATATATGTATATATACCACATTTTTTATCCATTAATCCACTGAAGGGTATCTAGGTTGGCTCCACAGTTAAGCTATTGTGAATTGTGCTGCTATAAACATTGATGTGGCTGTGTCCCTGTAGTATGCTGTTTTTAAGTCCTTTGGATATAGTCCAAGGAGAGGGATAGTTGGGTCAAATGGTGGTTCCATTCCCAGATTTCCAAGGAATCTCCATACTGCTTTCCATATTGGCTGCATCAATTTGAAGTCCCACCGGCAATGTATGAGTGTACCATTTTCCCCACATCCTAGCCAACACTTATTGTGGTTTGTCTTCATAATAGCTGTCATTCTGACTGGAGTGAGAGTTTATCCTAGAGTAGTTTTGATTTGCATTTCTTTAATTGCTAGACATGATGAGCATTTTTTCATATATTTGCTGATTGACTGTATATCCTCTTCTGAGAAGTGTCTGTTCAGGTCTTTGGCCCATTTGTTGATTGGGTTATTTGTTTTCTTGGTGCTTAGCTTTTTGAGTTCTTTACATATCATAGAGATTAATGCTCTATCTGATGTGTGAGGGGTAAACATTTGTTCCCAGGATGTAGGCTCTCTGTTCACCTCACAGATTGTTTCTTTTGCTGAGAAGAAACCTTTAGTTTGATTCCATCCCATTTATTGATTCATTTGTTGATGGTTAAATGTACTTTGTTGGCAGAGTTGTCCTGAAGCTCTAATATTCTTTATTTTTTTCTATTTTATGTAATCTATTGTTGAAGCTTTCAACTGATTTTTAAAATCTAATTTACTGAATTTTTCATTTTTAAGATTTATTTTCAAAATCTCATTTAAATGCTCATTTATATCCTGCATTGTCTTCCTTGGTTCATTAATATTTATTTGCACTATCTTGGATTTCATTGATATTTAAGAAAAATAATTCTTTTAAATTCTTTGTCCTGCATTACATTCATTTTAATTTCTTTGACTTTCATTACTAGAGAGATATGAACTTTAGGTGGTGTCATACTGCATTGTTTTTAAATATTTGTTTTCTATGTTAAGATCTGTGCATCTATTGGGTTTGGTTTCTCTTCTACTCTTATGCAAGGGCCTTCTTTGTTATACAGTGTTTTCTTTCTTGTTGTGTAGTGTTTAGTTCCAACTGGACTTCATATTGTAGCTTCCTTCTGGCTTCTCTGGTGGTGATTAGTGGATTTTGACACAGTGTGCACTATATTAGAGTGTGAGGGACATGCTTTCCCTGTAAGTCTCACTCCTCTGGTAATCAGGCAGGTACTCTATAAACAGCACAGTTCATGAGGTATACACTCTGTGTGACTCCTACAGTGGGAATGGAAATCCCTATCAGGTTTTTAGGGTTTCCTTGGTCTCTGTTGATACTAGTTCTGTTAATTCAAAACAATTCTGCTATTGGATACTCTAATAATGGCAAAGGAATTAGAGCTTTCATGCTCTTCTTAGACACTGGTATGGCCCTAGTTGTTTTACAGGGAAAGGCAGAGACCAGGGTCACAGTTCCCCTTCAATAGCAGCACTGGCCTCCAGTCTTGTCAGCACTGTGTGATCTGATAAGGTAAAGAAATGGTCAATGCTGAGGTCCCTTATAGTTTAACAGTTATACTATTTCAAAAACAGGTAGCAGGAAAAGGGAGAAAAGGGGGAAAGGAAAAAAAGAAAGAAACCATTAAACATTAAAAAGAGGAGAAAAGAGAAACACACAACATCCACCAAAGCATTAATAAAAAAAAAAAAAAAAACATAAAAATTCCTCTCTGTTGATGGAATGAGTGGGCAAGAGTAGAAACTTGCACCCTATACCCATCAGAGCTGCTCCCCCTGGCATCCTAAGTTGTGCACCCCTTAGAGAAAAGGCTGGGGGTTATTCACACCCCTTTTTCCTTTGTGGTGCTCCTCAGGCAACTTGCGGGAGTGATTTGTGACTAGCTGCAGTTTCTCACAGCTGCTTTGCATGCTGGAACAAGCTAGGGTAGAACACAGAGCTCCCTAGAAACAAATTCTCTCTGGCACAATCTGGGTTATCCACATCTAGAGCAGGGCAGACCTGGAATGACGAGGTGGCTTATCAAGGATCTAGCAAAGAATGAAGAACTCCCCCAAGTTTTTCTCTGGATCTGGGCACTCTAAAGGGCTGAGGTAACACTGGCTCTGTGACGTCCCCTATTCATGGTGAATTGACTGGAGAAGTTCTCTGCACCTCTTGAGAAGGGCCATATTACCTGAGCTTGCTTCTTTGAGAATTAGCCCATGAGAGAAGAGAAGCAAACTCAGGTAATATGGCCCTTCTCAAGATGGCACCCAGTTAAAGTACTATGATGATATGTGGGAGGTGCAGAGAACTTCTCCAGTCAATTCACCATGAATCCTGTCAGCAGTGTTTACTGGAACTCTCCCTTTTTCTCCTTTACTATGGATGCAGGGGAATTCCCTCCCTTTGTTACATTTTTGTGCAGTGGGTGGTGAGTTGTATTGTTTCACTTTCTATGTCACTAACAACATCTCTGCGTTTCTCCAAGTCTCTGTCCATTGTTGAACTCTAGCATTCTTCCATGTGAAACCAAGAACGGCTACATTCGTTGTTCTAACTATGTCTTGTGAAGATATGAGCCAGTGCTGGGTAACTCCAATCCACTGTTTTAGAAAGGTATTCTAATATTCTAAGACTTTCTGCAAAGAAAAATTTAAAATGTCACTTCTATAATGCTAATCAATTACTCATGCCCTTAAGTAACTACAAATTTCAAAACCTGTAGAACAGTTCTTCTACAGATATCTTGCTTAACTTTGGGTACTCAGCTGTTTTAGAGCATGTGTCAACTCTAACTCCCATTTTATCCTTAGTAACCCTGCTAGAATTCAGGCTTATTAGAAACTCATCTCTTCCAGTCAGAAGTTCTATGGTTCAAATATCAATAACTTTTATAGTTATTTTTCTACTGAATGCCATCTCAATTGATGCCTAATTCACTATCACCCTTAAGCTTTTGCTATGTTTGGTTAAAAAGTTAAATTTGAATTTATTTTATGTCACTTTTGCTAGAGTAGATTCTGGTGTCATAGTAGAACACCCTCAAACTAGTCTGCAGTTAAATTCCCTCCTCACACTTTACTTATGGATCCTAGGATTCTTAAGGTGGTCATATTTATTTTCTTAGAGTCTCACTGAAGAGTTTTCTATTTTAAAAACGTTGCTTAAAAAGTCATGATCCTAGTTCCTTCGTGGAAAATTCTTGTTTAAAAATTATTTGCTGTGTTCATTTTTTCACTTTCCAAAACAACATATTTTGGGGATTGCTTACCATATTCTGTAGTGATTTCTCTCAAATATCAAGAGAACATTAATTATACTATTTAATTTTTTATTTCTTTGGTAGCAGATGATTTTGAAGGAAGCAGATAAGTAGGAAAAGACTTGAAAAACAATGTGATGGTAGAAATAATGTTAAAAAGTTCATAAAAGAAAAAGATAATGCATCATTTAATTAATATTATATACACACACACAGATAGATAGATAGATAAATGCTTCTCTGTGGCTTCCTCCAATTTATACATTTTCTGAATGTAGTATATAAAAAATGGTGCTAGTTTACTTCGTACTGGGGTTGGATATGGTTTGAGTGTCCCCCCCACAAAGATTCAATTGCTGGAAGTTTAGTCCCTGGTATGGTGGTGGTGAAGTGGTGGTACCTTCAAGTGGGGCACAGAAGAATGCAATTAGGTCACCGGAGAATCATCCTAGGAAGGGAGTAATGCTGGTCTCACAGAATGAGTTAGTTCTCTTGAGTGGGAGTTGTTATAGTAAGAGCAAGCCTGGCTCTTGAATCTCTCTTGGTTCCTGTCTTGCCATGTTTTATCTTCTGAATGCATTCCTGCTTCCATGATGCCATATGCCATGTTAAGACATGCCAAGGGGTGCTCTCACTAGAGGCCAACTGATGGGGCTGCCCAATCCTGGAATTTCAGCCTCCAAAACTGTGATATAAATACATCTTTTTGGTATAAAGTTCCAGCCGCAGGCATTTTATTATAGCAAGAGAAAACTGATTAGTAATGCAATGGTCATATACCATTTTTTAAATATATCTTAGAAATGTTATATGCCCATAAAAAAGAGATGAACTATCAGTAACACATAAATGTACCAAAATAGGTACACGGTAAGAAGTGTCTGAAAAATACATCAAGATGAGTTGAAAAACTCATAAAATATTGCCTTATTTTTCACAAGATACACATTTTAGGCCAAATTTCTTTTACAAAAGAAGAATACTATATTTCCTTGTTGCATCCTTCACAAAGCTTCAGAAGTTCTGCAAAATAAACATCACCATTTCTTTGGAGGGGTTCAACATCTTCCAGAACAAATATACAGAAGGAAAAAAATTGTAATATAACTATTACAGTTTACTTATTCACACTTGGTAGTTTTTTAAAATATATGTGTATTCATAATTTACATTTTGCTAAGTGAATGCAACTTTTGAACAGCTCTTATGTTTGGAGTAAGGAAAACAGTCTGGTCCATAGGACTTTCGACATTAAAACGGCAAGCATTTCATCCAGATGTCAAAACAGGAAGAACTTCTGGCATAATCAGCACTTATAATAGTACAAGAAAATACTAGTTAATCTTTCTGATGAAGAATTCTAATAAAGGACAATCTATATTGAGTTTGACTTTGAGTATGATGATGTAGAGCTGTCTAGCCCCTATCTGTTGTTCAACATATTGAATTTGCTCAACTCATTCATTTCTGATTATGAATGGACTTATTTCTATGTGGTCATATATTTAAAATAAATACACTTAAAAATCACACTTAATAAGATGCTCAACAGTAGTGATGTTTTGTAAGACATTCATGGGTAAGAATGTAGCCCACATAAAGAACCCTCTGTGCTGCTAGTTTTTCCCTTAAAATTTAGTTATTTGTTACTGATAATTTAAATTCATTCCCATACGTGTAAAATTAAACAGTGTAGTCAAGAGACAAGTTGGTGGCTTGTGATGAGGGCAACTGAGTTAACTTTTCCTTCCTTCATTAGAGTAAACATGGTGAAAATCACCCAGTCTTTCTTCATCTTTAAAATTAGAACTGCACACAGATAAGGATAGTTTTTAAAGATAAAATTAGATAACATAGGGGAAAAAATGGTTGATACGTTTAAAATTTAAAAAGTTAACT
Organism: Spermophilus citellus; assembly: GCF_964194105.1. Taxonomy (NCBI): domain Eukaryota; kingdom Metazoa; phylum Chordata; class Mammalia; order Rodentia; family Sciuridae; genus Spermophilus; species Spermophilus citellus. The sequence goes on along the minus strand of NC_138186.1, from coordinate 91,542,550 downwards.
TGGTAATACTAATAACATGCAAGTATTAACTTGTAACATTATTCCTATGCTAACCTAGAAGTTGTATGACCTAGGATGTTGCTGATCTTTGATAGGTTCTGAATAAATATGTTATTTATTCAGAAACATGAAAAACATGAGAAAAATCATTTCATAAGCACCATTTTCCTGCAAAACATACGTGATTTAGCTTCCCAAATGAATTTTAACTTTTACATAAAGCACTTTGATCAATTGCTACTCAACAAACACTAACTTGGCAGCAAAGAGACCTCAGTATACTGTGTAAGGAAAGCATCTGTGTGTATGTATTGGAAAAGGAATGTGTTTGACAGTGGTGTCTGAAATTATTGATATTTGCCCTATGAAGGAAGCAAATGGGTGGACTCAAATTCCTTACATGGCTACTTGTTCTGCCTGCACTGCATGGTGCTTCTACTTAATAATCTCATTTTTTTGTTGAAAGGATCAAAGAATAGAAGCAGCTGAAGATGGGAAATCTCTGGGAAGAATAGATAATTTGATATGGAAAGATTAAGACTGGAATACAAATATAGGAGGAAGACTAGGTAGAGAGCTCTGAGAGAGGGAAGTATTATGCTTGACAGCTGTTTCTTAGCTCTCCTTTCCTTTCATACAAGCTTGAGAAAATAATTTCATATTTGTTTATTTCCTACCTTCTGAAGCCATTTTTGAGAAGAGAAGGAGCACAGAGAAGAAGAAAGGAAAAATGGCACCACTTTAGAGTGTAGTCGGGCCAGTATCCAAACCTCCCACTCTTTCTGTGTGTGGGTTTCCTGAAAGCTCTCCATGAAGCTTCTAGGTTACTGCCTCTCATTGTGAAGGAAATCATTCATGGTTAGAGGAAGATGTTCCCAAGAGCCCAGTCAGGCCATTGTGCCTTCTGGTTAAGTCTAAAATGAAAATGAGAAGCTAGTGGAGGGTCAATTCAATTGGTAGAATGAAAGTAAGGAACTTCCAGAATGTAAGGAACTCACATACAGGTCTGAACCAAGGCTATGAAACTCCTTTAAGGTAACATTACCTTATTGTAAATTTTTTTTCCTATATGGAAAATGAAGATCTACTATGTAAAGTTCTGATTTTTGGAGAAAGTTTGAAAGAAATAATCTACTTAAAATAATAAGTACACTGTCTGGCACATAATAACAAACTCAATGATGGTAACTATTATTAATGCCCAAACTGAATTTTTTCTTATTGTGCTAAGCTCAGATTATTTGTTACCGTAACTTGCAAATCCAGGTCAAATAATTACAAGTGTTTTCTTTTCCCCTCAAAAATGTATGTAAGACTTTTAAAAAAATATTTATTTTTTAGTTATAGGTGGACACAATATTGTTATTTTATTTTCATGTGGTGCTGAGGGTCAAACCCAAGTGTCTCTCACATGCTAGGTGAGCGCTTTACCTCTGAGCCATAACCCCAGCCCCTGTAAGACTTTTTTTTTTAAATATTTTTTTTAGTTGTAAATGGACACAATATCTTTATTTATTTATTTTTATGTGGTGCTGAGGACCAAACCCAGTGCTTCATACCTGTGAGGCAGGTGCGCTACTACTAAGCTATAGCCCCAGACTTTTAAAACTTCAGAAAAGACTTTTTACTCATTCAGAAAGCAATCTAGATTTAGATTGCCTATTATTTCAGTTTTGTGGTCGTCTGAACTTTGTCAACTATTGACATTATATTGTCATATTTTTTCCCTTTTAAATGAGGAAATGCAAATTTCTTACCAAGTAGTTACAGAAGCTAGAGTTTACCCAAACAAAAAAGAAAGGTAAGTCTATGTGTCCATCTAAACTTAAGAGTAACTATGTTCAGAAGTATCTTGGCTGTGAATGTGTTTGGGAGAATAGACTATCTCATTTGACAATTATTTTGATTATCTAGAAAAAAGTAAAGTTATGTTTGTAATTGCAACATCTCCAACTTCACATAAGGATGAATATATTTTCTCAGAATGTAAATATTATCTTATGACAGAGAGAAAAAAATGATAAACAACATATGCTTTCATCCAATACTATGTAGCAACAAACCATTATGCATTAGGCACATATTAATCCAGTTAAAGATTAAATTGCCCACCAAGGCACTGCCAAAAGTAAGATATCCCAGATGTTCTAGTGAAGCAGGAAGTAGGGTCTGGATTATGGTTGCAAGTGGGGATTGCTTTGTCAAAGTTTAAGTAAGTGTCAGCCACAAACCACTGGCAGCTAGGAGAAATGGGGTGTTTTCCTCCTCACAGAGTGTGATGCAGAAGACTCTGGATTTAAGCTCTGCTTCTACCTCTCAGTTAAGTTCTCTGTTCTTGAGAAAGATCATGGGAGCAGCTGGGTAGAGAATGGCAGCCTCTGCTTAGGAGAGGGTCCTCATCAAGAGAAAGGGGCTGCTGTGGCTCTAACTGTAGTACAAACTGGAGTTAGGCCCTTGTGTGCAGATCACCTGATAGCTTCCTGAATAAAGTGCAGATTCCCTCAGCCCCACAGGTCAAAATCCAGGTATTCCCAGATGCTCACCAGCTTGAAGATTATTGTTTTTTTTTTTTTTTTTTTTTTTTGAGCAAAGACTAAAATAACTACAAAATAATGTTTTTATTCACTGCAGTGAATCTAACATATGATTCACCCCTTTGGTCTTACTTTAATAAGTTGCAGAAATTTATATCAGCCTTTGAATAACTACATTTAAAGGTTCTTAGTTCTTTTAATTTTTTTTTTTTTCTATTTGTGGTTTCTCAGCTTCCAGTGAGCAGATGGTAGTAAGCAACAGACATCCCATTCCCGGTAATGAAGACTAAACAATACACAGTCAAAATGTGTTGGATCCAAAGCCTGATCTTTCAGGTTATTAGATATAGAACATGGGCAAATCCTCAACCTCTTAGTTCTTGTTTCTGAATCCCTATGACATGGAATACTTTCTTGAAGATTAAATGAGGTACGTGTAAAGAATTCAGCTAGAGTGCTCAATAAGTTCCAAGAATGTCCACAAACCTTACCCCAATCCCATGTCATATGTCAAGGGAGTCCGCATATTCTATCTTGAACATTCTCTGTACTCTTCCTTTTGTGAATAATGCAATGCCTTTCTCCAATTTTCCCCAACTATGAAAGGAAAGTCCACTTGTTTTTAAAGATCCAGCCTCAAATGACACCTCTTTTCTGGATTTCTCTACAATACCCCATGGTAGTTAATCCACTATCCCTCTCTAAGTTGGAACACAGTTCTCTCATCGCACAGATGCAACTGAATCATAATTATGTACCGGTGTGTCAGGTTCACTGCACTGGGTGAAATGTTGTCACTCTTAAATCCTCATTACTTGATGCTTGTTAACTCAATAGGTAATCAAACTATCTATTCAATACCCTGGATAGGATGTATTCATGTGAGGATGACTGGGCAGGAGACTCTATCGATACACTTGTAAGAAACTAATAGGCTTACCAATTAGTGTAATTGTTCTAGGTTCCCTTCATCCAGCCCCCACAGTGTTCATGCGCTGTGCTAGAGGAGGCTGGCTTCTGCCACAGGTCTGGTCGGGTTTCTCCATTTGGGGACACAGCCAGCTCCGTAGGGCACCGGCAGGGGGCGGCGTGGTAACGCAGCTGGATGCTCTGAGATTGACACCCCCGCACTTTACCCCTCAACCTCCGAGTCACACAGCTCCCGCGATTAGGTCAGGGGTTCCCCCACCGTAGAGGGGGCGCACTGTTCTCTCAGACTGGGGTGGCCGCCGGTTGCACAGGGCCTTTGGGGAGGTTGCATTAGTTTTCCAGGCGTTCCCCCGCTGGTCCCACCTCAGCATCCCGCAGCGTCTAGGTAAAGGGAAAACTGCCCTGGATTACTTCGGAAAAAGGCAAACGGATGCCGGGGAAAGTGGAGAGCTTTCTAGCAACCACTGTGGCGCGAGTGCGCGCAGGGATAACCATTACAACTCCTTTAGCTGTGCCCAAAGACTGAAGGTGAAGGGGAGAAACTATATCCTTTAAATTCATCCTTTACGTCTCGTGGGAAATCAAATTATATCCTACTAACATTTTATTCACCTGAAAGGGCAAACTTTAGAGGGCTGAGAGGAACGTGCTTGGTCTCCTCCGCTTCTCCTCCAGGTTATATGTCGCGGTGCGCTGCGCAGCAAGCCACACCACAAGTGGGCGGCCGGGCTTTCGACTGGGCCGGGCTCCACACGCCGCGCTCAGGGCCCGCCCCGACCTCGGCGATTGGCTGCTGGCCCGCCGGCTGTCTGCTCGGTGACGCGCGCCAGCCCCACCGCGCTCCCGGACTCTCCAAGCCTCTGGTGCGCAGGAGCCCGACGCTCGCGCCCGCCCCCGCGTCTCATCCTGCTTAGGGCTGCCTCCAGTCCTCCTCCGCCTTCCCCCCACCTTCCGCCCCTGTCCCGCCCTCACTGTGGCCCGAGGTTTCGAGAAACGAAACCCAGTTATCGCAAGCCCTTCCCTTCACGCACAGAGTCTATTTGAGTGGACTCCTTAGTGCACACTTGGACCAGTTTATCAATGGAGTAACCGGTCTAGCAATACAGACGCAGTTTAAAGGGAGGTCGTGAGGAACCTCCGGAACCCCACATTACGCTATAATGACGCGTCGTATCTGGCGAGAATCTTATGATCGGGAAGTTTATGCACTTGCGTGATTTTAGTCCTTAGGCACCGTTGATGGCTGCTTATGGGCATTTTAGGTTCTCCAGGGGGAGGTTCGAGCGGGGCGTACATAAATTACAAATATAGACGTGTGTATATGCGTGTGCGCACATCTGTGCAGACACACGCATCTGCACATGCACACGACTAGCGGCCCCGCGCTCTAGGTCGTCTGTCCGCATCGCCTAGCAGAGGTGGACTGTACGCCCAGTACCGGGTGGTGGTGGGGGTGGTGGTAGAGGGCGGCACCTTATGCAGATGAGGAGGGTGTGGCGAGCGCGCCGTGCTAGGGCCCCGGAAGCACGGAGAAGCCCGGTATAAAAAAAGTACTGAAGACATTTTCCCCGCACAACTGCTAAAGCTCCAGAGACGGGAGCGTGTGCGGCCGCAGCAGAAGCCGCCACCTCCGGGACCACTCAGCGGGAGTGACAGAGGCGCGGGTGGGGGCGAGGGGCGGGAGTGGTCAGTGCGGGCAGCTGGGTCTGGGAAAGACGAAGTCGCTAGCCTTTGCAGGGAGCGCACTCGCAGCTCCTGGAAGTATTGCCGCCTCGCGGTTCCTCCTTCGCTGCGCTCCTAGAAGGGGCGGCCGCCTCCAGGTGACACAGACGGGACTCTCGCTTGCACTTTCCAGATGCATCAGAGATACTTTTGGTGCGGGGCTGCTCTGCGGGACGCGGCGCGCGGCTGGGAATGACCAGGGCTGGGGGAGGAAGAGATTGTGGAACCCCAGGGCCGGCCGGAGACGATTCGGGGAGGGGGCGCGCTCTTTGCTGTATGAGCCTTTGATCTCCGATGGCCCACGTCCTTACCATACTTTCCCCCCATTCTTTTCTTTTAGGATTGACCAGGGCCAAGTGGCGTTCGGCGGACACTACATGGCGGAGGGTGAAGGGTACTTTGCTATGGCCGAGGACGAGCTGGCCAGCGGCCCGTACATCCCCCTGGGTGGCGACTTTAGCGGCGGTGACTTTGGCGGCGGCGGCAGCAGCAGCTTCGGTGGGCACTGCTTGGACTATTGTGAAAGCCCCACTGCTCACTGTAACGTGCTGAACTGGGAGCAAGTGCAGCGGCTGGACGGCATCCTGAGCGAGACCATCCCGATCCACGGGCGCGGCAACTTCCCCACGCTCGAGTTGCAGCCGAGTCTGATCGTGAAGGTGGTGCGGCGGCGTCTGGCTGAGAAGTGCATAGGCGTCCGCGATGTGCGCCTCAATGGCTCGGCCGCCAGTCACGTCCTGCACCAGGACAGCGGCCTGGGCTACAAGGACCTGGACCTCATCTTCTGCGCTGACCTGCGTGGGGAAGAGGAGTTTCAGACTGTGAAGGACGTCGTGCTAGACTGCCTGTTGGACTTCTTACCCGAAGGGGTGAACAAGGAGAAGATCACACCACTCACGCTCAAGGTAAAGCCACTGGAGACGGGCTTAGGTCCTGACCCCCGCGGAGCCCAGCCAGGCTTCGGTGGGGAGCCTAGGGCAGAGGGAGTATGGTTAAAAGTCAAGTATCCGCGGTTGTCATGCGTTTGGGAGCGCTATTTCTATTATTTATTATTTTCTCAATGAGTGAACTAAGGTGCATGGATGATATTAAGTGTTTTAGTTTACTTGGAGCTTCAGCGCCACAACTCTCTGCCGCTTCCTCCTATGCACCCCCCCCCCTTCTTTCGCTTCCTTCTTATGGTTTAACTCTTGGCTTTCCTGCTGGAGTCTTATCTACAGTAGATTCTGAAAAAGGGAGGAATGAAACAGTGTAGTGTAAATAAGATTTTTTTCAGTCATTTTATAATCTAATCTTTGGGAAAATAGCAGCCTGAAGCAGAACTGAGTCAATGGGTTTTTTTTTTATTGTATTGGAAAATATGAATAGATTTCGTCGCTGCATTCAGCTGACTCCATGTGTTAAAGATATATTTGTTGATTCTCCGCATTGATTCACATTTTAAGGGTATAATGGCAATCCCCACTACCACACAGTGGTTCGAGTCACATTTTCTATTAGTTGAAATTGTCTGAGGACAATTTAGTTCATAATTGATTGTAACTCTGCAGTTCCTCTGGAGGGACATAGGAGTTACTGATAACACAGATTGCCTCAGGGGAGGAGAACTGGGTGGCTGGGGACAAGGGTGAGAGGCAGACCTACATCACTGTATACCTTTCTGTGTCTTTTTAATATTATGTGGCTACTGTGTGAATGTTGTGCCTATTAGACCATTTTCAAAAGTCAGACATGACAACAGAACCTTTAGTACTCTGCTACGTCTGCCAAAAGCCTCAAACTATTACTTCTCCTCTCTTTCCCAGACAGTTAAACTACTCGTTAAATGGATTTCTTTTTTTCCTGTTTTCAGAAGACTGTTTAAGCCTACAGGTAGTGTTTTGCTGAAACTTGACAAAACAAAAGGGAGAGAACAAAATAATTCTCAGCTGTGGGGAGAGGATGTATTTATTTATTGTTTTTTTTCAAGGTTTGCTCATCTTGTTTTATCTTTTAAATTGTAGGAAGCTTATGTGCAGAAAATGGTTAAAGTGTGCAATGACTCTGACCGATGGAGTCTTATATCCCTGTCAAACAACAGTGGCAAAAATGTGGAACTGAAATTTGTGGATTCCCTTCGGAGGCAGTTTGAATTCAGTGTAGATTCTTTTCAAATCAAATTAGACTCTCTTCTTCTCTTTTATGAATGTTCAGAGAACCCAATGACTGAAACATTTCACCCCACAATAATTGGTGAGAGTGTCTATGGTGATTTCCATGAAGCCTTTGATCACCTTTGTAACAAGATCATTGCCACCAGGAACCCAGAAGAAATCAGAGGGGGAGGTCTGCTTAAGTACTGCAACCTCTTAGTGAGGGGCTTTAGGCCTGCCTCTGATGAGATCAAGACCCTCCAGAGGTATATGTGTTCCAGGTTCTTCATCGATTTCTCAGACATTGGAGAGCAGCAGAGAAAACTGGAGTCCTATTTGCAGAACCACTTCGTGGGTTTAGAAGACCGCAAGTATGACTATCTCATGACCCTTCATGGAGTGGTGAATGAGAGTACCGTGTGCCTGATGGGACATGAAAGAAGACAGACTTTAAACCTTATCACCATGCTGGCTATCCGGGTGCTAGCTGACCAAAATGTCATCCCTAATGTGGCTAATGTCACTTGCTATTACCAGCCGGCCCCCTATGTAGCAGATGCTAACTTTAGCAATTACTACATTGCACAAGTTCAGCCAGTATTCACATGCCAGCAACAGACATACTCCACTTGGCTGCCCTGCAATTAAGAATCATTTAAAAATGTCTTGGAGGAGGGGAGCCATTTCAGACCAGATTGGGAGGGGGGGGAGAAAAAACAACAACAACAAAAAGGAGTGACCCAGTCCTAATTTGGGATGTGTTTTGTGCAGTGATGATATGTTCCTGGTTTTAAGCTTGGCAAAGCTCATGGATCTTTTCTTTGGTATGGGAGCATGATCTCTAAAAAGTTTTCCTCCTTAATTCTCCCCTTTTCCTTCTACCCAACTGGATTCTATCTTGAAACAAGAGACCTGTCATTAAAAACAACCAGGTCCTTCTAAGATAACAAGGGAAAAAAAATGCTTGATGACAATATGGGTTTGCAACAACTGCACCCATAGCTTTGCCATAGGAGATAAAAAGTGGTAAAGAAACTTTTAAGGCAGAATTCACAAAAGGGAAAATTTAGAGGAATAAAAAGTCTTATCCCACCTTGTTTATCAGTTCAGGAGTTCAGATAGTAACTGTACAGGAAGGGAAGCTCTCATGTTGGGATTACTATCTGAGGCTCTTAGTAAGTGCTTTCTGTGGAATGATCCTTTTGTGCTAACAGAAACTGCTTGCTCCAAGTGAACAGTAGTAGATTGGTGCAGTTCTCATAACAAACAGCAGAACTTATGATGACACAATCCATTAATTCCAGCTGCGTGCATAGCTCGCATTTTTAAAATGTGAAAATGCAAGCAAAAACAGCTGTAGCAAAGAAAATGTGCTCAAGGACCAAAGATTAACAGATTAAAAATACCCTAGTAGAAGAGATATAGTAAAATATATAAAGAGTTACTATATTTGTTACACACCAATATTCATCAAAGTGCCTGTTGCTTTCTGAAAATTTGAAGTGGAAAATTATTTTATGGTTTAATGATTAATTTTATTTTATCAGGGACTCAAGAAAATAAAACAACATATAAGCTTGTGAATAGTGGAGGAAATGCCCTATTTTTCTTGGCAAATAGCTGCATTGTTGGTGTGATATTATCTTAGGTATGTGTGTATATTATGTGTGTATATATGTACATATGACATGTACATATATATGCACTACTTTGATTATGATCTAGAACAATGTATCAAATAGGAAATGTTTAAATACTGTGTGCTTTTATGTTTTCAATAGAATGACATGAGAAGTGGGCATATTGCAATGATGAATTAAAACCCACATCTAAAAGAATTAAAGCAATTGAAAGGAAGAAACAAGTAATATATTTGATAGGAAGAGTGGAGGTAATACATTTTTAGTGAGTTTTTTTTTGTTTATTTGTTTGTTTGTTTCATTTTTTTTGTGAGCCAAAGAATCCCCAAAATGGGAGTATATTTGTTGGGCAGAATACTCTTTTTTTAAAAAAATTAACTGCCATGTTGACAGTTTGAACCCATTTTTTTTTTTAAATAATTGTGTTCCTCCATGGTGTATAATATCATGGATTATGGATGGGTGATAGGCTACTTAAATCCCTAAAAATAATTTCTGGTGATCTGAATGCTACTTATTAATATTTAAATGAACTTAAATAAATGCATTCTGCATTTCTGTACCACTAGAATTTACTAAATGTGAAATGACCCTTTTTAAAGAATATTTGCACAATTGCATAAAGTTTATATATGAGATATATATTATATATAACATTTTATAAATTTATGCCAGTATGAAACATCTTTGATCTGGTTGTCACACTGCATCTAAATATTTAGTACTGTACTTACAATTAAATCACTTTGCATTAAGTCATACCCAACTTTATTTTCTCTTTTCCAAGAGACCATTTATACTTTTGTGAAATGAACTGTCATTACTGTTTTCAGTTTGATGACAGCTAATCCTAAAACTGCCCCTTCTCCCTCTCCTCTAAACACTGGTTTCTGAAAATACATTTGTTAAAACAAAAATAATACATAAAAACTTTCCCTTTGTGTTGTGAAACCACCATATAATCCCCATCTGCCCTAATAGATGAATGCTTACTATGATGATTCCTTTTTGGACCCAACCAGAAGATTTTTGTCATCAGTTAAAGAGGGACTAAGGAAGAAAATAGCATCCGCCTGTTGGCAGTGTAATTTTGCTTGTCTGCCTGTTTGTTGTCTGGGCATCTCTTAGATGCTCAGCTCAATGCTAGGTTAATCCAGGTAAACCTGTCTGGACTACCTTTTATGCATCTTTCTTTGAAGCCTTAACAGGAACCTGGTGGTTTGGCTATAGCAGCTTCCCTGTGAATTCTATCAGAGCCTTTGCACTGCCTCTCGCTGTTTTCTAGGGAACTCTTCCTTCCCCATGTTGGCTCAGTCTCCTTCATTTCCAGCCCTGGGTTTGAAAAATTAATTGCAAAGTCCCGGGGATATTATTCTGTTTGCAGATTAAGCCTGGCACTCATTTGTCATAAACCAGAGCTCTGTCTGCTTAGGTGTTTTTAAGTTTTCTAAAAGAAAATAAAGGGAATGCTTAGTACAGAGGAGCAACTGGTGATCTGCTTTCTTCTCATCCTAACTCTTGACACATGAGTTGTCTACTATTTTGAAGAGTCTGGAAATCTCTGGGTCTACTATTGCAGCAAACTGCTGTTAATGTATGACACAGATTTTTGTTTGGAGGAGCCTTATTTGATAATACACTTTTCATTTATTTCCTCAAATATTTATATTATTTTCTTGCTTACTTCAGAGTTGGTAGCATAGTTGGAAGTGCCAGCACCTGGCATTCGGATAGATGAAGCTATACCCAAGACAACTTTCAGCAGTTACTTTAAGACATATAATTTATTTCTATTTTGTATGTACTATAGTCCTGTGCATATGTAGTTCAACATACAGTGGAATATATGTCTCTCTTTGTGGATGTGTGGCTTAAAAACTTTGAATGTCTGATGAAAGCAAGCCGTGTGTATAGGTCAGAAAAAAGAACAGCTCTCAACTCCTGATTAGCGCCTGTGATATTGTTTGCTTTTGTTTATCTGGCCTAGTGTGCTGTTACTTTGAAACTGGAAGAAGTTTTTATCTTTTGGGGGCTCTTTTCACCTGTCCAATCTGGTACGTCAGAGAACATTTACCTGTGACAGTGCCCTTTTGAAAAGTTACTTCAGTAAATCCAACTGCTTCAAGAACACTTACACCAAGATGGACTTTTCCCTTTCAGAAATGGGATCAAGTATCTACTCACTTTGGTATTGGGTGGACTGTTTTAATGTGTTTCCAAAAAATGCAAGATGGAAGACTCTCTGTAATCTATAATCCAAACCAAGAAGGAAATGAAATGAAAAGTGAACACAGCTGTTTTTACTGCCCCTTTCTGTTTGCTTATCGTTGGTTGCTTTACTGTGCATAAAGTTGTTTTCAATACAATACTTGTTAAATAAATATTGTGAACTATTTTGTAAATGAAGTGTATTATGTTGAAAGCTGTCAGCAGCTGTCAAAAATAAGCTTTTTTTTTGTTATTGTTGAAGATGAAGTGTGTTGGATGAAACCAAAAAGCCAAAACAAAAAAAAAAAAAGGTGATTTCATATATAGCACCTATTTGAATATAATCTTTCTTTTAACATTTCTTTTAGCATAGCCTTTTCAATGCTAAGAAAGAATTTCTGTAATATTTTGTTATGATAATGGTTTGATAACAAAGAAGATGGTAAAAGTACAAAGTGGGAAAATGTCTGGGTAACTTAGTGAGAGTTGCTGCGAAGCTTTGCAGAACGGAGGAGGCTCTGCCCATTGGCTGTCTCTCCCTCCAACTTCTCTACAGCCATGCCTAACTCTGAGGCACCCTACTACAGCAAGCTGCACCTTGGGTCACTCTTATGGAATATTTTGACTATAGTGTGTCACAGGCAGAAAAGGAGTTGTTGGAAAATGGACTTTTAAAAACTGACATGTTTGAATCAGTGCTAGAGGGAACAGATTGTGAATTTTGTTTACAGCATCCAATATTTGGATTTTTTTTGTAAATAAAAAGAAGTTATTTTTTTCTATTGATTTGTGTCTGCTGTCTTTGTATTTGTGCTGGCTAAAAATGATGTCCTCAGAATCCCAAACCACGTCCATGTCCAAATTAGGAAGCATAAGGCAGTACATGTAGACTAACCTTTAGCAATATTCTCATTGGATTACAGTTAAACCAGCTTTAAGCCAGCCTATCTGACTAATCAATTAATTCCATAAGAATCTTGCCAACGGGTGACAAACATTTTTGTCTGTGTATGAACTTAGCAGTGTGAAATGACCCAGAAGACAGCTGGTTTTCAGTGTCATAGAGACCATGTCTTTTGAACTCCAGGGCTCTAGTAATTTTGAGTAGGCTTTGGTTTTCATGCTGAACCCAAGGGCTCTGATTCCATCACTGTGATTTATATGTTATTTGTTTGAGACACTATTGTGTTATGGGAGTGTTTGAGGGGAAGGCAATAAGTACTGGTAGCCAGGAATTGGAAGGGGAAGTTCCAGAGAAGGAAAAACAATCAAAGGACTTAATGTATTTTACCTTATATGTGCATGTGTGTGTGCATGTGTGCACTCCTGTGTGTGCACTCTCTGGATGCTAAGGTTTCACTCTTTTTTTTTTTTTAAATATTTATTTTTAAAAAACCACAGTATCTTTATTTTATTTATTTTTATGTGGTGCTGAGGATCGAACCCAGGGCCTCCCACGTGCTAGGCTAGAGCACTCTACAGCTAAGCCACAATCCCAGCCCCAGGCTTCACTGTTTTGACTAGCATTTAATATAATCTCACCTCTTCACATTGCCAGGGGGTATGCATTAACTATTAATTCCATTTTTTTTTTGTCTAATTTTGGAGACTTTGTCAACACTAGGAGCTTGAGAGTTTGGTAAGCCTAGGCTACTATAGGGCACATTTGTGGTTTTAAAAACATTTAAAGCCTTGACGTTAGATAGAAAGCATGCTTGACATTGCCTCTGTGAAAGAGGCACTCCTGGTATTAAAAACAAGTTTCCTTCTCATATGCATCATAAAAATTACAAGGTAGTTATTTGGTTTGATAATGGTATTTGTCATTTTCTTCTTCCTTTGTTGCAACCTCTCCATTCTTTTACAGTCAGTCCTTCACAAGTCTTTGGTCATCACATAATTCATTTTAAACAAGGGTTGAATAAGGATAGTATATATTAAACTCCTCCTAGACTTAGATGCCATTTCAAGTTGAATTACCAGGCTGCACCCAACTAAGCCTGGAAAGAAGTAATCCACCCTCCTTTTCTTAGGGACCTCATTCCCTAAACATTTAGGTTCTTTAGTAAAAAAAAAAAATAAATAAAGTACAAAATTTATACCCAAAAAACAAAGGAAATTAAAATCATAGTCTTTAAATATAAAGAAGGATAGGTATTATTAAGGCCATCAAATACTTCTGAACCTAAACTATGATTTCCTCCTAGGAACTGAGTTTGACATCAATGATATGAATATACTTTGGTCAGTGGGCTAATATATTCAGGTAGGAAAGGGAAGAGAGAAGTGGTTTAATGTCACAATGGCTTTCACTTAGCAGGACCTAGCTCTTAGTTTCTAATTATATTCTCCAATACAGTAACCAGGACTCCTTAGATAAGCGGCTGAATCTAAATCTAGAGCTGGAGAAGTAAATACACATACAAGAGGAACCTGGAGAATTTTTTTAGTTTCAGAAAGCAATAATGGAAGGGGAGCATGTCAAAGAGATACAGGAGTGAACCAAAATAGTTCCAATGGACAAAGCTAGAGCAATTTGAGCAACAAAACAAATAACTAGTATTGGATTATAACCCAGAGTATAAAACGTCCACACATCCACATTAGAATAAATAAATGATTGAATGAATAAAGAGGTGAAAAGAGGGAAGAGACAAATTTCCTGTGTAGAATCGCAAATAATCTATGTAGATACTGCCCCCTCAAGGAGGTGGAGGTTAACTCCCCAAGTGTTTTGTGTGGTCTCTGCATTGGGACCCTTCCAAAGAGCACAGTATTGGAAACCCAGAGAAAAGAGTAATGTATCAAGTGGAGAGACCCAACTAAGACTACCTAAGCCAGGTGATTAAGGTCAACATCAATAGTGGTAAGTCATGATGATAGTTTGTACCCTTATTATGATGGGACAAGAATGGCACTTGACACAGACTTCAACGAAGGGGGATTCTCTGATATACCAGATCAGTATTTCTTCAATCATTACAAGGAGATTCTGAAAACTGCCACAGACAAAAAGAGCCTAACCAGACATGACAACTAAGTGCAATGTGGTATCCTAGAGAAGCACGTGGAACAGCAAAAGGCATCAGGTAAAACCTAAGGAAATTTGAATAAAGAGTTATGAAATAAAATGTTTCAAAATGGTTCATTAGTTGTGGTAAATGTACCATACTATTGTAGATATCACCAACAGGACAAACTGAGTATGGGGTATATGGGCATGGAATCTCTGCATGATTTTCACATTTTTTTTTTCTGTAAATCTAAAATTATTCTCAAAGAAAAGATTTATTGAAAAATGAAGAGTGTCACTTCCTGCTATTTCTAGGGGATATTTCATTTGTAAAATTAATAGTGAATTTAGTTTATAATGTCTTTGGACTTAAAAACATGAGGAGATCACAGAGTGTAATGTACTCAAAAAGTTTTAGAGAATCTTTAACTCCATGTTTTAGAGAAAAGAAACCAGGAGAAGGACAGATAAGTTTCATTGATCATGTGTAGAACAGAAAGAATTAACACTCAAAAGTTGTTAGGGAATTGTTTGCAAATGAGCGATAATACATTTTTTAACACTAAAAATGTCTAATATTTAGTGGAGAGTTCCAGGGAATTATTATTTAATATAATTCATAATTTATCTGCTTACCTATGGTTATCTTTCTGCAAACAGACTTTCTTGAATTGGAGGGAAACAAGTACTTCATATTACTTCCCCAACTTAATCACTGGCATTTGTAATAGTTAAAAACACAGTTTGTACAAGTAGATAACCTTAGTAATTTTCAAAAGCAATAATTCCAGCTCAGCAGTTTATGAAACCAGGATGAGAACCAGGCCTTCTTGCTCCTGGATGTGGAGTACCCTTAGCTCCAGGAATTTACGAGTATGGGGCTAAGTTGTTTCTAATGTCAATAATGGAAAATTCTCTCCAGGATCCCCTTCAGAAACTATTGATTTTCCAGCACAGTGTGTACTTATCAGTAATGCCAAGATTTTGTGGCATCATCTGGCCATGTCATTAGAAACCAGTTGAAATCCTATTCTTTTAATTTTTCTTCTTTGAGCAAAATTCAACATAATGAGCTTCACCAGGAACTGTGGATAAGACTGTTCTCTGTGTTAATCCAGAATTATATATGCTCTGTGCTTTTTCCATATCTCTTTGAAGAAGATCAAGGAGATCATAGTTTATATGTTTTTCATTTTAATTGGGGATAAGTAAACTATCAAAGCAGTTTAATGCCATTATTGAGTTCAATCATCAGAGAAAAGAAGAGAAACAAATTCAATCAGGTTCAAGGCATAAAGGTTGAGTTAGAGTTGCTAAATTAGGAAACAAAAATATATTATTTTATCTAAATTGATTTCAGAAAACAGTAATTTTTAAAAGTGTATTTTATGCAATTTTTAGTACACACTTATACTAAAAAATTATCTCTATTTATTTGAAAGTCAAATTTAACTGGAGTCCTGTATTTTATTTTACCAAGCAATATTAAAACATATTTAGGCTCATGAAATACAGCACAAAAGAGCATTTTTAATTTGTTAATACCTATCTTTTAGGTAAATCTTACATTGACTTAGAATATCCATGACAGCAATGCTTCAAAACATGGTTCATTTATTAAATATTCCAAGAATGCCTTTTATGTGCTTAGCCTCGTGTTAGTCCTGAGACTAAAAGAAGCAAAAGGCAAGTTTGTACCCTTTGACCAACCTGCCTTTCACATAAGATAAATAAGTTTTTGAGACCTAATGTACAACCTGGAGATTATAGTTAATGTATTATATATTTGAAATTTGCTAAGATAATACATCTTAAGTATTCTCAGCAAACCCACATACAAAAAGAAAAAGAAAAGTGAGGTCATAGACATATTAATTAAGCTTGATTGTGATAATTATTTTACAATGTAGACATATCAAAATATCCCATTGTACTCCTTGAATGTATGCAAATTTTATTTGTCAGTTAAAGCTGGGGGAAGGGAGGGGAAAAAAGTGAAAGGTCTGTTCTATTACCCTCTAGGAGGTTAGGTTCTACTTGCAAGTAGGACTTGCTTGCTGAAAATGAATTTTTCCAGCTACCTTGGGGTTAATTACTCACCAGTCTTATCTCTGCATGGGGCACCATAAAAAACCCTGTGGATTAATGGAGAAACAGCATGAGGGTAATAGCCCTTGAAATGTGCCTTCTTGGGACCTCACAGACATAGAGCTCCCAATAGGTAGCCCCTATGTAAAAATGTTCTGACTCTTTGCTGGACTCATAGCAAAAGATAAGGTTAGATGTTTGGATGTTTTGGCTGACAGAAGCAAAAATTCTCCTTGAGTCTCTGGGCACTGCATTTTCTTTTCAAAACTGCTGCAGAAATCTTTAGGACTTAACTAGAATGCACCTTGGAATTTTATTGCCTTATAACCCTGTTTGCTGCAGCACATTAAATTCCCTTAAATGTTTCTTATGTAACCAGTGCTGGTTAACTGTCATCTTGAAGTTAGTACAACTTAGTCTTTGCGGCCTTTTCCACAGTTGTGAAAGTTCCTTTCTCAGCTGTTTCAAATGCCTGAAACCACCCCAGAATCCAACCCCCTCCCAATTTGTGCAAAAGTAGTTGTGTTTTTAATCTGGGGTATTTCTTTAGTCAGGTTGCAGACCTGACTAAAAGAGGATTTGTGTCTGTCACTCTGGTCGTTTGTGCACTCACCTGTACTGCACGGTAGGTGGAATCCACAGCCTTCGCCATCATCAGAACATTCGGTCCTCCGTTTCTCATGCCATCGGCTGGAAACTATGTGAAGGCTTACAGAGCTACACAGATACTGGCTTATTTTAGTAGTAGCTGTGATTGAAAAGGAACACAGGCATATGGACAGATACAATACAAAGCAGCAATGTAATGAAGAAATTGGCCAAATCAATTCCAATGTGACCAAGCTCCTTCCCACTTCATAGTGATTGCTCCACCTTCTTGGAGAGCTCTTCCTCCAGATCTTTTGATCTCCAGCTTTAATTTTTTGTTAGTGATAAAATGTTACTCCCTCAAAGATATTTCTCCCCATCCTACTTAAAGTTGTCTCCAATATTTTACTTAATAGTCCTTAATCCCTTACCCTGATGATTTAAATACATGTTGTTATTACACTGCAATTGCTTTATAAATTGAATTCTTAGTTTATGGTTTATTTGTCACCATGAGTGAAACTCCACAAAGACAACAACTATGTCCTGTTTACTACTGGATACTTAGTGTTTGAAATAGCCTCTGTTACACAGAAGGTGTTTGTTAAGTTTTGGTGAGTCAATAAATGAAGGAATGCCATTTTATTCTAGGTGAGAGGTGAAGTAGAAGATCTAACTGGTGAAGAGTCAATAGAGATGTAAAAAAGAGTGAAGAGATATCAGGAACACTGCTACATATAAGAGAAGGATCTCAGAGATTGCTTGCTCATTGAGAGTACAGAATCCAGGCAGAGAAATTCCTATCTTATCCAATTCATAGAACTGAACAATAGCAAAGAGATGTTCACAGTGGCAATGTTTATGGAAGTAGTGTTTGAAAGAATGAACTATTGTCTCTTCCTGTTTCTTGAGCTTGAGAAGTTGAGGACGGTGGGCCAGCCTGGGCTGATAACATCTCATGTGGCATGGTGCTTAGGGAAAAGAGAAACACAAAGCATATCTTCCAGCTCCCATGGGTCTTCTAGTACTGTTCCAATCCAGACCTGGAAACCTGGTAAGTTGAAGGAGTACAGTTGTCCTGGGTAGTTCCCTCCTTCCCTGCCCTTTCTCTCCTTTTCATCATCTGCTACCTACATCACTTAGAGAAATTTAAGGAGAAAGAGCACAAAGACTGAGGTTGGTCCTATTTTGAGTAAGGTTTGAAGCTATTAGGCAAGAAATGCTCTCTGCAATTTGAGATTAGCAAATGTAGAAAGGTCAATCTGTCCATCATCTCTTCTAAAATGCAAAAATCAGCATTTTCACTGGCATCCTTAGCTGGTCAAGCCATATGGGCATAGTCTTGTCCTGGGGTATTATATCTGTTGTGACTATTTATTGTTAGTTTTTCAGGGGTGGCCCCACTTCAGAATGTTGCCCTCTTGCCAGACCCTGTGCCTGCTATGTTATTGCATGTGATCACAAGAAAAAAAAAGCTTTTAATTATAGGTGCCATTTAAAAATTACTGGATGAGTTAGATATCTGACACAGTAAGGATCCTATGCTTCATAGATATGTAACATCTACAAAAAACTCATTTAATTATTAGTCTTAAACTTTAATTCTTTCTACCACATTTATTAAAACTATTGTGAATTTCCTGAATCTTGTCCAAAGTTCTAACCTAGATAGCTGATAGTGATTCTCATGAGAAGGGAGGTTAGCAGGGAGGCTGATCAAGAAAAGTGAAACAATGTGACATATTTCACAAAAGTATTGAATATTTTGTGGTAAGTTGCTATCATTAAAGAAAAAAGCAGATTTCAGAGTACTAACATAAGATTTTAAGAGTTGCTTGAGGAAATCTACAACAAAGAGGATATAAGATACCAGCTTGTCATTTCCTAAAGCACCCCACTCTGTTTTATTTTTGCTAACGTAATAGAACACCAGAATTCTGACTCCTTGAGAAATTAGTTAAAATTCCCTCACTGTGATCTTTTCGGGCCACCTTGAAAAATGGGGAAATGATCAGACTTTTGTTGAGTTCTTATTTGGGTCAGTATGTTTAACACTTTATATACACCATCCCTGTGTGCATGCATGTGTGTGTGTGTGTGTGTGTGTGTGTGTGTGTGTTTGTGTGTGTGTGCTCGCATGTAAGTATATGTGTGTTCGTTTACCTTAATAACAATACATTTGGCATGTAATCACCATGGAATGTAACTTCATTGCAGATAAGAGAATTTTACCAGTGTAATAATTCTGTAGTATCAAAGTTTGTATATAATGTTTGACTAAACTAGCTTTCTCATAAACCATTAATCACTTCTATTATAGATAATTTATTTAGTTTAACATTTACATTTCTTTCAAAGAAAATCAATACAGTGCATATGTTTTAAAAGTGTCCTTCATTAACCATTGTATTAGCAATTAAAATAAATGTTTGTATTTCAAGATGATATTAAAATTATCTTAATAAATAGCAGCAAAAATATAATTTGATAAATTGGAAACAGTAATTAAGTTATTCACATGTTTACATGTGTGATTCTGAATTAAATACTTCTATGCAGGTCTGTCGTGAGCCTTCTAGATTTGGTATAAACATACATACACACACTTTCATTTGTGGAAAACTTTTGAAGTTATATTCCAAATACTTTAAAAGTTCAAAAGTCAAACAACAGCAAAAACTGAAGTATTCAAACAAGTTCACAATGTAGGCAGAAAAAAACGTTAACTGGGGTACATAGGACTGCTAATAACACTAAAAACCTGTGATATTCTGCAGCAAACTGGTACTAATTTTGCATTGGCCTGCTAGCTTCTTAAATCCATCATAAGGATTTGAAAAAGATAAACATTTAAGTGTATTTAGGTGGCACTTATTTTTACTCCCTTGAATTACCTAGTTAGTGAAGTAGTCACTAATAATTTGTTCACTAGACAAATCAAACAAGTAAGAAAGCAAGCCAGTATTCATTCAATACCATTTTATCATCTGAACCCACTTGAATGACTTATTTTCAACACAAACATGTACCCTCAATATGTAAGCCAACATCTGTTCTTCTAGGGTTTAGGTTTTGCCAAGAATTCCCATTACATGAAAAGCCAACACCCAGAGTCATTGCTCCCACCGCAAAGTCTTGGGCTGCCACATATATGTGGTCCAGGTGAACAGACATTCCAGTGTCTCCTCTGGTCTTCAATTTGTATAATCCATAAGTAGCAATTTCTATAAAACTTGCTACTCCAGTGGGGACGTGGAGCTTCTTAATCTTTTTGGATAAGTTTGGATCCCTTATCTTCACTAAATAAAGAAACATCTGTGTTTATTGACAATGTGACTATTTAAAGGTGTTCTTTGATTAAGTGGTAGCTTTCAGCTCTTTGAAGACACAGATTTTGTCTTACTGGTTCTGGTATCTCCCTGGACATCTACACCATCCTTTTAAATCACTAAATACCATAGTAGTAGTCATTATTTTCCCCACTTGACTGAATAGAGAATGAAGGCTAAAAAGGATGGAATTTGGCCTCTCCAGCTACAAGGAAGAGGTAAGACTCCAGAGTAAGTCTTGAACTGCACATTTTTGCTGTACTATTCTGACTTGGTTAACCACCCCCCCGCCCTCATATGTGGCTATGAATTGTCAGTACTTCCATTTCTATCAATCCTCTATACATAAGAATAGGAGGTAGTACAAAACTTAAGAAAAAGATATGACCAGTATCTCCTGATGGCAGGTTTTCTATATAATGTATTAGCAGAAGTAGCACATGTTCACAGCATTTCGTTTTATAAAGTAGTAATTTTTCCATTTAATCATCAATACAATCCTGAAAGTTAGGTTTAAAAATGGAATTATGATTATCTCAATTTTAAGGTAGAAAAAATGAGTCCTGGAGAGTCTGAGCTTATATCGGAGACATAAAGGCCTTTAGAACATTGAGTGAATAAACACGGAGAGTCTATTTCTATCTAAAACACACAAGACAAATAGTGTCTTCAACAACCTATCTCCTATCAACCACCTGTCCAAAAGGCAGGTGCGTCAGCACAGTCGTGGAAGGTTCAGAAGAGCATCAGATCTTTTCTTGCATGATGGGATCACATGAATTGCCTATTGTGAGTGGATTACCTTATGAAAAATAAGCATGATTTAAATTTTCAGTTGGCATTTAAAATTCAATAAACGACTTCAGTGTTGTCAAAGATGTTTTCAGTTATGTCATATTATAAAGAATGAGTCACTAAGCCTTGAAAATTGATCAATTAGCCTGGCCTGTATCACGTCTTACTGACAATGTATGTTACACAGCTGGCTGCTTTTGAATCTTTTTTTGACTTTTCTTTCAAAGAAAATGTCTGAAAGGAAAGGTAAAGAGTTTAATGAGACATACTAACCTCTTTAAAAATTCTGAATGAATTTCTATAACTTCTAAAATGTTCATTAGTCTTCTTGTGCTGTGTGTTGATCACACCTGTTTAGTTTTGCTATCCCAAACAAGTTCCTCAGTATTTTCCTCCTAGTTTGTGATTTTTTTTTGCTTAATGATGTCATAAGTGTTTCTCAAATACACAATATCAATAAGATTCTTTGGCACTTGGTAGATAGTTAGTTCATGGTTGTTGAAGGGCTGAGATGGGGGACTGGATATGTGGACTTGGATTCCAATTCTGTATTTGTGTTAGTTGATGAACTTTCACAATGTTACTGTGGAAACGTGCATGTTGAGGTGCCCATACTTAGCAATTTTTATTTGGTTGGCCTTGAATGAGGCATGAACACCTATAATTTTTGCAAAGCATTTATGAAGCATAACTCCACTTAGGACTCCTACTTTACAGGTGCTGATAATGCCAATTCTATAGCCTTTGACCTGGGTTCCCTAGAAAGCAGAGCCTGAAGCAGTGGTTATGATTCTAATGAGTTATTTGCCAGATAAAATCATAGCAATTTGAGGTAAGTAACAGATGTCATTCATTGCAACACTGTGTGTTTCTTTGATGGCTACTGCATCATAAGATGCCCCAAAGCAATATGACAGGTGATTCAGCAGGCTTGTCCAAGGAGCAGGAAGGAATTTTCCATAAGGCTTGCAAGGAAATATTGTACCCTAGAGTAGCATATAGGGGAGAGAAAGAAAAGATAATTATCTTCTAGTTTTCTCCTTGCCTCCTTTTTTCCATTGGTCAATAATTCAGTGGGGAATTACCTTTCCCATAACTTCCAGTTGCTTCATCTGGCCTCTTTGTGGTTATGGAAGAAAATGTGTTTCATATCCTATAGGGTGGTGCTTCATTCAGTTCCAAAAATAAAGTCACAACCTAGCATTAGGTGGGGTGCTAAGAAGTTGCTATGGTTTGGATGTGAGGTGTCCCCCAGAATCTCACTTGTGAGACAATGCAAGAAGGTTCAGAGGAGAAATGATTGGGTTATGAGAGTCTTGAAAGAGATTAACTGAGTGGTAACTGAAGTGGTAGGGCGTGACTGGAGGAGGTGGGGGTCAGGGGTGTGGTTTTGGGGTATATAATTTTATCTGCCAAGTGGAGACCTTTCTCTCTGCTTCCTGATCATCATGTCAGCTGGTTCCCTCGGCCACACTCTTTCACTATGATGTCCTGCCTCACCTCCAGCCCCAAGGAATGGAGCCTGCTGTCTATGGATTGAGACCTCTGAAATCGTGAGTCCCTAAAAACACCTTTCCTCCTCTACAGTTGTTCTGGTTCTCTCCTTTCATCACAGAAGAAAAAAAAAAAACTTAATAAAACAGAAGGACAGGAAGAAGGTGATTAAGGTATGGGTCCTACAGTGCAATACTGTTCCTGGAGATAAGGAAGAGATTATTGATGGGTTATTGCCAAGAAGATAAATTGATTATTGAAAAAAGGCATAGAAAATTTGGGGCAGGACAGAAGCAGCATAGGATATATTGGTCACAAAATTGTGTTGAATATTGTTCCTTGGCATCTGACATGTTTTCAGACCTTTCTCCTCTCTATCCCAGTTGTTGGGAAGCAAAGAACTACCTTTACCAGATTTAACCGCAATTAAGCTCTGCTGCAATTCAAATTTGTTCAATAGGAGGCATTTGTGTGAGACGTGGAGAGAAGCCCTTTTTATGACACTGTGGTGCCACCAGTAAGCACCTGCATATGTACATCTGGGTGAAAGCAGAAGCTTTTGGGTCTCTGGATTGTGGCAATGGCAGTGTGAGTTTATAGCAAAGAGTGCAATAGGGCCCTCTCACTTTTCCTCCTTCAGCTACTCCAAATGTTTTCCAAGTATCTTCTTTCTTATTTTAAACCCTTTATGATTGAAATACCTGGAGAAGGTTGTGTTTTCTTTAACGCAATGAGACAGAGGCACTGAAAGCAGAGTAGATCTTGTGGAATAATCACACCTGGATCCTCATCCTCTGTTCCTCATCTCAAGCCATCATTGGTTTAGGAATAATGGGAAGGGTCAGCAACAGCAGGACCACGTGGTGGAAACAGACCATATTTGGAAGTCAACCTTTCATATTCAATTCCTAGTCCCACTATCTACTACTTAGTTAATACTGAATAAAGTGCTTATCCTCTTTGAATTTGTGTTTCCTCAGCCTATAAAAGCAACTAATACCTTCTCTGTAGTAGCCAGGTTGGTCTTGAGTCCTGAGCTAAAGGGATACTTCCCTTCAATCTCCTGAGTAGCTGGGACTACTGGAGTGTACTACCATACTCAACCAGATATGAAAACTTTAAAGAGTCAGTACTTCAAGTAATGCATGACATATGTTGTCACCTGGCCTTGAATGGAGCAGCTCACACAGTTCCAGGACAAGAGCATTTTGCTTATCACTGCATCCCCAGCTTCTAATATAGGCCTTCACATTCAGTAGGTGCTCAGGAAACAATGAATGAATGAGTGACAGACACCTGGCAGCATATTTTCAGACTATGAATTGCAGATGAGGAAATAAGAGTAGATCAATGGTAGTTTCACCCATGATTAGCCAACACTGCTTTCTAGAGAGTGGTGCAAAGTTTTTAAGGGAGTCATTGATCAACTTCTGCCCCCTTTTGGTTGGTGATTTCATCAAGAATCTGGGAGTTTTCAGTGCATCAAACAAATGTTTGAAGAATTCCTCAGCATGTGAAGTTTTCTGGTCAAATCTTTTCAGTGTAAGAGAAATAAGATTGTTAACTTACCCATGGATGACAGATGGATGTATACCTCTATTTTGCTCTTTTATATGTCATGAAGTGGTGCTGTGCCAAAGGTTTTGATTTTCCATGTATAAGAATGTCTGTGGACCTTTTTATAGAAGCTGTTCTCCTTTCATATCTTATATATATAGAAAATTCTGTAGGTGATTTTGAGGCATTTGGAAGATTGGGGACTAGTGGTATGGTGACATTCAAACAGTGGGAAAATATTTTTTATGTGATTATACGTGCAGTATTTTGTAAAAACTTCAATAAACCATTTTGGATCTTGCTACTACAGATAAAGATTATTTCCCAATATGTTATGTTCTATCCTATTTATTTCTTATAAATTGCTAGTTGTGATTCACCAAATTATTCTTCAAATCTCATGTGTCACCAAAATAATTTGAAAAATACTAATGTTTTTAATATGACTTTTAAAAATGTAACTACTTTGCATTTGTATAACAAACAATGTTAAACACATTTTTTTATTTGTACTGCTCCAGAGCACCAAGGTGTTTATTCTACATCTCCTTACTCTGAAGTACACTCATATTTATGTTATGCATCGAGTTTTATAGTTCTGTTATAGGCATTACCATTAATAAGCTTTGTCATGTTGGAAAAGTAATTTCATTTCTCTGTACTTCATTTACTGTACTGTAAGTAGTTTGAGGATGGACTGGGGTGTAGGATTGAGGGATTGGGACTGAGTAAGTATTTGAGACTGGGCTAGTTTTCTGCCTTAATCTTAATCGAAAGTATAGGCAAGACACAATTTTAAAATTAATTTTACACTTTTAAATTCTAATAATTTCTAGAATAGCAATAACAAAGCTGATATTTTCAAAACTCTCATAACTGGCCAGACACGGTGCTTTGAGTGGCCCATACTTAATTTAATCATCATAACAACCTTAGATGCCATAATTATTCCCACTTAACTGCCATGGAGACTGATGTTTTAAGAGTTAGTAGTTGTGGATACACTGCCCAGAGGTGGGAGACATCAAGCTCAGTCCAGATTTAACCACCAACCCATACAGTCTTTGTGATATGGTGATCCAAATCCTGTGCCACACCGTCTATTTTTAGAAAGCATCACTGAATATGAGTGACTAGGGTAGGGTTTATTATAGGATTTCCTGTAACCCCACTGAACTTATTAAAAAGAATAATGCTTCACGAATCTCTGTCTTTTAACTGATATTTGTAATAAATTACTCACATAGTTGACATCAGAGTTGAGATATCTTTAATTAAAATTCCTAAGACCTCCTTCCATTCTAAATGCTGCTGATATTTGCCAAATTGATGTTCATAAATATTGTATACATAACATGCTTCCCGCAACTTAGGCATTTTTCATCTGTCCCTGATTAGTAGGCTGTCTAATCACCTAGAACTTCAGAGCCATTACCTAAACAATTCACACGTTAACTCCCAAAGTTTTCAAAGTTGGATGAACATGATAACCTTTTCAGAATAAGGAGAAAATATTAA
This sequence comes from Spermophilus citellus, assembly GCF_964194105.1. Classification (NCBI taxonomy): domain Eukaryota; kingdom Metazoa; phylum Chordata; class Mammalia; order Rodentia; family Sciuridae; genus Spermophilus; species Spermophilus citellus. The sequence continues at coordinate 91,517,002 of NC_138186.1, read as the reverse complement.
AATTTTAATTTTACTTCATCCTTTTAAAAGTGTTTATTTGCATATGATATATTTATGTAGTCACATATGTATTAAATTAACAAATAAGTAAATAAAGATTTATTATGGGTTGTGACCAAAATAGTGTAGAGTCTGTTGATTTAGCCATTTTCTACATAAAGCTTGAAGGTTTTTATGGGTAAAGATAAGCTCTGTGTTTCTCTATGCAAACTATACTTCAAATAAGTAACATTAATGTTTAATTTTCTCACACTGCTATACCTTGTGCAGGGCTAGGCAGGAACAACTTGCTTGTGCTCCATCAGTGGTTTCACAGTTGGGCCAGAGCCTGTGGGCCCCTAACTCCCAAGACTGGCCATGATGCTGATGTTGTCTGGGAAAATTTGAACACTTGCAAACAAAAAATAGTTGGGGTATCTCTGAATGTCCCACTTTCTCTCTGTGGTTTCTCCACATTATTTCTCCAGCATTGCAGCTTCAGAGCAGTGGGAATTATAACATGACAGGTATGGGTTTTCAAGGTACATGTCCCAAGGGAGAGAGGCCCCATGACCTTTCCATATCTGGTCTAAGAAGTTACACACAATCATTTCAGCTACATTCTTTCCTTGAGAAGTAAATTACATTGTGAATGCATCTTATTGATGAAGGGTATGTCAAAGAACTTGCTAACAAATATTAATATGTACACACTTTGCTTAAAGTATCCCTGGTTGAGGGCAGTGGAAGAGGCCAGTGGTAGGGCTGGGAGCCGTTTAACTAAATGGGTGTTAAGCTATAGGGTGGATGTAAATCTGAGAAACAGCTGGTCTGTATGGTCTCCAGACTGAGCTGATTTTCGGTTTTCCTTCCTTTCTTTCCTCCCACTTCATCTGTAGGTAGGAATAGATAAAACATTAAAAACAACACTCTTAAGTGTTATTCTGCTAAATGGGGGCACAGAAACCAGATTCTTCCTCCTACTTAGGCTTGAGAGCAAGAAGAGACAAAGGATTCTACCACCAAAATATTATTGATGTGAATAGTGTAATAAGTATATGTATTATTTAAAAAAATGTCTACCTTCCTCTCATAGGTTACAAAAGTAGTATGTATATATGCTGGTACAGATATATACACGTTTTAACAAAAGGTCATATTAATAATAGATGTGTGTTCTAATAAAAACACTTGCTTTCACTATTCATAAGTTAATTACTGTAAAAGAACATTCAAAATTGGTTTCTTTATACTTCCCCAAACAGTTCAGATAAGACAAGTAAATTAAACAAATTTATTTTAGGTGAAACATTTCTACATGGAACGAAACACTAGTAAAGGAATTCACTCTTGCTAACCTGGTAGAGCTACATGTTTTAGGTTATGTAGCTTTCATTTAAGTCATGAATTTAAGAGATCTATTCTTGAATATATTCTAAAAGCTTAACAACAGTCTTCTTTGATATTTGCTCAACTAAGTTAAAACTGATAGGCCCGAGAGGAATGAAATACACTTGGAAATTATTTAGAGAAAAGCCGCAAAGATGATGAAAATGTAGAAAAATAAGCTGCAAAGTATGTATAATTTATTGAGATTATTCAATTTTGACACAGCAGAGGCTGAGTAGATTAATAAATCAGCCGTCTGTTGCCAGAACTCTCTACCATACACTATAACAGCATGTCAGTGATGCCCATAACTGGGATGCTGAAGTAGCAGCATAAGACATTCTATAAAAGCTTTGATTCCATCCTTTATATACTGTCACCAAGTTTAAATTTCATGACATAGTTTTATGTATTTTAATACTTTGAAAATGGGAATGTATAGGGTTCTTATACTCAGACCCTTAAAATAGAGCTTCTGCATTTTAAACTCTTAAATTAAAAAAAAAAAACAAAAACAAAAACAAAAAAAGCCTTGCTATTCACCTCTATCAAGGTTAAGTGGGAGCTTAATTTTGACTAGTTTTTTTTGGGAAAACTGTGTAAAAATAAAAATTTATTAAATGACATTGCAACAGTTTCAGGACTGGTTGTTAAATAATTTTATGTAATGATTGACAGATGATTCTTCTTTTCCACAGAGCAACTTAAATATGGCAATACCTTAAGGCACTAAAGATAGAAGTGATGAACTTGGAGCCTAAGATCCCATGAATTTTCTTTCCTTTATTTTTTAAACCTTTTCTTTCTTGCTTCCTCCATCCCTCTCTCTTCCCCTCCGTCCCTTCTTTCCTTCCTTCCTTCCCTTCATTCTTTTTTTTTTTTTCATTTTGTTAAGGGTTTTTCAATGTTCTAACAAACTAAAAAAACCTCTCTGTTTTGCAAGTTTATAGATTCTTCATATTTTTCTACAACTTATGCATATATGGTTTAAGACCATAGAAGATAATTTTAGTACTGCTTTATTAGCAAGTAATTTGTTGTACAATTATGTTTCCTAATTACTACATTAGTAAACATTCTCCTTGGGGCTCTAGAGTCAACTAACTTTTTTTTTTTTTTTTTTAAAGAGAGAGCGAGGAGAGAGAGAGAGAGAGAGAGAGAGAATTTTTAATATTTATTTTTTAGTTCTCGGCGGACACAACATCTTTGTATGTAGTGCTGTATGTGGTGCTGAGGATCGAACCCGGGCCGCACGCATGCCAGTTGAGCGCGCTACCGCTTGAGCCACATCCCCAGCCCCAAGAGTCAACTAACTTTTTAAAATTTTGAGAAAGACTATTGTTGTATCATCAGTGTTTGCTCTGCATTGTAATACACTTTCTTGCTCCAGGTAAATTTTCTTAAACTTAAAACCAGATGTCTTTGTGGTAAATGCATCATAGGTAGAAAAGACTCCAGAATCTGCTTCTTTTCGTAAATCAGTTTACTTATGTCTCACTTCTATGTATTTTTTATTTGTGATCTTATTGTTAAATATTTAGCAGTGGGAGAAAATTTTAGCTGGCTTTCAAAAGAATATTTTATCTAGCCATGATAGAAAGGAATTCACTTAAAATAATATCTTGTTCCATGTCGGCTGCTGTAATAAAAATAAAACTATAATCCATATACATTTTGGCTCATAAACCATATACACTTATTTGTCACAGTTCTAAAGGCTGAGAAGTCCACAATCAAGGAGCCTGTAGCTCCTGTGTCTAATGAGGACATGGTCTTCATAGTAGGCAACTTCTTCCTGTATCTTCACATACAAGAAGGGGCAAGGCAGTTTTCTGGGGCCTCTGGTATAAAGCCTCTTGCATAATCCCCTCCTGAGGGCTCTTGTTCCATGACTTAATAACTCCTAAAGGTCGCACGTCATAATGTCACCAGTATGGGAGTTAAGATATCAGCATATCAATTTCAGGGTGATTAGGTCAAACCATCAGACCATAACAGGTATCTTGGGTATATCTTAAGACCCAGATTTTCTAATTTTTAGAGTTATCAAATCTCTTATATTTTATATCTTTACATGTTTATGAGTATCTTACAAGTATACATAAAAGCTAGACTAAGCAAACATACTGGATGTTTATATTTGCTTCGTTGGAGTGGTTTTAAGAAACGCCAGTAACTAACCCATACATATTTTAGTAGTTTATAAGTGACTGGAAAAAATAAAATTTCCCAAACCAAACATATGTCACACTCCTGGAATATATAACAAAGAGATATTTCCTTTTGATAATACTCTCAGTTAAAGTTCACTGTAATTAATCAAATTTTCTTTTGCTTCAATTACTAACTTCGTCAGTTATTTGGCTAGAATTTGCTGATGAGGCTTAGCCCCTCTTTTTCTATATATGTGCTTGTATGGTGGTCTTCCCCAGGAAGTAACTCATCTTGTGCGCTGGGGCCTTCTTAACCAAGTTGAATGTAATTCTAAACCTGGATGTCCAGTAAAATTGGTGGGCAAGTGACAATAATAGGAGACTCATTTGGCATTGCTCTATGCAAGTTTTGTGGGAGCCTTCTCTCCATCATTCCTCAGCTATGTGAAGAACAAGCTATACTGATACTAAACATTGGGAAGAAAAAAGTCATGGCTCCTGGGATTGCCACTGGGGTAATTTGTAATTTCATGAATTCATTGCTCCACATACTCTGCTCCCTTTGAGACCTGCACACTGAACTCAGTGAAATTCTTCACCCAACCCTCTTGACTATAGGTGATTAAGGCAGATGAAGGCTATTAAGTTTTTCTCTCCTAGACCTTTGAATTGGCAGAAGGATAGTTTGCATGAGAGAACAATCTTAGCAGCTAGCAGGTAGTATTAAACATTATTAGAATTTCTTGGGATAACTTTTGCACTTTCCCCAGCAAATAATTATTTTTAATTGCAGCCCTTTTTCTTTCTTTTTGCTTGATATCCACTGAGGTTCTTCTAGTTTTTTATTTGTTTTTTGCTTTTAATTTACAGGCCTTTGTGGATGATTGGATTTATTTAATTAGGCCTGGTAAATTCTCTCAAATTGAAATAAAACAAAGTTAAACACAAACACACACATATGCATAAGCCTACATAAAATATGTAGAAAGAGTATAATTTTACTGTTATACTACTCTTGTTGGACCTCAAAATTATGTTCGTAAGAGCTTAAAGCCAAATAAAGGATGAAATCCAGATTAAACTGGTACTAATGGACATTTGCTTGGTGTTCTAAGAATTTATCTGAAAAGTTGTGGGCACATTTTAAAAGTTTGGTACAAAGAGAGTTATGAATTGAGAATTCTGTGATGCAACTTTTTGCAAAATCTAGAGGGCAAATGATCATCTTTAATAGATCTCTTTCCAATTTAAACCTAATTTTTCTTTTAGTCACTTTGACCATCAGGTCTACAATTTGTAAAATAGAGATTCTAATTTACGTTTGATAAGGTGGTCAGGAGATTAAAAGATAAATTTTTAGTGATAAATATCAACATAAATGTTAGTAGGCTTATGTTTCAGATTGGTATCTGTATTATATTAATAAGTTTTTATCATGCTAGCACTATGTTGTTTAATTTGTGTAAAGGGGATGTAAGTTTGTATTTAGTACTGCTCTGCTGCTGATCTAAGGTATGACTTTGTGTAAATCATTAACTACTTTGAGCATCAGTTATTCATTCATTTCATTCAGTAGGTGCTAAGTTCCACTATGCCAGGCAGCATTATTGGCCTTGGAAACATGACAGTGAAAGACAGAAATAGAGCACATGAAGCGGGAATTCTGATGGGAAGAGGTGAGCACCAACAAACAAACATAATAAGTTATATTAGAAGAAGATGAATGTAGTGCAAAAATAAAATAAAACTGAAAGGGGACAGAGGATAGGGCATGCAGGCAGTGGACTTTTTAAAAAGCTCCCATCACAGTGGTGAGGGTAAGATCTCACTGAGAAGGGAGCCTGGTGGAAATGGGGAGGGGTGGGTTCCAGGTAGAGAGAATAGCAAACACAAACATCATGCATGCAGTGGGAGTATGTGTTTGCAAGGCGGTCAGTATGGTAGGAAGGAAATCAATGTGAGAAAGTCACAGAAGATGAGGACAAAGGTCGAGAAGGATGGGGGAGGGCAGCAGCATCGGCCTTGTAGGTCATTGAAAGACTTTGCTTTTTACTCTGAGTGAGAAAAGAGGGCATTTGAAGATTTTGTGTGATTTAGGTTTTAATGGGATCCTCAGAGTGGAGAATATAAAAGAAAAAGATCAGGCTTTAACCTTTAAAATCTCTCCTAGATCTAGGTCCAAAGTTCTTTGGTGTTTGGTGCTTTCTCCCTCAATTCTCCTACCCTCATTCCAGGCAGAAGAAATTCCTGCATAAACTCTTCTTGGCCTACTCCTGGGACCAGCTGTTTGACAAGAGTCTAGGAATTAATTATTCATGAATGAGGGGTCAGTAGAGCCAGTTGAAAGTCACTTTCCCATGGCTTTCTAAAAATACTTTAAAGAAGGTCATAGTGTTTCATGAGTACTAAGGAATTGTTGATAGGGTAAAGCTACATGGTGACTGTGTGTGAGTGTGTGTGTGTGTGTGTGTGTGTGTGTGTGTGTGTGTGTGAGAGAGAGAGAGAGAGAGAGAGAGAGAGAGAGAGAGAACCCAGTGCAGGTGAGCAGCTCAGAGAAAACCAACTTGTCATTTAAACATAAAGAAAAGCCCGCTCCCCTACCTTTCCAGTTCTTTACCAACCCATGAAAGGCTGTCTTGTGAATTTTTACATGTATTTATTGCCTTATCAGTAGGTGAAATAACTTGTCTCAATGCAATCTAACCATGTGGATTCCAAAGTGAGAAACATGCTAGTTAATAAATTTGATTAGATTTTTAAGTTCCATGAAAACATTAATAGAGAAAATTGTCTTCCAGTGATACAAATATTTGCAATGCTTACTTCAGAAATTTGTTTTCTTGTGCTATATCTATAAATCTCCAAATACATTATTATTTGGGCAGGATATATTTTATGTGTGTAATGACTTGCGGTACTCTAGACTTTGAGGATGATAGAATCTAGTACAAAGTGAAATAGCCCTTGCTGTGTACATTCAAATGATGTCTGACATCATTGATTTTTTTTAAAAAAGAACAAGATAATTTTTCTTGTTTTTTTATAACATTGCAATTAAGTCAAACCTTTATTTGGATGTCCAATTTCATGCATGTACACTGAGGTAGAGACATAGAAACTATACCTCAAATTCACTTATAATCGGAAACAGGGACAGGGAGGGTAGGAGGGACAGAGAGAGAACACCAATGTTCTTTGCAATTAAATTCATACTTACAAAAGAAAACATTAGCTAAAAGAAGCAACATCATAAAAAAAAGATGTGGGTGGTGGTTACCAAAGGGCATTTGGATCCTCTGTAAAAGGTCTTAAAATTCCCAAGAACTAATTTAATAAAGCAAAGACAAGAGACTCATACTGAAATTCATAAAATTGACTTGGCAGGATATTCACAATTCATCTCATGTATCAGCACAAAACCACTTTCCTGAATTACAGCACATTGAAAAAGGACATGTAGATTGGGAGTAAGGTTTGTATTGAGACAAGGCACAAGAAAATGTGACACAGCTCAAGGAGCTATTAAAAGTGATATGACTTAATAAAATATGAAGGAGTACCATGACCATCTGGTCAAGAACAGTGGTTGTCTCTATGCTGCTGGCTTGAACAGACAAGGAGAATACCTCAATAGGACTACTGTGTATTAGAAAATTTATTCATCAGATTAGTTCTCAGCTTTACATCTGAATTGCTTGCTTTGAGATGCTACTTTTTGGGGATTATAGGAGTCAAGATAGTAACCAGACTATTAGAAGAGAAGAATCATGAGTAAAGATGATGATCAAATAGTTGTCTTTCTATTTCTTCATTTAATATATTTTTTAATTTCTTAGCCAATTAGTGAGTGAATTTGGAGCTATTTAGACAAAGGTTCTGCTCTGATGCAAGTCATGTAGAGAAGTGAGGGGACTCTAGAGATCTGAACCTACCGGGCTGGATGACATGTACATAGCCTCTGTGCCATTGTCCCTCACCAGCACACAAAACTGGCAAGCAGGCTACCAGGCTTTGATTTATAGATAGTTAGACAAATTGCCTCAATTGTAAAATCATATTTTAAATGATAGTATTTACATAGTGCCATTATATTTAATCTTCACCCTGTGTATGAGTATCTTTTGCTGCATAAGAAATCACCCTAAAATTTAGTAGCTTCAGACTATAATCACTTAATATTACTCACTGGCCTATAAGTAAACTGGGTAGTTCTGATGTAAGCCAGGCCAGTGTGTCTTCTGTCGAATGTGAGTCCAATAAGCATATTTGCTAATCTTTGCTCAACTCTGCTATATTTCTGGGACTTTTGTTGAAACCACTAAGCTAGCTCACTGATTATGGTCTGAATGATTCCCTGTCCCCATGAAAGAAGCATCATGATCCTGTAAGAAAGGCAAGGGCCTGGGAGAGGGTAAAAGAGAGCAATGCCTCTTGGTGCCTAGGCCTGGAACTTAGTGTCACTTCCAGTGAGTTCTTTTGGCCAAAGGAATCTTAAGGCCACTTTATAGTCAAGGAGAATATCAATAAACAGGAAAGCTACAAGGGGCATGGATACAGGGAGAGAGAAGGATTTTTACAATCTATTGCTATTTTGTATATAAAGGAACTGAGAGACAGGGTTTAAATAACACAGGCTATATAAATTCTTAGTAAAGCTAGAATTCAGATTCAGGGAGTCTGACTCCATAATTTATATTTCTATCTAGTAAGAAATCCATCTATTACATGTATTATTTCCTAGATGTCACTGCTGCACATATTGGGAACCAAGGAAGTTATGTGCATTGTGCTTTTTCTGGGCAGAACCTCCAACTCCCCCTTCACACCATCCATTCCATCCCAATGTATAAATTATACTCCTCTCTCTCCCCTGTCATATTTTCTGCTTGTCTTTACTTTTGTCTAAAAAAGAATCTTAGCAAGTGAATCTTAGCAAAGTGTTACCTATCAATGAGCTCATGTCCTTAGGATACAAATAGCTGAGAGTAGAAACTATTTATTAGCAAATTGTAAAGTATTTTTTTAAGAGTCTGGAATAAGTCCTTTCAGATAAATTTCATTAAGATTAGAATTTAAACTTCTCCAAGGCACAGCTGTTTTCCAGCAGGTACACATAGTAGGTATTGAATAAGTATGAATTAAACAGAAGAATGCAAAGGCTAATTTTTTTCATTGTTGTTAATAAATATCTTTAATTATTAAGCATTGATTTTGTTTATTCTTCAGTTTTCAGAAAAGCTTTCTCTGTTTATTCAGTACCAATGTCTTTTCTTATTATGCTTGTTACACTTTATATATTTGCATGGGGTCCCATAATGCTACAACCAAATTTTAAAGACATTTTTTCTTTATTTTGAATTCTATTCCTTTATAATTCTTACTAACACTCCCCATTCTTCTTAAAACAGTAGTATTTCTAGTGCTTGTATAAAAGTGTTTGAGACTATGAGAATTTTCAACCCACCTGGGCCTTTACAAAGATGAAGATCACAGCTCACTCCTACAATTATTGCTCTTTTGAAATTGAATCCTTGGGCTCAACTAAGTGCTGCGCGCACTAATTAGAGCCCATGTAAATATAAGTGTTGAAACTCCTTGAAGTTCTTTGTTAGAAACTCTTCTCAGTTACCTGGAAGCCATTTGTGATGCTTTTTTTTTTTTTTTGTCACTTTACCAATGGGAATTGAGAAACCGACAGCTTGTCAAATTCCAAATCAAGGCCAAAGGGTTGGGTAACCTAGATAACTAATAAAGGAACCTCATTTTTGTATCATGTTGTTCAAGAGACTGAGAAATGTAGTTTGTAATGAAATCACAATATGAAGAATAAACACCACCTCTCCAAATCATGAATTGTGTGTGTATGTATGTGTGTGTGTGTGTGTGTGTGTTGATCTTTGATTAGAACTTATTAAAATGTTAGTTTGTTGAATTGTCAGTGGGTCTGCATGATTATTAACAGGAAAAATGTTTTATGATCTATCTAATTAGTGCCTTTAATTGGTATCCAGAGTCAGATCATATGCCTAAAGACAAAGAGCAAAACGAGCTTAAATCGATTTCTTCCTCAAGAAATTAGAGTGCAAGTCATCATGATGCACCTGTGGAGGTGCAAGTGGAAACCCTGCTTGTTATCTGAGTTCTTCCTTATGATGAACTCCATTTAAACCCCAGAGTCTGTCCACATCCATCAGTCTCAGAATGTTTTCCATAAATACATCTTATTACAGTGACATTCCTTGTCAGTGAAGAGTCTGAGGTTTTACCAAAGGAGAAGTAGAATTCACTCCTGAATAGTCAGCTCAACAATCTGTGTTCTTTTGGATTTAACAAATTGCTTTCTTCATTATTTTAGCTATGTTTTTATATAATTATATATTTTTATAACTAGTACCTTTTGTTCATACGCTTACTTGTGTTATTTTGCCAAATTCTATTTTTGTCTTCTCAGTAAGGAAACTGATCCAGTGTGAGGGCCACACACCTCTCATCATCTTCTCTCTGGATGTTCATTCAGGTCACTACAGGTGCCAGATGGGAGAGTCAAGAAATTGTGTACAACAGGGAAACACTTGCACACTATAGACTTCTGCTAAATCTTTTTTTAAAATTTTTTTATTTTTTATTTTTTTATTGTTGGTTGTTCAAAACATTACATAGTTCTTGACATACCATATTTCACACTTTGATTCAAGTGGGTTATGAACTCCCATTTTTACCCCGTATACAGATTGCAGAGTCACATCAGTTACACTTCCATTGATTTACATATTGCCATAATAGTGTCTGTTGTATTCTACTGCCTTTCCTATCCTCTACTATCCCCCCTCCTCTGCTAAATCTTTAAGTGACTTAGAACCTTTTCTTTCTTTTCAGTTATAATTTTCAGCACCTCATTAGTAAAGGCCTGATAAGAGGGAATGGAATGCACCTAAAGAACTAGTTTACTGCTGCTAATATATTTAAAAAATAAAATGTAAACGCAACACACAGGCACATCTGTGGCAGTCTGTTGTGTAGCATGATACAATTGCCAAAGGCATTCATCTTGATTGGCAAGGTCAGGTGCAGTGGGGAGTACTCTATAGATCAGCAATTTTCTTTGTCATTGTCAATTTATAATATCAAAATGTGTGACTGAGTGGCAGAATAATTAGGGTAGTCTTTTTCAGACTTATAAAAAGAATTGCCTGGAGCTCTAGTTAAAAAAAAAAAAAAAAACAGGTTCTCAACCCCACCTAATTTCTTTTGCATGACAACCTTCAAAGAAGCATCCTGGAAAATTAATATTTTCACCAAGTTTGAGGGTGATTTGAATTTGCTGATAGTTGTGAAGAATGACAGTTCAACTCTGCCATTCACTATGTTGAGATGGACAAGTGCTTTTACCCTGTCTAACCATCAGTCTTCCTTTCACTGAGATGGTAAAAACTACAGAGAGGCAAGGTTTTAGGGGCAGACTAAGAATTAGATTTCATATATGTTAAGTGAGACTTACTAGTCATCTAAATGGAGATGCTGAGTGAGAATGAGAAGCAGAAAGTTGGATATGTAAAGGTCTAGAGTTCAAGAGAGGCATTTGGTATGGGTAAATTTGGAATTGAAAGTTTGATCATGATATTTAATGCTAAGGCTCAACAGGATCACCAATGGTATTGAACACCTGGATCAACAACAGAGATGTGGGACTTGGAACCTGTAGGAGGTGAAGGAGATGAAGAGAGGCTATCTGAGAAGCTGAGAAGAGCATCCAATAAGTGGGTGGAAAATCAGGACTATGTGTGTCCTGGGAGTCGAGGGAAGACCTTGTTTCAAGGAGAAGGGAATGAACAACTAAGTCAAAAGGTGACAGATACCAGACACCACTGGATTGCAAATTAATAATCATCAGTGACCTCCATGAGAGAAATCTAAGTGGAATAGTGGGTATAATGTCAGGATTCTTTGAGTTCAGGAGTAGAGAAATTAGAGTGAGAAGCGACAAATCTGTGGAGGAAGAGCTGCCTAATTAAGTGGAACTCGGAACTGGGCAGTAGCAGGAGTGAGAAGTGAGGTCAAAAGACTTACAGTTTTAAGATGGGAGAAAAAACAAAATGTCTGTAAGCTGATCCACTGAGTAGGAAAATTAATAATAAAGGAGAGAAAAGGAAGTTCTTAAAAGTACTTTCCTACACCCTATCCTCATAACACACCCAAATATGCATACTCTACTCAAATATTGGTTTACCCAGTCAAGCAAGAAAGGTCTAAGAACTTAGATAACCAGACAGCTTATAGCTCCCCAAAGCTATGGTCCTCAACATATTAAGCAAAAGAGATTTTTTAATTGATTTTTGCTTTTATAAAAGAAAGAAGGAAGGGATATAGGAAGGAGAGAGATAAATAATACTGTAAGTATTTTTGACAAATGCTTTTTTTTTTTTTTTTTGGTAACCCACTTCCTACTTTAATGCCACTTCATTTTTGTAACACTCCTTTTAGGTAGGCATTATTTACTTTTTCCAGATTAGCAAAAATTGTTTATAGCAATTGACATCTTCAAACGATTTGCCAGGGGCTGGATTACTTTCCACTCAGGTCCTTCAGGCTCCAAACTACAAATTTAAAGATTTCTCTGAAAGGAAATTCTCTCTAGGCTCCCAGTTTGACTCAATCTTGGCAACATAGATTCTAGCCTTTACTCATTTGCCTGCAAGATCTTATCAACACAACAGACTCATCTTCAATTATATGTCATTATTAAGTACTCTATTAACTTTACTGCCAACATTTGTTTCTCATATTTATACAGAATTTCAGAATGAAATGTTATTTGCTTTAAAATGGATCATGTCAAATATTCAGTTAAAAGATACCTAAACCTATTTTAAATTTACTGGATATATCTGTAGGTAGATGCAAAAGCAGTCATGCAATTTTGCTCTTAAGATGAGGCTGGTAGAAGGGCATCTTTCTGCATAAACATTCTGAATATTGGCAGAAACTATAAAATACAGCAGCTGACAAGTGGCTTCTGAGATAAATAAACCCCAAGCTTAGTTTTGTGCATGCTTAGTTATCTGTTTACATTGTTTAGACTCAGGTTTCTTGGCTTCTTCCCATTGGAATATGTTACTTATCCATACCAACTTGTAAACCGTTAGAAAAGGGAAATGCCCTACTGTGTTTGCTTCCAAGTGTCAAGACACTCTATGCTTCCTAGAAAAAGGCCGATTCTGCTTCTTCAGGAGGAATAATTTTCCCAGTGGTGTTTCCCTCATCTCCTTCCTGAGTAAAGAAAGTCTTTAGGCTTCTCTTGCAACAAAAATGGGAACCAAAATTATTTGGCTGAGTAGGTTGGAGGTGTATAGATGCATCTTAACAAACAAGCAGGTATATTGGCTGCTAATTCTTCACAAATCATGTGTGGAAAAGAGAATTCTTGGGAAAAATTAGGTAGTTATCTAACAAGTGCATTTGCTGTCGAACACATGGCTCTTTATAGCCAAATAATCAGAGCCACATGAGTATACATTGGCTTTGGAAAATAAAGTATTCAAATAAAAATAAATAAAGATGCTCAATAAACATTCCTTGAGTATCTCCCAACCCAAACAACAAGAAGTAAAATGAGTTTCTTTATAGAATTTGCAGACTTGTGAAGGAGATGGCTTGTTGGATTATAACACAAAGGTGGTATTCCTTCCCGTATGGCCTTTGTGAGGGATTAAATCCTCTAATCCTACCCACAAAGCCAGAGGTACTTTCTGTTCACCAATTTTACCAACACAGCGAAATATGATTTCATGGACAAAAGAAAAAAACAAACTCACATCGATACTTTCTTTTACCAAAATGGAACTAAAGTTGAAAAATTTTAGCAAAATAATACAAAATTGAGAGTTATTGTAGCTAATATATAGATTGCTGACTGGAAGGACAATAGAAGAATATAGAATATGGAAATAATATGCAAAAAATTAATTAAGTAGACTTATTCATAAGGCACTTGTATAAAATATAAATAAATGGCTTTTACCAGAGCGATTAAGGAAAAAACATTCTTAAAATTGAAAGTCAGGTACATGATTCAATTTTTATAACACCCCCAGCCTTTCAGATTTTCCTTCCCATTGACTCTTTGAGGTTTACTAAAGAGGTCATCCAAGATATGTGGTTTTCTTTTCTTATTCCTTTCCTTGTTTGGGGATGTTCATGAAGAAGTTTATTGGGCAATATTCACTTATTAATAAGCTACTAATCTTTCTTTTGTGGTGTCCTTTTCTGTCAGAGAATTCAAGGTATTTTTGTAAATGTTAAAAAAGAATTTTTCCCTGGATTCCTAAGAGGCAGATGCACAAAAAGTAGGAGTTATTGAGAAAATAATTAATTGCTTTTTCACTCAAGTTTCCATCCTGTATCACCTAAGAATGTAGTACAAGTATTTTATGGTTAGGCAATTATGGGTCTAATCATTATATATTAAGTATTGAGAAGTTCTTATTATTCAAAGAGACATTTACTTTCTCTTGATAATTGTTTTAAAGTATGACTTCCTTTTTCATATTTGTAAAGAACGATTATATAAATGTCATCTACTTAATAGTGCTAACATTATTTTTAATGCTTCTTTTGGTTGCTTAGCCTCTAGTATTTTACAAGCTGAAAACTGCTCTTATGCAATTGTTTTTAACCTGTTAAGTCACTATTTCCACATTAATAATAGGGTAAAGATATCAGGCTTCAGTTTAGATTATGACAGAACCTAATGTCTTTTCCACATTGATTTCAAGCAATGATACTTGCTTTCTTGTTTTCATGGGAATTTTATGAATTCCAATATGTATATTTTTCCAGCTGTAGTATTTTATTTGCAATTGGAAATTACAAGTTGAGATATCACTTTTCTTATGAAAAATTTCCTAATACTAAGACCTAGCAGCTAAAGCTGATTTCAGCTACTCAAGTGGTATGATTTCTTTATGCATGACTTACATTTTTAAAATATTCTTTTTAGTTATTTACATTGGCACTTCTGGGTCAGTGAAACATTAAATTATTCTTTTTTTTTGCGTATTAGTCACCTTTTCATACTTTTTCTGTTATATAGCCTTAAGTGGATGATTAAGATAAGTGGAAATTCTCTTGGTTAATATGAAGCTATTTGATCTGGTACTAGTTTTGGGTTACAAGTGAGACTCCTTGATTGCAAATGTTTATGTGTCCAGAAAATCCATCTTGGTAATCCAGTAGAGCAGCAACTCTGTTTCCTTTCAGGTAAATTGTTTTCTTAGACGAGCTCCAATAGACATGCAGGTCTAAATTAAAGGTTGTTAGACTCACAAGGAATTTTGGATTCAGTACAAATGATATTTTCTTGAACACATTCTGTTGTTGTTATGAAATATCCCTTTGTTTCAAAGAAGACAGTGTTTTTCAGAGGAGCATGCATAAGTGGGAGTCAGGATATTTATATGGTCAGCTCTGCCAATAATTAGCTAGGGGAGCTTCTCAATCAACTGAGCTCAGATTCTTCATCTGCAAAATATGAGGCAGGATGAAAGGATTCTGAAGTTTCTAGCTGTGAGGTTAGAAATAAATTTATTTTCTCTACCTTTAACTATAAATTCTGTGTTTATTTTTCACTGTCGATAAATAAAGTCTTTGATAAAGCCTTCTAGAGCAGCCTCCTGGAAATTAGGAGGATTAGAATATCTCTGACTCCACAGGGACAAACATTGAAATGGTCTCCATTTTATACATCTTCTTCTTTGAGGGAACTCATCTTCTTGGCCTGGCAGGCAACTGCCAGATTGTAAGGCAGAGTGGAGAAGTGAGTTAATGATAGACATTCTCATCTCCAATCCTAAAAATAAAATTGCTCCATGAATATGAACGCATAGTAATCTAATTATGCCTGAGAAGAACTCACATTTAGCATTCATATGAACTGATGTGAAGCTGACTAAAAATTTAATTTTATTGCCTCATCCCTTTATTCCTATCTATGCCTATTTATGCCAAACTTCAAAATAATGTTGATAGATAGATGCTTTTTTGATCAAGTTGCCCAGACCATCCAGTTTCCACTCATAAAGGAAAGAGTTACTAATATCATATGTGGAATGTGGCACTATTGCCTTTGTTTAAAGAAATGAAGAGCCATGATACCTGCCCTTCACAGTGAGTCAATGTCTCAGGAGAGGTTCCTGGAGGTGAAATTTAGGAATTAAAGATGTCACTGTCACTTAAGGAAAAGTTCTCATTTATTCTACTGGAAACCTGGAGGCCCTTACTTCTTTCCTGGTGTGTTATGAAAACTGTGATTTTTTTTCTTAATCCATTTTCTTTAGTACAATAAAATTCTGCTGACCATCCATGATACCTGTAAAGTGCTACTTTGCTTAGTGAAGAATTTTAATGATGTGAGAGAAAACCATGGAAACATTTAATTTTGAGTATCACAGACCCTAATACAAAAATCTGTCCTTAGGCAAGTAGCTCAGTATATGAAGTACTGTTTACTGTCTTCTATATGCAATACAAAACATTTGAATATGAAGGATAAACATGAAATATAAAACCATTAAACCATTAAGGGAAATTTTTTTGGTTGTGGCTATATGTGGTCATATAAAGATTAATTCTTTTATACTTCTGATTGTACATCTGAGATATTGTGGGAATTAATGAACTAGTTTCTCTATTGTGACAATTAGAAAAAGACAGTAAATTTGCATTTAGAAATAGTATCTTAGTAATACTTTAAAATTAATTTCAAGTGTATTTTACCACAAATATATTAGTATCCCAAAGTCATGAACATAACTAAAAGGACAAATTTACTCTCCTTCTATTTTAATTTCGTCTTGTTCTTTTTTCTTTTTTACTATTTGTATAATCATTTCTTCTCCTTCAATTGAATCTGAAATATCAAGAAAAGATGTTATGCAATTTCATATAACAGAATGTACTCCAAAGAAATGGTTTACCTTACAACTTTAATTAAGGATGGTATAAGATTTGAAACTTATCGCATGCTAATAATGAGGTTTTAAAAAATGTCATATGGAGGTAAATGCAGTTCCAAAAGAAAACTACCTGATTAAAACCAGTGCTCTGGTAAGTATAAATCGCTGCTCATTCTTTGGAGAATTCAAACCTTCTCCTTAAGCTCTTTGTGGCTTTACATTTTCCTCCTAAAACATCTTTTGAAAATCTGCTCATGTCATTTCTGCTTCAAGCATTATCATCAAGGACAAAAAGTTTAGAGTCTGCAACTGCAGGTGATTATGTTTACAGAGTTGGGAGAATAGTGGTCTAATGTACAAAGCAGTTTGTGCATATGCAGAGATTCTCACTTCTGTAGTGAATGGGTTTTATGTTTCCAGGCTGTCATGCTACTGTCGTCAGCCTCGACTCACCCATTGATAATGACAATTGCATTGATTGCCTCAGCATCAGCTGACCTCCTATGACTCAACATCTTTCTCATAGCAGACAGTTCATTCAAAAAATTAGACCCAGAATTGCTGACACTTCATTCTCTTTCAATGCCCAGTGTCCCTACACATTTTAGACTGAAATGTTAACTTGTGATAGAGAAATGGAAACTTTATTCCAGATATTTAAATAGACTTTTTAGGCTTTTATAATTCTTTCCATAAGACACTTATTGTTACTTGTACAAGTGTCATTTGACCAGCTTATCATTGAGAGTATAAATTTTCCAACTACAAATTTAAGGCCAAATTTAAGGGGTATTATTCAGGAGTGAATGATTTTCCTTGTTTTTCTCTTTCAATACCACTCATCTGCTATTTCAAGATTTCTTTCAGGTTGGGATTGTAGCTCAGTGGTAAAGCACTTGACTAGCATGTGTGAGGCACTGGGTTTGATCCTCAGCACCACATAAAAACCAATGAAAAAAATTAAAGGTATTGTGTCCATTTACAACTAAAAACAATAAAAAAGATTTCTCAGGGAGTTAATAGTGAAATTTATTAGATCTAAACTGGATCAAGATATACCATCTCCAAGTTGATGTAAAGAAGTAAGAGAAGACTGTAGATCACAGAGCCGAGTCACTCAAAGGCAAGAGAATGAAGTATGCAAGAAGTGAGACAGTGGACCAGGCAAATGTGAGTTTCATTGAATTGCAGATGTGTCCTCTTAGTTGTGTGATCTTGGCCAAGATATTTTATTCCTTCAAGTACATTTTCTATATTTTTGTGATGTTGTTAATAATGCCTTTTCTGTATTATTTGTTTTTATAATGATTTTTATTTCCTAGTAGTTTCAAGTACAACAAAATTGGCCAGAAAGTGGTTTCCCACATACTCACTACCACACATGCATAACTTCTACTGTTACCAATATTCCTCACCAGGGTGGTTTATTACAATGCATGTACCTAGAGCAACACATCATTATCACCTAAGGTCTATAGTTTACATTAGGGTTCACACCTGGTGTTGTGTATTCTATGAGTTTGGGACACATGTATCTACCACAATAGCTTTAAATGGAGTAATTTCATTGCCCTAATAATCCTCTGTTCTTTGACTATTCTTTCCTTCCTGTTTATAACCCCTCATACCAGTGATATTTTTACTATCTCTATAGTATTTTTTTTTCTTTTGCAGGATGTCTATGGTTGCAATTATGCAGTATGTAGCCTTTTTAGATGGGTTTCATTCACCTAATTATATGCATTTAAGGTTGTTCTATGACTTTTCATGGCTTGATAGCTCATTTCTTTTCAGCACTGTACAGCATTGCATTGTCTGAGGTAACCATAGTTCATTTATCCGTTCACTTACTGAAGGATATTGCTGTTGATTACAAGTTTGGGTAGTTATGAATAAAGCTTCTATTCACATCTGTGTAGGTTTTTTTTTTGTGTGTGTGGTAGTAAGTTTTTATTTTACTGGAGTAAATACGAAAGAAATTAGTTGCAGGGTTGTATGGTAAGTATATGTTTAGTTTTCTAAGAAGTTGCCAAACTGTCTTCCAAATTGGCTGAACCATTTTGTATTCCTACCAGAAATAAATGACAGTTCCTACTGTTCCACATTCAGTGTGGGCGATCCAGTGTCTTAGATTTGGGCCATTCTAATAGGTGCATTTTGTAGTATTTTTGTTACAAACAAAAGAAACATTCTTAAGAGACACTCGTTGTGGTACCTGATATTCTAAATATATTGTTATTATTTATTATTGTTGTTGTTGTTTATTGTTCTATTATGTTAAGTCAGTGAAGAAAACCAGACAAAATAGTTTGTCAGACTTGTTTTTGGCTACGATAGACTAAGAAAAAAGACTTACTTCTTGTACACAAACAGGAAACTGGGTAAAACATATGAAACAATGGTTACTAAATATTGGGACCCAGGCAGTGTGACATTTTGACTCCTGAGAGAAGGAAAACAAGTGAATCCTACACAACAAGCACCCTGGCTTTTTGCTTGGAGGCACATTCTGGAATGAAGTACAGGAAGGGGCATCTTAAGCAGAGAAAGTTGTCTTACTGAGTGAAGACTGATTCCAGAATTCAGGAAGGTGGTATTATTGGGAAGTTGCAAAGTAGAGTTCTGAAGAGGAGAGAACTATTAGAGAGAGAGAGAGAGAGAGAGGGGGGGGGGGAGGGAGAGAGAGAGAGAGAGAGAGAGAGAAATAAAGCAGTTTGCTTAAGCCTTTGCTTTACCCTAAATTATGCAAAAAACATGGTAAAATTCATAAGGCCAGGCCAAGTAAAATCAGGGATCTATACGCTAATGACATCTAAGCTTTGATCAGTCAGAATGGAGAATACTTTTTTTTTTTCTTTCTGGTACTGAGGATTGAACCTTGGGGCTCTTAACCACTGAGCCACATCCCTAGCCCCTTTTTGTGTTTAATTTAGAGTCAGGGTCTCGCTGAGTTTCTTAGTGCCTTGCTTTTGCTGTGGCTGGCTTTGAACTTTCAGTCCTCCTGCCTAGCCTCCTAAGCTGCACAGATTACAGGCATGTGCCACAACAGCCAGCTGGGAGTATTTTTGATCATTGTGAAATTATGGACAACTGAGAAGCGTTGTGCTTTCATAGTAGGGCTAAACTACATCTAGAATAAAGAACTACTCTTGATTGATCCTTACCAAAACCAAAAAAGCAAAACAAAGAAACAAAAACCATACAAAACAAATCTTAAGAGACCAAGTAATCCACAAAAGAAGTAAAACTTACTTCCAGAAAAAAATTTGATACTCTTTAAAATATGCAGATATTCGCCATCGTAACTCAAAATATACAGCATTCAATCAAATGTCACAAGAACTAAAATGGAATAATACATAATAGGGAAAATAAATAGTCAATGGGAATTACAAAGATGATAGGATTAGCAGACTGGGACTCCTACTTATATATTTATTTTTTGACAAGTAAAGTTTGTATACATTTCTAGTGCACTCTAATCTTTTGATGTGTGCATATTTTATAGGGTAAATAAATCAAGTTACTTAACATATATTACTTCACATTTTTTTTGTGTGGTGAGAACATTTAAATCTACTCTTAGCAATTTTCAAGCATAATACTATAATAACTATACTCATCATGATGTATAATATAGATCTCTCAAACTTATTCTTCCTAACTGAAATTTTATATTCTTTGAAAAATATCTTGACGAGCCACCTCCCTTCAGTTTCTAGTAGCCACTATTCTCTTCTTAACTTCCATGGTATCAATATATTCAGGTTGCACACATGAGTGGGATGATAAAGTACTTATTTTTCTGTGCCTGCTTCATAATGTCACATAACATAATACCTTCAGAGTCCATCCATTTTGTCACCAATGACAGGATTTCAAACTTTTTAATGCCTGAATAGTATTCTGTTGTGTTTGATCTGCATTCACATTATCTGTATCTATTCATCAATTTATGGATGTTAATTCCATATAGTGGCTATTATGAATAGTGCTATAATAAACATGGGAAGAATGGATATCTTTTGACAGGTTGAATTGATTTCCTTAGTGTATATAACTAATATTGCTGGAGCATATAACTTTATTTTTATTTTGAGAAATCACCATACTGTTTCCCAAAATGGCTATACTAATTTATATATCTACCAATGATATACAAAGTTTCTCCTTTCTCTGCAGCCTTGCAGTCATTTTGTTACTTTCTCTGTTTTTGATACTACATATTCCATCTGGGATGAAATGATATCTCAATGTGGTTTTGTGTGGCATTTCCCTGAGGTTGCATTAGTGATACTGAGAACATTTCAAATATATCTGTTGGTTAGCTATATGTCTTCCTTTAGCAAATATCTATTCAAATCTTTTGTCTATTTTTTTCCATTGGATTATTTGTTTTTCTGCAATTAAGTCGTTGGAGTTTCTTACATATTCTGGATATGTCAGATAGACATTTCAGAAATATTTTATCCCGTTCTGTAGGTTCTGTCATTGCCCTGTATTTTTTTTCCATTTTATTTTTGTAGATAGTGTGAGATTAGAGTCTAACTTAATTCGTTTGTATGAAAATATCTATTTTTCTCAGTTTCATTTATTGAAGAAACATCCCTTTCTCCTTAATAATACTCTTGGCATCTGCAATTGTTTAGATACCAGGTGTCCAACCCCCCCCCCCCAAATGCATGTGTGAGACAATGCAAGAACATTCGGAGGCAAAATGATTGAGTTGTGAGAGTGGCATTCTACTCAGTGGATTAATCCACTGATATGGATCAACTAGGTGATAACTATAGAAGTTGAGTGTGGCTGGAGGAAATAGGTCACTGGGGATGTGCCTTTGGGGCATGTATTCTCTATGAGTAGAACTTGTGGTCTCTCTGCTTCCTGACTGCCATGTCCTGAGCTACTTTCCTCCTCCACACCCTTCTGCCATGATGTTACCTCACCTCAGGTCCTGAGCAATGCTGTTGGCCATCTTTGGAAGGACTATCTGAAACTATGAGCATAAAATATAGTTTTTCTCCTCTAAAATGGTTCTTTCCAGGTCTTTGGTCACAATGATATAAAAAGCTGACTAAAATAGCATTTTTGTCAAATAAGCCAATCCCCCCAAATCAAATATTCTCTCTGATATGAGGATGCTGACTCACAATAAGCAGGGCAAGCGGGGAGTGGAGGTTCACCAGATTGGCCATAGGGGTGTGGGGGGAAGGAAGGGGGATGGGATAGGTAAAGACAGTAGAATGAATCAGACTTAACTTTCCTATGTTCACGTATGAATACACGACCTTGTGTAACTCCACATCATGTACAATCACAAGAATGGGAGTTATACTTCATGTATGTATGATATGTAAAAACACATTCTACAGTCAAGTGTAACTAAAAAGAACAAATAGAAAGAAGCTTCACAATAAAACAATCAATTGACTGAAATGCATTGATTTATTTATAAGCCCTCTGTTCTGTTTCATTTGTCTGTGTGTCTGTTTTTATTCTAGTACCGTACAGTTTTGATTACTTTAACTCTGTAGTAAATTTGGAGATCATGCAATGTGATCCCTTTGGCTTTGTTCATTTTGCTTAAATTATTTTTGGTATTCAAGGTATTTTGTGGTTCTATGCCAATTTTAGGATTGAGTTTTCTCTTTCTGGAAAAAATATCATTGGAATTTTGATAAGGATTGCATTGAATCTTTACACTGCTTTGAGAAGTATGCATATGCATTTTTAAGTAATGTTAACCATATTTATTTTTCCACTCATGGAGCTGAGTACTTTTGAATACATTCATGTCTTTTTCAGTTTCTTCCATTAAAGTTTTATGGTTCTTACTGTGCTGGTCTTTCATCTCTTCAACTTTTTTTCCTAAGTACTTTTGTTGTGTGTGTGTGTGTGTGTGTGTGTGTGTGTGTGTGTGTGTCTGTAGTACTGGGGATTGAGCCCCAGGGCACTTTATCACTGAGCTACTTCTCCAGGTTTTTCTTTCTCTCTCTTTTGTTTGAGACAGGGTCTCATTAAGTTGCCCAAGTTGGTCTTGAACTTGAGATCCTACTGCCTCAGCCTTCCCTAATAGCTAGGATTATAGGCATGTACCACTGTGTTTGGCTCCTAAGAACTTTTTTGGCAGCTGTTATAAATAAGATTGTTTTCTTTCTTTATTTTTTGAGTAGTGTATAAAATTGCAACTTACTTTTGTATATTGATTTTGTATCCTTCAATGTTTTTGAATTTATTACTTCTAGAGGTTTTTGGTGGAGTATTTAATGTTTTCTGTATGAAAGATTATGATGTCTGCAAACAGAGACAGGATCACTTTAACTTCTTCCTCGATGATTTTTCTACCTTTTATTTGTTTCTTTAACATAATTACTCTAGGTAGGACTTCTAGTACTATGGTGAATGGAAATAGAGAGAGAGGGAATCTTTGTCTCTGATAATAGAGAAATAAATTTTGACTTTTACAAGGTTTATTATGACATTAGCTATGGGCTTGTCAAAATGGCCTTTATTGTGTTGAGGTATACTTCTTCTATATCAGATTTATTAAGAATTTTTATGAAGAAAAGATGTCAAATTTTGCGAAATGCCCTTTCTATGTCTATTGAGTTGAATGCATGAGTTTTGTCCTACATTTTGTTAATGCAATGTATCCTATTTTAAAAATGCCCATATTGAACAAATTTCGCATCCCAGGAATAAATCCCACTTGATCATGGTGATAGTGAACTATCTTTTTAATCTGCTATTAAATTTGCTTTGCTAGTATTTGTCTATAAATATTTTTTTATCTACATGAATCAGAGATCATGAACCTATAGTTTTCTTTCATTGTATTGTCCTTATCTATATTTGGTATCAAGGTAATACTAGTCTTATAAACTGAGCTTGTATATATATTCTATCCTCTTCAATTTTATGGGATAATTTGAGAAGAGTTATTACTTCTTTAAATGGTGGATATAATTTATCTGGGACTTTTGTTTGATGGAAAGCTTTTTAGTATGGATTCAATCTCTTTTCTTTTTTATAGATCTGTTCATATTTTCTATTTCTCATGATTCAGCCTTGGTAAATTGATGTGGAATTTATCCATTTCTTCTAGGTTTTCCAATTTGTTAGTTTAGTTTATAATTGTTTATAGTAATCTCTTATTTATTTGTATTATCAGTTATAATGTCTACTCTTTATTCATCACTTTATTTAAATACCATCTCTTCTTTCTTAGATAAGTTAGCTAGAGGTTTGAGTTTCCTTCAGTAGTCTTCTTCCAAGAGGATCTATGTCTTGCAGCTCTTTTAACTATAATTCAGTGTTTTTCTGCTGGAGCCCTATTAATATGGTGTGATGATGGAGGGAAGATTTTATAATCCTATGATTAAGTTTCAGTATTTTAGCTAACCCATCCCCATATTGCTGGGCTATGACCTTAAACAGTGCTTCTTAACCTTTTCCTTTCACCTTTAGGTGATACAGAAAGGTTGAAGTAGGCTGCATGGGGATGATTCTCACTTCCTCCAGGTGGGATGATACTTTGGCAAGATCTTTTCTTTTGGAGAGTAGTTCTTTCTCACAGGGAATGGTGGAAATATTATACAATGATTATTTTCACCCTTCTCTACCAAAGCTAAAGTGTATGCTATGAGAAATTAATGATATTCCTAAAGGTAAACCCTACAAAATTATGGAAGGATTCTCCACCAATACAGGTCCCCACAGTTTCTTCCTGTCATGAAAATCCACACTCAGCCTTCATTTTTTTAAAATTACAACTCAGCAGTTGCTATTAGTTTATGATTCCCAATATTTTTCTTTTGGTAAACAGATCTTAGCTGTGAATCACTAAATTCACCTGTTTCGTCAAATTATGGCAAATGGCATGCAACCCCAAATGGGGCCCAAATTGTTAATTTTTAGTTCAGCTTCTTCTTGTATTAAGGAAAGGAATAATTATTTATAAGTACTGTACATTTACTAAGTACTGTACTGGAACTAAGAATTTAAGATTTAAAATTTATCTACAAGGAATATATTAAAAATATAGACAGCTTCAAAATAAGAGGATTGTAAAATATATGCCACATAAATACTAATCTTAGAAAGCCAAAGCAGCTATATTAATAGCAAATAGTCTTCAGAACGAGGAACATTACTAGGAGCAATGAGGGACATTTCATAATGATATAGGAATAAATTCAAGACATACTATCTATTAATAGAGATTTGAAGTATTCAAATCAAAAGGTGAAAGGCTAAATAAACAAATCAACAATGATACCTAGAGATTTCAACACTCACTTTTCAGTATTTGATTTAAAAAGGAGAAAATTGATAAGAATATAGAAAACTTGAACAAGTCTATCAACTAATTTGATCTGCACAAAGTACCAATCTGATCAGCTCATAAAAAAATAATAAATTCATTTTTAGTGGCCCTGGAGTCTGGAGAGTCAAATAACAAATACTGTGTGTGGTGGGAGGTTGCTCTCTGACAGATGTCACCTAGCCCTGTCTTCACATGATGGAAGAGACAAGGGAACTCTGTTGCTCTTGCTTTTATGATATAATCATCTCCAAAGACTCTACCTCTTAAGATGTTCCCATTAGTGACTAGTTAAACATACAAATTTGGGGGAGGAAGCATTTTTAGACCCTAACAGTTTAACCAACATTCAGAGAATGCTCTACCCAAAGTTCCCAAAGAATACAAAGATATAAAACAAATCTCCACAAATTTAAAAGTACTAAAATCAGAGTATGTTTTTTGACTATATTATAGAAGTAAATTAGAAGACAATAACCAAAAGAGACCAGAAAATATCAGTTATTTAGAAGTAAGATAGTATACTTTAAATAACTATAGGCCAGTGAATACAAGTTATATTAGAAAATATTTGATAATACTATAATACTAATTATATATCAAAATGTGTGGTTTGAAGGCAAACCAGTACTTTGGGAGAATATTTATACTTCTGACTTCTAATTTTAGAAAAAGAGTAAAGAATCAATAATTTGAGCTTCAGAAACTAGTAATAAAGATGACATCAAAACAACTAAAATGAAAAAGGAAATAAATTAGAAATAAAATAGAAAATAATCAAATCATACACACACACACACACACACACACACACACACACACACACCAAAGGCTGTTTCTTAAAAACAAAAACCAAAACAAAACACTAAACGAAACTCTAATTAATCAAGGCAAAAAGAGGGAAGAATTGTCACCAATACAAGGAAGTTTAAAAAGATATCATTACAAATCTTATCATATTAAAAGCATAATAAGAGAAATTATGGTTGATATAATGACAATAAATATATATTCTATCACAAAATGGACAATTATTTGAAAAACATTGACTTATTTCTACATTCACCTCAAAAATAAAAATATAAATGCCCCTCTATCAACATTTTGACTTTATAACTAAAAAGTTTTCTATTAAGAAAACTCTATGTCTGGATGTCCTTAGCAATAAATTATTTCAAATATTTGAGAAGAAAGAGTGCCAAAATTACTCAAAATCCTTGAGGAAGCAGAAGAGAAAAATATACTTCTAAATTCATTTTATGACAACATAACTAATACCTATAAAAGAGAAAGAACTATGTATAAATCTTAATAGATGAATAAAAAGCATTTGGAAAAGTCAGCTAAAAACAATCTCTCAGTGAACCTAATAAAAAACCCTACAAATCTCCAGTTAATATCACACTTAATAATGAATGAAATTTTTTCAAAGATTGGGAATAAGGCAAGCAGATCCACATTCACTATTTCTATTCAGTATTGTCCCAGAAATCCTAGTCAATTCACAAAAGGCCAGAAAATGAAATAAAACTTACAAAGAGTATAAAGGAAGGATCAAAACTCTTTTGAGTCACTTACCACAGGGTAATTAAAATGGAACATCATAAAGAATCTAGAAAATGCTACTAGAACTCATAAGTGAGTTTAGCAAGGTTATAGATACTATTTCAATGTTTTAAAAAATGTATTTTAAGTGTTAACAACAAAAGAATACACTTTATAATAGTGCCCAAAATGAAATTATTAGAGGTAAATTTAACATAATATGTGTAATTCTTTTATACTGAAACCTCCAAAATATTTCTGAAAGTGGTTAAAGAAAGACTCCCCCCAAAGTGTTGCAATTTATTTGTGAATTATAAGACACATTACTGTTAAGATATCATTCCTCCTCAAATTGAAATATAAATTCAGTGGAATCTCAATTAAAATCCCAATAGTTTTCCTGTTTACATCATAGAAATTGGCAAGGTGATTCTAAAATTTATGTGAGAATTCCAACAACCTAAGATAGCCAACTAATTTTAAAGAGGAAGAACAAAATTTGAGGACTTAAAATGCTTGATTCAAACCCTACTATAAAGCTACGTTATTGTGAGCACTGAAAGTTTAGATAGAACAATGGAAAAGAATAGAGTTTATAAATAGACTTGTACATATAAGATTGACCTGTACATATAACAGTTTATAAATAGACCCGTACATATAACAGGTAGGTGAAATAGAAAACAAATTGTCTATTCAACAAGATGCTGGAAAAAATGGATAATCACATGAAAAATATGAACCAAATGTGAATATAATATGTATTTATCAATATATGAAATAACTCAAAAGGAAATCATAGACCTAAACATTTAAAATTTGTAGAAGAAATTATAGGGGAAAATCCTCACAAACTATAATGACTGAAGTTGCTTATGTAAAACATTTGAAAGGATGAATCTCAAAAAATTATAAATTTAATTTCATAAAATTTACATACATTTTTCTCTTACGAAAATATAATTAAGAAAATAAAAGGAAAACCACAAGATGTCTGCAGTACAGATATTCAGCAAAAGAGTATCCAGTATATATAACAAACTATTATATCTCATTAAGAAGAAGATAGTCCAGGTAAAGTGGAGAGATATTAGAACAGATATTTCAGACAAGAATTTATCTGAATGACCACTTAGCACAGAAAAAGCCAAAGGGAAAAATGCATATAAAAATTCTTCAGGAATGACTAAAATAAGAAAAAAATTGATAAGACTAAGTATTGGTAAGGATGTGGGGCAAGTGGAAGCCTTCTATATAAAACGAAACAACCATTTTGGAAAATGGTTTGGTAATTTCTTATGATATTAATCATTACATTTTAGCATAGAACTCAATAATTCTAACATTGAGTTTTTATTCTTAAAGAATTGAAATTACATATTCATGCAAAACCTTTAAATAAATCCTCATAGCAGCTTTATTCATAATATCCCCCAAATGGGAACAATATATCCATCCCATCAACTGGTGGAAATTTAAAACAATTTTGGTCTACCCTATGATGAAAGATTGTTTTTCAATTAAAAAAAAAAAAGAAATTGCTGACTCATAGAATATCATGTTGAATTATGTTGAGCAGAAAAGAACTGACACAAAACGTATATACTCAGTTTACATGAAACTCTAGAAGGAACAAACCTGACCTGGACAGACTGAACAGAGAAGAGGAGGTGGCTGAAGGTGTGGGTTGGTGAGGTTGATAGCAGGGCCCCAAAACTTTAGTGGGTAGTGGAAATATCTTTTTTTTTTAACTAGGAATAAAACCTAGGGGCATTTATCCACTGATCCACATC
This sequence comes from Spermophilus citellus, assembly GCF_964194105.1. Taxonomy (NCBI): domain Eukaryota; kingdom Metazoa; phylum Chordata; class Mammalia; order Rodentia; family Sciuridae; genus Spermophilus; species Spermophilus citellus. The sequence continues at coordinate 91,488,870 of NC_138186.1, read as the reverse complement.
CCATACTGTTTTTTTATTTTTTATTTTTTAGAGACAGAATCTCACTATGTTGTTTAGGGACTCACTAATTTGTTGAGGCTGGCTTCGATCTGGTGATTCTCCTGCCTCAATCTCCTGAGCCACTGAAAAATATCCTATATCTTGAAGGTAGAATAACATTGGTTACACAAATTAATTTATCAAAGATCATCAGTCTATGTATAATCTATTCATCCACTCATCTGATACTTTTACTGTAAGTAAACTAAATCCCAATAAAGTTGGTTACAACAAAGAGCCTATGAGCAGCTAACTTCAATACTCAGATTAATTCTTTAGGATTAGTGAGAAATAATATGGGTCTAGAATCTTTTATTTGATTCCCATAATAAACAATGATTTGATATTTTATTTTCCTCATTTTATTAATTAAAAAATTATAGGATAAATAAATTGCCCAAATTTTCTTGGATATTAAGCTTTGAATCCTCTTGGCTGCTTCTTCAACTCTAAGTGGCTGCCTTCTGCCTGTTCTCAGAAGAGAGACGTGTGCAATATGAACCAATATAACAAGCCACTCTTACTCCTTCCAGAGAAAAGATATCACCTTGATGGTCTGAACTTGCTGTCTTTAAATTTAGACAAGTGGACTAAGAAAGAAGTAATACAGAACAGGAAGGTGAGACAGCAACACCATGGGGAAGAAACCCAAAGGAAGTCATTTGAAGTCCCTTCTAAAATTAAGGTGCTATGATTTAGGAAATCATTGATGAAAGATAATTGTCTTTGAACTGGAACTAAATTTTAAAATCTCAAGTAACTTTACTAGGAAAGATATAAATAGAATTTTAGAAATATCTTTTTGATTGAAGAGAATTTAATTAACCATGGGTTAGAGGATGTATTCTGATTGGTCAACCTTTTAAAATGCAATTTGGATAAGTAGTTGGAGCAAAAGAAGTATGGGGATATAATTTATTGATAGAACTCAAAAACATAAAACAGGTAGGAGGGATATCATGAAAATCATTGGAGATCAGTAGAATAGAGGAAAGGGACCAGCGGTCCTGGGAACAGGGAACTATAGGGGAATAAAATTGGCCAAATTATATTGTTATACTGTGTGCATGTAGAAATGTGTAACAACAAGTCCCACCATTATGTACAACTATATTGCACCAATAAAATATATGAAAAATAAGTTATTAATGACTATTTCTGTTCTTGACTCTAACCAGGTTAGTAATGGAGAGATCCTGAGCTTTGTATCTGTTCTACCTACCTTCCTCCCACTTCTCTACCTACCTGTCCTCCTATCTAGCTTATGTAATTTCCATCAGAAATCAGTGATACACACATTATTATCCTGAGCTACAAATTAAAAAATAAAACTTTGTATAAATACATTTATTGACTATTTGTATTATCTAATTTCTGTCTTCAATACCTGCTGATAGTTTATAAGTATATTTAAGTAAGTCAAATATACTTATTTGGTGTCTATGTAAATTTAGTTAAATTGTTTTTTTTAAATGTTATAGAAATTAAAGGAAACCGTTTCTACTTGACAAAATTCTATTTTGAGCTTAGAGTATTTCATAGGTGGGAATTATTTCTATAAAGCTGACCATAAAAAAAAAACTTTCAAAAAAAAATTTCTATTTTCTCTTTCAAGTTTTAATATTAAATTGGAATTTGTTTTGTAAAACTTTGGGGGATAGGAAAAAAATAAAATTAATCTTAAGTTCTAACTTCTAAAACCATGTTTTGTAAGGAAAGGCAATGAAAAAACAATCTTAATGCAAAAAGGAGTTCTCCACATTGAAGACAGTGCTGGAATTTTACTGAAGTTAAGATTTTCAGTCACGCAGTAGGCCATTAATGGCAAAGCCTTTCTTCTCTGCCACTCAATCTGAACAATACTAATAAAGCCATCAAATTTACAGAATGGGCATGCAGTGTGCCTTGTTCAATTTATTTGCCCACATTAGCATAAATATCTAAAAGTACAAAAAATAATAGAGAGGAACAAGATGCACAGGATCTAAGCTACTGGCCCACTTATTAACAACTACTGATACCAGTGCCCTATCTCCAATAAACTGTGGCAGAACAGCATGTAAATCTACTTACCTAGATCTGCTCTTATCACACTGAGCACTTCCTTATAAAACAGGTTGATGAATTGAAGTAAGGACCATGCACAAGACAAATCAAAATCAAAATTCAAATTGCTATAGTGAATACATGGATGAAGGGGGTTGTTGATTAGCAAAGTCCCAAGACTTAATTAGGTGGTAGGAAGGTAGGATAAGAGGGGAGCTTAATTACAAATGCTTCTTCTTGAGTGTCTGAAAAATTTGATTTATTTTCTTCAAAAAAGTATAATTCTGTTTGGTGATAAACTCTGCAATTGCTATTACCTATTTCTCACATCTGTTACCTAGATAAATATTGAATCTGAAACATAACATGTGAGATAATTTCAGGGTTATTTTTTGAAATATTTAAGTTATTTTTCATGTGAACAATTCATAAAAACGTTTGAAAACATTTCCTCTGTTGAAAATCATTGCTAAGGATTTGCCTTAGAAGTGAGCTTTCCTACTATCCCCAGCTAAGACACTTCATCTTTAGAAACATCTATTTCTTGAATTCCCATTTGATGAAAACCATTCTAACAACAGAAACAATCACATGAAAGTTTTTCTCTAAACATCTGGCTCTGGCTCTGCTACCTCATGCGAGTGTTTCTCATACAATTACATAAGGTGATTCAGGCCGACATTTGAATTGGCACACAGTTTTCATTAGGATTTTCAACATTCTTGAGGGTTAGATAAATCTCAGGGAAATCTGCAGTTGACACATCCAATTATCTCCCTGCTTCAGTTTATAGTAACCAGAGCTGATGTCAGTCCTTCCTTACAAGCAAGAGGGAACTTAACAGTGATTGGATGTAGAAACAGAATGTAAAATTTAATGTTGGATTGTGTTTCCATGAAATAACAAGTTAAGCTTAAATTATTTGAGGGAGAGAGGATAAAATAGTATCCTGGGAAGTTTGTCTACCTCCAAAAGAAGCCCAGGGGCAGCAATTCCCATTACTTGAGTTGACAAGGAACAAGGTGATAATATCATAGAGCTAAATATAAAATAATTATAATAAAATTATCTCCATGCAAGCCCTTGTGGTTAGTAGATTCTGGTAGGGTCCATTTGCCTGGGCAATGCATTTGACACTGTCCCAGGAAAAGTAAATTTAGAATTAAAGCTTTGGATCTGAGGGTCCAGAACCAAATAAAATTCTTTTATGATCATAAGATATTTTTTAAAATATATAGGAGTGTATTTCCATATTGGTAGAGTTTGGTCTTCCAAAACTCATGTAGAAATTTAATTGCCACCTTAATATTAAAATATCAAGGTTTTAGCATGAAGCTCTGTTCTCGTGAATGGATTAAAGCCTTATGACAGGAGTAGGTTAGTAATTTTGAGAGTGGGTTGTTATAAATTTGGCACCATCTGCTCTCATTTTCTCTGATTTGCACTCTTACTTACCTTCCACCATGCCATGATACAGCAAAAAAGCCTTTGCCAGATATCAGCACCTTAGTTTACCAGCCTCATGAACCATGAGCCAAGTAAATATCTATTGTTTACAATTTACCCAGTCTGTGGTATTCTGTTATGGCAGCAAAAAACAGACTAAGACTCATATATAGTAGCCCTATTTAAAAAAAATAAACCTTTTCCATTTGTCCCCAGTTAAATAATTAATTAGAATTTCATTAACTGAGCATGTTTAAAATAAGTCTTTGGCTATTATGTACTTAGATTATATCCCATGCTGGTCTCTAAAGAGAAATATACTTTCTTGGAAGAAGAAAACTCATTGGTTTGAGAAAAAAAACATTTTTTATAAATATTATTCTCTTCTGGTATAAGGGAACATGTTCTTGACATTCAGCTGATTTTTATCTACATCTAAAATTCCAAAGTCAAATCTTTTCAACAGAGCTTCCAGGAACACGAAGAATTCAGCTGTCATTACAATTTTACTTGTAGGGAGACTTTAGAGAGGATTGAGCCAGGAGGAGTTTGAAGCTGGCACTGGACTGCAGAGGCAGCTGAGGGCTGGGGCCATAAGACTACAAATGTCCTGCAGAGGTGGAGGCTTTGTAGAAGCTGCAAAATCTCATCACCAGGTGTCTTCAGTGAGAAGACAGTGCTACTGTAGGATGTAGCATTTTGTGAGGGACCTTCTACATGTAGGGGACTTCAGAAGAGGGTAGCTGGGGTGTCTAGGAAGGAGTCAGAATGAGAAATTCCTCATGACTGCAGAGTGATGGGATGAAGTCCGGGATTCTCAACTCTTTTTCCCATCTTCAGTTCACCTGCAGTACATTTTTTACAGTAAGGGGTCTCCTATGCTGGGGATTCTTCACATGGTAGGACAGATATAGGGAGCTTGGAGTGGATCAAAATCTTGGGGAAATCTTGTGCTAATTTAGGTAGGCACTGATTTAGGAGTAGGAGTAGGAAGGGCATGAATGTAATTGAAGCGTCCTTTAAATGAGATGAACTCTGTTATCATTCTATGCATGAAGAATATCATATATAAGAAAAAAACCTTTCCATTAAATCACTGGCTAAGGGGGAGCATGCCCATGAAAAAATACCTAGTCAGTAACTATTTTTTAGGGTGCGGGCTGTTGTTCATGTAAGTGAGCTGTGTGGATAAGTCTGGGAATGAGAGAACCTGCTTTGTAAAATAGCAGGTATCTTGACTGCCCTGTATAATGAAAGAACCATAATTGGTCTCAAGGGAGGAGCAAACTGGAGAGAAAGAGATGAACAGACAGTGATTTTTAAAGTTTTTTTTGAAGAGCTTGCTTAGTCTCTTCTACAAAGTTTTCCATAAATTTCGAATTGCTTACTAATGATTTTGTTATGTTATTTGGGGAAAAATTCTGGGGATGGTGACAAGCATTAATTGCTCCATTTTCACATTTATACAATTGAGAAATGATAATCTCAGTTATTTCATAAGGTTAACTATCTTTTGATCTCTCTTCAAAGAAAATTTTTCAATTTTGGAATAATTCTATGGGGAGGCATAGACAATGGCAGGGTGGAGTAGATGCTGCAATGAAAAGGCTTGAATGGAAGGAAGTAAATGGAAAAAAAATTTCCTTTTCTTACAATTACTTTTATGGTGTAAAAATAATCATTTGTAAATATATTCAAAATATATTACAAAAATGTATTTGTAAAAATAATCATTGTACACAATGGGATATTACTCAGCAATAAAAGAGAATAAAACCATCTAATTTTCAGGTAAATGAATGGAGTTAGAGAAGATAATGCTAAGTGAAGTTAGCCAATCCCCAAAACCAAATGCCGAATGTTTTCTTTGATTTAAAGAGGCTGATTCATACTGGGATAGGGAGTAGGAGCATGGGAGGAATAGAAGAACTCTAGATAGGGCAGAGGGTTGGAGGGGAAGGTAGGGGGCATGAGGTTATAAATGATGGTGGAATGTGATGATCATTATTACCCAAAGTACATCTATGAAGACATGAGTTGGTATGAATATACTTTGTATATAACCAGAGATATGAAAAATTGTGCTCTATATGTGTAATAAGAATTATAATGCATTTCAATGTTGTATATTAAAAAATAATAATCATTTGTCCTATTGTAACCATTGTTATTCTTTGGTATATTTTTTTCAGCATATTTACATGCTTACACTTATAATTTTGTGTACTATATTAATAACAACATCTTCCTTTTTCACTTGCATATGAAATTCTTATGATAGTATCTCTATTTGTATGTAGCTCCATATCTCTCTATGCATATATTATCTATCTAATTGTCAATTTAGCTGCCAATAATTTTCTGCTAGCTACTAGTGATCTCCTAGTCTAGCTTTCTCACACTCTGGAAATTTTTTTACCCTAAGGTCTGCTCCCTAGTTTTTATTTAGTAACATTTTAACTATTTTAGTTTTAATTCAGTTTGGTCTGAAGACTATGATAATAAATGTATTTCCTTATATATAAAATTCACAACTATGATTTAAAAAGACTAGCTGAAAAAATCCTGAATGGATCTTCCAAAGGCGGCCCACTTACATCTATATTCTTGAATATAACACTATTTATAAATCTTTACTATTTTAGATAACTGTGTCACATACAATTTCTTAATCTAACTTTCTTCATCTTTTAAATTATTTCCTTGGGAAGGATTCCTACTACCCTTCGCAGAAGCATAAATTATGAAGGCTTATTCTAAATTAATTACTGCAAATCAATAAAGATTTAAATGAAATGCCTTATTCTCATTTAGTAAAACACTCACACTCTAGTAGAATAATTCCTGAACCTGATAGTGCTGGACTGGCTATATGACTATATCATTCATTTGAAGGATAGCATCTGCAAACTTATTCTCTTTTCAAGAAGAAAAAACAATTTGGAAAATGGCTTTGCTACTTATCACTTGAAACCTCCCTCCTTTACCCTGTGAACCAGAAAACAGCCTAGGAAAATGCAATTTCATAATATAAAAGGGGCAAGCTAGACTGGCATAGAATTGATTGAGGGAATTTTAAATTACATCTCATACACCTAAAACAACCAATCCCCAAAGTTTAATCTATTATCCCTGTCCTTTTTTCTTTAACTACTAAATAAACAAGATTATTCTATCTCACATAAAAAGTAGCCACACTATTAAGACTACTGATATTTAGGATTCAAAAATTTCTATTGGATGTAGGCTTTTCTTTGAAACCAATTTATATTGCTAAGAATAACATAAAATGAAACAATCTCCTCTCCCAATACTGTCCATAAATAGAATATAATCATAACAATAATAATTTTTTATAGCAAGAAATGTTCATGTTACAATTTTGGGCTTATTGTTATTTTATAACATAGTTTGTAATTAGAAAAATAATTTTGAATTAAATATCAATACTTAAAATTTATTGAAATTATGCCTCATGATTTTTTTAAGCAACATAAAATTAGAGCATAGATCGTTATTTCAATAACAAATTTTAGGATAATATTAAATGATAAAAGGAAGTAGATTATATTAATACCTCATGCTATATTAAAATATATTAACAACTTGAATATTTTTTGAAAGTCCATTTGTGATCAGCATACACTTTGGAATGCTTAGAAACTGTTTCTTCAAGTGACTTTTCATTAATGTTCTCAGAGAAAAAAGTTGTTTCACTCATGGAACTTGGATGGTGGCATTTGATTCTTGGCCTGTGGAGTGTATGGTAGGAACTCCGCCAAGCATACTGCAAATGTAGCTGCATGCTGTATATTAGAGAGAACAGTAATGGGTGGCAAGAAGGACTAGTACCTCCCATTCTGCTGCTGAATTCTTTCAGTTGCGTGGGCATGGAAGTATAACGTATTCATCCCATCCTTAAGTTGGAGACAGTTATTAGGTTGTTAAAAAATGCCTATGAGATTAATCACTTGGAAGATTAGGGCTGCCTTTCCCCTAAGTGTTTATTTTCCATTTTACCATGGAGATAATAATGTGAAAAATTCACATTTTGAGATTAGGCACACCTGCATACTTCTGTCCAATATAGTAATTTCAAGCCACATGTGGCCATTTTTATTTGAATCTAAATTAACTAAAACTAAAAATTGAAATTTCATTTTCTTGCTTTCACTAGGTGTATTTCAAGTGCAAATAGCCACAAGTTAGTAGTGACTACCACATGAGACAGTACAGGTCTAGAGCTACAGAACATTATTGTCACTGCAGAGAGTTCTATAGGACAGTGCTGAACTAGCTTTCATATTTCATAAAGAATCTATTTCTAATTAGAAGCCTATTCCTTGCTTGATTTCTAAACTGAAACATACATTAAATAGTGAACAAACAGTAGTATAACAAAATACATGGTTACTTTAAACACATAAAATTAAATTTGATAAATGTTGCTTATGCAGGTTTATAATAAGATAAAACAACTTTTATATGCATTGGTAAAAAAAAAAATCCCCAAAGGAAACTTGGTGATGCTTATAAGCTGAGTCTGGAGGCAGCATTTGCATAGGTACAACTAACCCTCTAATGTTCACAGGGAAGGCACAAGTTCAGGATAATTTCTAAATAATTTATTCAGTGCCTATTATTCTCTCATCTTAAAATTGCAGGTTTTTTTTCTGCTTCATTGTTCACAATATATTGTAGTAATGGAAAGGAAAATACAGTGCACTGATTAATGATAATATTTTGCTTTCCTTTGCTTAGTTTTTCCTGGAATAAGATGTTTGATCATAGTTTCTATATTACAAAGAAATATTTTCTTATTCCATTTACCATCAAACTATAACCTATCAAGACTTTACCTGAATGATGTCTTTTAAATTTGGGGTATACACATATTAGAAAGTCAATTTTTGATTCAGTTATAATAGGTAAAAATATATCATGACTATTACCTCAAATTGTACAAAAAGCAATACAAATACTAAACAATATGAAATGATTTTGAAATAAAGCATAAAAGAAGATTTGATGACAAATATTTCTAAGTATAAATGGGGAAAAAGGAAGGTAAATTGTATTATGTTCAAATTAAAGGACTTCTTCTCATCAAGCACCACGATAAGAAATGAAAGGTATGTTAGTCAGCTTTTTATTACTGTGACCAAAACACCTGACAAAAACTACTTAGATGAGAAAAAGATTATTTTGGCTCATGGTTTCACAAAATTCAGTCCATGTTTCATTGACTCTGTTGCTCTGGGCCCAAGGTAAGGGAGAACATTATGGAGGAAGGGTGTGGTGGAGGAGCACTGATCTGCTCATGGTGGCTGGGAAGTAGAGATAAAGTCACAGGGGCCTACAGGAAGGATGAACCCTTCTAGAACACACTCCCAGTGACCCATCCTCCTCCAGCTATGCCCCAATGCCCGCAGTTATTGCCTAGTTAAACTAGTATGAACTGATTAGGTTACAGCACTCATTATCTAATCATTTCACCTGCTGTATTAATGCAGGAGTGTTTGGTGGACACCTCATTTCTAAACCAATACATTCTGCCCCTGATCCCCCAAAGCTAAGGTCCATCTCACAATACTGAATGCATTTAGCCTATCTTCAAGAATTCCCATAGACTTAACAGTTCCAGAATTGCCCCAAAGTCAAAATCCAAAGTCTCATCTGAGACTCAAGACAAATGCTTGGCTGTGATTCTTCTATAAAAATTAAAATCAAGTTATATTTTTCCAATGTACAATGACCCAGAGTAAAACACATTCCAAAAGGGACCAACAGGAGCATACAAAGAAGAAATAAGACCAAAACAAAACCAAACCCCAGCTGGGCAAACAAGGCCTGCAATTCTATACACAATATATAAGACATAGAGTGATGAGATATGCTCTTCAAACAGATTGGGCAGTGCCACCCACTTTTAGCCCAGCTCTCTCCACAGCCAGCAGCATGTCTTGGCAGACACTCCATGTTCCTGGCATATTTTAATTTCTGTGTTCTCCATTCCAGTTTCAGCTTTACCTTTGCAACTTCATGCAATACCTTCTTGGGGGCAACTTGCATGGATTCTGACCCTGCTACACTTTGCTTCATCTCCAGTCTTTTCTTTGAAATCTCAATGGAAGTCTCAATGACCCCTAGCATCCTACATTCGGCAGAACTAACACCAAATGGATGACACTCAAGTTGGCTGACAGCTTTCTCAGGAGCTGGGCCTCCTGTAATCATGCTGTAGTAGCCTCTGAGTGTCTGGGTGGCTGAACACTGTTACCCAACTTCCAGCCATCCTTGTATGAGCAGGGTGTCTTCCTGATCTCTTCTCAAAGGAAGTTTCTCCTCTGCATACTTGAGCTTGCAATGGGTGTAGTCTTGCAAACTCCTGAGATGCCTTTAAGCCCTTATTTGTATTGTCTCTGCAAAGTATTTGACATGATTTTAGTGACTGTAATCTCTTCAACAATCATATCTTTCTTGGCCCCACTTTTTCATATACTTTTTTACTAACTGAACATTTTAAAAAGTCTTCCTTCTCTGCTTCCTACTCCCAATTTTCACAGAAAACTTGACAAATAGCTGCCAGGAAAATCCATGCCACTGCCTGAATGCTGTGCTATATTGAAATTTCTCCTACCAGATCAATTTGACCAGCACTTTTGAATTCAGACCCAGAAGAAAGTCTCAGGACATGAACAAAATGTAGACAAGTTCTTTCTCAATAGGCCAGGTTCCAGCAGAGTCCCCTGAAACCTCATAAGCATAGTCTTTATTGTCTTTATTCCTCTGGTCTTCTGAATCACCCATAAATCTCCACTTACAACATTCTTTTTTTGCCATTATTATATTTATTGGTTCTTTTTAGAAAGAACAAAAACAGTTATTATAAAAAAACCAGTGCATAACAATATGATTCATTTTGACATAATTATAAAAGCATAGAATACAATTTGTTCTAATTCACTCCCCAGTACTTCCCCTTTCTCTTTCCTCTCCAACCCCCAACCCCTCACATTCCCTTCCCTCTACTCTACTGATCTTTCTGCTATTTACTTGTCATTTTATTTTATTTTTTTAAATTAGTGTCTTGTGGATGTACGTGATGGTGAGATTCACTCTGATATATTCAGATATCTACATAGGAAAGTTAGGTCAGACTCATTTCACTGTCTTTCCCTACCCCATCTCTACTCCTTTCTCTTTATTCTTCATTGTATAATCCACTGACCTTTCTTCTATCATTGTTTATTCTCCCACTCTATTTTGTATTAGCTTCCACATATCAAAGAAAACATTCAACCTTTTGGGGATTGGCTTATTTCACTTAGTGATGAAGTTCTATCCATTTACAGACAAATGCCATAAAGTCATTTCTTGTATGACAGTGTAATACTTTTCTCTCTGTATATATACCACATTTTCTTTATCTAGTCATATGTTAAAGGGCACTATGCTTAGCTAGATAGCTTGGATATTGTGAATTGAGCTGATATACACATTGATGTGGCTGCATAACTGTAACACATTGATTTTATATCTTTTTGATATAAATGGAGGAGTGGGATGGCTGGGTCATATGGTGGTTCAATTCCTAGTTTTTTGAAGAATCTTCATATTGCTTTCCAGAGTGGTTGTACTAATTCACAGTCCCACCAACAAAATTTGAGTATATCTTTTCTCCCATATCCTCACCAACATTTATTGTTACTTGCATTCCTGATAACAATGTAGTTTTAATTTTATTTCCTTAAACATTTTTCATAACTTGTTGACCATTTTTATTTCTTCTTTTGAGAAGCTTAGTTTCTTTGCCCATTTATTGATTGGGTTATTTGTCTTTTTGATACTAAGTTTTTTGAGTTCTTTGTATATCCTGGATAATAATGCCCTGAGGAGCAGTTGGCAAAGATTTTTCTCCCAGTCTGTTGGCTCTCTTTTCACACTCTTGTTTTCTTTGCTGAAAATATGTTTTTTAATTTGATGCCATCTCAATTATTCATTTTTTATTTTACTTCTTGTGCTTTAGGGGGTCTATTTAAGGAAGTCATTTCTTGAGCTGACATGTTGGAATGATGGACCTACAAATTCTTCTAGCAGTTGCAGAATTTCTATTCTAATTCCTATGTTTTTGATCCACCTTTAGTTAAGTTTTGTGCAGGATGAGCGATAAATATTAAATTTATACTACATATAGATTTCCAGTTTTCCCAACACAATTTGTTAAAAAACCTATCTTTTCTTTTCTTCAACATATGTTTTTTAGCACCTTTGTCTGGTATGAGATAACTATTTATGTGGGTTTGTCTCTGTGTCTTCTATTCTGTTTTATCAGTCTTCATGCCTGTCTTGGTGCTAGTACCATGCTGTTTTTGTTACAACAGGTCTGTAGTATTATTCAAGGTCCACTTTTCTTGCTAAGAATTGCTTTGTCTATTCTAGATTCCTTATTTTTCCACATGAATTTCATAACTGTATTTTCTAATCCTTTGAAGAATGTCATTGGAATTTTAATAGAAATTGCATTAAATCTGTAGAGTGCTTCTAGTAGTACGGCCATTGTGACAATATTAATTTTGCCTATCCAAGAATAGGGGAGATCTTTCCATCTTCGAAGGTCTTCTTCAATTTCTTTCTTTAATGTTCTATAGTTTTAATTGTAGAGGTTCTTTAACTCTTTTGTTAGACTGGTTCCCAAGTGTTTTTTATGCTATTGTGAATGACATAGTTTTTATAATTTCCTTTTCAGTTGATTTTTCTTTAGAATATAAGAATTTGATTGATTTTTGAATGCTAATCTTGTATTCTGCTACTTTCTTGAATTTATTTATGAGCTCTAAAAGTTTTCTGTTGAAAATTTTTGGGTCTTCTAAATATAGGATCATGTCATTGGCAAACATAGATAATTTGCCATCTTTTTCTCCTATTTATATCCCTTTAATTTTGTTCCCTTGTCTGATTCCTCTGGCTAAAGTTTCAATGACCATGTTGAGTAGGAGTGATTAAAGTGGGCATCTCTATCTTGTTTCCGTTTTTAGAGGAGATTCTTTCAGTTTTTCTCTATTTGGAATAATGTTAGCCTTGGTTTTTCATATATAGCCTTTATAATGTTGACGCTAATTTCTTCTGTCCCTAATACTTCTAGTGTTTTAAACATAAACAAATGTTGTACTTTGACAGATATTTTTTTTCACACCTATTGAGATAACCATGTGATTTTTATCCTTAAGCCTATTCATGTGGTGAAGTACATTTGTTTATTTCCACATGTTGAATCAATCTTACGTCCCTGGGAAGAAATTCATTTGATCACATCCTATCTTTAAAATGTGTTTTTAAAAATGAATTTTGCCAATATTTTATTAAGAATTTTTTGCATCAGTGTTCACCAAGTATATTGATGTAAAGTTCTACCAGATCTTTAAAGAAGAACTAATACCCATCTGCCTCAAATTATTCCATGAAACAGAAAAAGAGAAAAGACTGCCACATTCATTTTAAGAAACTTGGAAGTCTGATACCCAAACCAAATAGAGACACATCAAGGAAGGAAAACTTTATTCCACTTACAGCATTATAAATTGTCTCCACCCTGCGTTTTCAAACTTCCAGACTCCTCCCAGAAACAAATTAGTTGTGGGAATGAGTATACTCCTGACACCAATTTCTGTGTTACTCAGCTTTTTGTTGATGTAACAAAAATATCTGAGAAGAATAACTTAGGAGAGGGAAAGTTTATTTTGGCTCATGGTTTCAGAGATTCAGTCCATGATCCATTGATTCCATTGCTGTGGGCCCAAGGTGAGGCAGATTATCATGATGGAAGGACATGGTAGAGGATTTCTGCTCTTCTCATGGCAGCTGGGAAGCAGAAATCAGCCAAGGAGCCACAGTGAAGATGAACTTTTTCAGGGCACTTTCCCCAGTGACCCACCTTCAGTTTTGTTGATCATCAGATAAATACATATTGAAGCTATGATATTCCTTTGTGATATTTTGGTAATAAGTACAAATACTAAAAATACCAACACTCAGACTCTGTTGGATAGAATGTAAATTTTATCAACCTCTCTGGAAGACTATTCAGCATTAAAGCTGAACGTATAAATATATTATCACTAGAAATTTTACCCCTAGTTTTATAGCTGGCAGAGTATGTACAAATGTGTGTTAAAAGGTATGCACAAGAATTTTTCATAACAGCATTATTCACACCTGCACCTTGAAACAATCCAAGTTTTCATCAAGAGTAAAATGGATTCATCTGGTCTAGTTATATTACAGAGGAATTCTACACAGCAATGAGAATGAGCGAAATACAACATATGCAACAACAAAGACACAGCTCATAGAAATAGTATCATGTAAAGCCGAGCCTGGTGGCGCATGGCTGTGATCCCAGAGGCTCGAGAGGCTGAGGCAAGGAGGATCATGAGTTCAAAGCCAGTCTCAGCAATGGCGAGGCACTAAGCAACTCAGTGATACCTGTCTCTAAATAAAATACAAAATAGGACTGTGGATGTGGCTCAGTAATTGAGTGCCCCTGAGTTCAATCCCCAGTATCCCCGCCCCCCTCCCCCAAATAGTATCATGTAAAAGAAACAAGACACATTTGGGCACATGATTTTTGGAGTCCATTCATATAAAATTCAAAAGTTATAAACTAATCTACGCTATTTGCTAAATCAGGATGGTGGTTACTCATTCAGGAATAGTGACTAAAAGGGAGTGGTTATACGGGTCTGTTCACTTTTGTATTCTTACATTGAGCACTTTTCTGTGTGTATAATTTTTCAATAAATACAATACAATAAAATGTTTATCTTTAAAAAGAGTAACAGATTTTCAATTTATGACTTTGGCATAGAGATTTACACCTGGGCAAAGTTTTTGGACAAAGCTCTTCTGTTAACAAATACATCCAAAATGATATAGGCAGGAAGCCTAATAATTAATGCCCACTTCTCCCTTGTGAGAAGATCCACAGAAAATAACATCCTACAAAAATGTCCATAAGAAAACACTGAGGAAAATCTAAGTGATTTTGCTCAAGAGTATCCAGCAAAGGCAAGGTTTTTGTTTTCTAAGCCCTACCAGATGGTCACAGAAAGTCTTCTGATTGTGTCAATCTTGGGACAAAACGCTCTGATGTCACTGAAACTGAGAACATGCACAGGAGGAAAAAGATAAGCCTAACTTATTTGAGAATGTTTTCTGTTCACACATATTGACCTTAGTGACCTCTAACAGCCATCAGAATTGTGCTCTGAGAAAGCCTCAGGGTGCATCTGCTTACTCATGATACATTGATGTCAGTTCAGAGAACTCAGATTGATGGTACAAAATGTACTCAGATCACCATGGGCCTCTTTCCAATGAAATGTCAAGCTACATGTGCTTGAGCATTTTGAATTTATAAATTTGCAAACATATTAGTTTGTCTACATAGTTAACACATTAGTGAGGGAAGTGTATTGTGCAGGTCATTTATACAGAAAGCAAAATGTCACCTAACACCACTGTTGGAAATTAATTATATTTTAAATTCTCTTGGGATAAACTGTCATGTTACCAAAATTTGCAAGGGAAAAAATTGTATGCTCAATTAAGTTCAAAAAACAAGACTAAAGCTCCCAGACTACACTCCTTCATAATTTGTATACTTTATGCCAAGACGAGTTAAGTTCATTACCTTCTAGGACATTTCTAAGTATTAATATACACAAGTGAAAACAAACACTGCTTAATATTCTCTGAAATTAGCTGAAGGGCATTTTAAATGGTAAATCTTCCTCCCTAAAAGAACTTAGAAAGGTAAAAGAAGCTTTTTAAAAGAGAACTTTATTTTGAAAAAGTAAATTGCAAAAGAGTTTATGAAGAATCACTAAAATGCAAAAGGGAAGTGTTTGGAACAATTCCAAATATAGGAACAGACTTTGCCAAAAGAAAGATTATGTTGTTGTTGTTTGAAGAACTTGACTCATTAAAATCTACTTATATAGGTGATGAATTTTGCGGGGTGAAAATTTCCTAAACTTTAGAGAAAGAAATGTGATAATTCTTGAATCCGTCCTTGAGGTAGGGGGTCCATGAAGAAGAAATTTAAGTCTGCAGAATGTGTTTCATCTGTGAATATTAAGAAGAAACCCCATGAGGTTCACATTTAATCTACATTCACTGAAAACACTTGTACCTTTTACACTTTGCTTATTCATGCAACTGGATTAACTAAGTACATAAACTGCTGCTTTCAGCTCTAGCTCTCCTGTTTTCTGCCGGTAAAGGTCACACTGACTCATACACGAAACTTTTTGTTTATATCTCAGAGGTAGCTGACCCCATTGCACCTGCTTTTGAATATTTGGCAACAAACTAGCTTGCAAATGAATATGGTCTTTCAAGAAGTTGCTTATTTTAAAATGAAATTAGCATTTCCATAGGTGCCAAACCACTGGCGGAAGAGAATGGAGACCTCTGTGTAAGGGAAGACAGGTACATTGTGGAACTGTGGCAGCATCTGCATGCCCACTTCATCCTACAGATGATGTCTCTGAATGATTGTTGAATGAAAGAATGGACGAATGAACAAACTTGTTTCCTTTGTTCCTTTTTACCCAATCACCAACAGTTAATTTTGTTTATAGAGATGTATTCTATATCTACATAGAGAAGGAAATATGGTTTAAGTATCTCTTCTTTTTCCACAGTTCCCTCTGCCTTCCCAGCAAATATCAAATATACATGTTACATGTTACGTAGACTAAAGTCTTTATTGCTACAGAGACTGATGTTCAAGCATTTAGGATTATCTTCCTTTTAGGTTAACCAGTGCCCAAACCCTTCCAAATGATATGGATGGAGCCAAAAGGGATAAATCTGAAAGGTACTAAAGATTAAATGTGAAGGTGAGAAGGCAGTGGATATAAAGGTTAGATTTTATTCTGTAATCCAGCAGAAAACCGGGGGAGGTTTGGGATAGTGGAATAACATGGGCAGATGTGTTTCTTAGAAAGTTAGGGTACCATTGGTTTAATTGATTGATTTTTGGATATTCTGAGGTAGGATGTGAGTTTAGAAGTCATCTTAATAGCACAGGTCAAAGATAATCTCTGCTGTGAGCCATTAAGGTAGTTGTTACCCTTAAAGGAACAGCTTTTGGGAGAGCACATGAGGTCAGGGGACCCACAGACACTGGTGAATTCTGCTTCTTGGTCTTGATGTTGGATATCAGGATTTGTTATTTGCAAATATGCATTAGTTATATATTTTGTGCAACTTTCCATAAAGATACTTCAGTAAAAGAAATGTAAAAATTAAAAAAAAAATCGACTAAATCAGGGCAGGAGTGAATAGGAGGAATTTTAGAGATAGAGAACAAAAAAGATTTGCCTACTAAAAAGAAGCAGAGAGAAGAGGAAAGGAGAAAATAAAAGATGATTTTGAGATATGTAGTCTTAGAAGTGGAAGTCAGTTATTTTCTTTATAGAGTTAGGAACCTCATGAGGAGGATCTCCTTTTTAGGTGGAACCAAAAAAGAATAATTGAGATACCAATGAGATTCTTAGGTGGGATTCCCCAATAACCAAATGTGAATGTTATTTGGAGCCCAGATAAGTGTTAAATAGGAGCTCACTGAAAGTCATACAGGCAGAAAACTGTTGAAATAGTAGAAATACAGGAGGTCCCTAAGTGAGTAAGGAAAAATAGTCTAGTACTAACTCTTAGAAAACTGCATTTATTTGGAAATTTTACCATATACCAGCCTAGTTCATGACACAGTAGTTTTGGAATAAAATTTGTAAATGTATATAGCTTTTTTAAAATGGTAATTTTTAAAGCATTTTTATTTTCTGTATTTTCCAAATTGTCTTTAATAAATAATATATATTTTTTACTTATATAAGAAACTCATACAATGAAATAAAAATATTTTATGTGAAATGACAGGAGGCTGAAGGTAGCAGCATTGTTTAATAACTGAAAAAAAAAACAATCATCCTTCTGAATTATTTTCTGTATTTTGTCTAAAATATAGGTGTTTTTAATCATTTGTTTTTAAAACTTTTCTGTAAAGCTATGTAACTAGATGGGGTTAGTGATCTATGGACAAGCAGATTGACCTCACCATTTTTACCTTCTTTGTGTTTTTTAAATTGCATGCAGTTAAGCAAGGGAAAATATAGGTATATTTTCAGTGAATAATAAGGATAAGTGATCTAATTCTAAGAACGTAATAGTAAAAATTTTAATGGGAAAGCATAAGTTATATTTAAAACTTCATATGATGTGTTCTTATTTTTCAATTTAGTCCTATTTCAAGTGATTAATCAGTTCAATAATTAAAAGAACCTTTATAAACAATCAAAAATTCATAAAGGGAAGGTAGCAATTCTTCAAGAGATTCCCTAACCTGTTCTAAAAGATTTCAATTATCAATATAAACTTTCTGAAACTCTCCACTATTATGTAATATACATAAATCTCTGTGAACACTAAAAATTTGACATTCCAGTCATGATTTCTTTTGGACTGATAAATGTGCTTTGGTGACCCTATTAGACTATTAATACTTAATGCTGACAAGGGATTGCTTTAGCTGTTACTTGCTAGAGACCAATGACAAACACACACCTTGATAGTAAGGTTCAATGAGGCATTAAATCTGCCATCCTCAGCTGAATAATACAGATAGAAGGGCTGATTTTCCATAGTATTTCAGCCCTAGAAGAAAAGCTAGTTTGATATGGGCACGTTTGTAATACGGAAAATATTTTATGTAAGAGTGCAGGGCAACTTGTGGGATTTGTAAGAAAAAGTCTTGTTTGGATATAGGTTCCTGGAGTGCAAAATTTCTTTTATGTTCCAATACACCATTCTAAAATTCCATGAATTATGTGTTTGTTACTTGTTTAATAAAAGGGATGGTGATTAATATTTGCAACATCTTAACTTCTTTATATTTTAATAATATTAACTTCCCAATATATACATTTTATCTTTGAAAACTAGGGGGCCAGAAAAACTTACCAAGAAATATTAATAATTTAGAGTAAGAATAGATGATAACTATATAAGACAAATTAAAAAGTTTTTCCTTCTTTAGTTAAAATAATTTTTAGAAGGATGAGATTAGAGTATGAATTTTTCTCATGGTTTTCCCTGTTAGTGCCTAATATTCAATAAAGATGCTAAAATACATTAGTGATGTAAAATGTTCATTGCAGAATTCCCAAACATAGAAAGATTACCCTAATTTCACTAAGGACCCATACATCCTCACCCTTGTTTCCATATTTTAAAACCTTCAATGCAATGAACATCTTTATTTCTGTCCCTCCTTCTATTCTGAGGTGATGGATGGATTCTTCTCTAGGCAATGACGAATCAAGATGCTGGAGGGAACAAGGCCAACACTATCACTAGCCTTCCTTTTCAAAATGTTCCAATCAAATATTCATCTTTTTCCAAATAGATGTCGGACAAATCCATTTTGACCCAGAACCAAAACAATTAAACCAAGTCTAGAATCACTTACTCTGGCTAAGGTCAAACCCTGGTAAATATGTGTTTCGAAACTTCATTTTGTAGAGAATTTAATCCAATTCTTTTCACATGAGGAAAAGCTAATAATAAAAGTTGATGATTGTAAAAGTGAGACCAAAGAGCCACAGGACATATTTATCTTGGAAAGAAAATTAAAAGATCAAGAAGATTGGCCATAAAACATTTTATACAAGTTTAGATTAAACCAACATTTAAAAGATAAATATTTTGCATTTTTATGCATATATTCAAGATAAAAATAGATGCTGTACTGAAAATTTTTTTTAGAAAAACCTAAATAAATATTTCTTCCATAAATTATTTCTGAACTATATACATATGAGAAACTGTGTTATAAGTCTTTTTTAAATAAAATATTTTTCAAAGAAAATATATTTTCAAAATAATGTATGTAGACTGTTCAATCTGATTCATTTCTAAAATAGGAGTCAAAATCTCTTCAATGTGTTAAGTGTTTGCCTTATGGATTCCTAGGGAATGATGACTAGGGACAGAAATAATTAAAGAGATTTACCATCATTTTGTTGGTTTCTATGTGTTTCCAAATGGTAAAACCAGTGTAGTTTTCTAGCAAAGAGCAGGGAAGAGGATATGGCCCTCATGCCACCTTATATGGCACCACAGGGACCACATACTAGTCAGATTCCAGTAGGAAATACTCAATGTAACATAATTAGAATTTTTCTTTTCTTCTCACAAATGGGTAATTTACTCTGTGTAGGTGGAGGAGAAACCCACGGGAGAGTGCTGCACTGCACTGTCACTATATCTAGGCAGGAGGGGTATAGGGAAAGACAATTTCTTGGAGCTTGGAAAGAGGAATACATGTGGATTTGAAGGTCTTGAGAGGCAAGTGGGTGACACCATTCACTCTGGGTGACGTTGCAGGGTTGGACAAGAAAATACATTCCCTGGCCTGCCTTTGCCCTCTATTCTATTGCTGGGGTTCCACATTGGCTGGGTGATCAGATGGAGGTAAAAGTGAAAGGTGTATGTAATCCATTGCAGGTACAGCTCCAAAGTAGAGAGCAGGTGAAGAGAGGTAGAGACTTGACCTTGAGGGGTTAATTGGAGTTATGAAGCACAAACCTTTAGCTTATGGATTGATGACCAAAAGAGTCTATTTCCTGTTCTCAAGGATCTACTCATCACTTTAAAGTCTAGCTTTCTTTATTCTCTTTCTTTTCAACCTAAATTATATCCAGAGTAGCTCTTTTTTCTCTCTCTTTCAGTGGTCTCTGAATCTTCTTTAAAAAGTGTTTCTTCATCTTTAAAAGCATTGCTTTATATGCACATTCTTTAATTATTCTTGCATTTGTATACACATACATGTGTTATCCAAATTAAAACACATGTCCATGATACATGTAAAAGTTTTTATAAGAAGGTTTTTCTCATCAAGTCCATTTGAATTGTAATTTAAGAAGTAACAGTGTGACCTAGTTTAGCAACACTTGCAAATTTGAAAGCATATTCCTAATTAATTTTCTGGGTTATCAAATGACATGTTGAGAAAACTCATCCTCATAGCCAACTCTCCAGAGCCTTTAGGTAATATTATATAATTTCTAACTCTTATATATGATCTTGAAGCCATACATTGACTGTACTGAGACCAGACTGGTCAAGATTATCCTATTCCAGATGAAGATAAAAAGTTTGTAAGGCTGTGACCAAAATGTTTTTATTTCTCAGAATAACACTCACTAACTTGCATTACTTATCTGTCCTTGGTCATCTGCTTTAAAATTGCCTATATTGTGAAAGAAAGAGTTTTGATATGATTTTTCTCTTCAAAGTGTTACAGAGTTGTTCAATAGAATTCTCTAGGATAGACCTAGACTTAGACACATTTTTTTTTATCAAGTCTTTGATTAATGTATAGACTTGACTACTACCAATTCTCATGTCACTTAAAAAATGTACGTAGACACTGCTAGTACCCTTTGGATTCCTCTCACTAGTTCTGTCTCCTATTTTCTTTTTATATTGCTGCTAACTGATTGCACTTGCAATCTTCACAGAATTGTGTTTAGACACTAGACTTGAACCCATAGATCCAAAAGACTGCAGAGCTTAATAGAATATGTTTACCCTAAAAAGCAAACATTGATGTTGATGTGATCTTTTCTGTGCAATAGAGGTGCAGAGTCTAGATCCTGGTGCATAATAGTGTCATTTCATTTAACATTTATGACAAATAGTGTTTAATGCAGGAAACAAAAGATACATGTATTTCAAGAAGAAAATGATTTAAATATGGTGCATTGCAACATAATTACTGGGTGGGATAAAGAAGCAGAGACTAGGTTGATCCTCCATAGAATACCATGAGAGTGACTTGCCAGGAGAATTACTCTCTCTCTTTTAATTAAGAAAGTTAGAGAATCCAAAGGTTGTCATTGAACAGAGTGAGTTCAAGAACATATTACTATAATTGCAATCATAGTATCAGGAAGGAACAATTGCTTCAAGTGCCTGGGAATTCTATGTAGAGCCCAGCTCCCTCAGTTGCAAATGTGATACAACACTCATGAAGTTGGTGATCAGATGCTGGAATGTCCATAAACATTCTTGTCAACAGAAAACAGCCAAAAACAGAAAGAAGGTGGCCTCCACCTCATTTATGCGTTCCAAATATCTTATGATTGCTCCTAATTGGCAGACTTATTTTCCAACTAAAATACTAGCTTGCAAAAATGTTTGAGAAATGAAGTTTGAAGCTTTTCACTCAATAAAGCACTGGATGGCAAACTTGAAGGAGGTAGGAATAATTGCTGAGTGCTAATCCGGGCCATTCTGTTGCATAACTCTAGGGAACATCATTCATCATGCAACTGGTGGCCTCAAGCAGCCAACTAACTGTTATCACTCATAGTATCAATTAAAGATCATCAAGAGTCAAGTGTTGAACTTCAAGTATAACACTTTAAGATACATGTTAACAAAATAGTGTTGTTCAAGCATAGTCATCAAAATGGTAAAAGGTTTTAGAGACACATAAAAAAAAAGAAAGGAATGAAGATGGAAATTAAAGCAGCAATCTGTAAGCATTAGAGGAAGCAGGTGTGAACTTGCTTTGAGGTTCAGTGGATATCAGAAGATAAGTATGGATAAGTGAATGAAGCAGGTTTAAGTTGGGATTTTCATTTGAAATTTCATTTAATACTTCTTTTAAATTTAAAATTCTGTAGTCCTGATCTGTTCCAGATCTCTGTAGATAGATCAAGGGTCCCCTGACATTATCTGGAAGGTTCAAATTAAAGTGATTTGAACAGATCCTTCATTTTCATTATTTTAAACATCAATTTTATTACCAGTGAAGTGAGAGAGGAGTAACATTTTCATCTCTTTTACCCTGATATTTTTATTTTTTCAAATATTTAATTTTCCTTATCCTGTATTTAAATAGTGGCTTTTTGTCCTGCAAGGTTTCAAGAGAAAGACTCTCTGACATTAAAAAGGCTTTATTCATTAACAATTTAATGCCATTTTTTTGGTAAATACTTGTTAGGAAACAAATATTCCAGGCAAATTTGGAAAAAAATGAAGTGAGCGCATAGCTTGGTAGTTTGGGCAATTGCAAATCAAAATGAATTCAAACAGGAAAATAACGTAAAGTATATTAATAATTTGAGAAATAATAATCCAAAACTCAAATGTTTTATGGGCAATAGAAACCTAGACTACTGTATTGCCAAAAGAGACACAGATGAAACCAGAGAGCAAATGATTTTGCCATGTGTGGTGTCAATAAATTAAGACTGATGCAACTTTGGCCTGTTAAGGTAGGATCCTCATGGACAGGGTGGAGATGGTTTTATAGCTTCAAAGCTCAATAGTCAGTTCTGTGCAACTCCATTCTAGAAATAAATGGCAGAGAAGTGGAAAAATTTAAGGAAGCGATTTAGGTAAAAATGATTCTGAATCATGTTTAACCTGAAAATATGTATATATGACTGACAGAAAAATTATGTACTAAATCTAGAAAAAGTAACATTAAGGCCAAATATAAAAAATAAAATATACAAATGAAAAGTCATTTCATATAGCTAATGAAAACTGCAGTAGGATATTGTTTGAGTCAGCTTTTTAATTATTTTTTTTTGTCTTTGCTGCTGTGACTAAAAGACCTGACCAGAACAATTGTAGAAGAGAAGTTTATTTAGGGGCTTACTGTCTCAGAGATCTCTGTTCATAGACAGCCAGCTTCATTTCTCAGGGCTTGACTTGAGGCACAGCATCATGGAAAGAGTGTGGCGGAGGGAAGCAGCTCACATGATGATCAGAAAGCAGAGAGATTCCACTTATCAGATGCAAAATATATACTCCAAAGAGTACCTCCAATGAGCTCCCTCCTCCAGGACACCCTATATAGCCTGTCAGAGCATTAATTTACTGATTGGGTTAAGTCTCTGATCGGGTTAAGTCTCTCATAACCCAATAATCTCTCCTCTAAACCTTCTTGCATTGTCTCACACATGAGCTTTTGGGGGATACCTCATATGCAAATCATAATAAGTATATATAAAAAAACAACTTTTTTGGTGGGAGGGGAACTAGGGATTGAACCCAAGGACACTCAACCACTGAACTGCATCTCCAATTCTCCAGTCCTTTTTATTATTTTACTTTAAGGCAGGGTCTTGCTAAATTGGTGATGATCTGGATTAATTGCTGAGTCTGGCCTTGAACTTGTGATCCACTTGCCTCAGACTGTGGAGTCTCTGGGATTACAGGCATGGTCCACCATGCTTGGCTAAGAAAACAAACACCCATCCCCCTGCAAAAACAACAACAACAACAAAAACCCTCTGTTATATAAAAAATCAATAATTGAAAAATAATTTTTTTAGAGGTGAAATAGGAAAACAAATAAACATACAAGTTAATAATTGCCAAGGTCAGCAATAAATTACACATCTCATAAATTCTAATGTTTGTTATATGTAATGGAAGAAGACAATATAAATGATATCCTCAAAATACATATGCAAAACAAAAAAAAAAGTTTAAATACAAACAATTAACACATAGAAAATGGTGAAATTTAAATTAAGTAGCTCTAATTTTGGTTATCTGCACAGTATGAAAACAATCTTTTTTTTTTTCTGGAATTCAGAACACTTTTCATAGCATACTTTAGTTCTGTTTCTCCAGAAGATAGCTCTCATCCCCCATACTCTAAGGTGTGCACGCTGTTCCTAAGTAGAAAGGACACGCGTCATATGTTGAGCACAGCCTGATTGTTGACTATTGTATGAACCTGAAAGTAATTAGCTTAACTACTTGTCCTTAGGCCATGTCTCTTAAAGGCAAAACATTAGAAAACAGGGGAATGTTTTGATCAGTGGGCCAATTTGTTTCCCATACAACAGTTGGTTAAGTAGTTAGTACTGACAGGCAAAGACTAAGAAGGAGACGGGGGGGCAGATCTCCTCCAGGTCAGAGCTTATCAGGTTGTTGCTTGGATTTGGAGATATGAGATTTTCTTTATGGAGAAAGCAGATGAGATGTACTCTGGGTGAGGCTGGCTAGTACCTGGCAAGATCCATAGTCAGGTGGCCTTGTATCATGTACATATCACCTGCTAAGTGCCAGGCACTCTTCTGTTTGCTATCCATAAGTTGTTACACATTTTCTCAGACTTGTGAAGTAGATATTATCGTGATATCATCTCCATTATATAGGGAATGAACTTGAGATGCAGAGGTTAAGCTATCTGCCATGACAAACACAATATTCAAACCCAAGGTTTTTCACCATCAATTTAACTCTAGTGCTTTGAATGTGTGGTATGACAAAGAGATGAAAGTAGTCATATCATTTCACCATTATGAACAGAAAAAATTATTTACCCTTTAAAATGGAAAAAAGGAGTTATGTGAAGTATTATTATGATTTATATTTTGTCTTTGCCCATCTTTCCTGGACTTTATTGTTTCACAGGGGATGTGTTCTTCCAGTTTCCAATTAATATGATCCAGGGGAGTTTCCCCAATGAATTGATGTGAGAAGACATAAGGTAAACTATTTATTGATTTTCCCTCCATATCTGAAGATGTGCCCAGAGCTGAAAGTAGCAAGAAGCCTATTATTTTCCTTCTGACTGCCATTAAGTTTCATCCAAGAATATATCAGGTAATATCAGTGAAGGAAATAAATTGATCAATAAAAAAAGCTTCTTTAGTGGGTTAACAAGGTTATTAAGCCAGACCTTAGTTCTACTATTTGTCCATGTTATTGAAAAAAAAATTAAAAAAATACATTTTAATGGCATGTAGATCCATCTGGCATAAGGAAATCTCATTTGTGATAATAGCAAGTTTTAAATTTCTTTACTGTTACAAGTTGTGCCAGAAGAGGTGCAAAGAAAACTACATTTAATATTTGAATCTATGTATTGATAGACATTAAAAGGAGACAGTTTTCTACACATGGACTTAAAATGGACTTTATATTAAGTCCTGAAGTTTTAAAAATGCCTGTAACCTCTCCACACACCATGATAGAAAATAAATTTATTATTCATCAAATTATTGCTAGAAGTTATTATACCAATACTTCCGACAGTGTAGAATTTGAAGTCTCTAATGTGATCTAAGTAATCATTATTACTGAGCCAGACACTATGGTTACAAAAACTGCTTTGTAAGAAATTTGATGTGCTCCTGTTTGTATCAGATTCTTTACAAAATAAAGGAGAATGGACAAGGTAGCTGATTTGTAATGTTGTTCATGATTCATTGGAGTAGTATTTCTTACCTCTGCAGGTGTATTAGAAACTCTCAGAGATTTTAAAATCTAAGAATTCCTGGAATCTTTCTCATGAGGTCTTTATTTAACTGATTTAATACTTCTTTCTTTAACTGATGAAACTTATTAAAAAACTATTCAGATAAGTATTTGAAATAAAGATTGTAGAGTTATTCTTTAGTTCATAAGTCTTTGAGATATCCTCAAATATTTTTTTTCAAAAGGAGGATGATATGTCTGAACCATTACAATATTATAGTCACCTTATAATCAAGTATTGACACCATTTTTCTTCATACAAAATAATTTTCCTACTAAAATAATATGTCCTAATAGGATCAAAGAAAAAAATAGGAAGTTTGTTCATATAATTGGTTGAATTTTATGTGAGTAGCATAACTTGGCTGAGGCAGAGGATACATAATAATCAGAAGGAATTATGTGAGTTATATTAATCTTCAATTTAATGAGAAACTAGGAAAAAAAGACCAGGGAAGATCATCTGAAGAAGAAGGGAAGGGAGATGGAATAGGATATATTATCATGATTAAAAATATTCTATCTCATCTGCTCTTAATTTTGATCATTTCATTGACTTTCTTTCTTCTTCTGTTTCCCCTTTCTCTTGCCTACTTCTTATTATTCTTTAAGTCATAAAATGCTATGGTTTATGGTCAATCTAGACATTTAGAGATTATGGTCCAAAATTTCATGTCAGAGCAGTTGAATAAACAGATCCCACTTTTTCTGGAACTTTTTTTTCATTTGGACTTTGAGATCCTTCATACTTATAGTTTACTACAATGAGGAAGAACACACCATGGGAACCATGAGATTTCTCAGTGTAGTGGATCAACTGGTGGCCCCCCAAATGATATATTTATATGCTAATTTCCAGGATGTGTGAAAGTTACCTTATTTTAAAAAATGTCTTTGCAAATGTAATTAAAAACCTTCAACAATTAAGAACCTTGGGATCAAGAGAACATCCTAGGTATTCTGGGTTGGCACTAAAGCAAATGATAAGCATTTTTACATTGACTCACAGAGAAGATAGACACACAGAGCAGAACTCAGACATACAGAGGAGGAGATGATATGACCATGACACAGAGACTGGAGTGGTGATGCCTTCGGCCACAAGTCAAAGAATGCAATAGCTGTCACCAGGTTAAAGAGGTAAAAAGTATTTTTTTCACTTAGAACTACCAGAGGATCAAAGTTCTAATAACTCCTTGATTTCACACTTCTGGCTTCTAGAATTTTAAGAGGATAAATTTTTGTTATTTCTGGCTACCAAGTTTGTGATAGTTTATTACAGCAGCCAAAGGAAAATTATACACCCAATGAAAAGGTGTTATAACAAACCCACTATGATATAGGATTTTGCCTTTAGCTGGGGACTTAGGGAAGGAACTAAGGAAGCATATATAACCTTGACAAGGTTGTATACTGCCAGAAGGATGTGCTGTTGCATGCCTGGGTATCTTAATAAATTGTATTTATAGAAGGGGAAAATCAGTACAAAAATGAAACTAGAATTGGTAAAGATCCTAAAGGATTAGATTGAGAAATGGGGTATTTAGCATTTTGTGGGTTCACAGTGACTTTATTTGTGCTTAGTGAAAATTATGAAGTGGTCTTTCTTTGTCTTACTGTATCATGGCCTCAGACTAACTTTGTCTGCCATTGGTATCGTCAGTTTATATGCATTAGGAAAACACCAGTTGTGACTGCCAGATCACCTTCTAAATGCTGATGGTTACTTGATTTCTTTAATAACAGTGCCCATCTCTGAGATGTCTTCTATTTGTACTTGCTGGAGGAGCCAATCAGCCTATATTTGGAAGGTAAGTTGATGCAGCACTGAACTCCAGAAATTCATTGAAACCATTCTACATCCGTGTATTTTGTTTTTCTACTTGAAGCAGAAAATAATAATGTTTTATACAACATTACTAATATTTTATGGTGAAAATTGAGCTCTGGTACTTTGCTAAAGTCCCTTGCCATTGAATTTATTTTGTTTTCCTAGAAATAGATCCCTCTTTGGGATTTTATTGCCCTGATCAATTTGTATTATTTTTTTAGTGAAGGTTATTTATGGATTTTTTTAAGCACCTAACACCCACTTTTCCAATACTTTGTTTTGTCTGCATGTCTGCTTGCCTGTATTGAATGTCGTTTGTCAGTATGAGTAAAACTGTACGAGGAGAGGATGGACTTAGAAGTCCATTTTCAAGACCACTCTGGGGGTTTGCAAGTTCACAATATTCTTTTCAGCATCACATGGACAACTTCGCCTCAGGACACTATTTCAAAATCTTATAAGGACTTCTTCAGTCTTGTTTTGGTGTCTTGGAGAACTGCTTTTTCTTTTGTTTCACTTGGTGATTCTCTCTGGCTCCTGTTGGGTAATGGATTGTCATTGACTGAACTTCAGTAACAAAAGCTTAAATGGGTGTCAGTCTCACAGACATTTGTAGTTCTCATGGAGTCTTTGCAAACTAAAACTGCTTCTTCCAGGCCAAACACCTGCTTCTTTTATATTTCCCCAGTATAATGCTAACTCTTATGTGTGACTTCCTGTCACAATTTCATTAATGATATTTTAGAATTATGATGGTTGCTCTGAGAAATCTTCTGATATGGAAAAAATTGCTCATTTGAAAGGTAGCTTAGCACCAAACCCCACAAAATTCTGACTGTTCAATGTTCAATTTTCTTTAATTTGTATGAAGAGGCTTCTAAATACAATTTGGACTAAAAAGTTAGTTTCTCTAAAGGATTCAGTAGCAAAACCTGGAGCAAAAGTGAGAAACTTAACTGACTCCTTGTGAAAACATCAAAACCCTATTCAGTTATTTCTTTCTATATACTGTCTTATATCCTTTGCTTTAACACTCAAAATCTTAATTAAATACATTTGGAGTTTGTGACCAAAAAATTTTGTGTGTGAGAGTTGTATGAGTGGGTGCAATATTTTTGGAATATTCCTTCATCTGGACATGGAACATACTGTGCCAGAGACAATTCTGTGTGCTCACCAAATGCTGTTTGATTTTATTATCTTCTTAGGTCAACAGGAAAGCTATCAATTCCAGCTTCTTAGGCAGTGATGTTGGAGTCACATGACTATGTACTGACCAATGAGATGTAAGAAAAATGACACGTGCCGCTTTTAGGCACAGCTATAAATCCCTCTGCACAATTATCCTATGCTCATTCTCTCTTCCTTTGGTAATTCTGAGAGCCACAGGTTTAAGATAGCAATGTCATAAAATTGGAAGAGCCTAGATCTGAGTTATCACTGGGAAGAAATTTGCCATAGAGCTATTGGACTACAATGTGGGTGTGAAATGTCTTGTTAATGTGTTAAAGCATGAAGATTTGGAGGTTGCATGTTTTAGCAGCTAATGTAATTTATTTCTCAGTGAAGTAGTGCCTCAAAAGTAATATCTCTCTTGCCCCACAGGGAAAGCTTGATTAAATAATAAAAACGAAAAGATATTTGAGAATATAAGATACAATTTATTTCAAAAAATAAAAATTTATTCCTTCAAATAAAATCAGATAGTTTACTTCAAAAATGATGAGTGTGAAGTTCAATGAATCAAAAAGGGTCTTACCATGCAGATGAAAATTATATAAATTGGTATTCTAGCTTGAACAAAGGAAATGTTTGAAAGAAGCATAGTTTGGCTTCTTAGGCTCCTTATGTGCCTGTATTTATTTATCAAACACACATTTGATACTTATTATGTGACATGTATTTTTCTTAGTACTGGGAACACATCAG
The DNA here is from genome assembly GCF_964194105.1 of Spermophilus citellus. Lineage (NCBI taxonomy): Eukaryota > Metazoa > Chordata > Mammalia > Rodentia > Sciuridae > Spermophilus > Spermophilus citellus. The sequence continues at coordinate 91,459,220 of NC_138186.1, read as the reverse complement.
TGTGAGAAAGAGATGGGAGCTTATATCTTAATACAGGAGAAAAAAATAATAAATAAAATTAACCACCAATTCTAATATTTATATTTTAGGAGGTAATGAGTTTTGGCAGACAAACAAATCAGAGGAGAGGATTAGTGGAGAACTTCACTTTTATGGAGAGTGGTCAGAGAAGCATTCACTAAGTAGACAGTTTATGAGAAGAGGCTTAAAAAAGGTGAAGATGGCTCTCAGAGAACCAGCATTTCAGACAGAGGACCAGCCCAAATCCCTGAAATCAGAGCATGACACACAGGCTAAAGGAAGAGCAGACCGCCACTGGGGCTGGGATGGTATGAAGTGGAGAACTGCAGGAGATGAGGACAATGATGGGATTCAGATTCAGATTCGGACCAGCCTTGAAGACATAGTAGGTCTTTGGAGGTTTTATTTGATGGAACAAAAAGCCACCTTTTTTTAAAATCATGAGGCATAATGTGATTTTCATCTTAATACAATCACTGTGGTTGCTGGGTTGGGACCAGACTCTAGTGGACAAGAAGGAAGGAGAGATCCTGGTTTGGGGACTGTAACATTGATTTGCACGAAACAGAGTGGTGTGGGTTGGGCCAGGGTAAGAGTAATGAGGTGCCCAGAAGTGGCTGGATCCCAGGTAGGCAGGTAGAGTCTTTCAGTGGGTCTGTAAGATTTGCTTTTAGATGGGATGCATAAAATAAATGAGAAATACCAAAAATGACTCCAAGTGGAAATTAATTTGCCACTCATTGAGAAGGGCAAGACTGTGGGAAAATAGGTGTTGGGGAGAGTAAGAACAGGATTTTAGCTCTGTCTTAAGTTTGAGCACCTCTTAGACATACATGCCCGTATTAAAGAGAACATTCAAAATGTAGCCTTAATAGTGTAATATCTCGAACATTTTTGTTCTTGCTATGTTATTCTTTCCTTCAAATAGATTGTATTCTTTCAGACAGGAATGCTATTTTAGATTCATTCTTTATGTTTCATGTTGTCAAGTAAAAAGTGCAAAACATACATTTTTTAAGTATGTTGATTATTGTGTAAAGAATCATGTGAATTCATAATAAATCAAACACATGAATTCTGTTTTATATGTTCTACCTTTTAAAATTCAGTTTAGCATTGTTTATACTTAATGTGTGAGTAGGTTCATGTGCCTTGTTATCCAAAGAGAGCGCGCGCACACACGCACACACACACACACACACAAAAGGTTTGGCAGATAGAAGAGAAAAGCTCTCCAGCAATTAAAGTATTTTGGAAAATGTTACCAGAAGTGATTCGTGTACACTACACACATTTACAGGAAGAATCTTATTTGTATTTATCTTGTATTTTAGCTTAATCAAAATGAAAATTCAAGTGTTAGGAGCTTTAGCCAAGAAACATGCCAGAGAGTCAGGGACCTAATCAGGTTAGGTGGGACCTTGGCAGGGGAAGACATGGCAGAGCCATCTTTTCTGCAGTTTACTAAGTTGATGATGTTATCTTATTACTGATCCAAGAGTTCAAAGACCAAGTTGTGATAAAATAAAGTGACTGAAATAAAAGGTTAGTTTTTATAAAGTCTCTCATATATATTCTGGGAGGAATAAGTTGATTTTATTGTGGTTTTGTTGTTATCTTCGAATATAGTATTTCAGTAAAGCAATTTGGGTCAGAAGTAATGTAATACATGACTTTGAAAGCATAAATATAAACACTGACCATGGATGCAAAATTAATTTACTTTCTAATCTGCTCACTTTCTGATACTAGTTCCATGACACAATAGCTACTTAATATGTACTGTTTGACTTGAATTTGCTTAGTACAAAAGGGAAAGAAAGTTAGGAAACTATTACTTTCCACTTTTCCTTGCATCTGCATCACTGAGGAGGAATTCCCAGCAAAACTTAAAAACAAAAGAACACCACCACCAACAACAAAAACAATGATACAAAGAAAAGATTCAACTGCTTATGAAAAAATCAGAAAATGGAACACACGTGTCATTGTTAAATTCAAAATGCAGCTAATTTAGTTAGAAGAAATTAATTATATTCCATTGATGCATTTCATGGTTAGCTTGCTGATTCAATTCTAGGTATTAGGTTTATAGTGAGACCACAGTTAATTCCAAGGATAATTCCTTGCTTTAAATACTCCAGGATATTCCTTATGTTGATATATGTCTCCACAAACTTTATATATAACTGAGGACTGGCATCAAAGCATGTGTTCATTCTTCCCCTTGTTAATGAGAGTTTGGAAAATTCTCATGATTTGGATAAGATAAACTTTTCTCCCACTCTATATATTATTTCCTTTGTTATACAGTTTGGTTTATTTTAAGATTAGTGGTTCTGTCAGTTTAGGATCAATTATAAAACTGATAATTAATAACTCAAGCTGTTTGATGTTACTGGGATATTTTCCCTCACTGGAAGGAAATATTGTTACTTGCCACAACTGTTAGAAATGAGAATGAAGAATTCATTTAAGGTCCTGAGCTTGAATGAAGGCAGCTTAGAGAGTAATGTACAATTCTACATATTCTGATACTTCACAATTTAGAGCCACTTATATTCTAAAGCAGAGCATCTCAAGAAGTCATTGCTAACAATTATCTTTCTCTGCTGCCTTCTGCTAAATTTTGTTGTCTTTGTGCTAATAAAATAAAGGTTGGGGGAAAGGGTAAAAGTCCTGCAAAAGCAATTATAATCAAAATGAGTCATAGTGCTAAAAGGTGAAGCTGCTCTTCTACATTTACAGTACATACGTCATTCCAATGATTCTTAACTGATTAACAGTGTCTCTGTAGTCTTTTGTTACCATCACAAATCTCTTAGACTTACATAAGGGAATATTTTAATTTCATATTTTATGTTTGTACTGAGAAGAAGCTAAGGATTTTCAAAAAGAGAAAAATAAAGCAAAAATCAAAACACAAAATCATTCATTTTTTATGCAATTTAAAAATATCTCTAAAAAGTCTTTGTGTAGAATTATATTCAATTGTATCTCACAGTTTCTGAATATGCCTGTTTTCTTGTTTGAGCTAAAATATGTTCTCATTTTGTAGTTTACATTTTCATTACTGAGTCCAACTAAACTTCCTAAAATAGAAGGCTTTATTTCAGGAGAAAAATGTTCAAATAAGTAATGAATATTATACCTCTCTATGTTGGCTTAGCAATAAACAGGCAGGGAATAAACAGGATTTCAATATAAATCCTTCACTGAAGCAGTCACTCTTTTGAGTTTATCACATTAGAAACACAACTCTAAACTCCAAAAGAGCAAATTTCTATTAGGAATACTAAATAAACAAAAGTTTAGTGAAGGAGCATTGTTCTCCTTCCATTAGGATTCTGACCTCTGACTTTGCAAAATTTGCATCCAGTGGGTTCACTTCTTTACCCTCTTGGGAAGACAGCCTCACACTTTAACTTCCCTGTCCATCTGCTCTCTTGAACTTAACAGCAGCATGACCTCTAGATCTCTATCACTGTCTTAGTTTTTCATCAAAGTGGCAAAATACTTGCAAAATTCAGCTTAGAGGAAGAGAAATTCATTTTGGCTCATAATTTCAGAGAGAGAGAGAGAGAGAGAGAGAGAGAATATGAGAGTAAGGGGGTGGGGAGGGACAGAGAGGGTTGGGGGAAGGGGCCTGGGACAAAATACCATCCCCAAAAACATGGTCCTAAGGATCCACTCCCCTCAACAAGGTCCCACCTCCTGTAGTTTTCAACACCTTTGGATAGTGCCACCAACCTGGAACTAAGCCTTCACCATGTGAGACTTTGTGGGACATTCCATGTCCACATCCTAATAAGTACCATGCAGTATATCATACTGGTCCAGTTCCTAGTTCATACAGAAACACTATGGAGAGAATCTATATTCCTGAAAAATATTCATTCTTGGAAGAAGTCCTGTTATAATTTTGAAAGTCTATTCAACATAAGAAAATAGCTGCACAGATTCAAGTGATTTAAAAAAAAAAAAACACAAAAAAGTTAATGGCTTGTCTTTGTGGTTCCTAGTAATTAGGCCTGTCTTATTTTTTTCACATAGTATAAATTATATTCTTATGCAGGACTGCATTAAGACCTAGTAGTTCTTTTTTATATACACATTTTTGGGGGGCATTGTAGCTGAACATAATGCCTTTATTCATTTATTTTTATGTGGTGCTGAGGATTGAACCCAGTACCTCACATGTGCTAGGTACCGCTGAGCCAGAACCCCAACTTCCTTAGTAGTTCTTTTTTTTTTTTTTTTTTAATTTTATTTATTTTTTTTTTTAATTTTTTTTTATTGATTATTTATCGCATTACATAGTTCATGATATATCATCTTTCATACATTAGACTCAAATTGTGCTTTGAACTCCCATTTTCACCCCAAATACAGATTGCAGAATCACATCTGTTACATATTCGCATTTTTACATAATGCCATATTAGTGACTGTTGTATTCTGCTACATTTCCTATCCCCTACTATCCCCCCTCCCCTCCCCTCCCCTCCCATCTTCCCTCTCTACCTCCCCTGCTGTTGTTCAATTCTCTCCCTTTTTTTTTTCCCTCCCCCTTGCCCCTCATAACCTCTTATAATTTTATGTATCCTTGAAGGTCTCCTACCATTTCCATATGCTTTCCCTTCTCTCTCCGTTTCTCTCCCCCCATTCGTCTTTGTTTACTGTAGTCTTTTCCTCATGCTCTTTCTTCCTGTTCTGTTCTTAGTTGTTCTCTTTATATCAAAGCAGACATTTGGCATTTGTTTTTTAGGGCTTGGCTAGCTTCGCTTAGCATAATCTGCTCTAATGCCATCCATTTCCCTGCAAATTCTATGATTTTGTCATTTCTTAGTGCTGCATAATACTCCATTGTGTATAGATGCCACATTTTTTTTATCCATTCATCAATTGAAGGGCATCTAGGTTGGTTCCACAGTCTAGCTATTGTGAATTGTGCCGCTATAATCATTGATGCAGCCGTATCCCTATAGTGCGCTCTTTTAAGGTCCTCAGGGAATAGTCCGAGAAGTGCGATAGCTGGGTCAAATGGTGGTTCCATTCCCAGCTTTCCCAGGAATCTCCATACTGCTTTCCAAATTGGCCTCACCATTTTGCAGTCCCACCAGCAGTGTACAAGTGTACCCTTTTCCCCACATCCCCGCCAACACTTGTTGTTGTTTGACTTCATAATGGCTGCCAATCTTACTGGAGTGAGATGGTATCTTAGGGTGGTTTTGATTTGCATTTCTCTGATTGCTAGAGATGGTGAGCATTTTTTCATGTACTTGTTGATTGATTGTATGTCCTCCTCTGAGAAGTGTCTGTTGAGGTCCTTGGCCCATTTGTTAATTGGGTTATTTGTTATCTTATTGTTTAATTTTTTGAGTTCTTTGTACATTCTGGATATTAGGGCTCTATCGGAGGTGTGGGGGGTAAAGATTTGTTCCCAGGATGTAGGCTCTCTATTTACCTCTTTTATTGTTTCTCTTGCTGAGAAAAAACTTTTTAGTTTAAGTAAGTCCCATTTGTTTATTCTTGTTGTTAACTCTTGGGCTATGGGTGTCCTATTAAGGAATTTGGAGCCTGACCCCACAATTTGTAGATCGTAGCCAACTTTTTCTTCTATCAGACGCAGTGTCTCTGATTTGATACCTAGCTCCCTGATCCATTTTGAGTTAATTTTTGTGGATGGCGAGAGAAAGGGATTCAATTTCATTTTGTTGCATATGGATTTCCAATTTTCCCAGCACCATTTGTTGAAAATGCTATCCTTCCTCCATTGCATGCTTTTAGCCCCTTTATCAAATATAAGATAGTTGTAACTTTGTGGATTAGTCTCTGTGTCTTCTATTCTGTACCATTGGTCTACCCACCTGTTTTGGTACCAGTACCATGCTGTTTTTGTTACTATTGCTTTGTAGTACAGTTTGACCTCTGGTATCGCTATGCCTCCAGATTCACACTTCCTGCTTAGAATTGCTTTTGCTATTCTGGGTCTTTTGTTTTTCCATATGAATTTCATGATTGCTTTGTCTATTTCTACAAGAAATGCCATTGGGATTTTGATTGGCATCGCATTAAACCTGTAGAGAAGTTTGGGTAATATCGCCATTTTGACGATGTTAGTTCTGCCTATCCATGAACAGGGTACATTTTTCCATCTTCTGAGATCTTCTTCTATCTCTCTCTTTATGGTTCTGTAGTTTTCATTGTATAAATCTTTCACCTCTTTTGTTAGGTTGATTCCCAAGTATCTTATTTTCTTTGAGGATATTGTGAATGGAGTGGTTTTCCTTATTTCCATTTCAGAGGTTTTGTTGCTGATATACAGGAATGCCTTTGATTTATGCGTGTTGATTTTATACCCTGCCACTTTGCTGAATTCATTTATTAACTCTAGCAGCTTCTTTGTAGACTCTTTTGGGTCTGTTAAGTATATTATCATGTCATCCGCAAATAGCGATAGTTTAATTTCTTCTTTTCCTATTTTTATGCCTTTAATTTCTTTTGTCTGTCTAATTGCTCTGGCTAGTACTTCGAGAACTAAATTGAATAGAAGTGGTGATAGAGGGCATCCCTGTCTTGTTCCAGATTTTAGAGGAAATGCCTTCAGTTTTTCTCCGTTTAGGATGATGCTAGCCTGAGGTTTAGCATATACAGCTTTTACAATGTTGAGGTAAGTTCCTGTTATCCCTAGTTTTTCTAGTGTTTTGAACATAAAGGGATGCTGTACTTTGTCAAATGCTTTTTCTGCATCCATCGAGATGATCATGTGGTTCTTGTCTTTAAGTCTATTGATGTGGTGAATAGCATTTATTGATTTCCGTATATTGAACCATCCTTGCATCCCAGGAATGAATCCTACTTGATCATGGTGCACAAGTTTTCTGATATGTTTTTGTATTCGATTCGCCAGAATTTTATTGAGAATTTTTGCATCCAAGTTCATTAGAGATATTGGTCTGTAGTTTTCTTTCTTTGAAGTATCTTTGTCTGGTTTTGGGATCAAAGTGATGTTGGCCTCATAGAATGAATTTGGAAGAGCTCCTTCTTTTTCTATTTCTTGAAATAGCTTGAAAAGTATTGGTATTAATTCTTCTTTGAAGGTTTTGTAGAACTCCGCTGTATAGCCATCTGGTCCAGGGCTTTTCTTAGTTGGTAGTCTTTTGATGGCTTCTTCTATTTCTTCTTTTGTTATTGGTCTGTTTAAATTGTGTGTGTCTTCCTGTCTCAATCTGGGCAAATCATATGCCTTAAGAAATTTATCGATATCTTCATTATCTTCTATTTTATTGGAATATAGGGTTTCAAAATACTTTCTAATTATCTTCTGTATTTCTGTAGTGTCTGTTGTGATATTGCCTTCTTCATCCCGTATGTTAGTAATTTGAGTTCTCTCTCTTCTTCTTTTCGTTAGCATGGCTAAGGGCTTGTCTATCTTATTTATTTTTTCAAAGAACCAACTTTTAGTTTTATCAATTTTTTCAATGGTTTCTTTTGTTTCAATTTCGTTGATTTCTGCTCTAATTTTAATTATTTCTTGTCTTCTACTACATTTGCTGTTGTTTTGCTCTTCCTTTTCTAGGTTTTTGAGGTGTTGTGTGAGTTCATTTATTTGTTGGTTTTTTCTTTTTTTGAGGTAAGAACTCCAAGAAATGAATTTCCCTCTTAAAACTGCTTTCATTGTGTCCCATAGATTCTGGTATGTTGTGTCTGTGTTGTCATTTGACTCTAAGAATTTTTTCATCTCCTCCTTTATGTCTTCTACAACCCATTGATCATTCAATAACATATTGTTCATTTTCCATGTGATGTAGGATTTTTCCTTCCTTCTTTTATCATTGATTTCCAATTTCATTCCATTATGGTCAGATATGGTGCATGGTATTATCTCCACGCCCTTATAATTACTAAGAGTTGCCTTATGGCATAATATATGGTCTATCTTTGAGTAGGATCCATGTGCTGCTGAGAAGAACGTGTATCCACTTGATGATGGTTGATATATTCTATATATGTCGGTTAAGTCTAGGTTATTGATTGTGCTGTTGAGTTCTATAGTTTCTTTATTCAGCTTTTGTCTAGAGGATCTGTCTAATGGCGAGAGTGGTGTGTTGAAGTCACCCATAATTATTGTGTTGTGGTCTATTTGACTCTTGAACTTGAGGAGAGTTTGTTTTATGAACGTTGCAGCTCCATTGTTTGGTGCATACAAATTGATGATTGTTATGTCTTGTTGGTGGATGGTTCCTTTTAACAGTATATAGTGACCTTCTTTATCCTTCTTGATTAACTTAGGTTTGAAGTTGATTTTATTCGATATGAGTATGGCCACTCCTGCTTGCTTCCGAGGGCCATATGAGTGGTATGATTTTTCCCAACCTTTTACCTTCAGCCTGTGTATGTCTTTTCCTATCATATGAGTCTCCTGAAGGCAGCATATTGTTGGATTTGTTTTTTTGATCCAGGTTACTAGCCTATGTCTCTTGAATGGTGAATTTAGGCCATTAACATTTAAGGTTACAATTGAGATATGATTTGTATTTCCAGTCATGCTTCTTTATTTATTAATTTTAGTTTGGCTAGTTTTGCTTTTTGGTTGTTTTCCTCCCCCTTTACTGAGATACCTCCTGCTGTTAGTTTTGGGCACTATTTATCAAATCCTCTTCTTGTAGTGTTTTGTTCAAAATGCTTTGCAGAGCTGGTTTTCTTGCTGCAAATTCTTTTAGCTTTTGTTTATCATGAAAGATTTTAATTTCATTGTCAAATTTGAAGCTCAATTTTGCTGGATATAGTATTCTTGGTTGGAATCCATTATTTTTCAGCGTTTGAAATACGTTATTCCAGGATCTTCTCGCTTTCAAAGTTTGTGATGAGAAATCGGTCGTTAACCTAATTGGTTTACCCCTGAAAGTAATCTGCCTCTTTTCTCTCGTAGCTTTTAATATTCTCTCCTTGTTCTGTACATTGGCTATCTTCATAATTATATGTCTTGGGGTTGGTCTATTATGGTTTTGAATGTTTGGGGTCCTGTAGGCTTCCAGGATTTGGCAATCCATTCCATCTTTCATCTCTGGGAAGTTTTCTAGAATTATTTCATTTAATATGCTGTCCATTCCTTTGGTTTGAAACTCTGTGCCTTCTTCTATCCCTATGACTCTCAGATTTGGTTTTTTTATGACATCCCATAACTCTTGAATAGATTGTTCGTGGGATTTAAGCATCTTTTCTGTGCTGACTATATTCTTTTCAAGTTGATAAACCTTGTCTTCATTATCTGATGTTCTGACTTCTACTTGATCAAGTCTATTTGTAATATTCTCGTTTGAGTTTTTAATTTGGCTTATAGTTTCCTGCAATTCTAGGATTATTGTTTGATTTTTTTTTTAAGATCTCTATCTCCTGGTAGATCTCGTTCTTTGCCATTTGAATTTGTTTGTTTAATTCATTTTCAAAATATACTTTTATTTCTTGGACTTGCTGTCTCATGTCTTCTCTAATATTCCTTTCCATTCGAGTTAGGTATCCCTTGAGTTCTTTCCATATCCCTGTTTCTGAAGTTTCTATGTCCTCCTGTAGAATTGAGTTGTCTTGCATTGTTTGAAATCCTTTTTTCCCTTGTTTTCTCATGTTGTCCACGTTACTTTCCAGCTCTTTTTGATTGTCGTGTTTCTGCTCTCTTCTATAGATTTGTTCTGTTTCTGTATTACTCTGATGTCTCTCCTTTGTGTTGTTGAACTATGCCTGCTAACGTGGATTCTGCTGGGAAGGAATTCCGACGTCCGAGCTCCAGTGACGACACTACTCTGCTATGCCGTGCCCCAGTCTCCTTGCCGGGGTGCCCTAACGGGGGGGTGTGACTGGACTGTCTCTGTTTGGTTTCAGCACCCGGTCGTGGCAGGCGGGCAGACTCCCGCCGCCCAGTATCTCAGGCCGTGGGCAGGTGATCCATCGCCAGCGGGAGGGCGTTCTCCTACCGCCCAGTTACGCTGGCAGTGGATGAACTGTCGCCGGCGGGCCTGCAGTTTACAGCTGCCCAGTCACGAGAGCCTTGCCTCTAGTCTCCTGTTCTCTCCTGCTAGGCTTGGGTTCTCCTGCTAGACCAGATTTCCCCTCAGTGATGGTTCTCGGCAGTTCAAGCTGTACTCTGGGCCTGTTTTGTTGCAATCTGTGGGAGAGTGGCAGTGGATACTTCAGCTCTCTAAGATGGTGGCCGCTGTTTGCCTTAGCGGAGTGTCCCTTGTGGGGGGCGGGGCCTTACCGGCTTCCTTCCCCGACTGCAATCCCGAACTCAGCCCGGGGGTCAGTGCGGCCTTGGGCTTGGCTGGTGGGATACCACCGTGTCGCAGCCACTTAATTCCCTGCTGACTGGTTAACCCCTTCTCTGCGGCGCCACGCCTTCTGTAGCCTCGGGGCAGGCCGCGCGTGTCAGACAGCCTGGATCTCCGGGGTCACACCGTTGGCTTTTGGGATCCCCGGCACTCTATGGTTTTGATTTTTTCTGCTTGCCCCTCCCCCAGCGCTGGCTAGGCAGGTTTTGTTTTGTCCACTGATGGGAGGGGGGGTTGAGCGTCAGGTGCCTCTAGCTCCCCTTTAGTCTTTATGCAGGCTCACTCTGATACTGCCTCCCCCTGAAAGTCTAGGAGAGATTTTATACGAAATCCCCCTAAGTTTGGGGGCCGGGCTGGGTCACACACACCTGTTTTGTTGCTGCAATCTGTTGGAGAGTGGCGGTGGATACTTCAGCCCTCTAAGATGGTGGCCGCTGTTTGCCTTAGCGGAGTGTCCCTTGTGGGGGGCGGGGCCTTACCGGCTTCCTTCCCCGACTGCAATCCTGAACTCAGCCAGGGGGTCAGTGCGGCCTTGGGCTTGGCTGGTGGGATACCACCGTGTCGCAGCCACTTAATTCCCTGCTGACTGGTTAACCCCTTCTCTGCGGCGCCACGCCTTCTGTAGCCTCGGGGCAGGCCGTGCGTATCAGACAGCCTGGATCTCCGGGGTCACACCGTTGGCTTTTGGGATCCCCGGCACTCTATGGTTTTGATTTTTTCTGCTTGCCCCTCCCCCAGCGCTGGCTAGGCAGGTTTTGTTTTGTCCGCTGATGGGAGGGGGGGTTGAGCGTCAGGTGCCTCTAGCTCCCCTTTAGTCTTTATGCAGGCTCACTCTGATACTGCCTCCCCCTGAAAGTCTAGGAGAGATTTTATACGAAATCCCCCTAAGTATGGGGGCCGGGCTGGGTCACACACACCTGTTTTGTTGCTGCAATCTGTTGGAGAGTGGCGGTGGATACTTCAGCCCTCTAAGATGGTGGCCGCTGTTTGCCTTAGCGGAGTGTCCCTTGTGGGGGGCGGGGCCTTACCGGCTTCCTTCCCCGACTGCAATCCCGAACTCAGCCCGGGGGTCAGTGTGGGCTTGGGCTTGGCTGGTGGGATACCACCGTGTCGCAGCCACTTAATTCCCTGCTGACTGGTTAACCCCTTCTCTGCGGCGCCACGCCTTCTGTAGCCTCGGGGCAGGCCGCGCGTATCAGACAGCCTGGATCTCCGGGGTCACACCGTTGGCTTTTGGGATCCCCGGCACTCTATGGTTTTGATTTTTTCTGCTTGCCTCCTTAGTAGTTCTTAAGCAATGTTATTACATAAGGACATAAATAGAATGCAGCAAAGGCAAACAATCTTTGTGGTGCACTTTCACCTCATTGAAATTGAAGCTACTTTTTTTTTTTTTTGGATATTTTTCCATTTCAATAGGAAGTAGTTATTCTTTTGGAACTGTTTACCAAGCAATCTTCCTCTGTTGTCATTTGTTGAATGGGTTACCTTTGTATAAGAATTGTTATAAATTTTCGTTCCCCCCCCACCCCACCCCCGTTTTACACTGGGATGAATGGAATGTAAGACTGTGGAGGCAAAATTCTATTTGTAGGCAAAACTGGGGAGAGGGCAGACAAAATTTCAGTCCAATTGTTATTAAACGGACATTGAAATTTTTGGAGAAGAGGGAGACTTGAGTGCTGTTTACCATGGAATGTGCTATATAAGTTTCCCTTTCATTTCTCCTCTGACAGATTTAACATTGCTCAATAATACTGCATGTGAGTAAGTCTCTCTGGACAGAAGTTGAGAGTACAAGAGGAACACTGGCTTTGTTATGCCAGAGAGGAAAACCTTTTGGCAAAAGCAGATGAGGAGTAAAACAGATTGACCAGCAAGAAGAATCTATTTTTGTTTTCCTTGCAATTACAATTGGAGATGCAAGCCAAAATATATTGCTTCCCCAGTTAATCAGCAGGAATGACTCCCAGTCATGAACAGAGTGCCATTTTCAAATGAATGATAAGCCTGGCAAACTCCAACTGCTTGGCTGGACACATTCAGAATTTTCTGCCCCATGCTTTTGTTATGAGCATTTTCCTGGGGCTGACAAGGCATGGTTATGGCAAAAGATCCATGTGACCACATTTCAATATGAGGAATAAATCTAGACCTGTTGTCATAAAAGAATAAGGAATACTTTAAGCCACACTGGGAAAGAAGTATACAGCATTTGTAAAGTTCTTGACCCAGAATTCTAGAAAAACACCATTTATTTTCATGTTTAAACCCAATGAGATATATGTAACCTATCACTCCACAGATAATGAAGACTTTATCTGAACCAATTTCAGTCCACCAGAATAACCTGAAGTTCATAAAGTTTCTCAAATGCTTTGTTCACAATCTTCTTGTAGACTTCATGAAGTCTTATCACGTATTAGACTTCAATGCTCAACGTGACTTGACCCTATGTGTAATTTATTCAAAGATTCTGTGATTAAATATTGTTGTGACTTTTAGTCTTTTCTCTTTATTGGAAAGGTCAATTTCTGGCTTCCCATTGGATAAATATCTGAATTTATATTGGTTACAAGATAGATTCAATAAAATAGACTAACGTTTATTAAACATTGTATTTTAGGCTCTCTGTGGTTAGGTGCTGAGATAATTTAGGTAATGTAATAAAAATGTTTATAGTTCAGGTATTCTTATGGAATTGATTCTGACTAGTTCAAACCTGTCTTACTCAAAATGCTTCTGTAGTTTTTGACTTGAAATCTCCTCCAAGGTAAGCTACATTCACCATGCAAACTTCAACCATGGTGGTCTAACAACTGCAGCAAAGGATCTTACTTTATTTTAATTTAAAAAAATATTGAGAATGCCTTTGACTTCTGTAGAATTCATAATAATTCACGTGGGTATTGTAGAATAATAAGACAATTCATCCTGGCTCTTCTAAATATCTCAGTTCCTGAACTATCACCATGGGAAAAATCAAAGCTACCTATTACAAAGGGGTCCTGCAGCAGTTTTGGGGTTTTAAAAGAGAGCATTTTAAACAGTATATGCTCTTAAAAGAGTACTCCCTTTCAGAAATTCTAAAATCTATGTCCAGAGAACTGACAGGAGAGCAGTAATTTGTTATGACTCAGCTGGCACAGGGCTTGGTTTGACAGAATTGAAGTCTGTTATCAGTATTCAGTTGCTGCTGTCTCAGAAGTTTCCATTTGCATACTATGGCAGTCTTTCTATTACAGATTTCTCCTTTAACTCCTTTGATTCAAATTGCATTACAGTCCTGCTAGCTAAGTAACTTTTATAGGCTATTTAATGGCAAAATGTTAAAATGGACTTCGATCAAGAGACCTATGGAAGACTTCACTGAGAAATCTGTAGATGTAAATTCCACATTATGTTTTCCAGAAAGTTCCAAAATTGCATGTGTTCCTTCTCTTGACTAGACTGTGAATTTAGGCAATTAAATTGAGTGAAATATCTAATAGGACCAGTAAGATATATATTTTTTTAATATTGTCACAAATTTATCAAGTGTGTGCATTCTGGGAAAGATCTCATAATGAAATGCCTTGAAGACATACCAAAGAGAGTTCTCTTGATTATTTTGAACATGGAATATTCTGTTCAGCCTGTGAGTTCCAGAGATTCATGTCATCCCTAATTCTTTTCACCTTTTGATTTCCTCCAAGATCTTTATTTTAAATAAAGACATAGCTTAAGATTTGGTAGATGCTCCAAAGTTACTATTAAAATATACCTGTATGCCAGTTTACGGTAAATGGGTAATTATACTGCTTGCAGTTTATTTGCCCCTTCCAAGTTTATTTTTCAGTAAGATACCATCCTGATCACTAGAAGATGTTAAGATGGTAGAAAATAGGTAGAGTATAAGCAAAAGTTCATCAATACATATGTACTGAGGTTATTCTAATGCAATTCCATCTTCATTTTTCAGTTCTTTAATTCATAATTATGAACTCTAAAGGAATAAAACACAATACAAATATTATATAATATTGAATTACATATTAACTTTTATTTTAAATGACCAGAGTTTGTCTGGTAGAAATATATTTATTGTCTAAGGCATTGGTACTAAGAGGACATTTGAAGAAATAGGCTGTGTAGTTTCTCTCGTACAACTGAGACAAGAGAAATATTTGGTATTTCATAGTAATATATTTAGTGAGATAGTTTAAGTGTGATATACATTATTAGGTACCATTTATCAGAGTAACTCCTAGAAGTATCAGGAAAGCCGTTTACATTATTACTATGTGGATGAAAGAAATTAAGCTCAAAAATCATTGAGCAATTATTGATTATACAGTCAATTTTTGGAAGACAGCATTGCATAAGACAGAGATCTCATTCAAGGAGATCACAACTGCATGGGAGAATTGATCTCACTCAGAATAAGTAGTCTGAGAAGGTGAGGTGGCTTTATCCATCCATTGCTTCAGTTCCATGAAATAAAGTCTGGAATTGCAACCCTTACAGAAAATACCTATGGTCATATTTTCTTTTTGGAGTTGGTTAGAAAAACACATAAATCAGACACCTGAAATATGCACACAGAATTTTTGAAGCCATGAAAACAAGTATTTTCCTTGGTTTGAATTTAGTAAAACAGAAAACCAACCCAAATGACAGAAAGTGGGCTTCCTAAAGGCAGTGGCAGGGCCAATGTCTTCTGTACACAGTACTGTACATTCAGAGCAAGCAGGCTGTGTTGACACATTGCAATAAATGGGGCTCCGCTGTTGCTTTGGCTGCCACTATCAACTGAAGGAACATTTTCTAATACATTATCCACAACTAAGATTTTAATGGCCTTTCTTAGGTCTGGTGGTTCACCCTGGCAGCACATCTGGAAGGATCATCCATTGATATTTTAATGCCATTGTGAGACTGCCAGGGTTGTGTGTAAAATGTTTCTCACAACCTCAGCTCTACTGCACTGGTTGAAAGTTGAATATTGTTAATTGTTTTCTTGAATGAAGTTAATTCTTGATCTTTTTGTGTTTTGCTTTGCCTCAGTTTTTGCCTTTTAAGGAAGGCTCTCTGGGTACAAGAGGAAACTTTATTTATAATAAGGGATTTTTGTCCCTTGGACATACATGAAGAGAAAAAGAGAAAAGAAGCACATATTAACCACCTTGTTTTTAACTAGGTTTTTTTTCCCCGTTCTCCCCAAGGAAATTAACTGTGGTTTTGTTTTATTGATAAATCACACATAGAAGAAAATAAATGGAAAAGACAGTATAAGAAAAAAAATGAACAATCAGAAGATGTAAAGGGCACTTTGATAGGAATAAGGCAGAAATTAGAATGTTTATGTATGTGTCTAAGATTTCATTTTCTTTCACCTACCTCCTGTTTCTACTTAAGATCTATGGGTACATGTGGAGAGTATTTTGTATATCAGTGATGTACAATCAGGAAGAATGAGGTAGACAATAGAGTCCAATTTGGCAGGAGACCAGAGTAATAAATGCTGGGAATCTTCAAGAGAGAGGTCGGAAAGCAATTGTGTTGAGAGAAAAGTAGATTAGAAAAAGAAAGTCTTTATGAAGTGTTGGGATAGTGGGTTGGTTCCCCACATTGATAAAATAATCAATTGATAAAGCAGAATTTGGATTTGCAAAGTCACACATGGAGCTCAGGGCTGGCACAGAACTGGCCTGTGACAGCAGACAAGGGTGGCATCTATGCTGTACAATTGGAGGAGACACAGTATTCATTCTTATACTTAGTCAGGCCACATGATTTCTGCACTCCTTAGAAATGGCCTCTAAGGCCCAGTGGTTCAGCCTCATTTTAAGAGATGTTAAACTTCACTATCTAGCTTTACCACACACCAAACTGTTCAGTTCCCTAACTCCAGCATCCTTTCTCTCCTCCATACCCTTCCTTTCCTGTTCTTCTCGGATACTTTCATTGATTCTTTCCTATTATTCTTTTTTACCATAGCTCAAATAGCACTTCCTACTGAAGGTCTTTCTTGATACCCTGATTTAGGTAAGCCATTCCAGCTTCCTAAGGCACCTGTACTACATTTTATAGTATTTTATGGGGTGTATTTTAATGGATTATTGGCATCCCAGTGCATTACAAATTCTATGATAGAGAGCATTGAAATTGTACTCACTAGTATATTCTAGTTCTTGACATTTAATTAATACATGCATTATGAATTTACATTTTAATATCTACAGAATAGATGAAAAGAAAACCTAGAAATCCAGTTTTTATTAGAATGAAGACATGATACTTCTGTTAAAATATATAGTAATACAAGCTGTAGATTAACTTAAATATCTAAAATAAGAACTAGATCAAAGGTAAGTTTCATAGGATCATGAAAGAGATATATGGTGAATTCCAATAGTTATGTTACTGATTTCTGAGAGTGATGATTATGGAATTGTTAAGAATAGTCCTAAAATTTATGAGTATTTGAAACACTTTTAGGTAACCAATTAATCTTCTCTCTGTGTGTGTGTGTGTGTGTGTGTGTGTGTACGTAGCTATCATGCCTATAATATACAACTTCATATATGGAAGTGTATATGCAATTGATAGAATTTATCCTTATTATCTTTATGCATAGTCCCAAAGGAAGTTAAAAGTACATGTATCATCAGGAAGTGTGTAATAAATGTTTATACAGCTCTTATCTTTAACAAGAAGCTATTCAGGAAAAGCTTGGGAAATGCTTGCCTAGAGAAGATAATGATTACTCCCTCAGGCTGACCCTGAATACAGGTGTTAGTTTTGTATTATGAGGAGGAAAACAAGTGTTTGGAGCCAGAAAGGCTTGGGTTTAGTTCCAGCTCTGATGGTGTCATGACTCTGGTGGCACCATCACAATTCTCATCCCTCATATTTGTTGTAGAGAGTCAATGAGATCATGTACTATTAGGCTGAGCAGAGTGCCGGCTCATAGTCAATGCTCAGTGACTTTTAGCTATTATATCAGAGCCTACCATACTGGAAAAGCATGGAGTGAGGTGGTAGTTGCTCAACCTGATAGATGTGAAAATATGGACACTACTGAGAAGGGATATTCTTAAGTAGAAATGGTATGTAGTAACACTACTACAGAATCCACCATTACCCCATTATTTCTGGTTTAGACCGATATGTAGAATGTAAGAGTTTAAGATCACCACTGATCTTGTGTAATCTTCACATTATGCACGTGTTAATACTAGCATCTCAATTTCACATGAAAGAAATAGGTTCAGGGACATCAAAGAATTTTCCCCAGAAAATAAAGCCATGAATTCACAGGATAAGGTCTGAATCTGTTTTTATCTAGTTGAAAGAAAATGCTAAGGTTAATTTTAGAAAAAAATAAATTAAGGGAAAAATGAAGTCTAGGGTCTAGGCACGGCATTATCTTTTCTTCTTGCCCCGTTAGCAAGTCATTAGCCAGCCCTCAAATCAAGGAACTGTCCTTAGTAACATAATGGTAGGATGGAGGCTAATTATAATCTAACTGAAAACTTATTTTATTATGATTTACCTTGACCCTAGTCTCCAGGGTGATTCTACCCATTTCTCATTCTGGCTTCTCTAAGTGCTGGGGGCTGGATGTGCTTTGCGTTCCTTGCAATCCATTCTATTTTCTGTGCAATTTACTCTGCATTGTGCACTCTTCTAGTAGGTATATGTCAACCTTACAAACACAGGTGTCTAAAAATTGGAAGCATCAATTAAAGATATTTTTTCTGACTCCTCATTTAATGTGTTATACAAATGGTAAAGATATTTTGTGCACAAGAAAAAAAGGGCACTTTTTGCTATGATAGATAACTCTTTGTGTTCTGAAATATCAGGAAAGGAGATAATTAACTTTAATAATTTTTAATAAGGACTTTTTTGTGGTGCCATGGATTAAACCCAGGGATTCTTAACCACTGAGCCATATAACTAACCATTTTTATTTTAGATAGGGGCTCACTAAATTGCTGAGGCTGGTCTCAGTCTTGTGATCCTCCTGCCTCACTAGGATTATAGATGTGTGTCATCACACCTGGGAGCTAATTAGTGTTTTATTTGTTTGTTTCCATACATTTGGATATATTTTATATTATAAAGTTTTCAGACATGATTGTCTTATTTTCAGGGTACATCCTTACTACTCTCTAATAGATCAAGATAATATCAGAAAATTTCAGTGTTAGAAGAGACAATGTTAATTATAAGGGCTAGTTTCTCAAGTTGGGTTCCAGTGTTCTGGGTTCTCATGGGCTCTACTTTTACATTTAAACAACCACAGAACAGATGCATGCTTAAATGAACTATAGAAGCAATGATGTAGCATCAATTATAAAAGTTTAATCTAAGTATGTATGTTGCTAAAACCACAGTGGGACTTCCTATTGGGGGACATAGGATACAGCATTTCTCAAGTGCACTGTATTAACAATCCTCCTTCCACCTCACTGCATCATGTTTTTCATGGAGCATTGGTTAGGACCAATATACTTCAGAATGCACTTTGGGGAAAATAATTTATTCAATAATCTGTTTGCAGATGAGGAAATTAAGAAATCCCAGAGAAAGTAAATAGCTCTCACTATGAGATCATGGGCATATCCTTACAATTTTTATACTCATTATTGAACTCTGTTCACCATGCTTTGGGCCTGTAGACAGTAGTCAGACTGGAAACTTTTGCTGTATTGGGTAACTCTGTGGCCTGACATATCAGGAAAAGGAGATATTTGGCATTTATCTTTTTCAGTAAGGACTTGTACTAGTCTTTTATTTATTTGTTTCCATATAGTTCTCATTCTGGAGAAAGGGCTCATTCTGTAGCCTATAGAATTACTTCAAAACATCACGTAATGATTATATTAGGGTTCTCTAGAGGAGCAGAATCAATAGGAAATATCATTATAAAAGGGAGAATTATTAGGTTCACTTAGGGGACCAGAAGCTGGATAGTCCACAATGGCCCTCTGAAGGATGGAGAGCTGGAAGAACCAATGGCTGCGCAGTCCAAGAGGCGGATGCCCCAGAACAAGAGGGATCAATGGTGCTATCTTAGTCTAAGACCAAAGGCTTCGGGGAGTCGACTTTGAAAGAGTGATGAAGCGAGAGTCCAATGTCCTCAGAAGATTGAAGCAGCAATCAAAAACCCTTCTGAAAAAATTTAGCTTGCATCTGCTGCTCCTTCCTCATTCTTCCAATTTTTATTTCATCCAAGCTGTCATCCTGTTGTTCAGTACTGCCCACACTTGTGGAGTGTCTCCATTTCAGTTGGTTCTTGCACATGTCAATCATTCCTATACACACCCTCACCTACACACCCATAATCCTCTTTAATCTGTGGCATTTCTTAAACCAGTCAAGTTGACAATTCAAGGTTGATCATTACAGAAATCAAGAGAGTCTTCACTGAAAGAAATAAAGAAAAAAAAAAAGCATTACGGAAGCAGCTGGAAATCCAAACCATTGAATCTGAAAGAATTTTGAAATAGATGTTAAGGGATTTGACACTTTTATAAATTTAGGATTATAATTTAAAAATTAATGATGGTTTTGATAATGGAGTTGGTCCTATCTTCTTATTTTATAATCATTTTTCGTGTCTGGTGTAAAATCTGAATTTTATTTATTTATTTATTTATTTTATTGTTGGTCGTTCAAAACATTACATGGTTCTTAATATATCATATTTCACAGTTTGATTCAAGTGGGTTATGAACTCCCATTTTTACCCCGTATACAGATTGCTGTGTCACATCAGTTACACTTCCATTGATTTACATATTGCCATTCTAGTGACTGATGTATTCTGCTGTCTATCCTATTCTCTATTATCCCCCCTCCCCTCCCCTCCCCTCCCCTTTTCTCTCTCTACCCCCTCTACTGTAAATCATTTCTTCCACTTGTATTATTATTCTCTTACCTCTCCTTTCCTCTTATATGTAATTTTGTATAACCCTGAGGATCACCTTCCATTTCCATGTGATTTCCCTTCTCACTCCCTTTCCCTCCCACCTCTCATCCCTGTTTAATGTTAATCTTCTTCTCAAGCTCTTTGTCCCTACCCTGTCCTTGGTTACTCCCCTTATATCAAAGCAGTCATTTGGCATTTGTTTTTTAAGGATTGGCTAGCTTCACTTAGCATAATCTGCTCTAATGCCATCCATTTCCCTCCAAATTCTATGATTTTGTCATTTTTTAAAGCAGAGTAATACTCCATTGTGTATAAATGCCACATTTTTTTATCCATTCATCTATTGAAGGGCATCTAGGTTGGTTCCACAATCTTGCTATCGTGAATATTGCTGCTATAAACATCGATGTAGCAGTGTCCCTGTAGCATGCTCTTATTAGTTCTTTAGGGAATAGACCCAGAAGGGGAATAGCTGGGTCAAATGGTGGTTCCATTCCCAGCTTTCCAAGAAATCTCCATACTGCTTTCCAAATTGGCTGCACCAATTTGCAGTCCCACCAACAATGAACAAGTGTACCCTTTTCCCCGCATCCTCTCCAGCACTTGTTGTTGTTGGACTTCATAATGGCTGCCAATCTTACTGGAGTGAGATGGTATCTTAGGGTGGTTTTGATTTGCATTTCTCTGACTGCTAGCGATGGTGAGCATTTTTTCATGTACTTATTGATTGATTGTATGTCCTCCTCTGAGAAGTGTCTGTTCAGGTCCTTGGCTCATTTGTTGATTGGGTTATTTGTTATCTTATTGTCTAATTTTTTGAGTTCTTTGTATACTCTGGATATTAGGGCTCTATCTGAAGTGTGTGGAGTAAAGATTTGTTCCCAGGATGTAGCCTCCCTGTTTATCTCTCTTATTGTTTCTTTTGCTGAGAAAAAACTTTTAAGTTTGAGTAAGTCCCATTTGTTGATTCTAGTTGTTAACTCTTGCGCTATGGGTGTCCTATTGAGGAATTTGGAGCCCGACCCCACAGTATGTAGATCATAGCCAACTTTTTCTTCTATCAGACGCCATGTCTCTGATTTAATATCAAGCTCCTTGATCCATTTTGAGTTAAGTTTTGTGCATGGCGAGAGAAAGGGATTCAGTTTCATTTTGATGCAAATGGATTTCCAGTTTTCCCAACACCATTTATTGAAGATGCTATCCTTCCTCCATTGCATGCTTTTAGCCCCTTTATCAAATATAAGATAGTTGTAGTTTTGTGGATTGGTTACTGTGTCCTCTATTCTGTACCATTGGTCCACCCACCTGTTTTGGTACCAGTACCATGCTGTTTTTGTTACTATTGCTCTGTAGTATAGTTTGAAGTCTGGTATGGCTATACCCCCTGATTCACACTTCCTGCTTAGCATTGTTTTTGCTATTCTGGGTCTTTTATTATTCCAAATGAATTTCATGATTGTTTTATCTATTTCTACAAGAAATGCTGTTGGGATTTTGATTGGCATAGCATTGAACTTATAGAGAACTTTTGGTAATATCGCCATTTTGATGATGTTAGTTCTGCCTATCCATGAACAGGGTATATTTTTCCATCTTCTGAGGTCTTCTTCTATATCTCTCTTTAGGGTTCTGTAGTTTTCATTGTATAGGTCTTTCACCTCTTTTGTTAGGTTGATTCCCAAGTATTTTATTTTTTGGGGGGATATTGTGAATGGAGTAGTTGTCCTCATTTCTGTTTCAGAGGATTTGTCGCTGATATACAGGAATGCATTTGATTTATGCGTGTTGATTTTATATCCTGCCACTTTGCTGAATTCATTTATTAGCTCTAATAGTTTCTTTGTAGACCCTTTTGGGTCTGTTAGGTATAGAATCATATCATCTGCAAATAGTGATAATTTAAGTTCTTCTTTTCCTATTTTTATGCCTTTAATTTCTTTCATCTGTCTAATTGCTCTGGCCAGTGTTTTGAGGACTATGTTGAACAGAAGTGGTGAGAGAGGGCATCCCTGTCTTGTACCAGATCTTAGAGGGAATGCCTTTAATTTTTCTCCATTCAGAATGAGGCTGGCCTGTGGCTTATCATAGATTGCTTTTACAATGTTGAGGTATGATCCTGTTATACCTATTTTTTCTAGTGTTTTGAACATAAAGGGATGCTGTACTTTGTCGAATGCTTTTTCTGCATCTATCGAGATGATCATATGGTTCTTGTTTTTAAGTCTATTGATGTGGTGAATAACATTTATTGATTTCCGTATATTGAACCAGCCTTGCATCCCAGGGATGAATCCTACTTGATCATGGTGTATAATTTTTTTGATATGTTTTTGAATCTGATTCGCCAGAATTTTATTGAGGATTTTTGCATCTAGGTTCATTAGAGATATTGGTCTGTAGTTTTCTTTCTTTGAAGTGTCTCTGTCTGGTTTAGGCATCAGGGTGATGTTGGCCTCGTAGAATGAATTTGGAAGTTCTCCCTCTTTTTCTATTTCCTGAAATAGCTTGAAAAGTATTGGTGTTAGTTCCTCTTTAAAGGTTTTGTAAAACTCTGCTGTATACCCATCCGGTCCTGGGCTTTTCTTAGTTGGTAGTCTTTTGATGGTTTCTTCTATTTCCTCAATTGATATTGGTCTGTTTAGGTTGTCTATATCCTCCTGACTCAATCATATGACTTAAGAAACTTATCGATGCCTTCACTTTCTTCTATTTTATTGGAGTATAAGGATTCAAAATAATTTCTAATTATCTTCTGTATTTCTGAAGTGTCTGTTGTGATATTGCCTTTTTCATCCCATATGCTAGTAATTTGGGTTCTCTCTCTTCTTCTCTTCGTTAGCATGGCTAAGGGTCTGTCGATTTTATTTATTTTTTCAAAGAACCAACTTTTGGTTTTGTCAATTTTTTCAATTGTTTCTTTTGTTTCGATTTCATTAATTTCAGCTCTGATTTTAATTATTTCTTGCCTTCTACTTCTTTTGCTGTTGTTTTGCTCTTCTTTTTCTAGGATTTTGAGATGAAGTATGAGATCATTTATTTGTTGTTTTTTTCTTTTTTTAAGGAATGAGCTCCAAGCAATGAATTTTCCTCTTAGAACTGCTTTCAATGTGTCCCATAGATTCCGATATGTTGTGTCTGTGTTTTCATTTAACTCTAAGAAGTTTTTAATTTCCTCCTTGATGTCTTCTAAAACCCATTGATCATTCAGTAACCTATTGTTCATTCTCCAAGTGATGCATGATTTTTCCTTCCTTCTTTTATCGTTGATTTTCAGTTTCATTCCATTATGATCAGATAAGATTTATGGTATTATCTCTACTCCTTTATATTGTCTAAGAGTTTCCCTGTGACATAAAATATGATCTATTTTTGAGAAGGATCCATGTGCTGCTGAGAAAAAAGTGTAACTGCTTGATGTTGGGTGGTTTATTCTATATATGTCAATTAAGTCTAGGTTGTTAATTGTGTTATTGAGTTCTATAGTTTCCTTATTTAACTTTTGTTTGGAAGATCTGTCCAGTGGTGGGAGAGGTGTGTTGAAGTCTCCCATGATTATTGTATGGTGGTCTATTAGACTCTTGAACTTGAGAAGAGTTTGCTTGATGAACATAGCTGCACCATTGTTTGGGGCATATATATTTATGATTGTTATGTCTTGTTGGTGTATGGTTCCCTTGAGCAGTATGCAGTGTCCCTCTTTATCCCTTTTGATTAACTTTGGCTTGAAATCTATTTTATTTGATATGAGTATGGACACTCTTGCTTGTTTCCGCAGTCCATATGAGTGGAATGATTTTTCCCAACCTTTCACCTTCAGTCTATGTATATCTTTTCCTATCATATGCATCTCCTGTAGGCAGCATATTGTTGGGTGTTGTTTTGTGATCCATTCAACTAGCCTGTGTCTCTTAATTGGTGAGTTTAAGCCATTAACATTTAGGGTTATTATTGAGATATGGTTTGTTCCTCCAGCCATATTTGTTTATTAATGTTACTAAACCTGATTTGTTTTCCTCTTTGATTACTTTCTCCCCTTTACTGTCCTACCTCCCACTGTTGGTTTTCATTGTTATTTTTCATTTCCTCTTCCTGTAATGTTTTGCCAAGGAGTTTTTGAAGAGATGGTTTTCTAGCTGCAAATTCTTTTAACTTTTGTTTATCGTGGAAGGTTTTAATTTCATCTTCCATCCTGAAGCTTAATTTCGCCGGATACACAATTCTTGGTTGGAACCCATTTTCTTTCAGTGTTTGAAATATGTTATTCCAGGATCTTCTAGCTTTCAGAGTCTGTGTTGAAAGATCAGCTGTTATCCTGATTGGTTTACCCCTAAATGTAATCTGCTTCCTTTCTCTTGTAGCTTTTAAAATTCTCTCCTTATTCTGTATGTTGGGCATCTTCATTATAATGTGTCTAGGTTTGGATCTCTTATGATTTTGCACATTCGGCGTCCTGTAGGCTTCTCGGATTTGGGATTCTGTTTCGTTCTTCAGGTCTGGGAAGTTTTCTCGTATTATTTCATTGAATAGATTGTTTATTCCTTTGGTTTGGAGCTCTGAGCCTTCCTGTATCCCAATGACTCTTAAGTTTGGTCTTTTAATGTTATCCCATATTTCTTGGATGTTCTGCTCATGGTTTCTTAGCAGACTTGCTGAGCTGTCTATGTTCTTTTCAAGTTGAAATACTTTGTCTTCATTGTCTGATGTTCTATCTTCTAAGTGATCTACTCTGCTGGTAGTATTCTCAATTGAGTTTTTAAGTTGGTTTATTGCTTCCTGCATTTCTAGGATTTCTATTTGTTTGTTTTTTATTACCTCTATCTCCCTGTGAAATTGATCTTTTACTTCCTGTATTTGTTTATGTAGTTCCTTGTCAAAGTGATCTTTCATTGTCTGATTTTGCTGTCTCATGTCTTCCTTGAGACTCCAGATCATCTGAAGCATGTATATCCTGAACTCTTTATCTGACATTCCATGTGTTGCAGCTATTACCTCTTCTAAAGTTGAGTTGACCTGCATTGCTTGTGGTCCTTTCTTTCCTTGTCTTTTCATACTGCTCGCGTTTCTTTCTGCTTGGTGAAACTGTTGTGTTTTTGAAATTTTCCCCCTATTTATTTATATTGCTCTTGTATAGTTGGGAGATCTCCCTTGCAGGGCGGGTAGTGGCTGTGCTCCTCCTCTAATTAGGGTGATCTATCTACCACGCTGGTTGGTCACAGGTCTGCCCACCCTGCGGGCGTGGGTGGCGGCTCTGCTCTACCCCCACTCCAATTGTAGTGACGTAACTACCACGCCCTCGGGTCGTTGGTCCTGATCCGGATGTGGGCTCTGCTCCGCCCCTACTCCAATTGGTGTGACGTGTCTACCACGCTGGTCGGCCTCTAAGCCTGTTCCGCCGGTGGGTCGCAGTTCTGCCTACCTTGCGGGCTCAGGCGGCAGTTCTGCTCAGCCCCCACTCCCAGTGGGGGTACCTGACTGCCTCTCCAATGGGTCGCTGGGCCTTTTCCGGACACGGGTGGCGGCTCTGCTCCACCCCCACTCCAACCAGTGTGACGTGACTGCCTCGGTGCTACTTGTCCACACACTGGCAGGCTGCCGGGCCTGTCCTGCCAGTGGGTCGCAGGTCTGCCTACCTTGCAGGCTCAGACGGCGGCTCTGCACAGCCCCCACTCCAAATGGGGTGATTTGGCTACCGCGCCGTCGGGTCGCTGGTCCTCTTCCAGGCGAGGGCGGATACTCTCCTTGGCCCCAGCTGCAGTTGGGGTGTCGTGATACCACGCCGGCGGGTCACTTGGCCTGCTCTGGGCGCAGGTGGCAGCTCCACTCTGCCCCCCAGGCCCCCACAGCACCCTGCAGGACCCGGACCGAGAAGCAGTCCCCGCAGGTTACCCAGCCCTGGGCCAAAGCAGCTTCGGGAGCCAGAACCTGGCCTCTCAGATCCCGGCCACGCTCCGCTAGGAGCAGGCTCCACAGAGCGACCTCCGCAGGTTCCCCAGCCCCAGGCCAAAGCAGCCCTGGGAGCCCGAGCCCGGCCGCTCCAAACTCCCAGCTCGGTGCACGCTCCGCTAGGAGCAGGCCCAAAGACACAGTCCCCGCGGGCTCCCCAGCCCCGGGCCAAAACTGTTCCGGGAGTCAGAGCCCAGCCGCCCCTCAGCGCACGTTCCACTTGGAGCTGGCCTCAGCACGCAGTCCCCGCAGGTTCCCCAGCCCTGGGCCAAAGCAGCCCGGGGAACCAGAATCTGGCCGCTCAAAGCCCGGCGCACGCCTTGCCAGGAGCGAGCCCCGAGGAGTATTCTCCTCAGGTTCTCCAGCCCCAAGCCTGAGTGATCTGTCTGTGAGACGCAGGCAAATACCAGCCCGAAATCACCTGTTCCATAGTTGAATGAGCTGAGATCAGTAGAAAACAGGGATGATTACATCAGCTCTCCAAGATGGCGGCTGCTGTCCTCCTCCGTGGTCCGACCAGTGTCGAGAACCGAACTGGACCGCTTCTCTCCTCTGTCTCAAAGCCGGAACTCAGCACTAAGCACGGCCATTGCACCGCTGGCAGGAGCCCCCAGAATCCGCATCGCTGTACTCCCGCTCCGGTACCTCTCTGCTACCCAGTGCACGCCGCAGACTCCATCCGCGGGGCGGTCCGCCGACCAGGCTCTGCTACCCTCCGTGTGGAGAAATCGCCCGCGACCGAGCCCCCGCAGCCGAACCCCGCACGATGTAAATCCATCCTCTAGATTCTGGAGCACCTCAATTTCACTGGAAATTCCCAACAAGGTAGCCTTCAGCTGTTTCACCTTGTTTTTCTCCCGCACAGTGATGCGGCGTACTGGGGTGATGCACTCCCATCGCCGCCATCTTCCCTTCCTCCTGAATTTTTTTTAGATATCAAAATTGTGCAACATATTTTAATGTGCTAAATGAATTAGAAGAAATTACATAATATTTTAAAAAAGCAATTTGTGTTTTTAGGTCCTATTGATAGAATATTAATTGTTGTACATTTTGTTTTTATTTATGGAAGGGGTATTCTGTCAGGGCAATGCTTTTTGAAATCTAGGGTATTTTGAAGTGGATGTATTATGTCATTGGCAAAATGAAACCAGTTTTAATAAAATATTTTATTGTAGTGATATAGAAATATAGGAAAAAAGGGTATGGCTGAAATGGAAACTTCCTTAACAATTGTCTTGCTGTCATCAAATCAGTAAGAGCAATATCCAACAACGTGGGAGCTCTCTGACCAGAACAGCTGTTAAGGGCACATAACACAGCCATGAGGCAATTTTACTTCTGACTTAAGTGATGATTATGAAAGATCTGTAAGCATTTTTTTTCCCTTTTACTCCTGAAGTTCCTTTTTCCCTACTCCACTCCAATTCTATTTTCCCTCCTCAGCATCTTTTAAGTGTACATTACTAAATTATACTTGGCTATCACTAAAAATTGGAAGGAACTGTAGGGCTCTCTGCTCCCTTTACTTAGGTGCATAGTTAAACCATTGGTCATAATGACAGTGTATGTTTGTATGGAATGTTGTGAGTTATATAGTATGTGCACAAACATTTTAATTTCATTCTCACAAAAAACATGCATCAGGTAAGTAGAGCAGGTATTTTTTTTTAATTTAATTTTTTTTTAGTTGTAGTTGATATATTTATATTATTTATTTATTTTTATGTGGTGCTGAGGATTGAACCCAGTGCCTCACATGTGCTAGGTGAGTGCTCTACTGCTGAGCCATAACACCAGCCCAGAACAGGTATTGTTAATCACCTTCACAGATGATGAAAATGAAGGTTAGGGAGATTAAATAATTTGTCCAGGTTCACAGCTAAGGAGTAACAGACTGGAATTGAGACCAGTTATACTTTTTAAAAATATTTGATAATGTATAAAATTTATTTTTCTCTACTACAAATTCATATTTATTATGAAGTGTTAGAAAAATCAGAAGAGCTTACTCATGTCTCCAACATCCAAAGATAATCATCATTCATATCTATATCTATCTATCTATATCTATCTATATCTCTCTCTCTCTATATATATATGTATATGTATATGTGTGTGTGTGTGTGTGTGTGTGTGTGTGTGTGTGTGTGTATATATTTGGTGGTGGTAGTAGGGATTGAACCCAGGGGTGCTGTACCGGTGAGTTACTCCATAAATTACCCCCAAAATTTACTTAAAAATTTTTAATTTTTTTTTTTAATTTTGAGACAGGATTTCTGTTTAAGTTGCTGAGCCTGGCCTCAAATTTGAACTCCTCCTGCTTGAGCCTCCTGAGTTGCTGTAATTACAAGCGTGCAGCAACATACCAGGCTTAAATTTTGATATAGTCTCCCAACCCACTTTTTTTTTTTTTTAATTTTAGTGCTAGGGATTGAACCAGGGCTTCACACATGCTAGGCAAGTGCTTTAACACTGAGTTACTTCCCCAGCCACTGTTTAGTTTTTACAAATACATCGAAATTTTTAAAATATAATTTTAAATTTGAAAATATTATTTGAGCCAACTGCATATATTTACTGATTTTTCTGGATGACTTTTTTAGATAAGCATTGTAAAATGTTCTTATAAAATATTTTTTGAACCCTTCAGGATATAAAAATTAAACTTGCAAACTTTAACAAGAGGAACTATATAAAAGCCTATCACCTCCATCTTCTGGAACCAATGTTAACATCCCAGATATAAAGACTGACATTCTTACAAGTCAGCAGAGGTAAGTCAAACTCTATTTTTTCAGATTTATTTAATTCACGCACATATTAAGATATTAAAATATATTTCCCAATACAAACGGTCCTGTCATTTAAAGATGGAGATACTTTCTGAGAACTGCATTGTTAGGTGATTTCATCATTGTTCAGACATCATACAGTATATTTTCACAAACCTAGGTGGCATAGTCTATTACACACTTACACTATATGGTTGAAATCTTACTTAACATATTGCGTGTTGAATACTGTAGGAAATTGCAAAATAATGTTTCTTTTTCCCGTGTGTGTGTTTCTAAACATATTTATCCATATAAAGAGTACATTGAAAATATGGCATAAAATATTATAAAATGATAACTTGTAAAGGGCAATTACCATGAATGGAGTTTGCAGAACTAGAAGTTGCTCTGGGTGAGTAGGTGAATAAGGGGTATTGAATGTGAATGTTTAGGATGTCATTGTACACTTGAAGAGATTTCATAAATAGTGTATACAGTGTATAATTAGATCATACTAAATTCAGAAAAATATTTTTCTTACATAGTAAACTAATCTTAACTTATTCTAATGTTTTTACTTTGTAAACCTTTCAATTATCTTAAAATTTTGACTCTTATATTAATAATAAGCTTAAAACAAACACATTGTAAAGCTGTACAAAAACATCTTTCTTTATATTCTCATTCTGTAAGTTTTTCTATTTTTAAATTTTAAATTTTAATTTATTTTTTATTTTTAAAAGTTTTTTTTTTTTTGTTTTTTTTTTTTTAAATCTAAAGACTCAAACACACGTTAACTTACATCTATAGAGAGAAAGGACTTTTGTCTTGCATCTCCCCATTTGACCCACTGGAAGTTCTTCATGGGTATGACAGGCCTGGGCTGCCATCTCTTATGATAACAATGCCCTCTGGAATCTCCCCTGAAGGACCTGCCTGAGGCTTTTCTTGAGAAGATATCATAGTTTTCAGAAATATGTCCATGGTGTTTGCTTAGGCTATTTCTTTTTTCATCAGAATCCATTTTTTCAGACTTTTCAAGGAGCTTGTTGAAGACTTTAAAAGCTTCTGCCAGACCCTTCACTGTGACTTTTCTGAGGGTTCTTATTTTTCCTCTCTAAGTTTTCTTTTATAAATCTATTTATTTCTTTCTTTTTGTTATGCATTAGTCAGGCAATAGAAATGTTTAGTCTCACTATAATCTTAAGAGATTACCATTGACTCTATCATTATTGAGATCTTGTTATGCGGTGCATGATTGTATGTGAGAACTTAACATTCATATCATATATGTTAGGACATTTTTAGCATGGTTTTTCTTTTTGTAAATTGCTCTTTCTCTAGCGATTTCTTTCCACCTCCCTCCACATTGCAAGAATATCAATAGGAGGATTATGAGTAGTATCAATATTTATTAAAGATGATAATGTTCTAGGGTATAGAATTAATAAACTAAATCAAGATACTTTAAACCCAAGTCTTATAGGTTTTAAAGCTGTTTATCATAAGGGTGCTGTAATATTGAGAAACATTAATTAATGTATACATTCAATCAAAGAAAATAGGATCCCAATTTGAGTAATACATTTTACTAATTATGTAAAAAAATTCATAGAAATACATTGGAAAGGAAATGCACCAAAATATTGATGGCAGTTTCCTTCAGGTGACATTTAAAATTTGATAAACATTATTTTATATAATCCCATTGTTTAATTATAAGAATTAAATGTTTTGAGGCAGAGATGGGACTCTCACCTCTATATTTGTCCTTGATCTTCTCCTCAGTTGTCACATTCAGTGAAGTTTATTTTCACATCAATGACCCTCTCTTAGTCTATAGAAACAATTCCAACATAAATCAAATTTTTTTTCTCATATAGAATCCTTATTTAGTAAACTGGTTACTAATGGATTAAGAATCCTACATTTTAGAAGACTAGTCCCCTAATTCTCTTTTTGAGTTAATGGACCCTGACAAAATAAAAAGAAAAACACATTTACTTTCTTATATTTTAGATTAGCATTATTATTACATATTAAGGAACACTAATAGATATGTTGATAAAATTTAGCTCAGTCTTTATTAGTGAATCATTTAGGCAATTAGAATACAACTATGGGACATTGAATTAAGGAAAAAAAGTACAGATAATCAGTGAAATTTAAGAATTTTCCTTAAAATCTTTATGATTGTCAGTAAATTGCAAAGCACTTTAGGAAGGCTCCAGAATTAAAAGTAGCATGAGAGATCCTTTGCTTGAGCCAGGGCATGTCTCTAAACAGTACAGAAATGGTTGTTTGCTCCATTTCATTTTAATTCCTCTATTTCTCTACAATGCATATAGTTTATTGAAAACATTTTTATATCTTCTTTTGGTGAGACATGAATCTCCTGTGACAATTTATCACCAAGACAACCAAACCTTTGCTTAATGTTCTGTACTTTAGTGAAATAAAATGCATGTGGCTTTAAGTAGGTTTTTAATTTTTTTTAGTAGAGAGGGTTTGAGATTTTATTTTAAATGAAAATGAAACTGCTTACAAATCTATTTCCACAAAATTACATCTTTCTAAACATTTAAAGTGATCATTCTCAGAAATATGCTTGTTTCAGGTTCAAGGAACCATTCTTCTTTCCCTCTGCCTTCTAAACTTAATACTTTAGCAATCAAAATTTGACTTAGCTTCTGGGCTCCACTCATCTGTGCAAATGAACTAACTTGATCCTATTTGAAACATAAGTATCAATAAAATATTCAAACTGGATAAGAAAGTGAAGTTATCCATAGAATCTAGCCTGTAGAGACAATTATTTTGTAGATACAGGCTAAGCAGTATTCCCCAACCCCACCCTGATGCAACAAGATGTTTTAATTTCCGTATGGACTATCAAAATTAACATTAATATTTTCTGCTCTACATTTGAAGACTGTGTCAGGAATTTTGAATTTTCCAACATTCAGTTCTTTGAGGGTTCCAATTTCTGCTCTTTTGTTTGTAGAGTATTCATCTGTAAAGAGAAGTTGTTATGTACCTCTATTCATACATGGAGAATATTTGTGATGGAGAATGACTTTTCTGAGACTTAACAAAGTCTTATGTAGCATGAGTCTATCTCCACCTCAGGTAAAGCTGGTTTGCTCTGCTTTATTTACATCTCTAACAATAGAGTCCCTTGGTTGGTTGGCTCATTCATTAAAAAGACTATGTCTAGGGCTGGTGTTGTAGCTTAGAAGTAGAGTGCTTGCTTACATGTGCAGGGCCCTGAGTTCAATCCTCAGCACCACATAATAAATAAACAAATAAAATAAGGGTGTTGTTTCCAGCTAAAACTAAAATAAATTAAAAAAATTTTTAAAAAGATTATGTCTATAAAATGCAGAAGAAATAGATCAGAGTAGACTTTCAGTCAACTACCTTTGGTGGGTCTGAAACATTTAATAGCTTAAAGACAGAGGATCTGTGAGTTGGTCTTCAGGAACCATGAAAGTTGGGAAAGAGTTTAGAAGGATTAGTGAGAAAAGGGACCCATTAAACTCTTGAGGAAAGAGGAGAGAAATCTCAAATAACTGAGTGAACAAGTTAGTATTAAAGTTGAAGAATTCCTGAAGTTGATATTGTCGAAGAAATAATGGGACTTGGGATGAACTTGAGCTTGAGGTCCATACTAACAATGGAAAGGCCCATGAGATCCTGACATCCAGACTCCCCAAATCCAATCCTCAGACTATTCTTGTTTTCTCAGATGCTTCCTTCCCTCAATAGACTCCAAGATTTTCACAGTAGCTCTTTGACTTCAGAAGTTGGGACTGAAAAATCTGAGGTCTTAGTTCTTTTGTGCGGAAAGATGTGTTGTGTTTAAGATCCAGTGACTTCTTTGAGCCTTCATTATTTGGTCTGTAAAGAGTAAATAAGAGAGGGCACGGTGGTGCACGCCTGTAATCCTAGCAGCTTGAGAGGCTGAGACAGGAGGATCAAGAGTTCAAAGTCAGTATCCGCAACAGCGAGGCACTAAGAAACTCAGTGAGACCCTGTCTCTAAATAAAAACACAAAACAGGGCTGGGGATGTAGCTCAGTGGCTAAGTGCCCCTGAGTTCAAACCAGGGTAACCCCCTGCCCGCCAAAAATAAATGAGTAAATAAGAGTGTCTGTCCAGTAATGTCTTTCAGTAATCAAATTAAATAATGCATGACAGCTACTTAGCACAGTAACTTATCTTACCTGTATTGTTATTTATATTTTTCACTTATAAACTTGTATTCTTAATTGGTTTTTAATGTTCTTAAATACCAAAATTATGCCTTAAGCTTTTTTCCCTATGGTGTCTAGTTTTTAATGGATTATTGGACTCAGTAAATGTGTTTTGTTTTTGTGAATAGTGTATGCTCTTGGCTAGAGAATTTATGAAGAAGTCACATTACCCTACATCCTAAATGACTTACTTAAATGGATAAATTCAAATTCTGAGGGAAATTGATCATTGTCATTTTACAGAAAAGAAAACTAAAACCCGGATTGAAGTAATCTGACTAAGAACTTTAGTCCAGGGTGTGTGGTTCCAGACCATTTCCTTAATCACTGTGCTCTCTGATAATCACTTGGGATTCCTCACTACATCAAAAACTGCCTTAATTTAGGAAAAGAAGAAGAAACAGTCATGCCTGCACAACATGGGCAGGTGGCCACCACTGCTCTTGAGACTAGAGAGATTTTTGTATGTGCTTCATGCCCAATAGCAGAACATGTTCTTCCTTTTCCAAGAAAATATGAGGAGAAATTTCAAAATGCGGAGAACATTAGGAACAATATGTGTGGATGCTTCTGCTCTAGTAGTTTAAATTTTTTCAAGAGTGATCTTTATCGTTGAGGTGGATCTCACAAAAATAAAAGGATGACCAACTGAATAGAGGAAAGGGATTAACAAGAAGGCAGGAGAAGGTGTGATGAAGTACTGGGGAATCAAATCTACTCCAAATTATGGTATGTTCATTTATAAATATACCACAATAAATGTAGCATATATATATATATATGTATATATATGTATGTATATATATATATGCACTTATAATACATTGATTAATAATGGTATTAATAATGATAATAGAAGGGAAATCAGTAAAGTAGAACAAAAGATCAATAGGAGGGAGGAGGAGAGAAAGGGAAAGTACTGGGGAATGAGACTGATTAAATTATGTTTTGTACATGTACAAATATGACATAGTAAATCTCACTAATATGTGTAATAATAATGCATCAATAAAATAAATTTAATAAAAGAATGGTCTTTTCTTTTTTAAATAAGAAAAATAAGAAGAATCACAGTAGTAACACAATTACACCAAAAATGTGGTTCCATTCCTATCCTGACATTTTCTGGCTCTTGGGTTTTGGATTGATGGAAGCTTACTGTCATCACATTGGCATGTAGAGTATCAATTCCAATGATGTATTTGAAATGAATTATTTGTCTTCAAGACCCTTAGGTATTTCTGGGCAGAAAAAACGTGGTATGATGGAAATATCATCCGTGGTAGGGACAGATGAATATTTGTTCAAGAGTAGCTTTACACTGAATTAGCTTCATGAATTTGGTTGAGTTATTTTATTTCTCTGAGACTCAGGGGATAATAATGCTGGGGTGGCAAGATTATTATGAAGAGTAAGGTTGGAATTTCAAAAAGTTTATATGGACAATAAGTATTATTCAACCTCCTCAAAGTGAACTCTGCTTGTTTTACCTGTATGGCTGCCCCTGGTTCCCAAGATGCACTGGACTATTAAGCAATTATTTCTTTCTTTTTTTTTTTTTTCTGGGGCATAGGTTTCTTCTGAGGTTCTTAGAAAATTCAAACAGCAACAACAGTTCCTTGTCTCTGACACTGAAACATTGCACCTTGGCACCAGGTCCTCTGAGAAATCCATGCACATACAATTCTATGAACCATCATTGTTTTTATATGTAGCAGAAGAGAAAATAGTATTATGTTGAATAATGGCTTAATAAGAAGTTGTTTAGTTTGACATGAATTTTGAATGTGCCTCATTATTATCCTACCTGCAGATGAAAATATTAACTAGATGGATCAGAATCCAAACAATGTAATTATAACAGTTGAGAGTAGAGGTGACCTCTCTAAGGTTCAGA
Organism: Spermophilus citellus; assembly: GCF_964194105.1. Classification (NCBI taxonomy): domain Eukaryota; kingdom Metazoa; phylum Chordata; class Mammalia; order Rodentia; family Sciuridae; genus Spermophilus; species Spermophilus citellus. The sequence continues at coordinate 91,424,074 of NC_138186.1, read as the reverse complement.
ATTTGTTATTGTTGTTATTTAATTTGTGAAGAGCAAAGATCAGCAATCAATTTTGATAATGCAAGTTGTTTGGTTGTTCAGTATTGATATGTTCCATACAGTTGGCCAGATCACAGATCCTGGTTTCCTGGGATGTTATGACTTCCAGTAATAAAACCAGGAAATTCTCTCACCAACAGAGACAAGTTGGTCACTCTTCATACAGTGGTGAAAGGATCTGGATTAAAATCAGTTAACCAAATTTATCTCTTAATATTTCAAACATCATTAAAATTACAAATAACTATTTTACTTAGTTTCTTCTAAATGAAGTGACTATGCATTTGTTTTTTCAAATTAAATTTCTGGATTTTATATTTTTTTGATGTTAACACCAAGGGAGGTATACTTTAACATTGAGAGACAAAAAGGATTAATCTTTTATTAGCATTAACTAAGAGGAAATTTTAGGCTTGGGCAGTTCATGACTTAATCACAAGATGATTCTTTTTTGTTTTTAGACTTTATATAATTTAATTACTTTCCAAATCCTTCTGCATCCTGAAATGACCACTTTAGTTATATTAGTTGATAATAATCTGTTAGTGACAATTTACAGCTAGAGTCTACTTTCCAGAATATTTTGAGCCATACCTAAATTATAGAGCAGTTTTTAAGAAAATTTATTTAAAAAATGAAATATCATCCATGAAATGTATACCACTTATCAAAAACAAGAGAAAAAAACAAACCATGAAAACAATAACTCAGAACGAGAATGGAATCCTTATTATAAAGGCAACTGTCTTTTTTCAGGGTACAGTAGAAAATTCCCATTTTCTAGTAAAAGTGAATAAAGACTCAAGACTGAAAGTATGAAATAGGTTTTGTTTTTTTGGAATGGCTTTTTGAAGCCTCTAATGCACTCCTTACAGCTCAATTCCAATTTAACCTCTCCTGACCATCATTAGAGTACCTCCATCCTCAGCTTACCAAAAGGAAAGTTGTTTATCTGGGAATAACTCAAAATAGTTTATACTGCTATGTAACAATATACATTTTGCCCTTCAGGGCAAAATTCATGATTATCATAAGTGGTCATGACAATTCTATCCCACTTTGCTGCTGATTATTCTAGAGATAGATATGGCCAGTTATGGTCAATGGGATTTCTGACACATATTTTCTTCTAAATTAAAAGTTCAGGGGGCTCGGGATGTGGCCTGGCATGTGTGAGGCACTGGGTTCGATCCTCAGCACCACATGGAAATGAAGTGAAGAGGTTGTGTCCATCTGGAACTGAAGGATAAATATTTAAAAAAAGTTCAGGCACAGGGCCTCAGATAAGTTATTTTTCATTCTTGACGTGAATGGTGCTGTGTGATAATGTGATGCTTAGAAGAGCTTTGGTAGATATCTCAAGATCATGAGGCAGCATAGCCAAGGACAGAAATACAATACTGTGTGAACCATGGATCTGTTGATAACAGTCAATTTGCTGTGTGATTTTTTAAGGTCATCAAAACCTTTTTGGTACAACATTTGGCCAAATGTTTCATTACTTGTGGCCAAAAGCATCTCCAAGGAAAATTCCATAATAAAAAATAATATTTTAGTGTGATCTATAATTGTTTATAAATAGTGAACATAATTTGAGTATATTCTTTATTAGAAAAGTTTATTTTATTCATTTTCCTATAATGTAACATTAAGTAGAAATAATACTACCTACTTGAAAACATATTATTTCAAGATAAATTCCCTAGTGTGTTCTCCTAAGTTTTTCTGTAGATAAGCTCTGGAACTACCACAGATGAGAGAATCTAGAAAACTTGAATGTTTCAGGTATATTAAAGGGAAAGCCAAGTTGGATCATTTCTCCATTCTCATGTTTTTCTGAAACTTCAGTTTTGTCTTTTATAGTCTCCTTGGTTTTGCTATGGATTAGTTACCTTTGTCTACATTAGGGTACTTTAATTTGATATCTACCTTTCCCTTTCCCTGATTCCACTGCCCATCATCTACTTCTAGTTTCTATTTGCAGCCATTTCTGATTTGATCATAACAGCAATCACCTCATTTCTTTTATTAATACCATCACAATGAGTTAGTTACAGCTTCAAATGAGAGAGACTCCAATAGCTGGAATCCCTTTGGGATACAGTGTTGTGAATAAATACCCAAATATTTATGCTTTTACAATTTTTGATAGTTTCCCTTCAACTCATGGCAAGAATGATGTAGTTGAAAGCAAGGGTTTTCTGTCACAAGAATAACACTGCTAGAAAGCACATAAGGACTGAGAGAAAGAACATGCTTGGGATTTTCTCACATATGTTTCCTTATGTTTCATAATCTTAGTCATGAAAGGATTCACAGGCTCAAATATGGTAGCACTTTGAATTTAAATAAGAATGTATCTATTTATATCCTAAATTTCTAAAACCTCAACTATTTGAATACTTAAAGTTTCAATCAATACTTACATCAAATGAATAAGCCTTCTTGCTGGCCTAATTTCTGGAAATTAGCTTTCTTCTAAATGTGCTGTTTCCTGCCAATTCTTTTTGAGACTTCCCATTAAAAGCATTTTTAGAACATTGTATTTTAGCAATTATGAAGAAAGGCTTTAAAGTGACATAAAGATTTATTTTGCATTTTTTTCCTTTTTACTTTAATTCACAAACAGAAAACTTCATTTTCTTTGGTGTACCGTTGTATGGGTTGTTTAAATATCAGCACAGAGAATGATCTAACCTGCTACTCACTAGAAGTATCTAAAGAAAGGCCTTGATGGGAAGTGTTCGGGGGCGGGGGATGCCTTCCAACAGTACCTGTATGGAAAGCACGTGTTATGCTCAATACTAATAAATGTTTTACTCCATGCATCATTACAGTTACCTGTTAGCTTTTAAGGAACCAACATTACAAAGACATGGAGACATACATAGAGAAGAAAAATTTATTAAAGAGTAAGTGGGAAGTAATATTATGCAAAACCATATCATTCAAGAAAAGTTAAAATAAAAATTAAACAATAAAAAGCAAAGCCCAAGAGAATTAATAGCACAGTCATAACAAAAAGGTAATAGTAATTTCCACAAATCAGAAATAGTTTAAAAAATTCTTACACTTCTCAGTGTGACAAATATTACAAATCCTTTGATGGAAAATTTATTTGCTAGGGAAGCAGGTGGAGTTGTAGCATGCCATATGTTTTAAAGTTGACTTCTAGGAAATAATAGTATGAAAAAGATGGTTACCTATAATATTTATAGAGACAAAGTTTTTTTTTCTATTTTTATCCTATTTTTTCCACTTTAATAAGGAGTCCTCCAGAAAGACTTTTAGGTATTTTCCCCATATTGGATGAATGAAGAACGGCTTGTTCCTTTAGGAACAGAAAGAGCTGATTTAACAGTGTAATTAGACATCAGTGTCATGGCAAAACCTCCCCTCAAGACTATAGGGAGTCTCACTCTGCATAAATTGTCCATTCTCTAATGAAATAGATATTACTGTGTAAACATGGAGACATAAGGAAGTGTCATGTGCAGCAATGAACAGAACTGTTTACAGGATTTCGACAAATCTATATTATTTAGCAATAAAAAGAAATGTGCTATTAAGCCATGAAGACAATAAAGGAACTTAAATGCATACTGCTAAGGAAAGAAGCCAATTGCTAAGAGCTGCATGATGCCAACTATCATGACATTCTGGAAAAGGAAAAACTGAAAACAATAAAAAGATCAGTGATTTCTAGGGGTTTGGGGAGAGAGAAGGGAGGGAAGAGTAAATATGAGTACTGGGGATTTTAGAGTAGTGAAATTATTATATTTGGTACTGCAATGAAGATTCACGGCATTGTACATTTGTCAAATCCCATAGAATACACAATACAAGGAGTGAACCCTAATGTAGATCATAATAATACGTTGGTACTGGCTCATCAGTTTTAATAAATGAACCACACTTAGATATCAGTGATGGGGAAAAGGTGTAGGTGGGGTGAGGGGAAATATTGGAGCTCTATATTTTTCTGCAAACCTAGGATTTCCTCTAAAAACAAAATATATTAGTTAAAATGTTATTATGACTTTTACTCTTAAAAAAGCTCTGAAAAAGCAGAGGTATTCAAATGCATGTATCAGGACCAGCTGCATTCTCATTAGTAATAATATTTGATCTTAATAGGATATGCTGAGATCTTTCCAAAGCAACACTAATATTGTTTTAATAAAGAATAGTTTGGGAGGAAATGAACAAAAGGACACTCAATAATAATTATAGACATGCATTGAGAAGAAAGAAAACATATAGAAGTAAATAAAGTTTTATGTTAGAGAAATTTTAAGGGATGTTTCTTCTTTGCATTGTGACCAGGAAGATCTACCTTCTTTAATTACAAAGACGAAGTTTAGAATAGAACACAAGGGAAAGGCATAGTCAAGCTATTGTCATAGAATTACAGTAGAACAATTTCCCTTTAAAAAATGACCTCCTTCAGTGTTATATTTTCATACCATTTATTATTTTTTCCTGATTTACAAGTAATTTATGGTAATAGTTTGAAATATGGAAAAAATGGAAGTCATACCATCAAAATAAAATCAGTCAACATTTGGGTGTTTTTCCTTTCTACTTTTACACATTTTCATTTATTCATTAATATTTTTAACTTGTTTTGATCACACCCTATATTATATTTCTAGGGCTACAGGAAAAAAATATTGCAAACTTTGTGGCATAAAGCAACAAATTAATCTCTTTCAGTTCTGGAGGCCAGAAGCCCACATCCAGGTGTCAGCAGGACTGCCTTCCTCTGGGTTCTGGCTGCACCCTGTCAGGGAGACTGGGGAAGAAATTCCTCACTCTGCTTTCTGGTAGCTCCTGGTTTTCCTTATCTGTGTCTGTATAACTCCAAGCCCTGTGTACATCTTCATCCTGTATGTATCTCTGCTATATGTCTTCCATAAGGATGCTGGTTATTAGGGCCCACTGGGACAATACAAGATGATGTCATCTTGAAGTTCTTAATTAAATTACATCTGCAAAGACTCTTTTTCCAAATAAAGTCACATTCACATATTCTGGGGATTAAGGTATGGACATATCTTTTGTGGGATCACTGTTCAACCCATTGCACCACCTATTATTGGAAATTATTGGATGAATAAGTTTTTTTTAAATAATACTTTTGTTATAACATAGATCACTGATTCTAAATGTTCTGCCTTTTACTTTCTGTCATTTCTAAAATTTACACACGTTTTATAATTGATGAGATACAAGTTTGCCTATTACTGTTCTCTAGTGGTACTTAAAAGTGTGTTACCCTTTGCACTTGGATAAAATATAGGATATAAAAGATAAAATATAGTATATCACCAAATATCTTTGAGAAAACCTTTCTCAATTCACATTATCATCAACACTTTAAAAATAATTTTTGAATGTTGAGTAATTTTTAAATGCCCAGTAAAAATGGTAAATCATAGATTTAATTTATATTTGTTTGTATAATTTGACTATTTTCTAACTTTGTTTTTTCATTTTTTATTAAAATATTGGATTTTTCTTATAAATTTATTATTATAGTAAGCATGGCCTATTGTATACCTCCCAAGTGCTTATTAGAGACTATTCTTTCCTAAATAGGCATTGTTTTTCTTTCTTTCTTTCTTTCTTTATTTTGATAAGGCAACTCATTAGCAAAAATATTTTATTTATTTACTGAAAATATCACTTTGTTCATCTTTGAAAAATTATTTTTTAGATTATTTCTAATTTGAGGATTGTGTTTTCCTTTGGTTTGTATTTCTTAACATTCAAAAGTGTTTTTTGCTTTGTTGTTTGTTTAATATTGTCACCTTTATTAATTTTCTCTATAAATATTATGCTTAAAAAAGCCTTTCTTGGTTCAATTCATTAAATATTCACTTCTATTTTGTCACTTTTTAAATAATTTATTTATAACATTCATCTCTTTGGTTGATCCAGAATTTTGTTTTCATTATTTTATCATGCTAAGTTAGGGCCAAATTGGAATTTGCATGAATATCTGATTTGTCCAATGTCATTTTGAAGATTGTGTCTTTTCTCATTGTCTTGTCATATTTATTCTAATATACATACATATATGTATATATACATGTATGTATATATTACAAAGACTATCTCTCCATAGCTATTGCAGAGATTTTGTTAATCTCGGTGTTCATTTTAGTAGTGCTTGATGTTTTATGGCCTATGTGTTTGAAAAAGGAATTTTTATCAAGTGTAATGGGTGAGAAGTCATTGGAGGATTTTAACTGGGAAATCAACATAATATGATTTGTGTTTTAAAAATTCCTTTGGCTTCTGGGTGAAGAATAGACTGTGGGATGTTAAGAGGAAAGACAAGGAAACCAGTTAAGACTCTTGAGATGAAATTAAGATAAGAGAGGAAGGCAATCTGGGCTAGGGTCACAGGAATGATGTGGTAAGAAGTGGTTAGATTCCACATCGCAGCAACAGCAATTGTTGCTAGATTGGCTCTAAGTGTGGAGAACCATGACTTGTGGGTGGCACCTTCACTGAGGAAAGAAAGAACACCAGACAGAGTTTTAAGTGGCCATACAAGTTGACATGTCAAGTTCCTACTATATGGATAAGAAACTTAGGAAATACTGGAAATAGAGATAATATGTTTAGATATCATTATACATGATGTACATATGGGTGGCATTTAAAACTTAGACTTGAGGTTCCTACCAGGGAGTGAATATATAGTTCAAAGACCTGGTAAAGAGAAGGAAGACAAAAGGAACAAGGAGAGAAGACCAGCAACTGAAAAGTAGTAAGTCCAGGAGGCAGTGAATACTAGAGTGAAGACCATGATGAGAGAAGGAGAGCATAAATGTGGTGGGAGGTCCCAAGAGATGAGAACCATAGATTGAGCATTGGGCTGTTATGATGCATGCCATGGCTGCACTCAAATAGCTGGCTTGCTTTGGAGCTATACTGTGGGAAGGAAAGTTGGCTTGGGATTTGGAAAGAATGCCACAGAACATGTAGAAAAATTATATAGACGACTTCTTAGAAAACTTCTGCTACGAGGAGGAGAGGGGAGTACATTTGGAGGAGGATGTAGGATTTAGTGGGATTATTTTATAATATATGATTTTAAAGGTGATATAGGAGATTTTGGTACTGATGGGGGATGATCCAGGAAAGAAGAAGCTAATACTGCAGAAGAGACAGAGACAACTGCAGAAGTCAAGTTCTTAGGAACAAATGGAATCTCTAGCATAAGTTGAAGGTCAGGTTTTAGATGGGAGAGGGGATCATTTATCAAATTTTAATTTTACCAGCGTAATCTCTATTTTTAGCAGATACGAAATATAACATGTTCTGTAACGCATACTATCTGTTGGTGTTCATTTAGGTATTTATGATGAAACATGGGTAATCAATGAATAATAGAGTAATGCACAGATTAGCAAATTTGAAATGCTTCTTTGAATCACCACTATTACCATTTTTTTGCAAACAAAAAATGCCTTCCAAATTATCCTCTCCTATACAATTTATTCTGTCCAACTGACCTTTCTAGGCATCTGTTTAATATTCAGTGTACACTTTTCCATAGTCAGTGCACATTTCCATTTCATAATTGTTCCCTACTTGAATGTGTTACTGAACTGTAGGGAAACTTACTATAAAGCAAACAACAGATTGGAGCACTTAGTGAAAAACCCTAGACTTGAGGTTGTTAACCTGGGGCATCGGCTCTGCTTTCCTAAGAAACCAAGGTAGCCTTTTGGCACAGGTGACAATGCTTCCAAAGGTTAGAGTTTTCAATTTTTTTTTTCAATGAGCACTCAAATTTTTTTGAGTTTTTGGTTATAACAAATCTCTACGTATTTTTAACTGACAAAATCATATGTATTTTGCTTTATTCATCTTTTTCACTGCTGTGAATAAAGGACCCAATCAGCACAATTGTAGGGGAGGAAAAGTTTATTTGAAGGCTCATGGTTTCTGAGATCTTAGTTCATAGAAGGCCGGCTCCATTCCTCAGGGCTTGAGGTGAGGCAAAACATCACGCACGGAAGAAGAGTGTGATGGAGGGAAGCAGCTCACATGGCGATCAGTAAGCAGAAAGAAAAAGAGGCTTCACCAGCCAGATATCAATATATACCCCTAAGCCATTCCACAAGTGCCACCTCTTCCAGCCACACCCTACCACACCAGTTACCACTCAGTTAATCCCTATCAGGGGATTTATTCACTGATTGGGTTAAGGCTTACACAACCCAATCGTTACTCCTCTGAACCTACTTGATTTGTCTTATACCTGAGATTTTGGGGGACACCACATCTAAACCATAACATATTTATTTTTTATAATAAAATGTTTTGATAGACATAGGCATTATGGGATGACTAAATCCACCTAATTAATATATACATTGCCTTACATACTTATTATTTTTTTGTGGTGAGAACACTTAAAATCTACTTTCTTAGCAATTTTCAAATATACAGTATATTGTTATTAACTATAATAGCTCTGATGTGCAATTGATCACTTGAACTTACTCCTCCTATATAACTGAAGTTTTGTATCCTTTTACCATCACTTCTCAACTTCTCCTATATAACTGAAGTTTTGTATCCTTTTACCATCACTTCTCAACTTCCCCTACTTTTAAAGGTCTGGTAACCAGCATTATATTCTCTGATTTTATTAGTTTGACATATTAAATTCCACAAGTGAGATCATGTGATATTTGTCTTTCTATGCCTTAGTTCACAGGTTCATCCATGGTGTTGCAAACAATAGAATTTCCTTTTGTTTAAGAGTGAATAATATTCTGTTGTGTATATGTGTCACCATTTTCTTTATCTATTCATCTATTGATGGACATTTGGGTTGATACTATATTTTGATCATTGTGTATAATACTGCAATGAACACGGGAATTCAGATATCCTTTTAACACACTGATTTCATTTCCTTTCAATAAATAATGAGTTGTGGGATTGCTGGAATATATTATTATTAATTGTGCAATACTGTGGATTGAATCTTCAGAGTCTTGCACACCACACTAGACAATCTCTCTGCCACTGAGCTACATCCCCAGCCCTCTATTTTTCATTTTGTGAAGAACCTTCATGCAGTTTTCCATGATAGTTGTATTAATTTACATTCCCACCAACAGTGGGCAAGGGTTCTTTTTTCTCTACATCCTCATTAACACTATCTCTTGTCTTTTTGATAATAATCATTCTAATAGGTGTGAGGCAATATACATCATTGTGATTTTAATTTGCATTTCCCTGATGCTTATTTAGTAATGTTGTGTGTTTTTTTCACATACCCATTGGCCTTTCATGAGAATGCTCTTAAAATAATAAAAATTATGAGGGGTTTTGTCCTAATATAACAATCCAGGCTTGCAGTGAGGTGCAGCCTGCAGGAATTAGATGGGGAAGAATAAATAGCAGATTAGTGTTTTCATCATTACAGAAAATTGGTATTGAATGCACACCAGGTAACTTATGTTGAAATCAAATAATGTGAGTCCTTTGAAATTATAATTACTTCTAGAAAAATTTTCAGTGTAAATTAATTTGTGTCTCTTAAGCTCCCCTGAAAAGTGAGCAAATATAAATGAATAAATATTTTAAAATATAGGCAAATGAAAGAGATACTTGATTCCCTTTTTACTTTACTCTCTGCAGTACTATTCTAAACTGATGGAAACATAATCACTTGGGTTTAGGCTAAGCTTTTAGTTGCTGCTATGGGGATTGATGTAGTAGGGTTAGAGGGGACATACAAAAAAATCTCAACCTCTCAACTTGTCCTCTGCATAAATAATTGGAATTGATTTCTGAGATGATGACTGTGACCATCTCAATAGTCATTCAGAGACAAATGAATCACTCTGACCAGATTTCTTAGATGATTCTCTTCACTGCAGTCTAGAGAAATCACACGGCTTTCCAGTACTTCATTGTTCTCAATACAGTCAACCACTGAAAAGGTGAAATCTGTGCTTATGACAGAGTCAAAATTTCAGCAGAAAATCAGGGAAATGCAAATTTATTATAAGAATATGAAATCATCTTAGATTTTAGGACCACAAAATGACTTACAGTATTTATTTGTAGTTATCCTCAACCCAACCCCCACCCTCCAGGACAACTCAGACATCACTGTCATCTTTCTTAGATACATCAATCCTCCTTCTTATTTATTCCTCTATTGGGGATGGTGCTCATAGCTGTATCAATGGATCATGTCTGAACTGTTGCCAAAAGACATACGTTAGACAACTATTAACCATGAAGTGTAGCTTGAGTCTGGATGACAATACAAAATGTCAATTAAGGATATTCATTCATATTCCAAATAAAATTTTCTGGGTAAAAGAATCATCTTTTTTTTTTTGACACAGTGTTAGATATGAAGAACTAACATTCACTGAGAAAGTACTCACATTATGCCTAAACTTCTTGTGTATCACTTCATTCCCTCAAGAATGCTGTATGCATATTAATCATCTTTCAGATGCCAAATATTGAGTAGGGCATAAATCAGATGGATGTATTATCTGAATGCCCAGAGCTTTCAGTTTAGTGACTGACAAGGATGACAGAATTAATGGTATTGATTCTCATATTGCACTAAGCATTTCACATATCACCACTTTGCAAATGAAGGAATTAGGCCTTATGAGAGAAAAATAACATGCATGAAGATTCGGATTTGGTTCTTTTTGTCTCCTCTGAGGGAAGTTCGAATTCCAGTTCTGCCACTTGACAACTGTGTGATCCTGAGAAAGTTATTTCATCTTTCCTTTGTTTCCTGACATGATGAATGGTGGCGATAAGATAACTTCTAGTCCGTCTCAGTCTATTTTCTGCATCTATAAGATAATACTGAAGACTGGGTAAATTATAAGCAGAAGTTTATTCATCTTATGCTTTTGGAGGCTGATAAGTCCAAGGTCGAGGGACTGACCGTATCAGTGAGGGACTTCTGGCTGCATCCTGACATAGCAGAAAGGCAAGAAAGCTTGTGGGAGCAGGAGAAAATCAAGGAACCTGAACTCACCTTGCACCTGAGATCACAGGATTGATGCAGTCATGATGATGATCCTCTCCTGTTCTAATCACTTCTTTAAGGCACCCTCGCTAGTATCATCACAGTAACAATTAAATTTCAACAGTTTTGAAGAGGGGCATTGAAACCTTAGCATGATTTTACCCTGTCCATTTATTTAGATCCTTCTCAGACTTCAAATCTCAGTTTAGTCATTGCTTCTCAGGAGAAGCTTCCATGCTCACTCTTTTCTATTCCTTAAGAATTTTTTTTTTAGTAAGTATATTCTGTTGTGCCTTTTCTTCTCAAAGTACTAAATCACTGCTATTCATTTGTCTGTATACTTGCTATAGGCAAAAATTTGAAGATAACCAAATGTATGTGATCCAACACACCTTCTGATACCTTCTCATATTTTGCCATATCTGTCTGAATATTTATGGGGATAAAGGAGTGATTTTATTTTACCCCAATACTGGGTGAAACGGCCTTTAAGTGAAAGCTTAGTAAAGAAATGTCATTATCATGAAGTCAGAGCAATAGCAAGAAGGAGAGGAAGGGCAAGGTAGCCTGTGGTGGGCAGGACTTGACAGGGAGGTGAAAAGAGCTCTCCAATCCTGCCCAAAGCTTCACACCTACTGGCACATTCATTCAACACCTCAGGCTGCAGACTGATATATTTTTGATGGGGGAAAATTTAAGGAAATCCTGGAGAGTCAAAAGAGACAGAAGACACAGTTCCTCTATCCTGAATCAATGGGACCATTTTGGCCACAGATTTGCCTTCCTGAAACCAGGGTCCAATCTGGTGCGAATCAATATTTGTTGATGCATAATTTCATGGAGCAGTCTTGTGTTTTCTATAGCAAGGTTGTCTTTTAATAAGATGACCAAGCACGACTTTATAAGGCAAACAAATGAAATAAAACCTTCCAGGCTACTACTGGAAATGTTCCTTTTTTTTTTTTTTTCTTCAGCTCCAATACAGACCTTTCAGTGAAATGGCCTGACAGTTTTATGTGTTCCTTCCTGTTTAGCATGGCACTGAGGATGGAATTTGGGCTTGTTCTGTCTGAATTCAGGCCCATCATGACCTGTTGAAGTCGCTTTCTCAAAATAAAGACAGACTTAAATAATAAACGTTCAAAAATCACTCAGCTGTGCGGTTCTTCTCTCCACTTGTGATTTTTTTTGAACTGTAGAGATTATAAAAGCATAAAACTAATGAATTGTAACTATTTTACTCTCCATAAAGTGGGTCATTCTAGAAACATGTAAGGATGTGTTACAAAGGATGTGTTGAACTGGGACTGTGTGGTGGGTGTATAGGGCGTCCAGGAGAATTAGAGTCAGTTAAGAATAAAGTGTAAAAGTTCTGTCACTCAACTAAAGAAAAAATTAAGCAAGAATGTTTTAGAGTGGCCATAGCGAACACTTTATGTGAGAGAGATCTAGAGGTTTTTAATTAATCTGATTATAACTTTTCATTCATTTTGTAAAAATAGATTGCTCTTTTTGAGTTTGTGGTGCACAGGAAAATTAATTGAAAAGTTCAGAGAGTTCCCATATGTCTTTACCCTATATCCCACTGTATTCCATGTTATCAACATCCTGCACAACACTGGTATAATTGTTGCAATTAATGAACCTATACTTCATTATTATGAAGTGTTTATGAAGTTTATGATAGTATTTAGTCTCAATGTATATACTATGAGTTTGGACTACTGAATAATGACATATACCTGCTATTATAGCATTATACAGAGTTTGATTGCCCCCCAAATCATCTGTGTTCTTCCTATTTATCCTTCTCTCCTTCCTAGCTCCTGGCAGCCACTGATATTTCTGCCATTTTTATGGTCATGCTTTTTATAGAAAGCCATATAGCTAGACTCATAAATGGTGACACTTTTATATTGGCTTCTTCCACTTAGTAGTTTGTATTTAATATTCCTCCATATCTTTTATTATCTTGGTAGCTCATTTCTTTTTAGCATTGTATAATATACCATTATTTGGATATTCTACTGGTTATTTAATCCATTCACATACTGAAGGACACCTTCATGGCTTCTTAGTTTTGGCAATTAAAAAATAAAGCTTCTATAAGTACCCATATGTAAGTTTTTGTGTGAAAATAAGTTTTCATTTCATTTGGATAAATAAGAGCAAGACTGCTGGATCAAATGGCAATAATATACTTAGTTTTGTAAGAAACTGTCAAAGAATCTTCAAAGTGTCTGCCCTATTTTGGATTCCCACCTGCAATGGATGATAGTTCATGTTGCTCCACATCTTTGCCAACATTTGGCATTGCCAGTGTTCTGGCTTTTGAGCATTCTTGTGGGAATATAGTGATGTCTCACTGCTTTTTCCCATTTAATTTAAGAGATGTTTCCTCATTTTGGAAGAGGAGCAATGAATCTCTGCACTGGATGTACCCAGGAATAGACAAGAAGGAGATGACTGCAGTGTTGGAGGACACAATGAGCAAGTTCTGTCTAATCCCTGTACTTCATGGGTTGTCCATAAACCTCAGTTTAAAATCCCAAGGGGACTACTGGGAATGTCAAATTTAAGCTTTGAGTAAACTATGGAAAAATTAAAAAGATCAAAAAACACAGTCATTTCCTCAGCTTAGTAAAGTTATGTGTGACTTTACTTTGTGAACCCTGATGCAGTTTGTTTAGACTTGGATTTATGCAATGCTCACAAACTATTCAGTTTTATACTTGCATGACCCACAGTCATTCGCTCACCACAATCTCAGGTTGTGGCTTGGCTCATTCTCTGGAGGTAGATTGTATCTCCAAGAATCTCAATTGAGTTCTTACTATACCATACCAGTCATCCGGTATAGTCACATTAAAGAACCAAGGAAAATAAGATGAAATGTTTCGCCCCCTGGTTTTTGCTAATCATCCTTAGAGGCAGAGTCTGTAGGCTGTCAATGTCATAATGATGTAAGTAAAAGTTATAGTAGAAAAAAAGAGGAATGCACACTGAGACACTGGCCCCCGTCAGAGAGGCTTCTCTCTGAGAAGCAGATAGAAGTCCGTTCTTCTCTTTAGTCAAGTACTTAATAGGCTCAACTTTTGGAGTAAATTCATTTTTCTTAGAGTATTTTGAAATTTCATAATCTTTATTGCCACACATCCATTTATATGCTTATAGAGGCAGTCCTTACTTTGCATAGCATCTTGTGACAGAAGCTCATGCACACTGAAACTTTGTCCTTATATTACACAATTCCACATACTTGAGATTTGATCTTGTTTAAGAGCCTCATCCCTCAATGGGAAAATTATTGCCATCAGACATTAAGTTCCTCATCTTCTCACCTCTAAACCAACACATGTTTGCATCCATCGGCTGTGGAGGAAATGCCCCTCTCCTCCCATGGGCCATGCATCATCTGTCCTCTGCATCCTGTCCTAGGGGAAGAAAGAGTTCATATTTCAAAATATTCTCTGGTAAACACATTCACACATTCACTACTTCTTTATTCTCTGTGCCTGTTACTTAGCAGGGCTTCATGCTTTCAGTTTTTAAACATTGCTTTATCATTCCTTCTGGATTATCTTTTGTCTTTAGTCTATTCCTGTTTTCTTTTCTTTTCTTTTCTCTTCCCTCCCTCCCTCCCTCCCTCCTTTTTCTCTCCCTTCCTTCCTTCCTTCCTTCCTTCCTTCCTTCCTTCCTTCCTTCCTTCCTTCCTTCCTTCCTTTCTTCTTTCTTTCTTTCTTTTTTTTTAACTTCTTCTGTGCCCTCTTCATTTGGTAACTCAGGGTTTGGTTTCATACTGTCATTTTTTCCATCTCGAGCTTTTGTCCTTGAGTGATCTCATCAGTTCATATTTGGGAGCTCACTCCTGGTGATGAGTCCCACATTTCCAATGGAGTCATTCAAATCTCTCTGCCTCACTCTTTGTTTTCATGTCAAACGTCTGCTTGGTGTCTCTCCATGGATGTAGGTCAGACTCTCCAGCTTGACAGATCCAAAATGAAATTCTGAATTTTCCCTCCTTTCATGTCTATCTCTCAAGATTAAAAAGTACAGTGTTTCATGAAATTGCTCAAAACAAAAATCCGAAAGGGAGGAGGGAAAGAAGTGGGAAGGAAAGAAGGAAGAAAGGTTCTTACTTCATAATAAGAACCTAAGACCCAAAGGAAAAAAAAAAAAAAGAAGAAACAACACAGTCTAAATTTACTGTTGGTTTTGCTTGATCCTCCAGAGCATTACTCCATTTGGCATAATATAAGGCAAACATAAAAATAAAAAAGCAAAGACCCCTCTTTAATTTAAAATTAAAAGCTTGTTTAAGAAATTAAAGTGATTTAGCAAACAAGTTAATTTCGAGTTCAGTTCATTTACCCACTGGGGATGTTTCAGCAATCTCTTAGCCCCCATTTCATTGTCCTATATAATTGGCATAATAAATATACCTCATAGTACAGTTGCAATAATTAATTGATAATTGCATGCTTAGCATATTGTGGCACTCGAAATCTGATAGTACTCCCATTTCTTTTCAGAAAGACTCTGCATAGGTTTTGTGAATTTCCTCGTCAGGCAATAACAACAGCAATCCTCTTACTGTTACTATAACTACCAACTACCAATACCTTTTAGTGACCATTTGCTCTGGGCCAGCCTCTGCAAAGAGTGAATTGTACATATCATTTCCTTCGATTCCCTCACCTATATCTGTGTTTCCTGAAAACTTTGGCAAGGTGTTTCCTCGAGAAACTGCTTCCATAATTAAGCACCTTTCACAAAGGTAAAAAAATTATATGCTGGTCTTGGAAAGTTATACTATGTAAATTTTACTAGAAAAGTAAAGGTCTGAAAAAGTCTTCTATTAAACTTTGTTTCATTAATTTACATATCACTAGGAAAATCATGCCTCCATGACTAATGTTTTTGTTTGTTTGATGTTTGTGCTTGGAAATTACTTGTATTTGGAAGCTTTAATGCTCTTTGGGGCACATATTTTAACTCAATATACTAGAATTCTGTTCATGCTGCTTCAGACCAAATGGAAGTTTGGTAAAATTTTGTGTTCCAGAAAACATTGTCTTCTTTACTGCATTCAGCATTGGGTATTACTCATTGTTATCTCCTCCATTCATTTATGATCCTGAAGGGGTTGATTTGTACCTCTATCACACATCATTCTTCTGCTAGTTACAAAACATTATAAAAGTCAGAATTTTTACACACAGAGAATGTGTGTGTATGTGTGTGTGTGTGTGTGTGTGTGTGTGTGGTGTTGTGTGTGTGTAGCTAAGGGGGGGGGTTAACCTGCTTAGAATATAGAATTTTAGTGAGAAATGCTGGGAGACACAAAGGCTTTTAGTCTAGACTAATATGTGAATTCAATATTTAGATTTTTTTTAGAATTTTAAGTTATTGCATCAAGTATGAAACAGAAATGTTTTAGAGAATATGTTTTATTCACAGGCTATTTTTCTTATGAAATTATTTTTCAAATTTTGTTCACTTTTATATATGAACTAATCATGCCTCAAGGAAGAAATTGCTAGGATTAAGATGAAAGAGAATGATAAAATAGCATTTACAAAGAGTTCTCTAGGTCAGGGAAGCTGTCCTATTTTCATTTGAATAAGCAAAGCCATGGTAATGTCTGGCATTGTGTATATATTCACTGAATATTTAATAAATGAGTAGATTTCTTTGCCATTAAAAGGTAATCAAAAGTTCTAGAGCCACATCTCACATAGAAATCTGACATCTGAATCTCTTTAATAGGTTTCTTATAATATTTTAGAATTGAGATTAGGTTCTTTTAGATTCATTTGTTAATATTAAAATGTCCAAAGGAAGTCATATAAATCATGATACTTTTAAATGATAAGACTTCTGTTCTGACAGTTTTGGAAAGGATAGTTGTCATTAGGCAGATTTTAACACTGTTAATATCTGTACTAGATATTAAAAAAAGAAAGTATTTAATAACTCTTGTTAAATCATGATAAGGAAGACTTAATAAAGGACCACTATGATAGGTATAGATACACTGGCAATGGAATTTGTAATCAGGGAAAGAGATTGGTCTCAGCACCTAATATATCAAGAACAAGTGAGAAATTATAACCGAGAAGCAGGATTGGAATCAGACAATGGAAAATTACTAAAAGAAAACATCAGGGGCTAAGGGGGATTCTGGCTATACTGACATTGCAGAATTCTTGCTGAAGATGGGACAGGGTGATCAGACATTACCTGGAGCAAGAGGAGAATGAGGAATCTGATAATATCAGATGTTGAGAGTGATCAGATATCAAGGGCTGGGGCTTTTGCTGAACAGACATAACGGTTCATTGCTAACACTGGATTTTATAAGAAGTCTACACGTGATCCTAGGAGAAGGTTCAAACAAAGAACTTTTGTCAAACAGAAAGTCTTTGCCAAAATTTAAGGTACTATAGCATAGACTTTTATAGATCATTTTTATACCTTTTGTTATTAAACTCCTCCTTATTTCTTAGAATTTTTTCTACCCAGCTCTTTCCTTCTTAGGGGTTATCTAGTCTTAAAGAGAATGCTAAGGTTTCATTCCTAGGCACTACCAAAGAAAATGGCTGAATTTAAAAATTACTGGACAATATTATGTTCAAAACAGACAATAGAATTACATGGGAAAATCATGTGAATTGAGTTACTTATATAATTAGACAAAATAACAGTCTTTTGAGAACAAAAGTCTAGGCAGAGGATTCAGCCATACTCGGAACATTTTCTTCTCAAGATGCTGAATGTAGTTCAAGAATGGGGAATGCCACTAATACTAAACAAAATAATATTGCTGATCATGAAAATTTCCACAAGGGTTGTGGTATAAGTACAAATATAAAAGGCAAGGTATGTCCATATCATGCTGGAAAATCTGAGTAAAATTATATCCTCTTTTCTTGACAATAGGAGGAAAGCAAAGTATATTGAAATTTTCTATGTGAACCTTTGCCAATGGGACCACCTGAATTCTCGTGAGATTTCATATCTTTAGCTGAATAAATTGGAAACTTTGTCTAATGTGTGGTGGGGATCGCTGTGTATGTACATATGTGTTGTCTCTTTTTGACAATGTTCAACTTCATGAAACACAGTAAAGAACAACATGAAAACCAAGTTTAAGTAGGGACTTTTCAGTGTAGTTTGTTATGTATGTAAAAAAAGTAATATTAAAATGCTCACAAGTCATTATAAAAGATCTATATCATGTTAGAAATTCAAATATTTTGATGAAGCTGGGTAGTTAGAGCACAAATGAACTTACATCATCCTCTCAAGTGTTAGCTTGCTCACTCTGGCACATGATGGAAACTTGACTTTCTCTGCAGTAGCTCCATTCATTGCTGGGGGGTTGCACAAGTTAAAGTCTTCTTTATGTTAAGCTTCCATGTATATCTCTATCTCTACAGCTTCTATTACCCTCTGCCCTTTGGGGACACAAAGAACAAATTTAACTTCTGTTCTGTATGACAGCTGGCCATTCAATTATTCATTCATTCATTCAACAGACCTTTTTTGAGTAGCAACCATATGCAGGCACCAAGAACTCAAAGGTCAAAAATGCCAAACTATGTTCTCAAGAGTTTCACAGTTTCACATTAGTCCTTAAACTTGCTGTTCTTACAGGGTAAACATCCCTTGTCCTCTTGTATGTGGAGTTCCACAATTCTAGGCTTTTATCCATTTTCTCTTTCAGATGTATTGGAGTTGAAGTTCCTCAAAGTTTGGCGTCCTAAGTGGAACACACTCTGTTGCTTGATCAGAGCAGATTACGCAGACTCACATGTGCCATGCTCAGGATGCTCTGAGGCTGTTATGGGACCCAAAGCAATTGCTTGTCAGTCACATCACAAATGACATTAAAATCAAATTCTCATCTTGCCTTATAAACCTGCCCAAGCTACTCGTATGAATCTGTGCACCATGACTCCCCGGTATCACTGTGTGTCATTTTGTTTTCCCCTTTCCAAATGTCCTCATGATGACCTAATTATTTTCTTTCTCTCTCTTTCCTTCCTTCCCTCCTTCCTTCCTTCCCTGGGGATTGAACCAAGGGATATTTAACCACTGAGCAACACCCCCCCAGGCCTTTTAATATTTTAGTTAGAGATGGGGTATCACTAAGTTGCTGAAGCTGGCTTTGAACTGGTGATCCTCCTCCCTCAGCCTCCTGAGTTTCTGGGATTCCAAGTGTGCCTGGCATGATGGCCTACTTCAAACTAAATGATATATCATCTTGGATGCCTTTTTGTTTTTAAAATCTTCTCTTTTTTCCATGTAGCCCATTGAATTAGTTGAAGGACTACTGTGGAAAAGGCAAAGCTAGTTCTTGAATGGTGTATGTTGTGCTGGACCAAGACTTGAATTTGACATCCCATCAACAGTTAACCCTCACAATTCTCTTTGAGAAAAGAGATAACTTTCATGAAGAGAAAATAAACTCAGTGCTTCCATGACTGCTGCTGCTTGTATTGCCTAGTTTTATAAGAATTACCGTACTTATCATGTATGTTGCTAGGGAAAAGTTTGTTATTTTAACAGCTGATCCAAGAGCTTCTCTTAGGGAAGCAGCTGTCTCCATTTAGGAAAATATTCAACAGATTGTTTTAGGGAAAGATTATGAGATTGCAAAGCCTCTTCTAGCAGAAGAAAGTGAAATAAAGAATTACTTAGGTTAAGGATAATGGGGTTTCACGGGTAATTAGGAGGAAAAAGAGAGAACAGGGAGGGGATAGTATATCATGAGAGAGTTGGAAACTGGATAAAAGGGACCAGAGAACTTTTAAGCAGGAAATCTCTAACTCCACAATCAAGTCATTTGCTTCTTGGTTTCATGATCTGATTCTCCTTCTTCCATTGCCATAAACCTTTGGGAATGTCTGCCACATACAAATGCCTTATTCGGGCAACGTTCAGTTGAAATCAAGGACAAAGGACTTGATTTAAAATCTGGAGAATGCAGGCAGAACACTGGAGACGAGACAGAGGAAGACTGAGATATCAGAATGAGGAATTAGCCTGAGAAGACAAGGGCCTTGGAATTGGTCCTGCTTTATAGGAACTCTCAAAGGACAGAGTGACCTCAGCTGACATTTGGGTTGCATTTACATTTATGCCTGCCAACTAGACATGAAGCTACTTGAGTGCAAGACTGTAGATTTGATGTTGGTGTCCCTTGTGCCTAGCCCTCCGATTTCCTCCCCACCGGCTTTATTTTCAGTCTCCAGTTCCACACTCAGCAATTCTTTAGCTGTTATTCAATTTTTTTTATCATTTCCAGGGAAATTTCTCATTTGCTACATGTGCAAAGTTTAAGACCACTCTATTGAGCATATTGTTTACAAAAATATCATGTGTTTTTCATTAGTAACTATGAAAAACACTCAAATATGCTATTTCCAATCAATGCTGATTTTCTTGGTATTTTATGTCGCTTAACATCAGTATTATTTATTCCTTTTCAATCACAGAATTCAGACGTGTATTTTATGCTGAGGCCACACTGAAGTTTCAAGTTTCTTCTCAATTAGAACTTCTCAGAAATGACATTAATTTAGGGAAAACAGTAGCAATGAAATACTAGTGAAGTATTTGCTTATGAAGATACATTAGTACATTCAAGAGTAAAGTATTTGTTTATGAATGTATTTTATAGGGTTATCATACATATTTTTATACTCTGTGATCTACACCATTGTAAACTTGAATTTATTAAGATTAATTCTAGGAATTAGTTTACTATATACTTTTCTCAGCATTCCTGCTGGGAATGTAAAATGGCATTCATTTCTTTTTGTATTATGGACTGAAGTTTTGACTGTAATGTTTAAATAAACAAAAAGGAATTAAATCAGAATATCTATGTTTATTTCATCACTGTTCACA
Source organism: Spermophilus citellus (assembly GCF_964194105.1). Taxonomy (NCBI): domain Eukaryota; kingdom Metazoa; phylum Chordata; class Mammalia; order Rodentia; family Sciuridae; genus Spermophilus; species Spermophilus citellus. Next base: position 91,403,073 of record NC_138186.1, on the reverse strand, counting down.
AAAGCTAAGACACAAACTCAATCTAGATACCCATGAATGGCATGAATGGATAATGAAAATGTGCTACATAGAACCCAATGAAATATTATGCAGCTATAAAGAAGAAAGAAATCTCATCATCTGCACTAAAATGGGTGGAACAGGAGGATATTATGTTAAGAGAATCCAGACATAGAAAGACAAGTACTGTGTGTTCTCCCTCATTTGTGGAGACTAAAAAAATGTCCACATGGATGTAGAATGGTAATTGTTAGAGCTTGGGAAGGATTGGGATCAAGGGAGGTAAGTAAAGACAAACTGGATTTAATCAGTGTACCTGGTATATTTAATACATTAAATCCTATATATATATATAATTAATACATTAAATCCTGTATATATAAATTAATACATTCCAATAAAAATAAAATAATACAAATGTAAATATGTATATTTGTGTAGCTAAATTTATCAATATTTGCAAATGTAAAAAGATGACAAAATTTTCAATTCACAAATATATGTAGTTTTTCTCATAGAATTACTTAAAAATTGTATCTGCAAGAATCATTATCATATTTATATCCTATTTAACACAATATTGAATGGCAAGCAAGATATTCAGATTAGTGGGCCAACAGTAGCAAACAACGACACAGATTTTATGGGTGATCCTCCCAGCAACCAGTTGAATTGGTTTCAACACAGCTTTCTAGGTCTTAGTTTGCTTATTTATAAAGTGAGAAGGAATTTTGAGATGTCTCTCAGTACTAATAATATTTATAATTCTCAATTAGAATTTCTCATGAGAATTATTTTCCTGATTTAAAAGCTCCTAACAACAGGATTTCACTTAAAGAAAATACTTCAAAACCTACTGATAAAATTTTGAAGGACTAACCCAAGAAATTTTGCTCCTTATAAAAGTAGATGTCTCTAGTTCCATTGCTATATTATTTTCATTTATATCACAAGCAACTGCTATGTCTTGGCACAGCATCATCTGGAAGGACCCATTTTTTTTCATTGTTGCTACTTTAACTTGAATCAGATAAACCTATTTGTAACTCAACAAGAACTACAGAGGGAGAAAAACAATGCTTCTGCAGAGCGGGCACACTTGAAGAGGACTGGCCAAAATATTCTTCTTTGGCTTGTGCGTTTCGTTGGTCCTGGACCACTCCTATCCCTGAGTGGGGAAATTCACTTTGGCACCTAACCCCTTGTTATTCCCAAGTCTCTTATTCTCCTCTTCAGGGTTTCAAAGAAAATTATCCAATTTCAATTTTATCCTGTCTGGCCAACTAACAGGGAGAGTTTTCCTAGAATAATTGCCTGAGCAGTCACTTCATTGTGGTGTGGTTCCTTTGTAAAAATCCCCTTTGAAGCTTCCACTGGGAAGGAGCCCATTTCTCAAAGACAAAGGACTAAAACAGCCAGTGAGTAGAACTCCCAGAAGATTTGTTGTTTCCAAAAGAACAAATAGATAAATTCTGAAGTTTAAGAAAGGAAATGGGAGGCTAGTGGATCAGGAATGGGAACACTTTATCTTGAAATACATAATCTGTGACTTAAAAAAAATTAGTGTATAAACCTCAGAGTCATAATTTAAAAGGATGCACCCGGGCTTTGATATTACTTCTTTCTTTTTATGCTTTTCAAGGTTTAGTAGAGTAAATACATAATTTCACTAAATTTATATTAATATATTTATATAGAATATGATAAGCTTTGGTCATAGTATTTTGAGAGAGGATAACACTATACATAACAAGTTTGATTGTAGAGAGAAGAAACAAGAATGAATTCTTTATTATTACTCATATTAGTAGAGAACCAACTTGCAAGATAGGATGAAGATTTAATTCCTATGTATCCACTCCATTATGACCAATGGCCTTCTGCATTGATTCTATGCATCCAATAGGTGAAGATCAATGCCAAAGGCTTGATTATTGATGGGCCACATTGCTTATTTGAAGAACACAGGCATTTTTACACAAAAGCAAATTTTGGCATGCATTACCTGAGCAATTGCATCAGTCCTTCACTCCTGCAAATTTAGTGAATGATTTTAAAATGTTCTAATTTCCATGTTTTAGAGCCAGGACTAGGAAGTCTTTCCTCTGCAAAGTGTAAGAGTCACATGGTGCAAAGATCGTGGCTTTCAGTCAATCTTTGTCACTGAAACTATTTTCAGTTTGTTCTGATGCTCTTTTATTTCCTTTGATCCTCATGGATGGAACACATTCAAGTCATTCACTAGAAATAGTCTAGAACCAACCTAAAGGTCTCATTGGAACTACTGTACCCATATTATTCAAGTCAATTAAAAGCAATAACACTCTATTGTCATGGAATATATACGTTTTGTAAGATATGAAAAAGAAATAAATGTGTAAAACAGAATAATTGCATATTAGCGAGGACTCTTGAGATTACAAAGTTCAGAAAAGTAATTTGCACTAGTTTATTCCAGAAAAAAATCTCAGTAATTAATTCAAGAGCAGAATTAATAAACCATGGGTTGGGCAGGACACAACTAAATGATTCAAGAATCAATAACAACTGGAAGCAGGAACTCTGCCCTGCCACGGCACTGTGACACCATCTCTTATCTCTACTCTGCACCTTAGTCTTCATTACCCTTTCTGACGACCAGTTTAATCCACTTGAAATACCAATATTTTCAAAGTTTCATAATTTACTGTTCCTACCACTAGAATGAACTGATTATCTTTCTTAGTTCAAGGTCAAGAACAACCCATAGAAGAACACTCACTGTGGCTATATACTATGGAAACTGTGTTATGCTAAGAGCAGAGTGGACAATGTACCCTTGTTGTCTAAGGGTCCTCCATGAAGGTGGTGGTTAATGCTGACTTGCATCTGACATTAGATCACTTGCCCTTTTATAACCTTTCACTTTAATAGTCAAAAAAAGTCAAAAAATCATATTGGTACTGTGTGAAAGGTAGGCCATGGAACTAAGTGAGATAGTACTGTGCAAAAGGAGAGGATACAGGAAAAAAATGTCTAAAGGAAAAGGGAAATGGCAGGTGAACCTAAAAATTCAGCCTGAGAGTCAGTGAAAAGAAAAATCCTTCTTGTTTTAGCAACAAATAGCCTATCCTAATAAAAGTCCAGTGATTAAATTTATTTTTTAAGAAACTCAGAATAAAAAAAAAATCCCTAGAAACCTAAAGCTGTCTCTTAGGTTTATACTGTCCTGGCTACTTGACAGAAGCAATGCAAATATTCCCTTGACAGTTATACAAACCAGTTTTGCAGAATTACCACAGACAGAGCACAGCTAAACTGAGCTCATGACCCAATTTTACAAATAATTTGTGGAAAGAAATTATACAAGCCAGAGTCAGAAAAAGGAGAAAGAAGGAAAGAAAGAAAGAGAGAAAGAAAGGAAGGAAGAAAAAAAAATGAATCATCCAGGATCTCAAGAAGTTTTGGTATTATTGAATACAAAATATTTTTAAAAAAATTGTTTGAAATGCTTAAAAGGAAGTTTTTTAAAAGACAATGAAAAACATGAACAAGAAACCCAATTTACCAAAATGGCTATACTGATCTGGAAAAACAAACAAACAGATAAACCTTCTAGAAACATATATCTTTGGAATAAAACTCTAAATGAGATGTCTAACAATATTAGACACAAATGAAGGTAAAAGTAGTGAACTGGAAGATATGTTTTAAAAAATTCCCTAAGTTCCAATTCAGAGAAATCAAGAAATCAAGAAGCAAGCAAAGAGTCCTGCAGGATAATCTATAAAAATGTATAATGTGTCTAATTATAAATTTATAAAACAAGAAGAGTCAACATAAGGGAACCTAGTGTTTCAGAATTACCAGTCAAGAGGGCTGACTTCATGAAGGAAGAAATTTACCACAAAGGAAGGCCTGAGACTCAAGCAGAGATGGAAGATAATAATAAAATCTATAGATATAAACTAATAAGTGTGTGTGTGTGTGTGTGTGTGTGTGTGTGTGTGTGTGTGTGTATGCTCAGACATGAATAAAAATTCTAAAAATATCTTTTCTGGATAATAAAGAATATTAGAAATTAAAATACTGGGCAAGAATAACATAAATTGGGAGGGCAATAATACAATTTAAACATTCTAAAGCCCCTGTATTGTTTTAAAAGGATAGAAATATAAATGAACATGGCAATTTGCTTTATATTTATCTTAAAGAGTAACGTTAAATACCAAATGAATTGCTATAGATTGTACTCTTTCAGTTGATTAGAGGAAACTCCAGAGGAAGGCAAAAAAATTAAAAAGAAACCTATATGAGATAGGCAAATATGAAGCACATTCTAAAAATAAATCCAATCCAGTAATATCAATAATTTCAACAAATGCAAATAAATTAAATTTACCAATTAAAGACAGACATTTTTTTCAGATTAGCTGAAAGTAGATCCCAGGCGCTTATTGTTTACAAGTGTCAAAAATAAAATACAGGATGTAGAAATAATGCCTGCAAAGAATGGAAATATGTAGAGCAAATATTAATCAAAGAGTATGATATAACTATTTTATTATTAAATGAAACAGTCATTAAATTAAAAGCAATATTATAAAAACAAACAAAAGTTTTAATTTACCAGAATATATAATTAACATAATATATTAATATTACACAAAGCAAAAATTTATATAACCAGAGAAGGATATTGATAAACTTAGTGTCATAGTGGGAGATTTTAACTTAAAACCAATAGATTGGGTAGACCAAAAATTAGACAGGAAAAAAAAATAGGATATTCAAAATTTGAATCATAAGAATTTTTAAAAACTATTTATATGTCATACAACAGTTACAAAATTGACCACATATTACACAATCAATTAAATCTTGAACCAAAGAACAAATATAAATAAGTATTTTGTAGTCTTGAAATCATATGGTCTTATAGATTTAATCAAAAAGAACCTAAGTGATTAAAATAATAAAGGAAAATTTTATAATAAAAACTACATAATACTAAGAAGTACATAGTAATGAAATTATTAAATGCCCAAACTGTGGAATAGAGTTGAATTGTGTTAGAAAGAAGTTTGTAGACTTAAATGCACATATTACGAAACTGGTAACATTTAAATCTTGAAAACCTAAGGGTATATTTTAAGAATTAAAAAAAAAAATGGGGTTGGGGCTATAGCTCAGTGGCAGAGCTTTTGCCTTGCACGTGTAAGGGACTGGGTTCCATCCTCAGCACTACATCCAAATAAATAAAAATAAATTAAAAAAATAGAACAAATAAAAAGGTCTGTTGACAACTAAAAATATTTAAAAGAAATGAAAATAGATTCAAATAAAGCAGAAAGAAGGAAATAAGAAGTCATTCATGAATCAGAAGTAGAAATTTTTTAAAAGGATCAACAAAGCAAAACATTAGTTTATTGAAAAGATTAATTACAATAATTAAACACAACTTTGGCTCATTTGATTAGTCAATGCAATGAGCAGTATTTGAAATGAAAAATAGGTAATAGATAAATATACTGTGTGTATTATAAAATATGCAACCAATACTTTAATGTTGAAATTTTGAAAGCTTAAAATAAACAGAGAAACATATAATTTTCTAGAGAGACGATCTGTGTCAAAATTGACTCAGCCAAACCTTGATTCTAAGTAAAATACAAAATAGGGCTGGGGATGTGGCTCAGTGGCCAAATGCCCCTGAGTTCGGTCCCCAGTACCCCTGCTCCCCCCAAAAATATTGACTACAAAAGAAACAGAAAATCAAAACAAAACTAATCATTAAATGGAATGGAATGGGTAATTGACAGTGTTGTGGAATATCACACATCACTTTCTTGGTTGTCCATAAGTGCCTTGTTTTTCTCAGAAGAGTGAGTCCATGGTGAAGGTGGGACCATATGTGATTTATTAGATCTACTTTGGAGTAAAAGCTAAACAGAAATTATTGAGGAGATTTTACCTACCTTAGAAAAGACAGAAACTAACTTTTCTGAGGCTACAAATAATTCTAGGCAGCAGCTGAGCTTGACTTCCTCTCCAAAGGGTAGTATCCATCCAAAATGGGGAGAACAGAGTCAATGTTTGAGTTACAAGATGATATGAAATTCTTCTTCTCTGATTAGTTTGTTAATATTTTTTTACCCATTTGCTCCTGAGATTATTATTTCTTAATAATGTATAGAACAATTTACATTAGACATATCGACATTTACTCTGTTAGCTATATTGCAAATATTTTTTCATTTGCTATAAAATAAATATATATATATATATATATATATATATATATATATATATATATATATAGTATATCAAAAATTTCCTTTTTATGGTTTTGGAATTTGTTTCAAAAAATTCTCCTTCACTCCGAGGAGGAAAAAATACGGTGACACAGATTGATGTGTCAACTAATGGCAGCAGATATTTGGACGGTTCTTGGATCAGATTCGTCTAGGCAGTGGTTGATATTACTGGACTTGTGACATCATTTCCTCTGTATTGCCGGGTATTCAAACTAAGAGTATGGGGTATGCACTGGCCATCTTGGTGGAATTTAATGTCCGCAGAGCACTTCTCATTCCTTCACTTTGCCTTGTAGATTTATGATCAGAGAGGTTGAGAGAGTTGTTCTACAGTTTTAGCTTTGCCTTTTGGTCATAACTAAATTGAAAGATAGCTTTAAACTATTTATTGAAGAATACTTTAAATATATAGACACTTTGATTTTTGGCATAAAATTTTTAAAGCTGCATGTTCATTTCTTAGAGAGTCCATAAATCCAATCCACTTGTCACCTTGTTGCTGTGTTAACATGATTAGCAATAACCCCTTTCATATGGTTTTCAAGACTTTAAAGTGTTAAAGTGACATTAAACTAAAGACTAGTATAAAATAAGCCCTGCTTTTATTTTATCTTTATCTTTAGGGGCCTTAAACTATGTGACTTGGTGAAATTTATCTAATTGTATCTGAGCATGTAGATGGGTGGCCTCCATATACTATCATTTATTGAATGCTTATTGATTGACCTGACAAGATGATGTTTAATTTTGGGAATACATTATAGTCACTTAATATAAGAATAGAAATATAAATATGTATTTTCAACCCTGATACATCTCAGCACAACTCCAATATTGGAAGTTTCTGCTTTCACAATTAGCATTGTATTAATTTTACCTAAAAATTTGTCTCTCACCACTTTCAGATTTTTGTCCAGTTTCGTAATCCAAAGGAATGGCGTTCTTTTTCCTGGAGTATTTGTTTTTCCTCCTTTCCCCCCCCCCCTCTCCTTTTCCTCTTCCTTAAAAAAAAAATCTGTGGGTATTAGGTTATTGCTGCTTCTCCATTACTGAGCTTATGGTACTAGTTTTCTCACTGACAATGCAGAATGCCCCTGGGCAGTGATATGTGGATTTACTTCTCTTTCTGAGTTGAAAAATGACAAGTACAAGTTACAGGGTTTGGACTCATTTATCTCTAAAAGGTTTGGCTTCATTTGTAGAGCCTATCTAATTTCCTCCAAGTGAGCTACCTCTAAACTGTAATTAATATTCAGCTTGAACATGAGCACTAGCAGGGGAGCCTCTGCTTCGTGTAGCATGACTAGTGAGCCCACTGTAAGTGCAAGTAAGTTGTGATGCAGGATGCCAAGTTGGAATCCGTTAGCTGTTGGAAAGGTGATCCATTTTAATTGATATGATTATCTCAATGTAAATTATCTAACTAATGTAATTTCTTCAGTTTTCAAATGCAAATTGGGTTTAGCTTCCTGGAGTGTAACAGGAGAGCTAATAAAACATTTTCTGCCAATCCTTCTTAATTCCACAGCAAGTTTTTCAAATAATGCTTAGTCCATATTTTGAAATTGGAACCACTTTAGAGATGTTAACATTAGTTTTTGGTGTAAAGTTTGTTTATACTCATTCCTTTAAATATTTCAAGAGCTATGACATTTAACCAATGGCAAAGAACATGATGCTTAGCATTTTTTCCAGTTGGAATAGATGTGGAGAGCTGTTTTAACACTGTATCATGTTCCCTACATGTTAGTTCAAGTAAGCAACAGTTCTGCTAATATATCTGAGCATTTTGTTTGACATAAACTACACTGCATTTTCTGATGGATGAGAAAGTTCCAGCTGGATGTCATGTCTCATTTGGTTATTGTTCATTTAGTAGTGTGCTACAAGACTAAGTGCATACTATAGGATAGATGGTTCTCAAAGTTGCAGAATGATATACAATAATTCTTGGAGATTCCTTGAGACTCAAGTTAGTAGAATCTCATTTTTGTAGTCTTATCTTCTTCTCTTGGAAGTTAAATGAATGACTTCCATGACTGAGTTTGCTAGTCTTCCCAGTATTCATTATTTCCTTCTTTGTTAAAAAAAAAAAAAAAAACTATAGAGTCCTGATTTTCAAGATGTATTGCATCTGTGAAATACATCTCAACACAACTCCAATATTGGAAGATTATGCTTTCAAAATTAGCATTGTATTAATTTTACCTCTCAGTCTTCCTTAAATCTGGTATGTCCTTGTGACTAATGGTTCATGAGACATAGGCACAAATGCTGTCTGAATCCTTAAATGTGCTATTAAAGGAAATATTGCTTTTTTCATGCCCCGTTCCTTCATCTATTACCTGAATAGGGGAGAATGTGGCTGAAATTCCAACATATTGCTTGGGCCATGAGAATTGAGGTGTGCTTTAGTCTGTTGAAGCTGAGTATTGGAAATAGCCTGTGTCTTTTATGTCTTCTGTTTTCATGAAAGATGAATAAACTTCTATTTTGTTTGAGCCATTTTTTTTCCTATTATGCATTGCCAAGTAGAATTTTATACTGAAGGAGAAATCCTGCAATAATAGATGTTAAAATGTGGCAGTTACATAGTAGAGGCTGTTGGACTATGAGTGGTGCAGATACTGTAGTCTAGAGAGTGAGTGACCATTGTCATGGAATAGTGAAACCTGGTCAGCTTGTTCCTTTGGTAGGTTTACTGCCTATGGACTAGAATCATAATTCTTGGAAAAGTGCTACACATTCAACATGTGAGAGTGTTGAATATTGCCTGATGGTTTTAGAGAAATCTCAAGATGTAGAGAAACAGTGATGTTGGACTTAGATTGTCTTCTAGTAGAAACAGAAAAAACAGATTTCTCATACTAAAAGAGATTTCTCCACTTAAGGCATCACACTGCCTTAACTAGGAGGCTATCTGCACTTTCACAGTAGAGAAGTCAACCACTTTCCTGTGTCCAAACTGAAATAGCAGTGGTAAAACAAGAGGTCATTAGATTGTGGCCCTGTAAGTATCCTTAGCCAGGCCCTGGAGTCATGCCTTTGGAAAGAGTCCAAATTTAAATTACAACCTGTACTCATTCATCAAATAGTTAATAAACACTTATGGTATTCCTAAATGCTATTGAAACAGAAAGAAAGAAAAAGAAATAGATAGGGGGAATAAGGGGTCCCACTGTAAATAGTGTGGGCAGGGTAGTCCTCACTGATTCCTTTATCCCAACACTTGCAAGAGTCGGGGGCATGAGCCCCAAGGCAGGAGTATTTCAGGTGGAAGGACTGGCCAGTGGAAAGGTCTTCATTTATGTCAGGTGAGTCTGTATAATGGTAGAAGCCAGTGTTACTAATTATACTGAAGAATGTGTATAAAAGTCATAGAGTCAGTGGGTCTAGAAACAGATACTGTGCCGTTGTAGACCATGTAAGAATGTTGGCACTTCCACAGGTTATGAGCTGAGAAATAAACTTATCTGATTTTGGTATAAATATATAGATATTTTGAGAGTAATTAGTAGAGGCACAAGTGTAGTATTTGAGGGGGTAGTATCGAGAAGAGAGACACATATCAGCACAGCATAGAAGGGGTTGAGAAGTGTCAGAGCCTGCATCTCTCTCTCTTTTAAAAATTTTCTCTCAATTTTATTTTTTCAAGTTTTTTTTTTAAATTAAAACCCACAAAAATTGGAAAAAAAGTACAATGAAAACTCATGCACCCATCACCTAGATTTAACCACTAGTTGAATTTTTCCTCTCTCTGTCTTTCCCATTAATTAAAATATTTTTACAAATGCATTATACTTATACATGATATTGGAATTCATTTTGACATAATTGTACATGTGTGTATTATAATTTGCTTCACTTCAGTCCCTAGTACTTTCTCTTTCCCTCCCTTTTTTTCCCTCCCTTGGTTCTTGTTCATCTTTTCTACTGGTTTCTTTTCTATTTATTTATTGTTTCTTAATTGTTGCTTTATAGACACACATGAAGATGAAATTTACTGTGGTATATTCATATATATATATATATATATATATATATATATATATATATAGCATAATTTTGGTCAATTTCATTTAAACTTCCTCCCTTTTCCTATCCCTCTTTACTCTCCTCTTTCCCTTTCAATGATTTCCCTTCTGTATTCATGGGATCACCCCCTTCATTTTTTTCTTTTTCTTTATTTTGCTCTAGCTTCTGCATATAAGAGAAAACATTCAACCCCTCACTTTCTGAGTCTAGTTTATTTCACTTAGCATGATGTTCTCCATGTATTGCAAATGCCTTAATTTTATTCTTCTTTATGGCTGAGTAAAACTTGATTGTGTGTGTGTGTGTGTGTGTGTGTGTGTGTGTGTGTGTGTATATATATATATATATATATATATATATATATATATATATCACATTTTCTTTATCCATTCATCTGTTGACAGGCATCTGGGCTAGTTCCATAACTTGGCTACCGTGAATTGTGCTGCTATAAACACTGATGTTCCTGTATATCTTTTGAAGGCAAAATCAACAGGATTCTTAGAAGTCATCTTTCCACCCAAACTCACTTTTTTCAGAAGACTTGAGACAGTGGACATTTATGTGAGATGAATGGAAATAGCTAGAATGTAGACAGCAGGAACTAAAAGACTGGAACATTGAGGTTGAAAAAGTTCTGTCTGGACAAGGTCTTTGATTGTGGTTACACATGGAACTGAGGGGAAGTAAATAGTTCACATGCTACTGAGTTTTTGAGGTCATGGGATTCCCAAAGAAACCTCAAGCCTGTCTGGTGGCAGGTGTGGTTTAATGTTTTTAACAACTGCTTCTCTAAAGTACATCAGCAGAGGCTGCTGTAACTTCCAGTAAGGGCATAATCTCTAGTCCCCCACAGCCAGTTTCAGGACCACATCATTTAATTTCTCTTTTCCCATGTGTAAAACAAGGGTTTTATTATATTAGCACCACCATTAAAGTGTTCTTATCAAGGTTCACAACTTTTCATAATTCCTCTCTTGTGAATCCTCTATTCTTCTGTATTAGTCAGGGTTCTTCTAAGAAAGAGAGCCAATAGAATATGGATAGATAGATAGATAGATAGATAGATAGATAGATAGATAGATGATAGATAGATAGTGCTTTTTCCCACTGTAACTAAAGTAGCCGACAAGAATAACTTAGAGGAGGAAAAGTTTGGGCTTAAAGTAAAGGTGAGATGACTTCATTGTTCTAGCTCCAAGGTGAGGCAGAAGGACATAGCAGAGAAGTCTCTCAGCTACAGCAACCAGGAAGGAGGGAGGGTGGTAGGAGAGAGAAAGGGAGGAAGGAAGGGATGGAGGAAAGAGAAGAGAAAAGGAAGGAAGGGGAGAGGAAGGGAAGGGAGGGGAGGGGAGGAGAAAGAGAAAGATTGAAATGTCCAAAAGACAAATCTAAAAGTTATGCCCCCGGTAATCTCCTTTCTCCAGTCATACCCTACCTGTCTACATTTATCACCAATTATAGTAAAAATATATTTAAAATTATTAATTTGTCAGATGCATTAACCCACTTATTAGGTCATAGCTCTCACAATCTAATCATTTACCTTTGAAAATTTTTTGTATTGTTTCAAATATGTGCTTTGGGGGACAACTCACATCCAAATCAGGCCATTCCATCCCTGGTCCCCAAAAGTTCATGTTCATCTCATAATACAAAATGTAACTTTAATGCATCTCTCAGAATCCCATAGTTTTAAGAGTTTTAGCATTGCCCAGGAGTTCAAGTCCAAAGTCTCATCTGAGACTCAAGGGAAATACATTCTTGACTGTGAGCTCCTGTGAAAATCAAAAATTATATATATTCAATAATCAATATCATAGAGTAAAAATTTTCATCCCAAAAGGGAGAAGAAGGGGCATAGAAAGAAAAGATGGGACCAAAGCCAGGCTGATTTTAGCAGATCAAACAAGTCCTGAACCTCCATGTCTAGCATTGTGGGCACATGGTGGTGAGATGTGCTCTCTAGTAGGTTTGGGCAGCCCCATCCCTAGGGCCTTGTTGGTGGCAGTGCATATGTCTTCTTTCTTAGTCTGGCTCTTTAAGTAGCTAGTAGCTTTTCTTAGCAGACATTTTATATCATTGGCATCTCTTAATCCCTGGGATCTCCAATGTTGTTGATTTTTATTCATGTACATATGTATGTATATATGTATGTATGTGACAACTTTAAGTATCACCTTCTCAGGAAATACCTGCAGGGATTTTGATCTTGCTATGCTTTGCCTGGCCTCTTAGGCATAGCTTTGAAATCTTGGTGGAAGCCTCCATGATCCCTTAACTCCAGCATCCTGCATTTCTATTGAATCATCACCATATGGATGACACCAAGGTCTGCCACCATCTAGAACAGTAGCTGGGCAAGCTGGTGGCTTGTCAGTTGAGCATGGTTAAAATAATACTGTAGAAATAACTTTTAATGAATCCCTGTGTGATTCCCTTAAAAGAGTTTTTCCTTTTGCACACTGGAACCTCCAATGGATGTGGTTGTGCCAATTTATGAGATGCCCTCAAGGTGTTGCTTCTGTTATCTCTATACAAAGTTCTTTAGTGGTGGTAATTGCTATAGCAACCACAACTTTCTTGGCCCCAACATTATGTGTTTCCCCCCCAAACTATAAGCATTTAAAATCTTTTCTTCTGGTTTTTGCTTCCGATTTTTAGAGCAAACCTGGCTAAAAGCTTCCAATAATATGCATCCCACTGCCCAAATGTTGTGTTGTCTTATTTTTTTTCTCTGCCAGACTATTCAATCCATCACCTTTAATTTCAGCCTTATACAAAATCTCAGGATATGGGAAAAATATAGATGACATGTATGATCTCTAGTCCACTTTTCAAAAGAGTCCCCTTCTCTTCTGAAACCTCATAAGAAAAATCTTCATTTTCTGCATTCTGTTAGCATTTTGATCTTTTGAGCTCCCAGCAAAATCACCCATTAAGTTCTGTTTACAACATTTAAAGACTTTACTAACCTACATCTACAAACTTTTTAAAGTCCTTCCACAAACCAGTTCCAAAAATATTTTGAACCTTGTAGTCAGGTGAGTCAAAGCAATGACACCACTATGGTATCATCTTTGTTTTAGTTTTCTGTCACTGTGAGCAAAATAACCAACAAGAAAAACTTACAGGTGCAAAAGTTCATATGGGCTCTTGATTTCAGAAGTTTAGTGTTTCATTGGTTGAACCCATTACTTTGGGTCAGAAGCAAGACAGAATGAGAGAGAGAGAGAGAGAGAGAGAGAGAGAGAGAGAGAGAGAGAGAGAGAGAGAGAGAATGGCACCAGCAATAAAAACCTAACTAATACATACAGAGAAAGAGATGTATTTTAAGAAATTGACTTGTGATTATAGAAACTGGCTACTTCAAAATCTGCAAGGTGGCTAGTAGTTTGGAAATTTGCAGAAAGAGCAAATTTTGCAGAAAGAGCAAATTTTGCAGAATGAGTGTGAGACCATCTGGCTGAAGACCCATGCCATTATATAGTTTAAGTCCAAAGGCTTTGAAATGCAGAATTCTGCCTTGCTCAATGGAAGCATCTTTTATTCTATTTAAACTTTCAACTGATTGGAGGCAAAGCTACCCATTTAAATATTTTTTATCCAAACACTCTCACAGAAATATCTAGAATAATGTTTGACTACATATCTTGATACTATGGCTCAGCCAATTTGATATGTATAATTAGCCATCACATGTCCCAAGTTCATGCAGGCATTTTCAACATTTTATGTTAATCTTTCCTGATGACTTCAGGTATGGATTCAAAATAATGTTCAATATACTATCAAGCCAAAATTAGAGTTAAAGTAAGAGTGGGAACATATTTTCTATCTGTGATTCATATGCTAAATCACAAATTTTCAATTTGACATATAAAACCCCAAATCCTATTTTCCCAAAACACCCTTTATTGTTATTCTTTCCCAATACTTTGTTGAATCTTGAGCTCTCTCTCTCATACATTCACACACACACACACCCATGCTCATTTCAGCTCTTTCTTTAATCATGCCTAATAATTAATTTTTAAATTATTCATTAACATCTGTCCATTTATGAAGCCACATCCTCTAAAATGACTTTCCTCTTTCATTCATGTTCCCTGTCACATCTCAATATAATTATTGCTTTCTTTATAAAACTTCCAAAAATATATGACTGTAATGTTACTCAGCCTTAAAAAAGAAAGAAATTATGGCATTTGCCAGAAAATGGATGGAACTGGAGAATATTATGCTAAGTAAAATAAGCCAATCCAAAAGAATTTCTCTGACATGAAGATGCTAATTCACAATAAGGTGTGTGTGGGGTAGAGGTATATTGGATTAAACAGAGGGAAGTGAAGGGAAGAGGGGAGGGGACAGGGGAGTAGAAATGATAGTAAAATTATTAGACATTATTATCCTATGTGCATATGTGATTACATGACCCATGTAACTACATCATGTACAACCAGATGAGCACTGAGAAATTATACTCCATTTATATATGATGGTCAAATTACATTCTACTATCATGTGTAACTAAGTAGAACGAGTAAAAAAATAAGAACAGAAGATCTGTGGAAACTTTTATGATTCTAAAAAAATAAAATAAAATATATGATAAATTAATTCTTTTACCTCTCTATATAGCTTTGACACACTGCACATAGTCAATGATATGACTATTATAGGAAGAACCAGTTTTAGTCCTCTGTGTGTATATATGTAAGTATGTTTCCTCAGTTAGATAGTGGACTTCCTGAGGACAGATGCTACATCACCATCACAGGTGGCACCATATCTCACGAGTAATAATGCTCAATATATATTTTTGCAGTTAGCGATGAATGTATAACCTTCAAAAGGCTTATAAATTATGAGCAAGTTTTCTATATGAAATGTTTTTTTCTGATTACCATTGATTGGCAGATGTAACTGGGTCTTAACATGGGTGACTTGAGAAGTGACAAGGATTGTGAAAGTCTCAGTGTCTACTTTTTACAAGCTTCTGTCCTTGGATATATTTTGCATTCTGTTATCAGTGACCATACATTTTCACTCACCATTAATATGCTGACTCACTCTTACATTGTTTACTTAGCCCCCTCATCCCATTCAGCACTGTGAAACAACCATTTCAATAGACCCCCTGGGAGTACGAACAAATCTCTACTTACAGGATTTCTTTCTCCCACTCATCTTCCAGTCTTGTATTTCCTTCCTAGTCTGGAAGATGGAGGGAATGACAAATTTTATTAAAATAACTAGGTTCTATGTGCTACTGCCTTTAGTGTCCTTCATTCATCCTTGAAGTTCTCATTCTCTTTTATAAACGAAGAGGAATTTGAAAAACATCACTGAACCTACAGGGTAATTGAATTGGAATTGAAATCTCTTTGTACTGATTTACAATTCCCTGTGCTTATAAGACATGAAAATGGTTTTAGCAAGAAATTAAAATAGAGTCTCCATGAGTAAAGCAGTCATTGTATTTATTATAATAACAGCGTGAAACTTGTCAAACACTATATACTGAGACTTGTTTTAGGTGGAATTCACTTAATCTACAGTGCATCCCAATGAAGTAGGTAATATTATTATTTTGTTTCATAAATGAAGACAAATGCCACTAGAAGATGTCGAGTACTTCACCCAAGTACTTCACAGAACAAGAAATGGTAGAGCCCAGGCATTCAGAGGGCATCTGCATGCCCAGACACTGTGCTCTGCTGTCTCTAACAGTCTCTGAGTTCATGACTTACACACATCTAGTGCCCGTGCATTCATGTTTGGAAGTCATAGTCATAATTATAATTGGTATTGTCACAGGAGAAAATCTCTTTTCTTCTTATTAAGAATTAACTTAAGGTTTGGAATTTTATTTCAAAACAGATTTATAGAGTTTTTCCCTTCTAAACTTGATGTGGCAACCACCCAAATCTGATATCTGTTCCTCTGGACACAGCTGAGGATCCTCCTCAGCCTCCTCTGCATTAGCTGTGGCAATGTGACTGAGGTTTTTTTTTTTTTTTTTTTATTGGTTGTTCACAACATTAAAAAGCTCTTGACATATCATATTTCATACATTAGATTGAAGTGGGTTATGAACCCCCAATTTTACCCCAAATGCAGATTGCAGAATCACGTCAGTTACACACCCACAATTTTACATAATGCCCTATTAGTAATTGTTGTATTCTGCTACCTTTCCTATCCCCTACTATCCCCCCTCTCCTCCCCTCCCATCTTCTCTCTCTACCCCATCTACTGTAATTCATTTCTCTCCTTGTTTATTTTCCCATTCTCCTCACAACCTCTTATATGTAATTTTGTATAGCAATGAGGGTCTCCCTTCATTTCCATGCAATTTCCCTTTTCTCTCCCTTTCCCTCCCATCTCATGTCTCTGTTTAATGTTAATCTTTTCTTCCTGCTCTTCCTCCCTGCTCTGTTCATAGTTGCTCTCATTATATCAAAGAAGACATTTGGTATTTGTTTTTTAGGGATTGGCTAGCTTCACTAAGCATAATCTGCTCTAGTGCCATCCATTTCCCTGCAAATTCTATGATTTTGTCATTTTTTATTGCTGCATAGTACTCCATTGTGTATAGATGCCACATTTTTTTTTATCCATTCATCTATTGAAGGGCATCTGGGTTGGAGTTTTAATGAAGAGAATCTGGGTTCCACAAATGGTCTATAAAAATCCCCCATGTGTTTCTCTGTTCTCTTTTCCCTTTCTAGTCCACTAGGATAACAGTTGTTAGGTTGATCTTAATGACAATGTTTGAAGATGGTGTAGCTGCTGACAGCCTGGATCCTGAAAGACATTGCAGAGGAGTTGCCTCTCCTTTCTGAAAGAGGGAGACTATCCCATAAGCAAGAAGTAAAAGTCTATTTTTTAAAAGATACTGAATGTTGGGGTCTATTTTTATCACAGTGTTGTATGATCAATTGTACAGTAACATGTCATTATGTTAATGTAACAAGTAACATGTTGAATTTTTGAATTGCATATTATCAAATCATGAGAGATGAGAGAATTAACAAATAAATGTGGGAAACTGGTGGAGGTTAAGTAAGCATTTCTTGAGTTTTTTTGTATTTACTAGAGTGTTATATGTTGCTTCAAATCTTCATGATTCCCAAAATAGATAATTAACACAGGACATATATAAAATCTAAAAAAATATTCACATATTACTACTCCAAGATTTCTAAAATGATGGTAACTTTTTTTTTTTCCTTAAATGTTAGTAAGTAGAATGGGAAAACAGAAATCAGCTTAGTGTGTGCATGCCACCATGAAAGGACAGATGGGTAGGAGAATTCCTTATGATTCTAAAATTCCTGAACAAAGAGTATAAAGTCTTTTTTTTTAGATTCTTTTTTTTTAATATTTTATTTTTTAGTTATCGGCGGACACAACATCTTTGTTTGTATGTGGTGCTGAGGATGGAACCCGGGCCGCACGCATGCCAGGCGAGCGCGCTACCGCTGAGCCACATCTCCAGCCCGAGTATAAAGTCTTTAAGGCCATTTTCAGGTTACTGCCTAGAGTCCACACCATATATTTATTTATATTTGAATAGAAAAAAATTTACTATATCTTCAGGTGTAAATATCTTGTAAAATAATTTAAGAATGCCTTGAATCTAGCTTTTTATCCTTGGACAATGACCAAATTTATTTTTCTCCTTTTTGTGCTTTTTATTAAAGCAATAAACTTACAATAAAATTTGCTGGCAGAAATACAGTGATAATTTAAGATATAAAGTGTTTCCATGAGTAATGAAAGTAATATTTTTGCATGTAGAAGAAAAGAGTTTTCTAAGTAAAAGCTTTCCCAGGTATCTAAGTCCAGTCCTGCTCTCTGAAAAATAAATTTTTAATGTGAAAAATGTAATACTTTGTATTGTTTTTAACTTATACGTATTTAAATTGATTAAAAAACCAAAACCTATATTGCTTATCTTTTTAAGAATTAGAGAAATTCACTTATGTGGTTAGGGGAGCTCTCTGTTGTGGAATGGTGTGATAATAATTAATATAAGTCAGGATTTGTTTCCTAGCAGCTGGGAGAAGTGATTCCTTCCAGAGACACAGTAGAACATAAGTCTGTTCTTAATCTAAACTGAAATGTTAGGATGCTGGTGACAAAATCCCGGCTCTGTCCAATTTGGGACATCATTTGGAATTGATTTAAGCTTGTCACATGCAAACAGATTTCTTGTTTTAATTTCAACTCTACAGTTACAGATTCTTTAAGCACCATTTGAGCCATAAAATGAAGAACCTCCTTTTTTATTTTTTATTCCCTCAAATGAATATGATATTTATTGGGAATTTGGACCTGAGAAACAGTATTCTTCAAGGCATAATCTAAACCCACTTAGCAAAACATGTGAAATCTCTTACAGCATGTAAAAGTTTTCTTTATGTACAAAGCACTGGAGAATTTTAAACAGCACCTGCATTCATGGTCTGAACTGTTATTCTCTTATTTTTGCCATGCTGTGTACTTAAAGTTCTCATCCATAAATCATTTTTATGAAATGAATAAATGACTTCTTTCATTGATGAAGCACAAACTGACTGCCCTGGTTACATTATAGCTAAGAGTAACATATTGATAGAGTCCTGAAAAAAGGAAATGAATGAGGGTTTGTGCCTGAGAGGAAAGGAACTTATTAAAGCAAAAGTCAAATTAGATTTGGAATGATGACAAAGAGTAACACTCAGTTCAGTGTGGTTTAAGCCTATTGATATTTTATTAATAATTATTTTAAATGTCTACCAATGAATTTTTGTCAGAAATTTTAGACAGTGGGTGAATATTGATGAACATGAGGCAAACTGTTTAAATATTTAACAGTGGTCACCAAGGCCAGAGGAAATGACCTGATGAAAATAGAACCAGAGATGCTAATTTCTACATCATATTAATGTGAGAAGTTTATTTTATAGTAATTAGCAGACCACATCTCTCTAATGCTTAGTAAACACTACCCTAGCCACCATATGTAATAAAAGAAAATAGAGATTAGCTCTACAGAATGAAGTAAAATGCAGTGTTCGTGTATGTAATAAAAGAGCTAAATAATTAAAATTTTTCATGAAATTTCTATGCAGAAAAAGCAGTTGTTTTTATCTATATAAAAACACAAAATGTAAATAAATAACTAGAATATATCTGTTTTGAAAACTTAATCATTTTAATAAGGCATCAATTATTTAGTCATATGGGAAGTTTGATGTAGGCTAAAACCTGGCTTAATGATTGAAAATTTAAATGAGGTCCTGATATATGTTTTTCTGATACATATGACAGAATACATATAGAGGCTAATGTTATATCATTTCTTATTTTAAATTATACAATGGCTTCAATTTGAAAAAATCAATGAGATTTTCCAAGTTCTAAATAATTGTATATACAACTTTGTAGATAATGAATTGACTTTAGAGATTTCAGAAGGTTATACAATTTCTTTTAATAATGAAAATCTGTATATTGACCTTGTCCTATATATTGTTGAAGCCTGTAAACAATGAAAATAATCAACCTGTAAAGTTGAATATTTTGCCTGTACAACATTATTTGCAAATTCAACATTCAAAATAGAAGTAGAGTCACTGACCATAGAGCCACCGTGTTTCTTTTTTCCTCTTATGCAAAATTTATGTTCCAATAAATCTAAACTCATTGAAATCCCATTATCAATGTCAGAATCATTTACAAACCTTCCCTTCATACATGAACACTTTCTATTGTGCCTCCCAATTCTACCCTGGAGATCTCTAACCTCATTCTAAGATTGTTGACTTTCCATTGTTTGCATTTCCTTTTGCTTTCCAAGCCACCCCAGCTGTGGTGAGCAGCTTTGCTCATAAAGTTTTTCCCTTAGAGATAAAGCCTGCCTTCATGTAATCTTAGCACATCCTTCATTTCCTCTCGTGCTTGGGTCCTTTTAAACGTAGTTTTTCTAGTCTTAAAAGTGCCAAAACATTTTCTTAGCTCCCTAAAGACTATTATCATACTTTTATTTTTGCTTATGTGCTAGATAGATCAAACTAATGCTGTACTACAATGGAGTCAGACCAATCTGGAGCATCTGGAAATGAAGATGCCTTGACCCACCAGCTTAGATAACATTGACAAACGGATCTAGTGTCAAACTATGAGGATCCAACCTCGCAACAGTACTGATGCTGTTAACTATCCAGCTTCTTTCCTTCCCCCATTGCATTTTGGATGTACTCTTTCTAGGATTCCACAGCATGGTAGGGCAATGATGATAGTATATAATGATTCATGATATATTTTAAAATAACCAGGGATGAGGAGTCTGAAGTTTCCTAACACATAGAAATAATAAATGTTTGAGGAGACGGAATTTTCCTGATTGAATCTTAATATATGGTCTACACATATCAAATTATCATAGTGTTTTCCATAAATGTATCCAAATAGTATGTCAATTAAAATTTTTATCAATTAACACAAAACTCCTTACCCTGACACCCATCAATAACCTCATTGTTATCCAAGTCCAATTAGGAAACATTGGCAACAGAATAAAAAAGTAAGCATATTCCCAAAGACAGAAGAGAAATTTTTTGGGAAAACACAAGAGCTTAAGTCTGGTCTTGAGAAAGGGATTTTGTGGTGGTGGTAGTGATAGAAGTGTAACCTCTGAGATCTTTGTGCTCTAGTTCCATCCACATTACCTGACTTTAGTATTTTCCCAAGACTCCATGTTCTTATAGACTCCCCCTTTTCTGCTTTCCTCCTTATCGGTCAAGAAGAGTTGGGTATTTCTTGTTTGTTTCTAAGGAATCTTTCACATAATTGTGGTTAACAATTTCAGTTTCTGAGGAAAGTCACTTCCTGAGTAAACTACTCCCTGTTGGACTATTCTGATAAACTGTTCTTCAGAAACAACTCAAAATCTATCCAATAACTCTTCAACATAAGAACCCTTCACATATTTAAAATTCATTTAAATGTTCTCTGCCTGCACATCTCCTCCTCTGGAGTCCTATAAGCAACACTCATGCAGTGAGTTTCCCAGGAGATACTCATTCAAAAAACCTCTTTTGGATGCATTAATTTGTCAATGTGTTTTTGAAATGATGAGCCTAAAAACAGACACACAAGTCCAGTAATAATCTGCTTGTACCTAGACACGTTGTACAACTAATGCAACTGTAGTGACACATATACTTTTCAAGCCCACATATAATTTTCTTGCACCCATTAAATTTATGGTTGAATAAAATGTTTTGACTTTTTCTAGACAAAAATATGTACATACTTGCATATTCATAAATATTTTTGAAAATATTCACACTGGTATACTACCTCAAGGACAGGAATATATCTAAATGACATGGTAAAAGAGATTTCACTGTCTATTAATTTATAACTTTAAAATTTTGAACCATGTGAATATGTCAGCTATTCAAAAGATAACCATTTTGCAATAGAAAAAAATGGATTACTCCATATTTATTAATAAATGGTTAGAATTTCTTTTCTGAAAATATATGAAAAGATAGTTAACAAGAATTATTTTGGATGTGGGGATATTTTGAATTACTTAACTCAATTGTTTGAAGAATCTAATGATAAGTATATATTTAAATGTCAGCTGATATTACTGGCCACATATTTTTTCTTCATTTAGTTTTTTTTTTCTATTAAAAAAAAAAATTACAAAATAGTTGTTATAAGAGTAGAAAGATAGCTTGACAAACCTCAATTCAGAATGTCAGTAAAGTGCATTAGAAACATCATTTCAGGTCCTTCGCAAACATTATTTCAAGAAACAATCAGATTTCTATATGCATAATGATGTTTTTTTTTAACTTTAAATTTTTATTTAATTAATTAATTTATTTTAATTAGACATTTATGACAGCAGAATACATTTTGTTTCATTGAACACAATTGCAGCATAACTTT
Organism: Spermophilus citellus; assembly: GCF_964194105.1. Lineage (NCBI taxonomy): Eukaryota > Metazoa > Chordata > Mammalia > Rodentia > Sciuridae > Spermophilus > Spermophilus citellus. The sequence continues at coordinate 91,380,784 of NC_138186.1, read as the reverse complement.
TCATTTCCCTGGTTGTACAAGATGTATGTAGCGTCGCACCATAAGTGCAGTCATACAGGTACCTAGCTAGGGTGATGATGTCCATCTCATTCCACCATCTTTCCTATCCCCATACTCCCACCCTTTTGCCCAATCTAAGTTCCTCCATTTTTTCCATGCCCCCCTCCATTATGGTTTAGCATCCACTTATCAGAGAGACCATTGGGCTTTTGGTGTTTTGGAATAGATTTACTTCGCTTAACTTGATGTTCTCCAACTCCATCCATTTACCTGCAAATTTCATAATTTTATTTTCTTTTAATGCTGAGTAATAGTCCATTGTGTATATATACCACATTTTCTTTACCCATTTATCTGCTGAAGGGAATCTAGGTTGGTTCCACAGTTTAGCTATGTGAATTGAGCTGCTATGAACATTGATATGGCTGCATTACTACAGTATGCTGATTTTAAGTCCTTTGGATACAGACCAAGGAGTGGGATAAGTGGGTCAAATGGTGATTCCATTCCAAGTTTTCTAAGGAATAATTGATGTTTTTTTTTTAAACCCCAATTCTTCTCTTTGCAGAGCTTGATAAATACATGTCTGATGATTTAACTTGGTATTTTTCTTGTGCTCTAGGTTCGAATTTATTACTGATTACCTGTGTTCTATGTTGCCTTATCTACATTATTTTAAAACAAAGCTAAGGCCAAAGAGATAGCAATGGAGACTCAATAAGGATTTCAACCCCAAATGTACCTATTGGGGGTGGGAGTGGGGATAAAAACTGTAATTCCTTATTTAAAAAGTTAACTGTAAAATGGCCTCAAGCAGGTCCTTCAACTCCATAAATATTCATTCCTGCCCCTGAAGACCTTGCAGATAAGATACAGAGGGGGAAGACAGAGATATTGATGGTCCTGAGCCTGTGTAGATCTAATCTAATTTGTGTGTGTGTGTGTGTGTGTGTGTGTGTGTGTGTATGGATTATAATTTTTAACAAAAATTTAAAAAGTAAAAAAAAATTAAAAATAGAGAAAGACCATATTAAAGAGGATATTTTTTTGTACAACTGCACAATGTAGTAGTGTTGTAAGCTAAGTATTATCACAAGAATAAAAAAGTCTTTTAAAAAGTTTATAAAGTACGAATGTAAGAAAAAACTAATGTTAATTATTATTGAAGGAAGAAAAGTTCATTTTATAAAATTAGTAAAATACAAGGTTTATAAGATCTATGGCAATGTAGAATAATATCCTGGGCTTTACAATTCACTTACCACTTGCTTAGTGACTCATTCAGAGCAAATTTCAGTCTTGCCTGTTCCATTTTGTAAGTGCCCTGTCTTGATTTACCTTTTTAAAAATATTTCAAATGGTTTTCATACTATGCCTTTCCTATGATTATATTTATGTACACAAATGCTTATTATTGTATTATAATTGCTTGCTGTATTCAGCACAGACATTCTGGGCAGGTTTGTAGCTTAGGAACATAGGCTGCACCATATAACATAGGTGTATTGTGGGCTGTGCCATCTATGTTTGTGTAAGTACACTCTATGATATTTGCATAATGACAAAATTGGCTAAAGATGAACTTCTCAGAACTATCTCCTTTACTAAATGATACAGGCTTTCAATATATAAAATATATACTACTATAAATACTACTAATACATGTAAATATATCTATATCTATCTATCTACATATATATATAGATAGATAGATATATAGATAGATACACACACACACACTGCTATTAAAACTATAAAGAAACTCCAAGTAAATAATAGTAGGAAATGTTTTTAATTTGCTTTAAAATTAAGCATTAGAAGACATTATAGTTTAGATTATTAAATCTTGCTTTCTTTGTTGTTTTTCTTTTTTATTTTTGCTATAAAGGTTTAGAGTTTTATTTAGGAAGGGGGATACATAGTCAAGGGAGAATGCAGGCTGTCTGTAGAGTGAGAAATATCCCTGACTTGGGCTGGGGGTTCAATATTTATAGAAGATATGTATCAGGGTCTGGACTGCAGGAGGATTCAGGGTGGAGCTACAATTTTGTACCAGCTTTTCTGTGCTTGTATATTTCCCCCATTTTACTAGGGCATTGGTCAAAGGCTTGGGCCAAGGTTTACAACTGTGTTTTCTGCATTTCAATGGCTTCATTCTGCATTTCTATGGCTTGACAGTGTTTCCCTTAATATTTTATATTTATATCTTCTTTTGCTAAATCCCTATCTTATTCTCCCCACTTAGACTTTGACCCCTTATTCTTGAGATTTGGTGAGGGGTAAAGATCTGTCCTCTATGGCTGCTTCAGTAGGCGGGCAAGGTGCATATGCCACATTTTTCTTATCCATGCATCCACTGAAGGGCATCTAGGTTGGCTCCACAATTAAGCTATTGTGAATTGTGCTGCTATAAACATTTATGTGGCTGTGTCACTGTAGTATGCTGTTTTAAGTCCTTTAGATATAGTCTGAGGAGAGGGATAGCTGGGTCAAATGGTGATTCCATTCCCAGATTTCCAAGGAATCTCCATACTGCTTTCCATATTGGCTGCATCAATTTGCAGTCCCACCAGCAATGTATAAGTGTACTTTTTTCCCCACATCCTCACCAACACTTATTGTTGTTTGTCTTCATAATAATGTCTTCCGCCATTCTGACTGGAATGAGTCGATATCTTAGAGTAGTTTTATTTGTATTTCTCTAATTGCTAGAGATGATAATTTTTTTTATATATTTGTTGATTATTGTATATCCTCTTCTGAGAATTGTCTGTTCAGGTCCTTGGCCCATTTTTTGATTGGGTTATTTGGTTTTTTTTGGTGCTTAGCTTTTTGAGTTCTTTATATACCTTAGAGGTTGGTGCTCTATCTGATGTGTCAGGGGTAAAAATTTGCTCCTAGGATGTAGGCTCTCTGTTCACCTCACATATTGTTTCTTTTGCTGAGAAGAAACTTTTTAGTTTGATTTCATCCCATTTATTGATTCTTGGTTAAAATGTGGCATATATACACAATAAAGTTTTACTCAGCAATAACAGAATAAAATCATGACATTTGCAGGTAAATGGACGCATTGGAGAAGATAATGCTAAGTGAAGTTAGCCAATTCCAAAAAATCAAATGCTGAATTTTTTCTCTGATATAAGGAGGCTGATTCATAGTGGGGTAGGGAGGGGAAGCATGGGAGGATTAGAAGAATTCTAGATAGGAAAGAGGGGTGGGAGGGTAAGAGAGGGGGCAGGGGATTAGCAAGAATGGTGGAATATGATGGACATCATTATCCAAAGTACATGTATGAAGACACGAATTTAGTGTCAACATACTTTATATACAAACAGTGATATAAACAATTTTGGTATATATGTGCAATAAGAATTGTAATACAAAAAAAAGTACATGTATAAAGACAGGAATTGGCAAGAACATACTCTATATACAAAGATATAAAAATTATGCTCTATATGTATAATAAGAATTGTAATGCATTCCTCTGTTGTGTATTTAAAAAAATAAAATCAATTAAAAAAAAAAGAAGAAGGCTGGCAAGGGTTGATGACCCTGCCTAGAGAGGGATCAAAAGTCTCATTCTGATTATTCAAAAGGAAATAGATACTGTTTGATATTCTTGTGTTGGCATACTTTAAACATGAAATTGTTGTAATCTGGAAGATAAAAGCTTTATTATATTTAAAGATCCAGACTGAGCAATAGGAGCAAGTATAGTTAACAGAGGTTGTAACCGTGGAAACACCCAAGTGAGGTTAGGTAAATAAGCATTAATAGTTTTATTTGCCTGTACATATCTCAGGATCTGGATTTTTTGTTTTTTTGCATGTATGTCAGATCAGAAAATTAACTTAGGGCAAGCATTATTTTATTAGTCTCTTCTAATTATTATCAGACACTTATGCATAAGACTTTTTTTTCTATATCTTTTACTTACTTTTGTTAAGGCTGACACAAAAGTACATCAAGTTATATTTAAAAGGGCAAGTATTTTTTTTAATGTACTTTTATGATTGTTCTTTAGTTATACTTTCCTGCCAGGTGTTGAAGACCAAATTTGTCAAAAATTGATCTTATTTCCATCTCTTGTTAGGATTACCTGAGATTCCTCATGGGGGCACTTTTGGGAGCTCACTCAAGAAGCCTCTTGGCTCTTTCAGTTTTCCTCTACCAGTTGTGCCACCTGCCAGGATAGATAAGGGTATTGCTGACCACATGTGCCTTCCCTTAGAAGTATCAGGGTTATTTGCCTCTCCATTGACCTTCCTCTTTGCAAAATATGCACTGTTTGGCTTCTTGTTCTTTAGAGTCCTATTCATTCCCCTGATCAGGAGGTCAAGTTATTCATCCAGAGTTACAGGACACTTAGAGCAGTCCCTTCATGAATCTTGCTTTCAACGTTCACTTTTTGGGTAATAATTGCTTGATAAATGTTTATTTAAATTCAATGAGACAGTAACCCAACAAATAGCAAATATGACCTGTCAGGTCTTTTTTTAATTCAGTAAAGACAGTGTCTTCACTCTTTATTGCTTCCCAATAATTAGGATCTTCATGCTTTGGCCCACAGGTTTTTGAGACTATAGGGTTCTATCCTCATTGCCACCTATTTGTATTTCCTTTACTAGGAGTCTGGTAAGATTCACATTATACCTAGATATGCCAGATATGATTTTTTTTAAATGAATACCTATTGCAAATAGGTCTAATAATTAACCCAATGCAATGATTTGTGATGCTTTAGTCTTTTAAAACAAAATTTAGAAGATAAAGCTAACTAATTTTTACATATTAACTATAATCTATTTTTACTTCCAAAATTACCCAGTATTATAGAAGAGGGTTTATTTCCTTCATATTTTTGAGGAAATGTCATAGATGTATAATACTGAGCTGAAGAGATTTTTTTTTTAAATCTCATTAGAGAAAATATAAATAAGAGCAGATGAGATATGATTCTGTTTTCTACTGAGTCATAAGAAGTTTTACTCATTGTAGTTTATGACATTGGAACAGATCTGTAGATCATGAGTTTTTTTGGTGACATCAGTGAAAACCAGAATTTACATGGTTTTGGTTTTACCCCCAAACTCATGAGCACACCTTTTGTCAGTGAGCTACATGTACAAAGCACATGAGAAGGTGAAAATGTGGTTGTATGGGTGTCTTTCTCTTTGCCCATAATTTATTCCTTCCACGGTATGTGTGAACATCTGTTTTATGTTTAAAACAATTAATAAGGGAACCAACATGGCGGCTGTCGAGGAAGCAGCACTTTCAATATCTCCACATTAACGGGATCAGAAAGACCCATTAAAACAGCTACATTCTACCTACTGAGGAACTTCTAGCAAAATTCCGTTAAAAGGAGACCTTCCAGGAATTAGTAAGATTATTAGAAGTGACAGGTTGTCCCAGACAAGTGAATCTTGGCCGGCCACGCCAGCGCAGAGGTCCAATCCCACGGCCACCGACAGCTTCTACAAGCGGCCGGCGGCCTGGAGCGGCGCCGCGAGAAGGGTCCCCGCCCGACTGGGGACAGTCCCCGCCATCCCGGCTCTCCTGGCGGCCCTGCTCTCGCTCTGCGAATGGCCACCCCGCCTGCCCGGCTCTTAGCCACACGGCCGCAGCTGCCCGGCTCTACAAGCGGCCTCCGGTGGCCTGGCTCGGCGAGAAGGGTCCCGCCCAGCCGGCAGACAGACCCCGCCATCCCCGCTCTCACTCTGCGAACGGCCACCCCGCCCGCCAGGCTCTTAGCCACGCGGGCGCCGACTGCCCGGCTCTACAAGCGGCCCCCGGTGGCCCGGCGCAGTGAGCGAGAAGGGTCCCCGCCTGGCCCAGCAGACGGCCTGAACCCTCCCTGAACCCTCTACTAACAGCCCCGCCCACCTGGCAAACGCCCCCCCCCCCAGACAACGTGAAGGGAATCTAACCAAGCCTTTATGAAATAGCGAACTGGGAACTAAAACCAGAGATTGTGTCAGACCAGAGACAAGCCAGTTCCACCCCTCCCTTCGGACACTCCGGCAAGGAGCCAGGGGCCCGCCATAGCAGAGAGGGGAAGTCACCAAAGTTCAGCCAAAGAGATTCCTTCCCAGAGGAATCTACTTTAGCAGGTGTGTGACTCCCACCCACATCAGATACAAACAACCAGGAAACTTCAAAATCTCTCCGTGGGCGTGACCGTAAGGGCCAAAGGACTCTTGACCCCCAACTCCCCCTACTGCCAGTGACGAGGGCGTGACTGTAGGGGCAGAGGGAAACAGAGGACACTCCAGACCCTCAACTCCTCCTACCGCCAGCGGAGTAGTTGATTGTAGGGGCTGAGGGAAGCAGAGGGGATCCTCGACCCCCAACTCCTATTACCACCAGCAGCGACACCAATGGTCTTAGCCGCCAGATTCCGAAGGTGTGCCCAGCAAAGGGGTCCGGAAAAATTAAACTATTGACTCCCAGACCACAGCTCTACAGCGCTGGGCCTTAGATGAATGACAGAGAGAGTGCTCAGTCGTTAGGGAAATAGAGCACTCGGTGGGGCTGAAAGTGTAACCAAATCCTTGGGGAAATGCCTCCGGTGAGCAGGACCTGGCTGGCTGGCAGGAGGAAGGAGAGGAGGGGCCGTAGAAGTGAAACGGCTCTGGACCAACAGGATTGAGAGACTCCCAGGAGCCGCCTTACAGAGATTGCTGTTGACACATTGAGGGCAAAACTCAGCCCGGAGGGCTCAGCTTTGCCTACGGGAAGAGAAGAAAATGGATCTCTAAGACCTAATTTTATTTCTTATTTCATTTTATTTTTTTTCTCTCCCTTTTTCCCTCTCTCTCTCCCCTTCCAAGTTTTATTGTTCTTTCCATTCTCCTCTATGCTATCTATCTCCCTCTCCTTCTTTCTTTTCAAGAGCACCTTCCTTCCCCTTCCCCCCAACTTTCATCCCAAGCATTACTTCCTCCATTTCGTGTAACTGTCTAAATGCAAATAGGTGAATGTATCGAGGCTGTCTATAGTGCTCCTAAATACCTAGCTTCTACCAACACCCTGATCCAATTGACGGTTAGTATCCTCCTTCAGTAGAGCAATCTTCTAAAGTAGCCAAGACATACTAACCCTTATACCTGCATAGCACCTAACCTAAAGTCCTAAGAACAAAAAACAAACCACTATATGCATACAAAACCTGGAAGCCCTTTATAAATTGAATGAATCAGCTCTAAAGTACAATAAAGCCCAACATCTATAGGCATAATCTCCCACCACAAAGGAGAGACAACAGAGATAAACAAAGCCAAAACAAATTTATAGGAGAAAGCAGTTACAAAGCAGTCAAACAGAGCTGGAAAGTAACGTGAACAACATGAAAAAAACAAGGGAAAAAAGGATTACAGATAATTCAGGACAACTTAAATCTACAGGAGGACCTAGAAGCATCAGAAACATGGACAGGGAAAGAAATCAAGGCATACCTTACTCAGAAGGAACGGAATTTTAGAGAAGACATGAGACAGCAAATCCAAGAATTGAAAGTATATTTTGAAAATGAACTAAACAAACAAATTCAAACTGCAAAGAATGAGCTTTACCAGGAGATAGAGATCTTAAAAAAACAGTAATTTTAGAAATGCAAGAAACCATAAACCAGATTAAAAATGCTAACGAGAATATTACAAATAGACTAGATCAAGTAGAAGTCAGAACATCAGATAATGAAGACAAAGTTTATCAACTTGAAAAGAGTATAATCAACACTGAAAAGATGCTTAAATCTCACAAGCAATCTATCCAAGAGATATGGGATCTCATCAAAAAACCAAATTTGAGAGTCATTGGGATAGAAGAAGGCACAGAGGTTCAAACCAAAGGAATGCACAACTTATTAAATGAAATAATCCTAGAAAACTTCCCAGAGATGAAAGATGGAATGGATTGCCAAATCCTGGAAGCCTACAGGACCCCAAACATGCAAAACTGTAATAGACCAACTCCAAGACATATAATTATGAAGATAGCCAACATACAGAACAAGGAGAGAATATTAAAAGCTACGAGGGAAAGGAGGCAGATTACATTCAGGGGTAAACCAATTAGGTTAACGGCTGATTTTTCATCACAGACTTTGAAAGCGAGAAGATGCTGGAACAATGTATTTCAAATGCTGAAAAATAATGGATTCCAACCAAGAATACTGTATCCAGCAAAATTAAGCTTCAGATTTGACAATGAAATTAAAATCTTTCACGATAAACAAAAGCTAAAAGAATTCACAGCCAGAAAACCAGCACTGCAAAGCATTTTGGGCAAAATTCTACAAGAAGAGGAATGGAAAAATAGTGCCCAAAACCAACAGCAGGAGATATCTCAGTAAAGGGGGAGGAAAAAAAACAAAAAGTAAAAACTAGCCAAACTAAAATAAATAAATAAATAAACATGACTGGAAGTACAAATCATATTTCAATTGTAACCTTAAATGTTAATGGACTAAACTCACCAATCAAGAGACACAGGCTAGTAACCTGGATCAAAAAAACAAATCCAACAATATGCTGCCTTCAGGAGACTCATATGATAGGAAAAGACATACACAGGCTGAAGGTGAAAGGTTGGGAAAAATCATACCACTCACATGGCCCTCGGAAGCAAGCAGGAGTGGCCATACTCATATGGAATAAAATCAACTTCAAACCTAAGTTAATCAAAAGGGATAAAGAAGGACACTATATCCTGTTAAAAGGAACTATCCACCAACAAGACATAACAATTATCAATTTATATGCACCAAATAATGGTGCAGCAATGTTCATAAAACAAACTCTCCTCAAGTTCAAGAGTCAAATTGACCACAACACAATAATTATGGGTGACTTCAACACACCACTCTCACCATTAGACAGATCCTCCAGACAAAAGCTGAATAAAGAAACTATAGAACTCAATGACACAATCAATAACCTAGACTTAACCGACATATATAGAATATATCAACCATCATCAAGTGGATACACGTTCTTCTCAGCAGCACATGGATCTTACTCAAAGATAGATCATATATTATGCCATAGGGCAACTCTTAGTAAATATAAAGGTTTGGAGATAATACCATGCACCATATCTGATCATAATGGAATGAAACTGGAAATCAATGATAAAAGAAGGAAGGAAAAATCCAGCATCACATGGAAAATAAACAATATGTTACTGAATGATCAATGGGTTACAGAAGACATAAAGGAGGAAATCAAAAAATTCTTAGAGATAAACAACAATTCAGACACAACATACCAGAATCTATGGGACACAATGAAAGCAGTTCTAAGAGGGAAATTCATTTCCTGGAGTTCATTCCTCAAAAAAAGAAAAAACCAACAAATAAACGAACTCACACTACACCTCAAAACCCTAGAAATAGAAAAGGAAGAGCAAAACAACAGCAAATATAGCAGAAGACAACAAATAATTAAAACCAGAGCGGAAATCAACGAAATCGAAACAAAAAAAACATTGAAAAAATTGATAAAACTAAAAGTTGGTTATTTGAAAGAATAAATAAGATCGACAGACCCTTAGCCATGCTAACGAAGAGAAGAAGAGAGAAAACCCAAATTACTAACATACGGGATGAAAAAGGCAATATCACAAAAGACACTACAGAAATACAGAAGATAATTAGAAAGTATTTTGAAACCCTATATTCTAATAAAATAGAAGACAGTGAAGACATCGATAAATTTCTTAAGTCATATGAGCTGCCCAGATTGAGTCAGGAAGACACACACAAGTTAAACAGACCAATAACAAAGGAAGAAATAGAAGAAGCCATCAAAAGACCACCAACCAAGAAAAGCCCTGGACCGGATGGGTATACAGCGGAGTTTTACAAAACTTTCAAAGAAGAATTAATACCAATACTTTTCAAGCTATTTCAAGAAATAGAAAAAGAAGGAGCTCTTCCAAATTCATTCTATGAGGCCAACATCACCCTGATCCCAAAACCACACAAAGACACTTCAAAGAAAAAAAACTACAGACCAATATATCTAATGAACCTAGATGCAAAAATCCTCAATAAAATCCTGGCGAATCGAATACAAAAGCATATCAAAAAAATTGTGCACCATGATCAAGTAGGATTCATCCCTGGGATGCAAGGTTGGTTCAATATACGGAAATCAATAAATGTTATTCACCACATCAATAGACTTAAAGATAAGAACCATATGATCGTCTCGATAGATGCAGAAAAAGCATTCGACAAAGTACAGCATCCTTTTATGTTCAAAACACTAGAAAAACTGGGGATAACAGGAACTTACCTCAACATTGTAAAATCTATATATGCTAAGCCTCAGGCTAGCATCATTCTAAATGGAGAAAAACTGAAGGCATTCCCGCTAAAATCTGGAACAAGACAGGGATGCCCTCTCTCACCACTTCTATTTAATTTAGTCCTTGAAATACTCGCCAGAGCAATTAGACAGACAAAAGAAATTTAAGGTATAAAAATAGGAAAAGAACAACTTAAAATATCACTATTTGCAGACGATATGATCCTATACCTAGAAGACCCAAAAGGGTCTACAAAAAAACTACTAGAACTAATAAATGAATTCAGCAAAGTGGCAGGATATAAAATCAACATGCATAAATCAAAGGCATTTCTGTATATCAGCAACAAAACTTCTGAAATGGAAATGAGGAAAACCACCGCATTCACAATATTCTCAAAAAAATAATAAGATACTTGGGAATCAACCTAACAAAAGATGTGAAAAATTTATACAATGAAAACTACAGAACCCTAAAGAGAGAGATAGAAGAAGATCTTAGAAGATGGAAAAATGTACCCTGTTCATGGATAGGCAGAACCAACATCATCAAAATGGCAATATTACCCAAAGTTCTCTACAGGTTCAACGCAATGCCAATCAAAATCCCAACGGCATTTCTTGTAGAAATAGATAAAGCTATCATGAAATTCATATGGAAAAACAAAAGACCCAGAATAGCAAAAGCAATTCTAAGCAGGAAGTGTGAGTCGGGAGGTATAGCGATACCAGATTTCAAACTGTACTACAGAGCAATAGTAACAAAAACAGCATGGTACTGGTACCAAAACAGGCAGGTGGACCAATGGTACAGAATAGAGGACACAGAGACCAATCCACAAAATTACAACTTTCTTATATTTGATAAAGGCGCTAAAGACATGCAATGGAGAAATGATAGCATCTTCAACAAATGGTGCTGGGAAAACTGGAAATCCATATGCAACAAAATGAAGCTGAACCCCTTTCTCTCACCATGCACAAAAGTTAATTCAAAATGGATCAAGGAGCTAGATATCAAATCAGAGACTCTGCACCTGATAGAAGAAAAAGTTGGCTCCGATCTACATATTGTGGGGTCGGGCTCCAAATTCCTTAATAGCCCAAGAGTTAAATACAAGAATAAACAAATGGGACTTACTTAAACTAAAAAGTTTTTTTCTCAGCAAGAGAAACAATAAGAGAGGTAAATAGGGAACCTACATCCTGGGAACAAATTTTTACTCCCCACACTTCAGATAGAGCCCTAATATCCAGAATATACAAAGAACTCAAAAAATTAAACAATAAGATAATAAATAACCCTATCAACAAATGGGCCAAGGACCTGAACAGACACTTCTCAGAGGAGGATATACAATCAATCAACAAGTACATGAAAAAATGCTCACCATCTCTAGCAGTCAGAGAAATGCAAATCAAAACCACCCTAAGATACCATCTCACTCCAGTAAGATTGGCAGCCATTATGAAGTCAAGCAACAATAAGTGCTCTCGAGGATGTGGGGAAAAGGGTACACTAGTACATTGCTGGTGGGACTGCAAATTGGTGCGGCCAATATGGAAAGCAGTATGGAGATTCCTAGGAAGCTGGGAATGGAACCACCATTTGACCCAGCTATCGCCCTTCTTGGTCTATTCCCTGAGGACCTTAAAAGAGCATACTATAGGGATACTGCCGCATCAATGATCATAGCAGCACAATTCACAATAGCTAGACTTTGGAATCAACCCAGATGCCCTTCAATAGATGAATGGATAAAAAAACTGTGGCATTTATACACAATGGAGTATTACGCAGCACTAAAAAACGACAAAATCATGGATTTTGCAGGGAAATGGATGGCACTAGAGCAGATTATGCTAAGTGAAGCTAGCCAATCCCTAAAAAACAAATGCCAAATGTCTTCTTTGATATAAAGAGAGCAACTAAGATCAGAACAGGGAAGAAGATCCTGAGGAAAAGATTAACATTAAACAGAGACGAGTGGGGTGGGAGAAAGGGAGAGAGAAGGGAAACTGTATGGAAATGGAATGAGACCCTCATTGTTACACAAAATTACATATAAGAGTTTGTGAGGGGAAAGGGGAAAAAAAAACAAGGGAGAGAATTAAACAACAGCAGATGGGGTAGAGAGGGAAAATGAGAGGGAAGGGGAGGGGGGATAGTAGGGGATAGGAAAGGTAGCAGAATACAACAGTCATTAATATGGTATTATGTAAAAATGTGGATGTGTAACCGATGTGATTCTGCAACTTGTATTTGGGGTAAAAAATGGGAGTTCATAACCCACTTGAATAAAATGTATGAAAGATGATATATCATGAGCTAAAAAAAACAATTAATAATTTATTATTTTTACTAATTAGAGCTAGTCATCTAAATAATAAAACATTATTAAATAATATGGCTACACAAAAATATTCTTTTAATATCTTGTAGACAATTTCAAGTATTAGTTTATAAAGTACTGATTATTTGGTATATGTACCTTTAGAATAATACTCTTGCCTAAGTAAGAGCATATTGTCTTCTGATAACTGATTTATATTTAGTAAGTCACTGTGAATATTTTACTATCTCTTTGGCTCTCTCCATTCTCAGAAAGCTTGTAGTGTCCCACAGTGTATTTTCATTTAAAACAAAGATAGAAGACAGGAAAGATTTTATACGGAAAAAAAATTTAGAAGTTTTTTTTTTCCCCTGATGGCAAAGCTGAAACTCATTTTAAATAGAAATTACTCTCAAAATTTAGAGAGTATGTCAGATCTTCCCCTCTTGAAGCCATGCCTCTTCTCAAGACCAACATTCTGTTTTATTTGAGGATTCCTTTGGACATTCCATATGGCCAACTTTCTTTTTAAATTTTAAAGTAACAAATATTAATGACTATTTTTAGTCAGTTTTGTGTGGCTATAACTGAAACACCTGACAAAAACAACTTGAAGGAAAGTTTATTTTGGCTTATGGTTTCAGAGGTGCAGTCTAAGGTTGGTTGATTCCATAGCTCTGGGCCTGAGATGAGGCAGGGCATCATGGAAGAAGGACATGGAAGAGGGAAGTAGTTCAGTGCATCACAACCAGGAAGCAAAGGGAGAGTTCTACTCACCGAGGACAAAACATAATCCCCAAAAGCATACCCTCAATGACCTACTTCCTCCAGCCTACTTGCCTACAGTTACCATCCAGTTTATATATATATATATATATATATATATATATATATATATATATATATATATATATATATATATATATAAATATATATATATATATAATATATATATATATATATATATATATATATATATCAGTGGATTAATACACTGATAAAGTCATACTTTTCATAATCTTAGCATTTCACCTCTAAAATTCTTTCAATGTCTCACACATGAGTTTTTGAGGGACACCTCATACTTAAACCATATCAATAAACATCTTCTCTTTTAAAAATATTTTTAGTAAGTTCCAAAGAAAATGAAAGGGATAGTCACTACCTGTGATAGATACATCCTAAGGTGGACTCATCTTCAAAGAGCAACATCTTTGTATAAACCCCTGCCCTTGGGTACAATTAGAATTGGGGACTTATTTGCCTCTACAGCTGGAAGATAGCTAAAGCATTGGGATATCACTTCCTTGATAAGTTACATATATGGCAAATACAAAGAGATTTTTGCAGATGTAAAGTACATTTGATTTTGTGTTAATTTTAAGGCAGATTCACCTTATTAGGCTGGAAAGAAAATCATGTGAAAGTCTTTAGAAGACAAATTTGGCCTTTATATTAGAGTTTTCCTCAGTGTTTTTAAGCAATTATCATGTCATGAAGGGGTTGTGACATGACAAGAAACTCACAGCAGGCAGCCCTAAGGAACCAGGAATGGTTCATAATTGTCAGTAAGAAAACAACAACCTCAATCCTACAGTCATCAGGAACTGAATTCTGCTAACTATCACATGAGCATGGAGGAGGACCTCTAAGGTCAAGAATAGAACACAAGCCTGCTGACACCTTGATTGTCTTTTTGTGAGATCCTAGAGAAAAAAAAGAGTTAAGTTGTGTCTGGATTCCTGAAGCATAGACATCACAAAATAATGCTTTCAGGTTGTGGTAATTTGCTACACTGCAACAAAAATTCAACATACAGTCTTTAGACAATCTTCTGAGATATTTCTGTGGTCCCAACTTGGATTCAAAATAATGTAATCAGAAATAGAACTAATTAAAGAATAATAAATCATCTAATATATCACACACAAACACAA